>NC_090437.1:1315803996-1317003996 GCF_031143425.1 Pleurodeles waltl | reverse complement strand
ACCACGCTCCTCAGGATGAGAGGGGACCCAGAGGACCGGTGATGTAGAAGTTTGGTGGCTGCGTTGGCGGGTGGAAGATTCCGTCGACCCACAGGAGATTTCTTCTTGGCATCCAGTTGAGGGTGAAGGCAGACAGCCCTCAGAGAATGCACCACCAGGAAACAGTCGAGAAAGCCGGCAGGATGAGGCGCTACAATGTTGCTGGTAGTCATCTTGCTACTTTGTTGCGGTTTTGCAGGCGTCCTGGAGCAGTCAGCGGTCAATCCTTGGCAGAAGTAGAAGAGGTAAGTGCATAGGAACTCTGGTGAGCTCTTGCATTCGTTATCTGTGGAATAGCCCAGAGGAGAGACCCTAAATAGCCAAAAAAGGAGGTTTGGCTTCTGAGAAAGGAGGCTTGGCTATTGAAAGAGGTAAGCACCTATCAGGAGGGGTCTCTGACGTCACCTGCTGGCACTGGCCACTCAGAGCTGTCCATTGTGCCCCAACACCTCTGAATCTAAGATGGCAGAGGTCTGGGACACACTGGAGGAGCTCTGGGCACCTCCCCTGGGAGGTACTGGTCAGGGGAGTGGTCACTCCCCTTTCCTTAGTCCAGTTTCGAGCCAGAGCAGGGCTGGGGGATCCCTGAACCGGTGTAGACTGGCTTATGCAGAGATGGGCACCATCTGTGCCCATCAAAGCATTTCCAGAGGCTAGGAGAGGCTACTCCTCCCAGGCCCTTCACACCTATTTCCAAAGGGAGAGGGTGTAACACCCTCTCTCAGAGGAAATCCTTTGTTCTGCCTTCTTGGGACTAGGCTGCCCAGGCCCCAGGGGGGCAGAAACCTGTGTGAGGGGTTGGCAGCAGCAGTAGCTGCAGTGGAGACCCCGGAATGGCAGTTTGGCAGTACCCTGGTTCTGTGCTAGAGACCCGGGGATGCATGGAATTGTCCCCCCAATACCAAAATGGTATTGGGGTGACAATTCCATGATCCTAGACATGTTACATGGCCATGTTCGGAGTTACCATTGTGACGCTACATATATGCAGTGACCTATATGTAGTGCACGCATGTAATGGTGTCCCCGCACTCACAAAGTTTGGGGAATTTGCCCTGAACAATGTGGGGGCACCTTGCTAGTGCCAGGGTGCCCACACACTAAGTAACTTGGCACCAAACCTTCACCAAGTGAGGGTTAGACATATAGGTGACTTTTAAGTTACTTATGTGCAGTGAAAAATGGCTGTGAAATAACGTGGACGTTATTTCACTCAGGCTGCAGTGGCAGTCCTGTGTAAGAATTGTCTAAGCTCCCGATGGGTGGCAAAAGAAATGCTGCAGCCCACAGGGATCTCCTGGAACCCCAATACCCTGGTACCTAGGTACCATATACAAGGGAATTATAAGGGTGTTCCAGTGTGTCAATGAGAATTGGTAAAATTAGTCACTAGCCTGCAGTGACAATTTTAAAAGCAGAGAGAGCATAAACACTGAGGTCCTGGTTAGCAGAGCCTCAGTGATACAGTTATGCACCACACAGGGAACACAGATAGGCCACAAACGTATGAGCACTGGGGTCCTGGCTAGCAGGATCCTAGTGACACATATCAAACAAACTGACAACATAGACTTTTTACTATGAGCACTGGGACCTGGCTAGCAGGATCCCAGTGAGACAGTAAAAACACCCTGACATATACTCATAAACAGGCCAAAAGTGGGGGTAACAAGGCTAGAAAGAGGCTACCTTCCTACACAACCCCCCCCCCCAAATGAAGGACAATAAGGCTAACCTTGGCCAGTTGAGTTTTTATTGTCTAAGTGGTGATAATTGGAGAGTAGCTCTGCAATAGATTGGTTTCTCCCTTTATCATCCACTATATGGTTACTACCCTGTGGGGATGTAAACCACCCTGTTTGAAGTTGTTTAGCAAGCCAACAATGTGAAGATATATTCTCATAGTTCCTATTAGTATGTTTAAGTTTAGAGCAGTGGAATTGTCCACTGGACCTATATCAAGTGATGAGAATACCAGACAGGGATGCTGTCTCAATAAAGCCATAGCTGGGCAAAAACTTTGTCCATATGGCTGTAAGACAGAACAGGGATGTTGTTTCTCTTGAGTTGGAGCAGGGCAGGGATGCTGTCCTATGAGCTCCACACTAGGGCAGGGCTGCTGTCCTAAGTGTTGTGAGGCAGTGCAGGGTTGCTCTACTAAAGGTTCTCTGGGAGGGTTGGAGGGATGCTCCATGTTAACTAGAATGGTGCACTTTTTCTCACCAATATCAGTTCTCCCACAGAGAGGTACTTCTACCTCAGGGAGTACAGCTGTGTTAGCTGATGATTCCCTTGGTACAGGTGCCACCCCAGGAGAGGTTTCTCCTACCACAGGAATGGTATCCTGAATGGCAGGGTGGGTAGGGGATACTGTGATGCCCTTTTTACCTTTTGTTGGAGAATGATCCTGAGTTTTCAATCCTTTTCACTCCTTTGCTTTTTTATTTCAGCTGAAATGAGAGGAAGCAATTCCTCAGGGATACCCAGCATGGCTGCATGGGTATTAAACTCCACCTCAGCCCAACCTGAGGCCTCTAGGTCATTACCTAAGAGACAGTCTACAGGTAAGCTAGGTGATACTACCACCTGCTTAGGGCCAGTAACTCCACCCCAACTAAACTGAATTATAGCTAAGGGAAGGAACTTAGTGGAGTTATGGACATCAATAATCTTGTACTGTTGTCCAATGATGTGTTGTTCAGGAGACAGTATGTTTTCAGTCACCAAAGTGATGCTGGCACCTGTGTCCCTGTAGGCCTGAGCCTCAACACCATTTATTGAAACTGTTTGCCTGTACTGATCCATTGTATGGGGACAAGCAGCCGGTGTGGCAAGGCCAATGCCACCAGGTGTGACAGAAACTGTCTTGGGACTCACTACCCCAGTTTCTATGATGGACCCATGAGTGAATCCAACTACACCCTTATTTTGACTGTTGCCAGCAGTCCCACCACTATTACCACTACTGCTAGGGGCACTAGAGTTTGATGTATCAGTGGTGGTAGGCTCAGGGGGTTTACCTGGTCAGGACTTATCCCCTGGCGTATGGCCTTTATTTTTACACACATAGCACCAAGGCTTTTTAATGTGTGTGGGTTATGAAGAAGAGGAAGAAGATGATTTATCCCTACCCCCTAAATAGTGTTTAGGATTTGAAGAAGATCCTTAGTTTTACCTTTATCCCCATGCTTATCCTGAGATTTCTCACCATATTTCTTCTTGCCATCTGTAGGAAAGTACCATCTTGCCTGGCATGTTACCCCCATATTTCACTGTATGTATGTTGTTTTAGTCCTTGTGTCACTGGGACCCTGCCAGGCAGGGCCCCAGTGCTAATAGTATGTGCCCTGTATGTGTTCCCTGTGTGGTGCCTAACTGTATCACTGAGTCTCTGCTAACCAGAACCTCAGTGTTTATGCTCTCTCTGCTTTCTAAATTTGTCACTACAGGCTAGTGACTAAATTTACCAATTCTCATTGGCACACTGGTACACCCATATGATTCCCTTGTATATGGTACTGAGGTACCCAGGGTAGTGGGGTTCCAGGAGATCCCTATAGGCTGCAGCATTTCTTTTGCCACCCATAGGGAGCTCAGACAATTCTTACACAGGACTGCCACTGCAGCCTGAGTGAAATAACGTCCACGTTATTTTACAGTCATTTTTCACTGCACATAAGTAACTTATAAGTCACCTATATGTCTAAACCTCACTTGGTGAAGGTTAGGTGGCAAGTTACTTATTGTGTGGGTACCCTGGCACTAGCCAAGGTGCCCCCACATTGTTCAGGGCAAACGCCCCAAACTTTGTGAGTGCGGGGACACCATTACACGCGTGCACTGCACATAGGTCACTACCTATGTGTAGCGTCACAATGGTAACTCCGAACATGGCCATGGAATATGTCTAAGATCATGGAATTGTCACCCCAATCCCATTCTGGTATTGGTGGGACAATTCCATGATCCCCCGGGTCTCCAGCACAGAACCTGGGTACTGCCAAACTGCCTTTCCGGGGTTTCCACTGCAGCAGCTGCTGCTGCCAACCCCTCACACAGGATTCTGCCCTCCTGGGGTCTGGGCAGCCCCGGCCCAGGAAGGCAGAACAAAGGATTTCCTCTGAGAGAGGGTGTTACACCCTCTCCCTTTGGAAATAGGTGTGAAGGGCTGGGGAGGAGTAGCCTACCCCAGCTTCTGGAAATGCTTTGATGGGCACAGATGGTGCCCATCTCTGCATAAGCCAGTCTACACCGGTTCAGGGATCCCCCAGCCCTGCTCTGGGGCGAAACTGGACAAAGGAAAGGGGAGTGACCACTCCCCTGACCAGTACCTCCCAGGGGAGGTGCCAAGAGCTCCTCCAGTGTGTCCCAGACCTCTGCCATCTTGAATTCAGAGGTGTTGGGGGCACACTGGACTGCTCTGAGTGGCCAGTGCCAGCAGGTGACGTCAGAGACCCCTCCTGATAGGTTCTTACCTCTCTTGGTAGCCAAACCTCCTTTCTTGGTAGCCAAACCTCCTTTTCTGGCTATTTAGGGACTCTGCTTTGGGGAATTCTACAGATGACGAATGCAAGAGCTCACCAGAGTTCCTCTGCATCTCCCTCGTCGACTTCTGCCAAGGATCGACCGCTGACTACTCCGGGACGCCTGCAAAACCGCAACAAAGTAACAAGACGACTACGAGCAACACTGTAGCGCCTCATCCTTCCGGCTTTCTCAACTGTTTCCTGGTGGTGCATCTTCTGAGGGCTGTCTGCCTTCAGCCTGCACTGCAAGCCAAGAAGAAATCACCTGTGGGTCGACGGAATCTTCCCCCTGCTAACGCAGGCACCAAAAGACTGCATCACCGGTCCTCTGGGTCCCCTCTCATCCTGACGAGCGTGGTCCCTGGAACACAGGAGCTGGGTCCAAGTGTCTCCCACAGTCCAGTGGCCCTTCTGTCCAAATTTGGTGGAGGTAAGTCCTTGCCTCCCCACACCAGACAGCAAACGTGTGTACTGCGTGATTTGCAGCTGCTCCGGCTTCTGTGCACTTCTACAAGGATTCCTTTGTGCACAGCCTAGCCTGGGTCCCCAGCACTCCGTCCTGCAGTGCTCAACTCGCTGAGTTGGACTCCGACGTCGTGGGACCCTCCTTTTGTGACTTTGAGTTCACAGAACTTCCAAATGCCTGCTCTGGTACTTCTGCAGGTGCTGCCTGCTTCTGCAGGGGCTCTATGAGTTGCTGAGCGCCCCCCCTGTCTCCTCCTCCAAGGGGTGACATCCTGGTCCTTCCTGGTCCTCAGCAGCACCCAAAAACCTCTACTGCAACCCTTGCTGCTAGCAAGGCTTGTTTGCGGTATTTCTGCTTGGAAACACTTCTGCACATCCAGCACGCCGTGGGACGTCTTCCATCCAAAGGAGAAGTTCCTAGCCCTTTTCGTTGTTGCAGAATCTTCGGCTTCTTCCACCCAGAGGCAGTCCTTTTGCACCTTCATCTGGGGTTTCCTGGGCTCCTGCCCCCCCTGGACATTATTGCAACTCTTGGACTTGGTCCCCTTCCTTTTCAGGTCCTCAGGTCCAGGAATCCGTTTTCAGTGTTTTGCTGGTGCTTGTGGTTCTTGCAGAATCCCCCTATCATGACTATTGTGTCTTTCTGGGGTAGTAGGGTAACTTTACTCCTACTTTCTAGGGTCTTGGGGTGGGGTATTTTGGACACCCTTACTGTTTTCTCACAGTCCCAGTGACCCTCTACAACCTCCCATAGGTCTGGGGTCCATTTGTGATTCGCATTCCACTTTTGGAGTATACGGTTTGTGTTGCCCCTAGACCTATGTTTACCTATTGCATCCTGTTGTGATTCTACATTGTTTGCACTACATTTCTTACTGTTACTTACCTGTTTTGGGTTTGTGTACATATAATTTGTGTATATTACTTACCTCCTAAGTGAGGGTATCCTCTGAGATACTTTTGGCATATTGTCACTAAAATAAAGTACCTTTATTTTTAGTCACTCTGAGTATTGTGCTTTCTTATGATATTGTGCTATATGATATAAGTGGTATAGTAGGAGCTTTGCATGTCTCCTAGTTCGGCCTAAGCTGCTTTGCCATAGCTACCTTCTATCAGCCTAAGCTGCTAGAAACACCTCTATTCTACTAATGAGGGATAACTGGACCTGGCACAGGGTGTAAGTACCACAAGGTACCCACTATAAGCCTGGCCAGCCTCCTACATTGGTGGTGCAGCGGTGGGATAAGTACTTGTAACTGCTTTACCACTTTGTCATTTGGTGCTTTTCATAAGAAAATCATATACCAAATAGTTCAGTATATGTACACTTAAACAAAACTGTTTACTTTTCTACTCTAAAACTTTTAACAAAGTTTCTGAAAAGTTTTTAAAACTTCTAAACGTTTTCCCAAAGTTAGAAAACATTTTTTTCTCTGTGCTTTCTAAAGTTCTAAAACTTTTTCTCTCACTATCCTTAACCCTTTTTCTATCATGTCTACAGTAGAGGCTACTTCCAAGGCAACTTATGAAAGTTTAAACTACAAAAGTTTGAGGGGTCTCAGCCTGGATAGAGGTTTGAGTATAGGGAAGATCCCAACAAAAGAGTTTCTCTTTAATATGCTCTTACAGGATGACCAGAACCAGTCTTGCCCATCTCAGCAGAGGGTAGAAAAAGGGAAGGCTTCCCAGTCAGACTCAGAGGAGTTCCCTGAAGATGCTGGGGAGGGTTCTTACAAACTCCTGCCCCCAGCAGGCCACCTAGTGACACTGGTGGTGTTAGAGGGTCACACATCAGTAGGACATCTTTCACTCCTAGAGGCTAGATTACTAGGGTCCAGCCAGTTAGGGACAGGTCTCTCTTTGAAAATTCCCACATTTCCTCTGTGTCCAAACATTCCCAACCCACCCACCCTGAGGATAACTTAATGGAAAGGGAACTCAGAAAGCTGAGGGTAGACAAGAACAGACTGAAGCTTAAACAGCAGCAGCTGGCCTTAGACAGGGAATCCCTAGACATAGAGAGGGAAAGACAGAGATTGGGGTTAGTTCCCTATGGTGGCAGCAGCAGTATTTCTGATAGCAATCCTGTTAGAGAGCAAGATTCCAGGAATATGCATAAGAGAGTGCCCCCTTACAAGGAGGGGGATGACATTAACAAGTGGTTTGCTGCACTTGAGAGGGCCTGTATGGTACAGTTGGTCCCTCAAAGGCAGTGGGCTGCTAACTTGTGGCTATCTTTCACTGGAAAGGGTAGGGATACGCTCCTTACTGTCAGAGAAAGTGATGCCAATAATTAAAAAGTTTTGAAAGATGCACTCTTGGATGGATTTGGCCTAACCACTGAACAATACAGGATTAAGTTCAGAGACACCAGAAAAGAGTCCTCTCAAGACTGGACAGATTTTGTGGACTGTTCAGTGAAGGCCTTGGAAGGTTGGTTGCATGGCAGTAGAGATTCTGACTATGAAAGCCTGTATAATCTTATTCTGAGAGAGCATATTCTTAACAATTGTGTGTCTGACTTGTTGCACCAATACCTAGTGGGCTCTGATCTGACCTCTCCCCAAGAGTTGGGAAAGAAGGCAGACAAATGGGTCAGAACAAGGGTGAACAGAAAAGTTCATACAGGGGGTGACCAGGATGGCAAGAAGAAGGATGGTAAGTCTTCTGAGAAGGGTGGGGACAAAAGTAAGCATTCTGAGTCTTCATCAGGCCAAACAAAATCCTCTGGGGGTGGTGGGTCCAAATCCTCTTCAAACAATCAGAAAAAGCCTTGGTGTTATTTGTGTAAAGTCAAAGGCCATTGGGCAAGTGATTCCACTTGTCCAAAGAAAAACACCAAACCTCCCACCACCACAACCCCTGCTGCAATCTCTAGTGCCCCTAGTAAAAGCAGTGGTGGTGGGAAATCTGCTACAAATAGCCAATCCAAGGGTGTAGCTGGGCTCACTATTGGCAATGTAGTTGGGGTTGGTCTTGTTAGGGAGACCACAAAGGCTGTTTTAGTCTCTGATGGTGGCATTGATTTTGCCACCTTGGTTGCTTGTCCCCTTAATATGGGTAAGTACAAGCAACTACCCCTAATCAACGGTGTTGAGGTTGAGGCCTACAGGGACACAGGAGCCAGTGTAACTATGGTGATAGAAAAACTGGTCCACCCTGATCAACACCTACTTGGTCAACAGTACCAAGTGACTGATGTTCATAACAACACTCTTAGCCACCCCATGGCTGTTGTGAATCTCAACTGGGGGGTGGTGACTGGTCCAAAGAAAGTTGTGGTAGCCACTGAATTACCTGTAGATTGCCTACTAGGGAACGATTTGGAAACATCAGCTTGGGCAGAAGTGGAGTTGGAGGCTCATGCAGCAATGCTGGGCATTCCTGGGCATATTTTTGCTTTGACAAGGGCTCAGGCCAAGAAGCAAAAAGGACAGGGAAACTTGGATCCTGGAACAATGGACCAAGTGCTCCCAAAAGCTAGGGGTAAAAAGGGTAAATCCCTGCCCACTATCCCTCCCTCTACAGATGATTACCCTTTTGAGGAAAAGGAATCCTCTCCCTGTGCAGAACCTACACCAGAGGAGCTGGCAACAGACACTGCTGAGCTTTTGGGTGCAGGGGGGCCTGCCAGGGAAGAGCTGAGTGTGGCACAGCAAACCTGTCCCACATTAGAGGGTTTAAGACAGCAAGCTGTCAAACAGCAGAATGGGGATGTCAGTGATAGCCATAGGGTGTACTGGGAAGACAACCTCTTGTACACAGACTCAAGGGACCCTAAACCTGGAGCTGTCAGGAGATTGGTCATTCTCTTGCAGTACAGAGAGTTTCTTCTCACCCTGGCTCATGACATTCCTTTGGCTGGGCATTTGGGCCAGACGAAAACTTGTGAAAGACTTGTCCCCTTGTTCCACTGGCCTCATATGTCAGAGGACACAAAAGACTTTTGTAACTCTTGTGTGACCTGCCAAGCCAGTGGCAAGACTGGTGGCACTCCAAAGGCCTCTCTAATTCCACTTCCAGTGGTTGGGGTGCCCTTTGAAAGGGTAGGGGTTGACATAGTTGGCCCCTTTGACCTTCCAACTGCTTCAGGCAATAGATTTATCTTGGTGGTAGTGGACCATGCCACAAGATACCCAGAAGCCATACACTTAAGGACCACTACAGCTCCTGCAGTGGCAAAGGCTCTCCTGGGAATTTTTTCCAGGGTGGGTTTTCCTAAGGAAGTGGTGTCAGACAGAGGAAGCAACTTCATGTCTGCATACCTAAAAGCAATGTGCAAGGAGTGTGGTGTTACCTACAAGTTCACCACCCCTTACCATCCACAAACAAACGGTCTGGATGAGAGGTTTAATAAAACTCTCAAAGGTATGATAATGGGACTCCCTGAAAAACTCGGAAGGAGATGGGATGTCCTGTTACCTTGCCTCCTTTTTGCTTACAGGGAGGAATCCCAAAAAGGAGTGTGCTTCAGCCCCTTTGAACTCCTCTTTGGGCACCATGTAAGAGGTCAACTTGCTCTTGTGAAGGAGGGTTGGGAACAACCTTTAAAAGCTCCTAAACAGGACATAGTAGTCTATGGGCCATATTTATACTTTTTGACGCAAAACTGCGCTAACGCAGTTTTGCGTCAAAAAATTAGCACCGGCTAACGCCATTCTGAAGCACCATGCGGGCGCCGTATTTAATCAATGATGTTAGCCGGCGTTAGCCGGCGGCGCTGCCAGGTGTGCGTGGAAAAAAACGACGTACACCAGGCAGCGCCGGCGTAGGGGGATATGGGGCTTGGGCGTCAAAAAATGGGGCAAGTCAGGTGGAGGCAAATTTTTCACCTCAACCCGATTTGCGCCATTTTTTCTGACTCCCAACCCCCATAGAAATGACTCCTGTCTTAGCAAAGACAGGAGTCATGCCCCCTTGCCCAATGGCCATGCCCAGGGGACTTCTGTCCCCTGGGCATGGTCATTGGGCATAGTGGCATGTACTGGGGCACAAACGGGGCCCCCTATGCCACAAAAAAAAAAAAAAAAAAAACACTTACCTGAACTTACCTTAATGTCCCTGGGATGGGTCCCTCCAGCCTTGGGTGTCCTCCTGGGGTGGGCAAGGGTGACAGGGGGTGTCCCTGGGGGCATGGGAGGGCACCTCTGGGCTCCTTCAGAGCCCACAGGTCCCTTAACGCCTGCCTTTTGCAGGCACTAAAAAATGGCGCAAAAGCAGCCGTACGTCATTTTTTTTGACCCGCCCACTCCCGGGCGTGAATTTTGCCCGGGAGTGTAAATACGGCGCACATGCCTCGGAGTCAATCTTTTAGACGTGAACGCCTACCTTGCATATTATTAACGCAAAGTAGGTGTCCACGCTAAAAAATGACGCAAACTTCATGGACTTTGGCGCTAGACGCGTCTAACACCAAAGTATAAATATGGAGTTAGTTTTGCGTCGGAATTGCGTCAAAAAAAAACGACGCAATTCCGGCGCAAACGGAGTATAAATATGTCCCTATGTACTTGGCCTAAGATCCAGAATGGCTGAGTATATGAAAAAGGCAAGTAAAAACCTTCAGGCCAGCCAGGAGCTGCAAAAGCAATGGCATGACCAGAAGGCTGTCCTGACTCAGTACCACCCAGGACAGAAGGTGTGGGTATTGGAGCCTATGGCCCCAAGAGCACTCCAAGACAAATGGAGTGGACCCCATCTAATTGTTGAAAAGAAGGGTGAGGTTACCTATTTGGTAGACCTGGGCATTGCCAGGAGCCCCCTTAGGGTGATTCATGTCAACCACCTAAAACCATACTATGACAGGGCTGATCTCACCCTGCTCATGGCAACAGATGAGGGACAGGAAGAAGAGACTGACCCTCTCCCTGATCTCTTCTCCACCACTGAAGCTAATGCCTTAGTGGAGTGAGTAGTCTCAGCAGATTGTCTGACTGCAGAACAGAATGACAACTGCATCAATCTCTTAAGTCAGTTTTCAGACCTCTTTTCACTTATACCAGGTACAACATCCTGGTGTGAACATACAATTGACACTGGAGGCAGCCTGCCTGCCAAAAGTAAAATTTATAGGCAGCCTGACCATGTCAGGGACTGCATTAAACAAGAGGTGCAGAAAATGTTGGACTTAGGGGTGATCGAACCTTCTGAAAGCCCCTGGGCTAGCCCAGTTGTGCTTGTACCAAAACCTCACACCAAAGATGGAAAGAGGGAGATGAGGTTTCGTGTAGATTACAGAGGGCTCAATCAGGTAACCAAAACTGATGCTCACCCTGTACCCAGGGCAGATGAGCTCATTGATACACTGGCTTCTGTCAAGTATCTTAGCACTTTTGATCTAACTGCAGGGTATTGGCAGATTAGATTAGCAGAAGATGCTAAACCCAAGACTGCATTTTCTACCATTGGAGGGCACTGCCAATTCACAGTAATGCCCTTTGGTTTGAAAAATGCACCTGCCACTTTTCAGAGGTTGGTGAACACAGTCCTGCAAGGGTTGGAGGCTTTCAGTGCAGCATATCTAGAGGATATTGCTGTCTTTAGCTCAACCTGGGATGATCACCTGGTCCACCTATGAACATTTTGGAGGCCCTGCAAAAGGCAGGCCTCACTATCAAGGCCTCAAAGTGCCAGATAGGGCAGGGGAAAGTGGTTGATCTGGGCCACCTGGTAGGTGGAGAACAGATTGCACCACTACAGGGGAAAATCCAAACTATCATAGATTGGGTTCCCCCTACAACACAGACCCAGGTGAGAGCCTTTTTAGGCCTCACAGGGTACTATAGGAGATTCATAAAGAATTATGGCGCCATAGCAGCCCCTCTTAATGATCTCACTAGCAAGAAAATGCCTAAGAAGGTATTATGGACAGCCAGCTGTCAGAAAGCTTTTGAGGAGCTCAAACAGGCCATGTGCTCTGCACCTGTCCTAAAAAGCCCTTATTTCTCCAAGAAATTCATTGTTCAAACTGATGCATCTGAATTAGGGGTAGGGGCAGTACTATCACAACTGAATTCTGAGGGCCAGGATCAACCAGTTGCTTTTCTCATCAGAAGGTTGACCCCTAGAGAAAAGCGTTGGTCTGCCATAGAGAGGGAGGCCTTTGCTGTGGTCTGGGCACTTAAAAAGTTGAGACCATACCTGTTTGGTACTCACTTTATTGTTCAGACAGACCACAAACCTCTACTTTGGCTAAAACAAATGAAAGGTGAAAACCCTAAATTGTTGAGCTGGTCCATATCCCTACAGTGGATGGACTATACAGTGGAACATAGACCTGGGAGTACCCACTCCAATGCAGATGGACTCTCCAGATATTCCCACTTAGACAATGAAGACTCATCTGGACAAGGTTAGCCTTATTGTCCTTCGTTTGGGGGGGGGGTTGTGTAGGAAAGTACCATCTTGCCTGGCATGTTACCCCCATTTTCACTGTATGTATGTTTGTTTTTGCCCTTGTGTCACTGGGATCCTGCTAGGCAGGACCCCAGTGCTCATAGTGTATGCCCTGTTTGTGTTCCCTGTGTGGTGCCTAACTGTATCACTGAGGCTCTGCTAACCAGAACCTCAGTGTTTATGCTCTCTCTGCTTTCTAAAATTGTCACTGCTGGCTAGTGACTAATTTTACCAATTCGCATTGGCACACTGGTACACCCATATAATTCCCTTGTATATGGAACATAGGTTCACAGGGTATTGGGGTTCCAGGAGATCCCTATGGGCTGCAGCATTTCTTTTGCCACCCATAGGGAGCTCAGACAATTCTTACACAGGACTGCCACTGCAGCCTGAGTGAAATAACGTCCACATTATTTCACAGCCATTTTTCACTGCACATAAGTAACGTATAAGTCACCTATATGTCTAACCCTCACTTGGTGAAGGTTAGGTGCCAAGTTACTTAGTGTGTGGGCACCCTGGCACTAGCCAAGGTGCCCCCACATTGTTCAGGGCAAATTCCCCGAACATTGTGAGTGCGGGGACACCATTACACGCGTGCATTGCACATAGGTCACTACCTATGTGTAGCGTCACAATGGTAACTCTGAACATGGCCATGTAACATGTCTAAGATCATGGAATTGTCACCCCAATACCCTTCTGGTATTGGGGGGACCATTCCATGATCCCCTCGGTCTCTAGCACAGAACCCGGGTACTGCCAAACTGCCTTTCCGGGGTTTCCACTGCAGCAGCTGCTGCTGCCAACCCCTCAGACAGGATTCTGCCCTCCTGGGGTCTGGGCAGCCCCGGCCCAGGAAGGCAGAACAAAGGATTTCCCTTTGGAAATAGGTGTAAAGGGCTGGGGAGGAGTAGCCTACCCCAGCTTCTGGAAATGCTTTGATGGGCACAGATGGTGCCCATCTCTGCATAAGCCAGTCTACACCGGTTCAGGGATCCCCCAGCCATGCTATGGTGCAAAACTGGACAAAGGAAATGGGAGTGACCACTCCCCTGACCAGTACCTCCCAGGGGAGGTGCCCAGAGCTCCTCCAGTGTGTCCCAGACCTCTGCCATCTTGGATTCAGAAGTGTTGGGGGCACACTGGACTGCTCTGAGTGGCCAGTGCCAGCAGGTGACGTCAGAGACCCCTCCTGATAGGTTCTTACCTCTCTTGGTAGCCAAACCTCCTTTCTTGGTAGCCAAACCTCCTTTTCTGGCTGTTTAGGGTCTCTCCTCTGGGCTATTCCTCAGATAACGAATGCAAGAGCTCACCAGAGTTCCTCTGCACTTCCCTCTTCGAATTCTGCCAAGGATCGACCGCTGACTGCTCCAGGACGCCTGCAAAACTGCAACAAAGTAGCAAGACGACTACCAGCAACATTGTAGCGCCTCATCCTGACGGCTTTCTCGACTGTTTCCTGGTGGTGCATGCTCTGAGGTCTGTCTGCCTTCACCCTGCATTGGAAGCCAAAAAGAAATCTCTCGTGGGTCGACAAAATCTTCCCCCTGCAAACGCATGCACCAAACTTCTGCATCACTGGTCCTATGGGTCCCCTCTCATCCTGACGAGCGTGGTCCCTGGAACACAGGAGCTGGGTCCAAGTGTCTCCCACAGTCCAGTTGCCCTTCTGTCCAAATTTGGTGAAGGTAAGTCCTTGCCTCCCCACGCCAGACAGCAAACCTGTGTACTGCATGATTTGCAGCTGCTCCTGTCACGACTCACGTGCTGCTTGCGCCTGGAATTTGCAGATCTGGTGGCGTGAATCTTCAATGTTCGGCTTTGGCCCAAAAAGGGGCGACTCTTTCTGGTAGCCACGGTGCTGTAGGCAATGGAGACACCAAGAACAGACCGTGCCCTTCAGAAAGTAGCGCCAGAGGGAAAAACCCCTTCCAAAGGGGAAAAACCTCCAAACAGGAAAAGTCCTGGAGAAAAAACAAGAACAAACAAACAGGAATCCAAAAGGAGCAAAAATCAGAAAACACAGAATGCAGAGTCCAAAACCAAAAGGCAAGGAAATCAGGAGCGAAGACACCAACTGAGCAGAAAGTGTTGCAGCGCAAAGAAAGAGGAAAAACACAGCCCTTATATACCAAAAAACAGGAAGTGACCCACAGGAAGTAAAAGGACACCATCTTAGATAGGGAAACAATATATAGAACAGAATAGTAGAGGAACCATAGAGAATAGGGAACAAGGAATGCTGGGAAAGCACAGGAATCTGGGAAGGAGGAAAAGACATAAAGAAAGGCACACAACAGACTGCAAAAAGAAGAAAGGACAAAGAAACGAAGAAAAACAGGTAAGAGGGTTCAGAGACCCCTGGGACAGTGAAAGGCAGAAGGAAGAACGAGGCCCCAAGCAAATCTGGGGCCTCGAAACGCGCAGGAGAGGCTGGGGGCGTGCCGCGTCTTAATAACGCGGTGCGCGGCCCGAGCCGAACGCCCGGCAGAAGTCGAGCTCTCGGCTCGCGCCGCACCGCGCGGCGCGACAGTAGGTCCCCCTCCCGAAGGCCCAGGTTTAAGAGGGAATAAACAGTGAAAGCGTTGAGTCAGGAGAGGAGCGTGAACGGAAGAGGCATCTTCCCATGAACATTCACTGAGAGGATAACCCTTCCAATGAATCAGATACTGAAGTCGTTTATGAAAAAGACGAGAGTCACAGATTTCCTGCACTTCATATTCAGGAGCATCATTCACAAGGACAGGAGGTGGACAAGGAAACTGACGTGAGTAAGGATCAGGCACATAAGGTTTAAGCTGAGAAACATGAAAAACCGGATGGATCTTCCATGTATGGGGTAAGTGAAGACGGACAGTGACAGGATTGACCAACTGGAGAATACGGAAAGGCCCATAGTAACGAGGTGTGAACTTGTTTTGAGAGAGACGTGAGGGCAAGAATTTGGAGGAGAGCCAGACTTTATCTTGCAGATGATAATTTGGATTGGTTGTACGTCTCTTGTCTGCAGCCTTCTTCATATACCTCTTGGTATGTAACAAATTAGATCGAATTAGTTTATGGAGTTGGAGAAGGCGTTTGGAGAAATAGTTAATAGCAGGTAGAGGAGAGTTGGATTGTGGAGAAGTAGGGAAAGAGGTAGGATGAAAACCATAGGAACAGAAAAAGGGAGTGACCTTGGAGGCACTATGGACTGAGTTATTGTAGGAAAATTCAGCTAAAGAGAGGTAAGTGCTCCAGTTACTTTGGGTAGAATTGCAAAAGCATCGAAGATATTGCTCTAGTCCTTGGTTCAGACGCTCAGTCTGTCCGTTGGTCTGAGGATGGAACCCTGAAGACAGGGCTCTATTCATATTCAGTGTTTTACAAAAATGCTTCCAAAATCGGGAGATGTACTGAGGTCCTCTATCAGAGATTATGGTATGTGGAAGTCCATGGAGACGGAAGACATGATCTATGAATATTTGACCTAGTTCTTGGGAAGTAGGCAGCTTCTTTAGGCCAGTGAAATGAGCCATCTTTGTGAAAGAATCCACTGTGACCATGATAACCCGGTTTCCTGCTGATGGTGGGAGCGAACACATAAAATCAGTAGAGATAGTATGCCATGGGGCCGATGGAACAGGCAAAGGTTGTAGTAATCCTGCCGGTCTGGTGTGAGGTATTTTGACTTGGGCACATATGGGACAGGCCTGAACGTATCTTTCCACATCCAGTTTCCAGGTAGGCCACCAAAAAAATCGTGAAAGTAGTTCTTGTGTGGCTTTGATGCCTCTGTGACCAGCTACAGGGGAATCATGGCACATTTGTAATGCTTTCTTTTGCACCTTGTTTGTAGGGAGGAATATCAGGTCTTGGTAATAAAAATATCCTTGTTTCTTGTACAATAATGGTCTTAGTTCTTCTATGTCATGATCCGATAGGTTGGCGTATTCTTGTTGTACTTCTTCCAGGAAAGACTGAGCCACTCCAATGATCTTACTGGGTTCTAGAAGATACTGGGATGAGGAAGGAGAACACTCTGGATATCGGCGAGACAGAGCATCAGCCAGAATGTTTTGAGATCCTGGAATATATGTAATATAAAAATCGTACTGACTGAAGAAAAAGGCCCAGCGGGCCTGACGACTATTCTGGCATACAAAATTTCTTAAACATTGTAAATTACGGTGGTCTGTCCTCACCTCAAATGGTTCCTTGGAACCCATCAGAAACTGCCTCCACTCAAGGCAGGCTGTTTTCAGAGCCAATAATTCCCTTTCAAGTACGGAATAATGTTGTTCAGCTGTGGAAAGGATATGAGACAAATAGAAAACAGGATGTTCAAGGCCATCATCCTCTTGTCGTTGGAGTAAGACAGCTCCGATGGCTCTCTCAGAAGCATCAGTTACTACTATAAATTGCTTGGTGGTATCTGGATGTCTTAAGATGGGGGCTTGGGTGAAGGCTCTCTTTAAGCTTTGAAAGGCTGCTTCAGCAGCCTCAGTCCAGACAAACCCCTTCTTTAAATTGTCCTTCTTTAAGGTGTGAGTTATGTGGCTAGTCTGACTGGCAAAGTCTAGAATGAATTGTCGATAGAAGTTTGCTAAACCTAGGAAACATTGTGTTTCTTTTATGGTAGAAGGAGAAGGTCACTCTAGGATAGCTTGTACCTTTTCTTGATCCATAGCTATGCCGGTGGGACTTAAATGATAGCCCAGATATTTGACTTCCGTTATGTCGAACTCACATTTCTCTGGTTTGCAAAATAGTTGATGATCACGAAGTCTTTGAAGAACTTGTTTCACATGGGAAGTATGGAGTTCAGGATTTCTAGAATAAATAAGAATGTCATCTAGGTAGATCACGACTGTCTGATTAAGTAGGTCTGAAAACACTGAGTCCATAAATCTCTGGAAGATTGCGGGGGCGTTAGTAAGACCAAACGGCATAACCCTATATTCAAAATGGCCAAATGGGGTCCTGAATGCTGTCTTCCATTCGTCGCCTTCTCTTATGCGTAAAAGGTGGTAGGCTCCTCGTAAATCCAATTTAGTAAAACGTTGGGCCCCTCTGATTGCTTCCAGTATGTCCCTGATGAGAGGCAAAGGATAACGATCTTTAATGGTGATTTTATTCAGACCTCGAAAATCCAGGCACGGACGAAGATCCTTAGTCTTCTTGGGCACAAAAAAGAGAGGGGCCCCAGCCGGAGACGACGATGGAACAATAAGACCACTCTGTATATTTTCGTCCAGATACTCCTTTAGAACTTCCCTTTCGGGTTCCGTGAGGGAGTACATCCTCCCAAAAGAAACAATTGTGCCGGGTTCTAATGGAATTGCACAATCATATTCTCGATGTGGAGGTAGCACAGGTTTTGACGGTTTTTGGAAAATATCCTGAAACTCCAAATAGTGGTCTGGGACCCCTTGGACCGTATTAATGGACATACCAGTGGCACCTTCAGTAGCTAAGGATCTTTTCGGAGACCAATACTTGTCGGAAGTAAAACAGTTCTCGTGACAAAATTGCGAAGACAAAGAGACTGTCCGGGTAACCCAATTTATATATGGGTTATGTCTAATGAGCCACGGAATTCCAAGAATGATGGTATGGTTAGGGGACGTAATAAGATCGAAGGAGATGTGTTCTTGATGGTTTCCCACCTGTAGACTTAACATCAGGGTAGTGGTGTCTACAGGACCAGAGGATATCAAAGATCCATCCACAGTGTGTACCTGTTCGGGTACTTCTTTTGCTTGAGTAGGAACTAGGTTAGCAGCAGCCCATGTCTTGTCCATGTATATACCACTAGCACCACAGTCTAGTAATGCCATAGTCTTTTCTTGACGACCGTCAGGAAGTTGTAACAGGACAGGAAAGATGAACAAGGCAGTTGTATTGTCATTAAAGGAGCTGATGGAAGGTATAGCTGTAGATCCCGTCCCCTCCCTTCTTACAGAGGACGGGAGGTGGCGTTTCCCGACGGTCTGGACGGACGTACTGGACAGGTACGGAGTATGTGACCAGCAGAACCACAATACAGGCACAACCCTCTCTTGCGTCTGTCTTCTCGTTCACTAGCAGAGAGCGGACCTCGGGTAGTATCCACCTGCATGGGTTCCCCTTCGATATCTCTAGCAGGAGTGCGAGGTTCCTCGGAACGCTGCAGGTATGCACGTGAGCTACTTGGCTGGGTAAACCCTCTACTCCTTTTCTTTTCCGATCTCCGTTCCTGAAGACGATATTCGATGGACAGTGCTTGATCCATCAGGCCACGAAGATCCTCCGCTCTGGTAGAATGCACTAGTTCATCCTTTATTTCTTCTTTGAGTCCTCTACGAAATAATGATACCAGAGTACGTTCCACCCAAGTGGTCTCTGCCGCCAGCTGACGAAAACGGGTTATATATTGCAGGACGTCTTGGGAGCCTTGTTGGATGTCGCACAAGGCTTCTTCAGCGGAGGCTTCCAATCCAGGACGGCTAAACATTTGTTTGAAGCGACTCACAAAGGCGGAATAGTCTGACAATACAGGGTCGTCGGAGGACACCATCGGGGTTGCCCAGGCCAAGGCTGGACCGGATAAGGCACTGATAAGATAACCCACCTTGGTCCTGTCGTGGGAGAATTGAGTAGGTCGGAAGGCGAAATACACCGTTAAAGCATCCAAGAACTCGCGAAGCTTGGTTGGTTCACCAGAGAAACAAGGGGTAGAAGCGGAGATTGTCGGAACATCACTGGTGCGGAGGGCCAAAGCCTGTCGTAACGCAGCATTTTCATTACGTAGTTGATGCAACTCCTGGGCTTGTTGCTGAATCGTGGTTAACAGAGATTGCTCGGGATCTGCAGCAGCCGCCACTGTATTATCCATGGTGTTTGAGGACGTCGGAATGGTTAGGCGCTGCAATCTGTCACGACTCACGTGCTGCTTGTGCCTGGAATTTGCAGATCTGGTGGCGTGAATCTTCAATGTTCGGCTTTGGCCCAAAAAGGGGCGACTCTTTCTGGTAGCCACGGTGCTGTAGGCAATGGAGACACCAAGAACAGACCGTGCCCTTCAGAAAGTAGAGCCAGAGGGAAAAACCCCTTCCAAAGGGGAAAAACCTCCAAACAGGAAAAGTCCTGGAGAAAAAACAAGAACAAACAAACAGGAATCCAAAAGGAGCAAAAATCAGAAAACACAGAATGCAGAGTCCAAAACCAAAAGGCAAGGAAATCAGGAGCGAAGACACCAACTGAGCAGAAAGTGTTGCAGCGCAAAGAAAGAGGAAAAACACAGCCCTTATATACCAAAAAACAGGAAGTGACCCACAGGAAGTAAAAGGACACCATCTTAGATAGGGAAACAATATATAGAACAGAATAGTAGAGGAACCATAGAGAATAGGGAACAAGGAATGCTGGGAAAGCACAGGAATCTGGGAAGGAGGAAAAGACATAAAGAAAGGCACACAACAGACTGCAAAAAGAAGAAAGGACAAAGAAACGAAGAAAAACAGGTAAGAGGGTTCAGAGACCCCTGGGACAGTGAAAGGCAGAAGGAAGAACGAGGCCCCAAGCAAATCTGGGGCCTCGAAACGCGCAGGAGAGGCTGGGGGCGCGCCGCGTCTTAATAACGCGGTGCGCGGCCCGAGCCGAACGCCCGGCAGAAGTCGAGCTCTCGGCTCGCGCCGCACCGCGCGGCGCGACAGCTCCGGCTTCTGTGAACTTCTCTAAGGATTCCTTTGTGCACAGCCTAGCCTGGTTCCCCAGCACTCCGTCCTGCAGTGCTCAACCCGCTGAGTTGGACTCCGACGTCGTGGGACCCTCCTTTTGTGACTCTGAGTTCACAGAACTTCCAATTGCCTGCTCTGGTACTTCTGCGGGCCCTGCCTTCTTCTGCGGGGGCTCTCTGAGTTGCTGAGTGCCCTCCCTGTCTCCTCCTCCAAGGGGCGACATCCTGGTCCTTCCTGGTCCCTAGCAGCACCCAAAAACCTCTACTGCGACCCTTGCAGCTAGCAAGGCTTGTTTGCGGTATTTCTGCCTGTAAATACTTCTGCAACATCCAGCACGCCGTGGGACGTCTTCTTTCCAAAGGAGAAGTTCCTAGACCTTTTTGTTGTTGCAGAATCTACGGCTTCTTCCACCTGGAGGCAGCCCTTTTGCACCTTCATCTGGGGTTTCCCCCACTGGACACTATCGCGACTATTGGACTTGGTCCCCTTCCTTTTCAGGTCCTCAGGTCCAGGAATCCGTCTTCAGTGTTTTGCTGGTACTTGTGGTTCTTGCAGAATCCCCCTATCATGACTATTGTGTCTTTCTGGGGTAGTAGGGTAACTTTACTCCTACTTTCTAGGGTCTTGGGGTGGGGTATTTTGGACACCCTTACTGCTTTCTCACAGTCCCAGCGACCCTCTACAACCTCCCATAGGTCTGGGGTCCATTTGTGATTCGCATTCCACTTTTGGAGTATATGGTTTGTGTTGCCCCTAGAGCTATGTTTACGTATTGCATCCTATTGTGATTCTACATTGTTTGCACCACTTTTCTTACTGTTACTTACCTGTTTTGGGTTTGTGTACATATAATTTGTGTATATTACTTACCTCATAAGTGAGGGTATCCTCTGAGATATTTTTGGCATATTGTCACTAAAATAAAGTACCTTTATTTTTAGTAACTCTTAGTATTGTGTTTTCTTATGATATTGTGCTATATGATATAAGTGGTATAGTAGGAGCTTTGCATGTCTCCTAGTTCAGCCTAAGCTGCTTTGCCATAGCTACCTTCTATGAGCCAAAGCTGCTAGAAACACCTTTATTCTACTGATAAGGGATAATTAGACCTGGCACAGGGTGTAAGTACCACAAGGTACCCCCTATAAGCCAGGCCAGCCTCCTACAGGCCCTGATTACGAGTGGGTCAGTGTTTTCTAATCCCTGCATAAAACCCCGCTTGCCCAGGGGTTGGATTTCCGAGCTGGGTGGTAATTATGATACCCATAAATTACCAGGTCTGTTAAATGGTTGTATGATGGTACCACGCATGTGGCAACCACGCATGCCTGAACAACACGGTCGGAACAACAACTGGGTTATTACCACGCATGCCTTTACCATGCAAGCCTTTATAACGATTTTTAGTTGTAAAGGCATGTGTGGAAACAGCATGCATGGTTGTCGCATGCCACCCCCACCCTAAAAACAGAAGTGCCCCTACCCCTAAAAATAAAACTACCCTGACCCCCCCACTACTGCCCCTAAAACCCTGGCCCCAGACTGCCCTGAATACAAAATTACCCCAACCTCCTCACCCGCTCCTAAAAACCTGATCCCCGACCCACCCTAAATACCAAATTACCCCCACCAGTAAAAACCCACCCAGCTCTAAATACAAAATCACCCCGACCCCACTAGCCCTAATAACCCTCCCCCACCCACCCTAAATACAAAGTTACCCCAATGCCCCACCTGCCGATAAAAACCCGACCCCCCACCCACCCTAAATAAAATATTACCCCGACCCTCACCCCTAATAACCCGTCCCCCACCCACCCACCCTAAAAACAAAATTACCCTGCCCCTAAAAACCCAACCCCCCCACCTACTCTAAAAACATAACTACCTCAACCTCCGAATACAAAATTACCCTGGTCCCCCACCCCACCCCTAAAAACTCGACCCCCCACCCACTCTAAATACAAAGTTACCCGAACCCCTGCACCTAAAAACTCCACCCTCCCACACCCAAATACAAAATTACCCTGACCCCTACCCCTAAAAACCCAACCACACACCCCTTAAATACAAAATTATCCTGACCCCCCACCCCTGCCCCTAAAAACAAAATAACCTGACCCCCCACCCCTGCCTTAAAACCATAGGACCGACCCCCCCACCCCCGCCCCTTAAAAAAAAAAATAACCTAACCACCCCAACCCCTTCACCCCCCCGCCCCACCCCTAATAACTACTCCCAACTTTTCCCCAGCCCCACTTACCTGACCACTTCCTCTTCCGATGGATCTTCCCTTTTCTCTGCCTTACCCAGGCATGTGCGTTGTTCAGCACATGTGTGGTTAAGGCAGAGAAAAAGGCCTGCGTTGTTCAGGCAAGTGTGGTTCCGCTTGCGTCAACAACGCAGGCGTGGTTCCGGACACGTTGTTCCGGATCTTTCCCGTGTTAAATATCACACCTTTTGTTCAATTTCAGCAGGTCGCACCTGCCAGAATGTAACTAGGGAAATGTGTATTTTATTGACTCTACCATTCAGATTATCTGCATGTTCTTCCCCAGAAACTTGCAATAATTTCAATTTATCACGCCCAATAAGTAATGTACCCCAGGGTATTGTTATTTCTGTGCCGCGTCAGAAAAAGCAGGGCATATGTATACTGGTTTCTCTTCTTCTTTTATTCTTGTAGGATTTGGAGAGACACAACCCTCATTGCCTCCTTTCTTCTTGTAACTAGATACAAAGCAAGACACTAGCTGTTCCCACTGTAGTTCTGTTGATCTGTTTCTTCACAGCTGTCAGTTTCAGAACTCCTTCATACAGGTCAGCGTTCTAGTCTCACCATTGATAATGCAGGACTGACTGATCTTTTTAGTGTGCTTGCACCACATTTTTGAATGAGTGTCCTTGCTACACTGTGGTCATGACTTTCGGGGTCATCCATCCCTTAATATTCAAGCAAAATGTAGGAGTCATTCAGGAGATTATAGAAAATGTGCAAAGCATCCTGCAAATTCCATTTCACCTCTGCGAGCACCTTAAAAAAAATACTGCAAGCCTTTACATCTGTGATGTGGGAGAAATATGATGAACTGGTTAATCACTTATGTTTTAAACCTCAAATGTCCCTGCTCAGTTGCCAAGGTAGTCAGCACAAAGCTCATTAGTGTGTCCGAGGGAATTAGCCTCAGGCCATTGTTTAAAAGCCTTGTATGGCATAAGTAGACAAACAGTGACATGTCAGGTGTTATCTCAAACATTCTGTGGTTGTGTGTGAAGAAGTAGGGTGTTTACTTTCATTTACAATGCATCAGTGCGTAATGGATTGGCAGAATTGTGCCTTTTTACTCACACACATAATTCAGTCAATACTCTTCTGATAATAACCTAGATGCATGCCCAAAGCACAAACATGGTGCCTGCCAAAAACCTCAGGCAGGTGACTCTGGCAGCCAGAGGAAGGGCCATCTCCACATTTAGCAATTTTGTCACTAAGGCAAATGTCCGCGTGAGGAGAAAAAACAGATTCTATGAGGATTTGTTTTGGGCTGCAAAAATAGAATGGATGAAGACGTTGCAGTCAATCTTTAGTTGCTCTAAGTAACACTCCATCATATTCTTATCTAATGTGTGCCATTACAGAAGGGGACCATCCATGGACATGTCACTGTTGATCCCCCTTGAGGAGAGGACTGCTGCCTTAATTGCTAGAACATGCATCATCAAACTTGAACCACAGGCAATGCTTACTGTGACCATGGATACAAGATGCACATCAGGGATGAATCACAGGCCCAAGCTTTTTAAATCTACAAATGACTTGGGGAAAACAGGCATCCTGGAGAATGTGAAAAAAGGCTTAAATTCTCAGCTGTCTCAATATGTCATTTCTGAATCAACAAATAGCAAACACTTGCAAAGCCAATAGGTCTTGTCTTTGACACCTGTTGGCTTTGCTGAAAAGATGGAGAAGAGAGGGTGATAGATAGAAATGATAAACGGAAAGAAAAAAAAGGTAAATACAGACTGTAGGGGAAAGAAAGAAAGGAGGGAGTGGAGCAAAAAGAAAGATGAAAAGAAAGAGGAAGACCAGTGAGGAGAAGGATAGGGAAAGAAGAAAGAAAAGATGCAATGTAGGAAAAAAAGAAGCAAGATATTTAGAATAAGTGTGAGGCATATGTTGAAGGACAATAAAAGAATATGACCACAAATGAAATACACATAACATGAACCAAAAAGTGTCACCAAAAACAGCATAGACGAGCATGGAAGTAAAACAAAAGCATGTGCCTATTCCCCAGCAAACAAGTAATCACCTTCACATTTTTCTGTAGGAGTTTATGCATTGAGACATGATACCTGACATGGGTGTCGGCATAACTCTTGTACTCCAAAAAAGCAACAAACATGGGGTTGGGACGGTGCACAAGTAGCACATACAAAGAAAAGTAAAAGGGACCTTACACACACCATCCTCAGAACAGAGGACAAAAGGATGTCTGTAAACTTGGTCCATGCTTTCAGGTTGTCTTTGACCAGTCAACGCATTTTTGCAGAAGCACTAACAACGTTTGGACTTGTATGTGCATATTCATAAAATCCATAACCAACCACCATATATGTAAGGACACCTGCTGAGACCAGGATGTAAATATTTGAAGGCAGATGTGCTGTTTGAAAAGACAATGGAGTTCTGGAGG
Source organism: Pleurodeles waltl (assembly GCF_031143425.1). Lineage (NCBI taxonomy): Eukaryota > Metazoa > Chordata > Amphibia > Caudata > Salamandridae > Pleurodeles > Pleurodeles waltl. The sequence goes on along the minus strand of NC_090437.1, from coordinate 1,316,979,165 downwards.
AGGAGGGCTTCATGAAAAGGAATATCTGAAACCTGGAAGGAGAAGAGCAAGACAGAGGCTGAAGAATGGAGCCAGTTGGAGTGAACTGAGATCTGAATAACTGACAGAAACTGGGTAATAAAAGAAACAAAAACTTGAAAGTTAACAAATATGCAGTAAACAAGGGGAAGGTGTTTGTGGGAAAACAGGGCTGATTGCAGAAGCCCCCTCACTTTTTGCCCCCATGTTTAGCTGATACTGGTGTTTTCTGACTTTGACTGTGCCCTGGGCACTGCTAACCAGTCACATGGACAGTGCTCTGTGTAAAATGGAATATGCAAATTAGACATAATTGTAATTGGCTCTGACAACCTACCTATAAGTCCCTAGTATATGGTAGGGCATATAGGTTTAGGGACCCTATGGTGGATAGGGCACCCCTGGGTGCACTGCTGTGGTTCCTGGTGTCATTTCAAAGGCAGGCATGCACTGCTGGCCGCTTTTAACTTAAAGTTAACCCCATATTCGACTTTGGAATTAAAAGTAGTTCCAAAGTCCAAAACTACCTTATATTTACATATGACATCCCTAAGTTCTGCCCTAAGTACCCACAGGGTTGAATGCAGTGTAACTGTAAGCAGGGACTTTATAATATATGCTTTATAAGTCCTGGTGAGGGAAAAACAGACAATTGTGTTTTCCCCATTGTAGTCAATAGGCCCCATGAGCTAACATGGAGAGACTTTAGTTTAAAATAATAAAGTCTTATTTTCCATAGGAATTAGCTAAATATAGCACATTTGGTATCAAACTAAATGTTAAAATAAGTCCAACAACTTGCTATTGATGAATTTAATATAACTATCCCAGGTAAAGAGTTTTAGAACTCTTTCTGAAAGTTACCAACTTCAGCCCTGTAGAGCCCTTTTCTGATTGGCCAGCCTCCGGCAGCCTGAGCCAGGCTGCCTTGATGAGGTGTGAAGTGGCCTGGGCTGAAACAAAGGAAGCATCTGGTGGGCGGGGAACTACTACAGCAGATGGCAGAACAGGAGGGGTTAAGAGCAGCCAAACTGGTCTTTAAAGGAGGGAAAGCCACTTGGGTCAGAAAATGACCTCCCCCATTTCCTCCAGCCCCAGACAACTAGGACCCCCCTGATTAGATTAAGAGAGGGACTGGAAAGGTATGTGTTAAGGGAAACTCAGTCACACCAGTGAGCAGACTCAGCCAGATCTAAACTCTAAGAATTAATTTTAGCCATCTTGGATTTTGGAAGAATGTTGCTCATAGGGATTGATTTTTGCCAGACTTCCCAGGAAGTGGTCATTCAGGAGGGTGGTGGCCTGCACCAGATTGGACAGAAGCACCCCTCTGCTTTTCACCCCCTGGGGCAAGGATAAATTTGGAAGAGCTGCTCCATGCTTCAGATCCCTGCTGGAATAAGATACAAGAAGAAGGACTGCCCTGCTGGACCCCTGACCTGCACCTGGACACTGCACCAGTTGCACACTCTGGGCTTCTCCACGAAAAGGACTTTGCCTTGCTTCTGCAACTCCAGGAGAGGACCCCATGTAAGCTCCAGGTACAAAGGAGCTAGCCAGAGTCCTCCTGTATCAAGTCCTGCAGGTATAGCCTAGATGACCAGTGTCCAGTGGCCACTTGAGGATTCTGACCAGGGGCATTCTGGGAATTGCAGTCCCAACCTCCAGGGAGCAACTCAGAGGTTCTGGAACCTTGGAATAAGTTTATGGACACATTGAGGACCCTGGAAGAAGATCCAGAAGTGTGGAGAAGTTTGGAGCTACTTTGGAAGAAGCTCCATAAAAAGACCAACCCGACATCGAGAAGCAAGCCGGCCAGCGTCAACCGCAACCCGGTCTGACTTGCAGGTTCATCCCACTGAAAAGTTCCGGAGCCCCAGACCTCCAGGATTTGACACAGGGCTCATGTAAACGGCAATCCAATGACGTTGCATCGAAATTGGCTTGACGTTTTGGAAGAAAAGCTCCAGAAAGTTTTTAAGTCCAAAGGTAAAATCTTGACCGAGGCCTCCTGTGCAGTGTAGCCGAGGAGGGCTCCATCGCAGTTGGCCTCAAATTTTGACTTTGCCCCGGTCAAGTGCGACCAGATGTCCCAGGTTGGCACTTTTGGTTTTTAGGAGCTAGAAAGCTTTTTTTCATTTTTTTTTTTTTAATTCATATCTCTGGTTCCCTACATTGGAATTTTTTTATTTTGGTGTCATTTTAAAGTAACAATATTTTCTATGTTTATAAATTTGTGTTGCCATTTTATTATGTGTTGTTGTTTATTTGTTATTGTTTTGTTGATATTAAATGCTTTACACACCTGTCTCCTAAATTAAGCCTAACTGCTCGTAGGCCAAGCTATCAAGGGGTGAGCAACGATTAATTTACTGAGACCTTGACTGGACCTAGTGGGAGTTTGTAGTCTATTGCTGAATGTAGGTACCTACCTCCCCTTAACAATAATCCACTTTTCAAAAGTGTAAAGTAGATTTCGATTTGACAAAATGTGTGCTTAACATTATGAACATTTCTGCACTAAAATTAAAACACTGCACCTTTGAAATATGTTTGACAAAAGGACCCCATCTAGGCCTCAGCAGCATACTGTTTTCTAAAGCAGCCGTGATGTGTAATTGCATTTCTTATTCTGACACTAAACGTAACAAAAATGAGCACTAATGCTCTGTATTGATATGCTGTTCTTGAGGAACTGCTCTAGAGGAAGCCTTTTATTACATTCAAGGCTCTTCTTGCCAATCATACTGTGGATTTATTTATTGTGATGCTTCCATTGTTTTTGCTACTTGATTTGTACTGCCACGTTCGATGATATTACATGAGAAATGGGCACATTAATTTTCAGTTAGGGAATAGTGCTTGACTGATGGCAATAGGTGAGGTATAATTCCGAAATGTGATTTGTTTAGCTTTGTTCACCTTATGCTGACTATGCAATGTCCATTGACTTCATTAACTAATTTGTCTATAAAAGCTGGTACATTTAGAGGTGAGCCAGCCTGGTTTGCCGTATCTCTATGAGAGCAGAACTGTGCCAGTCTGTTAAATGACTTTGACTTAGAATATTTTTGCTGTTTTTGAGACTTGACTTCATATCAGACTTTGCTGGAAATATTTGAGCCTTATGCTAGTTCCCTATGCTGACTTACTGTGCATTCAAATCAACAATATATGTTTGACTTCTGTATTGATCCTTAATTTTAAAAGTAAAACTTTGTTTTCTAAATTCACTGGATTCCATCCGTTTTGAGACACAGCCTTATTATTGTCTATGTTCATTTATTTGCTGTAAGAACACGTTGGGACACATTGCATCATATGTTACTACTCCCACTACAATCTATACCTAAAATAGCCCTACCTTTATCCCCTAAGAGTCCAATATCCTGCACCTACAAAAACATATAAACACAAATTTCAACCATTTTTATAATTAATAAAATACCTTCCTAAAAACACAAATTAAAAAATAATATTAACCATTTACAACATAAGACACTATAATAATTGACATTCAAAATGACACAAATGATTTTTCATACAACAATACTTTCTAAAAACAATTTTTTCACAATGATATTAAAAATAATGTTTAATGTGTTATTTTCACCTCTGATATTCCTGTTGACAATATTTTGTCATCCTGATATTCTTGACATGATATTTTTGTGTCACAATATTGTTTTTCAATGTTTTGTCTAAACACCTAGCCAGGGTAATAAGCAGTTTCATCCCCTGTGTTCACTCAAAACTGTTTCAGGGGATAGCTCACCCACTGGGTTTGGTGACCACAGGGGACAAAGAATAGCCCTCACCGGGTATCACCTTACCATTACTTGTAACAGGGCAGGCTGTTTGGAATGAATGATGTTTATGAGCCCACCCTAACTACCCTTCCTGTCAGAAGAGAACCATATTCCCTCACTCAAACCATTCTCTCTGCATTGGGAACATTGTTCTCACCTCATTAAGATCAAGCACTAGCTAGACAGCTGCTAAGAACTAACGCAAATCAGCCTTCAGGACCATCAGGCAGGAAAGTTACCTTTCCTAAATATTTATCAAAAATCACTCTTCACCATTGAATTGGGCCTTCAATAAATATTAAAAAGAGTGGTTAAATGATGTTTCTACCCGGTCCAAAACCTGTGATGCAGAATTAATATTTTAATCATAGGACAATGAAAATAGCTTTAGGTGCTTGTCACTGCAGGGACATGGTGATATTACATTCTACATGTCCCATTTTTAAATATGATGCACTCTACCTTACAGGTTCCAAGGCTGACATGGAGGTGACTTACTAATATTTAAAATGAAGATTTTCCCCTTTCAATAAAGTAATTTTGACATGTCGGACTGCAGATTTAAAACAGCAGTCAGGCAATAATGGTAGGCATGTAGTCAAGTTTCTTTGTCACACTAGTGAATGACACAATACGTAAACACAGTGTGTGGGACTAATTATAGTCAGCAAGACTCTTTAAATATGGTGATATGCTAGCTGAGTTACAGACATGAAGCAGTCAATTGTTATTGTTCACGATCTATTTGCCAATGGAAGGAAGACAAGGGACATTCAAAAGCATAATGCATACATTCCGTATTTAATTGGCATTGAAAAAGGTGTTACCTGCCTAAACGCGGCTGCCTAATTAGAATGTCTGTGAGTGATCCTTCTGTTCCTGGTGGAGTGTTTGGTGTGAAAACTACTATCATGCAAAGAAAGCACCCGTTCAGGAAGAGTTTGACAGTAAATTAGTGGCATTGGAGAAGGATATGTGTATATATATATGTATGTGTGTGTGTGTGTGTATATATACATATAGATATATAGATATATATATATATAGAGAGAGAGAGATATAGATATATAGATATATAGATAAATATATAGATATGGAAATATAGATAGATAGATTTAGTTTACTCAAACAAACACAAGATGAGTTTTGGCCTCTAAAGGCCCATGATCAGGTGACCACTACTGAGACTTCATTACTTAAAAAAATAAGTATAAACAAAAGACTAACCATGTGTGTATAACATATTGCAAAAAGGGGCACCACCTTATAAGAGTAAATACCTAATTGTCATTGGGGCAAAAATATAACAGTTCATACAGTTTTGTGAACTTACAAGGCAGTCCCATCACAGATTCAATCTTTTACAATTTCCAATATTTCACAGTCTTACAATAAATCTACAATGGAATAATAATTATCAGGATAACATTTTAGTCAACCCAAATAATTTTATACAGATTATATAACATGAATGTAATCACGCTCTGGGTAGGGCTCTCCAGCAATAAATGTACAATTAATGCATAATATGATTGAGCCCAAGTGGGCTACTGTTGAACAATTCTACAGCCCCTCATTTATTACATGTAAATAGGTAATAATATCAATATTTAAATCATCACACAAATACAATTCTTACATGAAACTGATGTCCAATGCGAAAAGATGTGCAGATCCAAGAAAAGGGTAGGCCGATCCAGCCCCATGGGGTATTACCACATCCCCCATGAGATTCCCTTGCTTCTCTTCCTGTGAAAGAAACAATAAAAAATAAACTAAAACTTCAAAATTAAGCAAGAAGAACAAAAGAGAAACATTTGCACATCAATATAATGGCATTGCTTCTTCAGTATTTATTTACACATATATGTTTAATATGCTCACATCAAGTCATCTTAGTTTAATATATAAGTATAGGCTTTGATTAAATAAGCATTTGATATAAATTTCTACCCATTTTTCAAGTGCATATATCCTCTGGAAACAAATTACTCCTCCCCTAAATGTACCATAAATTCTTCCTCTGTATTCCACTCACCAGGGAGCTTCATTTCCAGAGCTATGATATTTAGATTCTCTTCTTCTCAAGATGGTCACTTTTTCACCTTCCCTCATGTTACAGAGCACATGTTCTACAGCAAAATATTCTAGTTTAGTTCTATCACTAAAATGTGTTTCTTTAAAATGCATTGCTATAGGGTAAAGGGGATTATTTTTGTCAATAGCCTGCATATGCTCAAGCACCTTTTTTTATTGCATGAATAGTGCTGCCCACATATTTTCTGTTACAAGGGCAGACCAATTTGTAAATAACAAATGAGTTCTACAGGTATTTGTACCAACACACCCAGTAATACAGTGAAAACACTACAAAATGGACACCACACTGGATTTAAAAAAAGGTAATATTTATCTAAATCAAACAAGACCAAAACGACAAAAATCCAACATACACAAGTCAAGATATGATTTTTTAAAGTTAAAAGAGTCTTACTCCATAGAAAACAATGGAAAGTTTGCTGTCACACAAAGTACCTGGTTTGCATAAAAAACAAAGCCACACAGGCGAGCATGCGTTGGAAAAGTCAGCGATGTGTCGATGCCTTACTCGCAAGTGAGACTGTGCGTCCATTCTTCTCCAGCCGGGTAGGAAATGCGTTGATTTTCTCCCCCATAAGGGGGTGATATGTTGATTTCCGGACAGGGCACCTCAGATCTGCGCAGGTTCACAATGACTTTGATGCCCGTCGTCGATGTCAGACATCGGTTAAAGGCAGCCCCCATGTTAACTTATGAGAGAGATAGGCCTTGCAACAGTGAAAAACGAATTGGGCAGTATTTAACTGCCAGGACATTTAAAACACCTCAATACATGTCCCACATTTAACATACACTGCGCCCTGCCCATGGGGCTACCTAGGGCCTATCTTAGGGGTGCCTTACATGTTTAAAAAGGGAAGGTTTGGTCCTGGCAAGTGGGAACACTTGCCGGGTTGAATTGGCAGTGCATGACTGCACACACAGACACTGCAGTGGCAAGTCTGAGACATGTTTACAGGGCTACTCATGTAGGTGGCACAATCAGTGCTTCAGGCCCACTAGTAGTATTTGATTTACAGGCCATGGGCACCTCTAGTGCACTTTACTAGTGACTTACCAGTAAATCAAATTTGCCAATCATGGATAAACCAATCACCAATACAAATTACATAGGGAGCACTTACACTTTAGCACTGATCAGCTTTGGTAAAGTTCACCGAGACAATAAACCAGCAAAACAGAGTCCAGTATACCATAAAAACAGGAGGTCAGAAGGCAAAAACACACCTAAAAACTGCCAAGTCTAACAATAAGACATTTAAACTTAGTGATATCTGTCACTGTTGTACTCTCATTGAATTTCACAAAATTTTGTGAAACTACTGCAGTTCATGGCCATAAACCTAAATAGAAATGCATTAAAAATTATAAATAAATGTCCCTACCTATTACTACTTTAATAAAGTGGTAATAGTTAGGGACCTACTATTTACCTATATCTAAAGCCCTAACACTGAACACAGCCAAAGTGTAGTAAGAACAATATGGCTGCCTTTTAATTCCCTAAAAACAGCCATTACCCAATTGAATACTGGGTTGTCATTGCCATACAACATCATATACTGCAAAGTTACCATTGTATACCATGGCCCAAAATCTAACTAAAGCCTAGCTGTATTATTGGATTTCCATGCCATTGCGTCATGCATGGTGTCGTGTGGGAAATGCAATACCTAAGTCAGATTTACAAAGGAACACAAAGCCACCATGCATGGTCCTGCATTGATAGTGAAATCTGGAGAAACGTAAGACAGCGCAATTCTCTGTTTTGCATTACTCTGCACACCCTAAACCACATTGCTGCTAGCTTTCACATACATGTGTATGCCACGTCACTACAGCCACTCCACTATACACTATTCCACTCTATGCCACTCCATTCCACATGCCTCCACTGTACAAGACTCCACTCTACGCCACTTCACCCTACGCTAATACACTGTATTCACTGCGCTCTTACACTGTACACACCTCTGTTTTATGCCACTCCAGTCTACATCACTCCACTGGACACTACTCCGCAATACACTATTCCACTCTATGCCATTCTACTGTGCACTACTCAACTCTACTGTATTGCACTCTTTGCCACTTCACTCTACAACCCTGTACGCTATTCCACTGCATTCCTTTCTACTGTGCAATATGCAAGTCTATGCCACTCCTGTGTGTAGCACTCCATTCTATGCCATTTCATGCTATGCCATTGGACTGGACCCCCCTCCAATGAATGCCACTCCACTGTATGATATTATCCTCTAACCCATGCCACTGTACACCAGTTCATTATATGGCACTCCACTGTATACTGTACACTACTAAACTATAAGCTATTACACTCTATGCCACTCCACTGTACAATACTCTTCTCTACATCTCTCCACTCTAAGCTATTGCACTGTACACAACGCCACTCTACACCCATCCACTATACGCTATTATATTGTATGCAACTCCACTTTATGCCTCTTCAGCATACTCCACTCTACTGTAAGCCACTCTGCTATATGCTACTCCAGTATATGCTATTCCCCTCTATGCCATTCCATTGTATGCCACTTCACCCTATGCTATTCCACTGTATGCCACACTACCTTACGTTACTTCACTCTACACCACTCGAGCGTATGGCACTCCACTCTATGCAATTTAATTCTACGCTATTTGGTTGGACCCCACTACAGTGTACACCACAAGACTGTGTGATAGTATGCTATTACACTCTACTTCTTGCAACTATGCACCACTCCAGTCTACACCACCCCATTGTAGGAAAGTACCTTCTTTTTGCCAGCGTTACCCCAATTTTCTGCCTGATGACAGTGTGCTTGACTGTGTTCACTGGGATCCTGCTAACAAGGACCCCAGTGATTATTCTCTCTCTCCTCTAAATTTTGTCGCTGCATACTGGTAACCCAGTATTTCACCAACAATTGTCATACTGGTATCCCCTTACAAGTCCCTAGTATATGGTACCTAAGTACCCAGGGCATTGAGGATCCAGGGGATCCCTATGGGCTGCAGCTTTTCTTTTGTCAACCATAGGGAGCCCATGCAAAGGCTTCTACAGGACTGCCATTGCAGCCTGTGTGAAAAGGCGCATGCACCCTTTCACTGCCGTTTACACTGCACCCGGTCAATTTTAAGTCACCTATATGTCAGACCTTCCAACCCTGAAGGTTAGGTGCAGAGTACACGTGTGTGGGGGCACCCCTACACTAGCAGAGGTGCCCCCACGTCGTCCAGGGCCATTTTCCCGGACTTCCTGAGTGCGAGGAAGCCATTTTACACATACACTATACATAGGCCACTACCTATGTACAGCTTCACAATGGTAACTCTGAATATGGCCATGTTTGTATCCAACATTTTGGAATCATACCCCAAGGCTTTTGCAAGCATTGGTTTAATGATTCTATTCCACCCTATTGATACTCATATTTCTTTGCTCAAGAACATCGAGGGAACACTGGAACACTGCAAATATTCCACTTCAGTAAGATCATTGAAATGAGGGAATAAATACCCATTGCAGAATAGGGCCAAAAAGTATCTTTGGGTACATCTAATATCTTATCTTTAATGTTTCTACCTATGGGCTACTAAAAACTGCAGGAGCTATCTCTTAGATAATCTGCATAATTGTCATAGCACCCATCTTGCGGTAAGTGATTTATTGTCCTCAAGGATAGATTAGGCAAAGTGTTCATAAATGCAAGATTCAAACCAGCATTCTAAAATACAACTGTTAAAAATTGGGATCTCTAGTTGGCAGAGGTATGCACCCTGTCCAAGCAGGAACCACAATCTTACTCAGGGTAAATCAGATACACACCATAAATTAACCTGTGCTCATCCTTTAGCAGCTTGGCAGAGAGCAGGCAGGTTTAACTTAAGAGGTAATGTGTAGAGTATTTGTGCAACACTTAAAACAGTAAAATAGTGAAAACACCACACAAAAATAACTAGGTTAGAAAAATAGAGCCTAATTTAATGAACAAAACAAGGCTAATATACAAAAATTCAATATGTAGATCCTGTAATTTTAAAGATTTAGGTGAAAAAAGCACATAAAAGAGCAGAGCACCATCTATGGTCATCTGGTCACACCAGACAGGGACTATCTGGTCATGCTAGACAGGGTGAAATCCAAACGTTCAGTCTGAACAGTTGATTTTTGAGTGGAAGGTTTGATCTCTCCACGTTGCATTTTTTAGGCCTCTTCTATCTCGGGCACTGGGCCCAGCCCCTAAGTAGGGTGCTGTTTTTATCAGGAGATATGTGTGAATGCTGGATGATTGGACATTTGTGTATCCCCGTAGATCCAGAACATTCCCTCACAGAAATGTGAGAAAAAGGGTAATTTTATCTAAAGGGTGAGGCTTGCAAGGGCCTCTGGGTATGAAATCGACGTAAGATCCATGCAAGTCAAACCAAGTCAAAACTGACAGTTTCCAGAACTGTCAGTGTTTGGTAGGATTCCCTGGGTGGTGGCCTAGCCCAGGAATAAAATGCTCAGCTACCCATGTTTCAAAAAAAGCTTTGGATTTGACTGGACAAATGTGATCTGTCCACATTACATATGGGAATTTTCATATTATGAGAGCTAGGCCCACCAACAAATGCATCAAGAGACATGAGGAGACATTTGGAAACATTGAGGCCCTCATTACGGCTTTGGCGGTCTTTTTGAAAGACCGCTGAAGCCACTGCAGCCAGCATACCGCAGTGCTGGCGGTATGCTGCCCGCCCTTTTAAGAGTTTTCCGCTGGGCCAGTGGGCAGAAACAGTGTTTCCGCCCACTGGCCTAGTGGAAAACTCACCACAACATTGACGCTGGCTCATATTCGAGCCGGTGGCAATGTTGTGGTGCGTCGGGTGCAACAGCACCCATTGTGCATTTCACTGCCCGTAATTCGGGCCGTGAAATGCTTGACGGGACTGTCTATGGGGGCGCTGAACTGCTCATGCCAAGTGCATGGGCAGTGCAAGGGCCCCCATGGGGCCCCCGATGCCCCCTATCGGCCAGCCTTTGCATGGCGGTGACACTGCCATGCAAAGGTTGGCAGAAAGGGGACTCGTAATCACCAGGGCAGCGCTGCTTGCAGCTCTGCCTTGCTGGATTGCGAGCAAAGAGACCTCAAGGCTGTCGACAGACGGCAACCTAGCGGTGCCGGCGGTCGGACCGTGGCCCATCTGCCACGTCATAATAGGGTGGTCGGACCGCCCTGTCTGCGGCGGTCTCACCGCCATCGCTAGTGTGGCGGTCTTGAGACCGCCACCTTCGTAAAGAGGGCCTGAGTGTTGGGAAGTTTGTGGATCCTCCGAAATTCCCGAACTTTCCCTCAGAAAATTGTGACCTAAATGTTTTTTTAATGAAATTGTGAGGTTTGCAAGGGCTTCTGTGCAAGAACAATTGTGAATTCCAAGCAAACCACGTCATCCTGGACTCCACCAGGTATCTAGTTTTAAAAAATTTCAGTGTAGGAAATGGCCCTCTCTACATGGGCACCCCAGTGTTTAATTTGTAGAAAAAGAAGTGGCAGGGCTCTCATCAGGAAGCCACTGCATCTTGCCTCAAAGACTGCCCCACCATCCTGCCAAAGACAGTAACAACACCACTACTAACCATCACACTTATACAAATGTGATAGTTCGGACTATTCCAGGCCCCCAAAGCTATAAGAATGGCTTGGACGTCAGGTAATAATCATTTTAATGTATATTGAAGTAATAATTACCTGTTGTTGTGGTCATCTTTAAATTTGCCAGACAGCACTCCCTTGTGGCAGACCATCACAAGCACCGTTGTTCACCAGTGCCGGTGCGGATCACTGCAAACCAATGGCTCAAATTAAGCTCTGGGCACCCCCAAACTTTTTGCCTCCCTCCTCCTATTTGTGCTGGATTTTTGCTTGTTGACTTTAGGACTCTTTCTCTAAAACATGGTTAAATTGGCTTATACCCAATTCACAAGTTTAATTTACATGAAAGTCCCTTATAGAGTGGTTTACTGTGTGCCAAGGGGCTGTAAAGTAAATTCTACCAGTGGGCCTGCAGTACTTATTGTGCCACCCACTTAAATTCCCATCCAAAACACGGCCAAGGCCTGTCATTGCTGCCTGAGTGCAGTATCCCCCTGCCATGTCGACTTGGCATTTAAAATCCCTTGCCAAGTCTTTAACTCCTCTTTCTCACATATAGGTCACCCCTAAGGTAGGCCATAGGTAGACCATAGGGCAGGTTGTGTGTAATTAAAGGTAGGGCATGTACTTTTAAGTTTTACATGTCCTAGTAGTGAAAAATGTGTTTTTCACTACTATGAGGCCTACTCCTCCCATAGGATAACATTGGGTATTCCATTTAATAAGCAGTAAATCCTAAATGAAAGGAGCTAGATGCAGCATGTTTGGTACCTATGAACTTATAATGACAATCTTTCTTTAGTGGCAACGTTGTATTTATCATTACAAGTTTGAAATGTCCACTTTTAGACAGTCGTTATTTTAAAGCCCTGATCCTGCCTTAGGTCACATGACTTGGTGTAACTGACAATCGAGACTTTGTGAATCCACACCAGACAGTCATACAATAGTGGGAATAGCAGAGCCTGAATGGCCTTTCCACTGGCAGAATGGGGCGGGTGGAGCTGAGCCCAGCCCAGCCCAGCCCTACTTGCACCTGAATAGGCTGTGCCGTGCCATCACACAATATGCTTACTGACCCTATATTAGCTGAGCAGTCAGCTAGGCGCCAGGGCAGGGGAGTCAGGAAACTCCTAGAACTTCAAAGTACTGTTTCTGGAGACATCTCCCACCTTCTGGGAGCAGTACACCAGAGTATAAAAAAATAATACTCTCAGACCCAGTCTTCAGCTCACTTCTGAACCTGTGAAAGGATTCTCAGAGGACTGCCTGCTGCTTTAACCTGCTGTGCACTCTAACAGACTGCTTTGCTGCTTGGAGCCTGCCTTAACCCCTCAGAGTCCAGCACTGCTTCTGAGCTCTGCATCTTCACCTCAACCCATGACTCCCAGAAGCTACTCCAAGGGCTAGTTTTTTGGCCTCCTGATAAGAGCCACAGGGACAAAGCAGGCTTCTTGCATCTTGAACCAGCAACTGAACCCAGACTGAGTGAGTGCTGAACCCCCAAGAGGTCTCCATCCACTCCTGGACCCTTGGTTGTGGTGCTAAAAGTGCCCAGATGGTACATTTAAAAAACTGAGTACTTAGACAACATTTTGTCAAAAAGTGCTTTGACAACTAGGAGGAGACTGGGCCAAACCTGCTCACCTACCTGCTGAGGTGCATCACCAGTCTGATTGACTTTAGAGCTTCTCTCAATATGTTATTCTCCGCAGCAGCAAATAAGTTTCAGCTGTCCGTCGCCAAATGGGTATCCGACCTCATGGCACTGTCTTTGGCTGCAGCCTTCTGCTTCATCCCTTTAGTGATTTTAGATTTCCATCTCACTAAGTCCAAAGTTCAAAATCTTCACTGCAGCTTTGCTCCATGGCTAACCGACGCTCCCTCCATGAACAGTCCTGTAGCCTTGCCCCGCTGAACGTCTACCTTCTAAGAGACTCTTTCTTCAATTATCCGGAAAGTAAGCGCTGACCAGGCCCAATCCACTTTGTGTATCCAAACCGCACTCAGGAGATATGAGTGACTTTTGGGTGGTTGGATGTTTGAGTAACCCTGTAGACTCTGGAACTTCCCTCCACAGAAATGTGGTGTAAATGAGTATTTTGTAGTCACAGATTGAAGTTTTCAAGAGATATGGGGAAGAAAACATTGTGAGCCCTACAGAAGACTTGGCAACCTGAATTACACCTGGTTTCTACTTTTTAGAAATGTCTGGGTTTGTCAGGGTGGCAGTCCAGCCCAAACCAAAATTCAACAGGTCCCCACATTGTAAAAAAACTGTAGGTTTTAGCTGGAAAATTGTGATCTGTCAGTGTGGTGTTATGTAGGTTTTCTTCTCACAAGCGCTTGGCCAATCCACAATGAAACGGATACTGTTCTTATTATGGTGAGATGTATGGGAATGCTAGGTGCTAGGAAATTGATGTATTCTCACAAATGTCAGACCTTTCCTTTATATAACTGTGATGAAAATGTTTGTTGTTAGCCAAAGTATTAGTTTTGCAGGGGCATCTGGATAGAAAACCATTATGAGATTGTCACACGTCATACCACTCCCCTTGGTGTCTGATTTTCAGAATTATCTAAGTGTGGTAGGCTTCCTTGGGTGGCGGACGATCCCAGGTACAAAACCCACAGCTATCCACATTAGAAATATGTGTATTTTTGGCCAAGGTTTGCAAGAGTTTCTAGGTAAGAAGATGTTGTAAGATCAACTAATGTACACCACCCTGGATGCCTTCAAATATCTGTTTTTGGTAGGTGTTCTTGGTTGGTAATTGATCCCAGGCGAAATAATCCAGAGTTACCCAAATTACAATAAAAGTTTCAACTTTTGGTGGACAAATTTGATCTGTCCATACTGCTAGTCAGGACAAACCATATCCCTGGTGTTAGGCCCACCCCCACAAGTGAAGTACCATGTATTTCAGGAGATGTGCGGGGATGCTGGGTGGCAGGAATTTTGTGGATCCCCACAGATTCTGGACCTTTCCCTCATAGAAATCTGAAGAAAGTTATTGTTTTCAGCCATAGTTTAAGGTTTGCGAGTGCTCCTGGGTAAGAACACATCTAGAGGTTCACACAGGTCACACCACCTTGAAATCCTCTGTGTATCTATTTTGTTTTAGAAATGTCTGGACTTAGTAGGTTTCAAGCTCAGATCCAAAATCCACAGATGTATGCAGTGTAAAACAAGAGTTGGTTTTAAGTGTAAACATTTGATCTGTTCATTTTGCATATGGGATCTTTCATATTACGAATGTTAGGCCCAACTACACAGGTGGGTTACTGTTCATAAAAGGAGACATGCAGGAATGCTGAGTCAGAGGAAATTTGTGGTCACTCACATATTCTGGAACTTTGTCTCATAAAAATGTTTGAAAAATATGTGTTTCAGTCAAAGTGTGAGGTTTGCAAGGGCATCTATGTAAGAAAACATTGTGAGATACAAGTAAGCCACAGCACCCTTGACTCTGCCAGGTATTCAGGGGCATATTTATGAGTGGGGTTGATTCGCTCCTGCACCATGCTACATGGATGACACAAGCACAAATGCGATTTATCAAGCCTTGTATGGCCCTGAGTGGCTTGAAAAATCCAGAGTAATGCAACGCAGCTCTAATCTCTATGTTGCATTACTCTGCCCCAGGGAGGCATTCCATGGGTATCGTGAAGGCTTTCCCATGCAGCACCCATTGTTTTTTAAGAACTCCCAGATTTACCTAAAGTGGTAGAATAGGGAATGTGCAAAATGCTACACCTTTACTGGTGAGGCGTAACAAGGAGAAATATAATTATTTATCCTCATTGCACATAAAGAGGAAAATGCCTCAGGGGATTGTTTTTGTGCAGGAAGGTGCCCCTTACTGACAAAAACATTTGTGCTTACAATGAAGGCAAGGATGTGTGAATTGGCACTAGGCAGCCAAAACAGCGCCAGCACAGGGACAAAGGCAGGAATGCGTAGCATTCTTTTAAATATGGCACATTCCTGCCCTTTCCCTGTCACGCACCAAGGTGACTTGCTGCACTGCGCTGCATGACTTTGTTATAAATATTGCCCCTAGTTTAAAAAACAAATCAGAGTTTCCTATGTTTTCTTGGGTGGCATCCGATCCCAGGCCTAAAATCCACTACTTCCCACATTTCAAGAAGCATTGGTATTGAGTGTAACATTTTGATCTGTCTATGTTGGACTTTAGGATCTTTGCTGCCCCTCAACTGGGCTCATGCCCGAAGTGGAAACCTTTGTTATCACTAGACATATGTGAATGCTGGGTGCATGAATGTTTAAGTAACCCTGGAGAGTCTGCAACTTTCCCCCACAGAAATGTGAGGTAATTTAAAATATTTAGTCAGAGAATGAGGTTTTCAAAGGATTTTGGGTAAGAAAACATTGTGAGGTTCGCAAAAGTCACACCAACCTGGCCTCCACCTGGTTTCTGGGTTTATCAGGATTCCCTGGGTGGCAGACCAGTCCAAAGCAAAATATGACAGGTCCCCGCATTGCAAAAACAAAAACTGTTGGTTTTTGGCAGAAAATGTTGATCTGTCAATGTTGTCTTTTATGGCATTTCCTATCACTAGCGCTTGGCCAACCCACACAAGTCGAGTACTGATTTTATTCAGAGAAGTGTGGGAATGCTAGGTGCTAGGAATTTGTGTAAAATTAGGCTATAATGCTAGTTTGCGTAATTAAGAGTAATATGGGTCAAAGATGCTAATACAGGATATAAGAAGCTGGCCTGGTGTGTGGTGGGTACCTAAAGTACTTACACCTTATACCAAGTCCAGGTATCCCCTATTAGTGTAGTGTAGGCAGTGTCTAGAAGCCAGTCTCTCTAGAGGTAGCTGTGGATGAGCAGCCAAGGTTTATCTAGGAGACATGCAAAGCTCATGCAGTACCTCTGTAGTCACACAGTGCTTACACACATGCAAGAATACATTCAGTGTTACAGAAAGAAAGGTACTTTATTATGGTAACACAACACCAAAATTACTATAGGGGCAATACTCCCTTAGGAGGTAAGTAATTCTCAAGTTATATACACTAGTTGTCAGAAATAGGCATAAGAATAGTTAGAAAACAGTGCAAATAGTACAAAACACAATAGAGAATAGTGGACCTGGGGGAGCACAAACCATATACTAATAAAATAGACTGCAAGAGCGTCACCCCCACCCAGGCAAGTGGAATGTGTGGAGAGTCGCTGGGGGTACCAGGAAAGCATAAAGGCAAGTACCACAACACCCCCAGCAACCAGGAAAGCAGGAGTAAATTCCAAGAATATACATAGAACACCCACATAGAAGAAAAAAAGAGAATTGCAAAACCCAGAGATGACTGCAAGCAACCAACAGTGGATTCCTGAAGAGAAAGACCTGTGGAGAGAGGAGTCCAAGTCTAGAAGACACAGCAGAGTCCAGTAGGGGCAGAAGTCCCTACCAACCAAGCTGAGGATTGCAGGAGTTGGTTGATGGCGAGGAAGAAAAGTCAGCACTGCAGCCCTGGAGTCAGAGTCAAGTTCCTTGAGGATGTAGGTGAAGTCCCACATGGGAAGGAAGATTGCAGTCAGATTTGCGTGTCCGGATTCCACCAACAAGCCTTGGCACAGGCAAATCTCGTGTTTGGCGGAAAGTGATGCTGCCGGGGCCCAGCAAGGCCCAGGAGAACTCAACTCAGGAGGGGGAGTCAAAGGGGACCTTCAGCATCTCAGAGAGCCCACAGAAACACAGGCAGCACACACAGGAGCCCCACAGGATGGGGACACAGAAGGTGCAAAGGGAGCCCATGCAGGATACAAAAAGAAGCCCAACGCCGCAGGAGAGTTACTCACGGAGCTGTGCATCACAGGAAGGAGTGTTGGGGGCTGGAGTTATATGAAGACTGAAGACCCCTTGGAAGAAGTGCCAACAAGCCTTGGTAGCTGCAGAGGACACAGTGCAAGGGTGAACTCTCTGGCGTGGAAAGGCAAGTGCTTACCTCCACCAAAGTTGGACAGCTGGAAGAGAGGACCGTCTGGACTACCATGATCCATGTTGCAGGGTCCACACAGCTCAGCAGGAGAGGGGATCCATGCAGCCGGTCATCGTTGCTGTTGGTGCCTGCAGATTCAGGGGAGTGACTCCTTCTCTCTAAGGGAGATTCCTTCTTCTTTCCTGTGCAGGCTGAAGACAGGCTGTCCTCAGAGGATGCACGACTGGGGAAATGTTGCAAAATCTGAAAGGAGCCAGAGAAACAATGTTGCAGGCAAAGCCTTTGTCTCTATTGCAGATTGTCGGGTCCTGAAGAGTCCAGATGCAGTTTCTTTGGTCAGAAATCAAAGTAAGGGAAGCAGAGGAAAGCTGCTGGAATCTTGCAAGCTGAATCTGAGGAATCACCCAAAAGAGAAACCCAAAATATCTTTGAAAGGGGGATTGGTCACCTAGCTGGGTGACCACCTATCAAGAGGGTGCTCTGCCGTCATGCTGCCTGGCTTGGCCACTCAGATGCACTCAGAGGTCCCTGCCAACCTTGGATTCAAGATGGTAGAAACTAGGGACCCTCCGGAGGAGCTCTGGGCACCACTCCTGGGGTGGTGATGGGCGGGGAGTGGTCACTCCCCTTTCCATTGTCCAGTTTCACGCCAAAGAAGGGACTGGAGGTCCCTGAACCAGTGTAGATTGGTTTGTGCTTGAGGGGCTCCAAATCTGCCCTTCAAAGCATCCCAGTGGCTAGAGGAGGCTACCCCCATAAGCCATGGTACATCTATTTCCAAAAGGAGAGGGTCCACCACGCCTCTCCCAAAGGAAATCCTTTGTTCTCCCTTGTTGGGCTTGAGCTGCTCAAGCAACAAGAGGGCAGAAACCTGTCTGTGAGGTGGCAACATCTTGGGCTGAATGGAAAACTTCGGAAGGCTGTAGAAGCAATGCTGGGGGTCCTCTAAGAAGCCCCCAAAGTGCAGGGAAGCACACAACCAATACTGCAATAGCAGTCCTGTAGAACCCTTTGCATGGGCTCCCTATGGGTGGCAGAATAACCGCTGCACCCCATAGGGATCCCCTGGAATCCCAATGCCCTAGATACCTAGCTACGGTATACTAGGGGCTTACAAGGGGGTACAAGTATGCCAATTGTGGGATGAAATACAGAGTTTTGGGCGAGAGAGCATAATCAATGGGGTCCTGGTTAGCAGGAACACATTCAAACACAATGACATCAAGCAGAAAAGGGGGTAACCATGCCAAGAAAGAGGGTACTTTCCTCCATAAGAGCACAGGAAGAACAAACTAAGAGAGAGGGAACAACTGATTGCTACTGCTATTTATGTTTTGTCACATTTAGTGCTATTTTGTATGTGAGGGTACATTTTGAACTTAGAAAATAGCACGAAATGCTGGATTTTGCTTCTCACACAAGTATGCATAACTACAAGCAATTTTATGGTAATTATGAGTATTTATGTTAGAGAGAATTACCTCACCTCTGATATTTTCACCGAACCATGACATCACTTTAACCTTTGTTTTTTTTCTGCAAATTTCTAGTATTTTATATGAAAGATAAGGTCTTACCATGGCTAACTATAACCTAACTTTACTTTGACTTTGATCGTTCTCATTTAATTTCTAAGGTTTTTTTGACCATTAAGAAAGATTTTGTTATACAACCTAACTAGCCCAACTCCCCCAAAAAGCACAGTCTTTGGCCATGAGTGGTGTGGAGTTGGGCAATGGGCTTAACCTGTTTCCAGTCACTGCACCTAACCCCCAGTGGGCACCCATTCCACTGCTGTGAATGGTCTTTTGTCTTTGAACCAGCATGTGGCAGACGGGAAACCCGAATTGCTAGCCAATCTCCTGTGGTTGTGCAACACAAACAGACATCTTTCCAATTTTTTTTTATTCCTGAGGGGGTCCCTCTGGGACTGAGACCGTGAGTCCTAAAGTGGCTAACGCAACATCCTTTTGGAAGGTTAGGCATCCAATCAGATCATTATCTTTTGATCTCTCGAGTCCGCAGATTCTCCGCTGCATTGAATATAAATAAGTTTTTACCCTTAATTTCTCAAAAACTACTGAATGCATTTACATCAATGTACACTTCCTGGGTAAAGGTGTAGCTTTCTACCAAATTTGCTGTAATTCTGATCAGCCATTTTTTCTGTATCGCTGTTTAATTTTTGCCTTGGAAAATCACATGGGGAACACGTGTTCCCCATCCATTCCAAGCTAGAGCTGTATGCTCTTCAGCTGGAGTGCAGGGACCCCTTGTGGTTGGACCTATGGATGCATCTTGGTCTTGTCAACTAAATAATATTAATTAAAGATTCAATCATGTGTTTTGGATTCGTAAAAAATAGGCTTTGATTAAAGATTTTTATAACAATTATTGTTACTAAGCATTGATATATGTGTATTAATAAAGAAAATAGTGAATTATGATCATTGATGATTTATTGTGGTGATTTTTGACAAAGCTAATAGGTTTTTTGTATATATGGTGCTATGGTGCCTAATCCTCCGATGAACCTGCCTTTTGTATTTAGGTGTTCTGACCTTTTAACAATGACAGTAGCTCCGGGTTGCCAAAAATGACACCCATTTATTTTGTTATTTTACATTTAAAAAACTCAGCATTTCAGAAAAGGCCATGAGAACATATTACTGTATGTTAGAAAACCGTACAAATCCACTGAAGAAAACCATGGTTAAATGACATTATAGCTAGGTGGAAATGTCAGTCTAAACATAACGCCATCTACTGCTTGTACTATCACATATTTCATCCCTCATAACATGTTCAGTGACTGCATTGATAACATCCCTAATGACATCTGAAATTGATCGAGCATCATTGATAAAAATGCTGTGCATGGTGAGGGTGAAAATTATAGTTATTTTATGGCACAAGTTATGGTTCTTTGATATTACTTTAAGTAAATTTAAGTAATTAATTTCAGTAGTTTTGTTAGTTTAAAGCATCATGATTCACATGACATTTTCACAAAAATATAACCCCCCTTTTATTATATATATCTCATGTGATTCACAGCTCAGCCTGAAACATATTGCTGAAATGTTGGCTACTCATATGCACATAAAATTAGATTTGATTGCATATCATCATTTGTTTAATACTCCCACGGAACTGTTCACAATGTTTGATTCTAAAATCAGGTGTCCTGTGGTATAATTGCTTGTTAAACTGTAAAACAGTTGAATAACCAAGTAGGAAATATGTAAATGCATGGTAAGGCGATGACACTTGAGGTAAAATATTATGGTCTCTCATATGCTTTTTAAAAAATTGTTAGAGACGTATGAGCTATTTAGAAACCATCTATTGAGGTTTCTATCTTTTCAAAAGATATGGGTAAAAAAACATTGTGAGCCCTACAGAAGTCTCAGCAACCTGGATTACACCTGGTTTCTACTTTTTAGAATTGATTGGGTTTGTCAGGGTGGCAGTCCAGCCCAAACCAAAATTCAACAGGTCCCCACATAGTAAAAAAACTGCATGTTTTAGCTGGAAATTTTTGATCTGTCAGTGTGGTGTTTTGTAGGTTTTCTTATCACAGGCGCTTGGCCAACCCACACTGAAATGGATACTGTTCTTATTATGGTGAGATGTGTGGGAATGCTAGGTGCTAGGAAAGTGATGTATCCTCACAAATGTCAGACCCTTCCTTCACATAATTGTGATGAAAATGTATGTTTTTAGCCAAAGTATTAGTTTTGCCGGGGCATCTGGATAGAAAACCATTATGTGATCCTCACACGTCATACCACTCCCCTTGGTGTCTGATTTTCAGAATTATCTAAGTGTGGTAGGCTTCCTTGGGTGGTGGACGGTCCCAGGTACAAAACCCACAGCTATCCACATTAGACATATGGGTATTTTTGGCCAATGTTTGAGGTTTGCAAGAGTTTCTCGGTAAGAAGATGTAAGATCAACTAATGTACACCACCCTGGATACCTTCAGGTGTCTAGTTTTCCGAAATATCCGAGTTTGATAGATTTCCCTGTGTGGCATGCAATCCAGTTTTAGTTTTCAACAATGTATGATTTGGTAGGTATCCCTGGATGGCGCTTCAGCCTAAAATAAAAATCCACAGTAAAAAGGTGTTGATTTTGAATGAAAAAATATGATCAGTCCATGTTGTATTTTGTGGCATATCCTACAAAGGGCACTGGGCCAACCCCAAGAAGTGAAATGTTTTTATCAGGAGATATGTGGGAATGCAGGATTTTTGGATGTTTGTGAATCTCTACAAATTTTAGAAATTTCCCTTAGAAAAATGAGATTATACAATATTTTTTGTCAAACACTAATGTTAGCTAAGGATTGTGGGCAAGAAAATATCATGTAATTCACACCAGTCTTACTACCTTGGGCTCCCCTGGTTATCAGATAAAATATCTGATTTTGGTAGGTGTCCTTGGTTGGTGATCGATCCCAGGCAAAATAATCCAGAGCTACCTATATTACAAGAGAAGTTTCAACTTTTGGTGGACAAATTTGATCCATCCATGCTGCTAGTCAGGACAATCCATATCCCTGGTGTTAGGCCCACCCCCACAATTGGAGTACCATGTTTTTAAGGAGATGTGTGGGGATGCTATGTGGCAGGAATTATGTGGATCCCCACAGATTCCGGACCTTTCCCTCATAGAAATCTGAAGAAAGTTATTGTTTTCAGCCATAGTTTAAGGTTTGTGAGTGCTTCTAGGTAAGAACACATCTAGAGGTTCACAAAGGTCACACCACCTTGAAATCCTCTGAGTATCTATTTTTTTAGAAATGTCTGGGCTTAGTAGGTTTCAAGCTCAGGTCCAAAATCCACAGATGTATGCAGTGTAAAACAGGAGTTGGTTTTAAGTGGAAACATTTGATCTGTTCATTTTGCATATGGGATCTTTCATATTACGAATGTTAGACCCAACCACACAGGTGGGTTACTGTTCATAAAAGGAGACACGCAGGAATGCTGAGTCAGAGGAAATTTGTGGTCACTCATATATTCGGGAACTTTGTCTCACAAAAATGTTTGAAAAATATGTGTTTCAGTCAAAGTGTGAGGTTTGCAAGGGCATCTCTGTACGAAAACATTGTGAGATACAAGTAAGCCACATCACCCTTGACTCTGCCAGATATTCAGGGGCATAGTTATGAGTGGGGTTGCATCGCTCTTGCACCATGCTACATGGTGCATGAAGACACAAGCCCACAATGTGATTTATCAAGCCTTGAATGGCCCTGAGTGGCTTGAAACATCCAGGGTAATGCAACGCAGCTCAAATCTCTGTGTTGCATTACTCTGCCCCAGGGAGGCATTCCATGGGTATCGTGAGGGTTTTCCCATGCAACACCCATTGATTTTTAAGCATTCCCAGATTTACCTAAAGTGGTAGAAAAGGGAATGCGCAAAAATGCTACGCCTTCACAGGTGAGGTGCAACAAGGAGAAATATATTTATTTATCCTCATTACACATAAAGAGGAAAATGCCTCAGGGGATTGTTTTTGTGCAGGAAGGTGCCCTGGACAAAAACAATCCTGCTTACAATGCAGGCACCCTTGAGCATAGTGCAAGTATGCGTGAATTGGCACTAGGAAGACAAAACAGCGCCAGCACAGGGACAAAGGCAGGAATGCGTAGCATTCTTTTAAATATGGCACATTCTTGCCCTTTACCTGTCACGCAGCGTAGTGCAGCACGGTGACTTGCAGCACTACGCTGCATGACTTTGTCATAAATATTACTCCTAGTTTTTAAAAAAATCAGGGTTTGATATGTTTTCTTGGGTGGCATCCGATCCCAGCCCTAAAATCCACTACTTCCCACATTTCAAGAAGCATTGGTATTGAATGTAACATTTTGATCTGTCTATGTTGGACTTTGGATCTTTACTGTCCCTGGCACTGGGCTCACCCCTCAAGTGGAAACCTTTGTTATCACTAGATATATGTGAATGCTGGGTGGATGGATGTTTGAGTAACCCTGAAGAGTCTGGAACTTTCCCCCACAGAAATGTGAGATAATTTAATATTTGTAGTCAGGGAATTAAGTTTTCAAAGGCTTTTGGGTAAGAAAACATTGTGAGGTCCGCAAAAGTCACACCAACCTGGCCTCCACCAGGTTTCTACCTGTATGATATATATAGGTTTATCAGGATTCCATGGGTGACAGACCAGTCCAAACCAAAATTTGACAGGTTCCCGCACTTTGCAACAAAAAAAAAACTGTTGGTTTTAGGCAGAAACTTTTGTTCTGTCAATGTTGTTTTTTATGGTATTTCCTATCAGTAGCGCTTGACCAACCCATACAAGTCGGGTACTGTTTTTATTCAGAGAAGTGTGGGAATGCTAGCTACTAGGAAATTGTGTAAAATTAGGCTATAGTGCCAGCAATTAAGAGTAATATGGGGCAAAGATGCTAATGCAGGATGCAGGAAGCTGGCCTAGTGTGTGGTGGGTGCCTAAGGTACTACCTTATGCCAGGTCCAGGTATCCCCTATTAGTGTAGTGTAGGCAGTGTCTAGAAGCCAGTCTCTCTAGAGGTAGTTGTGGATGACCAGACAAGGCTTATTTAGGAGACATGCAAAGCTTATGCAATACCACTGTAGTCACACAGCACTTACACACATGCAAGAATACATTCAGTGTTACAAAAATAAAGGTACTTTATTATGGTAACACAACATCAAAATTATTATAGAGGCAATAATCCCTTAGGAGGTAAGTAATACACAAGTTATATACACCAGTTGTCAGACATAGGCATAGGAATAGTTAGAAAACAGTGCAAAAGGTGTAAAACACAATAGAGAATAGTGGGCCTAGGGGAGCACAAACCATATACTAATAAAATGGAATGCAAGAGCGTCACCCCCACCCAGACAAGTGGAGTGTGTAGAGGGTTGCTGGGGGTACCAGGAAAGCACAAAGGCAAGTACCACAACACTCCCAGCAACCAGGAAAGCAGGAGTAAATGACTAGAATATACATAGAACACCCACTTAGAAGAAGAGAATTGCAAAACCCAGCGATGACTGCAAGCAACCAACAGTGGATTCCTGAAGAGAAAGACCTGTGGAGAGACGGGTCCAAGTCTAGAAGACACAGCCGAGTCCAGTAGGGGCAGGAGTCCCTACCCACCAAGCTGAGGATTTGAGGAGTTGGTTGACGGCGAGGAAGAAAAGTCAGCACTGCAGCCCTAGAGTCAAGCTCCTGGAGGATGCAGGTGATGTCCCACATGGGAAGGAAGATTGCAGTCAGATTTGTGTGTCCAGATTCCACCATCAAGCCTTGGTACAGGCAAAACTCGTGGATGGCAGAAAGTGATGCTGCCAGGGCCCAGCAAGGCTCAGGAGAACTCAACTCAGGAGGGGGAGTTAGAGGGGATCTTCAGTGTCTCAGAGAGCCCACAGAAACACAGGGAGCACACATAGGAGTCCCACAGGACAGGGACACAGAAGGTGCAAAGGGAGCCCATGCCGCATGCAAAAAAGAAGTCCCACGCCGCAGGAGAGTTACTCTTGAGTGTTGGGGGCTGGAGCTACATAAAGACTGAAGACCCCTTGGAAGAAGTGCCAACAAGCCTAGGTGGCTGTAGAGGACACAGTGCAAGGGTGAACTCTCCTGCGTGGAAGGTTAAGGGCTTACCTCCACCAAAGTTGGACAGCTGGTAGAGAGGACTGTCTGGACAACATGACCCATGTTGTAGGATCCACACAGCTCAGCAAGAGAGGGGATCCATGCAGCCGGTTATCATTGCTCTTGGTGCCTGCAGATGCAGGGGAGTGACTCCTTCACTCTAAAGGAGATTCCTTCTTCTTTCCTGTGCAGGCTGAAGGCGGGCTGTCCTCAGAGGATGCACAACTGGGGAAATGTTGCAAAAGCTGAAAGGAGCCATAGAAACAATGTTGCAGGCAAAGCCTTTGTCTCTGTTGCAGATTGTCGGGACCTGGAGAGTCCAGATGCAGTTTCTTCGGTCAGAAATCAAAGTAAGGGATGCAGAGGAATCCTGCTGGAATCTTGCAAGCTGAATCTGAGGAATCACCCAAAAGAGAAACCCAAAATAGCCCTGAAAGGGGGATTGGTCACCTAGCTGGGTGACCACCTATCAGGAGGGTGCTCTGGCGTCACCTGCCTGGCTGGGCCAATCAGATGCACCCAGAGTTCCCTGCCAACCTTGGATTCAAGATGGCAGAAACTAGGGACCCTCTGAAGGTGCTCTGGGCACCACCCCTGGGGTGGTGATGGACGGGGAGTGGTCATTCCCCTTTTCATTGTCCAGTTTCATGCCAGAGCAGGGACTGGAGGTCTCTGAACCGATGTAGACTGCTTTATGCATGGGGGCACCAAATGTGCCCTTCAAAGCATACCAGTGGCTTGGGGAGGCTACCCCCCAAGCCATGTAACATCTATTTCCAAAGGGAGAGTGTCCAACACCCCTCTCCCAACGGAAATCCTTTGTTCTTCCTTTCTGGGCTGGAGCTGCTCAAGCAACAAGAGGGCAGAAACCTGTATGTGAGGTGGCAACAGATTGGGCTGCTTCGAAAACTTCAGAAGGCTGTAGTAGCAATGCTGGGTGTCCTGTAAGAAGCCCCCAGAGTGCAGGGAAGCATACAACCAATACTTGCAAAAGTATTGGGGTATGATTCCAACATGTTTGATACCAAACATGCCTAGGCTCGGAGTTACCTTTATGTAGATGGACATAGGTGGTGACCTATGTCCAGTACACGCGCAAAATGATGTTCCAGCACTCACAAAGTCCAGCAAAGTGGGTCTGGAGTTTGTGGGGGCACCTCTGCTAGTGCAGGGGTGCCCTCACACACAGGTGCATGCACCCTGCCCCCTGAGCTGAGAGAGCCTCCCATAGGAGTGACTTATAGTGACCTGGTGTAGTGACCTATAGTAAAAACAGGTGCATGCATCGGGTTCATGAAGTCTGCAATGGCAGTGGTGCAGAACCCTTGGCATGGGCTCCCTATCGGTAGCAGAATAACTGCTGCACCCCATAGGGATCCCCTGGAACCCCAATGCCCATGGTACGTAGCTACTATATACTAGGGGCTTACATGGGGGTACAAGTATGCCAATTGTGGGATGAATTACAGAGTTTTAGTAGAGAGAACAAATTCACTGGGTCCTGGTTAGCAGGAACACAGTCAAACACAATGACAATCGGCAGAAAAGGGGGTAACCATGCCAAGAAAGAGGGTACTTTCATACACAGGAGCACAGGAAGAACAAAGTAAGAGAGAGGGAACAGCTGATTGCTACTGCTATTTATGTTTTGTCACATTTAGTGCTATTTTGTATGTGAGGGTACATTTTGAACTAAGAAAAGAGCGCTAAATGCTGGATTTTGCTTCTCACACAATTATGCATAACTACAAATAATTTTATGGTAATTATGAGTACTTATGCTAGAGAGAATGACCTCACCTCTGATATTTTCACCTAACCATAACATCACTTTAACCTTAGTTTTTTTCTGCAAATGACTAGTCTTTTTTATGAAAAGTAAGGTATTACCATGCCTAACTATAACATAACGTTACTTTAACTTTGATCATTTTGATTGAACTTTCTAAAGTTTTTTTTACCATTAAGAAAGATTTTGTTATACAATCTAACTATCTCAACTCCCCCAAAAAGCACAGTCTTTGGCCTTGAGTGGTGTGGAGTTGGGCAAAGGGCTTAACCTGTTTCCAGTCACTGCACCTAACCCCCAGTGGGCACCCAACCCAATGCTGTGAACGGTCTTTTGTCTTTGAACCAGCATGTGTCAGACGAGAAACCCGTATTGCTAGCCAATCTCCTGTGGTTGTGCAACTCAAACAGACACCTTCACAATTTTTTTTTATTCCTGAGGGGGTCCCTCTGGGACTGAGACCGTGAGTCCTAAAGTGGCTACCGCAACATCCTTTTGATCTTTTGATCTCTCGGGTCCGCAGATTCTCCGCTGCATTACATATGAATACATTTTTAGCCTTAATTTCTCAAAAACTAGTGAATGCATTTACATCAATGTACACTTCCTGGGTAAAGGTGCAGCTTTCTACCAAATTTGCTGTAATTCTCATCAGCCATTTTTTCTGTATCGCTGTTTAATTTTTGCCTTGGAAAATCACATGGGGAACACGTGTTCCCCATCCATTCCAAGCTAGAGCTGTATGCTCTTCAGCTGGAGTGCAGGGACCCCTTGTGGTTGGACCTATGGATGCATCTTGGTGTTGTCAACTAAAGAATATTAATGAAAGATTTAATCAGGTGTTTTAGATTTGTAAAAAATAGGCTTTGATTAAAGATTTTTATAACAATATTGTTACTAAGCATTGATATATGTGTATTAATAAAGAATATATTGAATTATGATAATTGATGATTTATTGTGGTGATTTTTGACAAAGCTTATAGTTTTTTGTATATATGGTGCTATCTTGCCTCATCCTCCGATAAACCTGCCTTTTGTATTTAGGTGTTCTGACCTTTTAACAATGTCAGTAGCTCCGAAATGCCAAAAATAACACCCCTTTTTTTTGTTATTTTACATTTAAAAAAACTTAGCAATTTACAGAAAAGGCCATGAGAACATATTGCTTTATGTTAGAAAACCGTAGAAATCCACTGAAGAAAAGCGTGGTTAAAGGACATTATTGCTTAGTGAAAATGTCAGTCTAAACATAACTCCATCTACTGCTTGTACTCTCACATATTTCATCACTCATGACATGTTCACTGACTGCATTGATTACATCCCTTACGACATCTGAAATTGATTGAGCATCATTGATAAAAACACTGTGCAAGGTGAGGGTGAAACTTATAGTTATTTTAGGGCACAAGTTATAGTTATTTGATATAACTTTAAGTAACTTTAAGTAATTAATTTCAGTAGTTTTGTTAGGTTAAAGCATCGTGATTCAAATGACATTTTCACAAAAATATAAAGCCCCTTTTATTATAAATATCTCATGTGATTCACAGCTCAGCCTGGAACATGTTGCTGAAATGTTGGCTACTCATATGTACATAAAATTAGATTTTATTGCATATCATCATTTGTTTAATACTCCCACGGTACAGTTCACAATGTTTGATTCTAAAATCAGGTGTCCTGTGGTATAATTGCTTGTTAAACTGTAAAACAGTTGAATAACCACGTAAGAAATAAGTAAATACATGGTAAGGCGATGACACTTGAGGTAAAATATTATGGGCCCTCATATGTTTTTTTTTAAATTGTCGGAGAAGTATGATCTATTTAGAAACCATCTATTGAGGTTTCTACTGGTGAAATCTATATTGTTCTTGACAATAGCACCAAATGCAGGGGCGTTCCTTCTTTCCTTCTTCATGTTTCTTTTTTCTGAATATTAGCTTTTGGATTGCTTATAAAAATCTGGATTACAAGTCCAAGATGAAAGGGCTGGTTGTGGTCTGGGGGAAATTGTATTTAGAAATGGTTCAAACTGAGGACTTGACCTAAAGCTCAGAAACTGGCTGGTTAAATGTCCTGCGGCTGCATTCGTGGCATACTGATCACACACATGTGCCCAGTACTCAGCCATTACATCTCTGCCTTGCATGTTATCTCAGGATGACCCCACAGTCAAACCAGCCCAAGTGACATAAACCACATTGCCACATTCTTTAACCAAGCGATCTTTTTAGCACTGTTCATTCTCAGCAGTTCCCGCAAGACCTCTTGGTGATCAAGTAACTCAGGGGTAGGCCATAATCGTAGGCAATATATCAAGGGCTTCAATGAGGCCACATCAGCAATTATTTTGGTACCTAGGTAAAAAAACAGGGAAACAGTGGTGTGCTGTTTGGGAACGAGACAAGAGATCTGACAAAATTGTCTCCCCTACTGCCAGTTTAAAAGTCCTTAGACCTTACAGCTACCGACAGGTTCTGTCCATTCTTACCAGCCCATTCATTTTTAGCTTTAGTGAGCACAGTCTTATATCTGAGTCATGTTGCTGATATATCTAAATGACTGCGTTCTCTAATGGCCCTCGTTAGCTCACTTTTTTTTTACTTACACTCTGCATTGTACCATTTATGACCCCTCCCTGGGGCAAGTTTCTTTTGAGGTTCCTCCTTTTGAAATACATTTTGCAGCATTTTAAACAATTTACTATGGTCAGCTAGTATTGAAGCAAGAGATAGAGAGGTGTGTTCATACACAGAAATAGAGTGCAAGAACAAATGTGCAATTAATGATCAGCTAAAACCCAGGGCTGCTGTGCAACACAATGATGAGCTTCTTTTTAAGGAGTCACCCAACAGGAACAAGAGCAGGGGTTTATGATCACTGTCCTATCGAAAAACAATTTCCATGTTGTTTAGTAATATCCAAATTCTTACGTCTAACAGGATGTAGTCTATAACACTTCTACTGGGTCCCCTCTTAAAAGTAGGCTGTCTTCCGGGGTTGGAGCGAACCCAGCCATTGCATGCCCCTTTGTTCCTCCGACCACCAGACATGCAAGCTCAAGAGCAGCATTGGAAAAAATGTGCTGGCCTTTGCCAGACAAATTAGAAGATGGCTCAAATGAAACATTGGAATCTCTTGCAACCACAATTTTCACCTATCAAATCATCTATCATGGCCAAAGTTAGCGAAAATTTCAGAGGGAAGAGATCTAACACAAACATTGAATACAATCAGATTTAGGACCTCATTATTAACACAGCCGTAAACCCCACTCTGGTGGCGGTGACGGTAATAACCGCCAACAGTCTGGAGGTCTGGACCGTCAAATTATGAACCATCTTAAAAACAGGCAGTCTGAAAACCACTCACTGCCATCAGAGGAGTGCCGACAATGACAGCAGAGCCCACCCACAGACCGACGGAAAGGCCCTACGCACCCATCAAATAATGAAGCACTAGACCGCCGTCTGTTCCCGGGGCGGGAACCACCGCAACGCAAAGCCAGGCAGAAAGAACCAAATAAAAGAAAACACTCACCTGAGGCACACACAACATGCTAAAGTAGAAATGGATAAAGAGTTGCAGATCATGCCAGCCCGGCTCCTTGCCATATACCTCCATGACGAGACCAATGATGAAGACGACAACGGTAAGTACCGCAACCTACTAAACAAGGGAAGAAAGGGTACAGTTACATACCTACCCACTCCACCCACCCCGCAACGCACCCACGACCCTTCACAACAGCACAAGCCATACACCCCACAGCAAGAGGTACTTACCCGACACAAGGCAAATCCAACCTGCCCAAAGTACACACATGTGCCCAACACCCCCAACCAAAGAAACAATGAACCATGGATCCTGAGTGTGCCAAAAACAATACTGGCCACACAAATTTTAGTTCAGGTCAATGAGCAACAGAAGTGCAACATAAAGGCCAATGGCCAGTCTACAGTTCGTAGTCGGATGGGCCAAAATGGCCCCAACTTGACTCCCACAAGTGCAAAGGTACTCCACCTCATAGGGGCAACAATAGGGCATCCAAGCACCTCAGGTAACAGGGGCATGGGGTGTTGGGGGTGGGGACTTATGACTGGGGGGGGGGGGTTTGGCTTTACATTTTAGAGGTAGAGGGGGCTTGGGCCTGGAACTTGAAGCTGGTGGAGCAGACTTGGCCTGGGGTGTGGCAGATGTTCCAGGGTCAGCACGGGGTCTCTTGCTCACAGGGGAGGCAGCACAGGAATGGAAAGGGCTGACGGGGCTGAAACGTGGGAGAAGTGGACAGGGCAAGGAGGTGGGCGTGTTTAGGGACGAGACAGGGTGGGCCAGTGGGTTTGAATAGGTCAATATGGGAAAGGAAAAGTTTTTTAGGGGCAATCGGGGTGGACCTGGAGGAAGGCGTGGGAATGGAGGTAGAGGGAGTGGTTGTGACAGTGACGTGGGTGCAGGTGACTGGACAGTATGCTGAGGTGTGTTGGATGTGTGTTGGGTGGGTGTTGTGGTGCATTTGAGTGTTTTGGGAGGAGGAGGGTGGACACAGTGGGACAAGACAGGCTGCCAGTGCAAATGTATGTTGTCTGTGTGTCTGCAAGTTTAGTGAGTGTGCTGCACATGTCAACTAAAGTCGTTGTGGTGAGTGTAGGTGTGGTGTCTGGGGTGCATGAATGGATGCCTGATTTTGTGGTGACTGTAAGAATAGGGTCAGCAACATTGAATGAGGGTGCAGTGGCTGTGAGTGCATGTAGGGGGGACAGTCAGGGAGGCGGAAGATGCGGACACACTGGAGGAAGTGGATGTTGGTGTGTCTGCCTGTGTATGTTGGCTGTGTGCATGCCTGTGGTGGGAAGTGTGGTGCTTGTGTTTTGAAGTGTGCTTCTTGTGTGTTAAGGTGTGTACATGGCTGTCAGAATGTGTGCTTTGGTGATGATATGGGGGTGGCGGAAGATGACAAAGAATGGGTGGGCCCACTAGGGTCCGCCACCGCCAGGGAGCTCAAATCGGAGGAGGTATCAGAGTCACTACCTCCAGTGGTAGTTGCCTCCCCCGTGGTACTCCCCTCGCCCTCCAACCCATTGGTCCACTTGGCGTCAGACGACTCTGCCTCCGTGGAACAGTGGGCCGCTGCATCCCCACTCGCCAGTACCTCAGCTCTCTCACCAGATGATGCTGATGTACACAGACAACAAAAGAGAACAGGGATGGGGAGACAAAACAGGAGAGACAATTGTAAATAGCTGAATGGAGGTACATAAGTGGTTCACACATACACCCACCCTGCAAATATTCCACCAGGCAGTAACTACCGCTATATACATGGCTATGCCCCTGACTAGTGGCCACAACCCTGCTCTATTCCCCACAACACTGAAGGACCTGAAGTAATGCAGACCTGACTCTTACAACCCTACTCCCCACGGGGGCCACTATGTAGAAGGACATCAGTCAGAGTCCCTGCCACTAGACATACCACAGGGCACTCACATATCCATCAAGGAGCCATACAATGGTTTCTGTACTACCCCCCTTGTGTCTGCTGTTCAGCCTTCAAGCGCCCATCCAGGTCCGGATACGCCAGCCACTGCCAGAATGCGTTGCATAAGGGGGGTCAGTACCCGACGGGCACCCCTTTCACGTTGGGAGGACTTCCCCAGCTGGGCCTCGCAGATCTTCCTCACCCAGCGCCGCAGGTCCTCCCACTGCTTCCTGCAAAGGGTGCTCCACCTGTTGTAGACCCCCAGGGTCTACACCTCCCTGGCGATTGCCTTCCACAGTCCCCTCTTCTGATGGGCGCTGACCTACATGGGACACACAGAAAAAGGAACGCAGACGTCAGACAAAGGCCATTACATACAGCTGGCTACACTTCCAATTTGGGACTTACATTTACAACAGCATAACAGCACACACAGACGCAGCATGTCAGGAACCCAGGACTGTACAGTATCAAACGTGCACACATGTTTACAGCCATCTACCACCATTACACACATGCATGCCCCCCAATCCACCTATTCACCTGTACATCTGGTCGACCGTATAGCTTGGGGTACAGCGGCAGGACCCCATCCACAAACTTTTCCAATTCCTCGGTGGTGAAGGCAGGACACAGCAGGACACTCAGTGGAGTACCTGCGTGCACGAAATCCGGGAGTCAAGTGAAGCTGGGGTGACGAGTTAGCGTACGCACTGCGGCGGTGTGCACCGTCACTGCCGGCGGCGATTATGATACGCTAAGAATCCCCATTGACAACCATGTTAACCAATGAATGGTCGCACGGCGGTGAATACCGCCTTATGCTATTACATCAACTGCTAGCAGTATGAGGTCACTTCCACTACAACATTTCTGGGTTACAGGGGGCAGACATTTTGGCTTTTACTATGCAGTTATTAAATCCTCATATGCCCCATGCAGGCTCTATTGTCCCCAACCTCCATAGGCATTAACAAATATACATTTACTCACCACAACAGTACTGATGTATAATTGAGGACACGTTACTCCAGTTTCACATATGTGTCGTCGACTTGTATGCCAGCTGTGCTGAATAGGAAACATTTTGGGCAGATGTATGTGTGCTCCTCACATGTGTTCTCAACTCCTCCTAGGTACAGACCCTTGTGGCGAAACAGGGCCCCATCGGTGTACAGACCACTTGTTGATTTGAGGATCATGGTGGAGCGTCACATCATTATCAATTACAGACTCAACCGTGCTACTATTCATGAACTTTGTGCATTACTGGATCCAGCACTGAGATCGGCTAATTGGAATCAGCTTGCCATCCCTACTGAAGTACAGGTGCTCTCTGCACTCCATTTCCTGGCCACTGGCTCATTTCAAGTGACAGTGGGCATGGGTGCAGGTTTTTCACAGCCAATGTTTAGCATTATACTGTCCAGATTCCTGAATCCATTTGTACGACACCTGCAGTCCAATGTGAGGTTTCCCTAAAGTGCTGACCTCCCTGCCATCAAGTCGGACTTCTATGCCGTGCCAGCATTCCCCATGTGATAGGTGCCATCGATGGCACCCACATTGCTCTCCTCCCCCCAAGAGTCAGTAAACAGGTGCACAGAAACAGGAAGAACTTTCACTCCATGAACATTCAATTGGTGTGTACTGCAGACCAGTATCTCACATGTGAATGCCATGTTCCCTGGATCTGTCCATGATTCCTTTGTGCTGAGGAGCAGCAGTGTGTCACACAAGATGGAACAACAAGGGGACAGAGGATGGATCAAAGGTAAGTGTGTCTGACACAATTTGGCACATAGCAGACAGTCAGGCTGTCTGCCACTGAGGGTTGTCAGTGACAGTCCTGTTTTGCACCCTTACAATGACGCCCATGGACGCACTAGGAGAGTGAAAGAGCGCACAATAGGCCTCCTAAAGGCTAGATTCCGTTGCCTCCATATCTGTGGCAGATCCCTTGCCTATGAGCCTGAAAAGGTGTGTAGAATAGTGGTGGCGTGCTGCATGCTGCACGGCGTGGCTGTGAGGAAATCTATCCCCCTCTTGGAGGAGGTGGGTGCTGTAAATTCAGACCAGTTTCCTCAGGGAGGGGATGAGAGTGATGGTAATGATGAGGAGGGGGAAGATGTACATTCCAGGAACCAACTGATACAACTTTACTTCCAGTAACTATGTGGGACTATTCAATGATGTTGCTGTCTGTACAGCATACTGTCAATGTACCTTCTCCTCGATGGGGGTGTTGGGTCTATGGACATTGTCTATGGACATTGTCACTGTGACCAGGTTTGCATGGGACATGTAACATTATAGACAAATTGTTTGACAAATCTGTTGGCACAACCACATGTTATGCGTGGGGTGCAATTCTTACAACTCAGATAAGAATAAAGAATATTGCATCCACACTTCCATTTGTTTCAACACAATGACAGGGGACATTGACATTGGTGAACAGGTGTTTTATTTGGTGCAGGGATGACATTGTGCAGTTTACAGTGATGGGAGTGGGCTACTGGTGGATGTCCAATATGGCTACATGGTCGCAGGGTTTGTTGGCAGTGGTGGTATGTCCATCTATCATTTACAGTTTTTGGGGTTGTTTTTACATGGTGTGGACGTTGGTTCAGTGGCACACTTGGAGAACAGTTCTTGCTAGAGTCAGGTCTTGGCAGGTGTTCCTGTGCCATATCTAGGCCTGAGGGACTGTTTGGGTGCATGGTGTTGGCCTGTATGGGTTGAGATGCAGGTCTCCTGTGTGTCCTGAGATGGTGGCACAAGTCCAGTTGCTGCTGCTGCTGTTGTTGGCCGGTCTGTATCTTGGCCTGTAGTAGGGGCTTCCTGGTCTGTGGGGGCCTCAGGCTGGGTTGGGGCAAGGTGCAGCAGCACACCTGCTGTGGTGGCCATGGTGGCATTGTGCAGTTTCCACTGCTCCATGGCCACTTGGTGGTGTGCTACCTGCACCCTTTGACTCTGCTCCAGGGTGGAAACAATCTGAGCCAATCTATCCTGGGTATGGTGGTATGCTCCCAGGACCTCAGAGATCACGTCCTGGGCTGCAGCATCCATCCTGTGGCCTCCCCCTCCCACTGGGCCTAGCCCCTTGTGCCTGTGTCCCCTGCACAGGTCTAGCGGTACCACTTGTACTGGGGCCATCATCTTCCTGCCTGTTGGTAGGGGTGACTGTGGCCTCTGTCCATGTGTTCCACTAGTTTGTGGCCTGGATTCACAGGTGTGGGGACGGTTGCCGTGGGCTGATGTTGTTGGCTGGGTGGTAGGGGTGTCAGTGGTGTCCTGGGTGGGGCTGCTAGATGGTAACAGTCCAGGACTGTGTGAGGGGCCAGGGTGTTCATCACTGTCCAGGGTCCCTCTCCAGTGTCCTGGGTGGTGCCTCTGGCTCCATGTGCTACTCCGTGTCCTGTCCGTCAGGGTGGCCTGGCTGGTAGTGCCTGTTGGGGGGAATGGACATGTCTGTACAATTGTATGATCGGATAGGGTGCACAGTGCTGGGCTGTTTTGTGCAGGTTTTACACTTTGGGGCCATGCAGGGTTTCTTTGTGAGATTTGCATTGTATTTTGCTTAGGATGTGGAGGTGCATTTTGGGTGGTGTAGTGCCTTTGTGATTTCTTGCAGGGGTAGGTGGCTGTACACAGGGGGAGGGATGTGGGCCTGTTGGTGGGTTTGTGGGCATGCAGGGTGACTGGATGTAGTGATTGTGGCCTGAGTGGGGTTGTGGTGCTGGTGGATGTTGAAGAGGTGGGGTGGCGCATGCATTACAGGTGTGATGGATATGGGGTAATTGTAGATGACTTACCCAAGTCCATTCCTCCAGTGAGTCCAGTGAGGCCCTCAGAGTGCAGGATGGCCAGTACCTTTTCCTCCCAGTCAGTGTAGTCGGGTGGTGTTGGTGGAGGTCCTCCCCCAGCCTTCTGGACTTCAGTGTTGTGCAGGGATGCCATGGACCTCACCTTCCCCCGCAAGTCATTCCATCTCTTGCAGAGATCGTCCCTCATGCGTGGATGGTGTCCCACTGCATTGACCTTGTTCACTATTGTGTGCCATAGCTCCATGTTCCTGGCAATGGGTATGTGCTGGACCTGTTCCCCGAATAATTGTTGCTCAACCTTCAGTATCTCATCCACCATGGTCCTTAGCTCCCTTTCTGTGAAGCATAGATGTTTGGGGGGGTGCCATGGTGTGTGTTGTGAGTGGTGTGTCGTGTGGCTCTCGGTGAGGGTGCTGTTGTGTGGTTGGGTGTATGTATCGTGTATTGTGGCGTTCAGTGTCTGCTTCTGGAGTTCTCTGTATCAGTTGTCTGAATGTTATTGCAAAGGATTGTGGATGTTTTATAGTGTTGTGAATGTGTGCCAGGTGTGTGGGTTTCAGACTTGCCAATGTGTGCAGTTCTTACTGTTGGGTACCATTGCTGGCCGCGGTGGTCTGTACCACCAATGGCCATTTGGCTTCCACTGACCACCGCAGTGATTTGTGGATCATTATTTGGAGGGCGGGGAGTTTGTGTGCCCGGTGGTGGTGGGGTTGGAGGACCTGCATTTCCACCAACAAGGTCCTGGCGGTGACTGGTGGCTGGGACTTTTTTGTCGGAATCTGATTTTTGCATCTTTATTTGGCGAGTTTCTGTTCACCGCCAATGGCGGTCTTCTGTTCACCATTGTCACGGCGGCCGACGGTGTTTACCGCCATGTTCATAATGAGGGCCATAGATCTGAGGGAAACTTGAGCTGAACCCCGATTAGATCAGGGATTCTATTTTTAACTGCTTATGGGCACAAGCAATAACATTTTTTACTAAGATTATCAAACTCCCAACCATTCTCCCTGCTTTCTTCGGGGGCCAGCTTCAAAGCTATAAGTAGAATAACCATTAACAAACACTTTGCCCACAGCCCATGTCTTCTGAAAAACACAGACATCATTTTTCCCAATAAAAATAGTCCACACTGGATCAAAAAGTTTAGAGTTGATCTCTGCCGAATTCCATAATCTCATAGTCATGTTGTTAGACCTGTAAGCCTTAGGGTGGTCACCCCTAACTTTTTGCCTGCCTCCCTCCACTTTTTGGACACTGTTTTTGCTGGCTTTTAGACTCTGCGCACTTTACCACTGCTAACCAGTGCTAAAGTGCATATGCTCTCTCCCTTTAAACATGGTAACCTTGGATCATACCTGATTGGACTATTTAATTTACTTATAAGTCCCTAGTAATATGAACTATAGGTGCCTAGGGCCTGTAGATTAAATGCTACTAGTGGGCCTGCAGCACTGGTTGTGCCACCCACTTAAGTAGCCCCTTTACCTTGTCTCAGGCCTGCCATTGCAAGGCCTGTGTGTGCAGTTTCATTGTCACCTCGACTTGGCATTTAAAAGTACTTGCCAAGCCTAAACCTCCCCTTTCTCCACATATGTCACCTCTAATGTGTGCCCTAGGTAACCCCTAGAGCAGGGTGCTGTGTGGGTGAAAGGCAGGACATGTACCTGTGTAGTTTACATGTCCTGGTAGTGTAAAACTCCTAAATTCGTTTTTACACTACTGTGAGGCCTGCTCCCTTCATAGGCTAACATTGGGGCTGCCCTCATACAGTATTGAAGTGGTAGCTGCTGATCTGAAGGGAGTAGGAAGGTCATATTTAGTATGGCCAGAATGGTAATACCAAATCCTGCTGACTGGTGAAGTTGGATTTAATATTACTATTCTAGAAATGCCACTTTTAGACAGTGAGCATTTCTTTGCACTTAAATCTTTCTGTGCCTTACAATCCACGTCTGGCTGGGCTTAGTTGACAGCTCCTTGTGCATTCACTCAGACACACCCCAAACACAGGGTACTCAGCCTCACTTGCATACATCTGCATTTTGAATGGGTCTTCCTGGGCTGGGAGGGTGGAGGGCCTGCTCTCACACAAAGGACTGCCACACCCCCTACTGGGACCCTGGCAGACAGGATTGAACTGAAAGGGGACCTGGTGCACTTCTTAGCCACTCTTTGAAGTCTCCCCCACTTCAAAGGCACATCTGGGAATAAAACAGGGCCTCCGTCCTACCTCATCAGACACTTGCTGGAGAAGAAACCTGAACCAGAACCTGCATCCTGCCAAGAAGAACTGCCTGGCTGCCTAAAGGACTCACCTGACTGCTTTCTACAAAGGACTGCTGCCTTGCTGTTGCCCTGCTGCCTTGCTGAACTCTTGTCTGGCTGTAGAAGTGCTCTCCAAGGGCTTGGATAGAGCTTGCCTCCTGTTCCCTGAAGTCTCAGGACCAAAAAGACTTCTCTTTTTCATTTGGACTCTTCGTGCGCCGAAAATGTTGATGCACAGCTTGCTCCGCGGCGAGAAAATCGCTGCACACCGACGCTGATCGACGCGACACCTTCGGGGCGACCGGAACTTCGACGCACGGCCTCGCAAGGACAACGCCGCCTGACTTCCAGAGGAGAAATTGACGCGACGCCTGCCGTGAGACCGAGAATTCCACGCACAGCATCCCGGAACGACACGCAGCCAGAAAACAAGCCGAAGAATCAACGCACAGACCCCGGGACATCTGGTGAGCGACCACTGACCCTCGGGTAGGTCGCTCCCCTGCTCACGCAGCGCCACCAGTCCCTGACTGCCCTCCTCACCGTTCTCATCCTGTGAGTGTGTGCGAGTGTGCCCCCTCTTTACCCGTGTACCCCGAGTGCTTGTGCTGACTGACTGACCGGAATCCTCCTTTCTTCCCGTGTATCCCGTGCGTGTCCCCCTGAGTGCCGTGTGCCCCCTCCTGCCGTTCTCCCTCATTCCCAGCCCCTCCCTTTAGAGTTTTACCTGGCCTCTCGCCGTTTTTTTGCCGCCGTTCTTTTGCCGCCTTTTTCGCTGCTTTTTTCTTTTTCCCGCCTCCAGATTCCCCCGCCCGCCCGCCTCCCGCCTCCCAGCTGACCCCTCCTCCCCGGCTACCCTTAAATGGTGCCCGCTGCGAGGCAGAGGTAGCGACCACTGACCCTCGGGTAGGTCGCTCCCCTGCTCACGCAGCGCCACCAGTCCCTGACTGCCCTCCTCACCGTTCTCATCCTGTGAGTGTGTGCGAGTGTGCCCCCTCTTTACCCGTGTACCCCGAGTGCTTGTGCTGACTGACTGACCGGAATCCTCCTTTCTTCCCGTGTATCCCGTGCGTGTCCCCCTGAGTGCCGTGTGCCCCCTCCTGCCGTTCTCCCTCATTCCCAGCCCCTCCCTTTAGAGTTTTACCTGGCCTCTCGCCGTTTTTTTGCCGCCGTTCTTTTGCCGCCTTTTTCGCTGCTTTTTTCTTTTTCCCGCCTCCAGATTCCCCCGCCCGCCCGCCTCCCGCCTCCCAGCTGACCCCTCCTCCCCGGCTACCCTTAAATGGCGGCCGCTGCGAGGCCGCGCAGCGGGCGCTCCTCTGGCGCGCCGAAGGCGCGCCTAAGGCAAGCCCGTCTGCGCCCGTCCGCGCCTGGACCGCGCCTAGCGCCACAACCCCTGGCCCCCGCGACCCCCACCTCCCCCGCCTGACCCACAACTCCGCCTTCCTCACTGCTCTCAACCCCGGCCGCACGCCGGCCTGCTGCCGCGCCACCCCGAAGCGGACCCACGGACCCTTCACCTGCCGCAACTGCCATTTCACCTGCCTACGAACTCACACTACACCCAACAGGAACGACTCGCCCAGAAACAACCTCAACTGCATCCTGGTCAACACCAGATCCGTCCACAGGCACGCCATCGAACTGTGGAACCTCATCGACTCTACAAACCCGGACATCGCCTTCCTCACCGAGACCTGGATGAACCCCTCCTCGGCACCCGACATCGCCATAGCCATCCCCGACGGCTACAAAATCATCAGGAAAGACCGCACCAACCGCACCGGAGGAGGCATCGCCATCGCCCACAAGAGCTCCATCCGCATCTCAACCTACACCGACAACTCACTGCCCGACGCCGAGCACCTCCACTTCTCAATCAACAGCGACCCCAAGACCACCCTCAGAGGCACCCTGATATACAGACCACCAGGACCACGCACAAAGTTCAGCGAAGACATCGCAGACTTCATCAGCCCACACGCACTCCCGTCCACCAACTACATCCTCCTAGGGGACCTCAACTTCCACCTGGAGAATCGCACCGACAACAACACCACCGCCTTATTGGACAACCTCGCCAACCTGGGACTGAAACAACTAGTCAACACCCCCACCCACTACGCCGGACACACGCTGGACCCCATCTTCTCCTCCAGCAAACACATCTCTTTCAGCCACACCACTACACTCTCCTGGACAGACCACAGCTGTGTCCACTTCAGCTTCAAGAAAACCAACGTACACCACCACGCCCAACAACCACCAAGAAGACAGTGGAACCGAATTTCCTCGGAACAACTCATATCGACCCTCTCTCAGAACCCACCCACCAGCACTACAGACCCCAACGAAGCCGCCAACAACCTCACGAGCTGGATCTCAGACTGCGCCAACCTCCTGGCCCCCCTGAAGACCCAAGCAAACAGAAACAGCCACAAGAAAAATTCCTGGTTTACCCCCGACCTCAAGGACTCCAAAAAAGAATGCCGCACCCTCGAGAAGACTTGGCGCCTCAACCAGACCGACGAAAACATGTCTGCTCTCAAAAACGCCACCCGCAAACACCACCAACTCCTCCGCGCAGCACGAAAATCAGCCTTCCAGAACAGACTAGACAGCAACGCCCACAACAGCAAGGAACTATTTGGCATCGTCAAAGAGCTCTCCAACCCCGACGCCGAAAACAACTCCATCCCACCCTCACAGGACCTCTGCGACTCCCTCGCAGCTTTCTTCCACCACAAGATCACCGACATCTACAACAGCTTCACCACAACCAACTCGAACCCTCCACCGGAACCCGCCACCGACAACACCACCATCCACACCTGGAACTCAACCTCCACTGAGGAAACCACCCGCGTCATGAACTCCATCCACTCAGGATCACCATCCGACCCCTGTCCGCACCACATCTTCAACAAAGCCGACAACATCATCGCACCCCACCTCCGAGACGTCATCAACACATCCTTTTCCACCGCCACCTTCCCGGAGAACTGGAAGCACGCTGAACTGAACGCCCTCCTAAAGAAACCAACAGCAGACCCCACCGAACTCAAAAACTTCCGGCCCATCTCGCTCCTACCGTTCCCCGCCAAAGTGATCGAGAAAATCGTCAACGCTCAACTCACCACCGCCCTGGAAACCAACGACTCACTCGACCCCTCACAGTTCGGCTTCAGAGCTAACCACAGCACCGAGACCGCCCTCATCGCAGCCACGGACGACATCAGATCCCTGACCGACAAAGGAGAAACCGTGGCCCTCATACTCCTGGACCTCTCTGCAGCATTCGACACGGTCTGCCACCGCACCCTGATACGTCGCCTAAGCAACGCCGGCATCAGAGGCAAGGCCCTGGAATGGATCACCTCCTTCCTCTCCGGGAGAACTCAGAGAGTCCGCCTCCCCCCCTTCAGATCCACGGCTACGGAGATCATCTGCGGCGTCCCCCAGGGATCCTCCCTCAGCCCCACCCTCTTCAACATCTACATGACCCCCCTGGCGAACATCGCACGCAAACACGGACTCAACCTCATATCCTACGCAGACGACACCCAGCTCATCCTATCCCTCACCAACGACCCCACCTCAGCAAGAACCAGACTACACGAAGGCATGAAGGAAGTAGCGAACTGGATGACAGACAGCCGGCTTAAACTGAATACAGAGAAAACGGAGGTCCTCATCCTCGGCCCTACACCTACCGCCTGGGACGACTCCTGGTGGCCTCCTGCCCTAGGCAGCACTCCCCAACCCACCGACCACGCACGCAACCTCGGTTTCATCCTGGACTCTTCCCTCTCCATGACCAGACAGGTCAACTCGGTGACCTCAGCATGCTTCAACACCCTCCGCATGCTCCGCAAGATCTTCCGCTGGATCCCCACCGACACCAGGAAGACCGTCACCCACGCCCTCGTCACCAGTCGCTTGGACTATGGGAACGCTCTGTACGCCGGCATCACCATCAAGCTACAGAGGAAACTTCAACGAATCCAGAACGCTGCTGCACGACTTATCCTGAACATACCCCGCCACAACCACATCTCCGGACACCTGAGGAAACTCCACTGGCTCCCAGTCAACAAGAGGATAACCTTCAGACTCCTCACCCACGCACACAAAGCCCTGCACAACCGCGGACCAGAACTCATCAACCACCGCATCTCCTTCTACACTCCTCCTCGCACCCTACGCTCGACCGGACAAGCCCTGGCAGCCGTACCACGCATTCGCAAAGCCACTGCCGGAGGCAGGTCCTTCTCTTACCTAGCAGCGAAGACCTGGAACTCCCTTCCCAGCCACCTTCGCGCCATACAAGACCACCTTCACTTCAGACTTCAGCTCAAGACCTGGCTCTTCGAGCATTGACCCCCCCCCCCCACAGCGCCTTGAGACCCTTACGGGTGAGTAGCGCGCTTTATAAATGCGACTGATTGATTGATTGATTGTAATCCCGCGACCCACAGAAAGAGACTGTCTGCGCTCCGGAAAACAACGAACGACTTCCCGGTGTGAAAAATAACGACGCAAGTCCGTGTGTGCAGGGGCGAAATCGGTGCACACACCATTTTTCCACGTATCTCTTCTTCTGCGGCCCTCTGCGGAGATTTTCCACTTTAAACCAGGTACTTTGTGCTTGAAAGAGACTTTGGTGGTCATTACAACCCTGGCGGACGGTGTTAAAGCGGCGGTAAGACCGCCAACAGGCCGGCGGTAAAAAAATGGGAATTATGACCGTGGCGGAAACCGCCAACAAAGACAGCCACTTTAACACTCCGACCGCCACGGCGGTACAGACAAACAGCTTGGCGGTCCCCGCCAACAGACAGGCGGGAGACAAAGTACCGCCCACAGTATCACAAGCTACCAATCCACCACCTTTTCCGGGGCGGATTCACCGCGGATAAAAACATGTTGGAAACAGGCATTTCAAAGGGAAAACGCTCACCTCTACACACTCCATGAGGAACGACGACACCATGGAGCCGGAACTCCATATTCTTCCTGCACTAGTCTTCCTGATCCTATACGACGATCATCAACGCCGGCGGCGAAGACAACGGTGAGTACTGCACCTACGACATAGGGGAGGGGGAGGGGGAGGGGGAGGCAAAAGACAGGGACACACACACGCAACACCCCCACCCCCACCCCGACCCTCACCCACTACAACACACACCAATGCATATCCAAACATTACAGTAACAACCCCCAACCCCC
Organism: Pleurodeles waltl; assembly: GCF_031143425.1. NCBI lineage: Eukaryota > Metazoa > Chordata > Amphibia > Caudata > Salamandridae > Pleurodeles > Pleurodeles waltl. The sequence goes on along the minus strand of NC_090437.1, from coordinate 1,316,935,347 downwards.
CGGAAGAATGCAAAGACAAAAGGAAATGAGTGTAACCACTGTAATATATCAAAATACAGTAAGCAAATATATATATATATATATATATATATATATATATATATATATATGTATATACCAAACAAAACCGGCTTTCCTTCAAAGCCATAAAGGGGCACTCTCCAGGTTACAGCTAAGTTCATTTCCCCAGCATGACGCGTTTCAGCTAAATGCCTTTCTCAAATGCCAGCAAAATAAAAAGACACTCATGTTTGGCTGTTTAAATAGTTTCCCTTCATTGTTAGTTTCGATATTAGTCATCAGTGAGAAAGGACTTCAATTCATCCATAAATCACTCTGCTCAGAGCGCTGCCATTTTAACATGTGTTGTTTATAGTTTAAAAGTCCCAGTTGCAGTAGTGATTCTGGGCATATTCATACTGTCATTGTAATCGGCGGGCTTTCAGCATGAAAACTCAATGTTGTTGTGGAAATATGCGAATGTCTTTTCATGAAACAAATTAGTTAAGCCTGTTCATCTCCGTCTCATGCCCATATTATTTCCATACCTGAAGGCAGCAGTCTCGTGACTAATATATGTATATATATACATATTAAACAAAATATACACCACGATTAGTAGTGCAGGTTGTCCGTGGACCACTGGGCCAAAAATGCATGGGCGAGGCCCACACTAGATACCTGATCAAAACGGAGAGAACACTGCTGGGGCATCAGATAGAAATACAACAGGCACCTCAGGGGGAAGGGAAGGGGGGACACCTCAGCCGGATGAGTGCACCACGCCAGATCCACGAGGGGGCTCCATGCCCATTGATGTATCATGGGGAGTGCAAAGCCACAGTCTCTCAAGTCTCTACAGTGGGTGGGTTGCCCACTGTACCATCCTGGGGAGTGCAAAGCCACAGTCTCTCAAGTCTCTTCAGTGGGTGGTTGCCCACTGTACCATCCTGGGGAGTGCAAAGCCACAGTCTCTCAAGTCTCTTCAGTGGGTGGGTTGCCCACTGTACCATCCTGGGGAGTGCAAAGCCACAGTCTCTCAAGTCTCTACAGTGGGTGGGTTGCCCACTGTACCATCCTGGGGAGTGCAAAGCCACAGTCTCTCAAGTGGATAACAGTCTCCACAGGTTCTGGAGGGTGGACTGGTGCCCAGAGTGCTTCATCCTGTGAAGGACAGAGGTAGTGGATGCATGTCTCCACTGGTTCTGGAGGGGGACTGGTGCCCAAAGTGCTTCATCCTGTGAAGGATAGAGGTAGTGGACGTATGTCTCCACTGGTTCTGGAGGGGGACTGGTGCCCAGAGTGCATCACTCACCCCGTGACGGTCCCTGTTGCGTCACTGCCCCTGCCGCCCATGAGCTAGCGGGGCTTGAGTTGGTAGTCTTTGCCCTGTTCAGCGGAGCTTGCCATGGCGGTCTTTGCCCTGTTCAGCGGTGCTTGAGTTTGCAGTCCCTGACCTGTTCAGCGGTGCTTGCCCTGTTCAGCGGTGCTTGCCATGGCGGTCTTTGCCCTGTTCAGCGGTGCTTGAGTTTGCAGTTCCTGACCTGTTCAGCGGTGCTTGCCCTGTTCAGCGGTGCTTGCCATGGCGGTCCTTCATTGCCCAGCTGGGCTGGGGCTGGCGGTCCTTCATTGCCCAACTGGGCTGTGGCTGCCGTAGCCCTCCTGGGCAGCTAGGCTGTGTCTGGCGGTGGCCTCCTGGCCAGTGACGATCGGGCTACCCTCCTGGGCACTGACTCTGGCGGTGGCCTCCTGGCCAGTGACGATCGGGCTGCCCTCCTGGGCACTGACTCTGGCGGTGGCCTCCTGGCCAGTGACGATTGGGCTGGCGGTGGCCTCCTGGGCAGCGGGGATGATGGCGGTCTTCTCCGCCGTGCTGCTCCTCCCAGACTTTGGTAATTTCTTCTGCCCCTTCTCCACCTTGGGAGGAGTCACAGCTGAGTCGACACTCCCCCCGGGACCCTTGTGAGAGGCTTTGCTGCCTGGAATCTTCCCCCTGTCCCGCCTGGCACTGTCCAACTTCTGGTGCTTCACAGGGGGGGGACTGGCTGTGCTGTGGCTCCGTGTCACACTGGGTGCCCGGTGCACTCCACATACCTGTAACAACAGGCACCACTGGTCCTGGAGATTTTTTGGCTGAGGTGCTAGTACGGGACCTATGAATTGGAGGGGGGGGTGGGAAAGAGGTCAAGCTTGGTCAGGAAAAGTTTCTTAGGAACACTGGGATGGGTAGCTGGAGGGGGTTTGGGAGTGGAGGAATAGGTAGTGGTTGTAGGAGGTGTACGTTTGGTGACTTTTGGGTGAAGGTGCATGCCCTGGAGGCTGTCGTGAGGTGGATGGCTGTTGGGTGGGTGTGTGCCTGCGTTTGTGTACTTTGGGAGGGGGGGTCACAGACACACTGGGAGAGGACACAGGGGATGTGTAAATGGTAGTGGGGGTGGTGAGTGCATGTGAGCGGGGTGTGGTGGTGGGTGTGCTGGTGCGGGACGTAGTGGCTGTAGTGGTAGTGCATGCAGGTGAGAGTGTAGACGAGACTGGGAGGGAGACGACGAGGAGGGGGACACAGTGGAGTCAGTGGATGTTGCTGTGTCTGTATGTGTGTGATGCTTGCGTGAGTGCCTGTGGGATGTGTGGTGCTTATGTTTGCCTGAGCTTCCCTTGTGTGGTGAGGTGTGTGCATGCTGGTCTGATGGTGTGCTTGGGATAGGCTGGGGTACAGGGGATTGGGTCTGGGTGGAGGAAGTTGGAGGGGGGAGGCTAGACACAGGGACAATGGCTGCCATCATTGCTGAGGCCAGAGTTTGCAGTGTTCAATGAAGGGCAGCCTGACCAGAATGAATGCCCTCCAGGAATGCATTTGTGTGTTGCAATTCCCTTTCTACACCCTGGATGGCATTCAAAATGGTAGACTGCCCAACAGTGAGGGACCTGAGGAGGTCAATGGCCTCCTCACTGAGGGCAGCAGAGGTGACAGGGGCAGGGGCTGAGGTGCCTGGGGCTAAGGTGATGCCCACCGTCCTGGGTGAGCGGGCATGGGGCGAAGGCTGAGGGGCTGCTGGGAGGGTGGTGCTGGTAGGGAGGGTGGCGGCTGTACCTGTAGAAATGGGGGGCACAGATTTTGCCACCACCACAAGGGAGCTCCCATTGGAGGACGAGTCTGTGTCGCTCGTTGCAGATCCTGTGACCGCAGTGAAGCTCCCCTCGCCCTCCGTCCCACTGGTGTATTCCGAGTCCGTGGTGTGGCCCTCCATGGCCATGTGGGATGCAGCTCCCTCGTGCTCCGGTGCCACTGTACCTCCGCCTGATGCTGATGCACACAAGAACAGGGAGACCACAAAAAGGGGGGGACGACAGAAGAAAGACAGCTTGAGTGCATGGCTTACCGCTACCGTTGGCGGACAATTCAGACACAGCAGCCCCCTGCACTACGCCGCGCTGTTGGGCTTTACAGATGCAATTCCTGGGATATGGCCTACATGGCTATGGTCGACATCTGCACACACAGATGACACAGGGGCATGTATACCTGTACTTGGCACTCTACAGAGGTGGGGTGGGGTGCCACATGGCCTGCATTACGGAGGGGCCTAGCCTACGGAACTCGCCCTGGCATGGGGAAACCAACAGCCCTCCTCCCCCACCCAGACACCTTCACTGCACGCAAAGTCCGCTGAATGATGTTGTACTCACCCCCTTGTGTCTGCTGTGATGCCCTCAAGCGCCCATCCAACTCAGGGTAGGCCACCGCCAGGATCCGGAACATCAGGGGGGTCATGGTGCGACGGGCACCCCTCCCACGTTGGGAGGCCATCCCCAGCTGAGCCTCCGCCGTCTTCTTGCTCCAGCGGCGAATGTCCTCCCATCTTTTCCGGCAGTGGGTGCTCCGTCTGTGGTGGACCCCCAGGGTCCGGACGTCCTTGGCGATGGCACGCCAAATATCCTTCTTCTGTTGGGCGCTGACCTACAGGACATGTACAGGGGAAGAAGAGAAGTCATTAATAACTGCACCGTCAAAGTGAGTGGCCCCCATCCCTACCCTTGCCATGTGGCACATGCATTCACCGTCTTTCATGCACTCAGAACTGTGCCCCCTTCCTTCTTACAACCAGCCCTCTCCACACAGGCATAGCCCATACAACGTGCTCCCTTGTACTTACCTGTTGGTCTGGAGAACCATAGAGTAGCGTGTACTGGGGGAGGACCCCGTCCACAAGCTTCTCCAACTCCTCTGCAGTGAAGGCAGGGGCCCTTTCCCCAGACGCACGAGCCATTGTCTCTTCCAGACCGAGGTCACAGCAGCACTTGCAGTGTAGGTCCTCTCCTGTCGAAGATCAGGTATCGAGTGATTGAACAGATAGAAAATGTCGGTCACGTCCGCTGCGGTCACGTCCACGGCGGTGCGTAGCATAACCGCCGGCGTACATCGTCATTGGCTCCTGGGACCCATAGGGTCCAATGTTAACCAATGCAGCATTGCGCCGCGGTCTTCGACCGCCTACGGCGACGGTGTACAACACCAGCGCAGATACCTCTCATCCCATCGTCCCACTTTAGAGGGCAGGCAGCCGCCATTTCAGGGGCCCACATGGCCTAATTCACAACTGCGTCACACAGACCTAGGCCTTGTCGCACAACACAAATACAGGCCAGATTCTGTGTATGAATGGTGTTCTGTGTAGACTGTGGGTACATACCTCTCAGTTGTTTGACTCTGTGGTCGCTGTTGTCCTTCCTAGGCACCGTCCGCTGGGACATGTGAGGAGATGGTGGAATCCTACGGTGTACCGACCGCTGGTGGACCTGTTGACAATGGAGGAGCGACATTTGACGATTACCTACAGGTTTGACCGTGCCATAATCTAGGAACTGTGTACCCAGTTGGAGCCAGACCTGATGTCAGCAATCCGCCATCCCACAGGGATCCCCCCTCAAGTGCAGGTGCTATCAGTGCTCCATTTCCTTGCAAGTGGGTCATTTCAAACAACAGCGGCCATGGCATTAGGGATGTCCCAGCCTAAGTCTTCCAACGTGTTGTCCAGAGTGTTGTCTGCCCTTCTGAAACACATGTGGAGCTACATCGTTTTCCCTCAGGTGGAGGATTTGCCTACATTGAAAGGTGAATTCTATGCCCTTGGACATATCCCCAACATCATAGGTGCCATTGATGGGACCCATGTAGCTCTGGTCCCCCCCACAGGAGTGAACAGGTGTACAGGAACCGGAAGAGTTATCATTCGATGAATGTACAGATGGTATGTTTGGCAGACCAGTACATCTCCCAGGTAAATGCTATGTTCCCTGCCTCTGTGCATGACGCCTACAACCTGCGGAATAGCAGCATCCCTTATGTGATGGGTCAACTCCAGAGGCACCAGGTGTGGCTATTAGGGGACTCTGGTTACCCCAACCTGTCATGGCTACTGAACCCAGTGAGGAATCCCAGGACCAGGGCAGAGGAACGCTACAATGAGGCCCATGGGCAGACTAGGAGGGTGATCGAACGCACCTTCGGTCTCCTGAAGGCCAGGTTCAGTTGCCTCCATATGACAGGTGGTTCCCTATTCTACTCACCAAGGAAGGTGTGCCAGATCATCGTGGCCTGCTGTATGCTTCACAACTTGGCTTTGCGACGACAGGTGCCTTTTCTGCCGGATGGTCCAGATGACGGTGTTGTGGCAGCTGTGGAGCCTGTGGACAGTGATGAGGAGGAAGCAGAGGAAGAAGACATTGACAACAGGGACTCAGTTATCCAGCAATATTTCCAATGACACACAGGTGAGAATACATTCCTGCCTACTACAAGTACTTTCACACTTCTACCTCTATTCTGTCTGTCGATTTCAACCAGTATATGGTAACTGAGTTGTACATTTTCATTACGGTTTCACAGGTGTGGTTTCCAACGTGTGTTATCTGCTTAGATTCCTCATGGACTTGAGATGTGTGACATAGGTATGTTGACATTACATTTGAGAACGCAGTTTGTCACTGTCATTGCTAATACACATTTTCTAAATCACAGACTGACTCCAGATTGTTTTGTGCTTCAAGGGTGATAATTGCAGTGCTAAATATTGGAGGGGGGTTGTAAAATGGTGAGGGGTGATGGTGGAGGAATGTCCATGGCAGAGTCCAGTCTATTAGTCTCACAGGTGCATTGCCCATATGGGCATAGGAAGTGGAGCTGGGGCAGTTCCATTATGGACAGGGTTACAAAGTGGGACAGTAGGATGACAATCAGGGTGGTCTCATTTCTTGGCGGGGGTCTTGGCATCGTGCTCTGTCTTGTTCCTGGATCTCAGGAACCGTTTGCGGGGTGGTTCTCCGTCTGCAGGGGGTGGGGTACTGGTGTGGTGGTCCTGTGGCGGTGCCTCCTGTCCACTAGCGCCGGCGGAGGTGGTGGGTAGTTCATCGTCCATGCTAGTGTCAGGGGCCCCTTGGAGTGCCACAGTGTCCCTCCTGGTGTTAAGTATCTCCTTCAGTACCCCTACGATGGTGCCCAGGGTGGTGCTGATGGTTCTGAGTTCCTCCCTGAACCCCAAATACTGTTCCTCCTGCATGCGCTGGGTCTCCTGAAACTTGGCCAGGACCGTTGCCATCGTCTCCTGGGAGTGGTGGTATGCTCCCATGATGGAGGAGAGGGCCTCATGGAGAGTGGGTTCCCTAGGCCTGTCCACCCCCTGTCGCACAGCAGCCCTCCCAGTTCCCCTGTGTTCCTGGGCCTCCGTCCCCTGGACCGTGTGCCCACTACCACTGCCCCCAGGTCTTTTTGTTGTTGGGGTGGTGGGTTATCCTGGGTTCCATGTAGTGGTGGACACACAGTTGATTGATGTGTCCTGGGTACGGAGGTATGGGCCCGCTGGGTGGGTGCTGTGCTGGTGTTACCAGAGGGTAGAAGGTCTGTGGTGGTCTGTGACTGGGTGTGGGGAACCGACTGTCCCAAGGCCCAAGATGGTCTGGGCTGGTCATCTGGATCCAGTTGGACAGAGCTGCTGTCATCACTGTGGGCCTCTTCTGTGGGTGGGGTGGAGATGTCTGGACCCTCCTGTCTGGTGACGTTGGGTAGTGGTCCTGCAGGGGTGTAAAGGCATGATTATTGCATCTGTGTGCGTCATGGTGTACAATGGGTGGGTGACCGTGTACCCCAGTGCTAGCATTCCTGAGTGGGGGCTTGTGTGATGATGGTTTAGGGGGTTGTGTGGGTAAGTGCAGTGGGCATGCTTTAGTGATGGGTGTCCATGCTTTGTTGCTGCATGCAGGGCTTGGTGTTGGGATGTGTGGTTTGTGATGTTGGGGCATTTGTGAGGAGTTGGAGTGATAGGGGAGGGGGCGAGGGTGGAGGTCTGTGATAGCATGCAGGTAGGTTGGGGATATGGTAGTTAAAGCTTTGACTTACCAGAGTCCATTCCTCCACCGACTCCTGCGAAGCCCTCAGGATGCAGAATAGTCAAGACCTGCTCTTCCCATGTTGTTAGTTGTGGGGAGGAGGTGGGGGTCCGCCGCCAGTCCGCTGTACCGCGATGTTGTGTCTGGAGACCACGGAACGCACCTTCCCCCGTAGGTCGTTCCACCTCTTCCTGATGTCGTCCCTATTACTTGGGTGCTGTCCCACTGCGTTGACCCTGTCGACTATTCTTCGCCATAGCTCCATCTTCCTAGCTATGGAGGTGTGCTGCACCTGTGCTCCAAATAGGTGTGGCTCTACCCGTACGATTTCCTCCACCATGACCCTGAGCATCTCCCCCGAGAACCTGGTGTGTCTTTGCTGTGCCTTGGGGTGGTGTAGGTGATGTGTGGGGTGGTGTATGTGGTGATAAGTGTGGTGATATGTAGTGGTGCGTGGTGTTTTGTGCATGGAAGTAGTGTAGGTGATGGTGTTGAGTGCCTGTGGCTGCTAGTTTGTGGATGGTGGTGTCTCTCTCTGGCCTTCTTTCAGATTATTTTGTCGTAGGGGTTTGTGGGTGATGTGGGTGTATGTTTTATATAGTATTGAGTGTGTGGGAGTGGTGTGTGTATGTGTATCAGGTGTGTGTCTTTCGAATTGTCCAATGTGGTGGTGTTTTGGAGATGTGTGTGTATTTTGAGCGCGGCGGTGTGTACCGCCAATGGAATACCGTGGTTGATAGACTGCCACGTGGATTTGTGGGTCGTGATAGCATGGGCGTATTTCTGTTGACGTGACGGTGGAGATTTTGTTTTCGCCAGTTTATCACTGACCTTTGGTGTGGCGGACTTGTGTGGGTGTCTGAATTTTGTCGGATTTCGGGATGTGGGTCATAATAGCTGTGGCGGAATTCCGCGGCCACGGCGGTGTGTTGGCAGTCTTCTGCACGGCGGTAAGCGGCTTTTACCGCCAATGTTGGAATGACCCCCTATGTTTGCTTTTTAAAGACTTAAGACACTTTATATCACTTTTCAGTGATATCTCTACAATTTCAAATTGCATCTTTATTCGTTTTGACCTACAATTATCCTGATAAATATTATATATTTTTCTAAACACTGTGTGGTGTATTTTTGTGGTGCTATATTGTGTTATTGTATGATTTATTGCACAAATACTTTACACATTGCCTTCTAAGTTAAGCCTGACTGCTCGTGCCAAGCTACCAGAGGGTGGGCACAGGATAATTTTGGATTGTGTGTGACTTACCCTGACTAGAGTGAGGGTTCTTGCTTGGACAGAGGGTAACCTGACTGCCAACCAAAAACCCTATTTCTAACATTGGTGTTCAGCGGTGAGGATAGGACTTGTATTTGTGCAGTGACATACAGTAGCTAAGTATTTCACTACCTACCCACAGTTGAAGGTCAACTTGATTTTTATCTCTCGTTTTGCAAATTCGTTTTTCCTGACAATTTTCAAAAACTAAATCCTCACTCAACATGTCTCTGACTGGGTTTCAAGTAGGAGACTTTGACCTAGCCCTGTTGGATACATATACGGTCACACAGCTAAGAGGGTTCTGCAGGGTGATGAGTGAACCCACCCAAGGGGCCTCCAAAAAGGAGGACTTTCAAGTGGCGCTGAGAGCCTGGGCAGAAGCCCATTTTGAGGAGGATGATGAAAAGAGGAGCCAGAAAATTGCCCCTCAGAGGATTTGTTGCTATCAGTGGATGATGTTACCACTGCAATTGTGCCCCCTTCCAGACCAGGGAACAGTGTCTCTGTGCAAAGCCTGACCGCATAGGAAAGGAGAGAAGAAAGGGAGTTCCAATTGCAAATGGCAAAACTGAAAATTGAAGCCAAACAAGCTGAGGCTGAAAGAGCAGCCAAACAGGTGGAAGCTGAAAGAGCTTTGGCTGAAAAGAAACTATTGTTGGCTCATGAACTGAGTCTCAAGGAGCTGGAGATCAAGGCGAGACAGTCTGAATCCAGCAATAATGGTGGCAGCATACAGACAGGACCTGCTGGAGAAAAGAAGGTTTGCATACCCAAAAATGTGGTGCCCAGTTTTGTGGTGGGAGATGACATAGATAAATGGTTAGCTGCTTATGAAGTTGCACTAAGGGCTCATGAGGTTCCTGAAGGGCAATGGGGGGTAGCTATGTGAGGTTTTGTGCCGCCATTGGGGAGGGACACACTTCTCACATTGGATCAACCTGATCAAAACACATACCCACTTCAGAAAGCCACTTTACTTGCCAAGTTTGGGCTGACCCCTGAGGAATACCGTCAGAGGTTCAGGGACAGCACCAAACAAACCTCACAAACATGGTTAGATTTCTTTGACTTTTCCAGTAAGGCACTGAATGGATGGGTGCAGGGCAACAAAGTAGATAATTATAAAGGGTTATATGACTTGATTCTGAGAGAGCATATGCTCAATATTACTTATACAGAGTTGCGCCAGCACTTGGTAGATAGTAAGCTGACTGATCCCAGGAAGCTTGCTGAGGAGGCAGACCTCTGGGTTAGCACCAGAGTGTCCAAAAATGTACCTGGGGGGGATACCCACAAAGGTGGTCAGGGTTCCCAACAGAAGAAAGAGGGGGGAGATAAACTTACAGATAAGGAACTCTCCAAAGGCCCCAAAAGAATTCCCAGGGAGGGGGTGGCAACCATTCCTTTTCCAGATTTGGGAAAAAGCCAGGGACTTATGATAAATCAGGGAGATCTAACCCCAAATGCTTAGAGTGCTACCAATATGGTCACTATATAGGCGACCCCCAGTGCTCCAAGAGGGCACCGTCCACTACTGGACAGACAGCTGGGTTGACTAGTGTAGCGCTCGGGGGGGAGATGGACCCAGATAGCTTTGGGGAGCAGGTAGAGATTTCCCTAGTGTCCCTGGGAGAAGGAGAAATGGTGCCCAAAGCCCACATGCCCCAAAATACTTCCAAGTACAGGCAGTGGGTCACCATTGATGGGCAAAAGGTGGAGGCTCTGCGTGACACAGGAGCCAGTATGACTACTATCAAGAGTCAGTTGGTGTCAACAGAGCAGATAGTCCCTAATACATTCCACCAGGTCATAGTCGCTGACAATCGTGAGAGTCACCTACGGTGGCTCTGGTTCCCTTTGAGTGGGGGGGGGTCTCTGGAACTCTGCAAGTAGCTGTGAGTCCTGCCATGCCTGTAGATTGTCTGTTAGGCAATGATCTGGAGCATACTGCTTGGAAAGAAGTAGAGCTCAGATCTCACCTGGAGATGTTAGGGTTACCTGAGTGGGTCTGCATGACCACACGGTCCATGGCTGACCCAGAGGGAAGTCAAGGGCATCTGGAGCCTGGAACAATGGCCCAGAGAACTGCCAAGAGGAGGGGCGCGGGAAACCGGTCCCAGAAGTTCCCGCAGTGGTTCACAGGGCTCCTGAGGAGGAGGCTCCCGAACCAACTGGGGAAGACATTGCCACCCTAGGTGATCTACCTGAGCTTGCTGGCTGGCAAGTTGAGGGTGGACCCACCAGGGAGGAATTCTGCAAGGCGCAGAAAGAATGTCCCACTCTAGAGGGTCTGAGGAAGCAAGCCTCAGCCCAGGCAGCAGGTGAAGCCTCTGGTGATCACCCCATATATTGGGAGAATGATCTCCTCTACAGTGAGCCTAAGGTTCCGGCCGTTGGGGCAGTGCGTGCGTTGGTGGCCCCCCAGTGTTACCGAACCTTCTTACTGGGTCTGGCTCACGACATTCCCCTGGCAGGACATTTGGGGCAAGGCAAGACCTTTGATAGGCTTGTCACCCACTATTATTGGTCCAGAATAAGGACAAACTCAGATACGTTCTGTAGATCTTGTCCTACCTGCCAGGCCAGTGGTAAAACAGGAAAAAGGGTTAAGACCCCCCTGATTACACTTCCTGTCGTTGGCACCCCATTTGAAAGGGTGGGCATCGACATTGTTGGTCCATTGGACCCCAAAACTGCCCTAGGCAACAGGTTAATCCTGGTTTTGGTGGACCATGCCACCCGTTACCCAGAGGCAATCCCTCTGAGGACCGTAACTGCACCGGTGGTAACCAGAACTCTGATGGGGATATTTACCCCTGTGGGATTCCCAAAGGAGATAGTGTCTGACAGAGGCACTAACTTCATGTCTGCATACATGAAGTCTATGTGGGATGCGTGTGGTGTAACCTACAAGTTCACCACACCCTATCACCCCCAATCTAATGGTCTTGTGGAGAGATTCAACAAGACCTTAAAAGGCATGATTGGTGGCCTCCCTGAGGCCCTGAGGCGTAAGTGGGACGTCCTCTTACCATGCCTTCTCTTTGGTTACAGAGAGGTACCCCAGAAGGGGGTAGGTTCAGTCCCTTTGAGCTTCTCTATGGGTACCCTGTCAGGGGACCCTTAAGCATTGTCAAGGAGGGGTTGGAGAAAGCTCCAAAGGCACCCCCTCAGGATGTGGTCAGCTACATGTTGGCCCTCCGCAACAAGATAACCCGCTGATAGAAAGAGGCCAAAAGTAACCTTGAGGCCAGTCAAGAGGTAATGAAACGCTGGTATGACCAGAAGGCCACCCTGGTAGAGTTTCAACCTGGAGACAAAGTGTGGGTAATGGAGCCAGTAGAGCCTAGAGCTCTCCAGGACCGCTGGTCTGGCCCATTTGAAGTAAAGGAGCTGAAAGGGGAGGCCACTTACCTAGTGGACCTCCAAACCCCTAAGAACACCCTAAGGGTGCTCCATGTCAACCGACTAAAGCCTCATTTTGAGAGGTCTGAAGTCAACATGCTTCTGGTCACAGATGAAGGAATGGAAGAGGAGAGTGAACCTCTCCCCGACCTCCTCTCTGCCCAAGAAGGTGATGGGTCAGTGAAAGGTGTCATTCTCTCTGACTCCCTGACTCTAAACCAGAGAGGAGACTGCTAAAAGCTGTTGGAGCAGTTCCCCCCCCCCTATTCTCCCTTACTCCTGGACTGACCCACTTCTGTGTTCATGACATTGACACAGGTGACAGTTTCCCTGTGAAGAACAAAATTGACAGGTTATCGGATAAGGTGAAGGCCAGCATCAAGGAGGAGGTCTCCAAGATGTTAGCTTTAAGGGTTATTGAGAAATCCAGTAGCCCCTGGGCCAACCCTGTGGTGTTGGTCCCTAAGGCTACTGCCCCAGGTGCGAAGCCAGAACTCCGGTTCTGTGTGGACTACCGGGGTCTCATCTCAGTCACACGGACTGATGCTCACCCCATCCCCCGAGCGGATGAGCTTGTTGACAGGCTGGGCGCTGCCAAGTTCCTGAGTATGTTTGATCTTACTTCAGGGTACTGGAGATTGCCTGACTGAGGGGGCTAAAGAGAGATCCGCATTTTCCACACCTGATGGCCATTACCAGTTCCGGGTGATGCCATTTGGGTTTAAAAATGCCCCCGCTACCTTCCAACGGTTGGTTAATGGGGTCCTAGCTGGCAAGGATGCCTTCTGTGCAGCCTACCTAGACGACATAGCTGTCTAAAGTTCCAGCTGGGAGGAACACATGCTCCACCTCAAGGAGGTGCTTCAGGCCCTGCAACAGGCAGGCCTCACCATCAAGGCTAGTAAGTGCCAGATTGGGCAGGGTTCCGTGGTGTACTTGGGACACCTAGTGGGTGGTGGCAAGGTGCAGCCACTCCAGACCAAGATTGAAACTATCAAGGCCTGGCAACCACCTAGAACACAGACTGAGGTGAGAGCCTTTTTAGGTCTCACAGGATACTACCGCAGATTTGTCAAGGGCTATGGTACCATTGTGTCACCCTTGACAGAACTCACTTCCAAGAAACAACCTAGGTTGGTGAATTGGACAGAGGCTTGTCAGAAAGCCTTTGACTCTCTGAAGGAAGCCATGTGCACGGCCCCTGTGCTCAAGGCCTTTGACTTCTACAAGGAATTTATTGTGCAGACAGACGCTTCAGAGCATGGCATAGGGGCGGTCCTAGCACAGCTAAATGAGGAGGGCCTAGACCAACCAGTAGTCTTTATTAGCAGAAGGCTATTACCACGTCAACAGAGGTGGAGTGCTATTGAGAGAGAAGCTTTTGCTGTGGTCTGGGCACTGAAGAAGCTGAGACCATACCTGTTTAGGACTCACTTCCGGGTTCAGACAGACCACAGACCCCTCAGATGGCTCATGCAGATGAGGGGTGAAAATCCTAAACTCTTGAGGGGGTCCATTTCCCTACAGGGGATGGACTTTATGGTGGAACATCGCCCAGGGGTTGACCACGCCAATGCTGATGGTCTCTCCAGATACTTCCGCCTTAGCGATGAGAGCTCCCAGGAGGTCGGGTAGCTCTCCCCACTTTCCTCTGGGGGGGACACATGTTAGACCTGACAGCCTTATGGTGGTCACTCCTAACTTTTTGCCTGCCTCCCTCCACTTTTTGGACACTGTTTTTGCTGGCTTTTAGACTCTGCGCACTTTACCACTGCTAACCAGTGCTAAAGTGCATATGCTCTCACCCTTTAAACATGGTAACCTTGGATCATACCTGATTGGACTATTTCATTTACTTATAAGTCCCTAGTAATGTGCACTATAGGTGCCTAGGGCCTGTAGATTAAATGCTACTAGTGGGCCTGCAGCACTGGTTGTGCCACCCACTTAAGTAGCCCCTTTACCTTGTCTCAGGCCTGCCATTGCAAGGCCTGTGTGTGCAGTTTCACTGTCACCTCGACTTGGCATTTAAAAGTACTTGCCAAGCCTAAACCTCCCCTTTCTCCACATATAAGTCACCTCTAGTGTGTGCCCTAGGTATCCCCTAGAGCAGGGTGCTGTGTGGGTGAAAGGCAGGACATGTACCTGTGTAGTTTACATGTCCTGGTAGTGTAAAACGCCTAAATTCGTTTTTACACTACTGTGAGGCCTGCTCCCTTCATAGGCTAACATTGGGGCTACCCTCATACAGTATTGAAGTGGTAGCTGCTGATCTGAAGGGAGTAGGAAGGTCATATTTAGTATGGCCAGTATGGTAATACCAAATCCTGCTGACTGGTGAAGTTGGATTTAATATTACTATTCTAGAAATGCCACTTTTAGAAAGTGAGCATTTCTTTGCACTTAAATCTTTCTGTGCCTTACAATCCACGTCTGGCTGGACTTAGTTGACAGCTCCTTGTGCATTCACTCAGACACACCCCAAACACAGGGTACTCAGCCTCACTTGCATACATCTGCATTTTGAATTGGTCTTCCTGGGCTGGGAGGGTGGAGGGCCTGCTCTCACACAAAGGACTGCCACACCCCCTACTGGGACCCTGGCAGACAGGATTGAACTGAAAGGGGACCTGGTGCACTTCTTAGCCACTCTTTGAAGTCTCCCCCTCTTCAAAGGCACATTTGGGTATAAAACAGGGCCTCTGCCCTACCTCATCAGACACTTGCTGGAGAAGAAACCTGAACCAGAACCTGCATCCTGCCAAGAAGAACTGCCTGGCTGCCTAAAGGACTCACCGGACTGCTTTCTACAAAGGACTGCTGGCTTTCTGTTGCCCTGCTGCCTTGCTGAACTCTTGTCTGGCTGTAAAAGTGCTCTCCAAGGGCTTGGATAGAGCTTGCCTCCTGTTCCCTGAAGTCTCAGGACCAAAAAGACTTCTCTTTTTCATTTGGACTCTTCGTGCGCCGAACATTTAGACGCACAGCTTGCTCCGCGGTGAGAAAATCGCCGCACACCGACGCTGAACGACGCGACACCTTCAGGGCGACCGGAACTTCGACACACGGCCTTGCAAGGACAACGCCGCCCGACTTCCAGAGGGGAAATCAACGCAACGTCTGCCGTGAGACCGAGAATTCCACGCACAGCATCCCAGAACGACGTGCAGCCGGAAAACAAGCCGAAGAATCCACGCACAGACCCCGGGACATCTGCTAATCCCGCGATCCACAGAAAGAGACTGTCCGCGCGCCGGAAAGAGAGTTTGTTTGCTTTTTAAAGACTTAAGACACTTTGGGGGTCATTCCGACCCCGGCGGTCAAGGACCGCCGGGGCCGGGGATGCGGGAGCACCGCCAACAGGCTGGCGGTGCCCCACAGGGCATTTTGACCGCGGCGGTTTGGCCGCGGTCAGACCAGGAAAACCGGCGGTGTCCCGCCGGTTTTCCGCTGCCCTAGGAATCCCCCACGGTGGCACAGCTTGCTGCGCCGCCATGGGGGATTCCGACCCCCTCACCGCCATCCTGTTCCTGCCGGTTCCGACCGCCAGGAACAGGATGGCAGTGAGGGGTGGCGCCCCTGGGGGCCCCTGCAGTGCCCATGCCAATGGCATGGGCACTGCAGGGGCCCCCGTAAGAGGGCCCCACTTTGAATTCCAGTGTCTGCTTTGCAGACACTGGAATTCGCGACAGGTGCCACTGCACCCGTCGCACATCCTCCACTCCGCCGGCTCCATTCGGAGCCGGCTTCCTCGTGGGGAGAGGTTTCCCACTGGGCTGGCGGGCGGCCTTCTGGCGGTCGCCCGCCAGCCCAGCAGGAAAGCCAGAATGGCCTCCGCGGTCTTTCGACCGCGGAGCGGCCATATGGCGGCTCCCTCCAGGCGGGCAGCTCCCGCCGCCCGCCAGGGTCAGAATGACCCCCTTTATATCACTTTTCAGTGACATCTCTACAATTTCACATTGCATCTGTATTCGTTTTGACCTACAATTATCCTGGTAAATATTATATATTTTTCTAAACACTGTGTGGTGTATTTTTGTGGTGCTATATTGTGTTATTGTATGATTTATTGCACAAATACTTTACACATTGCCTTCTAAGTTAAGCCTGACTGCTCGTGCCAAGCTACCAGAGGGTGGGCACAGGATAATTTTGGATTGTGTGTGACTTACCCTGACTAGAGGGAGGGTTCTTGCTTGGACAGAGAGTAACCTGCCTCCAACCAAAAAACCCATTTCTAACACATGTCCTCTTGCATATCAGTGCCTTCCTCATTTATACGTTCAACAGCCCCATCCATGGACTGACAGGTGATGTCCAAAGTAGGTGTAACTACTCTTTGCTCTGTTTGTCTTGAGCCCACCACATTCGTAAAGAGGGCCTGAGTGTTAGGAAATTTTTGGATCCTCAGAAATTCCAGAACTTTCCCTCAGACAAATGTGACATAAATGTGTTTTTAGTGAAATTGTGAGGTTTGCAAGGGCTTCTGTGCAAGAACAGTTGTGAAATCCAAGCAAGCCACATCATCCTCGACTCTACTAGGTATCTAGTTTTAAAAAATGTCAGTGTTGGAAATGGTCTTCTCTACATGGGAACCCCCAGTGCTTAACTTGTAGAAAAAGAAGTGCCAGGGCTCTCATCAGGAAGCCACTGCATCTTGCACCAAAAACTGCCCCACCATCCTGCCAAAGACAGTAACAGCACCATTACTAACCATCACACTTACACAAATGTGATAGTTTGGACTATTCCAGGCCCCCAAAGCTGTGAGAATGGCTTGGGCGGCAGGTAATAATCATTTTAATGTATATTGAAGTAATAATAACCTGTTGTTGTGGTCATCTCTAAGTTTGTCAGACAGCACTCCCTTGTGGCAGACTGTCACAAGCACCGGTGTTCACCAGTGCCGGTGCGGAGCACTGCAAACCAATGACTCAAATTAAGCTCTGGGCACCCCCAAACCTTTTGCTTTCCCTCTCCTAATTTGTGCTGGATTTTTTCTTGTTGACTTTAGGACTCTTTCTCTAAAACATGGATAAATTGGCTTATACCCAATTCACATGTTTACTTTACATGAAAGTCCCTTATAGGACGGTTTACTGTATACCCAGGGACTGTAAAGTAAATTCTACTAGTGGGCATGCAGTACTTATTGTGTCACCCACTTAAGTTCCCCTCCAAAACATGTCCCAGGCCTGCCATTGCTGCCTGAGTGCAGTGTTCCCCTGCCATGTCGACTTGGCATTTAAAATCTCTTGACAAGTCTTTAACTCCTCTTTTTTACATATAGGTCGCCCCTTAGGTAGGCCATAGGTAGACCATCGGGCAAGTTGTGTGTAATTAAAGGTAGGGCATGTACTTTTAAGTTTTACATGTCCTAGTAGTTAAAAACTCTCAAATTTGTTTTTCACTACTATGAGGCCTACTCCTCCCATAGGATAACATTGGGTATTCCTTATTACATTTAATAATCAGTAAATCCTAAATGAAAGGAGCTAGATGCGGCATGGTTGGTACCTATGAACTTATAATGAAAAACTTTCTTTAGTGGCAAAGTTGTATTTATCATTACAAGTTTGAAATGGCCACTTTTAGACAGTTATTATTTTAATACCCTGATCCTGCCTTAGGTCACATCACTTGGTGTCACTGACAATCAAGACTTTGTAAATCCACACCAGACAGTCATACAATAGTGGGAATAGCAGAGCCTGAATGGGGCGGGTGGAGCTGAGCCCAGCCTTACATACACCTGAATAGGCTGTGCCCTGCAATTACACAATATGCTTAGTGACCCTATATTAGCTGAGCAGTCAGCTAGGCACCAGGGCAGGGGAGGCAGGAAACTCTTAGAACTTCAAAGAACTGTTAACTGAGACATCTCCCACCTTCTGGGAGCATTGCACAAGGGTATAAACAATAACACTCTCAGACTCAGTCTTCAGTTTACTACTGAACCTGTGAAAGGACTCTCAGAGGACTCCCTGCTGCTTTAACCTGCTGTGCACTCTAACAGATTGCTTTGCTGCTTGGAGCCTGCCTTAATCTATCAGAGTCCAGCCCTGCTTCTGAGCTCTACATCTTCACCTGCACCAAGAACTCCCAGATGTCTTGAGCCCACCACATTCGTAAAGAGGGCCTGAGTGTTAGGAAATTTTTGGATCCTCAGAAATTCCAGAACTTTCCCTCAGACAAATGTGACATAAATGTGTTTTTAGTGAAATTGTGAGGTTTGCAAGGGCTTCTGTGCAAGAACAGTTGTGAAATCCAAGCAAGCCACATCATCCTCGACTCTACTAGGTATCTAGTTTTAAAAAATGTCAGTGTTGGAAATGGTCTTCTCTACATGGGAACCCCCAGTGCTTAACTTGTAGAAAAAGAAGTGCCAGGGCTCTCATCAGGAAGCCACTGCATCTTGCACCAAAAACTGCCCCACCATCCTGCCAAAGACAGTAACAGCACCATTACTAACCATCACACTTACACAAATGTGATAGTTTGGACTATTCCAGGCCCCCAAAGCTGTGAGAATGGCTTGGGCGGCAGGTAATAATCATTTTAATGTATATTGAAGTAATAATAACCTGTTGTTGTGGTCATCTCTAAGTTTGTCAGACAGCACTCCCTTGTGGCAGACTGTCACAAGCACCGGTGTTCACCAGTGCCGGTGCGGAGCACTGCAAACCAATGACTCAAATTAAGCTCTGGGCACCCCCAAACCTTTTGCTTTCCCTCTCCTAATTTGTGCTGGATTTTTTCTTGTTGACTTTAGGACTCTTTCTCTAAAACATGGATAAATTGGCTTATACCCAATTCACATGTTTACTTTACATGAAAGTCCCTTATAGGACGGTTTACTGTATACCCAGGGACTGTAAAGTAAATTCTACTAGTGGGCATGCAGTACTTATTGTGTCACCCACTTAAGTTCCCCTCCAAAACATGTCCCAGGCCTGCCATTGCTGCCTGAGTGCAGTGTTCCCCTGCCATGTCGACTTGGCATTTAAAATCTCTTGACAAGTCTTTAACTCCTCTTTTTTACATATAGGTCGCCCCTTAGGTAGGCCATAGGTAGACCATCGGGCAAGTTGTGTGTAATTAAAGGTAGGGCATGTACTTTTAAGTTTTACATGTCCTAGTAGTTAAAAACTCTCAAATTTGTTTTTCACTACTATGAGGCCTACTCCTCCCATAGGATAACATTGGGTATTCCTTATTACATTTAATAATCAGTAAATCCTAAATGAAAGGAGCTAGATGCGGCATGGTTGGTACCTATGAACTTATAATGAAAAACTTTCTTTAGTGGCAAAGTTGTATTTATCATTACAAGTTTGAAATGGCCACTTTTAGACAGTTATTATTTTAATACCCTGATCCTGCCTTAGGTCACATCACTTGGTGTCACTGACAATCAAGACTTTGTAAATCCACACCAGACAGTCATACAATAGTGGGAATAGCAGAGCCTGAATGGGGCGGGTGGAGCTGAGCCCAGCCTTACATACACCTGAATAGGCTGTGCCCTGCAATTACACAATATGCTTAGTGACCCTATATTAGCTGAGCAGTCAGCTAGGCACCAGGGCAGGGGAGGCAGGAAACTCTTAGAACTTCAAAGAACTGTTAACTGAGACATCTCCCACCTTCTGGGAGCATTGCACAAGGGTATAAACAATAACACTCTCAGACTCAGTCTTCAGTTTACTACTGAACCTGTGAAAGGACTCTCAGAGGACTCCCTGCTGCTTTAACCTGCTGTGCACTCTAACAGATTGCTTTGCTGCTTGGAGCCTGCCTTAATCTATCAGAGTCCAGCCCTGCTTCTGAGCTCTACATCTTCACCTGCACCAAGAACTCCCAGATGCTACTCCAAGGGCTAGTTTATTGACCTCCTGATAAGAGCCACAGGGGCAAAGCAGGCTTCCTGCATCTTGAATCAGCAACTGAACCCAGCCTGAGTGAGTCCAGAACCCTCAAGAGGTCTCCATCCACTCCTGGACCCTTGGTTGTGGTGCTTAAGGTGCCCAAATGGTAAATATTTAAAACTAAGTACTTAGATAACATTTTGTCAAAAAAGTGCTGTGAGAACCAGGAGGAAACCGGGACCAACCTGCTCACCTACCTGCTGCAGTGCATCACCAGTCTGATTGACTTTACAGCTTCTTCCAATATGTTATTCTCCGCAGCAGCAACTAAGTTTCAGCTGTCCTTTGCCAAACAGGTATCTAACCTCATGGCACTGTCCTTGGCTGCAGCCTTCTTCTTCATTCCTTTAGTGATTTTTGACTTCCATCTCACCGACCAAGTCCAAAGTTAAAAATCTTCACTGCAGCTTTGCTCCCTGTCTAACTGACGCTCCTTTCTTGAACACTTCTGCAGATCATCTACCTTCTAAGAGACTCTGGGGGTCATTCTGACCCCGGCGGTCTAAGACCGCCGGGGCCAGGGTCGGCGAGAGCACCGCCGACAGGCCGGCGGTGCCCCGCAGGGCATTCTGACCGCAGCTGTTCGGCCGCGGTCAGAAGAGGCAAACCGGTGGTCTCCCGCCGGTTTACCGCTGCCCTTAGAATCCCCCATGGCGGCGCAGCTTGCTGCGCCGCCATGGGGGATTCTGACACCCCCTACCGCCATCCTGTTCCTGGCGGTTCGCCCGCCAGGAACAGGATGGCGGTAGGGGGTGCCGCGGGGCCCCTGGGGACCCCTGCCGCCCCCATGCCAATGGCATGGGCACGGCAGGGCCCCCGTAAGAGGGCCCCGAAAAGTATTTCAGTGTCTGCTAAGCAGACACTGAAATACGCGACGGGTGCAACTGCACCCGTCGCACCCCTGCAACTACGCCGGCTCAATTCTGAGCCGGCGTCCTCGTTGCAGGGGCATTTCCTCTGGGCCGGCGGGCGCTCTTTTGGAGAGCGCCCGCCGGCCCAGAGGAAATGTCTGAATGGCCGCCGCGGTCTTTTGACCGCGGTGCGGTCATTCAGCGGCGGTACCCTGGCGGAAGGCCTCCGCCGTCCGCCAGGGTCAGAATGAGGCCCTCTTTCTTCAAACATCCAGAAAGTAAGCGCTGACCAGGACCAATCCACTTTGTGTATCCAAACCGCACTCAGGAGATATGAGTGACTGATGGGTGGTTGGATGTTTGAGTAACCCTGCAGACTCTGGAACTTTCCACCACAGAAAAGTGGGGTAAATGAGTATTTGTAGTCACAGATTGAGGTTTTCAAAAGATATGGGTAAGAAAACATTGTGAGCCCTACAGAAGTCTCAGCAACCTGGATTACACCTGGTTTCTACTTTTTAGAAATGGCTGGGTTTGTCAGGGTGGCAGTCCAGCCCAAACCAAAATTCAACAGGTCCCCACATTGTAAAAAAAAAGTGTAGGTTTTAACTGGAAAATTGTGATCTGTCAGTGTGGTGTTATGTAGGTTTTCTTATCACAAGCGCTTGGCCAATTCACACTGAAACAGATACTGTTATTACTATGATGAGATGTGTGGGAATGCTAGGTGCTAGGAAACTCATGTACCCTCACAAATGTCAGATCTTTCCTTCACATAATTGTGATGTAAATGGATGTTTTTAGCCAAAGTATTAGTTTTGGAGGGGCATCTAGATAGAAAACCATTATGAGATCCTTACAAGTCATACCACTCCTCTTGGTGTCTAATTTTCAGAATTATCTAAGTGTGGTAGGCTTCCTTGGGTGGCGGACGATCTCAGGTAGAAAACCCACAGCTATCCACATTAGAAATATGTGTATTTTTGGCCAAGGTTTGAGGTGTGCAAGAGTTTCTAGGTGAGAAGATATTGTAAG
The DNA here is from genome assembly GCF_031143425.1 of Pleurodeles waltl. Lineage (NCBI taxonomy): Eukaryota > Metazoa > Chordata > Amphibia > Caudata > Salamandridae > Pleurodeles > Pleurodeles waltl. The sequence continues at coordinate 1,316,913,469 of NC_090437.1, read as the reverse complement.
ACCAACTAATGTACACCACCCTGGATACCTTCAGGTGTCTAGTTTTCAGAAATGTCCGAGTTTGATAGATTACCCTGTGTGGCATGCAATCCAGTTTTAGTTTTCAACAATGTATGCTTTGGTAGGTATCCCTGGATGGCGCTTCAGCCTAAAATAAAAATCCACAGTAAAAAGGTGTTGATGAATGAAAAAAAATGATCAGTCCATGTTGTATTTTGTGGCATATCATACGAAGGGCACTGGGCCCAGCCCCAAGAAGGGAAATGTTTTTATCAGGAGATATGTGGGAATGCAGGGTATTGGGATGTTTGTGAATCTCTACAAATTTTGGAACATTCCCATTGAAAAGTGAGATGAAACAAGGTTTTTAGTAAAACACTGACGTTTGCAAAGGCTTCTGGGAAAGAAAATGCCTTGTAATTCACACCATTCTTACCACCTTGGGCTCCCCTGGTTATCAGATAAAATATCTGTTTTTGGTAGGGGTCCTTGATTGGTGATCGATCCCAGGCAAAATAATCCAGAACTACCCATATTACAATAAAAGGTTCAACCTTTGGTGGACAAATTTGATCTGTTTATGCTGCTAGTCAGGACAATCCATATCCCTGGTGTTAGGCCCACCCCCACAAGTGAAGTACCATGTTTTTCAGGAGATGTGTGGGGATGCTGGATGGCAGGAATTTTGTGGATCAGATTCTGGACCTTTCCCTCATAGAAATTTGAAGAAAGTGTTTGTTTTCAGCCATAGTTTAAGGTTTGCGAGGGCGTCTGGGTAAGAACATATCTAGAGGTTCACACAGGTCACACCACCTTGAAATCCTCTGTGTATCTATTTTTTTAGAATTGTCTGGGCTTAGTAGGTTTCAAGCTCAGGTCCAAAATCTACAGATGTATGCATTGTAAAAGAAGAGTTTGTTTTAAGTGGAAACATTTGATCTGTTCATTTTTCATATGGGATCCTTCATATTATGAATGTTAGGCCCAACCACACAGGTGGGTTACTGTTCATAAAAGAAGGCACGCAGGAATGCTGAGTCACAGGAAACTTGTGGTCACTCACATATTCTGGAAATTTGTCTCACAAATATGTGTTTCAGTCAAAGTGTGAGGTTTGCAAGGGCATCTATGTAAGAATAATGGGAGATACAAGTAAGCCACATCACAACTGACTCTGCCATGTATTCAGGGGCATATTTATGAGTGGGGTTGCCTCACTCCTGCACCATGCTACATGGTCCATGGATGACACAAGCCCAAAATGCAATTTATCAAGCCTTGTGTGGCCCTGAGTGCCTTGAAAAATCCAGAGTAATGCACAGCAGCTCAAATCTCTGTGTTGCCTTACTCTACCCCAGGAATGCGTTCCATTGGTATTATAAGGGAGTTCCCATGCAACATCCATGGATTTTGAAGCCTTCCCAGATTTACTTAAAGTGGTAAAATAGGGAATGCGCAAAAATGCTACGCCTTTACAGGTGAGGCGTCACAAGGAGAAATACATGTACTTCTCCTCCTTACACAGAAAGAGGAAAATGTCTCAGGGGATTGTTTTTGTGCAGGAAGGTGCCCCTTCCTGGACAAAAACAATCCTGCTTACAACAAAGGCCCCCTTGTACATAGTGCAAGGATGTGTGAATTGGCACTAGGCAGCCAAAACAGCGCCAGCACAGGGACAAAGGCAGGAATGCGTAGCATTCTTTTAAATATGGCACATTCCTGCCCTTTCGCTGTCACGCAGCGTAGTGCAGTAAGGTGACATGCTGCACTGCGCTACATGACTTTGTCATAAATATTGCCCCTAGTTTAAAAAAAATTCAGGGTTTGATATGCTTTCTTGGGTGGCATCCGATCCCAGGCTTAAAATCCACTACTTCCCACATTTCAAAGAGCATTGGTATTGAGTGTAACATTTTGATCTGTCTATGTTGGACTTTGGATCTTTCCTCTCCCTGGCACTGGGCTCACCCCCCAAGTGGAAACCTTTGTTATCACTAGATATATGTGAATGCTGGGTGGGTGGAAGTTTGAGTAACCCTGGAGAGTCTGGAACTTTCCCCCACAGAAATGTGAGGTAATTTTATATTTTTAGTCAGAGAATGAAGTTTTTAAAGGCTTTTGGGTAAGAAAACACTGCGAGGTTCGCAAAAGTCACACCAACCTGGCCTTCACCTGGTTTCTACTTGTTAGATATATCTGGGCTTATCAGGATTCCGTGGGTGGCAGACCAGCCCAAACCAAAATTCGACAGGTCCCCGCATTGCAGAAAAGAAACAGTTTTAGAAGGGAAATTTTTATCTGCCAATGTTGTCTTCTGTGGCACTTCCTATCACTAGCACTTGGCCAACCCACACAAGTCAGGTACTGTTTGTATCCAGAGAAGTGTGGGAATGCTAGGTGCTATGAAATTGTGTAAAATTAGGCTATTATGCCAGTTTGCGTACTTAAGAGTAATATAGGGCAAAAATCCTAATGCAGGATGTAGGAAGCTGGCCTGGTGTGTGGTGGGTACCTAGGGTAGTTACACGTTATACCAGGTCCAGGTATCCCATATAAGTGTAGTGTAGGCAGTGTCAAGAAGCCAGTCTCTCTAGAGGTAGCTGTGGATGAGCAGACAAGGCTTATTTATGAGACATGCAAAGCTCATGCAATGTCACTGTAGTCACACAGCACTTACACACATGCAAGAATACATTCAGTGTTACAAAATAAAGGTACTTTATTATGGTAACACAACACCAACATTACTATAGAGGCAATACTCCCTTAGGAGGTAAGTAATACACAAGTTATAAACACTAGTTGTCAGAAATAGGCATAAGAATAGTTAGAAAACAGTGCACATAGTGTAAACACAATAGAGAATAGTGGACCTGGGGGGGGATCAAACCATATACTAATAAAATGGAATGCAAGAGTGTCACCCCCACCCAGGCAAGTTGAGTGTGTAGAGGGTCACTGGGGGTACCAGGAAAGCACAAAGGTAAGTACCACAACACCCCCCAGCAACCAGGAAAACAGGAATAAATTGCTAGAATTTCCCCAGAACACCCACTTAGAAGAAAAGAAGAGAATTGCAAAACCCAGAGGCGACTGCAAGAAACGAACAGTTGATTCCTGAAGAGAAAGACCTGTGGAGAGATGGGCCCAAGTAACACACCAAGCTGAGAATTGCAGGAGTTGGTTGACGGCGAGAAAGAAGAGTCAGCACTGCACTCCTGGAGTCGGAGTAAAGTTCCTGGAGGATCCAGGTGATGTCCCACGCGGGAAAGAAGATTGCAGTCAGATTTGCAGGTCGGGATTCCACCAATAAGCCTTGGCACAGGCAAACTTTTGGTTGGGAGAAAGTGGTGCTGCCGGGGACCAGCAAGACCCAGGAGGACTCAGCTCAGGAGGGGGAGTCAGAGGGGACCTTCAGAGTCGCAGAGAGCCCACAGAAGCACAGGCAGCACACACAGGAGTCCAACAGGATGGGAACACAGAAGGTGCAAAGGGAGCTCATGCAGTACAACAAAATGAAGTCTCACGCCGCAGAAGAGTTACTCAGGTAGCGGTGCATCACAGGAAGGAGTGCTGGAGCTACATGAAGACTGAAGACCCTTTGGAAGAAGTGTCAACAAGCCTTGGTAGCAGCAGAGGACACAGTGCAAGGGTGAACTCTCCTGTGTGGAAAGGCAAGGGTTTATCTCCACCAAAGTTGGAAAGCAGGTAGAGAGGACCATCTGGACTACCACAACCCGTGCTGCAGGATCCACACAGTTCAGCAGGAGGTGGGATCCACGCAGCCGGTCGTCGTTGCTGTTGGTGCCTGCAGATGCACGGAAGTGACTCCTTCACTCCAGGAAGATTCCTTCTTCTTTTCTTTGCAGATTGAAGACGGGCTGTCCTCAGAGGACACATGACTGGGGAAATGTTGCAAAAGCTGTAAGGAGGTCCCTGAACCAGTGAAGACTGTTTTATGCATGGAGGGAACCAAATGTGCCCTTCAAAGCATACCAGTGGCTTGGGGAGGCTGCCTCTCCCAAGCCAAGCCATGTAATGCCTATTTCCAAAGGTAGAAGGTGTAACACCCCTCTCCCAAAGGAAATCCTTTGTTCTCCATTCCTGGGCTTGAGCTGCTCAAGCAACAAGAGGGCAGAAACCTGTCTGTGAGGTGGCAACAGCTTGGGCTGCCTGGAAAACTGCAGAAGGCTGTAGTAGCAATGCTGGGGGTCTTATAAGTAGCCCCCATAGTTCAGGAAATCATACAACCAATACTTGCAAACGTATTGGAAAATGATTCCAACATGTTTGATACCAAACATGCCTAGGTTCGGAGTTACCATTATGTAGCTGGACATAGGTAGTGACATATATCCAGTACACGCGTAAAATGACGTCCCTGCACTCACAAAGTCCAGCAAAGTGGGTCTGGAGTTTGTGGGGGCACCTCGGCTTGTGCAGGGGTGCCCTCACATACAGGTACATGCATTCTGCCATCTGGGCTGAGATGGCCAACCATAGGAGTGACTTATAATGACCTGGTGTAGTGACCTATAGTGAAAACGGGTGCATGCACCCGGTTCACGCAGACTGCAATGGCAGTCCTGCAGAACCCTTTGCATGGTCTCCCTATGGGTGGCAGAATAACTGCTGCACCTCATAGGGATCCCCTGGAACCCCAATGCTGTGGGTACCTAGCTACCACATACTAGGGGCTTACATGGTGGTACAAGTATCCCAATTGTGGGATGAAATACAGAGTTTTGGGAGTCCTGGTTAGCAGGAACACAGTGAAACACACTGATATCAGGCAGAAAAGGGGGTAACCATGCCAAGAAAGAGGTTACTTTCCTACACAGAAGCACAGGAAGAACAAAGTAAGAGAGAGGGAAGAGCTGATTGCTACTGCTATTTATGTCTTGTCACATTTAGTGCTATTTTGTATGTGAGGGTACATTTTGAACTAAGAAAATAGCGCTAAATGCTGGATTATGCTTCTCACACTACTATGCATAACTACAAATAATTTTATGGTAATTATGAGTATTTATGCTAGAGAGAATTACCTCACCTCTGATAATTTCACCTCACCATAACATCACTTTAACCTTTGTTTTTTTCTGTAATTTACTAGTATTTTTTATGAAAAGTAAGGTATTACCATGCCTAACTATGACACAACGTTACTTTAACTTTGATCATTTTCATTGAATTTCTAAGGTTTTTTTTGCCATGAAGAAAGATTTTGTTATACAACCCAACTATCCTAACTCCCCTAAAAGCCCAGTCTTTGGCCATGAGTGGTGTGGAGTTGGGCAAAGGGCTTAACCTGTTTCCAGTCACTGCACCCAAGCCCCAGAGGGCACCCAACCCAATGCTGTGAACAGCCTCTTGTCTTTGAACCAGCATGTGGCAGACAGGAAACCTGAATTGCTAGCTAATCTCCTGTGGTTGTGCAACACCAACAGACATCTTTCAAATGTTTTCTTATTCTTGAGGGGATCCCTCTGGGACTGAGACCGTGAGTCCTAAAATATCTACCGCAAGAGGAATGTGAGGCAGCCAATCAGATCATTATCTTTTGATCTCTCGGGTCCGCAGATTCTCTGCGGCATTAAACATAGGCACATTTGAACCCCAATTTCTCAAAAGCTACTGAATGCATTTATACCAATGTACACTTCCTGGGTAAAGGTGGAGCTGTCTATCAAAGTTGCTGTAATTCTGATCAGCCATATTTCTGTATCGCTGTTTAATTTTCTCCTTGCAAAATTACATGGGGAACATGTGTTCCCCATGCATTCCAAGCTACAGCTGTATGCTCTTCAGCTGGAGTACAGGGACACCTTGTGGTTGGACCTATGGATGCATCTTGATCTTGTTGCCTAAAGAATATTAATGAAAGATTCAATCACACGTTTTAGATTTGTAAAAAATATGCTTTGGTTAAAGATTTCTATTGATATATGTGTATTAATAAAGAATATAGGCCCTCATTACAACATTGGCGGTAAGCGCCTCTTACCGCCATGCTGACTGCTGCCAATATACTGCGACCGCTGTGGTATACCGCTACCTGTATTATGACCCACACATAGAAATCTGCCACTATACAGACACACACATATGTCCGCCAGCCCAATATGGCAGTACCAAAACCCACACCGTTACGCCAACAGAAATATGCCCACAGCATCATGACCCACGAATCATCGCAGCGGTCATTCAACCGCGGTAAACCATTGGCGGTACAGACCGCTGCGCTCAAAATACACACACACATACAAAACTACACCAAATTGGACAATTCAAACTACACACACCTGACACACACACCACACCCACACAAATATAAAACACACCCACACTACCCACAAACCTTTACGACCCAAAGATTTTGGCAAGTGAGAGACAGACAAGCAAGGAGCAACCACTGACTCTGGGCCACAAAACACCATCACCCATATATCATCCACGCACCTCACAGCACACACCCCAACACATCAACCCACACACCCTCACACACACCACTCACACTAAACCCATGGCACCACAAAGACACCCCAGGTTCTCAGAGGAGGAGCTAAGGGTCATGGTGGAGGGAATCATCAGGGTAGAGCCACAGCTATTCGGATCACAGGTGCAGCAGACATCTATTGCAAGGAAGATGACGCTATGGTGGAAAGTCGTGGACAGGGTCAATGCCGTGGGACAGCACCAAAGAACAAGGGATAACATCAGGAAGAGGTGGAACGACCTATGGTGGAAGGTACGTTCCGTGGTTGCAAGACACCAGATAGCTGTACAGAGAACTGGCGTTGGACCCCCACCTCCTCCGCCACAACTAACAACATGGGAGGAGCAAGTCTTGGCGATCATGCATCCTGAGGGCCTGACAGGAATAGCAGAAGGACTGGACTCTGGTAAGTCAAATCTTTACTACTTTATCCCCCACCCTACCTACATGCCATCAAAAACAACAACCCCTACCCTCACCCCCATCACCCCCCCACCTCACATATACCCCCCATCACAACCCACCCATCCCAATATCAAGCCCTCAATGCAATACCAATGCATGGACACCCATCACAGACCTGCATGGACACCCATCACCACAGCATGCACACTAGTGACAATCACTTAGCCAAACAAATCACAACTCACACAAGCCAAAGCTGCCTTGCTAATAACAACCATAGAGGGAAACATATCCATGCACAAGATGGCACACGCAGAAACAATAACACTGCATTTACATCCCCACAGGACCCCCACTCAAGGTCACCGGAGAGGAGGTGCCAGCCACATCCAGTCCCTCCCCAGAAGAGGCCCACAGTGATGACAGCAGCTCTGCAGGCCTGGATCACGATGACCAACCTGGCCCATCAGGGACCTCTGGACAGTTGGTTACCCAGGCACAGTCCCAACCCACCCCCATCATGAAACACCACCACAGCACCCACCCAGCGGGCCCATCCTTCTGTCCCTAGGACACGTCAATCAGTAGTGTGTCTGTCACTACAGGGAACCCAGGCAACCCAACAAACACAGGACCATCAGGGACCTGGGGTCAGTGGCAGTGGGAACACGGTTCAGGGGACAGAGGCACAGGACAACAGGAAAGCTGGGAGGACTGCTGTGCGACAGGGGGAGGACAGGCCCAGGGAACCGACTCTCCACGAGGCACTCACCAACATCCTGGAAGCATACCACCATTCCCAGGAGACCATGGTCCAGATACTGGCCAAGTTGCAGGAGACCCAGCGGTTGCAGGAGGGACAGTACCTGGGGATCATGGAGAACCTGAGGGACATCCACACCATCCTGGTCACCATTGCTGGGGTGATGGCAGACATGGCCAACACCATGAGGGAGGCAGTGGCACACCAACGATCCCCTGACACTAGCCACACTGAAGAACAGCCCTCCACCTCCGCTGACGCTAGTGGACAGGAGGCCCCGCCACAGGAACAACAGGCCACCAGCACCCTGCAGAAGGAGAACCACCCCACAAACGGTCCCTGCAATCCAGGCAGAAGCCAGAGACATTGCCAAGACCCCCGCCAGGAAAGATGACTCTTGATTGTCACCCTTCTGTCCCACTCTGTCACCCTGTCCACCTTGAACTGCCATTGCTCAACTTCCTATGCCCCCTTGGACAATGCACCTGTGATACAAATAGACTGGACTCTACCATGGACTTTCGTCTATCAGCAACCCAGCCCATTGCAATACCACCTCCACTTATTAGCACCTAAATGAACACTTGGAACAAATTCAAGCATGGAGTCTGTCAATTGTTTGACATATGTATTACTTTAACAAACTGTAAACATTGCAATTCAAATGTACTGTAATATTTACATAGGTATGACCTGCAGTGGGCAGCAGTAAACATACCAGGGGCCAGAGTGGGGCACAGAGATCTGGAAATAGAGATGCTAAAGGGAACAGTAAGTGGCCATAGAAATAGGGAAATCAGGCTGCCATGGTCAATGTCCAACAGAAAACTGCAATGGATGGTGAAGTTACAGTGCCTTACCTGTGTGTCACTGGAAGTACTGTTGAATTATTGTAGTTCTGTTGTCCACATCCTCTTCCTCTGCCTCCTCTTCGTCACTATCCACAGGCTCCACTGATGCCACATGACCATCCCCGGGCTCCTCCTCCTGCAGAAAAGGCACCTGGCGTCTCAAGGCCAGGTTGTGCAACATTGAACATGCAACGATGATCTGGCACACCTTTTTGGGTGAGTAGTACAGGGATCCACCTGTCAGATTGAGGCACTGGAATCTGACCTTCAGGAGGCCAAAGGTTTGTTCAATGATCCTCCTTGTTTCCCCATGTGCCTCATTGTAACGTTCCTCTGCCCTTGTCCTGGCATTCCTCACTGGGGTCAGTAGCCATGAGAGGTTGGGGTAACCAGAGTCACCTGCAAATATCGAGGGATACCTGTTAGCCACACACTCACCCATAGGGCCAAAACCACACCCATATACCTACATCAACTGGGTGGGGACCATGGGCTCACCTATTAGCCACACCCTGTGCCTCTGGAGTTGAGACATCACATATGGGATGCTGCTATTCCTCAAGATAAAGGCATCATGCACAGAGCCAGGATACTTTGCATTGACATGGGAGATGTACTGGCCTGCCAAACACACCATCTGCACATTCAGACAGTGAAAGCTTTTTCTATTTATGAACACTTGTTCATGTCTACGGGAGGGGGACAAATGCAATAGGTGTACCATCAATGGCACCAATGATGTTGGGGATATGTCCCAGTGCATAGAAGTCAGCCTTCACTGTGGCCAAATCCTCCACCTGGGGGAGTACGATGTAGCTGGCATGTGTTTCATCAGGGCAGACAACAGTCTGGTCAGCATGTTTGAGAACATAGGCTGTGACATCCCTGATGCCATGGCCACTGTCGCTTGGAAGGAACCACTTGCCAAGAAATGAGCACTGACAGTACCTGCACTAGAGGGGGGATACCTGTGGGGTGGTGGATAGCTGATATCAGGTCTGGCTCTAATTGGGCACACAGTTCTTGGATTGTGGCCCTATCAAGTCTGTAGGTCAGGATAATGTGCCTGTCCTCCATTGTCGCCAGGTCAAGCAGGGTCTGTACACGGGGGATGTTTCCATCTCCTATTCATCCTCAGCGGTTGAACTCTAAGGTGAAAAACAGTGAGCAGAAGGTCATATTCAAACATATTTCCACATTAATATGCAATTTTTTCTTTACAGAAACAGTATGTGAACTCGAAAGTCAGTTGATGTGCCAATGTCTGCTGTGACGCAGTTAGGCGCCATGGCCTGTGCTCACATGAAATGGCGGCTGCCTGACCTGTGAGGAGGGACAAGTGGAAATGAGGTCATTTCGCTGGCGTTGTGTGCCGTTGCAGTCAGGGCTCGACGACTGCCGTGCAACACCGCATTGTTTATCATTGGGACCTATGGGTTCCAGGAGCCAATGGTGATGTACGCCGTCGGTGACAGTACGCACCGCCGCGGACGTGACCGCCATTTTCTATCTGTTTACTCACTCGCTACCTGACCTTCAACAGGAGAGGACCTACACTGCAAGTGCTGCTGTGACCTGTGTCTGGAAGCAACAATGGCTCGAGTGTCTGGGGAAAGCGCCCCTGCCTTCACTTCGGAGGAGTTGGAGAGACTGGTGGATAGGGTCCTACCCCAGTACCCTTTACTCTATGGTCCTCCAGACAAACAGGTGAGTACATTGGAACATGATGCATGGGGCATGAATGTATGGATTGCTGTATGTGTAAGCCTCGTGTGGGAGGGTTTGAGGGGTCCTGGGCAGAGTGCTGCATGTATGATGGTCACTGTAAGTGCGTAAGGGGATATGGTGTGCCATGAGTATAACAGTCCGGACGGTATGACTAATACCTTTTCTGCTGGTTTTTTCAACAGGTCAGCGCCCATCAGAAAAAGGTTATTTGGCGTGCCATCGCCAAGGAGGTGCGGACCCTGGGGTCTTTGACAGACGGAGCACCCACTGTCGCAAAAGGTGGGAGGACCTGCGCCGCTGGGCAATGCAGAGGAAGGGGTGCCGTCGTACCCCTGACCTCCCTGATGTTCCGCATCCTGGCGGTGGCCTATCCGGAGTTGGATGGGCGCTTAAAGGCTTCACAGCAGCCACAAGGGGGTGAGTACAAATTCTGAATCAAGACTTTGCGCACGTTAAGGTATTACCTAGGTGGGGGATGTGGGCTGTGGGTGCCCCTATACCAGGGCGAACATGGCAGCGTATGTTCAATGATGAGCAAGCTCAGATGCACGCCAACCCCAATAATGTTAGTGGGCATCTACTACTGGGCAGGCTCCTGTGTGTTTCAGGTGTGCAGCTAATGGCGTTAGGCATTGTACCCCATGGGCTGGTGACTAGCATTATAACTGGTAGTGCAGGGCCTAGTGCATAGGGCTGTTCCCTGTGAGTTTTGTACGTCAACAGTAGTGTTGTTGCTGGCATTGACCAAGTGTATCCTCTGTCTCTCCCCACCCTTTTTGTTTTGTCACCCTGTCCTTGTGTGCATTAGCATCATCTGGCAGAGGAGCAGAGGCACCGGCGACGGAGGGAGCTGCATCCCATATGGGACTGGAGGCCGAATCCACCGATGGTGAGGGCACCATTGGGCCGGATGGCGAGGGGAGCACCACAACGGAGACAGGAAGAGACAGTACCGACAGCGACAACTCCTCCGATGGAAGCTCCCTGGCGGTGGCAGATACATCTGTGCTCACCCCAACTACAGGTACAGCCACCACCCCCTGTACCAGCACCGCCCTCTCAGAAGCCCCTCAGCGTGTCTCCTGTGCCCATTCACCCAGGAGGGTAGGCATCTCCTTTGCCCCAGGCACCTCATGCCCTGCCCCAGTCAGCCCTGCTGCCCTCGGTGAGGAGGCTATTGACCTCATGAGATCCCTCTCTGTTGGGCAGTCAACCATACTGAATGCCATACAGGGTCTAGCAGGGCATTTGTAACAAACAAATGCATACCTGGAGGGCATTCACTCTGGCATGGTGGCCCAACAGAGAGCATTCCATGCTCTGCCCAACTCACTGATGGCAGCCATTTTCCATGTCTCCAGCCTCCCCCTCCAACTTCCTCTACCCAGTCCCAATCCCCTCAACCCCAGCCTATCCCAAGCACACCTTCAGACCAGCAATCACCCAAATAAACACACAGAAGTGGCTCAGGCAAACACAAGCACCACACTTCATCTCACAGGCACTCACACAAGCACCATCCACATGCAGACACACCAACATCCACTGCCTCCACTGTGTCCCCCTCCTCCTCGTCGTCCACCTCCCTCCCAGTAGCATCTCCACTCACACCTGCATGCACTACATCCTCATCCATTACCTCCATCACCAGCACGCCTATCACTACACGCCCCCACCTCACAACAGCATCCAGCCCATTTACCTGCACCCAAACACAGCAGACTGACACCTCCTACAACCACTCCCTCTTCCTCCACACCCAAACCTTCACCCTATTCCCACCCCAGTGTCCCTAAGAAGCTTTTTCTCGCCAACATTGACCTATTCCTTACCCTTCGCCCCTCCCTGTCCTTCACCTCGGGCCAGGGTGGCCAGAACCCAGCCCAGCACCTCAGCCACCCAGTCCACGGCCACTGTGCTTTCGGCAGCAACTGCAGGTGTGAGAGGCTCCAAGGAGGCACCTGTCAGCCCAGCCAAGGGGCCAGAACCACCTGCCAAGGCCAAGAAGGGTCGGCCACCTAGCAAGGGCAAGAAGGGGACACCAGCCAGCAAGGGGAAGGAGGAACCACCAGCCAGCAAGGGCAATAAAAAGACACCAGCTGGCAGAAGCAAGGGGGCACCATCATCTGCCAAGTGAAGGAAGGGGCACACAACACCAGCCATGACACTTCAGCTGTCCGAGACTGCAGGTGAAGGCTTGAAGGCTACCACCACCACTGACAGCACTGCCACCTGCACCGCGGCCAGCATTGCCATCTGTACCGCGGCCAGCGCCGTCACCTGCACCGCCGCCAGCAGCACCACAGCCAGTAGCAGCAGCCCCAGTGGGCAGCCGTCTGAGGCTGCAGGTGAAGGCCTGGAGGTTACCACCACCACGGACAGCACCGCCACCTGCACCGCGGCCAGCACAGCCACTTGCACCACCGCCAGCAGCACCACTGCTAGCAGCAGCAGCCGCAGTGGGCAGCCGTCCGATGCTGCAGGTGAAGGCCTGGAGGCTACCACCACCACTGACAGCACCGCCACCTGCACTGCTGCCAACAGCACCACTGCCAGCAGCAGAAGCCCCAGTGGGCAGCCGTCCGAGGCTGCAGGTGAGGGCCTGGAGGCTACCACCACCACTGACAGCACCGCCACTTGCAGCGCAACTGGCATCCACTGAGTAGCCGTCACCGCCGGTGATCAGTGTGTAGTGGTGACTATATGGGCTGCAGTGCGTCCTGGCCCCTGCAACACCTGTCGGTGTGACACACAGGTGAGAGACTGTAACCTTGCCCCATCCAGAATGAAGCACACTGGGCACAGGGTCCCCTCCAGAACCAGTGGAAGAAGGCATCCACTTGAGAGACTGTGGCTTTGCACTCCCCAGGACCAAGCAGTGGGCAAACCACCCACTTGAGAGACTGTGGCCTTGCTCTCCCCAGGACCAAGCAGTGGGCATGGAGCCCCCTCCAGGCCAGTGGCATTGTACCATCTTCCGGCTGCGGTGCCCCCCTATTCCCCGTCCCACTGAGGTGCCTGTGTTTTTTTGACCAGGTGCCCCTGCAGTGCTCTCTCTGTATTGAGGCAGGAGTCAAGTGTGGCCTTGGCCTATGTGTTATGGCCCCGTGGGCAACGGACATTTTGGAGTGGGCATTGTCCCTCCTTTTGTATATATTGTACATACTGTTTATTGTTTAAGGACGTATCTATCTAAAACTGTACTATTACACTCATTTTCCTTCATTCCTTTTGTCCTTGCATTATTCCTGAGGCTTACGGGGTGAATATGTAATGTTGTTGCATCCGTTTGTCTGTATGGTGCTGGGGTGGGGGTGTTGCGTGTGTTTGTGTCAATCTCTTTTTCCTGCCCCCCCTCCCTTGTGTGCTAGGTGCAGTACTCACCGTGGTCATCTTCGCCGGCGTTCGTGTTCCTGGCGTGTGAGAAGGTACACCAGCATTGGAAAAACGTGCAGCTCGGGCTCCATGGCGTCGTGGTTCTTCCTTGAGTGTCGAGAAGTGAGTCATTTCCCTTCAGTGTTCTGTTTCTGCCGTGCTTTTGATGGCATTGGTATCGCCCCGGAAAAGCTGGCGGATAAGCCTGTTGTAATGCTGTGGGCGGTACATTGTCTTCCGCCTGGCTGTTGGCGGTTACTGCCACGGTGTTTGTTGCTACCGCTGTGGCGGTCGGTGTGTTAAAGTGGCTGTATGTGTTGGCGGTTTCCGCCCTGGTCATGATTCCATTTGTTTTACCGCCGGCATGTTGGCGGTGTTACTGCCGCTTTATCACCGACCGCCAGGGTTGTAATGAGGGCCATAGTGAATTATGATAATTGATGATTTATTGTGGGGATTCTGGACAAAGCTAAGAGGTTTTTTGTATATATGCTGCTATGATGCCTAATCCCCCGATAAGCCTGCCTTTTCTATTTAGGTGTTCTGACCTTTTAACAATGTCAGTAGCTCCGGGTTGCCAAAAATGACACCCATTCATTTTGTTATTTTACATTAAAAAAATTCAGCGATTCACAGAAAAGGCCATGAGAACATATTACTTCATGTTAGAAAACCGTAGAAATCAACTGAAGAAAATCATGGTTAAAGGACATTATAGCTAGGTGAAAATGTAAGTCTAAACATAACGCCATCTACTGCTTGTACTATCACATATTGCATCACTCATTACCTGTTCAGTGACTGCATTGATAACACCCCTAATGACATCTGAAATTGATCGAGCATCATTGATAAAAACTTTGTGCATGGTGAGGGTGAAAATTATAGTTATTTTAGGGCATAAGATTAAGGGCCAGATGTAGGAAGTCTTTTGCATGTCGCAAACTGCGTAAAACGCAGTTTGCAGCATGCAAAAGGCCTAACGCGTTGCACAACCTCAAAATGCGAGTCAGTACCGACTCGTAATTTGAGGCTGCGACTCGCAAATAGGAAGGGGTGTTGCCTTCCTATTTGCGACCGCATCGCCATGCTGAGTTGCTTTGTGACCGCGAAGCGGTCGCAAACCAACTCGCAGTTACCACCCACTTGAAGTGGGTGGTAACTCATTTGCAAAAGGGAAGGGGTCCCCATGGAACCCCTTCCCCTTTGTGAATGCCGAGAAAAATGTTTTTTCAGAACAGGCAGTGGTCCTATGGACCACTGTCTGCTCTGAAAAAAACGAAACCAAATGGTTTCGGAAGTTTTTCTTTTTGCAGCTCGTTTTCCTTTAAGGAAAACGGGCTGCAAAAAGAAAAAAAAAACTGCTTTATTAAAAAAGGAGTCACAGACATGGTGGTCTGCTGTCTCCAGCAGGCCACCATCCCTGTGAGAGTATGGACTCGTTATGGGGTCGGAATTTGCAACCCACCTCATAAATATTCATGAGGTGGGTCTTTGCGACCCCATAGCGAGTCGCAGAAGGTGTCTGAGACACCTTTCTGCATGCACTTTTGCGAGTTGCAATTTGCGAGTCGGTATGACTCGCAATTTGCAAGTCGCAAAAGTTTTTCTTTCTACATCAGGCCCATAGTTATTTAATATAACTTTAAGTAATTAAGGGCCAGATGTAGGTACAAAACAATTTGCGACTTGCAAATTGCGAGTCCTTCCGACTCGCAAATTGCAACTCGCAAACTGATATGCAGAAAGGTGTCTCAGACACCTTCTGCGACTCGCTATGGGGTCACAAAGACCCACCTCATGAATATTTATGAGGTGGGTCGCAGTTTGCGACCCCATAGCGAGTCTAGGCACTCACAGGGATGGTGGCCTGCTGGAGACAGCAGACCACCAGGTCCGTGACTGCTTTTAAATAAAGCATTTTTTTTTTTCTCTTTGCAGCCCGTTTTCCTTAACCCCTTTGGTGCGGGCGTCGGCCACTGGCCGACGCCCACACACCCTCCCTGGTGCGGGTCACGACCAGTGGCCGACACCAGGGAGGGGGTTAAAAATCCTCCGGTGCGATGCACCGGAGGATTTTATTATTTTTTTTTTTTACAGTAGGAGACGCGGAAGAGCTTCCGCATCTCCATCCCACCCCCCTCCCGCCCCCTTATGACGTCAGCGCGCCGCGAGGCACGCTGACGTCACAGTTTTTCCCCACCGGAGAAGGAGAGAAGCAGGTAAGCGTTCTCTCCTTTCCGGTGGGGAAAAAAAGGCCAAAACGGCCTCCCCAGATGCCAGGGAGGCATCGATGGAAAGGGGAGGCTCTCCCCTTTCCATCGATGCCTCCCTGGCACCGTTTCCGGGCCGTGGATCGCAGCGCGGCTGCGATCCACGGCCAGGAAATGCCCCTAGGCACCAGGGATCTTCTTTGGGGGGGTCGGCCCCCTCGTAAACGGGCCGCCCCCCCCCCGGGGGCAATATATAATATATTACACAGTTTTGGGGGGCGATCGCGCCCCCCACAATAAAAAAAAAAAAACGGGAAAAAAAAAACACATTTCGGGGTCGGCCCTTGGAACACGGGCCGACCCCACGGGGGAAAAACAAACGTGTAGTTTTGCCTGGCGGGGCCGATCGCCCCCCCAGGTTAAAAAAAGAAAGAAAAAAAAAAAGTTGGTGGTCAGCCCTTATGGTGACCATCAATGGGGCCATTTTTTTTTTTATACATGTGTGCTTTTCCAAGGGCAAGCACACATGTATAAAAAAAAAAAAGATTTGCGACTTCAGTGTCTTGTTTTCTTTCTCTCTCTCTCTCTCTCATATATATGTGTATATATGTATACACATATATATAAATATATATAGATATATATATATATATAGACATATATATATATATATATATATATATATATATATATATATTTTTTTTTTTTTTTTTTCAGGACAAGCATTGCAGCGTCCATGTGCAGTTTTTCCCCACGGAGAAGGAGAGAAGCAGGTAAGCGTTCTCTCTTTTCCGGTGGGGAAAAAAAGGCCAAAACGGCCTCCCCAGATGCCAGGGAGGCATCGATGGAAAGGGGAGGCTCTCCCCTTTCCATCGATGCCTCCCTGGCACCGTTTGCTGGCCGTAGATCGCAGCGCGGCTGCGATCCACGCCCAGGGAACGCCCCTAGGCACCAGGGATCTTCTTTGGGGGGGTCGGCCCCCTCGTAAACGGCCCGCCCCCCCCGGGGGCAATAATTAATAATTTACACAGTTTTGGGGGGCGATCGCGCCCCCCACAATTAAAAAAAAAACTAAATTTAAAAAAAAGGGCGGGGCGGCCCTTGGAACACGGGCCGACCCCAGGGGGGGAAAAAAAAACATGTCGTTTTGCCTGGGGGGGCCAATCGCCCCCCCCCCCCAGGGTAAAAAAGAAAAAAAATATATATTTTTGTTGGTCAGCCCTTAGGGTGACCATCAATGGGGCCAATTTTTTTTTATACATGTGTGCTTTGGCAAGGGCAAGCACACATGTATAAAAAAAAGGTTTGTGACATGAGTGTCGTGTTTTCTTTCTCTCTCTCTCTCTCATATATATGTGTATATATGTATACACATATATATATATATATATATATATATATATATATTTTCAGGACAAGCATTGCAGCGTCCATGTGCTGCTTTTCTGACTTGTTGGTGTGTATCTGGGCTTCTAACAACGCCCACTTCACGCCCATCACTACCACTCGTTCGTGGGCTTGCCCTTCAAAAATCCTTTGATGACATTGGAAAATGATTTACCTTTGTCCCTCCTTGGGGAGGTTTTGTTACCGCCTTGGCCATCGCCCCTGGTACAAGGCTAAGTGCACTTTTGCAGTTATGTTTAACTGCGAGCGAACTTCTTTTCCTTTTGTGTAACTCTTCACATGATGCTCATGGTCGCCGTGGCGCTGTGAATCGGCTCTCTTATGTGAAAGAGTTTAACTTTCAATTATCAATTTATGTGGCAAGAAAAGTTGGGTTAGGAGTTTATAACGCTAATAGCTCTAACTCGAGCAGATGCGAGACCCATTACATTGTAAATTCTTGTTATTCTTGTGTGTTTTGTTTTATAATGGTGAACAATTTCACCGCACTCCACGAGGACCGTGATCAAGACTCCTTGGTGAGTTGAAACACGTTGGTGGTTATTGACTGCAATAAAATACACTTTTATTTGTACTTCGTGGAGTGCGGTGACATTTTTCGGCATTAGATAATTTCTAGATTGGTCTTCTCTGTCACTGGGCACCGGCAGTGGAGTGTGGCGCCCAGCAACCCTTCAACCACTTTGTTTCTAAACATATATATATATATATATATATATACAACACAAATTGGTTAAAAAGACTGTTGCGCAGTGCACTCCACTGCCGGTGCTCAGTGATGGAGGAGAGCAACCTCGGAAATATTTTGTGAACAAGAATCTCACCGCACTCCACGAAGTTCAAATTGACATGTTTTATCGCAAGTATAAACAATGAAAGAAAAGAGGGACTCATTTACTGTGATCAAGAATCCTTGAGAGTCGAAACGCGTACGTGGCTGTTGCTTGCAATAAAAGATGTCAATTTGAACCTCGTGTAGTGGGGTGAGAATCTTGTTCACACAATATATATATATATATATATATATATATATATATATATATATATATATATATATGCATGCATGCATGTCTTTTCTGTAGTGGCAGTTGCCATAAAGTAGCTGAGTGGATTAGTAAAGACAAGCGTTACCTGCGCTTTAAAACAAATGTAATGCCAGGGGGACTATGGAGATATGAGTGGCACTTTTGCTGGGTAGTACTGAGAGAATTAGAAGAGGAGGTAATGGGAGGCAGAGCACCAAAAATGACTGTTGCACAGGGTGTGTGGTAAGGTGAAGTAATACATTCTTTTTTTGTTTTTTTCAGTGTTTTCAGAAAATCTGCAGAATTGGAGAAGAAGCGAAGGTAAGGTGACGACATTTCCTGTTGTACACAACAAACATACGCACACGCAATTTTGTGACTATCTGCCTTCTACGTAGGCTAGTAATTTAGAGGGACAGTTTAGCCAGTTGCAGAGATGGCGTCTCGTTGGATGACTGCTGATCAAGCCCTAGCTCGGGTTATGGAGGACAGTTCTGATGTAGGCTCAGAGACAGCAGACACTGACAGCATCTGAGGGAGAGGACAATGGGGCAGATTCTGGGAGTGATTTTTCAGTCGGCGGAGTCCCATCTGACAACACCTCTTCCAGTGAGTCTGAAGGAGACAATGACGACATCCGTGCTGTCCCTTCGCAAGCACATTCGGGGCAGTGGGACCACATTGGGTTAGCCGAACCCAGAGAGCACGTGCTTGCTGCCGCAAGCACAGAGAGAGTGCTCTCTTGGCAGCCCCCCTGTTTGGTTCAGCCCCAAATTCCACCTTTTACTGGTGACGCTGGATGTAAAGTCGATACAGCTAACTTTTTGCCAGTCGACTACATCTATCTGTTTTTGGATGTTGACTTTCTTCAGAAAGTTGTGCAGCAAACAAATTTGCGTGCAGACCAATTTCTGAGGGAGCGCGGAGGCACTCTAGGGCCCTGTTCTAGGGCACGCCAGTGGACTCCCACTTCGCTGGCGGAGTTGAAGATATTTTTGGGCCTTACGCTCAAAATGGGGTTAGTACAGAAACCCACCTTGCAGTCCTACTGGACGACTCGCACGGTTTGGGTAACTCCCATCTTTGCACCATACATGAGCAGAGATCGTTTTCTGCTACTGCAGCGCATGCTGCATTTCAATGACAATTCTGCTGCATTGCCCCGGGACCATCCAGATCATGACAGGTTGTTAAAAATTCGGCCTGTCGTAGAACATTTGTCTGCCAGGTTTCCAGAGATATATACTCCTGGAAAGAATATAGCAGTCGATGAGTCCTTGATCCTGTACAAAGGACGGCTGCTTTTCAGACAGTACATTGCGAGCAAAAGAGCTCGCTATGGCATAAAGCTGTACATGCTGTGTGAGAGCTCTACTGGCTATGTGTACAGCCTGAGAGTGTATACAGGGAAGGATTCTACCCTAAACCCTGTAGGTTGCCCTCCTGTGTTAGGGGTCACAGGTAAGATTGTATGGGAACTTGTCCAGCCACTTCTTCACAAAGGTTATAACCTTTATGTGGACAATTTCTATACAGGAGTAGAGCTGTTCAGTGAGCTCTACAAAGCTGGCACTGTGGCCTGCGGTACAGTTCGTTGTAACCGCAAAGGATTCCCGCGGGAGATTGTTTGCAAGAAGCTCCAGAAATCACAGAGTACTGCATTGCGTTCTAACGAACTGCTCGCAGTCAAGTTCCTAGATAGACGTGATGTATACGTGCTCACTACAATTCATGATGAGAGCACTTCTCCCATCACGGTTTGGGGTCAGATGGCCGAAGTCCACAAGCCCATCTGTATACTCGATTACAATAAGTACATGGGTGGAGTGGACAAGAACGACCAGGTTCTTCAACCATACAATGCGTGTCGTAAAACTCGCACTTGGTACAAGAAACTGTTTACATACCTGATTCAGATGGCAACATATAATGCGTATGTTGTTTACCGTCAGACAACAACAGGAAGACTCATGACTTTCCTTGACTTCCAGTTGTCTGTAATTGAAAGCCTCACTGCTGTTACAGAAGAAGCAGCAGCCTCCACCTCATATGTTCTGGAGGATGTGGCAAGGCTGCAGGAGCGACACTTTGCTGATCGCATACCTAAAACACCCAAAAAGGATCGTCCATGTCGTCGCTGTAAAGTGTGCTCAAAGCATGGAAAGCGGCAGGAGAGTCGCTATTACTGTCCCCAGTGTCCATCACAACCAGGCCTCTGTATCCCTACTTGCTTTACGTTGTATCATACTAAAGCAAAGTTCTGGGAAATCGACTGAGGTTGAGCTGCTGTTGGGTAATCCTTTCAGTGGCAGTGCATGGATACCGAACGTCCATGGGCCACTGCTTCGTTAGGCAAGGAGCCACAGAATTTTACTTCATCATGGACTTCCTTTTGGCGTGGTCGGTGTTCTGTTCATTTAACATGCATTTTCTTCTCCCTACTGCATATACTAGTGGACAGAACATATGCCACATTGCCATGGAGTACCCTTTCTTAACCTGCATGTCTACCTTACTTTCAACAGTAGATATGCTCTCTCAGTTCGAGGAATCACTTTGTAGGGCATACTTGGAAGCCCCCAACTTGCTTCCACAAACTAGTATAGGTTCACTTGGCTATTATACAGGATTAGCCAGGACTCTGATGAGAACAGAGACATGGATGGGTAAGGAAAGCTTATGGTAGGAGTGCCTTCACAGGGTTATTGCACAGGTAGAAGGCAGATAGTAAAGGTAGTACAGATGTACATCATCTACACCTATGGATTGAAACCCATTGGTGCCATCCCAGCACTGAAGGAGAATGACTTGTATAGGTCAGTGTTTGACCTGCTTTTCATGTTCATCCTCCATCAGAACTTAGTAGATGTTCAGTTCGCTGTATAAGTGCATTATAGTCACATAATGTTGGCTGGGACATATGCTACGTTCTCATGGACTCCCCTATGTACCAAACACTACCCTTTTCCATAGCCTATGACCTTCTCTTTAGGGAACATCATGAGAAATCCCCAGCATGTCTCCCTTAGTTTCAAAGGTAGATATGCTCACTCAGTTCGAGGAATCGCTTTGTACGGCATACTCGGACACCCCCAACTTGCATCCACAAACTGGAAGGAGTTGGATTTAGCACAGAGAGTGCGTTAAAGGCGCATGAAAAACATGTCTTCCTGAGCCTCCGGTGGCTGTCACAGGAGTCATTAGTAAAGGTTTGTTACACATGCATTTGGTAATGTTAAGGAAGAAGGAGGCAGGTAGCCTATGACCTTCTCTTTAGGTAACAGCATGAGAAATCCCCAGCATGTCTCCCTTAGTTTCAAAGGTAGATATGCACACTCAGTTCGAGGAATCGCTTTGTACGGCATACTCGGACACCCCCAACTTGCATCCACAAACTGGAAGGAGTTGGATTTAGCGCAGAGAGTGCGTTAAAGGCGCATCAAAAACATGTCTTCCTGAGCCTCAGGTGGCTGTCACAGGAGTCATTAGTAAAGGTTTGTTACGCATGCATTTTTTTTAATGTTAAGGAAGAAGGAGGCAGTTACTTGACAGGTGGTAAAATGTAGTCAAACTTATTCCGTTCTGTGGCGTGTGAATGTGATGGGCCCTTGTCTGGCAGCGGTAAGTTAATGTGAGTGGAGTGATTGATTGGATTGGGCCCGTGGCTGGCGATATGAAAGGGTTGTTTGTTGTGCGTGAATGGCGTGTGAATGGACCATAAAGAGGTTGGTGCCTGGACGCGGCTTTATGGCCCACCTTCAGAAGGCTTGGTTTCAATATTCAGATACTTTGATAAGTAATCATGCTTTGAAACCATCATTTCTGGTGGTGCTAAAACCAACCAGTGTGAGTGGTGGGTTAACTTTAACAAACTAGTACCAGGGGAGTCCAAGGGTGCAGGACTTGCATGGCTCTCACCAGTTTTCCTTCACCCAGAATCCCCTTGAAATTACATTATGTGCTTAAAAAACCCATTTCCTTGCATTTCAATGAGCAGAAGTCCAGGGATCTGCAGGGATCCTCAAAATTCCTACCACCCAGTGTTTCCCCACTTGTCCTGATAAAAACACAAGCCCGCTTGTGTGCCTGCGCCTAGTGCATGCTTCAGGAATGAATCACTCCAGGGTTAACAGTAGACCTCAAGCAATGACTACCATTGACCCTTGTGTGATCCATTCCTGTCGCGGGCGCTAGGCCTACCCAAACAAGTGAGGTATCATTTTTATTGGGAGACTTGGGGGAACGCTGGGTGGAAGGAAATTTGTGGCTCCTCTCAGATTCCAGAACTTTCTGTCACCGAAATGTGAGGAAAACTTGTTTTTTTAGCCACTTTTTGAGGTTTGCAAAGGATTCTGGGTAACAGAACCTGGTCCGAGCCCCGCAAGTCACCCCTCCTTGGATTCCCCTAGGTCTCTAGTTTTCAGAAATGCACAGGTTTGGTAGGTTTCCCTAGGTGCCGGCTGAGCTAGAGGCCAAAATCTACAGGTAGGCACTTTGCAAAAAACACCTCTGTTTTCTTCCAAAAATTTGTATGTGTCCACGTTGCGCTTTGGGGCGTTTCCTGTCGCGGGCGCTAGGCCTACCCACACAAGTGAGGTATCATTTTTATCGGGAGACTTGGGGGAACGCTGGGTGGGAGGAAGTTTGTGGCTCCTCTCAGATTCCAGAACTTTCTGTCACCGAAATGTGAGGAAAACTTGTTTTTTTAGCCACTTTTTGAGGTTTGCAAAGGATTCTGGGTAACAGAACCTGGTCCGAGCCCCGCAAGTCACCCCTCCTTGGAATCCCCTAGGTCTCTAGTTTTCAGAAATGCACAGGTTTGGTAGGTTTCCCTAGGTGGCGGCTGAGCTAGAGGCCAAAATCTACAGGTAGGCACTTCGCAAAAAACACCTCTGTTTTCTTCCCAAAATTTGTATGTGTCCACGTTGCGCTTTGGGGCGTTTCCTGTCGCGGGCGCTAGGCCTACCCACACAAGTGAGGTATAATTTTTATCGGGAGACTTGGGGGAACGCTGGGTGGAAGGAAGTTTGTGGCTCCTCTCAGAATCCAGAACTTTCTGTCACCGAAATGTGAGGAAAACTTGTTTTTTTAGCCTCTTTTTGAGGTTTGCAAAGGATTCTGGGTAACAGAACCTGGTCCGAGCCCCGCAAGTCACCCCTCCTTGGAATCCACTAGGTCTCTAGTTTTCAGAAATGCACAGGTTTGGTAGGTTTCCCAGGTGCCGGCTGAGCTAGAGGCCAAAATCTACAGGTAGGCACTTTGCAAAAAACACCTCTGTTTTCTTCAAAAAATTGGGATGTGTCCACGTTGCGCTTTGAGGCGTTTCCTGTCGCGAGCGCTAGGCCTACCCACACAAGTGAGGTATCATTTTTATCGGGAGACTTGTGGGAACGCTGGGTGGAAGGAAATTTGTGGTTCCTCTCAGATTCCAGAACTTTCTGTCACCGAAATGTTAGGAAAACTTGTTTTTTTAGCCACTTTTTGAGGTTTGCAAAGGATTCTGGGTAACAGAACCTGGTCCGAGCCCCGCAAGTCACCCCTCCTTGGATTCCCCTAGGTCTCTAGTTTTCAGAAATGCACAGGTTTGGTAGGTTTCCCTAGGTGCCGGCTGAGCTAGAGGCCAAAATCTACAGGTAGGCACTTTGCAAAAAACACCTCTGTTTTCTTCAAAAAATTTGGATGTGTCCACGTTGCGCTTTGGGGCGTTTCCTGTCGCGAGCGCTAGGCCTACCCACACAAGTGAGGTATCATTTTTATCGGGAGACTTGTGGGAACGCTGGGTGGAAGGAAATTTGTGGCTCCTCTCAGATTCCAGAACTTTCTGTCACCGAAATGTTAGGAAAACTTGTTTTTTTAGCCACTTTTTGAGGTTTGCAAAGGATTCTGGGTAACAGAACCTGGTCCGAGCCCCGCAAGTCACCCCTCCTTGGATTCCCCTAGGTCTCTAGTTTTCAGAAATGCACAGGTTTGGTAGGTTTCCCTAGGTGCCGGCTGAGCTAGAGGCCAAAATCTACAGGTAGGCACTTTGCAAAAAACACCTCTGTTTTCTTCAAAAAATTTGGATGTGTCCACGTTGCGCTTTGGGGCGTTTCCTGTCGCGAGCGCTAGGCCTACCCACACAAGTGAGGTATCATTTTTATCGGGAGACTTGGGGGAACGCTGGGTGGAAGGAAATTTGTGGCTCCTCTCAGATTCCAGAACTTTCTGTCACCGAAATGTGAGGAAAACTTGTTTTTTTAGCCACTTTTTGAGGTTTGCAAAGGATTCTGGGTAACAGAACCTGGTCCGAGCCCCAGAAGTCACCCCTCCTTGGATTCCCCTAGGTCTCTAGTTTTCAGAAATGCACAGGTTTGGTAGGTTTCCCTAGGTGCCGGCTGAGCTAGAGGCCAAAATCTACAGGTAGGCACTTTGAAAAAAACAGCTGTGTTTTCTATAAAAAAAATAGGATGTGTCCATGTTGTGTTTTGGGGCATTTCCTGTCGCGGGCACTAGGCCTACCCACACAAGTGAGGTATCATTTTTATCGGGAGACTTGGGGGAACATAGAATAGTAAAACAAGTGTTATTGCCCCTTATCTTTCTCTACATTTTTTCCTTCCAAATATAAGAGAGTGTGTAAAAAAGACGTATATTTGAGAAATGCCCTGCAATTCACATGCTAGTATGGGCACCTCGGAATTCAGCAATGTGCAAATAACCACTGCTCCTCAAAACCTTATCTTGATCCCATTTTGGAAATGCAAAGGTTTTCTTGATACCTCTTTTTCACTCTTCATATTTCAGCAAATGAATTGCTGTATACCCAGTATAGAATGAAAACCAACTGCAGGGTGCAGCTCATTTATTGGCTCTGGGTACCTAGGGTTCTTGATGAACCTACAAGCCCTTTATATCCCCGCAACCAGAAGAGTCCAGCAGACAAAACGGTATATTGCTTTCAGAAATCTGACATCGCAGGAAAAAGTTACAGAGTAAAACATAAAGAAAAATGGCTGTTGTTTTCAGCTCAATTTCAATATTTTTTTATTTCAGCTGTTATTTTCTGTAGGAAAACCTTGTAGGATCTACACAAATTACCCCTTGCTGAATTCAGAATTTTGTCTAGTTTTCAGAAATGTTTAGCATTCCGGGATCCAGCATTGGTTTCACACCCATTCCTTTCACTAACTGGAAGGAGGCTGAAAGCACCAAATATAGTAAAAATGGGGTATGTCCCAGTAAAATGCCAAATTTGTGTTGAAAAATGTGGTTTTCTGATTCAAGTCTGCCCGTTCCTGAAAGGTGGGAAGCTAGTGATTTCAGCACCAGAAACCCTTTGTTGATGGCATTTTCAGGGAAAAAACCACAAGCCTTCTTCGGCAGCCCTTTTTTCCCATTTTTTTGGAAAAAACAACATTTTCACTGTATTTTGGCTATTTTCTTGGTCTCCTCCAGGGGAAACCACAAACTCTGGGTACCATTAGAATCCCTAGGATGTTGGAAAAAAAGGACGCAAATTTGGCGTGGTTAGCTTATGTGGACAAAAAGTTATGAAGCCCTAAGCGCGAACTACCCCAAATAGCCAAAAAAGGGCTCAGCACTGGGGGGGAAAAGACCCAACAGCTAAGGGGTTAAAGGAAAACGATCTGCAAAAAGAATAAATACTGAAACCTTTTTGTTTCGTTTTTTTCAGAGTAGGCAGTGGTCCATAGGACCAGTGCCTGCTGTGAAAAAATATTTTTGTGAGCATTCACAAAGGGGAAGGGGTCCCATGGGGACCCCTTCCCTTTTGCGAATGAGTTACCATCCACTTCAAGTGGATGGTAACTGCGAGTTGGTTTGCGACCGCTTTCGCAGTCACAAAGCAACTCTACATCATGATGCGGTCGCAAATAGGAAGGGAAGACCCCTTCCTATTTGCGAGTCAGAATCACATTTTGCGAGTCGGTACCGACTCGCAAAATGTGATTCTGCATCGCGTAAGGCCTTTTGCGCCTCGCAAACTGCGTTGTTAGCAGTTTGCGAGGCGCAAAAGGCTTCCTACATCTGGCCCTAATTTCAGTAGTTTTGTTAGTTTAAAGCATCATGATTCACATGACATTTTCACAAAAAAATAATGCCCTTTTTATTATATATATCTCATGTGATTCACAGCTCAGCCTGGAACATGTTGCAAACATTTTGGCTACTCATATGCACATAAAATTAGATTTTATTGCATATCATCATTTGTTTAATCCGCCCACGGTGCAGTTCACAATGTTTGAATCTAAAATCAGGTGTCCTGTGGTATAATTGCTTCGTCAACTGTAAAACAGGTGAATAACCACGTAAGAAATAAGTAAATACATGGTAAGGCGATGACACTTGAGGTAAAATGTTATAGTCCTTCATATGCTTTTTAAAAAAATTGTTAGAGATGTCTGAGTTATTTAGAAACCATCTATTGAGGTTTCCACCGTTGGTATCTATATTGTTCTTGAGAAAAAGCACCAAATGCAGGGACATTCCTTCTTTCCTTATCCATGTTTCTTTTTTCTGAATATCAGCTTTTGGATTGCTTATAAAAATCTGGAGTACAAGTCCAAGATGACAGGGCTGGTTGTGGTCTGGGAATGGAAGTATAGCTTGCCCCTCATGGTATAGGAGGAGGTCCAGACATTTCCTGCCAGATTTTAGAGACAGTAAATAAACCTGGTGGTCCCACCCTGGGAAAATCCAGGAGAGCATCAGACCCCTTGTTGATCGGATGGAGCGGTATCCTACCTGGGGACACTGCCCACCTAACTCATAATCAGTCGGTCAATAGCGTGACCTGGCTTTGTGTGGGATGTTAGTTTCAAAAGAAAAGAAAAACTGGCAAAGCACAAAAAGAAATTGTGGAATAGCTTCACTTTTTATTTGTGTAGTTTGCACAAAGAACAACTGATTTTCTCTTGAGCAACCATTGGTTTAAAGTGATTTGTACTTAAAAGTATGCCTTGAGTACAAAACACATACAAAAGATACCACATTCTGCCTTTATGTCATAGTCCAAAATAAAATTAAGAATATTGTCAAACAAAGACATCATTACTTGCTTTTGTATGATTAAGAACATCATTGGCACCATACCTTTAGCAAATGTGACCCATCTAAAATTTTAGTAGTTTGTGCTATGCGACACTGGAGATTTTCACACATCACTGAGTGCACAGATCTTGGTGTCTGTTTTAGTGCTTTACAATAAAACAGCAGCTGTGCTGTTCATGTTAGTAGAGCATAAATTCAACTCATAAAACTGATATAGGAGCCGAATGTAGGAAAGTACCATCTTGCCTTGCATGTTACCCCCATATTTCACTGTATATATGTTGTTTTAGTCTATGTGTCACTGGGACCCTGCCAGGCAGGGCCCCAGTGCTCATAAGTATGTGCCCTGTATGTGTTCCCTGTATGATGCCTAACTGTCTCACTGAGGCTCTGCTAACCAGAACCTCAGTGGTTATGCTCTCTCTGCTTTCCAAATTTGTCACTAACAGGCTAGTGACTACATTTACCAATTCACATTGCCATACTGGTACACCCATATAATTCCCTAGTATATGGTACTGAGGTACCCAGGGTATTGGGGTTACAGGAGATCCCTATGGGCTGCAGCATTTCTTTTGCCACCCATAGGGAGCTCTGACAATTCTTACACAGGCCTGCCAGTGCAGCCTGAGTGAAATAACGTCCACCTTATTTCACAGCCATTTACCACTGCACTTAAGTAACTTATAAGTCACCTATATGTCTAACCCTCACCTGGTGAAGGTTGGGTGCAAAGTTACTTAGTGTGTGGGCACCCTGACACTACCCAAGGTGCACCCACATCGTTCAGGGCAAATTCCCCGGACTTTGTGAGTGCGGGGACACCATTACACGCGTGCACTGTACATAGGTCACTACCTATGTACACTGTCACAATGGTAACTCCGAACATGGTCATGTAACATGTCTAAGATCATGGAATTTTCACCCCAATGCCATTCTGGCATTGGGGGGACAATTTCATGATCCCCCGGGTCTCTAGCACAGAACCCAGGTACTGCCAAACTGCCTTTCCGGGGTCTCCACTGCAGCTGCTGCTGCTGCCAACCCCTCATACAGGTTTCTGCCCTCCTGGGGTCCAGGCAGCCCTGGCCCAGGAAGGCAGAACAAAGGATTTTCTCTGAGAGAGGGTGTAACACCCTCTCCCTTTGGAAATAGCTGTGAAGGCTAGGGAGGAGTAGCCTACCCCAGCCTCTGGAAATGCTTTGATGGGCACAGATGGTGTCCATCTCTGCATAAGCCAGTCTACACCGGTTTAGGGATCCCCCAGCCCTGCTCTGGCGCGAAACTGAACAAAGGAAAGGGGAGTGACCACTCCCCTGACCTGCACTGTGAGAAAGTAGCCTCTTTCTAGCCTTGTTACCCCCACTTTTGGCCTGTTTGTGAGTGTATGTCAGGGTGTTTTCACTTTCTCACTGGTATCCTGCTAGCCAGGGCCCAGTGCTCATAGTGAAAACCCTATGTTTTCAGTATGTTTGTTATGTGTCACTGGGACCCTGCTAGTCAGGACCCCAGTGCTCATAAGTTTGTGACCTATAGGTATGTGTCCCCTGTGTGATGCCTAACTGTCTCACTGAGGCTCTGCTAACCAGAACCTCAGTGGTTATGCTCTCTCATTTCTTTCAAATTGTCACTAACAGGCTAGTGACCAATTTTACCAATTTACATTGGCTTACTGGAACACCCTTATAATTCCCTAGTATATGGTACTGAGGTACCCAGGGTATTGGGGTTCCAGGAGATCCCTATGGGCTGCAGCATTTCTTTTGCCACCCATAGGGAGCTCTGACAATTCTTACACAGGCCTGCCACTGCAGCCTGAGTGAAATAACGTCCACATTATTTCACAGCCATTTTACACTGCACTTAAGTAACTTATAAGTCATCTATATGTCTAACCTTTACCTGGTAAAGGTTAGGTGCAAAGTTACTTAGTGTGAGGGCACCCTGGCACTAGCCAAGGTGCCCCCACATTGTTCAGGGCCAATTCCCCGGACTTTGTGAGTGCGGGGACACCATTACACGCGTGCACTACATATAGGTCACTACCTATATTTGCTTCACAATGGTAACTCCGAATATGGCCATGTAATATGTCTATGATCATGGAATTGCCCCCTCTATACCATCCTGGCATAGTTGGCACAATCCCATGATCCCAGTGGTCTGTAGCACAGACCCTGGTACTGCCAAACTGCTTTTCCCGGGGTTTCACTGCAGCTGCTGCTGCTGCCAACCCCTCAGACAGGCAGCTGCCCTCCTGGGGTCCAGCCAGGCCTGGCCCAGGATGGCAGAACAAAGGACTTCCTCTGAGAGAGGGTGTGACACCCTCTCCCTTTGGAAAATGGTGTGAAGGCAGGGGAGGAGTAGCCTCCCCCAGCCTCTGAAATGCTTTCTTGGGCACAGATGTGCCCAATTCTGCATAAGCCAGTCTACACCGGTTCAGGGGACCCCTTAGCCCTGCTCTGGTGCGAAACTGGACAAAGGAAAGGGGAGTGACCACTCCCCTGACCTGCACCTCCCCTGGGAGGTGTCCAGAGCTCCTCCAGTGTGCTCCAGACCTCTGCCATCTTGGAAACAGAGGTGCTGCTGGCACACTGGACTGCTCTGAGTGGCCAGTGCCATCAGGTGACGTCAGAGACTCCTTGTGATAGGCTCCTTCAGGTGTTGCTAGCCTATCCTCTCTCCTAGGTAGCCAAACCCTCTTTTCTGGCTATTTAGGGTCTCTGTCTCTTGGGATTCCTTAGATAACGAATGCAAGAGCTCAGCCGAGTTCCTCTGCATCTCTCTCTTCACCTTCTGCCAAGGAATCGACTGCTGACCGCGCTGGAAGCCTGCAAAACTGCAACATAGTAGCAAAGACGACTACTGCAACTCTGTAACGCTGATCCTGCCGCCTTCTCGACTGTTTTCCTGGTGGTGCATGCTGTGGGGGTAGTCTGCCTCCTCTCTGCACTAGAAGCTCCGAAGAAATCTCCCGTGGGTCGACGGAATCTTCCCCCTGCAACCGCAGGCACCAAAAAGCTGCATTACCGGTCCCTTGGGTCTCCTCTCAGCACGACGAGCGAGGTCCCTCGAATCCAGCAACTCTGTCCAAGTGACTCCCACAGTCCAGTGACTCTTCAGTCCATGTTTGGTGGAGGTAAGTCCTTGCCTCACCTCGCTAGACTGCATTGCTGGGAACCGCGACTTTTGCAACTACTCCGGCCTCCGTGCACTTCCGGCGGAAATCCTTTGTGCACAGTCCAGCCTGGGTCCACGGCACTCTAACCTGCATTGCACAACCTCCTAAGTTGTTCTCCGGCGACGTGGGACTTCTTTGTGCGACTTCGGGTGAGCACCGTTTCTTGCATCCTCGTAGTGCCTGTTTCTGGCACTTCTCCGGGTGCTACCTGCTGCTAAGAGGGCTCCTTGTCTTCCTTGACGTCCCCTCTACTTCCTGGTCCAATTTGCGACCTCCTGGTCCCTCCTGGGCCACAGCTGCATCCAAAAACGCAAACCGCACGATTTGCAGCTAGCAAGGCTTGTTGGCATTCTTTCGGCGGGAAAACACTTTTGCACGACTCTACAAGGCAAGAGGGATCCGTCCTCCAAAGGGGAAGTCTCTAGCCCTTTGCGTTCCTGCAGAAACCGCAGCTTCTTCTGTCCAGTAGAAGCTTCTTTGCACCCGCAGCTGGCATTTCCTGGGCATCTGGCCATCTCCGACTTGCTTGTGACTTTTGGACTTGGTCCCCTTGTTCCACAGGTACCCTAGATTGGAAATCCACAGTTGTTGCATTGTTGGTTTGTGTCTTTCCTGTATTATTCCTCTAACACGACTTCTTGGTCCTTAGGGGAACTTTAGTGCACTTTGCACTCACTTTTCAGGGTCTTGGGGAGGGTTATTTTTCTAACTCTCACTATTTTCTAATAGTCCCAGCGACCCTCTACAAGGTCACATAGGTTTGGGGTCCATTCGTGGTTCGCATTCCACTTTTGGAGTATATGGTTTGTGTTGCCCCTATCCCTATGTTTCCCCATTGCATCCTATTGTAACTATACATAGTTTGCACTGTTTTCTAAGACTATACTGCCTATTTTTGTTATTGTGTATATATATCTTGTGTATATTTCCTATCCTCTCACTGAGGGTACACTCTAAGATACTTTGGCATATTGTCATAGAAATAAAGTACCTTTATTTTTAGTATAACTGTGTATTGTGTTTTCTTATGATATTGTGCATATGACACTAAGTGGTACTGTAGTAGCTTCACACGTCTCCTAATTCAGCCTAAGCTGCTCTGCTAAGCTACCATTATCTATCAGCCTAAGCTGCTAGACACCCTATACACTAATAAGGGATAACTGGGCCTGGTGCAAGGTGCAAGTACCCCTTGGTACTCACTACAAGCCAGTCCAGCCTCCTACATGCACCTCCCTGGGGAGGTGCCCAGAGCTCCTCCAGTGTGTCCCAGACCTCTGCCATCTTGGAAACAGAGGTGTCTGTGGCACACTGGACTGCCCTGAGTGGCCAGTGCCAGCAGGTGACGTCAGAGGCTCCTTCTGATAGGCTCTTACCTCTCTTGGTAGCCAATCCTCCTTCCTTAGTAGCCAAACCTCCTTTTCTGGCTATTTAGGGTCTCTGCTTCGGGGAATTCTTCAGATAACGAATGCAAGAGCTCACCAGAGTTCCTCTGCATCTCCCTCTTCACCTTCTGCCAAAGGATCGACAGCTGACTGCTCAGGACGCCTGCAAAACCGCAACAAAGTAGCAAGACGACTACTAGCAACCTTTTATCGCTTCATCCTGCCGGCTTTCTCAACTGTTTCCAGGTGGTGCATGCTCTGGGGGTAGCCTGCCTCCTCTCTGCACCAGGAGCTCTGAAGAAATCTCCTGTGGGTCAACTGAATCTTCCCCCTGCAACCGCAGGCACCAAAAGACTGCATCACTGGTCCTCTGGGTCCCCTCTCAGCACAACAAGCATGGTCCCTGGAACTCAGCAACTCTGTCCAAGTGACTCCCACAGTCCAGTGACTCTTCAGTCCAAGTTTGGTGGAGGTAAGTCCTTGCCTCCCCACGCTAGACTGCATTGCTGGGTACCGCATGATTTGCAGCTGCTCCGGCTCCTGTGCACTCTTCCAGGATTTCCTTCGTGCACAGCCAAGCCTGGGTCCCTGACACTCCTTTCTGCAGTGCACAACCTTCTGAAATGTCCTCCGGCGTCGTGGGACTCCCTTTTGTGACTTCGGGTGGACTCCGGTTCACTTTTCTTCTAAGTGCCTGTTCAGGTACTTCTGCAGGTGCTGCCTGCTTCTGTGAGGGCTCCCTACGTTGCTGGGCGCGCCTTCTGTCTCCTCCTCCAAGTGGCAACATCCTGGTCCCTCCTGGGCCACAGCAGCACCCAAAAATCCTAACTGCGACCCTTGCAGCTAGCAAGGCATTTTTGCGGTCTTTCTGCGTGGGAACACCTCTGCAAGCTTCTTCACGACGTGGGACATCCATCCTCCAAAGGGGAAGTTCCTAGTCCTCTTCGCTCTTGCAGAACTCCAAGCTTCTTCAAACAGGTGGCAGCTTCCTTGCACCCTCAGCTGGCATTTCCTGGGCTCCTGCCCACTCTCGACACTGTTGCGACTATTGGACTTGGTCCCCTTGTCTTACAGGTACTCAGGCTCGGAAATCCACTGTTGTTGCATTGCTGGTGTTTGTTCTTCCTGCAGAATCCCCCTATCACGACTTCTGTGCTCTCTGGGGTAGTAGGTGCACTTTACACCTACCTTTCAGGGTCTTGGGGTGGGCTATTTTTCTAACCCTCACTGTTTTCTTACAGTCCCAGCGACCCTTTACAAGCTCACATAGGTTTGGGGTCCATTTGTGGTTCGCATTTCACTTTTGGATTATATGGTTTGTGTTGCCCCTATACCTATGTGCTCCTATTGCAATCTATTGTAACTTTACACTGCTTGCATTACTTTTCTTCCTATTACCTGCATAATTTTGGTTTGTGTACATATATCTTGTGTATATATCTTATCCTCATTCTGAGGGTACTCACTGAGATACTTTTGGCATATTGTCATAAAAATAAAGTACCTTTATTTTTAGTACTTCTGTGTATTGTGTTTTCTTATGATATTGTGCATATGACACCAGTGGTATAGTAGGAGCTTTGCATGTCTCCTAGTTCAGCCTAAGATGCTCTGCTATAGCTACCTTCTATCAGCCTAAGCTGCTAGAAACACCTCTTCTACACTAATAAGGGATAACTGGGCCTGGTACAGAGTGTAAGTACCCCTTGGTACACACTACAAGCCAGGCCAGCCTCCTACACCGAAGACATAGAAAGTGTTTCTTCATTTATGCCTAAATGGATCACACATGCCCAGGAGGGTAGGTCCATTGGTATACATTGATAGGTTATAATCTCTTGTGGATGGTGATGGTGTCAGACATTTCACACCTCTTGAATCCCAGTAAGCATCGCTGTTTATCTGGGGGGGGAGAGATTTTTTGAATACCAAAATAAAGTATCCCTAGAAAACATGACCACTAAACAGTACCCTATAACACTCCTATTCAAAACCCCAAAGGGTGGGGGAGTAGAACCTAGAAAAACAGATCTAGTTTCTTTTTTGAAGACCCAGTCAGTTACTGGGATGTTTAAGGTCCAGTTTCATTCTGTTTACTATAAATCGCGGTGGGTTCAAGCATATTCCAGGGAGCACTTTCAATATTATCTGATGAGGTTCCTATTTAAAAAAAATAAAAGTATCTCAGGGACACTGCAGTTTGAAAAATTTGGATGTCAGTGGGTACGTATGGACAGTAATACCCATTGACACCCACATTCATTTTTAACCATAGCAAGGGCACCCAGTGCTAAAGGGATACTGAGATGTCCCTGAGGTATTTCTACATTTAAAAAAACCTTAGTCAGACAATATCAGATTCTTCATACCTCTGTATTGTCTTTAAAAATATTAATAATAAAACTTTAAACATAATACAATTAATTGACAGCATATTAAAAATAATCAAATAAATTACAAAATCAATTGTTTAATAAACCAATCAACATTTAAAACATAAACAGCAGGTTTTTAAATTATTGATTACTATTCAAAGAAAATGTATTCTGTTTTTGACAAAAACCATCCAAGTATGCAAGAATCAAGAAAAACAACACAATAAATAAAAATAATCTTGTACTAAATTAATTTGAGTAGTAATTAGTACATAATAGCTTTGCAAGTAAAATTTACTGCGTGCAAGTAGTTTCTGGTAATAAAAACAGACTCTGGTGGGACACACACAACGAATAAACATATCTGGCTCGAAACACCACTGATCTGCAGACACAAACATCATTACTATACCTTGTAAGGATGTAAAGTGCATTGTGTGTTAAAAAGACTAATATTTAAGCAGCAGATATAGAAACTATAAATTAATTTCAGTTATCATATAAACCCACCAAGTAAAATCTGTTTCAAGATAAAACCAGATCATCAATCAGACACAGGGATGACAAAGGCGTGCATACCTCTACGCTATGAGACATAGGGCCTGATTTAGAGTTGGGGGAGGTTACTCCATCATTGACGTGAAGGCTATCCCGCTCACTGTATTACGATCCCATTATAGCCTATGGAGATCGTAATACAGTGGACGGGCTATCCTTCACGTTTGTGATGGTGTAACTCGTCCGCCAAACTCTATATCAGGCCTCTAATCTTTAGGTGTTTGCACCAAACGTTTAACAAAAAGCTGCTTCCCACAAAGAAATTTGGGCCTAAAGTATCTTCTCTGGCCCAGTCACTAAAAGTCCTTAGAGGTAAACAGCTTAAGTGGAATTTCACATACAGGATTTTCGCTAATGTAAGTGAGATCATATGCGGCTACATTTATAGCATATTGATCACACACATATTACCAGTACTCAGCTTTTACACTAGCTATCTCTGCCTTACATGTTGTCTCAGGATGTCCCACAGTCTAACCAGCCCAAGTGACTTCAACCAAGTTGCCCCGTGCTTTAACCAAGGGATCTTTTTAGCCCTGTTCATTCTCAGCAGTTCCCTCAAGACCTCTTGGTGATCAAGTAACTCAGACGTAGGCCATAATCGTAGCAAGTATAACAAGGGCTTCAATGAGGCCACATCAGCACTTCTTTTGGTACCTAGATCAAAAATCAATGGAAAAAGTGGTGTGCTGGTCGGGACCGAGACAAAATATCTGACAAACTTGTTCTCCCCTACCGCCAGTTTAAAAGTATCGGCATATCCCTAGATTTCAGCATCAAAGAGTGCAGTGCTGTGGGCTTTAGCGCGGTAAAGCTCCAAAGCTAGATGTATTGGTCACAAATAGGTCTGCTTGTGGAATCACAAGATAGCTTTATATTATAGAAGTATGAGCAAATAACCTTTGGTGAGCTGTGACTCCCAGCATAGCTTGTCAGACAACCTGACCCCTAGATAATCAAAGTTGTGGACCCGCTCACGTGGTTTATCATCAACTTTATTTGAGCCTCATCTAAATTTACCTTTCCCAAATACCGTACATTTTATTTTGGCAACATTAAGTTACAAGCCCCTGGAAGCACAAAAAAACAGGAATGTATCTAATACGTTCTGGAGGCCTACAGGGGTCTTGGAAACCTGTAGAGAGTCTTCAGCAAACAACATGATTCGTGTTTTTTTCCCATTCAAAACAGGTGAATTGCTCCTGCAGTCTAAAAGCGCATTAACCACCTCTTTTATATACAAAGGAAACAGAGCAGGTGCAAGGATGTACTCCTGGCGCACCCTACGATGGATGGGGATTCTGTTGATTAACTCTGTGTTTCCCCCATTGGACCTGATCATAATGTGTTTGTGCATCCTTGCTATCAACCTCACCAAATTTACAGGGGCTCCGAATCCTATTAATACATTCCATAGATTCTCATGAGGGACAAGGTCAAATGCTGCCCTCACATCGACAAATGCAAACAATTTCTGGTTAATCAGCAGCACATATTACCAGTTTAATGGTGTAAACCTAAAACTAAAAAACTAAAAACTTCGTCGCATGTGCTGGTTTTAGCATGGAAGCCCACTTGCAGAGGTGACAGAACACAATTTTCATCCATACAGGCCTGACGTTCATCCAGTACTTGTCTTGCAAAATATTTTAGCAAATCATCTATTAGGCTGATAGGCCTTTAGTTCAAAGAGATGGAAGCATCCCCTTTCTTGCACACTGCAACTATCTCCACCCCCCTCCAGGTCTCATGTATTTTGCCCCCAGCAGCAACTGCATTTACCAAAAGATTAATCTACGGGGCCCAAATTAAGGGTTCTGACTCATACAAATCTCCAGGTATTTGATGTGGGCAGGGAGCTTTTGTTGTTTTAGTCAAATAATAGCCACACAAGTGTCTTCTAAGTTAAAAACTAGATCAGATGATATGTCGTGAGTTGAAGTTCTTAGCTTCAGATCCTGAGACGAGGAGGCAGTAGTTTCACTTTTCGCATATAGTGTAGAAAAGTGATCAACCCACTTCTTTGGCTGAAGGTAGTAGAATAGGGTGCTAACGCTATCTAGGTTCCTGTGTGAGACAAGGGGCCAGAAAGATCTGTTGTCATTAGACCTTACAGCTACCGACAGGTCCTGCCCATCCTTATCAGCTCATTCATTTTTAGCCTCAGTGAGTGCAGCCTTATATCTGAGCCATGTTGCTGATATATCTAAATGACTACGTTCTCTAATGGCCCTCATTAGCTCACTTTTTATTGATTTGTACCATTTATGACCCCTCCCTGGGGCAAGTTTCTTTTGAGGTTCCTCCTTTTGAAATACATTTTGCAGCATTTGAAACAATTTACTATGGTCAGCTAGTATTGGAGCAAGAGATAGAGAGGTGTGTTCATACACAGAAATAGAGTGCAAGAACAAATGAGAATCCTAGAGTACAATTAATGATCAGCTAAAACCCAGGGCTGCTGTGCGACGCAATGATGAGCCTCTTTTTAAGGAGTCACCCAAATGGGATAAGAGCAGGGGTTATGGTCACTGTCCAATAGGAAAACAATTTCCATGTAGTTAAGTAGTAGCCAAATTCTTATGTCTAGCAGGATGTAGTTGTAGGAGGCTGGACTGGCTTGTAGTGAGTACCAAGGGGTACTTGCACCTTGCACCAGGCCCAGTTATCCCTTATTAGTGTATAGGGTGTCTAGCAGCTTAGGCTGATAGATAATGGTAGCTTAGCAGAGCAGCTTAGGCTGAACTAGGAGACGTGTGAAGCTACTACAGTACCACTTAGTGTCATATGCACAATATCATAAGAAAACACAATACACAGTTATACTAAAAATAAAGGTACTTTATTTTTATGACAATGTGCCAAAGTATCTCAGAGTGTACCCTCAGTGAGAGGATAGGAAATATACACAAGATATATATACACAATAGCAAAAATATGCAGTATAGTCTTAGAAAACAGTGCAAACAATGTATAGTTACAATAGGATGCAATGGGGACACATAGGGATAGGGGCAACACAAACCATAGACTCCAAAAGTGGAATGCGAACCACGAATGGACCCCAAACCTATGTGACCTTGTAGAGGGTCGCTGGGACTATTAGAAAATAGTGAGGGTTAGAAAAATAGCCCACCCCAAGACCCTGAAAAGTGAGTGCAAAGTGCACTAAAGTTCCCCAAAGGACAAAGAAGTCGTGATAGGGGAATAAGGCAGGAAAGACACAAACCAACAATGCAACAACGCTGGATTTCCAATCTGGGGTACCTGTGGAACAAGGGGACCAAGTCCAAAAGTCACAAGCAAGTCGGAGATGGGCATATGCCCAGGAAATGCCAGCTGTGGATGCAAAGAAGCTTCTACTGGACAGAAGAAGCTGAGGTTTCTGCAAGAACGAAAAGGGCTAGAGACTTCCCCTTTGGTGGATGGATCCCTCTCGCCGTGGAGAGTTGTGCAGAAGTATTTTCCCGCCGAAAGAAAGCCAACAAGCCTTGCTAGCTGCAAATCGTGCAGTTAGCGTTTTTGGACGCTGCTGTGGGCCAGGAGTGACCAGGAGGTCGCAAATTGGACCAGGAGGTAGAGGGGACATCGAGCAAGACAAGGAGCCCTCTCAGCAGCAGGTAGCACCCGGAGAAGTGCCAGAAACAGGCACCACGAAGATGCGTGAAACAGTGCTCACACGAAGTCGCACAAAGGAGTCCCACGTCGCCGGAGACCAACTTAGAAAGTCGTGCAATGCAGGTTAGAGTGCCGTGGACCCAGGCTTGGCTGTGCACAAAGGATTTCCGCCGGAAGTGCACAGGGGCCGGAGTAGCTGCAAAAGTCACGGTTCCCAGCAATGCAGCCCAGCGAGGTGAGGCAAGGACTTACTTCCACCAAACTTGGACTGAAGAGTCACTGGACTGTGGGGGTCACTTTGACAGAGTTGCTGGATTCGAGGGACCTCGCTCGTCCTGCTGAGAGGAGACCCAAGGGACCGGTAATGCAGCTTTTTGGTGCCTGCGGTTGCAGGGGGAAGATTCCATCGACCCACGGGAGATTTCTTCGGAGCTTCTGGTGCAGAGAGGAGGCAGACTACCCCCACAGCATGCACAAGCAGGAAAACAGTCGAGAAGGCGGCAGGATCAGCGTTACAGAGTTGCAGTAGTCGTCTTTGCTACTATGTTGCAGGTTTGCAGGCTTCCAGCGCGGTCAGCAGTCGATTCCTTGGCAGAAGGTGAAGAGAGAGATGCAGAGGAACTCGGATGAGCTCTTGCATTCGTTATCTAAAGTTTCCCCAGAGACAGAGACCCTAAATAGCCAGAAAAGAGGGTTTGGCTACTTAGGAGAGAGGATAGGCTACTAACACCTGAAGGAGCCTATCAGCAGGAGTCTCTGACGTCACCTGGTGGCACTGGCCACTCAGAGCAGTCCAGTGTGCCAGCAGCACCTCTGTTTCCAAGATGGCAGAGGTCTGGAGCACACTGGAGGAGCTCTGGACACCTCCCAGGGGAGGTGCAGGTCAGGGGAGTGGTCACTCCCCTTTCCTTTGTCCAGTTTCGCGCCAGAGCAGGGGGTAAGGGGTCCCTGAACCGGTGTAGACTGGCTTATGCAGAATTGGGCACATCTGTGCCCAAGAAAGCATTTCCAGAGGCTGGGGGAGGCTACTCCTCCCCTGCTTTCACACCATTTTCCAAAGGGAGAGGGTGTAACACCCTCTCTCAGAGGAAGTTCTTTGTTCTGCCATCCTGGGCCAGGCCTGGCTGGACCCCAGGAGGGCAGATGCCTGTCTGAGGGGTTGGCAGCAGCAGCAGCTGCAGTGAAACCCCAGGAAGGGCAGTTTGGCAGTACCAGGGTCTGTGCTACAGACCACTGGGATCATGGGATTGTGCCAACTATGCCAGGATGGCATAGAGGGGGCAATTCCATGATCATAGACATGTTACATGGCCATATTCGGAGTTACCATTGTGAAGCTACATATAGGTAGTGACCTATATGTAGTGCACGCGTGTAATGGTGTCCCCGCACTCACAAAGTTCAGGGAATTGGCTCTGAAAAATGTGGGGGCACCTTGGCTAGTGCCAGGGTGCCCTCACACTAAGTAACTTTGCACCTAACCTTTACCAGGTAAAGGTTAGACATATAGGTGACTTATAAGTTACTTAAGTGCAGTGAAAAATGGCAGTGAAATAACGGGGACGTTATTTCACTCAGGCTGCAGTGGCAGGCCTGTGTAAGAATTGTCAGAGCTCCCTATGGGTGGCAAAAGAAATGCTGCAGCCCATAGGGATCTCCTGGAACCCCAATACCCTGGGTACCTTAGTACCATATACTAGGGAATTATAAGGGTGTTCCAGTAAGCCAATGTAAATTGGTAAAAATGGTCACTAGCCTGTTAGTGACAATTTGGAAAGAAATGAGAGAGCATAACCACTGAGGTTCTGATTAGCAGAGCCTCAGTGAGACAGTTAGTCACTACACAGGTAACACATTCAGGCACACTTATGAGCACTGGGGCCCTGGGTTACCAGGGTCCCAGTGACACATACAACTAAAACAACATATATACAGTGAAAAATGAGGGTAACATGCCAGGCAAGATGGTACTTTCCTACACAATCCCCCCCCAAACGAAGGACAATAAGATTAGCCATGACCTGATGAGTCTTCATTGTCTAAGTGGAAATATCTGGAGAGTCCATCTGCATTGGAGTGGCTACTCCCAGGTCTATGTTCCACTGTATAGTCCATTCCCTGTAGGGATATGGACCACCTCAACAATTTAGGATTTTCACCTTTCATTTGTTTTAGCCAAAGTAGAGGTTTGTGGTCTGTCTGAACAATGAAGTGAGTGCCAAACAGGTATGGCCTCAACTTCTTCAGAGCCCAGACCACAGCAAAGGCCTCCCTCTCAATGGCAGACCAAAGCTTTTCTCTAGGGGTCAACCTCCTACTAATAAAAGCAACAGGTTGATCCTGGCCCTCAGAATTAGGTTGTGATAGGACTGCCCCTACTCCTAATTCAGATGCATCAGTTTGGACATAGAATTTTTTAGAGTAACAAGGGCTTTTCAGGACAGGTGCAGAGCACATGGCCTGCTTCAGCTCCTCAAAAGCTTTCTGACAGTTTGCTGTCCATAATACCTTTTTAGGCATCTTTTTGGAAGTGAGGTCATTAAGAGGGGCTGCAATGGAGCCATAGTTCTTAATGAACCTCCTGTAATACCCAGTGAGGCCTAGGAAGGCTCTCACCTGAGTCTGTGTAGTAGGGGGAACCCAATCAATAATTGTTTGGATTTTCCCCTGTAGTGGTGCAATCTGTTCCCCACCAACAAGGTGTCCCAGATAAACCACCTTACCCTGCCCTATCTGGCACTTTGAAGCCTTGATAGTGAGGCCTGCCTTTTGCAGGGGCTCCAAAACTTTCCATAGGTGGACCAGGTGATCATCCCAGCTGGAGCTAAAGACAGCTATATCGTCCAAATATGCTGCACTGAAAGCTTCCAGCCCTTGCAGGACTGTGTTCACCAACCTCTGAAAAGTGGCAGGTGCATTTTTCAAACCAAAAGGCATTACAGTAAACTGGTAATGTCCTCCAATGGTTGAAAATGCAGTCTTAGGTTTAGCATCTTCTGACAATTTGATCTGCCAATACCCTGCAGTCAAGTCAAAAGTGCTTAGATGCTTGGCAGATGCCAGTGTATCTATGAGCTCATCTGCCCTGGGTATAGGGTGAGCATCAGTTTTGGTTACCAAGTTGAGACCTCTATAGTCTACACAAAACCGCATTTCCTTCTTTCCATCTTTGGAATGGGGTTTTGGTACCAGTACCACAGGAGAAGCCCATGGACTGTCAGAGTGCTCAACCACTCCTAGTTCTAACATTTTCTGGACCTCTTACTTTATGCAGTCCCTGACATGGTCAGGCTGCCTATAGATCTTACTTTTGACAGGCAAGCTGTCTCCAGTATCTATAGTGTGCTCACACCAAGAAGTGGTACCTGGCACAGTAGAGAAGAGTTCAGAGAATTGATCTAGGAGGTTTATGCAATTGTCTTTCTGCTCAGCAGTAAGACAATCAGCCAAAACTACACCTTCCACCAGAGCATCTTGTTCTGTGGAAGAGAAGAGATCAGGTAGAGGATCACTGTCTTCTTCCTGTCCCTCATCTGTTGCCATGAGCAGGGTGAGATCAGCCCTGTCATAGTAGGGTTTCAGGCGGTTGACATGGAGCACCCTAAGGGGACTCCTGGCAGTGCCTAAGTCAACTAAATAGGTGACTTCTCCCTTCTTTTCAACAATTGTGTGGGGTCCACTCCATTTATCTTGGAGTGCTCTTGGGGCCACAGGCTCCAAGACCCACACTTTCTGCCCTGGGTGGTACTGAACCAAAACAGCCTTCTGATCATGCCATTGCTTCTGGAGCTCTTGGCTGGCCTGAAGGTTTTTACTGGCCTTTTTCATGTACTCAGCCATCCTTGATCTGAGGCCAAGTACATAATCCACAATATCCTGCTTAGGAGCTTTTAAAGGTTGTTCCCAACCCTCCTTTACAAGTGTGAGTGGACCCCTAACAGGGTGTCCAAAAGAAGTTCAAAGGGGCTGAAGCCCACTCCTTTCTGGGGTACCTCCCTGTAGGCAAAAAGGAGGCATGGTAGAAGGATATCCCATCTCCTGCGGAGTTTTTCAGGGAGACCCATAATCATGCCTTTGAGAGTTTTATTAAATCTCTCCGCCAGTCCATTTGTTTGTGGATGATAGGGTGTTGTGAACTTGTAAGTTACACCACACTCCTTCCACATGGCCTTTAAGTATGCAGACATGAAATTGCTTCCCCTGTCTGATACTACTTCCTTTGGGAAGCCCACCCTAGAAAATATTCCCAGGAGGGCCTTTGCCACTGCAGGTGCTGTAGTGGTCCTTAAAGGAATTGCTTCAGGGTATCTTGTGGCATGGTCCACTACCACCAAGATAAACCTATTGCCTGAAGCAGTAGGAGGGTCAAGGGGGCCAACTATGTCAACCCCTACCCTTTCAAAGGGAACCCCAACCACAGGCAGTGGGATAAGGGGTGCCTTTGGGGTGCCACCTGTCTTGCCACTGGCTTGACAGGTTTCACAGGACTTATAAAATTCCTTTGTGTCCTCAGACATTCTAGGACAATGAAACAGGGGAACAAGCCTGTCCCAAGTTTTCATTTGTCCTAGATGCCCAGCTAGGGGAATGTCATGTGCCAGGGTTAGGAGGAACTTTCTGTACTCCTGAGGAATCACTAATCTCCTGGCAGCTCCAGGTTTACGATCCCTATGCTCAGTGTACAAGAGGTTGTCCTCCCAGTAAACTCTGTGAGAGTCACTGACATCCCCATTAGCCTGTTTGACAGCTTGCTGTCTGAGACCCTCTAATGTGGGACAGGTTTGCTGTGCCACACTCAGCTCCTCTCTGGCAGGCCCCCCTTCACCCAAAAGCTCAGCAGTATCTGCTTCCAGCTCCTCTGGTGTAGGTTCTGCACAGGGAGGGAATTCTTCTTCCTCAGAAGATGAATCCACTGTAGAGGGAGGGATAGTAGGAAGTGGTTTGCTTCTACTAGCCCTAGCTTTAGGGAGCACTTGGTCC
The DNA here is from genome assembly GCF_031143425.1 of Pleurodeles waltl. Classification (NCBI taxonomy): domain Eukaryota; kingdom Metazoa; phylum Chordata; class Amphibia; order Caudata; family Salamandridae; genus Pleurodeles; species Pleurodeles waltl. The sequence continues at coordinate 1,316,870,052 of NC_090437.1, read as the reverse complement.
ATTGTTCCAGGATCCAAGCTTCCCTGTCCTTTTTGCTTCTTGGCCTGAGCCCTTGTCAAAACAAAAATATGCCCTGGGATGCCCAGCATTGCTGCATGAGCCTCCAACTCCACATGTGACCAAGCTGATGTCTCCAAATCATTTCCTAGTAGACAGTCTACAGGTAAATCTGTGGCTACCACAACTTTCTTTGGACTAGTAACCCCCCCCAGTTGAGATTAACAACAGCCATGGGGTGGCTAAGTGTGTTGTTGTGAGCATCGGTTACTTGGTACTGGTGACCAAGTAGGTGTTGTTCAGGGTGGACCAGTTTCTCTATGACCATAGTCACACTGGCACCAGTGTCCCTGTAGGCCTGAACCTCAACACCATTTATTAGGGGTAGCTGCTTGTACTTATCCATATTAAGGGGACAAGCAACTAAGGTGGCTAAATCAATAGCCCCCTCAGAGACTAACACAGCCTCTGTGGCCTCCCTAACAAGGCCAACCCCAACTAAGTTACCAATAGTGAGCCCAGCTACTCCCTTGGATTGGCTATTAGTAGGTTTGCTCCCACCACCACTGCTATTAGTAGGGACACTAGGGGTAGCAGTAGGGGTTGTAGTGGTAGGAGCATTGGTGCTTTTCTTTGGACAACTGGGATCTGTTGTCCAATGGCCTTTTATTTTACATAAATAGCACCATGGTTTCTTTTCCTTGTTCTGATTAAAAGAGGATTTGGGCCCACCACCCCCACCAGAGTGTTTTTGTGGGCCTGATGAAGACTCATTTTTAGATTTGTCCCCACCCTTGTCAGAAGACTTACCATCCTTCTTTTTGTTGCCATCTTTGTCACCCCCTGTATGAACTTTTCTGTTCACCCTTGTTCTGACCCATTTGTCTGCCTTCTTTCCCAATTCTTGGGGAGAGGTCAGATCAGAGTCCACAAAGTACTGGTGCAACAAATCAGACACACAATTATTAAGAATATGCTCTCTCAGGATCAAGTTATACAGGCTGTCATAATCAGTAACTTTACTGCCATGTAACCACCCCTCCAAGGCCTTCACTGAATGGTCAATTAAATCAACCCAGTCTTGTGAAGACTCCTTTTTGGTCTCTCTGAACTTTATCCTGTATTGTTCAGTGGTTAAGCCATAACCATCCAGGAGTGCATTCTTAGGAACTTGGAAATTATTAGCATCATTTTCTTTCACAGTAAGGAGCCTATCCCTACCTTTTCCACTAAATGATAGCCATAGGATAGCAGCCCACTGCCTTTGAGGGACATCCTGTACAACACAGGCCCTCTCAAGTGCAGCAAACCACTTGTTAATGTCATCCCCCTCCTTATAAGGGGGAACTATCTTGTGCAGATTCCTGGAATCATGCTCTTTTGCAGGATGACTATGGGGAATACTGCTGCTGCCACCATGGGTATCTAAACCCAACTTCTGTCTTTCCTTCTCTAGTTCAAAAGACTGTCTATCCAAATCCAGCTGTTGCTTTTTAAGCTTCAGTCTGGTTTGTTCCACCCTCAACTTATTGAGTTCCCTCTCTAACATTCTGTCATCAGGGTTGGTGGGAGGGACATTCCTAGAAACAGAGGTATGATGGGAATGAACAGAAGGAGACCTGTCCCTTACAGAAGCCACCCTAACAGCTTGGCTGACAGAAACATTACTACCAGTATGGTGAGAATAAATGCTTTTGCTATGATGTGAGACAACACTATTTGTATGGTGTGGCTCATCATCATTACCAACTATGCTAGACTGTCTAGTAATGGGCAGGCTAGGAAGTTTCTTTCCTGAATCTTTTCCTGGGGGAGTCCCTGAATCAGATTGGGAACTATTAGGTACTTTTTCAACAGATGGGGCACCTATAGCCTTATCTTGTTCTCTAAGCATGTTAAGTAACAGTTCCAAGGAAGGATTCTTCCCTACACTCAAACCTCTCTCTATGCAGAGACTCCTTGCTCCTTTCCAGCTAAGGTGATCATATGCAAGTTTGGACAGATCAACATTTTGGCCTGTGCCAGACATTTTTAGAGAGAGTTAAAGTGATAGAAAAAGAGAAAAAAGTTTTCAGAACTTTTTGGAAAGACAGAAAAAAACTTTTTAAACTTTTAAGAACTTTTTGAAAGTTTAGAAGTACTTTTCAGCACTTAGAAAAGAGTGAAAAGAGGAAATGCAAAACTTTTTGGCTATGTGTATATACACTGACCTTGTTTTGTATATTTTTCTCTTATGAAAAGTAAAATGACAAGAGTGGTAAGTAGTCTCAAAGCACTTATCCCACCACTGCACAACCAATGTAGGAGGCTGGACTGGCTTGTAGTGAGTACCAAGGGGTACTTGCACCTTGCACCAGGCCCAGTTATCCCTTATTAGTGTATAGGGTGTCTAGCAGCTTAGGCTGATAGATAATGGTAGCTTAGCAGAGCAGCTTAGGCTGAACTAGGAGACGGGTGAAGCTACTACAGAACCACTTAGTGTCATATGCACAATATCATAAGAAAACACAATACACAGTTATACTAAAAATAAAGGTACTTTATTTTTATGACAATATGCCAAAGTATCTTAGAGTGTACCGTCAGTGAGAGGATAGGAAATATACACAAGATATATATACACAATAGCAAAAATATGCAGTATAGTCTTAGAAAACAGTGCAAACAATGTATAGTTACAATAGGATGCAATGGGGAAACATAGGGATAGGGGCAACACAAACCATATACTCCAAAAGTGGAATGCGAACCACGAATGGACCCCAAACCTATGTGACCTTGTAGAGGGTCGCTGGGACTATTAAAAAATAGTGAGAGTTAGAAAAATAACCCTCCCCAAGACCCTGAAAAGTGAGTGCAAGTGCACTAAAGTTCCCCTAAGGATAAAGAAGTCGTGCTAGAGGAATAATGCAGGAAAGACACAAACCAGCAATGCAACAACTGTGGATTTCCAATCTAGGGTACCTGTGGAACAAGGGGACCAAGTCCAAAAGTCACAAGCAAGTCGGAGATGGGCAAATGCCCAGGAAATGCCAGCTGCGGGTGCAAAGAAGCTTCTACTGGACAGAAGAAGCTGAGGTTTCTGCAAGAACGAAAAGGGCTAGAGACTTCCCCTTTGGTGGACGGATCCCACTCGCCGTGGAGAGTTGTGCAAAAGTGTTTTCCTGCCGAAAGAACGCCAACAAGCCTTGCTAGCTGCAAATTGTGCGGTTAGCGTTTTTGGACGCTGCTGTGGGCCAGGAGGGACCAGGAGGTCGCAAATTGGACCAGGAGGTAGAGGGGACATCGAGCAAGACAAGGAGCCTTCTCAGCAGCAGGTAGCACCCGGAGAAGTGCCAGAAACAGGCACTACAAGGATGCGTGAAACGGTGCTCACCCGAAATCACACAAAGGAGTCCCACGTCGCCGGAGACCAACTTAGAAAGTCGTGCAATGCAGGTTAGAGTGCCGTGGACCCAGGCTTGGCTGTGCACAAAGGATTTCCACCGGAAGTGCACAGGGGCCGGAGTAGCTGCAAAAGTCGCGGTTCCCAGCAATGCAGCCCAGCGAGGTGAGGCAAGGACTTACCTCCACCAAACTTGGACTGAAGAGTCACTGGACTGTGGGGGTCACTTGGACAGAGTTGCTGGATTCGAGGGACCTCGCTCGTCGTGCTGAGAGGAGACCCAAGGGACCGGTAATGCAGCTTTTTGGTGCCTGCGGTTGCAGGGCGAAGATTCCGTCGACCCACGGGAGATTTCTTCGGAGCTTCTGGTGCAGAGAGGAGGCAGACTACCCCCACAGCATGCACAAGCAGGAAAACAGTCGAGAAGGCAGCAGGATCAGCGTTACAGAGTTGCAGTAGTCGTCTTTGCTACTATGTTGCAGGTTTGCAGGCTTCCAGCGCGGTCAGTAGTCGATTCCTTGGCAGAAGGTGAAGAGAGAGATGCAGAGGAACTCGGATGAGCTCTTGCATTCGTTATCTAAAGTTTCCCCAGAGACAGAGACCCTAAATAGCCAGAAAAGAGAGTTTGGCTACTTAGGAGAGAGGATAGGCTAGCAACACCTGAAGGAGCCTATCAGCAGGAGTCTCTGACGTCACCTGGTGGCACTGGCCACTCAGAGCAGTCCAGTGTGCCAGCAGCACCTCTGTTTCCAAGATGGCAGAGGTCTGGAGCACACTGGAGGAGCTCTGGACACCTCCCAGGGGAGGTGCAGGTCAGGGGAGTGGTCACTCCCCTTTCCTTTGTCCAGTTTCGCGCCAGAGCAGGGGCTAAGGGGTCCCTGAACCGGTGTAGACTGGCTTATGCAGAATTGGGCACCTCTGTGCCCAACAAAGCATTTCCAGAGGCTGGGGGAGGCTACTCCTCCCCTGCCTTCACACCATTTTCCAAAGGGAGAGGGTGTCACACCCTCTCTCAGAGGAAGTTCTTTGTTCTGCCATCCTGGGCCAGGCCTGGCTGGACCCCAGGAGGGCAGATGCCTGTCTGATGGGTTGGCAGCAGCAGCAGCTGCAGTGAAACCCCAGGAAGGGCAGTTTGGCAGTACCAGGGTCTGTGCTACAGACCACTGGGATCATGGGATTGTGCCAACTATGCCAGGATGGCATAGAGGGGGCAATTCCATGATCATAGACATGTTACATGGCCATATTCGGAGTTACCATTGTGAAGCTACATATAGGTAGTGACCTATATGTAGTGCACGCGTGTAATGGTGTCCCCGCACTCACAAAGTTCAGGGAATTGGCTCTGAACAATGTGGGGGCACCTTGGCTAGTGCCAGGGTGCCCTCACACTAAGTAACTTTGCATCTAACCTTTACCAGGTAAAGGTTAGACATATAGGTGACTTATAAGTTACTTAAGTGCAGTGTAAAATGGCTGTGAAATAACGTGGACGTTATTTCACTCAGGCTGCAGTGGCAGGCCTGTGTAAGAATTGTCAGAGCTCCCTATGGGTGGCAAAAGAAATGCTGCAGCCCATAGGGATCTCCTGGAACCCCAATACCCTGGGTACCTCAGTACCATATACTAGGGAATTATAAGGGTGTTCCAGTAAGCCAATGTAAATTGGTAAAATTGGTCACTAGCCTGTTAGTAAATAAATGAGAGAGCATAACCACTGAGGTTCTGGTTAGCAGAGCCTCGGTGAGACAGTTAGGCACCACACAGGGAACACATACATATAGGCCACAAACTTATGAGCACTGGGGTCCTGACTAGCAGGGTCCCAGTGACACATAACAAACATACTGAAAACATGGGGTTTTCACTATGAGCACTGGGCCCTGGCTAGCAGGATCCCAGTGAGACAGTGAAAATACCCTGACATACACTCACAAACAGGCCAAAAGTGGGGGTAACAAGGCTAGAAAGAGGCTACTTTCTCACATTTGCACAAAGAACAACTGATTTTCTCTTGAGCAGCCATTGGTGTAAGGTTATTTGTACATTAAAGTATGCCTTGAGTACAAAACACATACAAAAGGCACCACATTCTGCCTTTATGTCATAGTTAAAAATAAAATTAAGAATATTGTCAAACAAATACATCATTACTTGCTTTTGTATGATTAAGAACATCATTGGCACCAGACCTGTAGCAAATTTGACCCATCTCAAATTTTAGTAGTTTTTGCAGTGTGACACTGGAGATTTTCACACATCACTGAGTGCACAGATCTTGGTGTCTGCTTTAGTGCTTTACAATAAAACATCAGCTGTGCTGTTCATGTTAGAATACAAAAACACAATTTCACAAGAACATAAATTCAACTTATAAAACTGATATAGGAGCCGAAGGCACTGAAAGTGTTTCTTCATTTATACCTAAATGGAGCACGCGTACCCAGGAGGGTAGGTCCATTGGTATACAATGATAGAATATAATCTCTTGTGGATGGTGATGGTGTCAATCATTTCACTCCTCTTGAATCCCAGTAAGCATTGCTGTTTGTCTGGGAGGGGGAGAGAGATTTTTTAAAGAATTGAATACAGTATCCCTAGAAAACATGACCACTGAACAGTACCCTATAACACTCCAATTCAAAAACCCCAAAGGGTCAGGGAGTAGAACCTAGACAAACAGATCTAGTTTTTTGAAGACCCATTCGGTTACTGGGATGTTTAAGGTCCAGTTTCATTCTGGTTACTATAAATCGCGGTGGGTTCAAGCATATTCCAGGGAGCACTTTCAATATTATCTGATGAGGTTCCTATATTTTAAAAATAAAAGTATCTCAGGGACACCGCAGTTTGACAAATTTGGATGTCAGTGGGTATGTATGGACAGTAATACCCATTGACACCCACATTCATTTTTAACCATAGCAAGGGCACCCAGTGCTAAAGGGATACTGAGTTGTCCCTTAGGTATTTCTACATTAAAAAACCTCAGTCAGACAATATCAGATTCGGCATCCCTCTGTATTGTCTTTAAAAATATTAATAATAAAACTTTGAACATAATACAATTAATTGACAGCATATCAAAAATAATCAAATAAATTACAAAATCAATTGTTTAATAAACTAATCAACATTTAAAACATAAACAGCAGGTTTTTAAATTATTGATTACTGTTCAAAGAAAATGTATTCAGTCTTTGACAAAAACCATCAAAGTATGTTAGAATCAAGAAAAACAACACAATAAATAAAAATAATCTTGTACTAAATTAATTAGAGTTGTAATTAGTGCATAATAGCTTTGCAAGTAAAATTTACTGCGTGCAAGTAGTTTCTGGTAATAAAAACAGACTCTGGTGGGACACACGCAACAAATAAAAATATTTGGATCGCAACACCACTGATCTGCAGACACAAACATCATTACTATACCTTGTAAGGATGTAAAGTGCATTGTGTGTTAAAAATACTAATATTTAAGAAACATGCATACAAAATATAAATTAATTTCAGTTATCATATAATCCCACCAAATAAAATCTGTTTCAAGATAAAACCAAATCATCAATCAGACACAGGGATGACAAAAGCGTGCGTACGTAAGGCCTGATTTAGAGTTTGGGGGTGGGTGTTACTCCATCATTAACGAGAAGGCTATCCCGGTCACCGTATTACGATCCCATCATAGCCTATGGAGATCATAATACAGTGGATGGGCTATCCGTTACATTTGTAATGGTGTAACTCGTCGCAAAACTCTATATCAGGTCTCTAATCTTTAGGTGTTTGCACCAAACGTTTAACAAAAAGCTGCTTCCCACAAAGAAATTTGGGCCTAAAGTATCTTTTTGGAATTATGTGTGTATTCAGATAGTGTGTGACTTTTAAATTCAGGCAAACAGGACGTATCCAACGCCTGCGGCGATAGTAATACTCAGTGGAAAACAAAAAGGCATATTCCTCTGTTTCCGAGGCCAAGCCACATGCAGACTTGTTCTCTGGCCCAGTCACTAAAAGTCCTTAGAGGTGAACAGCTTAAGTGGAATTTCACATACAGGATTTTCGCTAATGGAGGCAAGATCATATTTAGAAATGGTTCAAACTGAGGACTTGACCTAAAGCTCAGAAACTGGTTGGTTAAATGTCCTGAGGCTGCATTCATAGCATATTGATCACACACATATGACCAGTACTCAGCTTTTACACTAGCTATCTCTGCCTTGCATGTTGTCTCAGGATGTCCCACAGTCTACTATTAAATAGTAGCCAAATTCTTACATCTAACAGGATGTAGTCTATAACACTTCTACAGGGTCCCCTCTTAAAAGTAGGCTGTCCTCCTGGGGTGGAGTGAACACGGCCATTACAGGCCCCTAGGTTCCTCTTGACCACCAGACACGCAAGCTCAAGAGCAGCATTGAAAAAAACATGTGCTGGCCTTTGCAAGACAAAAAAGAAGATGGCTCAAATGAAACACTGAAATCTCTTGCAACCACAATGTTCTCCTACTGTTGGCCAAAGTTAGTGAATCAATACCGAACAGATCTAACATAAACATTAAATACAATCAGACTTAGATCTGAGGGAAACTTGAGCAGAACCCCAATTAGATCAGGGGAGTCTATTTTTAACTGCATGGTGGCACAAGCAATACATTTTTTAACTAAGAATATCAAACCCCCAACCACTCTGCCTGCTTTCTTCGGGGTGCTAGCTTCAACGCTATAAGTATAATAACCATTACCAAACATTTTGCCCACATCCCATATCTTCTGAAAAACACAGACATCATTTTTCCCAATAAGAATAGTCTACTCTGTATCAAAAAGTTTAGAGTTTATGCCTGCCACATTCCATAATATCATAGTCATGCCCTCTTGCACATCAGTGCCTTCCTCATTCATACTTTCAACAGCCCCATCCATGGACTGACAAGTGATGTCCAAAGTAGGTGTAACTACTCTTTGCTCTGTCTGTCTTGAGTCCACCACATTTGTAAAGAGGGTCTGAGTGTTAGGAAATTTGTGGATCCTCAGAAATTCCAGAACTTTCCCTCAGAAAAATGTGACATAAATGTGTTTTCAGTGAAATTGTGAGGTTTGCAAGGGCTTCTGTGCAAGAACAATTGTGAAATCCAATGAAATCCAGGCAAGCCACATCATCCTCGACTCTACTAGGTATCTATTTTTAAAAAATGTCAGTGTTGGAAATGGCCTTCTCTACATGGGAACCCCCAGTGCTTAATTTGTAGAAAAAGAAGTAGGTGTAACTACTCTTTGCTCTATCTCTGAGTTCTTCAGCGAGGCATCAAGAGTATAACGAGCAGCAGCAGAGATAACAGCACACTTGGCTTTGTGGTCTTGGGATAATCAGTCTACCAGGTTCAAACCAGAACCCTGGTCATATTGTGTTGTGACTTGAATTGTTGCTATGCATTCTCTCCTTAGTTACCAGTTCCCTTTTGCTCAGCCATTGTGATTGTGATATAATGGAATGTCGATGTGTGCCTGTTGGAAATGAATGTCAGTAGGTAACAGAATGCCTAGCAACAATTCAAGTCACAATACATACCCCAGGTCCGCAGGAGCTAGGCCTTGGCGCAGTTTGATGAGCAGCCTGCTGTTCAATGGATTTGTGAGCAGAAGTAGCCAGGTGCAGACATGGAGGTCATAGTTTTAACTGAATTGCAGAATTTGTGGGACCATCAAGGTGATGTGTATAATTGAAAGTTAATTAGGCCATCTATCAGTGATGATTTAAAAAAAAAAACACCACTATGTAATCAGAGTGGTGTGATCTGTTGTTGCATAGGCAATGTCAGATCTAATCATTGATTGACTCTGATCTGATTCAGCATCCTCAAAAGCATTCCTGTCCAACTTTGGAACTGGGGTTAGATTAACCATTCTCCGTGGATTACTCTTGTGTTTTGTGTTTGAATGAACAGATTCCAGATTGACCATATGAGTATAGGGTTTGAGAAGTGGGAGTGGCATCACTGTACATTGGCTCACCTTAAGTCTATTGTTAGGCCCCGTTTTTTTTCATTACTCAGTGTTAGACTTTTCATCCTTGACGTGGTCTCCCATAACTTTTTGCCTCTGTTTCCCAGGCTGTTGATGGGTGCTGGACTCCCTTTTTTCTGTTTTTGTTACTCTGGGCACTTTACCACTGCTAACTAGTGCCACAGTGCAAGTGCATCTATACAAAATGTGTATGTAATTGGCTTATCCATTATTCAGCATATTTGATGTACTAGTAAGGCCCTAGTAAAGTGCACTGGAGGTGCTCAGGGCCTATAAATCAAATGCTACTAGTGGGCCTGCAGCATTAGTTGTGCCAACTACATAAGTATCCCTGTAATCATGTCTCAGACCTGCCACTGCAGTGTGTGTGTATGTGCAGTTTTAAACTGTAAATTTGACTTGGCAAGTATACCCACTTGCCAGGCCTAAACATTCCCTTTTCTTACATGTAAGGCACCCCTACTGTAGGCCCCAGGTAGCCCCAAGGGCAGGGTGCAGTGTATGGTTAAGACAGGACATATAGGGGGTTATTACAACTTTGGAGGAGGTGTTAATCCGTCCCAAAAGTGACGGTAAAGTGACGGATATACCACCAGCCGTATTACGAGTTCCATAGGATATAATGGACTCGTAATACGGCTGGTGGTATATCCGTCACTTTACCGTCACTTTTGGGACAGATTAACACCTCCTCCAAAGTTGTAATAACCCCCATAGTAATGTGTTGTATATGTCCTGACAGTGAAATATTGCTAAATTAGTTTTTCACTGTTGCAAGGCCTGCCCCTCTCATAGGTTAATATGGGGGATAACTTCAAATCTGATTAAAGTGTAGATCCCCTTTGTGAGCGGCTGGAGATTTGGAGTTTGGGGTCTCTGAGCTCACAAGTTAAAAATACATCTTTTAGTAAAGTTGATTTTAAGATTGTGTGTTTCAAAATGCCACGTTTAGAAAGAGAGCATTTCTTGTTTAAACCATTTCTGTGACTGCCTGTTTGTGTATTCCCTGTCTGTGTCAGTTTACAGTTGGGCTGGTTGTACCACACACTAGACAGTGACACAAAGGGAGCTGGGGTTTAGCCTGCATATCCTGCTGAGCCATCTGTGCTAGGAGGGAGGGGAGGAGTGGTCACTTACACCTAATAGGGCTGTGCCTGCCCTCACACAATGCAGTCTCCAACCTCTGGAGAGACTCCTACTCTGCCAAGGCGTGGCCATCCAGTTCCTGGGACCCTGAAGGGAGAAGCTGGCAGCCTAAGAGGAAGAAATCCACGCACAGAACGCCATGTGGGGAAAAGATCGACGCGACACCGATCTGCGGCTTAAAAATAGACACGCCGCCAGGTTCGCGACTGAAAATCAACGCTCACCTGCAACATGACCCGAAGATGGACGTCAGAGGCTGGAAAAACGATGCACAGCATTGCTGACAGAGGCTGGTGAGCTCACAACCTGCGCTGCGTGGTTTTCGGATCATCGGGCGGCTGGATTTTCTATGCAAACACCGCTGGGCGTGTAAAAACAACACAAGGCCTGCCCGGACCCGATAGTGCTGACCGGATCGACACATCGCTCTCCTGCAGAGAGAAGAAGCAACGCACCCGACAAAAGGAGAAACAACGCAACGTCCTGCTCGCGAGTGAAATGGACGCATCACAAGCCCTTTTTGACACACACTCACCCGTGCAGGGTTATTTTTGACGCACCCAAGGTACATTTTTATGCTAACAGTGTTAGTGATAACTTGACTTGTGTATTGTGGATTTTTGTCATTTTGGTCTTGTTTTGTTTAGATAAATATTCTCTATTTTTCTAAACCTGTGCTGTGTCATTTTGTAATGTTTTGATTAAGTTTCTGTGTGTGATGGTACAAATTCCTTACACCTAGCAGTCTGAAGGTAAGCCTACTGCTCATGCCAAGCTACTAAGGGGGCAAGCAGGGGTGAGCTGAGGGTGATTCTCTTTTACCCTGACTAGAGTGAGGGTCCTTGCTTGTACAGGGGGTAACCTGACTGCCAACCAAAGACCCCATTTCTAACACTCAGGGGGTCATTCTGACCCTGGCGGTCATGGACCGCCAGGGCCAACGACCGCGAAAGCACCGCCAACAGGCTGGCGGTGCTTCCTGGCCAATTCTGACTGCGGCGGTAAAGCCGCGGTCAGAAAAGGGAAACTGGCGGTTTCCCGCCGGTTTTCCCCTGGCCATAGGAATCCTCCATGGCGGCGCTGCAAGCAGTCCCTGGCGGTTCTTACGGCCAGGAACAGGATGGCAGGAACGGGTGTCGTGGGGCCCCTGGGCATGGGCATGGCATGGGCAGTGCAGGGGCCCCCTAACAGGGACCCATAATGATTTTCAGTGTCTGCTTAGCAGACACTGAAAATCGCGAAGGGTGCCACTGCACCCGTCGCACCCCAGCAACTCCATTCGGAGCCGGCTTCATCGTTGCTGGGTCTTTCCCGCTGGGCAGGCGGGCGGCCTTTTGGCGGTCGCCCGCCTGCCCAGCGGGAAAGTCAGAATGACCGCCACGGTCATTTGACCGCAGTGCGGTCTTCTGGCGGGGGAACTTTGGCGGGCGGCCTCCGCCGCCCGCCGAAGTTGGAATGACCCCCTCAGTCTCTCAGAGTTGTTAGGTTTCAGTACTGGCCTTGGATGGTCATTATGTAGATGTTTATGGTCAAAGTTCCAAGTTTCTGTCTGGGTGCTTGTGGCCTTGCTACCTCTAAAAGTACTAGCTCTTGGGATAAAATACTTGAGGCTTGTGTGGCAGGAAGTAGTTTACCCCAAGCAAAGGTGTTGTCACTCACAGCAAGCCCCTGGCCGCTCCCTGAAGGGGTGGATGTAACTCTGGCGGCAGCAGCACATAGTGTTGCAGGTCATTGTGACCTGAATTGCTCCTCTCAACTAACATAGTAACCAGGGCCAGCAATGTGTCCAGTTTAGAATGAAGCGAGGGAAGTCCTTCATCAACAGCCACTGAATGACACAAATTTCCTTAGTTTTAACCTCAGTAGATGTGGATTTGGGACAACTACAATTTTAGGAGAAAGCGGAAATCCAGCGTCGCCATATAGAGCACTGTCATCATGGGCTGAAGATTTAGCTGTTTCAGGGCCAGTTTTAGTCATTGACAGACTCTTTTTAAACATTTCTGGGATTTTCCCTTGCACTGTGGTCCCCTTAGGCACCTTGGCATTTAGGGGGTCATTCCGAATCCCGCCGGCGGCGGTAACCGCACGCCCGGCGGGAGCCGCCGAATGACCGCACCGCGGTCAAATGACCGCGGCGGTCATTCTGAGTTTCCCGCTGGGCTGGCGGGCGACCGCCAGAAGGCCGCCCGCCCGCCCACCGGGAAACCCCCTTCCACGAGGATGCCGGCTCCGAATGGAGCCGGCGGAGTGGAAGGGGTGCGACGGGTGCAGTTGCACCCGTCGCGATTTTCAGTGTCTGCCACGCAGACACTGAAAATCTATGTGGGGCCCTGTTAGGGGGCCCCTGCAGTGCCCATGCCAATGGCATATGCCAATGGCATGGGCACTGCAGGGGCCCCCAGGGGCCCCACGACACCCGTTCCCGCCAGCCAGGTTCTGGCGCCAGGCTGGCGGGAAGGGGGTCAGAATCCCCATGGCGGCGCTGCTTGCAGCGCCGCCGTGGAGGATTCCCTGGGGCAGCGGGAAGCCGGCGGGAAACCGCTGGCTTCCCTTTTCTGACCGCGGCTTTACCGCCGCGGTCAGAATGCCCCCGGAAGCACCGCCAGCCTGTTGGCGGTGCTTCCGCGGTCGTTGGCCCTGGCGGTCCATGACCGCCAGGGTCAGAATGACCCCCTTAGTATGGCTTAAACATACTCTATTAAGTGACAAATGGCCTCCATTGTACTTAAACCAGCATTGCTGCTAATAAATGATCCACCCTCACAGGGTTATTTTAGCTTTTTGGCAGCTGATTTTGGTGCCTCTTAGGCTTTACACTTCCCCAGATCAGCTGCGGAGTTCCCAACTGCTAAAGGCTACCTAGTAAAAAATGCTTAACTTCGGCTTTAAGGGACTTTGGGAGACAAAAGGTTTGGGGTACTCACAGTTTAACAGTGGGCAGTGGTCAAGGTATAGATGTTAGAGGATAGGCCAAGCCCAGCCTCTTCTAGGTGATGATGGGCCTGCTCTTGGCCTGGTCTTCGCCTGGGTGCGTCCCGCAGTGTGGTATCTGACAGCGCTTTTGTAGCAGTGGCATGGCCCCTCCTCGTGGCACTAGGGCGGGGTTTGGCACAGCAACAAGACCTGCTGGGGGACGTAGTCCCACCCCAGCAGGTCAGCAGAGCCACAGTGTGCGTCCCCCTGTGGTATGTGAGAGTGATTTTGGAGCAGTGGTGTGGGCCCTACTTCCTGTCACTGGAGCAAGGTTTGGTGCACCAACAGGGCCTGCTGGGGGTCGTAATCCCAGCCCAGCAGGTCAGCAGTGTCAGAGTGCATGTCCTTCACTGCGGTATAGGAGAGCGCTTTTGTAGCGGTGGTGTGGCCCCTCCTCTTGGCACTCGAGTAAGATTTGGTGCTTTAAGAGGTAGTCCCACCCCAACAGGTCAGCAGAGAGACATGTCCCCACATTACAAGAAAACTGTTTGGTTTAGATTGAAAATGTTGACCTGTCAATGTTGTGTTTTGTGGTATTTCCTATCACAAGCACTTGGCCAACCTACACAAGTGGGATACTGCTTTTTATGGGGAGATGTGAGGGAACGCTGGGTGCTAGGAAATAGATGTGTGTAAAATTTGGCAACTATGCCAGCTTGAGTAGTCAAGAGTAATTTGGGGCAAACAGCTTACTGCAGGAACACAGGAAGAGCAAGCTAAGATGTGGAACAACTGCTGGCTACTGCTGTTCATGTTTTGTCATAGTGCTATTTTCTTAGCGCAAAATGCATCCTCAGGTCCAATTTGTACACAAGGGTAAATTTTGAACTAAGAAAATAGTATTAAATGCTGGATTATGCTTCTCATACAATTATGTTTAATTACAAGTAATCTTAGGGTAATTATGAGTAATTACGCCAGAGATAATGACTCCCAACTTTAATATTTTCACCTAACTATGACATCACTTTAACCTTTGCTTTTTTCAATTAATTACTAATGTATTTTGGGGAAAGTAAGGTATTACCATGCCTAACTATAACATCACTTTAACCTTGATCATTTTCATTGATATTTAAGTTTTTTTAACATGAATAAAGATTTTATTACTAAACCTAACTATACAAACTCCCCACCATGCACTGCCTTCGGCCATCAGTGTTATGGAGTTGGGTGTAGGGCTTGACCTGTTGCTAAAGATTGCACCTAATCCTCAGAGGGCACCCAACCCAATGCCGCTCATGGTCTTTGGACCGCTCTGTGGCCAGTACCTCCACTCAAACCCTCCACAGGCAGTCAACCCCGAACTGCTAGCCAATCTCCTGTGGTTGCGCAATATCAACAGACACATTTCCAATGTTTTTTTTTTTTTTTGCCTGAATGGTGTCCCTCTGGGACCATGTCCATGAGTCCTAAGATGTCTACCGCAAGATCTTTGTTGAAGTTCTGGCAGCCAATCAGATCATTCTCGATTGATCCCTCTGGTTCACAAATCTTCCCCTGCATATAAAATAAATAGATTTTTAACCTTGATTTCCCAAAAACTACTGGATGGGTTTACATCAAATCTCAAAAAGCACACATTAGGGCTAAGGATGTAGCTTTCAGCTAATTTTGGTGTAAATATGTTCAGCTGTTTTTTTCGGTATCGCCTTTTAACTTTCGAATGGAAAATTGCATGGTGAAAACACGTTCCACATGCATTCTGAGTTAGAGCTGTATGCTCTTCAGCTGGAGTGCTGCAACCCCTTGTGGTTGGACCTATGGCTCCATTTTTCACCTAAAGAATATTAATGAAAGATTCAAGCACATAATTAAGATTTGTGATATTTACGCTTTATTTAAATGTTCCCTGTGACATTTATTGTTAATAATCATTGATATGTGTATATTAATAAAAACATATATTGAATTATGTTAACAGATGAATTATTGTGGTGATTTTTTAACAAAGATAATATTGTTCTTCTGACCTTTTGAAAAAGCCAGTTGGTCTGCCTTGCCAAGAGTGGCACCCCTTCATATTGTTACTTTACGCTAGAAAACTCAGCATTTCCCAGAAAAAGGCATTATAACATATTACTTTATGTCAAAAGACCATACAAATCCACAAAAAAACAGAGGTCAAAGGACATTATAGCTAGGCGAAAATGTCAGTTAAAACATAACGCCATGTACTGCTTGTACTATCATATATTCCATCACTCATGACATGTTCACTGACGGCATTCATAACATACCTAATGACATCTGAAAAAACATTGTTGGTAAAAATATTGTGCTTTGTGAGGGTGCCACTTTAGGGCACAAGTTATGGTTATTTGAAATAATTATAACTAATACATTTCAGTAGTTTTTTTAGTTTAAACCATTATTGGCCTTATTATGAGTGTGGGGTTCTTCAAACCGCATACTCCCGGTGAAGGCCAGGACCACCGCTGTTGCGGCGGTCTGACCATCACATTGAAATCCTAGTGGTCAGACCGCCAGGGAACCACCAGCACCACAGGGATCCATGATCCCGGCAGCCTGGCGGTGGCAGAGATCATAATCTGCCAGGGCAGCACTGCATGTAGGGGTGTCCTGCAGATGTTTTTCTCCACCAGCCTTTTCATGGCAATAACACCTCCATGAAAATGCTGGCAGAGAACAGGTGTAGGCGGCCACAGGGGTGACCCTGCACTGCCCATGCACCTGGCATAGGCAGTGTAGGGGCCCTCCTGCCCAGCACCGTTGCAATTGCCGCCAGCTTGAGACCATGCTGTAGCCTGTTTCCTGCTACGCCGGTGGGTGGAATCCTCAGTTTCCGCCTGCCGGCCTAACAGGAAGCTTAATAACTCCGACAGGGTGGTCACCACGAGGCCCTATGTTTTCAAATGACATTTTCATCTAACTATAACTTCCTTTTCATTATATATATCACGCGATTCACAGTTCAGCCTGGAACATGTTGCTGAAATGTTGGCTACACATATAGACATACATTTAGATTTTATTGCATATCATCATTTGTTTAATACTCCCACAGTGCTGTTCACAATCAGATGTCCTGTGCAATAATTGCAATAATTGCTTTGTAAACTGTAACACGGTTGAATAATCTAGCAGATAATGTGCAAATACACGAAGGTGATGCCACTTGAGGTAAAGCATTCAGGTCTGGCATATGCTTTTTAAAATGGTTAGAGAAAAATAGGCTATCTAGAAAACATCTATTGAGGTCTCTACTGGTGATATCTATATTATTCAGGACAATAGCACCACATGCAGAGATGTTCCTTCTTCATGCTTTGTTTTTCTGAATATCAGCTTTTAGATTGATCATAAAAATCTGGAGTACAAGTCCAAGTAGACAGGGCTGGTTGTGGTATGGGAATGGTAGCATTGTTTCCCCTCATGGTATAGGAGGAGGTCCAGATGTTTGATGCCAGATTTTCCTGACATTAAAATTAGATCAGGTTGTCCCTTGCTTGGAAAATCCAGAAGAACACCAGACTAGTTGTTGATCGAATGGATTCCTATCCTACCTGGGGACACTGTTCCACCTAACTCATAATCTGGCAGTTAGTAGCATGACCTGGCTTTGTGTGGAGTATTAGTTCCAAAAGAAAGCAAAAACTAGCAAGGCACAAAAAGAAATTGTGCAATATCTTCACTCTTCCTTTTTTTAGTTTACACAAAGATTATACCATTACTTGATTTTCTATTGAGCTGCCATTGGCATGAAGAGATTTGTACTTGCAAGCATGCCTAGAGTACAAAACTCATACAAGACACGTCAAATTCTGCCTTTATGTCATCGTACTACATAAAATTATGAATATTGTCAAACAAAAACATACTTCACATCAATTGAACCCCAGATACATTGCTGTTTGTCTGGGAGGGGGAGATACATTTTGTCGAGAGCAGAATACTGTCTTCCTAGCAAACACGACCACTGAATGGTATCCTATAACTCTCCTTTTAAAAAAAAAAAACAAGGGTGGAGGGCTGGAACCTAGAATAAACAGATCTAGTTATTTTGAAGACCCACTCTTTTAGTGGGATTTTTAAGGTCCAGTCTCATTATGACTCCTACAAATCATTATCTGATAATGTTCCTGTTTTTTTAAAATAAAAATATCTCAGGGACACCCAACCATATTCCAGGGAGCACGTTCAATATTATCTTACAAGTTTTTGGGTAAATACAAAATACCTCAAGGAGACCCCAGTCTGACAAATGTAGATGGCAATGACTATGTATGGAAAGTAATACCCATATACACCCACATTCATCTTTTAACCAAAGCTATGGCACCCAATTGAAAAGGGAAACTGTAATGTCCCTGAGGTATCTTTATTAAAAAAAAAAAACAGCCACACAATATGAGATTTCTGCATCCCTCTATGTTGTTTTTAAAAATACTACTAATAAAAAATAGTACTTATATAGAATACAACTATTTATTATTCAACGCATTACATTTTTTACATAAATTACAAAATCAAATATTTATTTAACCAATCAACATTTAAAAAAACTAATCAGCAGGTTTTTAAATTATGGATTAAATAATGTTAAAATGAAATATCTTGCAGAATTCATAAAATACATTTAAAAAAATGAAACTATAATGAAACTAAATGTTTTATAATCAAGCTTGAAAAAACTAGTTACAAACTCCAGCCCTATTACTCTAGAAACCCAACAAAGCACCATAAAAAAGAGTAAAGTGAACTAAAAAGAAAATTAAAAATATGTATTACCAACTCAAAAAATAAGCTAGACTAAAACCAAGTACACTTACCAGGATGCCAGGTTTATTACTTTGCCTATCTTATGATACGTCTGTCTTTTTTGTTCTTTTTTTCTATGCTTATTGTAGTCCTAAACTAATCCATGTACTGTCAAATCCCTCAGTGCAAGTGAAGCTTGTAAAAGACATTAAAGCAGTGATGGAAAAATAATGGCACTATCCTCATCCAAATGTCATCTCATCCAAAACCAGTTCATTAACAATTAGATAGGAAATACTACATGGTGATAGATGCCCCAGTTACACACCTGTAATCTTCATTACTCTGAGTCCAAGTCTTACCTGATGCAATACTTTCAAGCACAATTCTATTTCTGTCCTGCAGAACCTGTTCCCTAGCTGAACAAAGAAACCATAAAATCATGTCCTGTCTTTTAAATAAGCTATTATTTTAAAAACAACAAACACAAATATAATCAATCACAAACTCTGTGAGGGAAGGTTGGTAAGCAGTAATATATAAGGGAAGACTTGGACTCTGAGTAATAACGATAACCGGTAAGTATCTAGGGCAGTATCTCCTCGTCCATTTTTCCCAGTCCAGTCCAGTGCGAAACAATACCCAAGCATAACTGATTAATTATATGTCATATTTAAAATATCATAAGACAATCACTATATGGTGAATGCAAAGAAATTCTTATTCAAGGATAACTTCTCATTTAAAAACAAAAAAAAACATTTATTGGAAAACAAACAGTTATGTTTCTGAAGTTGCAGACAAAACATGATCTCCACAAGAAGTAGAAAACCCTTCATACCGGTGAACTTAATAAGGGAAAGGAAAGTAAGTGGGGACCTCTATGTAGCTGTACAACAAATTTCTTGCATGGAAGCCCTTTTAAAGAAAGCCAATGAGGTTGACATGCATCTAGTCAAACTGCCTTCCAGTTGCAAAGGAACAGATGTTTGTATCTGTAAGAAAACATGCTTTTTGCAGGTTTCTCCCCAATTTTTGCCCCCTTTTGGACAAGAAGCTGCTGGTTTTCAACTCTGAAAGTGCACTGACGCCTGCTCACTAGGCCCCAGTGCTGGTGCTCTCTTTCTAAATATAATGAATGTGAATTGTTTTTCTCATTTGGCAAGGACTTTAACCCCCTTAAAAGTACCAGGCAAATGGTACCAGTGATACCCAGGGCATGGGAGTTATAGAGGTCACCAGGGCCTTAAGCACTATTTGTGCCACCCTGTGTGACCCGATAAACATGTGTCAGCAAGCATTCCATTGCAAACTGCAGGAGCAGTGCAACCTGCTCCAACTCAACTTTGCACTCCCCATGTGTGACAAGGTCAAAGCAGTACTTTTAATATATGCCAGTAATCCCTATGGTAGGCCTTCTACTCCCAGGTGGCAGGGTGTATTATATTAAAGGTGTGAATATATAAGTGCAATCCTATATGTCCCTATAGTAGTTGCTTTCCATTAAAAGCTATTTTAAGTGTTCAGGTGGTCACAAGCTAATATGGACTGGTACCTGGGCATCCCGAGGTCGCTAACACCATTATGGCCTGCTAAAGTACGTTATGCTTGGTATCAAATGCCTGCTGTCATTAAACCTGACTTAATTCTGAAATCAGATTTAATGTGGCATGCACCCAGGCGGCTACCTTGAAGGTTGCCCACCTGGTTACCCCAGCATTTCCTGTGCCACGACTGCCAGCCTGCAGCTGCTGCCACCACGACAGGAATATGAGCCCCAGAGGAGGTGTGAACACTCCCGGGAGTCAGAAACAAAGACCTGTCTGGGCAGGAGGTGTCAATTCTTTTCCTGGCAGGATGACTAGTGAAGTGGCAGATCAAGGCAGTAAGCTTCAAAGCCCACACTGCCTCTGATATGCAAGTAGGCTGCCTTCCAGAGGAGAACAAAGCTTTCCCCCTACCCCCAGGCATTTTGCACCGAGCCAGACAGAGAAATTAGGTAGTCATGAGGCCTACATCCCATGAAGGCAAGTCACACCTCTAGGGTCGGCTGCCTGGTCTGTACAGCAGATAATGGGTTCTGCCATTTTGAAAAGTTGCAAAATAGGAGGTTCTGGGTAGAAATGTGACACCCCCCCGGATGTGGTCACCTTAGGGGCGAATTACCTGCTGGGGCTAGTAGTCCATTGGCCACTTGCACCCACACCCCTAATGCTCCTAAATCAAGGACTTAAGGGGCACCAGAACCTCAGATCTGATTTGACTTGCAACCAAGGACAAAGAAAAGACCTGATTCTGCAAATTCAGGACCTACACAAATAAGGTGCAGTATTTTTCACCTGTGACAACCACTCTGTTCAGCAGATGGTCAATTTGTCCTGGTTGAGAGTTTGTCTGTACATTGCACCTCAAGGGCTAGAAAGCACACTAGACATCAGGGATTTTATATTTGGTCAAAACAAAGGGTTGATGACACCCCTGGCATTTGAACAAGCCCCACTCCAAAAAGAACAATAATGTTGTTTTGCACACCTCCTCGGGCAAATGTGTTTGTCCCCACTTTGCCACACGGGAAGGACAAGATTCACGTTAAATCACAAGAATATTATTTTTTGTTAAATAATGAGTTGGGGTCTGGCTAATCCTGACATCAGGCCCCATCCTCACCCCTAGAGCCTCAACAATCTCTCTGCTCCAGAGAGGTCTTCACCCCTATGGCAAGGAGAGGAAATGTTGATTCTTATCAGCATTGTTTTAGCATATGAATAGAAGACAGGGATAAAACATTAATTTGTACCATTTGCTATGCTGAATGGCTGCACTATTCAATCTCAGTGTCGCGCAGTAGGAAAGGCGTGGATACCCACAGATCCTGGATCATTCCCTCACATATATGTGAGGAAAATGGGTGTTTGTGGCACAAGTTTGAGGTTTTCAAAGGCTTCTTGGAAAGAATACTTTGTGAGATTTGTGTAAGTCACACCACCCTGGACTTCCCCACCACCCTGGACTCCTCCATGTATCTAGTTTCCAGAAAAGTCTGAGTTTGGTAGGTTTGGTAGTGGTGCAGCCCAATCCAAAAGTCCAAAGCTACCCATATTGCAAAAAAAGTATTGATTTTGAATGGAAAGGTTTCATCTCCACATGTTGCATTTTATAGAGCAGTACCATATTTTACTGTGAAGTGTGTGGCATTGTTAGGTGATTTGAAATGTGTGAATCCCTATGGATTCCTGGACTTTCTCTCACAAACAATGTATGGAAAATGTATGCTTGTAGCCAAAGTTTTGTCGTTTGCAAATGCTCCTGTGTATGAAAACGTTGTGAGATCAATGCAAGTCATAACCTCCTGGACTACCACTGTTGTCTAACCTTTAGAAGTGAAAACCAACACCGGAGAGAGTGAGAAGAGAAGTGCCTATGTACCTTCCCAAAAACATCATAATCAAATCAACAAAAGGAGGTACATAATCCTTAATCATAGAGCCTGTTTTTTGTGTTCCTAAAAGAATCTTTTCATTCTCGTAAAAGACTCCTCACCCACCAATATAGCTGATGGCATGCTTCATCATCGGGGTCCTACCCTGGGTGACCGCCATGAAAAGGCTTGCGGTAAGGGGGATGTGGGGTACCCCTGGGGGCCCCTTCACTGCCCATTCACTTGGCATGGGCAGTGCAGGGGCCCCCAGGCACAGCCCCATCACACGTTTTACTGCCCGAAGGTGCTGCTACACCCGCTGCACATCAACATTGCCGCTGGCTCTATTATTAGCTGTCTTCAATGTTGATGTGACTTTTCCGCTGGGCCAGCGGAAAAGCAATAATAGGGGGCCAAGCATACCGCCAACACTGGCGGTATGTTGGCTCCCGCGGCTTCATCAGTCTTTTTCAAAGTCCGCCATGTCGTAATGAGGGCCTATGTGTGATGTACCTGGAGCTATAATGTGCTCCTACATGTGATGTAAGGTCGACATGTTTCAGCCGTTGATCTATGTGCCCAAAAGGGTTCAAATTGGCTTTCTTCAGGACCTCTTTTATGTTTTTCATCAGGTCACTAAGATGATAGTACGATAATTGTATATTTACTCATGGATCCCTTTTAAGTAACAGCACAGCTCCATTTGAGAATCTGAAAAAAAAGAACACAGACAACAGGCAAATCCATAGTTACATTGTTGTCAGCAATCACCAGGTGCCACCACCAGTCATTCACCTCAATACTTTGGAAATTAAGTTGTACTTCTTTGTCCCAAGGCATGATACCTTGTAATTTCCATTGCTATATACAGCCAATCCGTTTACTTCACCATTCACTTGCAAAAAAGTTGCTCAAAACAATATTAATATCCCTTTCTTTAGTGCTTATAGCCCCGAGACACACTATGCAAAGTCTGTATGGTGTCCAACATGCATTGTTTTCACCTTGCTCGCCTTAATGTGTAGTTCTATCATCTTCTCGCAAAATCAAATTATGGTGCCAAATATAGTGCTCCCAGGAAATGCGACATGCAGCTATGATAACTAGTTTCTGGGGTTTTTTTGTTGCTTGTTTCGATACGGGAATCACTTTCTCAACCAACTATTTGAGAATTGCTAGCTTGGTGGCCATGCACATTGTGACATGCATCTGCCCGAATGAAATTACATACTTGTGTCTTCTTTTGATATCACTACATGGAGGTCCCAGGGGGATGAGCCCTGTAGTCACACATTACAAATGAATGTTCAATGTTAAAATTGCCCCGTTGCTTATTCTTTTTTAATATACAGCCATCCTCACCAAACCCCTCTTCAGTCTTTAAGGAATGTCATTCGCCTTTTGCCTATATTAGTCCCTGAGTCCTCCAAAAGGTGATTGTGTTGTCATTTCTCTCAGCTTTTATCCTTCTCCCGCTTAGCAGATGCCAGAGCAACATCGGCGCATCCATCATCATCAAGGCATGTTCATCGTGCGGTGTGGTATGACGTCATCCGCACGTTCCCAGAGTGGTGTGTGCCCTACGCGCCTTAGATAGAATGATGCATGCCGTAACACCAGTACTTTCTATACCTTCATGGTTGAACCTATGTAGTATCAATCTTTCTTTTAGCTTTATTTCGGCAAAAACATGCCCTTAAAGCACAATGAAAACACAATATTAAACAAAAGTTCAGGATATTAGAAAAACCATTGCTTTCTTAAAACAAGTTATAAAAATCACAGACATTAATCACAGCTAACAAAATATAAAATGAGGATAGAGTTATAATACTTGCACTTAAAGAATATACAATTATACACAAGGAGGAGTGGCATAAAATTAGTCCATCACACTAAGGGGGTTATTCCAACTTTGGAGGAGGTGGTAATCCGTCCCAAATGTGATGGATTTACCACCAGCCGTATTACGAGTTCCATAGGATATAATGGACTTGTAATACAGCTGGTGGTAAATCCGTCACTTTACCGTCACTTTTGGGACGGATTACCACTTCCTCCAAAGTTGGAATAACCCCCTAAGTACTGTACTGCCAGAAGCAGTATATGAAAACTTAAAATTATATGCCAATAAGAAGGGCATACAGCCTATAAATACAATTTACACAAGAGGAAAATTAATTTAAAGGTTAAGATTTAAATCTCCTACATAAAAAATAAATGTGTGTATGTATATATAAGTATTTATACAAAAAATATGATATAAAAAAACACCAATATTAACATCTTAATAGGCAATTTTTTATACCTTTGTATTTAAATTTTTTGATCTAATATGCCATATTGACTCTAAAAATGTTGCCACTGCTCCTGCCACTATCCCATTCGGGTTGGTTCTACAAATTCTAAGTGCCGATCTCTAAAACCCAGTGATTTGCAGAGAGGTCTAATCCAGCGCATCCTCTGCCTGTAGTACGCCGGACAGTGAAATAGAACATGGGATATATTCTCTACGGTCGTACATCCCATCAGGCATAATTCTACTCAACACTCAGGCTGCTTCCATCTAGAAGTGAAAGCCCGGAGGGGTAAAGAGCCCATTCTAAATCTAATATAAAGTGCACATGCATAAGGTACCAAAATCCTTTTGAGATAGGGCTTGAATTCATAATGACATTTGGTTGATAAAAAGCTATCAATTAAGCTTAAGAAGGAGGTTGTGGCCAACTGAACACCTGTCCCTTTCATCCAATAGGTGTCATTCAGGGTTTGATTAGCACTCCTAGGAAGGTGCAAGGGATCTATCCAAAAAGATCCTAGCCCCAATGCATAGAAGGCTTTTTTCACGTATCTGCACCAAGGAATATTTTCATTTTGCGGATCAGCTAGCACCGCTCAAAGCCATACTCTATATGGGTCCAAGGAATCTGTTGACAATAATCTTATCAATACTGTAGTGGTCTCAATGCGACTACATCTGCAATCGAGTATAGGTTCAAGTCCACACGAAAAGGGAGTGTGGGAGAACCTGAGGGAACTTTTAACAAAGCTTTAAAGAAATAATTTTCCGCTCTCTCTAAGGCTAACAAATTACAACGGCCCCACAACTCGCACCTTAGAGTACTCCTCCTCTGGCTTGGCTTTTAAATATCTCCTTTGCTGGAGTAATAGAAAAGCTGGTGGATTTGCCAGCAAATCTCAAAATGCCTCCTGCTTCATGTTTTAAGGACATAATACTTTTTAAAGATTGAGCCTCCCAATTATACGAGTCCTCCATCCTTATTCCCAAGTAATCAAAGACTGATACTCTTTCTAGAATATTTCCATCCAGTAGAATCTGTTTCTTCACTCTGCATTTAGGGTCACTAAAAACCATATATTTGGTTTTAGTGACATTAATTTGTATATCAAAATCCCTTCAAAAGCCCAAGAACCTCACAAGGAGTCTATTGAGACCTGAAGCAGTTTGGGAAAGGAGGAGGGACTCATTTGCAAACAGGAGACATGGGGAATTTTCACCACTAAATTTTGGAGCGTTGTTTTCGTAGTCATAAAGATAAGGAAAGCAAGCATTTATAAAAAGTAAAAATAATGTGGGAGCCAGCACTCAGTCCTGTCTTACCCCCTTGTGTAATTGGATTTCCCCTGTCAGTTCACCATTCATACCCCACCTTATTCTACCTTACTCTAGCAAAAAAATCAGTTATTCCATTTTTTCACCCTATGCAAATGCCCCTGGTAGCAGATTTGATTGCTTATTCTATTAACAAATACTGGCACTTTCAATACCAAAAAATACAAAATAAATGATTACTGGTAAAAAATATCGTTTTGGTAATGGTGAAAAAATGTGCTTAACTTACTTATTTATATTTGCCCAAAACATAAGGAAATTCTTATTTCAAGTACCTCATTCTAAGTCAGTAATGGACAATCTAGTATGAGCGACAGTGCCATCATTCTGCAAACCTGCCCATACCAAGTGATGGTATGGCGTCTGCTGTTGTGCTCATCATTCTAAGCCAGTAATGGACAATCTAGTCTATGAGGCAATGCCATCACTCTGCAACCCTGTTCATAGCTTGTGATAATATAGTGTCTGCTATTTTTCATAGTCATGGTGGTATATGTTTTCTTATCATTCCCCATTGGTACTGTTCTGATAGCAAACATAATTTTTAACACTACCTATGTCAAAAAATAATAATGCTGTCTGTACTGATGGTGGCACTGGGGATGATCAAACATTCAAATTGCCACCGCTATCTCCCAGAGAAAACTAGCCAAGAAGATCACCCATTAATGTTCACCCATTGATTTCCACATGCCTGTTCCATTAGTGAAGAAGTCCATTTAGCCAAGTTCTAGTGAGTTCCAAGGGCTATTGTCATTCAGAACCTCTTTAGAAGTCGAGAAGCGATGAATCCATCTCTGTTCTTTCACAAATAGCCTCTGTTCCAGACTCTCCTTTTGTCCTCCTTCTTGTTCCAGGACCACCCACCACATGTCATTTGGAGTGTGACCCATCTCTAAAAAGTGGCCTGTAAGTTTTGTAGTCCTTCTCCTGCATCTAAAGGGATTATTGTCATTGAGGACATATTGTTACTTAAAATATAGACATACAAGCCTTTTACACTCGGGGCGAAGGTACTTCCCATTGATATTCCAAACACCTGTAAAAATAGAGTGCCATTGTACAACAAATATTTTTTGTCAATGCTATGCATGCACACTCCAAAACAAAGCTTCTAGGTGCCAGAAAATCCCAGTCTTCCTCTTCCAGTGTCATTCTGAGGACCTTTAGAGTTTCTTCCTGTAGAAGACACGTATACAGATTTTCCACATCTAGACTCGTTACTAGTTGTGTTTTAGTGTCAAATTCCATGCCCTTTAGTAGACTCAACAAATCTTTTGTTTCCTTAAGATAGGTCTTATAAAGAAATCACAGTATCTAGATAGAGGTTCCAGTAGGGACCCTATAACAGACACTACTGGCTGCCCTGTTGTAGGCTTTCTGCTTTGATGAATTTCGGGTAAAGTGTAAAAATTGGGTATTTTCGGGTTCTTGGATTGTAAGAATTCTGCCTCTTTTTTTTGGTGATCCAACCATTCTCTTCAGCCTGTTCCACCATTTCTTGTATTTCCCTACTAAGCTCTGGTGTTGGATCATTTAAAAGTACTTTATAGTTATTGTCAACACTCAATAATTGACAGCACTCCGTGTCAGTGTCCTGCATGGTTTGTATGACTACTCCTCCCGCCTTATCGATGAGCTTTATGATTAACCTGTCATCTTTTTTCAGTTCATCTAGTGCCACCGATTCCTCTTTTGTCATATTCTTAAAAGTTATTCTTTCTCTTCTTTGAATCCTTTCTATGTCAATGTACACAGGCTTGCTCAAAAACGTATATCTCTATTGGTACAGACCAAGGGGCCGAAGAGAGGAAGATTTTATCCTCAGATCTGTGTCACCTTGTTCCCCTAGGTCTAATGTCTTATTCTTTTCAAAGAAGGCTTTTAGTTTTCGTTTTAGTTTTAGTTTTCGAAAAAGTTCTGCCAGTTCACAATTTAGTTGGAACTTGTCCAAAGGTGGAGTAGGAATAAACCCTAATACTTTTATTAAAACTCTCTTTTATGTTTCTGTAAGTGTTATCCCTGAAAGATGTGTTATAATATCAGGCCCTTGCTTGTGCACACAACTGGTTCATGCTCCTTGTATGCACTCCTGTTGATCTGTCTTCCCACCTGACCTGGATCTTTTTCTTTTACTTGGCTCTTCCTCCCCTTCCTGAAAAAGATGGATAAAACCCTTGATGTTGAAAAAATCAGGGAGGAGTTGGGCATTGGATAAAGGGTGGCCCCCACCATATATTTGCTGCGGTAGGGGATATAACTTTTGGGGTGGGGCTATAGGTCTGCTACACAGTGAATTTTGATTCTCAAGGATGTGGCCTGGTTAGCTTCCTGCGTTTTCCTCTCTGCCTACCCTTTCTGCTTTCCTCTCTAGACCAACTCTCTGTGTCTGTATTAGCGGCCTCAGAGGAAACTTCAAAGGTATCACTGTTCTCATCTGCCTGCACATAATCTGAAGTTGAGTAGGGAAACATCTTCATATAAGAAAATTGTAACTTATGTATCTTGGACTGGCTCAAATGATCTTCATATTCAGTCATGTCTTTGTTTATTTCATCTAATTTCTTCCTAGAGGATGTAAGAGTGGTCTTGAAATGGTTTTCTGTCATCTATATTTCTATTGGCATTGCATCCGAGAGGCGTTTAGCAATCTTTATTATCAGAATCAGCCAATCACGTGTACAGTTCAAGGCTATTTGTGCCTATTCTTTTCTAAACGTGGCATCTTCTAAAAATATTCCAGGTCCATTTTTCACAATTAAGCCTCACCGAGCTGCATTTGCTCTCAAATACTCTGTCATGATCACCCCATGTAAGATAGTTCTTTTTCTAATCCTTTTTTGCTCTGTGAGGGACTCCCAGTCCTTGGTATGTGATATTGTTTGAGCCACATTCAAGTCAGTCAACAGTGGAGGGCCTGAGAAGATCTCATTTATGTCCTCTTCAGTAAACGTTAGACCTTGATTCTTGGCCATATTTAAAACGTATTTATAAAAATATAGTACAAATGCAGGATCAATGCCAACTTGGTCTTCCATGTCCTACAAGCTTATTACATCAAAGGTTATCTTCTCTCACAAATGTCCACTGCTATATCAATGAAAACTAGTACCAGAGAAATTGAGAAGAGAAGTGCCTGCTTACCTTCTCAAAAACATCATAATCAAATCAATAAAAGCAGGTACGTAATCCTTAAACATAGAGTCTGTTTTTAGTGTTCCTAGAACAATCTTTTTATTCTCATAAAAGATCTAGGGCCAGATGTATGATTCTGGCCCAATGCGATTCGGTAATTGCGATTTTTAAGAAATCGCTATTACCGACTCGCAAAGGTCCATGTATCACACTTGCGATTCGGTAATTGTGATTTCTTAAAAATCGCAAATGCAATTACTGAATCGCAAATTGCGATACTGGCCCCATTCGCAGCTATGGGCCTGTTGGCCCATAGCTGCGAATTTTTTGCATTTCCTAAATTGCGATTTCTGAACCAGAAATCGCAATTTGGGAAATGCAAAAGGGCAGGGTGCTGGGGGCCTAAGGCCCCCTCTCCTGCACCCCAATTTGTTTTTTTTTACAATGTAAAGTACACACATGCCAAAAGGGCACGTGTGCTTTACATATTAAATTTAAAAATGCAGTTTTACTGCATTTTTAAATTTTGCACCAGGTTACCACCTGGTTGCAGACAATGGTATTTTGCATGTGCAAAATACCATTCTGCGAAAAATCTCAATTTGAGATTTTTTGCAGAATTGCCTTGCGACCTGGATTTTGCGAATCGCAAATTGCGATTCGCAAAATCCAGGTCGCAACGCAGAAAATCGCAATTTTTGCGATTTTCATTTTGTGGTCTGCGAATGCCTTTGATGCATTGCAGATCACGATTTTGCACTCGCAAACAGCCGATTTCGCAGTTTGAGAGTGCAAAATCACTTGATACATCTGGCCCTTAGACATTTAGAAATATCTAGCTTTGGTGACTTCCTTGTGTGGCGGCTGAGCCCAGGTACAAAATACATAGATTTTTTAACAGTTGCCAAAAAAACGTCCTCATGGTCTGCACAAAAAGATTATGGGCCCCTCTCCAGGCATCTCCAAGTCAGATTTCTCATCTAGAACTGAGCATTAGAGAGGCCAGGCGAGGGAAAGGGAATTTGGAAAGGGAACACCGGAGAAGGAGACCTAAAAGGAACAAATGGTGAAACATACAAACAATGCATGTATACTGTTTTATCAGTGGTACTAATCCACCTATTTCAGTTATGACCTCTCTCTCATAACCAGTTATGACATTAAGAATGCCTTCAAAATGAATATTGTGCAATATTTCCTGAATGCTCCTTGTGACTGAATTCTTCGTATGAAATGCGCCAACAAAATACTATAGAAAATAAAAGATCAGGCTCCCCCATTAATATTCCGTCACTCTGAATTAAAATGGAATGTGTTATAATGAAAAAGTAGAGAAATCTTCAACAAATAATATCTTATGAGTTCTAACAAGTAATAATGTTCGCTAGATTCTTATCATTAATTAAATCAAGGAAAAAGAAAAAACTTGTCGCTTTGAGGGAGCGCTTACTGGGCAGAGAGTGACCCGCCCTGAGATCTTCACCAGAGACACACAAATGATGTATGCCTGACAGCGAGAACGCAATCTGAGGACACGCTGGGAAGTTCTGCGCATAGCAAGAGACGGCTGCTGGCACTGAATAAGCCGAAAATGCGGACCGAGGACAAGTCCGACCTCAAACTGACCTCGCAATGAAAGGGGAAGAAACAACTCACCGACTAGGAGAACCCAGCAGAAGAAATCCCCCGGGGCAGTCCGGCCAAACACTGGAGCTGCTGAGAAGAGAACCGCCTCTTGCAAGGACCAAATGGATAGTGGGCAGGTCCCCAAGCGCGGGGCTGCTTCAATACACTGGGGCCACACCGAAGGTGCTGTCAATCAGTACACCTGCAAACACAGCCCACGAGCCTTTTGCAAACAAGCATTGGCATCAGATATGGCACAGGAAAACAAGCATTGGTAGAACATAGTGTCCAGTATGATGTATGCAAACAAGCATTGATATAACCTGCGTATAACAGGGCCATGGTATAGGACATTGCAACCACCAATGTGCGTCACAGCAAACGCCTTTTCCCACAGCAGGATTAACCTTGTGACAGGTGTACAAGGCAACCCGCAATCTGTGATATGGCTGAGTGGGGACAGACCCTAGAATGCGTGTCGCTGCATACCTGACAGCTTTCCACATTGTAATTGTTGATTTTTAGTGGAAAAAATGTATCTATCTATGTTACTATTTGGGGCCCTTCCTAATGTGAATGATGGGTCCACCAACACAAATGGGGAACCGTTTTCATCAGGAACTGTGTGGGAATACTGTTTGATAGGACATTTATTGATCTGTGTGGAAGCGGAGCTTTCTCTCATGAAAATATTAAGAAAATGTGTGTTCTTAGCTAGCTGTTAAAATTTGCAAGAGCTTCTGGGTAAAGAAACGTAGTGAAATTCATGGAAGTCACACCACCTTCAGATGTCTAGTTTTTAGAAATGTCAGAGTTTGATAGGTTTTCCCCGGTGGCAGCCGATAGCAGACCCAAAATCCACAGCCATCCAAATTACAAAAAAGCCTCAGTTTTTATGGAAAAAAATTGCATTTCGGAGCATTTCCTATTCCGGGCACTAGAGCCATCCACTCAAGTAGGGTGCCAGTTCTATCAGGAGATATGTGAGAATGCTAGGTGGCAGAAAGTTTGTGGATCCCCACAGATTTCATAGCTTTCCCTCACCCAATTGTGAAGAAAATTGGTAATTAAAGATTTGCGCGTTTATGGATAAAAAAACACATTATATCCACACAAGTCACACCAGCCTGGACTCTCATGGTTTTCTAGTGTTCAGGAATATCACAGTTACCTGTATTGCAAAAAAATGTTGATTTCGAGTGGAAGGTTTTGATCTCTTCATGTTGCATTTTGAGGCCTCTCCTGTCTGGGACACTGGGTCCACCCCCATAAGTAGTTTCTACCAGGAGATATGTATGAATGTTAGGTTGTTGGAAATTTGTATATCCCAAAGAGCCAGAATTTTTCCTCACAGAAATGTGAGGAAAATATATTTTTTTAGCTAAAGTTTGACATTCTTTGTACAAAATAAACATGAGATGCATGTAAATGAAACCACTCTAGATTCCCCCACATGCCTTATTTTCAGAAATGTCTTGATCTGTAGGTTTCCTTGGGTGGAGGCCGAACCCAGAAGCAAAATACAAAGCTACCCATGTTTAACAAAAAGCACTGGTTGTGAATGGAAAAACTTGATCTGTCTGTGTTGCATATGGGACCTTTCATATTTTGACAGCTAGACCCAGCCACACAAGTAGGGTGTTGTTTTCATTATGGATACATTTGGGGGCACTAAGTGTTAGGAAATTTGTGGATTCTCACAAATTCCAGACCTTTCCATCAGAAAAATGTGACATAAATGTGTTTTTATTGAAATTGTGAGGGTTGCAAGGGCTTCTGTGCAAGAAAACATTGTGAGATCTGCGCAAGCCACATTATCCTGGACTCAGCCAGTTACTAGTTTTCACAAATATCAGTGTTGGAAAGATTTGTGATTGTTGGCCTTAGGACTCATACTATCACTTAGGGACATAACAGTCTCCCACCATCTTAAACCCACACCTGAACCCATTCTGAATAAATCCTCCATCCAATCCTGGACCCTTGGTTGTGGTGCTAAAGGTGTTCAGATGATCAATTTCCAAAAATGTGAACTTAGACAAAGTGTGGCCAAAAAGTGTTTTGAGAACCAGGAGGAGACCGGGATCAACCTTCTCACCTACCTGCCAAGGTGCATCACCGGTCAGATTGACCTTGCAGCTTCTCCCGATACGTCGTTCTCTGCAGACGCAAATCAGTTTTAGCTGTCCTTACCCAAAGGGGTATCTCACCATATTGAACTGTCTTCGGCTACAGCGTTCTGCTTCATACCGCTGGAGATTTTCAACTTAATTTCGATAACAAAGTCCAAAGGTAAAAATCTTCACTGTGGCTTGTCTTCACGACTATCCAACGATAACACTCGATCCTTGGACACCCTTGCAGCCTTGCCCCTCTGAACTTCTACTTTCTCATAGACTTTTTTTTAAAACATTTTCTAAGTCCAAAAGTAAGCTCTGACCGGGCTCAATCCACATCGTGTATACAAACTCCATCGCGGTCAGATTTAATTTTCAACTTAGCCCTGGTCTAGTGTGATCAGATGTCTGCAGTTGGAGCTTTCTGCTTTTAAGTGATATCTAAACCTTACATTTTAAAAATTCATAACTCCGATTCTGCTAATTGGATTTTCATTGTTTTGGTGTCCAAGAATTCATTAAACTTTATGCTAGTTTTCTAAATTGGTTTTGGATTTTTATTCTGGTTTTTTTCACTTTACCACTGGTTGTGTGCTGCATAAATACTTTACACATTCCCTCTAAGTTAACCCTGATTGCTTTTTGTGCAAAGCTACCCAGGGTTAAGCACAAGTAATCTTAGTGACTTTTTGTTGTTCACCTTGCAAGGCTATTTCTTGACCAGGGCTCACACTCCAGTCAACCAACAACCCAATTTCTCACAGTCAGGGTTTGATACATTGCTTGGGTGATGGCAGATACTAGGCCCAAAATCCACTTTTATTCACATTGCGAAAGATTATCAGTTTGATCTTGAGTGGAAAACATTGATCAATTCATGTTGCATTTTGGGATCTTTTATATGCCTAGCACTGGGCTCACTGCCCAAGAACAGTACTTTTTTATCAGGAGATATGAGTGACGGCTGGGTGATTGGACATTGAAGTAACCCTGCAGACTCTGAATCTTTACCCCACAGAAATGTGAGGTAAGTGAGTATTTGTAGTCAGAGATTAAGGTTTTTAAAGGCTATTGGGCAACAAAATATTCTGCGGTCCACAGAAGTCACACCAACCTGGACTCTACCTGACTTCTACTTTTCAGAAACATCTTGGTTTGTCAGTATTCCCTCTGTGGCAGTCCAGCCCAAACCAAACTGTAGTAGATCCTCGCGTTGCAAAAATAACTGTTGGTTTTAGGTAGAAATGTTTGATCTGTCAATGTTCTGTTTTGTGGAGCTTGCCCAACCCACACAAGTGGGGTGCTGTTTTTATTATGGAGAAGCATGTGAGAATGCTTGGTGCTAGAAAAGTGATCCTCACAGATTTCCGGAAATTCCTACACACAATTGTGATCAAATTGCATGTTTTTAGTGCATTTATTAGGCTTACAGGGGCATCTAGATACAGTGTGGGAATGCTGGGTGCCAGGATATTTGTGGACCCCCACATATTCTGGCAATTTCCCTCAGAAAACTGAAGAAAGTTACTGTTTTTAGCCGTACAATCAGGTTTGTAAGGGCTTCTGGGTAAGAAAATATATTGAGGTTCATACAAGTCACACTACTGTGGAATCCTCTAGGTGTGTATGTTTTTTAGAAATGTCTTGGTGTAGTGGGTTTCGAGCTCAGGTCCAAAATCCACAGATTTCTGCATTGTAAAATAAGAACGGGTTTTGAGTACAGCATCATCATCACCTCCTACGCCGATGACACTCAACTTATACTCTCCCTCACCAAGGACCCCGCCAGCGCAAAGACCAACCTGCAAGATGGTATGAAGGACGTCGCAGATTGGATGAGGCTCAGCCGTCTGAAACTGAACTCTGACAAAACGGAAGTCCTCATCCTCGGCAACACCCCGACCGCATGGGACGACTCCTGGTGGCCCACTGCCCTTGGCACCGCACCAACCCCCTCAGACCACGCTGGCAACCTCGGCTTCATCTTGGACCCTCTTCTCACCATGACCAAACAAGTCAACGCCGTGTCCTCCTCCTGCTTCCTCACCCTCCGCATGCTCCGTAAGATCTTCCGCTGGATCCCCGCCGACACCAGAAAGACCGTGACCCACGCCCTCGTCACAAGCCGCCTGGACTATGGCAACACCCTTTATGCTGGGGCCACCGCTAAACTCCAGAAACGTCTGCAACGTATTCAAAACGCCTCCGCCCGCCTCATCCTCGACATACCGCGCAACAGCCACATCTCCGCCCACCTGAGACACCTGCATTGGCTCCCCGTCAGCAAAAGGATCACCTTCCATCTTCCCACCCACGCTCACAAAGCCCTCCACAACAAGGGACCAGAATACCTCAACCGACGCCTCAGCTTCTCCGCCCCCACCCGTCTTCTCCGCTCCACCAGCCTCGCTCTCGCCGCCGTCCCTCGCATCCGCCGCTCCACAGCGGGTGGGAGGTCCTTCTCCTATCTGCCTGTCAAGACGTGGAACACCCTCCCCACCAGCCTCAGGACCACCCAGGACCACTCCGTATTCCGGAGACTCATCAAGACCTGGCTCTTCGAGCAGCAGTGACCCCTTCCCCCTAGCGCCTTGAGACCCGCACGGGTGAGTAGCGCGCTTTATAAATATTAATGATTTGATTTGATTTGAGTGGACACATTTGATCTGCCCATTTTGCAATCAGGACCTTTCATATTACGAGTGCTGGGCCCACCCACACAAGTGTGGCACTGTTCATAAAAGGAGACATTTAGGAATGCTGAGTCACAGGACATTTATGGTTACTCACACATTCTGTAGCTTTCTCTCACAAAACATTTTTCGAAAATGTGGTTTTTAGTCAAAGTGTGAGGTTTGCAAGGGCATTTGTGTGAGAAACCATTGTGGGATCCAAGTAAGCCACATCACCCTGGACTCTGCCAGGTACTCAGGGGCATATTTACAAGTGGAGTTGCTTCACTCTTGCTCCCCACAACAAGGTGAATGCATGACACAATCCCAAATTGAATTGTATTGAGCCACTCAAGGTCACCTTGCACAGCCTTGAGTGGCTTGATAAATCCAGAGAAATGCAACACAGTGCAAATCATTGTGTTGCGTTACTATACCCCAGGGATGTGTTCCATGGGTGTTTCAAGGGTGTTCCCAGGCAACACCCATGAACACCCACGGATTGTGATGCATTCCCAGATTTACCAAAAGTGGTGGACCTGAGAATGCACAAAAATGCTACACCTTCAGAGGTGAGGCGTAGCAAAGAGAAATATTTTTATTTCTCCTCTGTACACAGAAAGAGGGAAATGCCTCAGGGGATTGTTTTTATGCAGGAAGGTGGCACTTCCTGGACAAAAACAATCCTTCTTACAACACCAGCACTTTTACACATGTTACAAGGGTGCGTTCGTAGGTACTAGGCAGCCAAAATGGCGCCAGCATCTGGGCAAAGGCAGAAATGCATCAGATTCTTTTAAAGACAGCACATTCCTGCCCTTTCCCTGTCAGGCACGTACCAAGGTGACTTTGTCATAAATATGGTCCCTAGGTTTCAAATATTTCACTGTTTGATATGTTTCTGTGGGTAGCGGACGATCTCAGGCCAAACATCCACCAATGCCCACATTTTAAAAAACTTTTGGTTTTGAGTGTAAAATTTTGATCTGTCTTTGTTGGACTTTGGGGTCTTTCCTGTCCCTGGCACAGGGCTCACCCCCCAAGTAGATTACTTTTTTATCAGTAGATATGTGTGAATGCTGGGTGGGTGGATGGTTGAGTAACCATGCAGATTCTGGAACGTTCCCCACAGAAATGTGAGGTAAATGAGTATTTTTAGTCAGAGAATGAGCTTTCCAAAGGCCTCTGGGTAAGAAAACATTGTGAGGTCCACTGAAGTCACACCAACCTGGTCTTCGCTTGGTTTGTACTTTTCAGAAATATCAAGATTGTCAGGATTGACTGGGTGACAGTCCAGCCTAAACCAAACTTTGACAGGTTCCCGCACTGCAAAAAAACTGTTCATTTTAGGTGGAAAGTTTTGATCCTTCAATGTTGCGTTGTGTGGCATTTCCTATCACTAGCTCTTGTCCAACCCACATAAGTAGGGTAATGTTTTTGTATGGAGACGTGTGGGACTGCTGAGTACTAGATAATTGATGTGTATGAAATTAGGCTATTATGTCAACTTGAGTAATTAAATATATTTATCAAATACAGGGAAGTTCCTTTTTCAAGTTTCTTTTTTTTCTGAATCAATTTTTGTATTGATTATAAAAATCCAAGGTCCAAGGTGACAGTGAAGTGACGACGCCGGCTGCGAGGATCGCGGGCTCCGAGCAGGGGAAGCGAGACAGTGACGAGGTGTGGAGGCAAAGACGGAGCAAAGACGGAGCAGAGCAAGGGGCTCTGTCGGTGTTTGTATACTGCCGAGACCAGGCTCTTTCGGTGTCTGTGCGGCGGGATCAGTCGGTGTTTGTGTGCCGTCGAGAGCGGGCTCTGTCGGTGTCTGTGTACCGTCGAGACAGCCGCATAGAGTGAGGAAGCAGCCGAGGTGGGCGGCAAAGGACAGAGTGCTTTGGAGGCATCTCAATACCTGTGTCGCCGTAGTCCCTAGAGGGGGTGCGATTGTTGGAGACTGCTGGGAAGGAGCTGGTGAAGCGCTACACGGGACTACAGCTCCCAGGAGCGCATGGGGAGCGCATGGGGAGTCTCAGCCGTGTACGTCCATCTGCCCATTGGTTGTTGACTCCCTATATTGCAGGTAGCCTACAGCTGCGCCCAGGACGAAGCCCGGATAAAGGGCGGACAGTTTGTGACGAGGTTCTGGTTTATACAGGCTTCTGACTTTTGTGACCTGTATACCTGTACACTGTGAGAGTTCATTAAGTGTTTTTTTTTTTGGGACTGTATGTAGGTTGTGTATATCACATTTTGTTTTCAAGCAGCCCTTATTATCTTATTATTCGTGTGTAATTTGGAAAAGCCTTATTCGATTTTAAAGTGATAATTTGTGACTGTTAAGCATGTCAAAGCAAAAAGTCCCCTCTATACCCCAGACATTGGATAATTATTTAGTGAAGATTGTTAGTAAAATTAACTGCGAGAGGAGACAATCCCTAGGGCTTAGCAGCCCCCCCCATTATCTAGTGTGCAACTTTCACCTGCTCCATTGGCTCTGGATGACAGTAGTAGTGTCTGCACTAATTCCGGTGTTCCTGATAGGGAAATGATTATGCAGAATACTTCTACCTTAGCCGATCTAGAGGTTTCTACTGATCCCATAGTGCAACATCCACCCACCCCACTACCTAGAGTGGTTAGAGCATGTAGAAAGACCCAGACTAAACGTGGGGGTGCTCGGCCCGCAAAAAAAAGATTAGTTAGCCCCCTCAAGAATCCAGATAAGGATGAGGATAATACGGCAAATATCGACGACGTTAAACTAGATGTAGGAAAAACAAAAAACTTAGTAAGTATTATTGACTTAAAGATTAAGGGTATTGTCAAACCTCTTATGGTAAAAATTGATCAGCTAACCGCGGAGGTTAATAGATTAGGCGATCTCCTCAAAAAAACACTGGTGGAAGCAGATAGTGTGTCAGCCCCAATAACAATAAGCAATCATGATACTCAGGTTGCTCCTCCCGGTGATGTTACAGGTTTAGATATTAGTAGGAGTGTTGTACAGAACTACCCGACAGCACAGTCCTTAGCCTGTAATGATAGCCAGGTTGTTTTAATACCTGATAGAAAAGAGGATTGGACTGAGGTAAGGCGAAGGCGCGCCATTAATCTCCCTCCTGACTGCGCACCATATGTGGTAGTTTTAGCTAATGTTCCCCCTGTTGCAAAGGGGAATCATCAGGAAACCCACGAGTCTTTAAAAAATAAAACCGTTTCCTGGATGCACAGGTATTGTGGATTCCCAACTGAACTTTCAGATCAAGTTCTGACTACCAGAAGGGTAAATTGGATAGGGAGCTCTAAGAAAAGTTTTAGTGGTGACTGTGTCATTATAAACTTTAAACACCCTCAACATGCTGCCACTGTATTATTAAGAGCTGCCTTATTACCAATTACTGATAATAATGTGTGTGCCCGCTCGCTTGCTTTCTTTTACAGCCATCATAATAATGCCCCTTATGGGAGTAGAGGAAGTAGATTATGCCCTGCTACACACAGGCTATACCCTGATATTTCAATGCAAAACCGGTTTCAACCCCTAAGTTCTCTGGATGCAAATGATTGACTTAATGAGGGAGGGCAGTTCTTACCCCAGGTGATTATTATTCCCTGTGTGGATATCGGTATAGACAATACCATGGCCCAAGAGATGCCCAACAACACAGAAATTGAATTGGCGGTGGATATAAGGGCACCGCCCGACTGTGGGGACATAAGCAATTCAAACCAGAATGCGAATTGGGGACGAAACAATGGTATGGTGCCTGATAGTAATTGTGTTAGGGGTAAGGATACTATTACTATTGTTTGTTGGAATGTGGCAGGGCTGAAATCGAAGGAGAGGGATCCGGGATGGTTTACCTTTGTTAATGCCCATGACATTTTATGTCTTCAAGAAACATGGTGTAAAGATGAAGTTAACTATGAGGGATTCGTTTCTTACAATTTACCGGCGTTGGGAGGTGGTATAGGTAGAGCGAAAGGCGGTCTCCTTATACTTGTAACGATCTGTCGTCCTATTGTGGTTAAAAAGTATATACCTGTAGGGGACCTTGTGCAGATCCTCTGGCTTGTGGATGACAAAGACCATAATGTTTTATTGATTAACTATTATAATAACATTTTTGATGTTACCCGGGTCAAAGTAGTAACAGACTTAGCCGGCGCTGTCGAAAATCTATGTCTGGAAAGAATGTTGTATTTGACTTCATCTGGGTAGGGGACTTCAATACTACTTTGTGCGATTTGTCTTCACAAAGGGTTTGTGGGGTTACTAACAGTGCCGGCTGGGATGTCCCGCATTTTGGACATAATAGTTATGGGGAAGCACTGCATAAGTTCATGGGCTGCTATGACCTGGAAATAGTGGAGTGCTGTAAAGATGTTAATGGTTTACCCATTCCCACTTTTAAAAATTGGCACACCAGCTCGGTCATTGACCATGTGATCACATCTTCTAATATTAGTTCTTACTGTGATCCACCAAGAATTGAAGTAACTACCCTAAGTGACCACAACCGTATTATTCTGGACACTACCCTTTGGGCCGGTAGTTCGGTGGATGTGGGAATTATTATTTCTAATGTAGAACCACATAGGACTGACGGTGTAAGGCTAAGATGGATTGGTGAAAGAGCCGATGATTTAACTAGCTCCATAATTAATGAGAGCCTGCTGGACATTGCTTCTATTTTAAAAAATAGTTCTGACTCTGAGAGGGTTTTATATTGTTTTAACCAAATTAATAAAGCTATTGATGCCAAGTTTACCAGTCGCAATAGTAGGCAAAGTAGGAACGGACCGAGATGGTTTAATCACCTTTGCACTTCCGCACTAACTGGCCTCAAGCAGGCTTTAGCAGCGAGGCCCAGGGACAAAAAACTGGTAAATAAATTAAGAATGGAATATAAATGTGCGCTCAAACAGAGGAAGGGTGAACTGCAGCAACAGGCTTGGGATTCCCTCAACCAAGCTGCTGAATTATCAAATTGTACATTATTTTGGGCCACGGTCAACTCGCCTTTTCTAAGGGATGAAAAAACACCACAGTTGACTTCTAATGTTTCTAGCGAGGGTTGGATTGCACATTTCTCCAGCATTTTTGACTCTGATAAAGACAATGATCCTAGTCCCAATAAGTGGCCTACTCTGCCTTTGGATATATCCGTTAGTGAGGTCAAATATGGTATACGGGCTAGCAAAGGAGGGAAAGCTCAGGGCCCGGACGGGGTACCTATAGACGTTTATAAAGCTGCGCCAGATGTCTGGGGCCCCCTTTTAACCATTGTTTTTAATGTTGCCGTGTGTGCCGAGGCCCCTGTAACTTGGGGTGAATCAATCATTGTGCCAATTCATAAAAAGGGAAGTAGATCTGATGCTAAGAATTACCGCCCGATCTCTCTCCTTGACTCTTCAGTCAAGGTTATGAGTAGAGTGATGTTAGTAAGATTAGAGGAATGGGCTGAGCAGGATAGCATACTGGCTGATAGCCAGTATGGTTTTAGGAAGGGACGAGGTACGCTCGACCAGTGCATCAATCTTGATTTACTGACCGGGAAGTATACTGAAGCGAAACCCGGTTCCCTGTATCTTTGTTTTGCTGACCTGAGCAGCGCATTCGATATGGTAGATCATTCCATTTTATGGCCAACTCTGTTAAATTTAGGAGCCCCAGAAGGCATAATCTTTTTCCTCGCTAGGTTATACGATAAATTGAAAACCAACGTACGTTTTGGAACCAGAGGAGAATGTACTCCAAAAATCTGTGTTACACGAGGAATTAGACAGGGTTGTGTTTTGGCACCTCTCTTATTTATTTTATTTATTAATGGAATTGATGATATTTTAAAAAAGGTTAATGCTGATGCTCCTCAGATCAACGGTGTTCCGGTGCCGGTGTTACTATATGCCGACGACGCTGTTTTGCTCTCGAACACCTGTCGGATTACAACGACTAATGGATAGTTTTTCCTCCTTTATTAAAGATAGAAAACTAGTAATTAATAAGGGAAAAACGCATACCATGACCTGCGGAGCTAAAGCCAAAACGTTAAATGCCTTCTTTATAGACGGCGAAAAGGTGCAACAGGTGGATACATTTTGTTACCTAGGTATTACCTTCTCTAACGACAGGAAATGGAACAATGAATTTAATAACATCCGGAATAAAATGGCAAAAAATGCTTATGGTATTTATAGATTTGCTGCAAAAGTTGGGGATCGTCGAACCAGGGATATGCTCAAGATTTACCAAGCTAGATGTGTGACTATTGCTCTGTATGGGGCAGGAGTATGGGGTTATAGCTGTACCTACAACTTACAGTTGGAGGAAAATATGTTTTTAAAAAAGCTCCTGTTTTTGCCCATCTCTGCCTCAAATGAATTAAGCCATCGCGAATTAGCCATTAATTATTTAACTGATCTGATATCACTTAAACCATTGATGGTCTGGCGGTCTTTTTGGCTTGGCGATGAGAAGCTACTTAACAGAACTATTGTTGAGGATTGCCTACGTTTGGATAAATATTGAGATATTCCCTGGGTTAAATATGTTGTTGTCTGTTTTTCAGACATTTTTAATCTGAATATTTTAAATAATCCTAGTGCAGCAACCACGATCTCCAAATCAGAAATGAAAAGTATATTTCTAACTTATGCAGAAAGGAAACGAGCAACTATAGCCGGATCATTGTCCTCCGTCATTTTTTATAATAGATACAATCTAATGGAGGGTTTTCCATCTTACCTAACCATGGTGACTAGGAATTCACATAAATTCGTGCTAACCAGACTAAGATTTGGGATGGCACATTGTTTAGTAGCCCATCCAAACATTAAGAAACACCTGATTGGGCCATGTAGGTGCGATAATGTATCTACACAGAGCACTGTGCACCTTCTGCTGTTCTGTAAACTGTATACATGTTTTCGTATAGTATTTTTGAAACCTCTGTTTGTTAAATACGGAACACGTACAGTTAAACATGCCATGGCTTTAATTTTTAATCTGCAATCGGCAGATATTTGTTTTTATACTGCCACCTTTTTAAATCAGTGCAGCAATTCCAGGAAAAGTATGAGTTTTTAATGTATTTTATTATTCTTTTTATATATTTATGAATGACCATATGTATTACTCAATGAGCCATTAACTATAATTAATAACTGTAAGTTTTAATTGCAATGTCTTTGTAAATATGTACTGTTGTCTTTTTATTTTCTCTTCTTTGTTCATGCTTTTATGGTCATTTATATGTGCTGAATAAAGCTTTATGAATTGAAATTGATCTGTCTTTGTTGGACTTTGGGGTCTTTCCTGTCCCTGGCACAGGGCTCACCCCCCAAGTAGATTACTTTTTTATCAGTAGATATGTGTGAATGCTGGGTGGGTGGATGGTTGAGTAACCATGCAGATTCTGGAACGTTCCCCACAGAAATGTGGGGTAAATGAGTATTTTTAGTCAGAGAATGAGCTTTCCAAAGGCCTCTGGGTAAGAAAACATTGTGAGGTCCACAGAAGTCACACCAACCTGGTCTTCGCTTGGTTTGTACTTTTCAGAAATATCAAGATTGTCAGGATTGACTGGGTGACAGTCCAGCCTAAACCAAACTTTGACAGGTTCCCGCACTGCAAAAAAACTGTTCATTTTAGGTGGAAAGTTTTGATCCTTCAATGTTGCGTTGTGTGGCATTTCCTATCACTAGCTCTTGGCCAACCCACATAAGTAGGGTAATGTTTTTGTATGGAGACGTGTGGGACTGCTGAGTACTAGATAATTGATGTGTATGAAATTAGGCTATTATGTCAACTTGAGTAATTAAATATATTTATCAAATACAGGGAAGTTCCTTTTTCATGTTTCTTTTTTTTCTGAATCAATTTTTGTATTGATTATAAAAATCCAAGGTCCAAGGTGACAGCACTGGTCCTGGTGTGGGAATGGGAGTATTGCTTACCCCTCATGGAATAGGAGGAGGTCCAGATCTTTCCTGACAAATTTTCCATACAGTAAAAATGGACCTGGTGGTCCCCCCACTGGAAAAATCCAGGCGAACACCAGACCCCTTATTGATCGGATGGAGCCCTATCACATATTCAGGCAGTCAATAGCGTGACCAGGCTTTGAGTGGAATCTTAGTTCCAAAAGAAAATGAAAAAGAACAAGACATGAAAAGAATTTGTGAAATATCTTCACTCTTTATATGTGTGGTTTACGCAAAGATTATACTGTCACTTGATTTTCTCTTTAGCAGCCATTGATATGAAGAGATTTGTACTTG
Organism: Pleurodeles waltl; assembly: GCF_031143425.1. Lineage (NCBI taxonomy): Eukaryota > Metazoa > Chordata > Amphibia > Caudata > Salamandridae > Pleurodeles > Pleurodeles waltl. The sequence goes on along the minus strand of NC_090437.1, from coordinate 1,316,826,909 downwards.
AAAATATGTCTTGAGTACAAAAGTCATACAAAGCACATTACATTCAGCCTTTCTGTCATAGTCCAACGTAACCTGAATACTGTCAAACAAAGCCAATCATACTTGCTTTTGTATGACTAAGGACATCAAAAGCACCATCCTGTAGCAAATTTGACCCATCTCAAATTTTAGCACTTTGTGCAATGTGACACTACAGATTTTCACACAGCACTGCATGCACAGATCTTGTTGTCTGCTCTAATATTTTACAATCAAAAAGGAAGTTGTGCTGTGTTGTTTATTTCAGAATATATAAACACAATTTCAAAAGAGCATAAACTTGTAAAACTATATAGGTGCTGAAGACATAGAAAGTGTCTGACTGATGAAGGGTGATACCCTGAAACCGGTCCCACGATGCTTGTTTCCGGTCCAGGGGGGGCCTGGCCTGGCAGTTCGGGCTGGACTGTTCCTGTGAGGAACAGGGTCAAGACTGATTTGCATGTGGCTGGGTCCAAACTGAGGTGGCATGGTGAGCAAAAGAATGATGGATTAAACCCAGATCTGTGACTGGGGGTGAGTGTTTGCGTTGTTCAGCACTCCGTCCATCAAACTTTTGTGTTGCTAAAGTTGTCCTAAGTGGGAAGGGTATGCCCAGACGTGGGTCCCTTGCTCACTGTGCCACTGGATTCAACCTAGCCGGGCTGATGAAGGGTGATACCCTGAAACCGGTCCCAGGATGCTAGTTTATGGTCCAGGGAGGACCTGGCCTGGCAGTTTGGGCTGGACTGTTCCCATGAGGAACAGGGTCAAGACTGATTTGCATAAGGCTAGGGTCCAAACTAAGGTGACATTGTGAGCAAAAGAACAATGGAATAAACCCAGATCTGTGACTGAGGGTGAGTGTTTACATTATTCAGCACTCTGTCCATCATCCTTTTGTGTTGCTAAAGTTGCCCTAAGTGAGAAGGGTATGCCCAGACGTTGGTCCCTTGCTCACTGTGCCTCTGGATTCAAGTTAGCCTGCCTGGTGAAGGGTTATACCCTGAAACCGGTCCCAGGATCCTTGTTTCTGGTCTAGAGAAGACGTGGCCTGGCAGTTCGGGCTAGACTGTTTCCATGAGGAACAGGGTCAAGACTAATTTGCATATGGCTGGGTCCAAACTGGGGTGGCATGGTGAGCAAAAGAACGATGGATTAAACCCAGATCTGTGATGGGGTGAGTGTTTGCATTGTTCAGCACTCCGTCCATCATCCTTTTGTGTTGCTAAAGTTGCCCTAAGTGGGAAGGGTATGCCCAGATGTGGGTCCCTTGCTCACTGTGCCAATGGATTCAAGCTAGCCTGACTGATGAAGGGTGATACCCTGAAACCGGTCCACGATGCTTGTTTCCGGTCCAGGGAGGACCTGGCCTGGTAGTTTGGGCTGACTGTTTCCATGAAGAACAGGGTCAAGACTGATTTGCATATGGCTGGGTCCAAACTTGGGTGGCATTGTGAGCAAAAGAACAATGGATTAAACCCAGATCTGTGACTCGGGGTGAGTGTATGCATTGTTCAGCACTCCGGCCATCATCCTTTTGTGTTGCTAAAGTTGCCCTAAGTGGGAAGGGTATGCCCAGACGTGGGTCCCTTGCTCACTGTGTCACTGGATTCAAGCTAGCCTGGCTGATGAAGGGTGATACCCTGAAACCTGTCCCAGGATGCTTGTTTCCAGTCCAGGGAGGACCTGGCTTGGCAGTTCGGGCTGGACTATTCCCATGAAAAACAGGGTCAAGACTGATTTGCATATGGCTGGGTCCAAACTGTGGTGGCATGGTGAGCAAAAGAACGATGGATTAAACCCAGATCTGTGACTGGGGGTGAGTGTTTGCATTGTTCAGCACTCCGTCCATCATCCTTTTGTGTTGCTTAGGTTTCAAAACAGGCCTTGCAGGATCATTATGTGGATGTTTATGGTTCAAGTTCCAAGGTTCTGTCCGGCACACGTGACCTTGCCTCATGGCATAATACTTGAGGCTTGTGTGGCAGGAAGTGGTTTATCTGTCGCAAAGTAGTTGTCACTCACAGCATGCCCCTGGTCGCTCCTCGTTGGGAGATGGTACTGTGATGGCACCAGCACACGGTGTTACCAGAGTCATTATGACCTAAATTGTTCCTCTCAGCTAACATAGTAACCAGGGCCAGCAATTTGTCCAGTTTGAAATGTAGCAAGGGCAGGCCTTTGTTAACAGCCACTGAATGACACAAATTATCCTTAGTATCATACTCAGCAGATGTGATTGGCAATTGGAGCAGCATTGGATGTTTTACAGGTGGAACTGAGATCAGGGCTTAAGCGGCATCAAGCGGGGATGCTGCCATATCCTTAACTGTGAAGGCAGAAAACCTCTTGGGGCAGGAAATATTTGGGACAACCACAATTTTAGGTGACAGCGGCAATCTGGTGGCGCCATATAGAGCACCATTGTCACAGTCTAAAAATGCAGTTGTTCAGGGCTAGTTTTAGTCGCTGACACACTCTTTTTAAACATTTCTGGTATTTTCCCTGGCACTATGATTCCCTTAAGCACCTTGGCATTTAGTATGGCTTAAACATCCTCTATTAAGTGATCAATGGCCTCCATTGTACTTAAACCAGCATTGCTGCTAATACGTGATCCATCCTCACTGGGCTTTTTGGCTTCTAGGAAGCTGATTTTGGTGCGTCTGAGGCTTTATACTTCCCCATATCAGCTACGGAGCTCTGAACCGTTAATAGCCATCTAGTAAAAAGTACTTAACTTGGGCTTTCAGGGACTTTGAGGGATAAGAGGTTTGGGGTACTCGCAGTGTTCCAGTGGGCAGTGGTCAAAGTTCAGATGTTAGAAGATGGGCCCAGCACATATTTATTTAAGATTTGTCATGTATGTCCTTTATTTTTTTCCTGTGACAATTATTGTTAATAATCATTCTTATGTGTGTATTAATAAAGAATATATTGAATTATGTTAACAGATTAATTATTGTGGTGATATTTTAAGAAAGCTAATTGGTTAATTTTATATATGGTGCTGTGTATTCTCATCCCCTGATAAAGCCAATAGGCCCGTCTTTTGTATTTATGTTTTCTGACCTTTTGACAAAGCCAGTCAGTCTGCCTGGCCAAAAGTGACACCCCTTCGTATTGTTACTTTACGTTATAAAAAAAACTCAGTAATTCGCAGAAAAGGTCATGATAACTTATTACTTCATGTTAAAGGACCATAAAAATTCACTGTAAAAACAGAGGTTAAAGGAAAAAAGAGCTAAGTGAAAATGTCACTAAAACATAATGACATGTACTAAGTGTACTATCACATACTCGATCCCTCATGATATGTTCAATGGCTGCATTGATAACATCCTTAATGACTTCTGAAATTACAACATTGATAACAGCACTGTGCATGGTGAGGGTGCACCTTATAGTCACTTTAGGGCACAAGTTATAGTTATTAAAAATAACTATAACTTGTGAATTTCAATCGTTTTTTAGTTTAAAACGTTATGTCTCAAATTACATTTTCACCTAACTATAACGTCCCTTTCAATGTATATATTCAAGCAATTCACAGCTCGGTCTGAAACATGTTGCTGAAATGTTGGCTACTCATATACACATAAAATTAGATTTTATTGCATATCATCATGTGTTTAATACACCCACAGCACTGTTCACAATGTTTGATTCTAAAATCAAGTGTCCTGTGATTTAGTTGCTTTGCAAACTGTAACACAGTTAAATAACTGAGTAGAAAATAAGCAAATACATGGTAAGGCGATGACACGAAGTAAAATATTCTGTTCTTCGATATGCTTTTTAAAAAAGTTAGGGAAGTATGGATTATCTAGAGACCATCTATTGAGGTCTATACTCGTAATACATCTGTTGTTCCTGACAATAGCACCAAATGCAAGGAAGTTCCTTCAGTTTTTGGATTGATTACAAAATCTGGAATACAAGTCCAAGGTGACAGGGCTGGTTGTGGTCTGGTTGTTTTTCATTGCTTGCCCCAAATGGTATAGGAGTCGGTCTAGATCTTTCCTGCCAAAGTTTCCAGCCAGTAAATTGGACCCAGTGGTCCCACCCTTGGATAATTCAGGAGAACACCAGACCTCTTGAAAATTGGATGGTGCAGTATCTTACCTGGGGACACTGCCCACCTAACTCATAATCAGGCAGTCAATAGCATGACCTGGTATTGTGTGGAATGTTAGTTCCTAAAGAAAACTAAAACTAACAAGGCACAAAAAGAAATTGTGCAATATCTTTACTCTTTATAAGTGTAGTTTACAGAAAGATCATACTGTTACTTGATTTTCCCTTGAGCAGTCATCAGCATAAAGAGATTTGTACTTGAAAGTACGCCTTGAGTACAAATTTCATACAAGATACCTCACATTCTGCCTTTATGTCATAATCCACCATATTCCATTGCCTTCCATTCCATTTCAAGTGGCATGCTTTGTTTTCCTGCCTGGGCATGCCATCTATGAAAGGACCACTATGATGGTTATTTGAGAGACTCCGCAACTTCCGAGATTACTCGCTGGAAACCAATAGGATTTTCTCTTACAAGACGATGATTGAGGAAGGAACCTATTACTGTGAGAGGGTTTTTAGAGCCCCACGAGTTCCCTATACAGTAGAAAAGAGTCTATGATTGCTATAGTCTCTCCAGGAATGGCTCTATATGTATGATTACTATGTGTCCTGAAGAAGGTGAGTGAAAACGTGTGTCGGCTCCATCGCTAAAGACAAAGACGTTCTATTGGACTTTAACTCTCCTCTATATTATAACTTTTATGATCTATGGCTGATAGAAATTGACTTCCATCAACGAACAAATATTCCTCATGAAGTAAAAGCATTAAATTAGGAATAGAGGTCTCTTTAAAACAGTGGAGTTTCTGAATACTGAAGATTTGAATATTGAAGATTTGTAACCAAGCCGTATTGTTAAAAAATATATAGGGATTAGATTGTCCCATTGGTCCTTTTTTTCTCCTCCTTGGGGAAGTTTCTTAACTGACCTTAGAGTGTCATCTATATATATATATATATATTGTCCTTTCTGTTTTTTAAATTGTATAATTGTGTTTGTGTGCATGTGAGTTTTTTATTTAATTGTTTCCCAGGAGATATAGGACTATTTGTACAATACACATTAATATAATATCTAAATGATTGAAATTATAAACTGCAAAATAAAATTATTAATGTGAAACATATCGAAATGAATGTATATTGAAACTTTTGGCTTGATGAATTATCTTTATTATATTTAGGGATTCTGTCTTTCTGGAACCATTAAAGAAGGTGGGTTATTTTGATTTAGTTGATTCATAATCCATCGTAATATCATGAATAGTGTAAATCAAAGATACCATTACTTGCTTTTGTATGGCTAGGGACATCATCAGCACCAGACCTATAGTAAATTTGACCCATCTCAAATTTTATTAGTTTGTTTAATGCAACACTGGACATTTTCACACAGCACTGCATGCACTGATCCTTGGACCTGCTCTAGTGTATTACACAAATAAGGCAGTTGTGCTGGTTATGTTTAAATACATTAACACAATCTCAAAAGAGCATTAAGGCAACTACTAAAAATGCATAGGGACTGAAGATACAGAGGGCCTCATTACGAGTTTGGAGGTCGCAGGACAGCCATGTTGGTGGCGGCGGTCATACCGTCAACGGTACGGCGGTGAAGACCACCAAATTATGGCCATGGCGGTCTTTTCAACAGAACACAGCCAAACAACCGCCAGTGCAGACATGCCGCAACGGACGGCGGTACGCAGCTTTAGGCCGACGGGGACCATGTTTCCGCCGGACATATTAGGAGGCTGCACATCACCAAGGTTTCTGTTGCGGTCGCATCACCACTAAAACACTGGTGGAAACCAACCCTATAAAAAGAGACACTCACCGTCAGGAACACATACCTGACTGGAGCCGCCATGGAACCTGAACTGGAAGTCCTCCCACTTCTCCTGCTCTCACAATGACTCCAGATCCAGCGATGAAGTCAACAACCATGAGTAGACACGCCTACCACACACTGGAGGGAAAACCCAAACTACACATGGACACACAATATACACATCTGGGACAGCAGGCAATGGCAACACACACATAACCATTCACCCGTGTGCACATGCACACACACCAACATACACACACACACATACCCATACAACACACATGCACACCCGTACTACACACACCACAGCCCACACACGCCATACATACACCAACCCGTGGACACAGCACAGCCACTGTCTCACACAACCATCCACAACAGCACTGATACACACAACACAACCACAACTAAAAGGCCAATGGCCAGTCTGAAGTGCCAAAGGCACAAATGGCACCTTGTACAGCCCCAACTTGACTCTTGACTGCAAAATGACCTCCACATGGTAAGGGCATCAAGGGGGCAGGCAGGCACCTCTGGGTTTAGGAGGGGGTAGAGAGGTGGGGTTTGGGCTTGGATTTGGGAGGGAGTTCTTGGGTTTGGATTTGGGTTTGGGAGGGGGGTCCTTGGGCTTGGGTTTGGGCTTGGGAGGGGGGTCCTCTGGAGAAATGGACTTCTTAGCAGTGGGAGGGGCATGGGAAGTAGCAGGGGGTGAAGGAGAGGACTTGGAGGTGAAAGGTACGTACTTGGGAAGGGAGGAAGAACGCTTGGGGGTATCACAGAGTGGGAGAGGAGTAGGGAACAAGGAAAGCTCAGAGAGGAAATGTTTTTTGACACACGGGGGTAATGGCAAAGGGTTTGGGAGTGGAGGGAGAGGGAGTGGTAGTATGATGTGTAGGTTTGAATGTCTTGGGTGCAAGTGCAAGCGTGGAATGCTTGTGGGTGCTGTCTGTTCGATGGGTGAGTGTGGGCATTTAGGTATCTTGGGAGGAGGGGGAGGAGTTGCAGAGAGATGCCATGCTGGGTTGGTGTCTGCAGGTAGGGTACATGTGCTGCATGTGGGGTGTCAGTGGTTGCGGTTGGTGCGGATGTGGTGACTGGGGTGGATATCTGCGGATCTGATATTGTGGTGACTGTGGGTCTGAAAATGATGGTGTGGTGGCTGCATGTGTGTCAGGCATAGTGTCTGTGAAGGAAGAGTGGTGGCGGAATCAGTGTAAGTAATGGATGTTGTTGTGTCAGTAGGTGGGTGTAGTTTGTGTGCATGCTAGTGGTGGGTCTTGTGGTGCTTGTGCTTGTCAGTGCTAACCTTGTCTGTTTGGGTGGATGCATGCCTGTGTGTATGTGTTCTTTGAATGGGTTTGGGGAGAGGAGTTTGAGATTGGGATGAGGTAGGTGGAGGGGGACAGTAGACAAAGGGACACTGGCTGCAGTCAGTGAAGAGGCCAGAGCATGACAGGAACTCTAGAGGCCGGCCACAGTGCACAGTGAATGTCTTCCGGGAATGCATTGCTCTGTTGGACTTGAGCTACCAGTCCCTGGATGGCATTCACGGTGGTGGACTGACCCACAGAGATGGACCTCAGGAGGTCAATAGCCTTCTCACTGAGGGCTGCAAGGCTGACAGGGGCAGGGGCAGAGGTGCCTGCGGCGAAGGAGATTCACACCCTCCTGGGTGAGTGGACACAGGCAAGCAACTGGGAGGGGAGCTACAGGGAGGGTGGTGCTAGTAAGGGGGATGGCAGATAATGATGGTGCTGGGGTGGTCCTAGATGGGTCCGCCACCGCTAGGGAGTGTCCACTGGAGGAGGATTCCTAAGAACATGGGGTAGATCAGGTATCCCCCGTGGCACTCCCATCACCTTCCGTCCCACTGGGGCCCTCAGCCTTGCTGGCTCCAGCATCCTGGGTCCCGTGGGCTGTTGCTTCCCCACTCACCTGTGCCCCTTCTCTTTCACCTGACTATGCTGATGCACACAAATAGAGAGAGAGGGAGGGAGAGACAGGGAGAGAGATAGGGTGAAAATGGGTTAACATAGAGTTCTCATACACTCTGGTTAACAAGCACATCTGTGACAATACTCATCCTGGCTAGGTCATCAAAGGTGCACTTATACATTAACTACATCATGTCACAACATTGCCCTACTACCCACACCTGTATTGCAACCCTCACTCCTAAATCAATACCTAAGTAGGACAGCACAACATGAGTCATCCACATGATGACTGCCAAAGCCAGTTCTGCTGACACAGCATGCCCTGGATGCAGTATAAATTGTATGCCTGAATACACCTCATACCTCTCAATGCCCATATCAGCCATTGAATGTCCAGACTGAACAAAACACTACTGCCCAATACTGTAACAACACATGATAAGACCATGCCCTCTGTAACATATCCATAACACTGAAGACAACTCCACTCACAGCCCACACAGCACCTGCCTGTCACATTTCATTCCAGACCAAACACTGTACAGTGATGCCAATATGGAAATCAACACTGGTTTGGCCATTACAAGTCAGATACCCAAACTGTTGACAAATGATGTGTAAAATGAGAGTCTGTGGTATAGCCATTAGAATAATCGGACCCAATCATAGAGTCAGATTAGCAGGCACCAAAACACATATATATCACAACTGATCATACTGCTAAGCGCATCTAAAATACCCATATAGCACATACAACACATCCATACTCAATCACTGAGTGCAGTGTCACACCAGATGTACTTCAAGAACACACATATTACATCATGGTCCACTTATACAGCAACCACACATGCAGTCACACCTGTCAGACTGTGCCACCTGATAGACAACTCCACCCTCAAACACCATTCCAAAATTGATAATACCTGTCACAACATCTCAGACGGCAAATCTCAGGATGCATTAGGCACAAATGAAGCAACACCACTGCCTATACCGCATTTAGACATCCAACTACTACATGATCCAGCCAGAGGAGACTAAATGCAATATTAGAATCATCCACATGCCATGTGATATGCAATAGGCCAGCCTCTCCTATTCTGCTACTTCAGCTCGGCAAAGTGTGAGAAAGTAGCCTCTTTCTAGCATGGTTAGCCCCATTTTTGGCATGTTTGTCAGTGTGTTTGACTGTGTCACTGGGATCCTACTAGCCAGGACCCCAATGCTTATGGTTTTTTACCTGTTTGTCAGTATGCTTGACTGTGTCCCTGGGATCCTGCTAACCAGGACCCCAGTGCTTATGCTTTCTCTTTTCCCAAATTTGTCACCACATACTGGTAATCCAGTATTTCCTCCCACATTGGCATACTGGTCACCCCTTATATGTCCCTAGTATATGGTACTTAGGTACCCAGGGCATTGGGGTTCCAGGGGATCCCTATGGGCTGTAGCATTACTTTTGCCACCCATAGGGAGACCATGCAAAGGCTTCTACAGGACTGCCAATGCAGCCTGTGTGAAATGATGAATGCACCATTTCAAAGCCATTTACACTACACCAGGGGCCAGATGTAGCAAGGTTTTTGCGCCTCGCAAACAGAGAAAATCGCTGTTTGTGAGGCGCAAAAGTGACATTGCGATGCGCATTCCCATTTTGCGAGTCGGTAACCTGGTTACCGACTCACAAAATGGGAATTCGAGTCGCAAATAGGAAGGGGTGTTCCCTTTCCTATTTGCGAATCACATCGCGATGCAGAATTGCTTTGTGACTGCTAACGCGGTCACAAAGCAATTCGCAGTTACCACCCGTGTCACACTGGTGGTAACCCATTCGCAAAAGGAAAGGGGTCCCCATGGCACCCCTTCCCCTTTGTGAATGGCTCTGAAAAAGTGAAACTGACACGTTTCATTTTTTCGTTTGTAATGCATCTCGTTTTCCTTTATGGAAAACGGGCTGCATTACAAAAAAAAAAAAGTATCTATTTAAAAGCAGTCACAGACATGGTGGTCTGCTGTCTCCAGCAGGCCACCATCCTGTGAGTGCTGCGACTCGCAAGGGGGTCGCAAATTGCGACCCACCTCATTAATATTACTGAGGTGGGCCTTTGCGACCCCCTTGCGACTCGCAGATGGTGTCAGGGACACCATCCTGCATCCGGCTTTGCGACTCGCAATTTGCGACTCGCAAAGCTGGAATTTGCTACATGTGGCCCCAGGTCACTTATTAGGCCTTCCAACCCTGAAGGCTGGGTGCAGAGTACCTATACGTGAGGGCACCCCTGCACTAGCAGAGATGCCCCCACATCATCCAGGACCATTTTTCAGACTTTGTGAGTGCAGGGATTCCATTTTACGCAGCACTGGACCTATGTCCAGCTTCACAATGGTAAGCCTGAATATGGCCATGTAATTGGGCATTGTACCCCAATACTGATTCTAGTAATGGTTGCAGAATTCCATGTACTCTGGGGGCTGTACACAGTGGACCCCCAGTACTGCCATACCAGCCTTCTGAGGATTTTCAGGCAGCCCCAGCTGCTGCCACCTCACAGACAGGTTTCTACCCTCCTGTTGCTCAAGCAGCTCGAGCTCAGGAAGGCAGAACAAAGCATTTCCTTTGGGAGAGGTAGCCTTCCAGAGCCTCTGGAAATGCTTTGAAGGGCACAGATGGTGCCCTCCTTGCATAATCCAGTCTACACTGGTTCAGGGACCCCCAGTCTCTGCTCTTGTGTGAAACCAGACAAAGGAAAGGGGAGTGACCACTCCCCTGCCCATCACCAGCCCATGGGTGGTGCTCAGAGCTCCTCCAGAGTGTTCCTGGGTTTTGCCATTTTAGATTCCAAGGAGGTTGAAAACTCCGGGGGCATCTGAGTGGCCAGTGCCAGCAGGTGATGTCAGAGCCCTCCCCTGATGGGTGCTTACCTGCGTAGCTGACCAATCCCTCTTTCTGGGCTTTTTAGGGTCTCTGGGTGTTTCCTCAGATTCAGATTGCAAGACTCAAGCAGGAATCCTCTGCATCCTTTACTTCACCTTCTACCGACGAAACTGCATGTGGACCCTGCAGGAACTCAACAAACTGCAACAAGGAAGCAAAGACGAATTCTGCAACATTGTATCTTCAGCTCCTGCCAGGAACTTCAACTGTTTCCAGGTTGTCCATCCTCAGAGGACAGCCAGAATGAAGGAATCTCCCTTGAAGAGGAGTAACTTTCCTGCTTCAGCAGGCACCCCTCTGCCGCGACAACCGGTGGCTTGGGTCCCCTCTCCTGAAGATGTGCATAGATTCAGCAACACGGGTGGTGGACTGAAGTGGTCCTGATGGTCCTGAAGTCCAGCTATCCAACTTTAGTGGAGGTAAGAGCTTGCCTCCCCATGCAAGACAGTACCCCTGTGCACTGTGTGTTTTGTAGTTGCCAAGGCTTGTTGGCATCCTTCCATGAAGTTCTTCATGCACTCTGCAGCTCCAGCCCCCAGCACTCTATACTGTGCAGCTGCACAGGTTCCTGAGTGGTTCTCCAGCGTTGTAGAACCCTTTTTGTAATGCTGCATGGGCTTCCATTTGCACCTTCTTTGTCCCCATGCTATGGGACTCCTGTGCCGGCTGCCTGGTCCTCTGAGGGCCCTCTGAGTTGCTGAGAGCCCCTCTGTCTCCCCCTCCTGAGTAGAGGCCACCAGGTTCCTTCTCGTCTTGGGCAGAGCCATTTTCCGCTAACCGCGAGCTTTGCGTGTGCCAAGGCTTGTTGGCGGAATCCAGCGACACAAACCAGACTGCAATCTTCTATCCGGCATGGGGCATTATCTGCACCAACTAGGCACCCACATCTATCTTCTTCACCGGTGGTTCTTCCTTTGCACCTTCATCCAGTTTAGCAGGGGCTCCTGTTCTCCGTGGACTCTTCAGTGCTTCTTGGACTTGATCCTCTTCTTCTACAGGTCTTCAGGTCCAGGAAACCATCCAGGTGTCTTGCAGTTTCTTCTGGTTCTAGTATAATCTTCTATCACAATTTCTTGTGTGTTCTAGGAAACTTGATGTGATTTACTCCTGTTTTCCTGGGTTCTGGGGTGGGTTCTATTACTTACCTTTGGTGTTTTCTTACACTCCCACGGCCCCTCTACACATTATTTTAGTATATGGTTTGTGTTCCCCCTAGGCCCATTACAACCTATTATTCAATATTTACACTGTTTTCTAACTGTTTTACAGCTATTTCTGCATTCTAGGGTATATACTGTGTATATTACTTACCTACTAAGGGAGTATAGTCTCTAAGGTATTTTTGGCATTGTGTCACTAAAAATAAAGTACCTTTATTTTTGTAACACTGAGTCATTTCTTTCATGTGCGTAAGTACTGTGTGACTACATTGGTATTGCATGAGCTTTGCATATCTCCTAGATAAGCCTTGGCTGCTCAGCTACAGCTACCCCTAGACAGCCTGGCTTCTAAACACTCACTACATTTCACTAATAAGAGATAACTGGACCTGGTATAAGGTGTAAGTACCTTAGGTACCCACTACAAACCAGGCCAGCCTCCTACACCAAGGCAAGCAGAAACGTCATAGCCCATCAGATGTGCCCCAACCTTCCATTAGGACATGATGTGGGCAGTAACTCTGCTATGTAGTACATCAATTGCTAAGCCATTGTCGTCCATCCCATATACATACCATGCTGACATAAATGAGACCTGTCAAGGCACCTACCACCTCTAGTACCATTCCATTGGACCAATGGTAACATCCCCACAAATATTGCACTTAGGAATGCATAATGTCTGCAACTAGACCTCAACAATTATACATGTATCAGTTTCCCAGTTAACCTAACTTCACATACCCTACATTCAGCAGATCACCTATATATGACAATATAGCTATTAAATCAATGATCCAATCAAACGAAGGCCATATCTGTAGTATAACTTTGATGGCAGCCCCACATTCAGTTAGAACCATTACCAGTACATCATGTATTCAGTCCCCATGATAGAACTTGGGTCACACAGTAGCATATACAGGTATGCCACACAGATGGAAGTGGACTGACACCTCAGAGCCACAAATGCAGATGGATGGAGCTGGTCATACCCAATGCTTAGGGGGATAATAATATAGACATCCTTTGCATAGGCAGGTACACCTACTTAGAGTAGAACATGTCAACACATCTACTATCTATACTCAGCAACGATGCATGATACCAATTCCCAATAGACGATACACAGGATGTCATTACAACAATTTCACTTTGCCTGCATTGAGGCACAATATAGACATCCTTTGCATAGGCAGGTACACCTACTTAGAGTAGAACATGTCAACACATCTACTATCTATACTCAGCAACGATGCATGATACCAATTCCCAATAGACGATACACAGGATGTCATTACAACAATTTCACTTTGCCTGCATTGAGGCACAATATCGCTATTGAACCCAGCCAAGTGCCAGGACCCAGTCTGTAGTCACCCCCTTGTGGCTGCTGTGCTGCCTTCAAATGCCTAGCCACCTGAGGGTAGGCCAGTGCCAAAATGCGGGCCATAGGGGGGTCAGGGTCCCCATTTGGGCCTCTGCAGTCTTCCGGGCCCAGTGTCTCAGGTCCTTCCATCACTTTCAGCAGTGGGTGCTCCGTCGGCTGTGGAGCCCCAGGGTCCGCACTTGCTTGGCGATGGCACGCCAGATCCCTTTCTTCTCATGGGTGTTCACCTGCATGGATGACACAGACAGAAGGAGAAAGTCAGGTACACATGCCCCATACCAACAGCAGTGGACAATACTCATCTGACTCACCAAGTGCCTACACATATGTGAGAAAGTAGCCTCTTTCTTGCCTTGTTACCCCCACTTTTGGCCTGTTTGTGAGTGTATGTCAGGGTGTTTTCACTGTCTCACTGGGATCCTGCTAGCCAGGGCCCAGTGCTCATAGTGAAAACCCTATGTTTTCAGTATGTTTGTTATGTGTCACTGGGACCCTGCTAGTCAGGACCCCAGTGCTCATACGTTTGTGGCCTATATGTATGTGTTCCCTGTGTGATGCCTAACTGTCTTACTGAGGCTCTGCTAACCAGAACCTCAGTGGTTATGCTCTCTCATTTCTTTCAAATTGTCACTAACAGGCTAGTAACCAATTTTACCAATTTATATTGGATTACTGGAACACCCTTATAATTCCCTAGTATATGGTTCTGAGGTACCCCGGGTATTGGGGTTCCAGGAGATCCCTATGGGCTGCAGCATTTCTTTTGCCACCCATAGGGAGCTATGACAATTCTTACACAGGCCTGCCACGGCAGCCTGAGTGAAATAACGTCCACGTTATTTCACAGCCATTTTACACTGCACTTAAGTAACTTATAAGTCACCTATATGTCTAACCTTTACCTGGTAAAGGTTAGGTGCAAAGTTACCAAGTGTGAGGGCACCCTAGCACTAGCCAAGGTGCCCCCACATTGTTCAGGGCCAATTCCCCGGACTTTGTGAGTGCGGGGACACCATTACACGCGTGCACGACATATAGGTCACTACCTATATGTAGCTTCACAATGGTAACTCCGAATATGGCCATGTAACATGTCTATGATCATGGAATTGCCTCCTCTATGCCATCCTGGCAAAGTTGGCACAATCCCATGATCCCAGTGGTCTGTAGCACAGACCCTGGTACTGCCAAACTGCCTTTTCAGGGATTTCACTGCAGCTGCTGCTGCTGCCAACCCCTCAGACAGGTTTCTGTCCTCCTGGGGTCAAGCCAGGCTTGTCCCAGGATGGCAGAACAAAGGACTTCCTCTGAGAGAGGGTGTTACACCCTCTCCCTTTGGAAAATGGTGTGAAGGCAGGGGAGGAGTAGCCTCCCCCAGCCTCTGGAAATGCTTTGATGGGCACAGATGTGCCCATTTCTGCATAAGCCAGTCTACACCGGTTCAGGGACCCCTTAGCCCTGCTCTGGCGCGAAACTGGACAAAGGAAAGGGGAGTGACCACTCCCCTGACCTGCACCCCCCCTGGGAGGTGTCCAGAGCTCCTCCAGTGTGCTCCAGACCTCTGCCATCTTGGAAACAGAGGTGCTGCTGGCACAATGGACTGCTCTGAGTGGCCAGTGCCACCAGGTGACGTCAGAGACTCCTTCTGATAGGCTCCTTCAGGTGTTGCTAGCCTATCCTCTCTCCTAGGTAGCCAAACCCTCTTTTCTGGCTATTTAGGGTCTCTGTCTCTGGGGATTCCTTAGATAACGAATGCAAGAGCTCATCAGAGTTCCTCTGCATCTCTCTCTTCACCTTCTGCCAAGGAATCGACTGCTGACCGCGCTGGAAGCCTGCAAAACTGCAACAAAGTAGCGAAGACGACTACTGCAACTCTGTAACGCTGATCCTGCCGCCTTCTCGACTGTCTTCCTGGTGGTGCATGCTGTGGGGGTAGTCTGCCTCCTCTCTGCACTAGAAGCTCCGAAGAAATCTCCTGTGGGCCAACGGAATCGTCCCCCTGCAACCGCAGGCACCAAAGAACTGCATTACCGGTACCCTGGGTCTCCTCTCAGCACAACGAGCGAGGTCCCTTGATTCCAGCAACTCTGTCCAAGTGACTCCCACAGTCCAGTGACTCTTCAGTCCAAGTTTGGTGGAGGTAAGTCCTTGCCTCCCCACGCCAGACTGCATTGCTGGAAACCGTGACTTTTGCAGCTACTTCGGCCTCTGTGCACTTCCGGCGGAAATCCTTTGTGCACAGCCAAGCCTGGGTCCACGGCACTCTAACCTGCATTGCACGACTTTCTAAGTTGTCCTCCGGCGACGTGGGACTCCTTTGTGTGACTTCGGGTGAGCACCATTTCACGCATCTTCGTAGTGCCTGTTCCAGCACTTCTGCAGGTGCTGTCTGCTTCTGAGAGAGCTCCTTGTCTTGCTCGACGCCCCCTCTGTCACCAGACGCAATTGGCAATATCCTGGTCCTTCCTGGGCCACAGCAGCATCCAAAAACCCTAACCGCACGATTTGCAGCTAGCAAGGCTTGTTGGCGGTCTTTCGGCGGGAAAATACTTTTGCCCAACTCTCCACGGCGTGGGGGATCCATCCTCCAAAGGGGAAGTCTCTAGCCCTTGTCGTTCCTGCAGAATCCTCAGCTTCTACTGTCCAGTGGCAGCTTCTTTGCACCCACAGCTGGCATTTCCTGGGCATCTGCCCATCTCCGACTTGCTTGTGACTTTTGGACTTGGTCCCCTTGTTCCACAGGTACCCTCAACTGGAAATCCATCGTTGTTGCATTGCTGGTTTGTGTCTTTCCTGCAGAATTCCCCTATCACAACTTCTATGTCCTTTGGGGAACTTTAGTGCACTTTGCACTCACTTTTCAGGGTCTTGGGGTGGGCTATTTTTCGAACCCTCACTATTTTCTAATAGTCCCAGCGACCCTCTACAAGGTCACATAGGTTTGGGGTCCATTCGTGGTTCGCATTCCACTTTTGGAGTATATGGTTTGTGTTTCCCCTATCCCTATGTGTCCCCATTGCATCCTATTGTAACTATACATTGTTTGCACTGTTTTCTAATACTATTACTGTGCTATCCTCATACTGAGGGTACACTCTGAGATACTTTGGCATATTGTCATAAAAATAAAGTACCTTTATTTTTAGTATATCTGTGTATTGTGTTTTCTTATGATATTGTGCAAGTGATACTAGTGGTACTGTAGGAGCTTCACTTGTCTCCTAGTTCAGCCTGAGCTGCTCTGCTAAGCTACCATTATCTATCAGCCTAAGCTGCTAGACACCCTATACACTAATAAGGGATACCTGGGCCAGGTGCAAGGTGCAAGTACCCCTTGGTACTCACTACAAGCCAGTCCAGCCTCCTACAACATACCCTTACTCTCGGCTGACACATCTCTACTCCATGCCCCCTGCATGCATGTACTCCCTCCCCTGTACGCTTACCCCTTACACCATCACACACACCCCTATCACACATGACTATGGCATTGGGCTCACCTGCTCCTCTGGTGCCCCATACAGCTGTTCATACAGGGGTAGGACCCCGTCCACGAACTTCACCAGCTCTTCTGGTATGAAGGCTGGGGCCCTATCACCTGCAGGAGGTGGCATCATGGCTCCCAGAGACAGGACACAGCAGCTCATTGATTGATGCCATTTTGTGCACATATCATGTCTTGCAGTCCCTAAATAAGTGTGTCATACACCTTTATGTGCAAAGTGTGGAGTAGGCCTGAGTTGTGCCATCATAGTTTAGCCAATACATGTGACATGCATGTCACTGTGATGCTTCAGCTTGCGTATAATGGTATGTGTCAGCAGTGCAAAGCATGTCTACAGTGTTCGGTGTGTGCGATGATGACATGTACTGCTTACATGTGTGAAGTACTCATCACTCAGTACATTGTCTACTCTCTATTCTAGATACCCTGCCATGAGGAGTTTGAAACACGCACCAGTGTATCGACCAATAGTTGACCTTGCTGCCATGGAGTACAGGCCTATAATACAGACCTCTCCTCTGAATCGTCAGAACATCATGGATCTATGTGGCCAGTTGGAGCCTGATCTCTTATCTGAAAATGCAATCCCTATGCCATCCCTCCCACTTTACAAGTCCTGTCAGTGCTACACTTTCTTGCCACTGGGTCCTTTCAGAATACAGTGGGCTTCGCAGCAGAGATGTCTCAGCCCATGTTCAGTCTTGTGTTGAAGGATGTACTGTGTGCTTTATTGAAACACCTGGACAGCTACAACAGGATCCCACAACGTGGAGATTTGGCCTATATGAATGCAGACTTCTATGATGTGGGACACATCCCTCAGGTGATAGGGGACATAGATGGCACCCATATCACCTTGGTCCCTCTCAGTGCCAATGAACAGGTGTACAGGAACAGGAAGCACTACTACTCTATCAATGTCCAGGTGGTGTGTCTGGCAGACCAGTACATCGCACAGGTGATAGCCAAGTTTCCAGGATCTGTGCATGACTCCTACATTCTGAGGAACAGCAACGTCCCACACATGATCGGGCGACTACAGAGAAAGAGGGCTTGGCTCAAAGGTATATATACATTTGGATGTTTGTCTTTGTTATGGCACCTGTCATCACAAACTTCCCTGTGGCTGTACCTGCATTGTAACAGGTCCTAACTTTCTGCACAGAGGTGACTCTGGATATCCTAACCTTCCCTGGCTGTTGACACCAGTGAAGTACCCTGCCACGGAAGGGCAACTCTTTTTCAATGAGGCCCACAGCAGGATGAGGCATGTAATTGAAAGGACATTTGGCCTTCTGAAAGCCAGGTTCAGGTGCCTGGACATCTCTGGAAGTTCCCTCCTCTACACTCCCCAAAAGGTGTGACAGATCATAGTTGCCTGCTGCATGCTCCACAATCTTGCCCTGAGACGTCAGATACCATTGCTAGCTGATCATGAGGAGGCAGCTGGGCCAGTGGCTGGTGATGCAGACATGGACAGTGATGAGGGAGCAGATGAGGATGGTGAAGCTGACTCTAGGACTGAGCTCATCAATCAGAACTTCCAGTGACATAAAGGTATGCTGACAGTTTGCAAATGATTTGTATCCACATTGATTGCTGACAATGGTCCTCCTGATTAGTTTAATCAGTGGTGTTACAATGTGTTCTTTTCCCTATGTGTGTGTTGGTGGAGGTGAGTGCTTGATTGTAAGGTGCTGAGTTTACATGTATCTTATCTAACATGTGTAATCACTGCAGGTTGCTAGATTCACATCTCCTATGGACAGACCTGTGTTGAGCTATGTGTCCTGCATTCTCCTGTCCTCATGTTATTCCACCCGCTGAATGTGTTCTGTAAATCTATGCCTCTGCTACCTATGGCTTGAGGCAATCATGCTCATTAGCCGTTGGTAAGTGTATACAGAATGGAGTTTTGCACATAACAGATGGCAGTTACAGTGTACTGTCATGTCATGGAGATGTAGAAATGTCAACTGTTTTGCCCTGCTTCGGTGGCAATCTGCATTAGGCTGGACAACTGTGTACTACATATGTGCTTTGTGGGGCACCATGTCTTCTATCCTCATGTAACTCTGTGTCATGGTCTCTTTTGCAGGTTGGATGAGTGAATTCACTGTAGTGTTTGCCCGGACTAGTGACTTTCTCACATCTGCCCTGGGACATATCTGTTGTACTGTGTCTCCTGCAGAGGATGCCTTCTTCTGCTGTCCATTACACTGCCTGTTGGTTTAGGGGGGCATACGCCCATCACATTTTGTTGACAAAACATTTGCACATGTTCAAATAAAGACACATATGCTGTAACTGTGATCAATAGTGTTTATTGGGCATACAGGGAATATTTGAACAAACAATCTATGGTGCAGATAGTGACAAACACGTAATGAGTGGGGTCATGTTATTCATAATCATCATATTAGATGGCACATCTGTAGGTAGCACAGGTCCAGTGTCCAAGGACCAGTCAACAAGGTGTCTCAGTGGCACACACGGGAGAGAAATCAGGAGAGTTTAACTTCCTGGCAGTGCATTTTGTCTTGGCATCTGCTCCAGCTGGATGTCTGGGTGGAGGTCCACGTTTGGGGGGGTTCACCTGCTACAGAGGAAGAGCTGCCAGAGGCCTGTGGTTCCCCTGGCAGGGACTCCATTCCACTAGCTATGGCAGATGTGGATGGCTCAGTTGTTATGTTGCTAGTGGAAGGGAGCTGCTAGTGGGTGGAGGATCCACGCAGGGTGGTGGTGAGGTCCATGAGCACCCCTGCAATAGAGGCCGTGGTGGTATTGTGGCCTGGCACTCCTGCATGATATCCTGAAGTTTCCCTCTGCAGCCTTTGGTTTTCCCCCAACATGGTAAAGAACTGGCCCATCCTGTCCTGGGATTGCTGTTATGCTCCCAGGACTTGGGAGATGGTTTCCTGGTCAGTTGAGTTCCTTGTGGGCCCTATCCTCTGGCCCACAGGTTCCCTCCCAGGCCCCCTCTTCCCCTGTCCCTGAGCCCCTGGCACGGTGTTCCCACACCCAGTGTCACCAGGACCTTCATTGTTTTGGATGAGAGGGGTCCCTGTACTGTGGGGCACACTATTGATTGAACTGTCCTTGGGATACAGGTTTGGGGACAAAGGGTTGGCTGTGCTGTTGATTCCACAGGGAGGGGGGTGATGTGGACAAGGTGAGGCTCGGGGTGGTAGACTGACCAGGTATACCAGATGGGCCAGGTAAATCGTCAATGTCCAGAGATCCAGAGGCGTTATCCTCACTGGGGCCTTCATCCTGAGGAGGGCTGGATGACTCTGGCATCCTCTCCATGGTGGTATTGGCAGGGGTACCTGTGGATGGAGTGAGAGAGGTACATGGTGGCGGTATGATTAATTGTCTCTTCGTCTGATGCATACAGTGGCTTGACATGATTCCCAGCAATGACAAAGTCAGATGCAGCACTGCAAACATTGTTTGTGGATAGTGGATTGTGACACGTGTACCATGCTCCATTGAGGGTTGGTGTCAATCTGGGTAGGTAACATTTGGTTGGTGGGTTGGAGCGGGTCCTGTGTGATGGGTCACATGGCAGGTGTGCCTCTTTGCTTGTGGTAAATTGGCCTTGCTAGATGTGATGGCTGTACATTGTAGCATGGTGTCCAAGTGGGATATGTGTGTATGTGTGTATGCATGGTAACTTGTGCTGTGTATGCATTTGGTGCATGGGGTTTACCTTTTTACTTTCTAGACTATGCTCAGTCCATTTCAGGGTTGTAGATCTGGATAAGTGGTCATTTGGATTGCTGTCATTGCCATGTAGTGGTCCTCGGTCAAAGCATCCAGTTGGTGTAGCTAGTGCAATAGTCATACATGCAAGAGTTGTGCAGGGGAAGTTGGCATAGCAGCTTTTGATGTAGATAGGCTAGTGCATTGTGGGAGTCGTAATGATTGTTATTGGCACTGCTATACGTTCCCTTGCCAATTCCTATGTGGGCATTGGGGCTAGGTGGTGGTGTGGTATGCAGGAGAGGGGAATTAGGTTATTAGGTGGGAGGTGTAGTGGGAGATAGAGTGAATTGCGGAGTGTTCGGGTGGTGAGGAAGCTTGCTGGACAGGAACAATTTGCTACAGGGAAGTGGTAGTTACCAGAGTCCAGTCCTCCAGATATTCCAGTCAGGCCCTTTGGATGCAGTATGTCCAAAACCTTCTCCTCCCACAATGTGAACACAGAGGGAGGAGGTGGGGGACCACCGCCAGTCTTCTGCATGGCAATTTGGTGTTGTTTTGCCATGAAATGCACTTTCCACCTCTTCCTGATGTCCTCCCAATGTGAGTGGATGGTTGCCTACTGAGTTGAGTCTGTCGACAATTCTCTGCCATAGCTCCATTTTCCTGGCAATGGATGTTTGCTTGACAAACAGTTGTGACTCTATCCTGACAATTTCGTTGACCATGACCCGCAACCCATAGTCTGTGAAGCGTGGGTGCTTTTGATGGGACACGGTGGTGGTTGTATTGTGGGTAGAGGTGTGTGTTGTGTGTATAAGGGTCCGGTGTAGGGTGCTTGGTAGGGTGGGACTGCTAGCTTGTGGGTGATGATTGGTTGTGGTGTTTGTGTGTAGTTGTTATGTGTGTATTGTGGTGTTCTAGCAGTTGTGTGGTGTGTGCTTAGTGTGAAGTGTATATGTGCCCATGATGTACAAGTGCAAATTTGTTAGACTTTGGCTCCTCGGTGTCAGTGAATGTCGTCTTCGTTGCAAAGGATTGTGGGTTTTGTGAGGATGTGTTATATATTGCAATGAGTAGTTGTATCTGGTGTGTGTGTATGTGTGTCAGGTGAGGGGTATTCGAACTGTCCAATGTGGTGCTGCCTTCTGTCTGAAGTGAGTTTTTTAACACGGCGGTACGATTAGCCAATGGTTATCCACCATGGAAGGACCAATTTGGTGATTTGTTGCTCTTAATGTGGTGGGTGGAAAGTTGTCGGGCTGGCGGTGCTGGTGATGGAACGCCTCTTCCCCCCTCCAGTGTACTGGTGGTCTCAGATTTTTGGCTTTATTTTGGCGGTCTTCACTGAGTGACTCTTAATACAGCAGTCGGATGATGGGCAACATGGAGGTCTTTTGGCGGCCACCACCGCAACGGTCTTCTGAAAAAAACGTCAAACCCAGAATTTTGTTGCTCATTTCTACCCAAATGGTACACTTATACCACGAAGAGTAGATTCCTTGGCTTGCACATTGATGGGATGTAATCTCTGGTGGATGGTGATGGTGTCAGGCCTTTCAGACCTATTGAATCCCAGATACATGGCTGTTTGTCCGGGAGGGGCAGAGTAATTTTGTGGAGGACAGAATACTCTCTCCCTAGCAAAACCTGTCTCCCATCAGACAATATCAGATTTCTGCACCCCTCGCTGTTGTCTTTAAAAATATTAATATAAAAAAATGTGTTCTTATATAAAACTTGAATCTTAATCCACATTATTAGTATACAACATATTAAAACTATTAAATACATACAAAATGTAATTATTTAATTAACCAATCAACAATGAAAAAATAATCATCCGTTTTTTAAGTCATTGATTTAATAATTTAAAAATAAAATATTTCATACAATTCATAAAAATATTAACAAATTTGAGCTGAGTTCTGCGTCTTTGAGGGACTACCTGCCCAGGAGATCATCAGGGCAGAGGAGTCTTGCAACAAGCCTCACTTGGAGCATTATAAAGCGCATTCTATGTTCCACGGCGGGGGAGCCTAGTTCTGCTTCATTGAGGGACTACTTTCCCAGTCACCATCAGGGTGGAGAAGGAGCCCTGCAATGAGCCTCACCTGCCTCCTGGGCACTATATCAGTCCATTCTGTGTCCCACAGCGGGGAGTTGAGTTCTGCTTCATCCAGGGCCTACCTGTCCCAGTAACTGTCAGGGCAGAGGAGCAGTCATGCAACATGCCTCAACTGCCTCCCAGGCACTATATAGGTGCATTCTGTGTCCCACAGCACGGGAGGCACACTGACTACTCCCAGGCCAAGAGTGGGCTCGTCCTGCACCCATCAGCACCAGGAAGAGGCACGGCAGGGCAACCCCGCTTGGCTCTGTGGAATGATACTATAGGAGCTCACTGCATGAAGGTACTATTCTCTTTTGTCTAATTTAGCCCCTGACTTTCTCCTCCTGACTTGAAAGTAGCCACTTCCTGTTATCACTATTGCCCCTGCACAAGATAGTGTGAACTCTTAAGGGCGTGCCCCTAAGAGTTAGCATGCAACCTTTGAACAGAGCTCCTGTGGTCGGAGTGAGCTGTGTTTTCTGTGGAGAAGCTATACATTAGGTGTGGCTGTCAGCCTGGTTCTCCTTAACTTTGGATTGGGTGGGGTTTAGTCCACTGTTGTTCCCCTCCACAACCTGATTACTGCCCTGTCTTTTCGTGTAGGACTCAAGCTATACCTTATGGTGGTTTGCTTTGCATCTCCCTTCCCCTGGACGGTTATTCCTTGGGCGTCTTGGGCTCCTATCTCTCCCACACAGGTGGTGGCTAGTAGGTCCTGTTGGAGCCTGATAACATAGCTAAGATGAGTAAACAGAAAGCCACACTCAGTCAATTTGCTCACACGCCCCTGGCCAAGTCTACCTCTAGTGACAGAATGTTACACAGCGCTTTGGTTGTCTCAAGCACATAGATCGAGCTCACTGAGTGGTGTCTGTCCTTGCAATCTGGGGCAGCTGCAGAGTCGGACCCTGACCTAGCTTCACCCACCCGTCACTTCACCAGGGACTATGGTTTCCCTTTCAAGCCCCACACTAAGAGTGCCTAAACCTGACTTGGTAACAGATCTAGACAGCATATGGGCCATACTAACCAAGAAGTAATCCGCCCTACTCCTCCCACCCTTTCGTACACTAGCAAAGAACCACCCATTACAGAGCCCCCCAGTTCTGATGGTTGGACTCCTCTAATTAAACCTACATGGGTTCAGCAACTCATCGAGGAATATGTGTGCAAAGTTAGAGAGCTGCTCTTTGAGCAGCTCTCACCACTCTGCGCCTGCCTGCTAGCAATTGAGAAAGATCTGACTACTATCAGGCAGGTGCTAGTTCAGCCTAATACAACCAATTCCTATGCCTTAAGGGACCCCAATATGGTGGAGGGAGCAGCGAACGAGGAGTGCCCTGCTATTTGTGCCCAAGATCCTCCTTCAAGTCTATTGCCCCCTGAGACTAGTGCACAAGGGCCCTCATCAAGTCTATTGCCCCCAAAGCTTAGACTACACAGTGACATCCCTCCTCAGAGCCAGAGGGGGCCTGACACCTATTGTGAGAAATCTTGTACCTCGCTCCATTCAGGAAAGGCCTCTTGTTGCAAAGAGGGGTATACCGACGCAAGCTCCCCTCCCATCGGAAACCCTGGATTGAACAGCCTCAATGGGACTGGTAACTTACCAGTGATAAACCTTCCACTGGCATCCTGCCCTTATGTAGTAGTCCTAACCAGAGTTCCTCAGTTGCAGGTAGGGCAGAGTGAGTCACACAAAATGCTGTTTGATAAAATCCTCAGCTGGCTTAACAGGTTTAGAGGTTTTCCCCTATCCCACGCCAATAGTATTATTCTTACCAGAAGAGTGGCTTGGATTGAGCTTTGAAGGATGGATCGGGTAGTGGGGGGGCTGTGTCATCATTAACTTTAGGTTTTCATCTTTGGTGGAAAATGTGATATTTGGCCATGCAAACAATCCTGTAGCAGGGACCCTCATTGAGCCCGACCCCTAGGATTTTTCTATCATCCCAATCTACAACATTCCTTCTCCTATTGACTAGCACTCACAGACACAGTCTACCTCAGCTCCACTGTCTCTCTAATGGCCCACACAGTTGAGAATCGGGGACACCTACTTCTTACCCATTCTCAATGGATTTGACCCATTAGAAGGAGTAAATTAACTTCAATTTAGTTTAATTGGAAAACTGTTTACAAACCATTCCACTGACAGCCTTAGCTTAAGGGTGTCCAGGGTTTCCTGCACCTCAAGGTATTGTGAGTCCCCATCTGGTGAGGGGCGGTCTCCGAGACTAGACTGTCGACTTAACAGTACCACTTCACGTCTTTTAGCCCAGTCAATAAGAGTGAGACATCAATGAGATAACTTCAAGTGTAAGCAAACTACCACAGTTGGACATAGGTCTATACATGAGGATGAAGAGCTGAAGGCGGTCTCCAATGTCATATCATCACCTCTCCATTCATCTGATTTGGCTGAGCCAACCCACTTAGATGCTGCTCCATTTTCAACATCCACTGTTGAAGAGCAGGATACCCTTGTCATCTGAGACACTTCAACTAATCTTATTTCCTGGAATATAGCAGGTCTGACCCCAGAACTAACATGTCCCGAGTGGTGTGGATTTATAGTTAACTTCTCTAAGGAAGCAGTATCAGTGGGGAAGGGCAGGCTATCAGGAAGACTTACTATGTGGGTGAGAACCATGATGGCGAGTATGCCAAGTGATGTTAAGGTAGATACTCCCAACATTTAATGCATTCGTTTATCCGTCCCTCAGGGTGTTACTTTTTATATTTACAATGTGCAATATAGACCCCTTGGGCCCAAAATTGAATATTCTGCGCTGTGAGCAAGTCATCCTTTTGGCCTTATCATCCCCATGTTTTGATTGATACTGGTGGTTTCTGAGTCTGACTGTGCCCTGGGCTCTGCTAACCGGACCCAGGGCCAGTACTCTGTTTAAAAGGTATATGGTAATTAGGCATAATTACAATTGGCTTCCCAACCTACCTATAAGTCCCTAATATATGGTAGGGCATGTAGGTTTAAAGGCCCAGCAGATGTAATGTACTTAGGTGTGCACTGCTATATAGTCTGCTGTCAATTTAAAATCTAGCAATGCCTTGCAAGCTGCTGTTAAATTAAATGTATTTGCAAATTAGACTTTGAAATTAAAGATACTTCCAAAGTCTTAAACTACCATATGTTTACATATAGGTCACCCCTAACGTCCCCCTAGTTGCCCCAGGGGTAGGGTTCCTTGTAACTATAATCAAGGGCATTATAAAATATGTTTTACATGCCCTGGTGAGGTAAACACTGACAATTTTGTTTTTTCCCCATTGTAGTGAATTAGCTCCATAGGCTAACATGGATATACTTTGTTAAATTATAACTATTGCTAGGAAAGAGCTACAATGTCCTTCCAGGGCTTAAAATATTAGTTAGAATTAATCCAACTGCACTCCAATGTTAGATTTATTTTAACTATCACAGACAATAAGTCATAGAACTTGCATTTCTGGTGAGTCAAAATCCAGCCTTCCGACAGCTCTTCTCTGACTGGCCAGCCTCTGCCACCCTGTGTCAAGCTATCTTAATTAGGTGTGATGTGCCCTGCGTTGAGACAATGGGACATCTGGTGGGTTGAGATCTGCATGCTGCAGAGCAAATGGCAGGAAGGGGGCTGAGTAGCCAAACTGGTGTTCAAAGAGGGAATGGCAGTTAGGACAGGACACAGGCTACGCCCCACTTTCTACCACCCCAGCCAGATGGGAGCCTCAGTAATTGGATAGGCAGAGGGGCAGGAGGGGGAGTGTTTCTGGGAGAAGAATATGCCACACTTTGGAGGAAGGAAGTGGTCATACTTCTGGATGTCACCCTGTACCCCATTGGTCAGGGGTACACTTCTGCTTGTCACCCAGAAACACTGGGCAGAGTTGCACAGCAACTGAGATCCCTGCTTGAAGCTACAAGGACTGCGCTGCTTGAACCCTGGTATGGACCCTAAAGGACGGCACTCTGGATGACTGCACCTCCTGCACATTGAGGAACTACAACTCTAAGGACTTTGTCTGGCTTCAAGAGAATGAAGGAGTGGACTCTCTGAAAGCAGCAAGGTAAAATAGCTTCAACTGTATCATCTCCGCCAAGAAAAACCCAGCTGACCACCTTCAACTGGACTTTTAAGGATTTGACATGTGCATTCTGGGAAACATAGTCCCAACATCTCAAGGCCCATCTCAAAGCTTCTAGGCCCTTGGATTGGTGCTGTGGACCACTGGAGACCCAAAGAAGGGCTTCCTGAAGAAGATCCAAAAGTTTGGAGAAGTTTGGAGCAACTTTGGAAAAAGGTTCCATTAGCTGACCGACCTGTTGACGAGAGTCAAGCTGTCAACATCAAGCCACGACCCGGCCTGATTTTCAATTTCATCCTGCTAAAGTTTTTCCCCATTGACGAGACTTCCAGGAGTTGACCGGGACCTCAGGCTGAGTCAAGCCACCAATGTTGCATTAAAAGCATTTCTGATGAGAAGCCTCGCCCGACAATAAGTGAAAATTGGCAAAGTCAAAAGGTAAAAACCTGACCAGGCCCTGCTGCTAAGTGTATACGACCTACTCTCCATCGCTGTCAGCCTGAAACTTTGACTTTGTCCCGGTCAAGCCCAACCAGAATGTCCCAAGTGAAGCTTTAGGTATTTATGCACTAGAAAACATCTAATCTTCAATATTCATATTTCCTGTTCCCTACAATGGATTTTTGTCATTTTGGACCTAAAAATACTTCCTATTTGTATAAGTTGCTGCTGGATTTTTATTGTGTGTTGTGCCTTACTTATTTAATGTATTGGTGTTTTTAAATGCTTTATACAGCTATCTCCTAAGTTAAACTTACCTGCTCATTGGCAGCTACTAGGGGCTGAGCAAGGGATTAATTTACTGAAAGCTTATCGTGTGACTGTGACCTTATTACTAGTGGTGGGTAATAACCCCTACTAACAAACTACCTTCCAACACGTGCACTTAACTATGCTGCCTTAAAATAGAGAGAAAATTGTGGTGGGTGACTTTAACTGTCAATTCTAGCCCTAGAGTGTAGACAAGCAAGCCCTTACGGCAGATGAGGATGCAGTATTGTCAATCCAGGTTCTTGAAATACCTCCAATCGAGAAACTGTCATCTACAGCGGTCCAACTCAGTGCACTTATGTTAAATCAGGGGTTACAAGCCTGTAATTGCAGAACCTACTCTGATAAGACAGGAAAGCACACATTTAACCATACACATTACACCAACTTAACTGATTACATATTGGTAGATCCCTAACTATGGAGCTAACTGGTTGATATGATGGTAATAAATCGGCAAGATTGCAACCACAATGCCATGGTTTTCATGAGGAGCTCAAACACCAATGCCCACCTGTGTAACGCTGGAGAGCCATTTGACAGGAGATTGAGGCCCTCATTATGAACATGGGGAGAAACACCGCACCGCCAGCGGCGGTGGTAAAAACCGCCAACAGAGGAGCAGTCCGAACCGCCAAATAATGAACTAACTGAAACACAGGCATCCTGAAAACCAGCCACCGCCAGTAGAGGAGTGCCGACAACAACGGTAGAGGCCACCCACAGGCCGACGGAAAGGCCCAACCTGCCCATCAAATAATGAACCACTAGACCGCCGTCAGTTCCGGGGAGGGAACCACCGCCACGCAAAGCCAGGCGGAAATGAACCAAATATCAGGAAACACTTACCGGAGGCTCACACAACACTCCGAAGCAGACATGGATAGAGAGCTGCAGATCATGCCAGCCCGTCTCCTTGCCATATACCTCTACGACCGAGACCGCCAACGAAGATGATGACGATAAGTACTGCAACCTACGAAACAAGGCAAGAAAGGGCACAGTTACATACTGAGTACAACGCTCCCACAACTCTTCACAACAGCACAACCCATAAATCCCACAGCAAGAGGTACTTACCCCCCACAAGGCAAATCCAACCTGACAATAGTACATACAAATACCGCACACCCATAAACAATGAAACGAGAGACCAGGGATCAACAGTGTGCCGCCAAAACACAGGCCACACATAAACGTTTAATGCAGCTCTCTGAGCAAATGAATGTCAATGAAGGCCAATGGCCAGTCCACAGTGCTATAGTTCAATGAGCTACAATAGCCCCAACCTGACTCCCAAAAGTGCAATGGTACTCCACCTTATAGGGGAAACAATGGGGCATCCAGGCACCTCAGGGAACAGGGGCATGGGGTGGTGGGAGTGGGGATTTGCGATGGGAGTGGGCCTTGGATTTGCGCTCGGAAGGTAGAGTGGGTTTGGGTTTGCCCTTGGAAGGTGGGGGAGTGGGCTTGGACCGGGTGGAGCCAAATGGAATTGGCTCTGCACGGGGCTTCTTTCTCTCTGGGGAAGGGGCACAGGAATGTGAAGGGCGGACAGGGGCGGACTCTGGAGTGGAAACGGCAAGGTGGTGTGTACGTTTAGGGACAAGACGGGGTGGGCTGGAAGAGGTCAGCACAGCAGAAGAAAAGTTTTTGGGGAGCAATTGGGTTGGACCTGGAGGAGGGTGTGGGAGTGGAGACAGAGGGTGTGGACATAAGTGGTGTAGGAGTGTGTGTTGTGGGTGCAGGTGACTGGACAGTATGCTGAGGTGTGGTGGATGTGTGATGGGTGGGTGTTTAGGTGCGTTTGTGTGTTTTTGTAGGAGGTGGGTGGACACCAGTGGGAGAAGACAGGCTGCCAGTGTGAATGTATGTTGTGTGGGTGTCTGCAAGTCTGGTGAGTGTGCTGAATGTGTCAACTAAAGTAGTTGTGGTGAGTGCAGGTGTGGTGTCTGGGGTGCATGTATGGATGTGTGCTATTGTGGTGAGTGCAGGAATAGGCTCAGCAACAGTGAATGAAGGTGCAGTGCATGGGGGTGTGCATGTAGAGGGGACAGACAGGGAGGCGGAAGAGGTGGGCACACTGGGGGAAATGGCTGGTGCTGTGTGTGCATGTGTATGTTGGCTGTGTGAATGCTTGTGGTGGGAGGTGTGGTGCTTGTGTTTAGAAGTGTGCTTCTTGTGTGGTGAGGTGTGTGACTGCATGTGAGATTGTGTGCTTTGTACGGGTGAAGGGAGTGGGGTGCTGGAAGGGTTCGAGGAGGTTGGAGGGGGGACGGAATGACCAGGGAAACTGGCTGCCGTCAAAGAGGAGGCTAGAGCCTGAAAAGATCTCTGTAGGCCAGATACGGCACCGTGAATGCCATCCAGATGGGCATTGGTCTGTTGCATCTCTGATGCTAGCCCCTGGGTGGCATTGACAATGGTTGTCTGCCCTACAGAGATGGTTCTCAGAAGGTCAATAGCCTCCTCGGTGAGGGCAGCAGGGTTGACTGGGACAGGGGAGGAGGTGCCTGGGGCGAAGGAGACGCCCACCCTTCTGGGTGAGCGGGCACGGGCAACTCGGTGGAGAGCAAATGGGAGGGCCGTGATGGCATGTGGGGTGGCGGAAGATGATACAGTAGGTTTGGGCCCACTAGGGTCCGCCACCACCATGGAGCCCCGATCGGAGGAGGTATCGGAGTCACTACCTCCAGTGGTAGTTGCCTCCCCCGTGGTACTCCCCTCGCCCTCCAACTCACTGGTCCCCTTGGCGTTGGATGACTCTGCCACTGAGGATCCATGTGCCGCTGCATCCCCACTCGCCGGTGCCTCAGCTCCCTCACCAGATGATGCTGATGTACACAAACAACACAAGAGAACAGGGATGAGGAGAAAAAACAGGAGACACTTGTAAATAGCTGAAAGAAGTGAACATAGTGGTCAGACATACACCCACCCAGACAACCCTCCAACAGGCAGCACCTTCCACTATACCCATGGCCATGCCCCTGACTAGTGACCAGGACCCTGCTCTACACCCATTCCCTAAACAACCTAAGGACCCAATGTGTAGGTGGCCTGACCTAAACACCCCTACTCCCTACGGGAGCCATCATGTAGATGGACATCAGTCAGAGTCCCTGCAACTAAGCAGCCTAAACCCGAATACACACACAGACATCCATCAATGGTCAAACATTTGGTATGTGTACTCACCCCCTTGTGACTGCTGTGCAGCTTTCAAGCGCCCATCCAGATCTGGGTACGCCACCACCAGGATGCGTAGCATGAGGGGGTCAGTGCCCGACAGGCACCCCTTCCCCGTTTGGGAGGACTTCCTCAGCTGGGCCTCACAGATTTTTTGCACCCAGTGCCGCAGGTCCTCCCACCCCTTCCTGCAGTGGGTGCTCCTCTGGTTGTAGACCACCAGAGTCCGCACCTCCTTGGTGATGGCATGCCAAAGTGCCCTCTTCTGGTGGGCGCTAACC
The DNA here is from genome assembly GCF_031143425.1 of Pleurodeles waltl. NCBI lineage: Eukaryota > Metazoa > Chordata > Amphibia > Caudata > Salamandridae > Pleurodeles > Pleurodeles waltl. The sequence goes on along the minus strand of NC_090437.1, from coordinate 1,316,795,899 downwards.
TAAAAGGGACACACAGAAATGTAACACAGAGGTCAGACACTGGCCAAACATATACAGCTGGCTATACGTCCATTATGGGACGGACTGTACAAATAGACTAACAGCGCATACGCAAGCATCATGCCATGAACCATGGCCCATCCAGGGTCAGAGGTGCACAAGTATGTACTACTAACACCATCCATTACACACACCCATTGCCCACAATCCCCCAACTCACCTGTACCTCTGGCCGTCCTTAGAGCTTGGTGTACAGGGGCAGGACCCCGTCCACTAGCCTCTCCAATTCCTACTGGGTGAAGGCCGGGGCCCTTTCCCCTGCAACACGAGCCACTTCCATGACCAGAAGCAGGACACAGCAATGCACTCAGTGGAGTACTTGCTTGCACAAGATCAGGGAGTCAAGTGAAGTTGGGGTGACGACTTTGCGTACATACCGCGACGGAGTGTACCGTCACCGCCGGCGGCGATCATGAGACGCTAGGACTCCCCATTGACATCAATGTTAACCAATGACTGTGCGCACGGCGGTAAACACCGCCTTATGCTGTTACGTCAACCGCTAGCGGTATGAGGTCACTTCCACCACAACAGTTCTGGATTACAGAGGACAGACATTTTGGCAAAAACTACGCATTTATAATACTGCTATCTGCACAATACAGGCCCTAATGGTCACCTAAAACACATATGCATGTGACCATTAACAATACCACACCTGACAAACCCTGATCAATAATTATGGTCTAGTTGATGTTGGTTTAAAACATTTAGGGCCATATTTATACTTTTGACACACAACTGCGCCAACGCAGTTGTGCATCAAAAATGTCACCGCCGGCTAACGCCATTCCAACATGCCATGCGGGCTCCTTATTTATGGAATGACGTTAGCCAGCACTGAGGACTGGTCTGAGTAAAAAAAAATGACTCACACCAGGCAGCGCCGGCGTATGGGAAAATGGGGGTTGTGCGTCAAAAAATGGTGCAAGTCAGGGCTGAGGCTAAAATCAAGCCTCAAACCTGACTTGAGCCATTTTTTTTTACGCACAATCCCCATTGACATGACTCCTGTCTTAGCAAAGACAGGAGTCATGCCCCCTTGCCCAATGGCATGCCCAGGGGACTTAAGTCCCCTGGGCATAGTGGCATGTAGGGGGGCCCAAATCAGGCCTCCCTATGCCACTTAAAAAAAACTTTAAAAAAATACGTACCTGAACTTACCTCTACTTCCCTGGGATGGGTCCCCCCATCCATGGGTGTCCTCCAAGGGTGGGTGAGGGTGGCAGGGGGTGTCCCTGGGGGCAGGGGAGGGCACCTCTGGACTCCTTCCGAGCACACAGATACCTTAACACCTGCCCTGACCCAGGCGTTGAAAAACAACGCACATCAGGCTGTGCGCCGTTTTTTAAGGCCCACCCCCTCCTGTGCGTCAAAATGGCGCTGGGGGTAAATAAGGCACACAGGCCTTAAAGTCATTTTTTGGAAGGGAACGCCTACCTTGCATATCATTAACTTAAGACAGTTTCCCGCTTCTAAAAAATGACGCACATGATGGAATTTTGAAGTCCGCGGGCGCCAAAGTATAAGTATGGGGCACGGTTTGCGTCAAACTTTTTGACGCGTATTCGGCGCAAACAGAGTACAAATATGCCCCTTAGCATTTAAGTCCCTACAATCAAGTCAGCAGTGCTAAATGACTGACAATGTGTGCAGATGTATGTGTCTTCATCACACATGTTTCAAATTCCTCCTAGGTACAGGCCCTTGTGGCGAGGAAGGGCCCCATTGGTGTACAGACCACTTGTGGATATGCGGACCATGGTGAAGTGTCACATCATAATCAATTACAGACTCACCCGTGCAACTATTCTTGAACTTTGTGGATTACTGGATCCTGCACTGACTCCAGCAAATCGTAATACCTACTGAAGTGCAGGTGCTCTCTGCACTCCATTTCCTGGCCACAGGCTCTTTTCAAGTGACAGTGGGCATGGGTGCTGGATTATCACAGCCAATGTTCAGCTTGATACTGACAAGAATTCTGAATGCATTTGTATGACACCAGCAGTCCTATCTGAGGTTTCCCTAAAGTACTGACCTCCCTGCCATCAAGTCTGACTTCTATGCCTTTACCAACATACCCCATGTGTCAGGTGCCATCAATGGCACCCACATACCTATAATCCCCCCAAGAGTCAGTGAACAGGTGTACAGAAACAGGAAAAACGTTCATCCCATGAACATTCAGTTGGTATGTACTGCAGACCAGTACATCTCACATGTGAATGCCATGTTCCCCAGTTCAGTCCATGATTCCTTTGTGCTGAGGAACTGTAGTGTGCAATACAAGATGGAACAACTACATGAAGAAAGAGAGTGGATCATAGGTAGGTGTTTCTGTCACTATCTGCCACCTAGCAGACAGCCAGGCTGTCTGACTCTAAGGCTTGTCAATGACAGTTCTGTTTTGCACCTTTTTCTAGGTGCTTCTGGCTATCCCAACTTGCGTTGGCTCCTGACACAGTGAGGAATCCTGGGACAGATGCAGAGAGGAATTACAGTGAGGCCCATGGACGTACTAGGATGGTAATTGCGCGCACAATAGATCTCCTGAAGGCTAGATTTCATTGTCTACATATCTCTGGGGGTTCCCTGGCCTATGGACCTGACAAGGTGTGTAGAATAGTGGTGGCCTGCTGCATGCTGCACAACATGGCAGTGAGGAATTCTATCCCCCTCTTGGAGGTGGAGGGTGCTGTAAATCCAGCCCAGCTTGTTCAGAGAGGGGATGAGAGTGATGTTGATGATGAGGAAGGGGAAGAGGTCCATTCCAGGACCCAATTTATACAACTATACTTCCAGTAACTATGTGGGACTAAGGGCTGAGATTGGTGTTTGTGAACATACTGTCAGTGTGCCTTGTCATCTAGGTGGGGGTTTGAATGTACTAATTGCAACTGTGTCCAGCTCTGCATAATACAATTTAGTGGCTCTATTTCTCAACTTATTTAGGCACAACAACATGTAAGGCGAGTGTGTACTTTCATGCTACGCAGGTACAAATAAAGTAGTTATCAGCCAGTTGCATCCATACTTCACTTTGTTCACACATTATTACAGGGGACAGTGTTACAGTTGTGATATGTGTTTTATTTGGTGCAGGGATTGAATCGTGCTAATTACAATGATGGCAGTTGGTCATGGGTGGTTATCCTAAATGCCAACATGGTGGCAGCCTTGTTGTTAGTATTGGTAGGTCCATCATTGCTTACATGAGTTCTTATTTCTTGTTAGCACTGTTTGGTGGTTGATTGTGTGGGATAGTTGGTGGACAGATTGTTGCAGAGTCACTTCTCTGAGGGGGGCTTGTTTTTGGCAGGTGTTCCAGTCCCATATCTTGGCCCGAGGGTCCATTTGGGCACCTGTTGTTGACCCATAGGGGATGAAATGGTTGTTCCTTGTGTTTCCTCTGAGGGTAGTTTGTGGGAAGTTGCTGCTGATGCAGTCATTGTGTGGTCTGTCTCCTGTGCTGTAGTGGGGTCTTCCTTACTGTGTGGGTCTCAGACTGCGTTTGTACAAGCTGCAGCAGCGCACCTGCTATGCATTGCTATGCATTTTCACTGCTCCATGGCCTCTTGGTGGTGTTCCTATTGCATCCTCTGACACTGCTCCAGGGTGGATAATATCTGGGCCAATCTGTCATGGGTATCCTGGTAGGCCCCCAGGACCTCAGATATCAAGTCCTGGGCTGCAGCATCCATCCTGTGGCTTCCCCCCTGGGCTAGTGATGCCCTCCCACTGGGCCTAGCCCCCTGTGCCTGTGTCCCCTGCACAGGTCTGGCGGTGCCACCTGTAATAGGGTCATCATCTTCCTGCCTGTTGGCAGGGGGTGACTGTGGCCTCTGTACTTGTGTTCCACCAGTCTGTGGCCTGGATACACAGGTGTGTGGACAGTTGCCCTGGGCTGCTGTTCTTGCCTGGGTGGTAGGGGTGTCAGTGGTATCCTGGGTGGGGATGCTGGATGGTGACAGGCCAGGACTGTGTGAGGGGCCAGCCTGCTCATCTGTGTCCAGAGTTCCATCCCCAGTGTCCTATGAGGTGCCTCTGTGTCCTTGGGGGGCACTGGCACTCCTTGTCCTGTCCGTCAGGGTGGCATGGGTGGTGGTGCCTGTTGGGGGAAATGGACATGTCTGTCATATTCGTATAGTCGGATGGGGTGCAGAGGCCTGGGAGGGTTTGTGCAGCTCACACACTTTGGGAATATGCAGGATGCTTTAGTGTGGTTAACATTGCTTTTAACTTAGGGTGTGGAGGTGCACTGTGGGTGTTCTAGCCCATTGTGTTTCATTGAAAGGGGGGGCTGGCTGTGCATAGGGTGAGGGATGTGGGACTGTTAGTGGGGTGCCGAATATTCATGTCAGGTGGTGGAGCATCTTGCCCCACTGCAGCTTTCTGGCCTCTGTGGGGGTAGCCCTGGATAACGCGGCCACCCAGTACAAGCATCAATGGCAGTTAATGCTGCACAAGCCAAATAAAAAACCCTAGCTCATCTGCCAACATCTTTCACATCATCCCTTTCCCTGACATCATGCAGTGTATATATACTGCAAATGCAATTGCAAGGAAGAAAAATAAGATTTAAAACTACCCAACTACCCAACAAACTATCCTCCCCCTAGACAAGCACCCCATAATGCAGTGACAGATACAGTACAAATACACTTCAAAAGACTGATGAAAAGACACAAAAGCTACAGGAAACAGGACAAAAACAATCCAAAAACTCCAATCCACCAACAACACCAACTCCACACACCCTCACAGAGTCACAGACAATAAGACCGTGAAGTGAAAGTGAAGACACTGTACCATGTGTGCAAGCAAGATGTCCTGTTACATAACGTACTGGGGCTGTGTGTTGTTTTTCTACGCATGCCGGTCATGCGTCAATTTTGTCCCATTGTGCGTGGCAAGGCCTGTAGACTTCAATAGATGCTCAGGGGCCAGGCGTCTTTTTGAGGATTAGAAAAGTATGAAGTTTAGGTGTTCGCATCTAAATTATTGACGGTCATGCGTAATTTTTCTCCCATTGTGCATGAAAACGCCTGTGGACTTGAGATAGCCACTCAGGGGCAAGGCGTCATTTTCCTGGCATTGCGTAGCATGGAACCGAGGCATTTACATAAAACAATTTTGACGCATGCCAGGAACGCGTGCAAATTTGCTATGTAGGCCTAGCGTGCACCCAGATTCACATACCATGTCACAGGGACTATGCAATAATGTTGTCGTTATGGTATGGCTACGTGTGTGCCTATCCATTCATATCTTGATGGTGACATTGGTATGTTTCAACCTATATGTTTGTTTATGTGTGTGATGCATGCAATGACTTGTACCTTGTGCACATGTGCATGTGCTCCCTGTGTGCACTTACATGTTAACACATGTGTACTATGAGTGTGCATTTTTCATATTTGAGGGTGTACCACATTGGTATGTCTGATATACAAATGTACACATTCCAACTACACAATACATATGATGGCCTATGTCTGATACATGGTAAGGCATGTGACAGCCATAACAATTTGTACTAAGAGGATGTAGTGAACTACAGCTGGGTTGAAATCACGCTACCCCAGGCAATTTACATGTGTGTCCACTCTGTGCTGTGTTGTTGGTTTAGCCTTCATGGTGCTCTGCTACACGTATGCCATATAGTTCAACATTCATCTTAGTTGCAGGAGATGGTTTACAGTGTACACACATGTGTCAATGAAGGTTGCTATATGGCAGGTGTGTGTAAAGATATGTGTAGTGTCATTTCAGTAACATATGACCACAGTGGTGTGTTCATGGGATATCAAACCTCACATATCTATCTTCCTGCATGGACACATATTTTGAGTAGTCTGTGTAGTCATATCAGTGCCATCTATGTTTCTGTATGTTAGAACACATGTGAATGTCATTTATTTCTGTCTATGATCTTGTGATACATATGCACTTACATTTGTGGTAAGTAGCCTTTTTTTCAGACTCCAATACACATTACCAGGCCGGGGCCATTGTATGGGTACTGGTACATGTGTGCTGAGTTATCTGGTATATGTGTGCATGCCACCAACTAGGCACTCACAATCTTCCACATCATGCTTGTTACAGCTGTCACATACAATGGCATACCACTGCGCAGCAGTGTTGCAGTCTGGCAAAGATGGCAGCCAACTCTTCATCACTATTGTGGGAGTTTTTATGCTGACACTGACCAATGGTTGCATGTGAAGGCACAGGTTTAGGGAGCTCCAGACTACTAGGTCCACTGTGCACATGCATCAGGCCCCTGACAATGTCAAACGTCAATGTAGCCAGAGAAGTTGTCTTAGAGTGTTTTGGGAAGGGATCTAGCCTTTTCATGATTACTAATCAGCAGATCAATGCACAGTCCCCTGCAAACGGACACACGCACAATTGTGATCAAACTGACTGGGATATCAATTCTTTCTCTGGGGTACTTGATGCCAGCCTTCCCCTATCATGTAGTGACGACTGGCTACGTGCATGTGTAGGACATGCCTCATCATTTGATGTCTTCAGTAATTTCCATGGGCAGCTTGGTTAGGGGTTGTATCTCTATTTTGGGAATGTACCAGGGGACAGATGGTGTTATCTGGCACTGCCTCCTGTCATGTTGGCATGCGATGGGCAACTACCAGGTTATATTAATGGCAAACATTACTGGGTTATGTACTGACCTAGCCACCCTCTCTGTACATATGTTGGGTGATCAAATGTAGACATTGATGTATTGCATGGTCAGTATTGTCAATGTTTGTTCCTTCTCCATGTTTTACTGCATTATTTATAAGGAATATTTTGTGTCCTACATTGCTGCCATTCTTTAGGCTGCTTACACTTTACACACATCTTCTACAGCAACATTGTCTGGTCATACATGGCCAGGATGCAACATGTGACTTGTGTAAATCGTAGATGAACCTATCTTCTACTACTGGCTACATGATAGTTACTGTCCCATTGTCAGCCTCTGGGAAATGTAATGAGTACCACACACACACATGACATTACACCCGCCACAGCACTTGTGCCGTCGCCAAGTGACATCCCATGTTGTATTTCCAAGTATCTATGGGTATTTCTGAGCTGTCCATCCACATTCTCCGTTGAATATGGCCATGCATTTATTTCTGCATTCCACAATCTATGTAACTCTTAGCATGACTTTATGGTGGTGATGTGTGAAATCATCTCAATGCTGCTTTTTCCATCAGCCAAATGCAACATATCTGTCTATTTCTACTCCAATTCCTTTTTTGAATGGGTCTCTGACATGTTTGGACATTGCTGGACAAATTTGCACTTCCCACACCTGATTGCCATGTTGGAGACCAAAACATATTTGGAAAATATGTCACTGTTGTTGGTACCTTGCTCTTCGCCTGGCATATAAGTGACTGTGAGTGGTGTGTATTACTATGTGCTGTGTGATGTTGTTAAACAGAGCATACTAGGGTACCATGCGTACACATGTCAGCCATTGTCAAACCCTTTGCTACATAGGCCATAAACGCTTACATCAGTCTTCACATCTGGATTTGCTGTAGGCATGTGTCAAGACAGCAGATTTGTGTGACATATCTTTATATAATGTACATACGGAGTGGAACACATTCTGCCTACATTCCACCAGACAATAATTTGGTGGTGCATTGTCCCATTTTATTCTTAGATCCAGACAATGGGTCATATGTTTGGATAGTGATTCAGCACCCATTGCTGCTTCATTTGTCTGACAACCCATAGCGCACTCCACAGCCAATGTGTGTGCCATGAGTGGGGTACAGTGCACCATGTGTCAGCATTGTACTGAAAGGCAGTGCCAGGACATAAGCCCATGGATACACAATTCAGGCTCTGCCTCTACCATAGGTTACAAACCCTGTACAGTTACTGAAGGTCCATAGTTACCAATGATGTCACCCCCTTGTCACATATGCTTAGTGCTGGTGAAACATCAATCCCCCTGAGATGTGACACTGTTCTGTTCCTACATTACTTAAACATCATTTGATAACAGCCCCTATCTTATGTATGTCCCCTTGCATAGATCCTGCCAAGCGTGGTGATGATGTGGGGAAAGGGCTAGGAATTAGCACATTGTCTACTCAATGGTACGTTATATGTTGTGGTGCATGGATCTAGGCCTTCAAGAGTCACATGCCTGTGAGTTACGTGAGACTGATGTGTGACATGGAGGCATTACACCCTCTTACATCACAAACTATGTTGCTACCATACTTGTAACTGTTGTTCTCACCTGCTCTCTGAGGTTAGAGTTACATTCCAATGCTATATGTAGTGGAGAATCAGTAGACCAAGGAGATTCTGGTGCAAAGTGTTTTATTGGTGATATTTACAAAGTGATAATAATTGTACAGTGACTATGGGTAAATGTTCTGTACAATTTGTAGTCTCCTGAAAACTCCTGCAGCAGTGTTATGTAGTTCCCCTTCCAAATGTGCAGCACCATAGTCATCTTCCTACTCTAGAAACATCTACCTGTTCATCCAATGCCAGTATCCTATTATTGGTGGATCCTTCCACCGCTTTGCACCACAGTGGTGTCATAAGTAGAGACACCATGGTAGCCCCACCAAGCCAAACTCTGGCCTCCATGCTACCATGTGGCACTACGCATGCAGTGCAACCCATTGTGACTCTCTGTGGCAGGTGATGGGTGTGCCAGCCATCATGTGAATCACACATTTGTAGGATAATCAAAAGTTGGTACAGTGGAATCTTCAAAATTCCAATACATGATTTATCACAGACACTTGCAACACATGCACAGTACAGACATGGGGGGGCACACCATTTTATCTGCATGGGTCTCTATGCACAGTGCATAAAACGTCAGGTATGTCCACTATACTCCTACGGAGTCTTACAATAGCATCCATGATCTTTAGAGTATTGCACAAACTCTGTGCCATGGTGGACTGTTTCTTGTATACAGCTCACACATGGTGGTGTTAGGGGGCGCTAGGGGGCACATGTGAGGTGGCACTGGACTAGCTGCTGCACAACTTCTCGCCATTCTGCCCCATTGTCTTTAATGGTAGGTGTTGTAGTATTCCCATGTGTGTGTCACAATGCAGCAGACAGGTGAATGTACACACTACAGGTATGTCAGGTATAGGTAGATGATATTTAGTTGGTGTAGGAAAGTACCCTCTTTTTGGCATGTTACCCCCAATTTCTGCCTGATGTCAGTGTGTTTGACTGTGTTCCCTGGGATCCTGCTAACCAGGACCCCAGTGACTATGCTCTCTCTCCTCTAAAATGTGTCACTCCATACTGGTAACCCAGTATTTTACCCAGAATTGGCATACTGGTCACCCCTTATAAGTTCCTAGTATATGGTACCTAGATACCCAGGGCATTTGGGTTCCAGGGATCCCTAAGGGATGCAGCATTTCTTTTGCCACCCGTAGGGAGCCCATGCAAAGGCTTCTAGAGGACCGCCGTGGCATGTACCCTTTGACTGCCATTTACACTGCACCAGGTCACTTATAAGTCACCCTTAGCAGGCCCTCCAGCCCTGAAGGCAGGGTACAGAGTACCTGTGTGTGAGGGCACCCCAGCACTGGCAGAGATGCCCCCATGACCTCCAGGACCATTTTCCTGGACTTTGTGAGTGCGGGAATGCTATTTTACGCGTGCACTGGGCATATGTCACTACCTATATCCAGCTTCACAATGGTAACTCTGAATATGGCCATGTTTGCTATCCAACATGTTTGAATCATACCCCAAGGCTTTTGCACGCATTGGCTGTATGATTCCATGCACTCTGGGGGCTCCTTAGAGGACCCCCAGTACTGCCATTTCAGCCTTCTGAGGTTTTCCAGGCAGCCCCAGATGCTGCCCCCTCACAGATAGGTTTCTGTCCTCCTGTTGCCCAAGCAGCCCAAGCCCAGTAAGGCAGAACAAAGGATTTCCTTTGGGAGAGGAGTGTTACACCCTCTCCTTTGGAAATAAGTGTTACAGGCATAGGAGGGGTAGTCTCTCAGAGCCTCTGGAAATGCTTTGAAGGGCACAGATGGTGCCCTCTTTGCATAATCCAGTCTACACCAGATCAAGGACCCACAATCCCTGATCTGGCACGAAACTGGACAAAGGAAAGGGGAGTGGCCACTCCCCTGTCTATCACCACCGCGGGGTGGTGCTCAGAGCTCCTCCAGAGGGTCCCTGGGTTTTGCCATCTTGGATTTGAAGTTGGCAGGGAACTCCAGGAGCATCTGAGTGGCCAGTAATAGTAATTGGCGTCAGAGCCCTCCCCTGATGTTGCTTACCTTTGTAGCTGACTAATCCCCCGGTCAGGGCTATTTAGAGTTTCTCTCTTGGGTGGTTTTGCAGATTCAGATTGCAAGACACCAGCATGAATCCTCTGCATCCTTTACTTCACTTCTTACTGAGGAAACTGCATCTGGACGCTCCAGGAACTCTACAAACTGCAACAAAGAAGCAAAGATGACTACTGCAACACTGCATCTTCAGCTCCTGCAAGCAACTGCAACTGTTTCCAGGTAGTGCATCCTCCGAGGACTGCCTGTCTTTAGCCTGCACCAGAAGAATGAAGGAATCTCCCTTGAAAGGAAGGAGTCACTTCCCTGCTTCTGCAGGCACCCCTCTGCAGCGACGACTGGTGGTGTGCGTTCCCTCTCCTGAAGAAGTGCATGGATATAGCAACACGGATAGTGGAGTGAAGTGGTCCCGACGGTCCTGACGTCCACCTGTCCACCTTTGGTGGAGGTAAGAGCTTGCCTCACCACGCAAGACAGAACCCCCATGCACCGTGTATTTTGCAGTTACCAAGGGTTGTTGGCATCCTTCTACGAAGTTCTTTGTGCACTGTGCAGCTCTGGCCCCCAGCACTCCTTCCTGCGGTGGGAAACCGACATTCACATTCCAATATCTTAGTATGTGGTTTGTGTTCCCAAGGCCCATTTCTAGCTATTGTGATTTTCACTATTTACTCTGTTTTCTAACAGTTTTTACAGCTATTTCTGCATACCAGTGTATATAATTTGTGTATTACTTACCTCCTAAGGGAGTATAGTTTCTATGGTAGTTTTGGCATTTGTGTCACCAAAATAAAGTACATTTATGTTTGTAACACTTATTATTTTCTTTCATGTGTGTAAGTTCTGTGTGACTACAGTGGTATTGCATGAGCTTTGCGTGTCTCCTAGTTAGGCCTCGGCTGCTCATCCATACTACCTCTAGAGAGCCTGGCTTCTAGACACTGACTACATTTCACTAATAACGCATAACTGGACCTGGTATAAGGTGTAAGTACCTTTGATACCCACTACAAACCAAACCACCCTCCTACAGTTGGTCATGCCAACACTTGTGTGGCATTTGATATTGGTGCCGCCAGATGCTTGTACCCCATGATTGATGTGTGGCTGTGGCTATGTGTCACATTGCTGAGCTAAACATTGTTAGGTGTAATGTGAGTGGGATCTGTATTTAGTTGTCAACCAGTGAACAGTTGTCATGGTTTGTGCCCAGCTTCTGTATGCGAAGGGGGACATAGCTCCACCTGTCCTCATGTGGTGTGCCAGTCAGGTGTTGTATGGCATGTGGCATATGTGTTGTTGTCTGTATATCTGTGTTCCCCTGCCCATGTGAGTTTAGTGTGGTAGATGTCTTGTTTGTACTACATGGTAGGTGTGTTGTCTGTGTCCTGTTTTGTATAGTGCCTAACCTACGAGTAGGCCATTGCCATATTGGCCATGCTCGTTGATGGTGGAATGCGGGAATATGTAGACATCATGTACACTGTGGGGGTATTTTGCAAGGATGCTTGTGAAGAACCCACAGTGGTCCACAATGGCCTGCACATTGATTGAATGGGTGTGCTTGCGGATCATGAATAGGTGTTCCATTGCTGCAGGTGGCACCAGTTGGTCATGGGTGCAGTCCATTGCACCCAGCACATGTGGGAACGCAGCAATTAGATAGAAACCTTGCTTGGTCTCCTGCTGCAGTTGCTGGGTGTTTGGGAAGCAGATGTGGTGGAGTGTTAGGCATATGATTGCATCCAGAACCTTTGGAAGGAAGACCGAGATGGATGGCAGGGAGGTACCAGTCACCTGTGCGCCCGTTGTCTGAAAAAATGCTGATTCCATCATATGGAGGACAGCAAGGAGTTTCGTCATAGGTGGTATGTTTGTTGGAGTTGCCACCCTTGCAGTGAAGTCTGGCGCAATGTGGTACAGCAGGCTTACAACTGACTTCTGGTTCAGACTGTAAGTTCTGATGATCTCTTGTTCCCTGAGCCCAGGGATGGTTGTATGCTGTCAAAAGATCCTCCACCGCTTTCTGTGCTGTCTTCATGGCTGCTGTGGTGGTGTTTGGGGTTGCTGCTTTGGTGGTGGAGGGACCTGTTATTGTCGCTGACGTCTGCGGAGTGTTCCAAGCTTGAGCAGTAACGCTTCCATGTTGTCCTGGAGGTTGCAAAAGCTCCTTCTGTGTGTTTTCCTTAAGTGGTGGTGTGTGGGCCTCTTTTTAATGCCTGGTCTGAAACACACCACTACTTGGGTCTGTGGCCCAGGGTGAGTTTACTTGACATGTGGCATGGCAGGTAGGGGTATTTGGAGATTTGGACAGAGGTGGTTTGATCATTGGGGTGGGGAAAGGTGATGAATTTGGTGACATGGATGTTGTTCTTGTTTACCAGACTCCACTCCCCCAGGTATTCCTGTCAGGACCTCAGGACGCAGGACGTCCAAGACCTTCTCCTCCCATGATGTGAACTGTGGGGGAGGAGGTGGGAGTCCACCGCCAGTCATGAGGACCGCCAGCTGGTGCCCTGATGCCATGGAATGTACCTTCCCCCTGAGGTCATTCCACCTTTTCTGATGTCCTCCCTTGTGCGTGGGTAACTGCCTACTACATTCACCCTGTCGACTATCCTTTGCCAGAGCTCCATTTTATTCGCTATTGATGTTTGCTGGACATGTGCTCCGAATAGATATGGCTCTATCCTGACAATTTCTTCCACCATGACCCTCAACTCATCATCAGTGAAATGTGGGTGTTTTTGTGGGGACATGGTAGTGGCGGTAAAGACGGTGAGGTTGTGAAAAAAGGATGAATGTTGTTTGTGAAGAGGTATGGGTGCTGTGATGTGAGTGGGTGGCGGTTGTTGTATATTGTGTGGGTTTGTGAAATGTATGTTGTGTCTGTTGTGCAAAAGTGGAATGTGTGCCGAGTGTAATGTGTAGGGGCGCTTATTGTTTGTTTTGCTAGTTTGTTTAGTTTATCCTAATCTCTGGCTGTGAGTGGCATTCTGGTTGCAAATGATTGTGTCTTATGTAGGTGTGTGTTTTATAGTGCAGTATGTCTGTGTGTCTATAGTGTGAATATTTGTCAAGTGTGGGGTATTCGAACTGCCCAATGTGGAGTGGTGTTCTGGCTGATGTGAGTTCAGACCCCTGCGGTTGATACTGCCAATGGTTTTCCACCATGGAAGAACTGCTCTTGTGATTTTTGAATCGTAATTAGATCGGTTGATTTTTGTCAGGCTTGCAGTGCTGGTGGTTGACTGCCTTTTTCTGTCCGCCTGTGTCCTGGCAGCTTAGGGAAATTAGCAGTTTTTGTCAGTCTGAGCTGTGTATCTCTTAATACAGCAGTCGGATGACCGCCTACATAGTGGTCTTTTGGTGGCCGCAACCGTGGTGGTCTTACCATCAGACGACCAAATTCGTAATGTGGCCCAGAGTGGCATAGAGTGGAGTGACATACAGTGGAGTAGAGGAGTAGAGTGGAGTGCAGTGGCATACAAAGAGCTGCATACAGTGTCATATAGTGAACTAGAGTATTGTAGAAATAATAGAGTAGAGTGTTGTACAGTAGCATACAATATAGTACAGTCTTGTACAGTGGAATGAAGAAGGGATAAAGACAGGACTGGAGTGGAGTTGCATAGTGTATGAAACAGTGGAGCTGAGTAGAGTGGATTCTTCTATAGCAGGGTGGAGTGTGGTAAAGTATTGTACAGTAGAGTTGAGTGAAGTGGTGTAACATAGTATGGAGTAAAGTACAATAGGGTATATTGGTGTGTTGTAGAGTGGCATGGAATTGAGTGTACTGATGTAGTGTAGATAGTAAACTATTATAAACTTGAGTGGGGTCTCATACAGTAGAGTGGAGTGCTGTGTACTATACAAAAGTGTTGTATAGTGGAATAGAGTATTGTACATTAGAATGTAGTGGCATAGGGTAGAGTATAGAGTTAAACAGTGGAGTGTACGAGGATGGAGTGGAGCAGAATGTTGTAGGGTGCTTTGAAGTGTGGTAACCTTTTATAGAGTGGAGTTATTTACAATGAAGGAGAGTGTCATACTATGGATCGGTATACACTGTAGTGGCGTGAAGCACATTACCGTAAAGTGGAGTAGCATACAATGTAATAGTGTACACTGGAATTCTGTGCAGTGGAGTGTAGAACAGTGGAGTGGCATAGAGCTGAATAGTGTAGGGTAGAGTGGTGTACAGTGGAACGGCATTAAGTGGATTAGGGAACAGTGGATTAGCATAGAGTGGGGTGGCATACATTGAAGTGGCTTAGAAAAGAGTTGAGGAAAATGTTAGAAATTCAAGTGGTGTCTCACACAGTGTAGTGGAGTGCTGTGTAATATAACGTTGGAAACTGTCATAGAGTGGAGTGGTGCAAGTTTGGACAGTGGGGTCTATGGAGATAGAGTGGAGCACAATCTAGTAGAGTGGCATAGAGTGTAGTCGAGTTTTGCAGAGTGGAGTTATATAGAGTGGAGGAGAGTACACTGGAGTGGTGTAGAGTAGAGTAGTGTACAGTGGCATGGCATAAAGTAGAATCAAGGAGAGTCGAGCATTGACTGGATTGGCGCACAGTTGAGTGGCATAGAGTTTAATCATGTATAGTGCAGCACCGTACAGTGGAGTGGCGTATAGTGAAGTGATTTAGCCTGGAGTGGAGTACTGTGGGGGGGCCGGTATAGTGTAATAGCATACAATGGAGTGGCATACAGTGGAGTAGGGTAGAGTGGAATACCATACAGTAAAGGGGCAAAGATTAAAGTTGCAAACAGTATAAGAGCATAGAATGGAGTGGTGTACAGTGAAATAGTATAGGGTGGAGTACAGCAGAGTGGTGTAGAATAGAATAGCATTGAGTTGAATAGAGAAGGGTAGAGTAGAATAGTGGAGAGGAGAATAGTGGAGAGTGATGTGATGTAGACCGGAGTAGTGTTAAGTGGAGTGGGGTAGAGTGAAATAGTATATGGTGGAGTAGAGTGGAGTGATGTCCAATGAACTAGTGTAGAATGGAGTGGCATAGCGTAGAGTGGTGTTCACTGGAGTGGCATAGCCTGGAGTAGCATACAGTGGAGTGGCCTACAGTGGAATAGCATAGAGTTTTGTACACTAGATTGGCATAGACTGGAATAGTGTATAGTGGTGTAGTGTACAGTGCAGTGGCATACAGCTAAGTGGTGTAGACTGGAGTGGCGTACAGCGGGGTGGGGTAAAGTGTAATAGCATAAAGTGATTTGCCATACATTGGGTGGGGTCCAATCAAATAGTGAAGATTGAAGTGGCATAGATTGGAGTACCATGCACAGGAGGGGCGTAGAGTGGAGTAGTGTACAGTGGAGAGTCAAACAGTAGAATAACATGCAGTAGAGTGTTGTAATATAGAGTGGCATACAGTGGAATAGAGTAGAGTGGAGTGGAATACAGTAGAATGGCATATAGTGGTATAGAGTATAGTGGAGTAGCATCCAGTGGAGTGGCGTACAGTGCAGTTGTTGTGTAGCCATTTTAGTTATAGCTCCATACACGTTATTTTAGCAAACTAAGCCTGCCGCTGTGCACTTTAAGCTAGATATATTTTATTCAGCTTTGTTTATTATTTTAACAATAGCCAAATTTGCGGTCTTGTTTTATTTCTCTCTATCTAGCTGTTCTTTGCCTAGGTCAGCACTGCGTTCTTAAACAAGACATTTCTTTCAATCTGTGCTTTTCTCAAGGCTGCAGTAAGATAGGTTGGTAACGCTTTGTCTCTAGTATTCATAAGAACATACACACTCTTACGTAGGGATTCTTTCTTGGAACATTACCTGTTTTATTATAAAAACACTTCTCTGTCCCATACACGTTAGAGGGAGATTCCAGCCAGATGACCACGACTGTATGCTGATTGCTGAATGCTTCCCTGCAGCTGTTTATGTAGACTACAGGCCTCTTGCTTAGGTATGAGGGATGACGTCTTCCCAGGGGAACCTGAAGGGCAGAACTAGAGCTTCACATGCTGTGCTCTAACATAGCCTGGGTAGGAATTATTTTAATGATTCTAGTGACAACATGGTAGCGTTATTTTTATGCTTTACTCTCCTTGTCACTATTTTAATCCTGTCATGCTTCATCGTCCTGGTTATTGCAGTTCATGCTTTATTATCTAAGAGGCATGTGCTTCATTAATACCTTATTGAAACATACACTGCCTCTGATTGTCCTTATATATGTGAGACTAATGTAAATGAGAGAAACGGATGCGATCTGGGTGACCACGATTTCCCTGAGGAATCAATTGTGTCATGCGCTCGGCTGCCCAATCATCCCTGCTCTTGGGTAGAAATGAGGCACTGCTAGTTAGCCGCAGCAAAACCCGGATTAGGCTGACAGGTGTCACCTGTAGTGGGTTAGATTCAGTCCCCCACAGTGCAAGTGATTCTGCCACCCAAATCCAGTAGTCTCATTAGAATAATGAGAGCCTATGCGACACAGTGAAATATACTGGAGTAGCGTACAGCGGCATTAGTTTCAGTATAATAGCGTAGGGTGGAATGGCATAGTGTGGAGTCTCGTACAGGGGAGAGGCGTAGTGTAGAGTGGCATAGAGTGGAATAGCATATAGTGGAGTGGCTACAGTGTTGTGGCATAAGTATGTATGTGAGATTTAGCAGCAATGTAGATTGGGGTCTGCAGAGTAACACAAAAAAGTGAACTGTTCTGACTGGCATTTCTCCAGATTTATCAATCAATGCAGGCCATGCATTGTGGCCTTGCATTCCTTTGTAAATCTGACTTAAGTATTGTATTGCCCGTGCAAAACCATGAGTGATGCAAGGGTACAATAATCCAATAATATATTTAGGCCTTAGTTATATTTTGGGCTATGGTATATCATGAGAACTTTGTAGTATACTGTGGTACATGGCGATGACAAGCCAGTATGTAATTGGATAATTAAATTTTTTTGGAGAAGGAAAAGGCAAACATAATGTTTTTACTACACTTTGGCTGTGGTCAGTATTAGGGCCTTAGATATAAGTAAGTAGTAGGTCTGTACCTCTTACCACTATATTAAAGTAGTGATAGGAAGCACAATTCATTTTTTAAATTTATTTTTAAATAAGTTTACAGCCAAGTACAGTGGTAGTTTCACAAAATTGAGTGGAATCATGTGAATGGACAGCGGTGACAGATATCACTAATTTTAAATGCCTTATACCTTGAAAGATACTTACCCTAATTAACTGCAGTACTCAAAAAGCATCATCTTTGCACCATAATGTATAATCCTGCCAAATTCCATGAAAATCCCTTCATCCATTTGCGCACTACATCAAATACAATAGTCTATGGAAAATGCAATGGTGGAAAAATGTATTTTGGGACCCCCTTTTATCATTGCACCCCTTTAACAATTCAATACAAACATTTACACCATCTCAAAATGTAGAAAATGCCATAGGTCTGGAAAGTTTTGTGGTGATTCATTAAATGGGTGGAAAGTTATTAGGAAGGTAATAGCTGAGGATTTCCTATGTTTGGGAACACTAACTATAACTACAGAGTGGCAATCGGGTTTAATGTGATTTCTCTCTTTTTATCTATTGCATTCATTATGTATTTGTTTATTGGCTTACATAATCATGTGACCCTAAATGTGTCTTTTAGGTGTTCATGCAGTAATTCTGAATTTCTACATATACAGTCTAGTCTATTTTTTGGGCTTCCTTGGTACTTTTAGTAGAATTGTGCTACAGATGAAGCTCATAGTGAATGAAAGGCAATCGTTGTTATAAAAATTAGGATTCTTTTTTTCCTATTGCGAATTATCATGTCCTCCATATAGTAGTTTGTGTCGCTCACTGCTAAGTCACTTCTCCATCTTGTTGCACAGGAGCACATAAGGAAGATGGTTTTTGTTTGGCTTGTTGGGCACAGTTTTATTTTGTAAGCCAGTGAGCATGTCAAGAAAACTTAGGTAGATTAACCTTCTATTTGTTATGTATTTGTTTATATGTTTCCATCAGCATGTGACCATATGTGGGCCTTTCAGTTGTTCATGTAGTTACATTGTAGTACATCTGAAATTTAACATATACAGTCTAGTTTATTTTGTGTGCTTCCTTGCTACTTTTAGAAGTATTGTGCAACAAGATATGACTAACTTCAAAAACCTTATAACTTAACATTTACTTACTCTACTTACCTGCAGTAACCCACAAAATCATCTGTACCCCCTAATATTTAATACTGCCAAATTTCATTAAAAAAGCTGATGGTTTTTGTGCTATGTGAAATGCAAAAGTCTATAGAAAATGCATTTAATTTGAAGCTTGTTTTGGCACACCCTTTTTCCTTTGAACCCCCCGTGTCCAAACACCACAAAAATGTCAGTCCTTCCAAAATGAAACAGGGGCAGCAGGTCTGCAAGGTTCAACGCACATTCATCAAAATAGTGCAAAAATTTGAAAAATCTCTATCTCGGGTCACCCAGGGAGATTACCTCAGGGACCAAAATCATCAAAAAAGTGGAGGGGGTCATCCCGCCACCTTTCCAGAGACATCACAGGCCTCAGGAAACCTGATTTAAATAATGAAGTGAAGGGGCCACACAGCACCTCTCACCTGAGCCATTAAATGTCCTGGGAATAGACCCTCAGAGACGAAATGCTCTAAAAAGGGCCTTTCAAAGGCCCTGGGGACCCCATCCACCCGGGCCGTTATTTACATTTTGAGGAGAGGGGGCTCCGCACCCCACTCCCCGAGCCTTCTACGGCCTCCATGACAAAATCCCCCAGAGCTCGCTCACTAGCTATGTCCCAGGGAGCCCCTCCCTGGGGGATAGCAGATTCCCTGCCACACCCGTGCAGGTGGGGAAACCTGTGTTTCCTCCTACTTTTTTACTCTCCTGCCATGTGGGAGCTAACACAAAGCCTACTTTGAAAATGCTTCCACCAGCTGCGAGCAGACTTTTGATCTGTTTCCCTGCCCGCACTAATGATGTTAGAGAAACAGATCAAAAGATTTCTCCCGCCCGAAGGGAGCTGCAGAAATAGCTGCTCTTTGAGGGCAGGAGCAATGCTGGCTCCCACAACATGCTGGGTGCTTGCTGGGGCCTCAGGGGCCCTGGGGCTTCCCCCATCACCCTCAATGTTGTGGATGGTGGGTGCCCTGGGTGGGTAAGCACACCTATAAAGCATTAGAAGCACATGCGTTTTGTGAACACTTCCACCCATTGGTTGGACAGAGGCTGTACAAGATTAGGTAGAAAAGTAATATGGTAGCTACCCACTACTCTGCAAATGATAAAACAAACTAACACAGTGTCAGTGATATCATTGGTATACGGTTCCTACTAAAATAATATGACTGGGTAATTAGACAACAGGATTTGGGAATCTAAGTCTGTCGACACCATCCGAAACCATTGAACCTAATCCTGGCTAGCTCATGGTGCCTCTCCTAGACCCCAACCCTGCTGGGGTGAAAGGTGACTGTAGTAATCTGAACATGACACTCTAAGTCCCAAGAAAGTCATGGAAAAAGATCTCACCCTTTCATTAAATTACTCATGCATGCCCAGGCAAAACACAGGAGAGATACAAGATAAGTTTTCAATACTTTATTAAAACATTCGTAGTCTTGCGTAGAGAGAATGAGCTTCGATAAATAGACAGATGAAACAAAGCTAATTAGCCGGCATTCCGAACATGGGAAAAAAGAAACATGATTTCTAGATGTTCCTACTTAACCCTAATACTATACTGAAAGCAAAGCAGGTGTGCCCTTCTGCCTCTTGCCTAATCTAAGGGATTAGCCTTAGCCACATTCCTGTGGAACAGTGTCAGGAGCCAGCCTGTAGTGTGGATGACAGTCCTTTTGGGAAGCTGGTAGATTAGCGCCAGAAGAGCTGCATGTCGAATACAGCATTCCTCCCAGGACGGTCGCAGCTGGAGTGCCCCTCTGCACCTCCTGAGTCAGTGCACCACTTATATAATAAAAAGCCACTGTGTCAGAAACATAGCTCTGATGTAAAGCTATGCCCAGATGTTAGACGCTCTCTCATGAATGGGCAACACAAGCACTAGGATATGGTAAACTGTGTTCCTAGCCTTGAACAGAATGTGATGATTATATGACAAAAAAGGCAAACTAAAACAAGCAACTTCTACAATATATTCCCAGAATAATATCATGCAAGCGAAGCGTGCAAAATGTCACTGCTATAAAGACATGCTAAAAACAATGCAGCTAAAAAGTGTAAAGTGTAAAATTTAAAATGTAAAATAAAGCTAAAATAGGGAACCAACATGGGTCCAAGAGGACATCACCTAATCATCAGTGATGTAATCAATGATGTCATTTGAGATGTCATCAGTGATGTCATAAATGATATCATAGAAGATGTTATGAGTGATGTGAGGTGATAAGCAGTGCATGGCAGGGTTGCAAGTTATGGTTAGCTATGCTAACTATAGCTGGTGAATTTCTGTGTTTTTTTTTTGTTAAAAACATTAATGCTGTCAGTGACATATTTACAGAACTATAACCTCACTTTGGTGGTCATTACAACCCTGGTGGTCGGTGTTAAAGCGGCAGTAAAACCACCAACAGGCCGGCGGAAGAAAAAATGCAATTACGACCGTGGCGGAAACCGCCAACATTGACAGCCACTTTAACACTCCGACCCCCAAGGCGGTACAAACAAACACCGCGGCGGTAACCGCCAACAGACAGGCGGAAGACAATGTACTGCCCACAGAATTACAACCCACCAATCCGCCACCTTTTCCGGGGCGGATACACTGCAAACTAAAACACGCCGGAAACAGGACTTGGAAGGGAAAACGCTCACTTCTACACATCCCACGAGGAACCAGGACGCCATGGAACCGGAACTTCAGATTCTTCCAGCCTTTATCTTCCTGCTCCTCTACCAGGAGCACGAACGCCGGAGGCGAAGACCACGGTGAGTACTGCACCTACGACACAAGGGAGGGGGGAGGGAAAAAACAGACACACACGCAACACTCCCACCCCCACCCTCACCCACGACAACACACACACTAATACATCATGATACATCACAGTTACACCCCCTGGGAGAATGCAAGGACAAAAGGAAATGAGTCGAATGATTGTAATATATACGAAGATAGTAATCAAAAATATATACATAGATTAAGATATTCACACTATAAACAAATATATACACCAAGAATCCAAGTCTAAGGTATTCCACTATCAAAGTCCGTGGACCACTGGGCCCAAAAGGCATGGGCGAGGCCCACACTCAATACCCGAACAAGACGGAGAGAACACTGCTGGGGCATCAGATAGAAATAAAACAGGCACCTCAGGGGGAAGGGAAGGGAGGGCACCTCAGCCGGATAAGTGCATGACGCCAGATCCACGAGGGAGCTCCATGCCCACTGTTCAATCCTGGGGAGTGCAAAGCCACAGTCTCTCAAGTCTCTACAGTGGGTGGTTTGCCCACTGTTCAATCCTGGGGAGTGCAAAGCCACAGTCTCTCAACTCCTTTCAGTGGGTGGTTTGCCCACTGTTCAATGCTGGGGAGTGCAAAGCCACAGTCTCTCAAGTCTCTACAGTGGGTGGTTTGCCCACTGTTCAATCTTGGGGAGTGCAAAGCCACAGTCTCTCAAGTCTTTTCAGTGGGTAGTTTGCCCACTGTTCAATCCTGGGGAGTGCAAAGCCACAGTCTCTCAAGTCTCTACAGTGGGTGGTTTGTCCACTGTTCAATCCTGGGGAGTGCAAAGCCACAGTCTCTCAAGTGGATAACAGTCTCCACTGGTTTCTGGAGGGGGCTTTGTGCCCAGAGTGCTTCATCCTGCCAAGGGCAGAGGTAGCGGATGCCTTTCTCCACTGGTTCTGGAGGGGGCTTTGTGCCCAGAGTGCTTCATCCTGCCAAGGACAGAGGTAGTGGATGCCTTTCTCCACTGGTTCTGGAGGGGGCTTTGTGCCCAGGGTGCTTCATCCTGCCCGTGGCGGCCTCAGCAGCGTCAGAATCATTGGTGCTCACTTGCCTGCGGTGCTGCTGGTGGCGGTGTCCTAGGCAGCGGTGCTGCTGGCGGCGGTGTCCTGGCCTGTGGGGCTGGTGGCGGCGGTGTCCTGGGCAGCGGTTCTGCTGGCGGCAGTGTCCTGGCCTGCCGGGCTGGTTGTGGCGGTGTCCTGGGCAGCGGTTCTGCTGGCGGCAGTGTCCTGGGCAGCGGTGCTGCTGGCAGCGGTGTCCTGGGCAGCGGTTCTGCTGACTGCAGTGTCCTGGCCTGCAGGGCTGGTGGCGGTGGTGTCCTGGGCAGCAGTGCTGCAGGCGGTGGTGTCATGGGCAGCGGGGCTGGTGGCGGTCTTGTCCGCTGTGCAGATCTTCCCAGACTTGCCGGTTTTACTGTGCCCCTTCCCCACCTTGGATGGTGGCGCAGCTGTCTCCACACCCCCAACTGTACCCCTGGGAGCGGCTTTGGTGGCTGATTTCTTTCCCCTCTCCCGCCGGGCACTGGCCAACTTTTTATGCTTTACAGATGGGGGACTTTCCGTGCTCTGGCTCCTTGCCACACTGGCTACCCTGCTGCCTGGCGCAATCCAGAAGCCGGTTACTACTGGCACCACTGGTCCCGCAGATGTTGTGGCTGAGGTGCTGGGTTGGGACCTGGAGAGCCGGGTCCTATGAGACTGAAGAGGTAGGGGAGGTGAGGGAAAGAGGTCAAGGTTGGACAGGAAAAGTTTCTTAGGAACACTGGGACGGGTAGATGGAGGGGGTTTGGGAGTGGAGGAAGAGGTAGTGGTTGTAGGAGGTGTACGTTTGGCGACTTTGGGTGAAGGTGCATGGGCAGGAGGCTGTCGTGAGGTGGATGGCTGTTGGGTGGGTGTGTGGCTGCGTTTGTGTACCTTGGGAGGTGGCCTCACAGACAAACTGGGAGAGGACACAGGGGACATGTGAATGGTAGTGGGGGTGGTGACTGCATGTGAGCGGAGTGTGGTGGTGGTTGTGCTGGTGATGGACGTAGTCGCTGAGGATGTAGTGCATGCAGGTGTGTGTGGTGCTTATGTTTGCCAGAGCTTACCTTATGTGTTGACGTGTGTGCATGCTGGTCTGATGGTGTGCTTGGGATAGGCTGCGGTACAGGGGTTTGGGTCTGGGTGGAGGAAGTTGGAGGGGGGAGGCTAGAGACAGGGACAATGGCTGCCATCAGTGCAGAGGCCAGAGTCTGAAAAGCTCGCTGATGGGCTGCCTGACCAGAATGAATGCCATCCAGGTATGCATTGGTTTGTTGCAACTGCCTCTCTACACCCTGGATGGCATTCAAAATGGTAGACTGCCCAACAGTGAGGGACCTGAGGAGGTCAATGTCTTCCTCACTGAGGGCAGCAGGGGTGACAGGTGCCTGGGGCAAAGGAGATGCCCACCCTCCTGGGTAAGCGGCCACGGGCAAACGCTGAGGGGCTGCTAGGAGGGCAGTGCTGGTAGGGGGGGTGGCGGCTGTGCCTATAGATGCGGGGGCACAGATGGGCCCGCCACCGCAAGGGAGCTCGCATCAGAGGAGGAGTCTGTATTGCTGGTGTCAGCTCCTGTCCCCGCCGTGGAGCTCCCCTTGCATTCCGTCCCACTGGTAAATTCAGACCCCGTAGTGTCGCCCTCCAGGGACATGTGGGATGCAGCTCCCCCCTACTCCGGTGCCACTGCTCCTCCGCCTGATGATGCTAATGCACACAAGAACAGGGAGACCACAACAAGGGGGGAAGAGAGAAGAAAGACATGTTGAGTGTATGCAATACCACTAAGGTTGGCGGACACTACAGACACAGAAGACCTCTGCACTACGCCGCATACTTGGAGCTCCCTATTCAATCCCAGGGACATGGGTTCCAAAGCTATGCCTGGTTGCTGCACATATGGATGTCACAGGAGCCTGACTAGGTGTAGTTGGCACTATACACAGGTGGGGTGGGGTGCCACTGGGCCTGCCTTAAGAAGGGTCCTTTCCTACTAAACTCCCCCTGGCCTAGGGGAACCCACAGCCCACCTATCCCACCCAGACACCTCCAATGCGTGCTGAATCAGCAGAATGAGTGTACTCACCCCCTTGTGGCTGCTGTGATGCCCTCAAGCGCCCATCCAACTCCGGGTACGCCACCGCCAAGATCCTGAACATCAGGGGTGTCATGGTGCGACGGGCACCCCTCTCACGTTGGGAGGCCAACCCCAGCTGGACCTCCACCGTCTTCTTGCTCCAGCGGCGAATGTCCTCCCATCTTTTCCGGCAGTGGGTGCTCCGTCTGTGGTTGACCCCCAGGGTCCGGACTTCCTTGGCGATGGCACACCAAATGTCCTTCTTCTGGTGGGCGCTGACCTGCAGGAATAGTACAGGGGAAAAAGAGAAGTTATTACCATCCGCACCGTCAGAGTCGTTGGCCCGCATCCCTACCCTTGCCATGACACACATGCACTCACTGTCGTTTCATGCATGCCTCATTCTCACCCCCCCTATCTTTCATCCACACCACTCCACACAGGCATTGCCCATACAGCATGCTCACAGTGTACTTACCTGTTTGTCTGGAGGACCGTAGAGTAGCGTGTACTGGGGGAGGACCCCATCCACGAGTTTCTCCAACTCCTCCGTGCTGAAGGCAGGGGCCCTTTCCCCAGACACAAAAGCCATTGTCTCTTCCAGACTGAGGTCACAGCAGCACTTGCAGTGTATGTCCTCTCCTGTTGAAGATCAGGTATCAAGTGATTAAACACGGGGAAAATGGCGGTCACGTGCGCGGCGGTGAGTACCGTCACCTCCGGCGTGCATCGTCATTGGCTCCTGGGACCCATAGGGTCCAATGTTAACCAATGCAGGATTGCGCCGCGGTCTTCGACCGCCTACTGCAACAGTGTACAACGCCAGTGCAGTTACCTCATATCCCCTTGTCCCACTTTACAGGTCAGACAGCCGCCATTTCAGGGGCCCACATGGCATTATTTTGGACTGAGTCACACATATCTAGGCCTTATCTAAACACTCATACAGGCATATGTCGTTTTGCTAATATTTCAGAGTAAGCTGTGTTTACGTAGCTCAGAGTTGGTTGACTCTCTGCTCGGTGTTCTCCTCCATAGGCACCGTCCGCTGGGGAATGTGAGGAGATGGCGGCATCCTCCAGTGTACAGACCGCTGGTGGACCTATCGACAATGGAGGAGCGACATGTGATCATCACCTACAGACTTGATCGTGCCACAATCCAGGAACTTTGTGCCCAGTTGGAGCCAGACCTGATGTAGCTATCCGCCATCTCACAGGAATCCCCCCTCAAGTGCAGGTGCTGTCAGTACTCCATTTCCTATCAAGTGGGTCATTTAAAAAAACAGTGGCCATAGCATCAGCCTATGTTTTCCAACGTGTTGTCCAGAGTGTTGTCTGCCCTGCTGAAACACATGTGGAACTACATCGTTTTCCCTCAGGTGGAGGATTTGCCTACAGTGAAAAGTGATTTCTATGACCTGGGACATATCCCCAGCATCATAGGTGCCATTGATGGGACACATGTGGCCTTGCCCCCCCCCGCAGGAGTAAATAGGTGTACAGAAACCGGAAGAGTTACCATTCGATGAATGTGTAGGTGGTGTGTTTGGCAGACCAGTACATCTCCCATGTCAATGCCAAATTCCTTGGCTCAGTGCATGACGCTTACATTTTGAGAAATAGCAGCATCCCTTATGTGATGGGGCAACTCCAATAGGCACCGTGTGTGGCTATTAGGTGAGGATATGGACCCAATACAGTGTGAATAGTTGTCTGGGTCTGGGGATGTCCCTATGAGTTAGTGTGTGTCTAACAGTTGTCCCTCCATATTTGCGGGTGACTCTGGTTACCCCAACCTGTCATGGCTACTGACCCCAGTGAGGAATCCCAAGACAAGGGCAGAGGAATGCTACAATGAGGCCCATTAGGCGAACTAGGAGGGTTATAGAGCGGACCTTCAGCCTCCTGAAGGCCAGGTTCTGGTGCCTTCATATGACTGGTGGTTCCCTATTCTACTCACCAAAGAAGGTGTGCCAGATCATTGTGGCCTGCTGTATGCTTCACAACTTGGCTTTGCGACAACAGGTTCCTTTTCTGCAGGAGGATGGTCCAGATGGCGGTGTTGTGGCAGCTGTGGAGCCTGTGGACAGTGAAGATGAGGAAGCAGAAGAAGAGGACATAGACAACAGGTACACGGTGATCCTGTAATACTTCCAGTGAGACACAGGTAAGAAGACAACACAGCCTGCTACATCTGATTTAATTCCACTACCTCTCATCTGTCTGTCATTTTCACCCAGTGTATGGTCACTGAGTTGTCACTTTCCCTTACGATTTCAAAGATGTGGGTCCCACTGTGTGACATCTGCTTTGTTTCCGCATGGACTAGAGCTGTGTGACATAGGTATGTTGACATTACATTTGATGTAGCATTTTGCCACTGTTATTGCAAATACACATTTCGAAAGCACAGACTAACTCCAGATTGTTTTGTGATTTAAGGGAGTTTATTTAAGTGCTCAATAGTGGAGGGGGCTGTAAAATGGTCAGTGGTGATGGTGGAGGAATGTCCATGGCAGAGTCCAGTCTATTAGTCTCACAGGTACATTGTCCAAAGGGGCATAGGAAGTGGAGCTGGGGCAGTTTAAGTATGGACAGGGTGACAAAGTAGGACAGAAGGATGACAATCAGGGTGGTCTCATTTCTTGGCGGGGGTCTTGGCATTGTTCTCTGTCTTTGTCCTGGATCTCAGGGACCGTTTGCAGGGTGGTTCTCCATCTGCAGGGGGTGGGGTGCTGGTGTGGTGGCCCTGTGGCGGTGCCTCCTGTCCACTAGCGCCGGCGGAGGTGGTGGGCAGTTCATCATCCAGGCTAGTGTCAGGGGCCCCTTGTTGTGCCACAGTGTATCTCCTGGTGTTGACGAGTTCCTTCAGCACCCCTACAATGGTGCCCAGGGTGGAATTGATGGATTTGAGTTCCTCCCTGAAGCCCAAATACTGTTCCTCCTGCAGCCTCTGGGTCTCCTGAAACTTGGCCAGTACCATTGCCATCGTCTCCTGGGAATGGAGGTAGGCTCCCATGATGTTGGAGAGGGCCTCGTGGAGAGTGGGTCCCTTGGCCTGTCATCCCCCTGTCGCACAGCAGACTTCCCAGTTCCCCTGTGTTCTTGGGCCTCTGTCCCCTGAACCGTGTGCCCACTATCATTGCCCCCAGGTACCTGGTGTTGTTTTTAGCCTGGGTTCCCTGTAATGGTGGACACACTGTTGCTTGACGTGTCCTGGGGACAGAGGTATGGGCTCGCTGGGTGGGTGGGTGCTGCGCTGGTGTTTCCAGAGGGGGGAAGCTCTGTAGTGGCCTGTGGCAGTGTGAGGGGAACTGACTGTCCCGAGGTCCCAGATGGGCCGGGCTGGTCATCTAG
Source organism: Pleurodeles waltl (assembly GCF_031143425.1). Taxonomy (NCBI): domain Eukaryota; kingdom Metazoa; phylum Chordata; class Amphibia; order Caudata; family Salamandridae; genus Pleurodeles; species Pleurodeles waltl. The sequence goes on along the minus strand of NC_090437.1, from coordinate 1,316,768,080 downwards.
ATCCAGTTGGACAGAGCTGTTGTCATCACTGTGGGCCTCTTCTGTGGGTGGAGTGGACATTGGGTAGGGGTCCTGCAGGGGTGTAAAGGCATGATTATTGCATCTGTGTGTGCCATGGTGTGCAATGGGTGGGTGACCGTGTACCCCAGTACTTGCATTCCTGTGTAGGACCTTGTGTGATAATGGTTTAGGGGGGTGTATGGGTATGTGTAGTGGCCATGCATTGGTGATGGTTGTCCATGCTTTGGTGTTACATGCAGGGACTGAGTTTGGGATGTGTGGTTTGTGATATTTGGACATACGTGAGGAGTTGGAGTGATGGGGGTGAGGGTGAGGTTGGGGGTATGTGATAGCATGCAGGTGGGTGGGGGATGTAATAGTTAAGATTTGACTTACCAGAGTCCATTCCTACAGCTACTCCTGCGAGGCCCTTAGGATGCAGTATAGCCAAGACCTGCTCCTCCCATGTTGTTAGTTGTGTGGGAGGAGGTGGGGGTCCGCCGCCAGTCCTCTGAACCGCGATGTGGTGTCTTGAGACAACGGAACGCACCTTCCCCCGTAGGTCGTTCCACCTCTTCCTGATGTCATCTGTAGTTCTTGGGTGCTGAACCACTGCGTTGACCCTGTCCACGATTCTTCGCCATCGCTCCATCTTCCTGTGATCCGAATAGCTGTGGTTCTACCCGTATGATTTCCTCCACCATGACCCTGAGCTCCCCCGCAGAGAACCTGGGGTGTCTTTGCAGTGCCATGGGGTGGTGTAGGTGATGTGTAGGGTGGTGTGTGTTGTTATGTGTGGGGTGATATTTAGAGGTGTGTTGTGTGAGGTCTCTGGAGGTTGTGTGAATGATGGTGTGGAGTGCCTGTGGATGCTAGTTTGTAGATGGTGGTGTCTCTCTCTGGCCTTCTATCGCAATTCTGGTTGTAAGGGTTTGTGGGTGATGTGGGTGGGTGTTTTATATTGTATTGGGTGTGTGGGAATGGTGTGTGTATGTGTATCAGGTGTGTGTATTTCGAAATGTCCAATGTGGTTGTGTTTTGTATATGTGTGTGTATTTTGAGCGCAGTGGTGTGTACCGCCAATGGAATACCGCAGTTGAAAGACCGCCGTGTGGATTCCTGGGTCGTGATGGTGTGGGCGAATTCCTGTTGGCGTGACAGTGGACGTTTTGTTATCGCCAGTTTATCACTGACCTTTGGTGGGGCGGACTTGTGTGGGTGTCTGGATTTTGGCGGATTCCGAGCTGTGGGTCATAATGACCGTGGCGGAATTCCGCGGCCGCAGCAGCATGTTGGCGGTCTTCTGCAAGGCGGAAAGCGGCTTTTACCGCCAATGTTGTAATGACCCCCTTTATCCTTTGTTTTTTCAATAAGTTTCTATTTTTGTTTCATATATAAATAGATCGTTTTATTAAACCTAACTATAACGTTACTTTAACCTTTGTGTTTTCAGTGAATTTCTAGATGTTTTTTTTAACGTGAACTACTATTTTAATACAACATGTAAAGCCAACCCCCAACAATGTGGCCCCCTTCACGAGCCTTATTAGACCCTGGAGACCCCATTCCTCAGGACCTTTTTTTATAAAGAGGACTCAGAGCCTTTAAAAGGCCCACGGGATCCCATCCGCCAGGGTAACTGATTAGGTTTAAGGGAAGGGATGCCCTCCCTGAGCCTAATTTGGCTCTGTGTACCTCATTACCCCAGACTTGCATTTAATATAGGTGAGTTTCCTGGTACCCACTCAGGGCACCCATCATACACAATGTTGGGGCTGCAGAGGGGCCCCAGGGCCTCGCACCTTTAGCCAACTCCTCACATACTGTGGGATCCCACATTGCTCCTGCCCACAGGGAGTAGCTATTTATTCTGCTCCCTCTGGACAGGAGCCATCTCTTGATCTGTGTCCCTGCCTGCATCAGCGCTGGCAGGGAAACAGATCAAAAGTTTGCTGTCAGCTGGCAGAAGCATTTTCAAAGCTCCTGCCAGCTAGAAGCAGACTTTGGGTTTGCTCCCGTTTGGCATGAGTTTTGAGAAACCTCCCACTAGGTGGGCGCAAACACAAGTTTCCCTGCCCTCACAGGTGTGGGCAGGGAAACTGCTGTGTCCTGAGGGTGGACTTCCTGGGACACAGCAAGTGAGCCGGCCTGGAGGAATGGGGTTCCTGGGGCCAAAAAACATTCAAGGGCCCCCTTCACTTTCAAAACTTTACTGGCTCCAAGGGATGGGTTCCCCGGGGCTTTTGGAGGGTCAGGAGTGCGCCATAGAACCCCCCTCCCCTTTTGACATATTTTGGCCCCCGGGTTGGCTCTCCTGGCACTTATAAGGGCCCCATCCCCTGATTTATCAGATTGCGCAGCAGAGGATTGGGTCCCAGGGGTTAAAAGCTGCCTTGGAGGGGGCTGTGCACCACCCTACATAAAAAGTACTTCGGGCCCCAGGAGTTGGGCTCCTCGAGGCCCATAATTGAAGAATGTAGCCCTGTCCACCATTTTGCTGGGAACATGGCAAAAATTGCAGTTTTTGTTGTATTTTGGCCACATGACGGGTTCTTTCTTGGTCTCCCCCATGAGACCCAGGGAGGAATGGTATCTCTACTCGGCCCCCTTATATTACTTTGTTTTTAACTCCAGGACAAGGGATTAAGTCCCCAAGTCTTGTCATTGCTGGCAGCATCATTTTTCTGATGTTGCTGGCAGCTAATAAGAGTGTTCGCCCCCATGGGAGTCTGAGTCTTGCAGCAGTGAATTGGTCCAAGGGCAATAAAGCTCTCCTGGCCCATCCAAACACTCTATTTTTTAATTGCCGCTCCCGCAAGAGTCTCTTGAGCTTCTCGTGGACCCTACCATCCTGATATGCAAATATTTTTGAACCTCACTTTCTCAAAAATTACTGACCGAATTTACATCAAATCACAAAAAAAGCAGAATCTGTGGTCGAAGATCTAGCATCCTGCCAAATTTGTGTCCAGCAGTTTTTGCAGTAGCGCTTCTTAACAAAGTCTATGGAAAAGCAAGCGGATATATATATATATATATATATATATATATATATATATATATATATATATATATATACTGAATTGGGGTAGGGAGGTGCAGGAGAAAGGTTTGCAATGCTGTCCTAATCCAATTCCTAGTGAAAATGCCCCATAGTCCCTGTGTCCTGTAATGGCAGCCCACAATATTTGTTCTCATGTTGCAAGCATCCAATGAGATTGCTCTCTCCAGCAGGAGCCTGAGTTCTGCAGGAGAGCATTGGCCTAAGGGAAAAAAGCCTCCAGGGCAAACAGAATTCTCTATTTGACTGCTGTTTGATAATTATTCATGACACTTTCCAAAAATAAAAGTTTCATCCACCTCAGCTCCTTCCTGGAAAGTTTCGGAGCTGAGAAAACTGTGGGTTCCAAAACACATTTTCCCTATGCAATTTTTCATAGGATGCAGAAAAAATAACTGGAAGGAATTATACCAAATTTGGCAAAACGCTAGGTCTTTACTTAAAGAGCATGCCTTTTGTGATTTGATGTAAATCCATTCAGTAGTTTACGAGAAATTAAGGTTCAAAATGTAAAGCTAGCTGGGCATGGCCAAGCCATTTGATTGACAGGCAGCAAATTGCTTTGCTAATAAATCTTACACTATTTGACAAGAAGAACTACAGTAAAGAGAACAGAGCAAGCAAGGAAAGGCCACCAATAGCAGCAGCAGCAGCTGCACAGCCTGGGCCCAGGCAGGGAATGATGTCAGGGGAAATTGCTTCAGCCATAGAAGCTGGTCCTGTTGGTGCTAGTAAGTAATGCTTATTATTTATTTCTTACTTTTAACTATTCCCACCTAGTGTGCATTACTGCATTCTGTATTTTTCCCTTTTCCAAATTCTATTGATATCCTTTAGTGTTCATTATCTCCACATATATCCTTGTGTTTTCAATACTCCCTGTTTCCACAGCTGATTTCTTCCTGCCTGTAGCTTTTTTCACAGGCCTCTTATGGTGCAAGAAACCTTTACCTCGACCTTCTTGGATACATCTCTGCACCCCTCTTGGATATATCTCTGCACCCCTCTTGGATATATCTCTGCACCCCTCTTGGATATATCTCTGCACCCCTCTTGGATACATCTCTGCTCCATCTCTGTGTGGCACAGTACACAATGGGAGACTGATTTTGCAGATTGCTTTCAGAGTGTCAAGCTTTCAATAGTGTATAAAGGAAAGGGAAGGAGCAATATTATTTGTAGGGAATTGTGTCGCAGACAGGGAAACTATTTTATGTTTTATGGTTTAACTGTAGTGAAGGAAAGGATTGGTTAGATAGGCATTATATTTCTTTGCCTTTGGAATACCCTTTATTTTAAAGAGTACCAGGGCCCATATTACCTAAAGGGTGCACTTTCCTGGTTTGCACCACAGAGCACCTTAAAGCAAGTGCAAAGTGCGCCCTATTAGACAGAATGGGCTGCCCTCGGGGCAGCTGCAAACTTGTGCTGCCCCTAGGGCACTGTAATTCAAGATAAATCTGGAACAGCTGTTTAAAAGTTGCTCTGTGTTTCTCTGTACAGGCGGCAATCCGCCTGCACTCTTAAAAGGGATTAGAGATTCCCTTGCAGGAGGGTGCAGTGAGTGACTGTACCCGCCCGCAAGTGGATGTCTGGGTGTTCCATGGGACCCCCTTTTATCCCTTTACAGGGCTGCAATTAGAAGGCCCTCTGAAAGCACACCACCTTTTCATGACTCACTTTCAGTGCCCTTTCTAAAAGCATGTTTGCCTCTGTGCTCACGTTGGTAATACAGCACGGAAGCAGAGGCAAATGTAAATGAGGGAACACCCTCTAATGATAACGCTGGTGCTGTGTGTGCACCAGCAAAATGTGTATTACAAATGGCACCGCACAAGCATCTGCAGCCCCTTATGTAATACCAAAGTGCCCTGGGGGCACAAAAAGAGGCTTCAAACGCCTATTGCACCCATGGGGCCCCTGGTAATAAGTACTATTTTATCTCCTCTTTATTTTCTTACATTTCAGGGCAACCCACCTCCATCAATTCCCCCGTGGCCCATGGGATAGAGGCAGTCTCCACCTCTCCCATTCCTGCTGATGCTGCTGGTAAGTGATGGTTTAAATGCTCAGCTTATAGTCTAGTATGCAATAGGGTCTTCTGTATTTTCTTCAACTTATCCCCCTATCTACTTTGGTGTCTGATCTCTAACTCCTTGTGTTTTCTTTTATATCCCCGGTGGACTTCTCCTGTCTGTTGTTTCTTCCCCTGTCTTTCTTAGTAACCTTCAACCCACCCCTCTTTTACATGTCTTGTGTTGAGGGTTAAGTCAAGATTGTTGGAAAGAAAAAGAGCAACACAGGTATAAGAATTCACAACATGTAGGTTGACCAAAGGCTTTATTGAGCAAACAGTCCATAGTACAGGTACAAAGTGGTTATTATGGACTCCAGCAGGATGCCATGTCACACAAGTGTCCATGATGTCATAACAGTGCAGCATGGAAGGATACTAATACTACACATCCTTTCAATTCCCTTCCACCCCTTCATTGTTTGTCTGATCCTTTCTCCTTTCTGCACCATATCCCTACACAATGAAAACAAATATTATATAGAGCTGAAAGGTTGACCATTAAACCTTTGAAAGTGATACTTTGGATAGTAGATAGACCACGAGCCAATGTCATAGACCCAAGCTGAGAAAAAGTCAGCATTCTAGCAGCTGTCCTGGCTGCAGGAAACCAAAAGCAGCAGCCTTGCAGAGTACTTGATATGAACAGCTAACTGCAAGGGGGTGGATGGAGGATGCCAAGAGCCATGTGAGGTGTGGTGAAATCAGGGTCTAATGGGGAGTACACCAGGAGACAGCAGAGGAGTACTTGGAGGAGAGCCAGCAGAAAGATGGAAAAAGATTGGATGCAGAGCCAGAAGGCATGCCAGAAATTTGCTGGAAATATGGAGTTCTAGTGTGTACACCCGGCGACCTAAAGGAGGGAGGCGCTGTGCCCTCAACCCTGGGCCGTGGCTACTGGCAAGTGATTATCGGGAGGGCAGAAAAGTGAGAAGGGCTTGCCACGTATTGAAGGGGCTCAAACACTCCTGAACACGGGTGAGGCACGATGGGGGAATCAAAAAGGTATTATTAGGCTGAGAAAGTATATGGTTTGCAGCACTGGGAAACTCTGAGGTGGTGATGACAGCACATGGTGATGGTTAAGGGTTAATATAATACATAAACTGGAACTCAGATTGCTGTTCTGTTTTCACGAGGGCCTACCTTTTCATCAGGCGAGAGAAACAAGAAAACCCGTGGAGCACCAAAAAGTGGTTAATCTGATAACTATGAACTATCTTCATCAATTTCTTTTGTCCAAACCAAAAAAATCTTACTACTACAATACTAGGCCTGGGGGGAGTTCCCAGAGTTCTGCTACTTGGAATTCCGTGGAGTGAAGGAAAAACTCAGCTAACTCTGCCTAACTCCTCATGAACAAGCGGAGTTGTGCTCGACTGCACAGTCACGCTGGTTGGTGCGAGTCGCATGCTCTGCATTGCAACACAAGCAAGAATGGAACCATGCTGTCTCCCGATCATGTCACCATCTTGTTTTTCCTCTTTTTGTGCATGGTGCTGGGCCTACTTTTCAATCTCAACATTATCCTAGCCTTCTTTACTTTATCCTACTAATCCTCCTCTGTTTTACATTTATTTTGTTAGTATGTGCATTGTGTTGTGGATTTTACGTTTGCCTCTTTATTTTTTCTGTGCCTTTTTTGTTCTTTATTAGTTTTTTCCTAACTTCCTCTAACTTAATTTCTCCCTTTCTATTCTTTCTTTTCCCATTGTCTTCTTTTTCAATTATTCCTCCAGCGCCATAGCAGAACGTGGGGAATAAGGCAGCAACAGTGCACTCTTCTAAATAAATGATCTTCTGGGGCAGCACTGTTACGTGATACAGAAAAAGGATAGGCATGTGAGGGAGACAGGCATTGTCTTTAATGTCATGAAGTTATCGTGAAGGCTTCTTCACTGCACACAGGTCCAACTCCAATGTGGCCATATATGTGACCAGAAAATGATAGGGCAGCATAAAATTTAATCCTGGCATCCTTGGCATGGGTTCCCCTGTCTTTTTGCCTCTGTTTCCTTTATCCTTAACTGTATGCTGGACTCTGTTTTTGCTGGTTTCTGGTACTTTGGGCACTTTAACACTGCTGACCAGTGCTAAAGTGCAAGTGCTCCCTGTATAGATTGTGATTATGATTGGTTATCCCTGGTTGGCATATTTGATTTACTAGTAAGGCCCTGGTAAAGTGCACTATAAGAGTGAATCAGATGCTACTAGTGGGCCTGCAGAACTGATTGTGCGACCTACATGAGTAGCCCTGTAAACATGGCTCACACCTGTCACTGTAGTATCTGTGTGTGCAATTTTAAACTGCCACTTCAACGTGGCAAGTGTACCCACTTCCCAGGCCCAAACCTTCCCTTTTTGTACATGTAAGGCACCCCTAAGGTAGGCCCTAGGTAGCCCCATGGGCAGGCTGCAGTGTAGTTAAGAGTTAGGGCATGTACTGGTGTGTTTTACATGTCCTGGTAGTGAATACTGCCACCTTCAGTTGTTACTATTGCAAAGCCTATCTCTCCCATAGGTTAACATTGGGACATGTTAATGTTTTCTGAAAAGGGCTTTATTAAAAATATTCTATCACAATCGCTATAATTAAACATTGTAATGTGACTTTTTGACAAAGCCAATAGGTATGCTTTATAAAAGCAATATGCCCTACCTTTTTCATTTTGGTATTTTGAGTTTTGACAAAGCAAGTAAGGCTGCCCTAATTAAAATGACACCTTTCATAGTGTTACATATTATTACATGACTTAGCTAGTCATGCACAGAAGAAGACGGAGATGGGCACACATCCATGCATTCGACCAACCCCTCTATGTGCATGGCTGAACCCAGTGCATACACGGTGGTCACTTGTGGGGTTTTGGCGCAGACTCTGCAGTTAAGTGAAAATGACAATTAAAGCATACTGTTTTAAACTAACAAAACAACTGATATTCACCAGTTATTGCTATCTCAAGTAAATATAACTTTTGCTATAAAGTAACTCACACCCTCATCATGCACTGCTGAATACCTCAGATATTATATCACCTATGATGTTCTATGATGTAATTGATAACATCAATACAGAATTTAAAATGATATCACTGATGACAACACTATGCATGTATGCAAAGTGGGGAATTATCATGCAAATCTATTGGAAAATCAACACAATGTTATTTCATATTTTCCCGTTGACTCACATAGTGTAATACAAATTAGATTGCATGAACATCTTATCCACAGTCCAAGTATGGGCAAAACCAAGACAAATATAATAGCATAGCTCAGTCTATTCAACAAGGTTCTTCAGCCCTGAAAATTGTTATTTTGTGCCAGGGGCAGTGGCTGCAGTTGCATACCATTTAAAGAAGAGGACGTTTAGGAGAGTGGTTGTTCGACTTATGCACTGCTATGTCTCATTTCTAGAGAGGTTGTACCTGGATTAGATAGTCCCGGTCCTCTGATCTGGGTGTCCAAAAATCCTCTAGATCCCAGGTTTTCATGGGTGGAAGGAGAAGTTCAGTTAGACACAGCCAAGGGTCCCAAGACATCAGGAACAAGTCTTAAGGGTCAAGACTCACACCAGCAACGGCCACTAGCAGGTTCTAGGAGAGGTCAAGCTTGTACTGGTCCACTAGAACTTCAGGAAAAGGCCTGTTGCAGCCTTTTGTAGCTCTATGGCCAACCAGGAGATCAGCAAGCTGGGCCTGGCTCCAAGAGAGAGTAGGTCCAGTCCTTCAGGGCTGGTTGTATGTCACACACAGCAGGTCCTGTTCTCTTCTGTTCTTTGTCAGGTCCGAAATGTGTACTGAAGAGTGTGCCTTGGGATGCCACATTTATGCCTGGTACTAGCTAATGACTTCTGTCCTTCTGCAGAGCCACGGTCCCCACATAGCTTTGATACCAGTGTAATGAACAGCCCCCTCCTCTGTGGTCACTTCATGCCAGTTCGTGGAGAACAGTTCACCCCTGGATTTGGTGTTTGCCTGACTGGCCTGACTGGAATTGCAAAAGCTGGGGCATTTCCAGCTGTCACCTCACATTTACCAGGGGAAATCACTTTGAAATAAATTAAGTTCTGGTTACACCTTAACTGCTCTTCCTGCCAGCGAAAGAGTAACGGCCTCCCCACACTCAAGTCATTGTTTTTGCTCTGGGGAGCAGTTTTCATAACTCATCAGGGCTAATAGCCCACTGAGCTACTGATGGAGGGCTAGTGCAGATTAGCCTCCAGGAGTTTCAAGCGAGGAAAAGCTAACTTTCGAAAAGCCGCTTTTCCTTCTTCTTTATGAAAAGTCAATTTTCACAGTTAAAGTTATGGTTAGTATATATTAAAAAGAGTGATTTAATCATATTTCTATCTGGTCCCAATCTCACGATAGCAGAATTAATATTTAACCCTGCTTCCTATTATTTCCTGTAGGCCAGCCAGTGCCTTGTTACAGTGAAAATAGCTTTTAGGTGCAAATGACTTTAAGAACTATTAGCATTACATTTCTACACATCCTACTTTTAAATGTGATGCACTTTGGGGGTCATTCCGCCAGGGCCGCGGATGACAGAAGCACCGCCAACAGGCTGGCGGTGCTTCATTACCCCCGGCTGGGCGAATCCGCCAGGGCAGCGCTGCAAGCAGCGCTGCCTTGGGGATTCTGTCCTCCTTCCCGCCAGCCTGTTTCTGGCGGTTTTCGCCGCCAGGAAGAGGCTGGCGGGAACGGGTGTCCTGGGGCCCCTGGGGGCCCCTGCACTACCCATGCCACTGGCATGGGCAGTGCAGGGGTACCCTAACAGGGCCCAGGGCGGCTTTTCACTGTCTGCTTAGCAACTGCACCCGTCGCACCGCCGCAACACCGCCGGCTCCATCCGGAGCCGGCTCCTGTGTTGCGGCCCTCATTCCCGCTGGGCCGGCGGGCACTAACTTGCTTAGCGCCCGCCGGGCCAGCAGGAATGTTAGAATGCGGGAAGCTGTATTTTGGCCGCGTGGCGGCCAAATGGCGCTTCCCGCCTGGCGGGCGGCAACCGCCGCCCGCCAGAGTTAGAATGAGGGCCTTTGTCTTGTCGGCTGCAAGGCCAACTTAGGGATGACCTATAAATATTTAAAAGGAGGTTTTTGGCTTGTCCAAAAGGGTATTTCATCAGATCGCATTACACGTTTTAATATGCAGCAGGTAGGCTGCTTGGGGTAGACCTGAAGTCATGTTTACTCTCCCACTGTAGTCAATGCCACAATAGGTGCTGCAACTTACAAGTGGCATTTAACGGGAACAGAATATAGGCCCAGGCACCAAATTAAAATTAACACTCATTAAAAAAAGTAGATAGCTAATAAAGTGGCCTTTGTTCTGTTTTATAGCACACGTTTCATGTGTGAGGATATCCAGGTGCTCTGTAGCCGGTGTCTGAGACCAGCCATGGAGGGTTTACTGAAAGAGCCAGATCTTCAGCTTCTTGGGCAAGTGAAGAAGAGAGGAGGAGGAGGCTTTTATATGTTGGGGGAGGCTGTTCCAGGCTTTAGGAGCCAGATATGATAAGGTGCACCACCCTGCTCTGCTTTTCAGTATGTATGCATGGGGTGTGTGGGAATAAGAGTCCGGCAGATCGAAGGTGTCTGGAAGGTTTATGAAAATGAATGCTGCTATTCAAGTAGGCAGGGCCTGTGTCGTGGAGTGCTTTGTAGGTGTGGGCGAAGAGTTTAAAGCATGTACAATTGTTCATCAGGAGCCAATGGTGTTTCCAAAGGTGTGTTGTGATGTGGCCTCTGCATGGGAGGTTGTGGAACAGTCTAGCAGGAATGGGTCAGCAAGGCCCTGAGATATTAACTTATGATCTATGGAGTAGCTGGCAGACACTGTAGAGATTGAAATATACAATGAGGGGAAGAGATATGAAGAAGGAATGGTGAATCAACTGTGGAAAGGGGTGCTGATTGCGAAATTATGAAAATCAAGGTGAACTTGAAACAGTTCATGAGGTGCAAATTTCAAGTGCAGATTAAAGCAGGTTAGTAGTAGCCCTGTGAAATTAAGTGTGAATAGAGAACAGAGAAGTGAAATGGAATGTACTGATACACATTGATGTCCTTTTCAGTGGGTGAGGCGATGGAGGTTCCATTATAAAAATGTCCATTCTTTTGGGTGATAGACAATAATGTAATTATGGAAAATTAGTCAAAAATTTCAATTGTCATGATTACTGAAGATCAAAGAAATGTGATTGACAAAGTGAACATCCCCATGTTACCTGATTATGTGCTTTTGCAAAATAGGTGATATTAGTTAAAACAACATAGTAGGCTAGATGGGAAGAAGTAAGATTTGAAATATGCAGGGAAGTGTTGAAAGCTCTGAATGTTTGCTAATCGTGGCAGTTTTGAACTTGTAAAGACACACTGTATGACTGCATGGATTTGAGCATGTTGAAGGCAATATTTGTTTTAATATCAGGCAATTTAACAGTAAAAACCAGCACACTAGACAAGAGAACAGGCCCATAAACAACCAGAAAAAGAGCCCACACAGTGACCTGGTAGACCAGCCCATAGGGGATGGCCTGATTGCCCTACAGGCCAGTCTGACCCTGACTCCCAGGCCCTGTATGCACTTTATACACCATATATTAGGGACCTATAGAGAACTTAAATATGTTGATTAGGAATAAACTAGGTCAACCATGTTTAAAGGGGAATACAGGCATCATACCACTGGTTAGCAAGAGCAAAGTGCATGGAGTTTTAAAGTCAGCAAAGCAGATAGGGCAAAAATCTGTGGGAGCTGTTAAGACAGGAGCTGTGGTTCCTTGAACTTACTTTTATTGTCTATAAGCAGCAACCCCTGTCTCAGCCATCCTCCTCACCAACCAACCTCTCCCTCCGTAATCCCATGAGATTCCAGAAGCAGTAGCTCAGTTGCCAGGATACAGCATGATTCTAGAGGGGCACATTATTTGACATAACAAGAATATAAAACATCCCTTATATTAATTCAAACAATACTAACTATGCTAACATAAATTTTAAATACAAGTTCCCAATTCCACAGTAATACCTACAAACCGGTTAACACATGCATTAACTAATATTACCAAACTAATTTCCTGTTTGCTCTACTAATAGCACACATAGGCCCTCATTATAACATTGGCGGTATTTATCACCTACTGCCACGGCGACGGCCGCCAAAATACCGTCGCCTTGGCTACCTACCGTCCGCCATATTATGCCCGCAGCCGTAATTCCGCCAGAAGGATGGCGTAATTCCGGCTGTGGTCATGGCAGTGGACGGTGGTAAGGTGGCAGCAGCGTCACACCAGTAGACCGCCACAGACCCTATCATGACACATGATACGGCCTGGCGGTGTTCTGCTAGCGGACGCTGCTGCTGGCAGCAGCACCCCGTCCCATCTCCTGCCGGAGGACACCCTCACAAAGGTAAGTCAGGTGCTCCGACAGGGGAGGGGGGTGTTGTGTGTGTGTATGTTTGTGTGTGCGTGCGTGAATGCAGGTGTGTGGCGTGTGGAATGCGTGTGTGCATGCATGGTTGTGAGTGTGCGTGTATGTTGTGTTGTCTCAATGCGTGGGTACGTGTATTTATATAAGTATGTGTGAATGGATGTATGCATGTGTGGGTGAATGTAGGTATGAGTGTGTGTATGCATGTGTATGATGGTGTGTGAATGTGCGTGTATGTCGTGGGGGGTCTGGAGTGGGAGGGGGAGGGTGGGGGAGTATTCTTGGGAGGGAGAGGGAGTGGGGGAGGGATTCCCTGTCACTGATAGTGCCTACCGCCATGGTTTTCATGGCGGTAAGGGAGCCACGAAAACCATGGTGATAGGATGGGTCATAATCCCGCGGGTGGGACAGTGATGGCCGCCTGGCTGGAGACTGAAGTCTCCAGCCCGGCAGCTGTTACCGCCCTGACAGACTGAGTGGTACATTGGCGGTTTGGCTTGAGCCAAACTGCCAATGTCATATTTTGGAGAAGAGTACCGCCAGCCTGTTGGCAGTAATCTTCTCCAAAATACTGCTGTCCGCCAGGGTCATAATGAGGACCATAGTCTCTCAATGACCTTGTCCTTTCCTTGTCCCGCATGATAGGTCCTCTTACCACAACCTTGTTGCCACTCCACTCCTCTTTTACTTTACCACCCACAACTTGTGTTTCACTCATCCTTGCCTATGGCTCCCCACATATCCGAAATCTCTGCCACCATACACTCATCCTCTTCGAACTTTTCCCCTTCGTCTATTGGCAATCTTGACATACAATCTGCATTTATGTTCTTTATCCCTGGCACATATTTCATTTTGAATGTATACTCCTGAAGTCTATATATCCACTTGGCAATTCTGGGTGTAGCCTTACTGGCCCCTTTGGTGGTGAAAATATCTATTAATGGTTTCTGATCCATACAGAGCTCAAATTATGTACCCCAGACAAATGTGCAAAAATGTTGTACACCCCACCAGCAAGCCAATGCTTCCTTTTCGATGGTTGAATATGTCAATTTAGCTCCCTTTAACATACGTGACACAAAAGCTAACACTCTCTCCTTGCCCTCGTGGTATTGCAATAACCCCACTCCCAAGCCATAGTTACTTGCATCTGCCACTATTATATTCTTATTCTTTGGATCATATGATTTCTGTGTTATTGCTTTTATTATCACATCCTTAACTGAATCAAATGCTTCTTGACAACCCTCGGTCCACTTAAAATTGCTACCTTTTTTCATTAATTCTCCCAGCACATGTACTTTGTCCGCAAAATGATCAACAAACTTTGAGTAATATTCCGCCAAACCGAGAAACAATCGTAGTTATTCCTTGTTTTGTGGAGAGGGAGCCTTTTGTATTGCATCCATTAAATTTAACTTCGGTTTTATTCCATCTTGGTTCAACGTATGCTCTAAGTATTCTACTTCTCCAACACAGAATTTATACTCTTGCTGCTGATGATTAGCCCTGCTTCCTCCAATTATCCCAATACTTGCTTTAATACCTTATCATGCGCTTGTTTGCTTTCTCCCCATATTAATACATCGCCTTGAAATACCAATGTGTTGATCATATTATTCAAAATCTTTTGCATCATTCTCTGAAATACTGCAGAGGCAGAAGCTAGTCCAAAAGGCATTTTTACAAATTGAAATGCCCCCTCAGGTGTGATGAATGATGTCAAATGCCGGGAATTCTTTGATAGGCGTACCTGATGATAAGCATTAGATAACTCTAATATGGTGAAATATTTAACCATTCTGACACTGGCAAGCATTTTGTTTATCCTTGGTTAAGGTTGCAGGTTAACCAATATACCTTCATTCAAGTCTCTCAAATCAATGCACATCCAAATCTTTCCTTCAGGTTTCTTCGCTATAACAATAGGACTTAACCACTCAGATACTACTATGGGCTCAATCACACCTTCTTTGCATAACCTTTGCAGTTATTCTTTTAATTTATCCCTCAGTGTCAACGGCACAGTTCTTGCTTTGTGTACCTCTGGCACAACCTTTTATTTTAGAATGATATGATGTTCAAAGCCCTTGAGACAACCCAGTTTCTCACTAAATAAATCTGGAAACTTCGTCACCCACTCTTCTACACTATTCAATTCTGTCAGCAATACTTGTTTAGGGTGATTTGGGTTTGATATAACTCCCAACGTACGTTGCTCTTTCCACCCAAGTAACTATCTCCCTTGTTGCACTACATAAACTTTTACACATGTTTTCCTGTTTTTGAATTTTAGATCTGCTTCAAAATACCCTAATATCAGAAGTTTTCCACCACAATATCCTCTGGTTTTAAATCCGTAGGTTTAAGTGTATTATTCCTTAAACCTTCCCATACTCGCTTGTCTATCAAGGTAAACGGCGAACATGAGTCTGCCCACATTTGTATTGGTTCTCCATTCATTTCCATAACACATCTTGGTGGAATATATTCATCACATTTCTTGTCATGTTGAGTACATACCAATGTATTTTCTTCCTTGACTACCAAAACCTCCAACTCATCTTCTTCACTCGTACTAACATTTCTTGCTTAATTTTCTGTTCCAGTCCCTTTCACTATATTCACTGACTTTTTGAATTTGCTTCCATCTGACATTCTGCATACCCTTGCAAAATGTCCTATTTCCCTGCACTTGAAACACTTGCTATTAACAGCTGGACAGTTCCTTGCTTCTGCCAAATGTTTGTTCCAGCCGCATCTGAAGCACTCTTTCCTTTTCCCAAATCCTTCTTCAAACTCGTTCTTCTCCTATTTTCTTCTTCATATTTATTTGCACTTCTCTTAGTGAATTTTACCTAATTTGCAATGTCCTGTACCTTATTCCCAGACTCCATGTTATTCCATTTGCTGACATACTGAGACGTATTCTCCATGTGTTTGGCTACATCAATAGTCTTGTCCGATGTCTTGTTTCTTAAGCTTTATAACTTCTCCTATATCTTTGTATCTCTCACTCTATTTATAAACTGATCACAAATTATCTCATTGTTTAGATCTCTGAACTTGCATGTTATAGCCAACCTTCGTAATCCATTAACATATTGGTCTATTGTTTCTCCTTGTTTCTGAGTACATGAAAAAATGTATGTCTTTCAACTACAATATTGATTTTTTGGCCAGAGTTTTATTCTAGTGCTTTCATAGCATTTTCTTATACTTCTTCTTGGTCAGAATCTCCACCGCCTTCATTCATATTCTATATTGGTAGGGTTTTTAGCACTTTTCTCCTTTCCACTCCAAGACAATGTTTAAGACTAGCTAACTTTCTTTTCTCCACATACGTCTCCCCTCCTATAGCATCCAAGTAAGTCTCAAAGGCACTCCTCCAATCTTCCATACCATGCACGGTTCCTCTGGATCTTGTAAGAAAGATGGGGGAGGTGGTATTATTTGTGATGCCATTTCCTTCTTTTTCTTCGTTACTGGTACTGTGCTTAGTTGGGAAATAGAGCTTGCATGCTTTTTTTCAAACTTAAGTTCTTTAAGTTAAGTTGAAATGTTTTTTTATTTAAATTATTTGTGCATCAACCAAACAGTGATCCATATGCAGCGTATGCACATCAGCGTTTGAATTTCCAATTACGCGCCGTAAAACAACAACGATCCGTATGTATGCACATCAATGTGTGAATTTCCAATGCGCTTTTAACAGAAGCTGTGCGCATCAGCAATTGATTCACAGCGTCCCAGTACAATCAGATACTGTTAAGACAGGAGCAGTGGTTCCTTGAACTTACTTTTACTGTCTATAAGCAACAACCCCTGGCTCAGCCGTCCTCCTCACCAACGGACCTTTCCCTCCGGAATCTCATGAGATTCCAGAAGCAGTAGCTCAGTTGTCAGGATACAGCATGATTCCAGAGTGGCACATCATTTGACATAACAAGAATATAACAGGGACATCACACAAAAGGTGGTCATTTCCTATAACATCATATTCAAAATTACCACAAACTTAGTAAAACAGTTAATTTCAAAATGCTACTTCTGCTCCAGTCAAAGTGAATCTTCGGGTTTTTCTTAGAAAACTACATAGTTGAAAGTTGCAATTTTAATCAAGTGATTGAAATGCACTTCAGCCTACCTTGCCCTCCTTCACATAATTTACAGCTAAATTATTTTCTTAATGCCTTTCATTCCCTTTTGAAAGTTGTTTCTATGCACTTCTGACATCTGGTAGAAAAGAAAACAATTACATTATTTTTGGTCTTTCAGAAGCTCATCTAACCTGAAATCCGGTCTGGCTCTTTCGCTGTGCGTTGTATAGGATTACGAAGCCACAATATCACCACACACTGTAATATGTCATAGGCAAATGCCCTCTAGAGGAGGAAAAAGCCAAAGTAGAGGAGTCAGGATCAGCAAATGGAGAGGGCGAGTAAACAAACAAAGGAACACAGCTTTGCAGTGCACCCTCCAACCAGACTGAGGCCTTTAAATAGTAAAAGAACAGGAAAAGAAATTAACATCAAAAACCACATGACAGGAAACATGATGGATTGGGTGTGGGGCCAAGCAAACTACCATGTTTCTTGAGTGCCCAGGGGCTGGCTTGGAAAGGGGATGATCCATTTCCCTTCCCAGCCTGGAGAGGGATTTATGCCAGCCCTTGGCTGCAGTCAAAAATATCCAACCATTTCTAAGGTGGAAAAGGCCATGAGTAGAGATTGTGAATGTCCACCATTCGAGTGAGTTTAGAGGTGTCGAGAAAACTATCCTGGTGGAGCAGATATCAACAAATGTAAAAGGGTTAACAACTGCGAAGAATCCCATTCTAAATTCCTGGTGGACATAAAACAGGTACATTTTGTTAGAGGCCCACTTTTCTTGAACATTGTGTGGATATATACATTAATTAGCACATATTAGTGATGGATGATTAGTGGTTGGCAGGCTGTTAGAAATTGGGTTGTTGGTTGACTGGGGTGTGAGCTCTGGTCAATCAACAGCCACAATGCCTTACAGGGTGAAGCACAAAAAAGTCACAAAATTAATCCATGCTTAACCCTGGGCAGCCTGGTACAGAAAGAAACTCAGAGGCAAAGTGTAAAGTATTTATGCAGTGCACAAACAGTAATAAAGTGAAAACACAACACAAGAAAAATCCCAAACCAATTTAGAACAATTGAGTGCATTTTAATAAATTATTTCACAGCAAAACAACAAAAATCAAATCAGTAGAACTATAGGTATGAATTTTTTGAGTTTAAGGTTCAAAGCAGTGCCTAAAAGATCAAAGCGCCAACCACAAATAATAGTGTGAGACTGGGTCAAAGTTGGAAGTTAAGGCTGACATTAAGATACAAGTAGCGGATTAGGCCCGGTCAGCACTTACCTTCAGACTTAGAAAGATTTTGAAAGAAGCAATGCCTGAGAAGTTATAAGTTCAAGGGGCAAGGCTGTGGGAGTGCCCGAGAAGGTAAAGTTGTCATCTTATGGCCGTGGAGCAAAGCTAGGGTGAAGATTTGTAATTTTCACAATTAGTCATCAAAAAGGAAGTCAAAAATTTCTAGTGGGTGAAGCAGAGGGCTGTAGCCAAAGATAGTTCTATGAGGTCAGATACCCCTTTGGGGAAGGACTGCTGAAAAGTATTTGCTGCTGTGGAAAAGAACATAGCAGGAGAAGCAGCAAAGTCAGTCTGACCAGCAATGCACCTTGGGCAGATAGGAGAGCAGGTTGGTCCTCATCTCCTTCTGTTTCTCAGAGCTATTTTTGGCCAAATTTTGTTTAACTCCTCGGTTCTGGGAAATGGCCATCAGGGCACGCTTACCATGACCAGCAAGGATCTAGGAGTGTAGGGAGACCTCTTGTGGGGTTTGTGGTGGTCCCTGCCAATGGCTTGAGATATCCGTAGGGCAAGTGGATGTCTCTAAGTGTCGAGGACAGATACTCTGTCCTGACAGCATACTTCTCAATCTAATTGGGCCCTAAGTCTTTTTAAAATCATGTGAGTATGCTGCCCTGGCATAACGCCACATTCAAAGTTGTGCTCCAAAGTGTCCACCATGCGGAACATTTTACTAGACAGGGCATTAAACAAGATATTAGCATCCATGTTAATCATGGACAATGACCAATATGTTTCTGGTATTAGGGGGACCTTATCCAATTTTAATACTATAATTGTTATGGCTGCCATCATGTATAGCGTTAATACATCTCTTTGTTCTCTAGAACTCTGGTGCAACGCTGTCCGCCCCAGGAGCCTTGGTTCTCTGTGTTGCTTTTATGACTTCTAGTAACTTATCCTTCTGATGATCTAGCTCCAGGAAACTTTGTGCTCTTCAGAGAGCTTTGGAACCAGGATCTATCCAAGAAAATCCTTTGCCCAACTGTCATCTTGTAGAGCAGGTTTCGTATATAATGAGCTAAATATTTATGGAGGATCTTGCTAATACCTGTTTGTGGTTGTACCATTGTGCCATATGGCTTAGATAAGGCTAATATCAGGGGAGTGAGTTACTTTCTCCTCAATGGACAGGCCAATGGTTGTCCAGATCCATTGCCCTCCTAATGTAACCTATGTATATACTGCTTGCTAGTAAATCAATTCAGCTGATCTCATATATCCCGAACTTTGAGCCTGGCTTCCTTCATTACTCAAAATCATCTGAGTCTATCTTTTTTGAACGGGCCAGTTGTTCCTGACTCTGTATCAAGTCATCCTTCAACTGTTGCTGGGTTCTGTAAGTAAGGATCTGGGTTCTACTCATCTAATCTGTGCAGATTTTCCACTTTTTGATCACCCCGATTGTGATGTTTTTACAGTGGGTGAGCCTCACAACTAGTGACTCACCCACGGTAAACACACAGTAAATGGACTGCACATGTTTGCCTCCAGTGTCCGCCTTTTATGTTAAGGATGGTATGACACAGCAAGGATAAGTGGCACTTGGCTGGTTACACATGAGTGTTCACACATGTGAGGGCTGCACATGTGAGACTCCTGTTGCTTGCATCCTAGTAACTGCGCACAGGTAGCCTGGCACAGAGGGGAATCTGCAGGGTTGTAAATTGACCTGAGGCAGGCCTCATAATGTTAGTGTACACTCATGGGGAAAGCCATTGTGGTCTCCTGTCTTGTCTGCAGTGACACTTTATTATACACCTATGGCTTAGAGTGCAGTTTCCCTTCATTTATGTCTTCAGAGTCCAGTGGAGTATCAAAATGGGGCGGGACACATATGACAAACCCAAATCTGAGAGTTCAAAGAAGATATTTGTTCAGCTTGTGGATCACCAAGGATTGTCATAATTCTCTGGCTCAACTCATAATCAGAGCCCAGGCCTTTGGTCACCCTGCTATACCAAGTTAATTAAATTTCTCTCAAGCACCAGGAACAAAGGCCGGGCACACACAAAGGGAGCAATTAACAGAACTTCACTGAGCTCCTGAGGAGGAAAGGGGGTGGAAATGAAGGATCTGCATCCACCAATTAGCTGTCACACTGTACCATGGATGGGCCAACCTAAGCCCACAGAACAAAGGAAGGAGCCCCGACCTCTAGAGGCAACACAGAAGGGGGCTTTGCTGTGAAGTTTTAGTGGGAAAGACCCTGGCAGTGATGTCAGTTAGGGGCGGAGCCGAGGCCATCAGAGGAGATGTGACCAGTGACTTCTGGGTGACGCCATTTTGAAGCTCCAGAAGGAGTACCCCATAATGCCCGACATTATTGCAATGACTGATTACTCATACTTTGTGTAGTAGAAGATGTTATGCTTTTTTTTACTGATAATGCTGGATGTCATGCTTTATACTGATAATGTGGGCACATAATTGCACAAAGTATTACCATTATATGTGATTCTAGCCTGAGAATGTAATTACAGTGACCTAATGTAATCTGACATCCCCCCATATATAGATATGTGTTACAATAAGCTATTTCCACCAACCTTATAAATATTTGTAAATTACTACAGAGTATTGAGTAGTGTGTGTGTACTTTTACTTTTCTAAAGAAAAAGCAGACTAGACAATTATTTAATGAGTATTATTATTGTTTGCCAGCGAATGGTGATTACTAGCCACCTCCCTGAAGTAGACCTTGGACAGCTCTTCTCCACTACCCCAAAAGAGTCAAGCACCACAATGAGGTGTTTTGTTCCCAGTGGAGAGTGAATGAGGATCCATTAACCTCTTCACTGCCGGGCCTTTTCCCCTCAAATGCCAAGCCTCTTTTTGGCTGTTTCGGGCAGTTCACGCTCTCATGACTTTTTGTCCACATAAGCTACCCAAGTCAAATTTGCTTCCTTTTTTTCCAACATCCTAGGGATGCCAGATGTACCCACAGTTTGTGGGTTTCCCTGGAGGAGACCAAGAAATTAGCCAAAATACAGCTAAAATTTAAAAAAGAAACAAAGGGTGTATTTATTTCCTGAAAATGGCATCAACAAATGGTTTGTGGTGCTAAAATCACCATCTTCCCAGCTTTCAGGAACAGAAAGACTTGAATCAGAAAACCACGTTTTTTAACATAATTTTGGCATTTTATCCAGACATACCCCATTGTTATTATTTTTTGTGATTTTAGCCTCCTTCCAGTTAGTGACAGAAATGGGTGAGAGACCAATGCTGGATCCCGGACAGCTAAAATTTTCTGAAAAGTAGACACAATTTTGAATTTAGCAATGGGACATTTGTGTAGATCCATTAAGGTTTTCCTACAGAAAGTAACAGCTAAAATAAAATAAAAATATTGAAATTGAGGTGAAAAAAGAGCCATTTCTGTCCACGTTTTCTTCTATAGCTTTTTCCAGCTATAGCAGATTTTTGAAAGCCATATACTGTTACGTCTGCTAGACTCTTCTGGTTGCAGGGATATATAGGGCTTGTAGGTTCATCAAGAACCCAGAGCCAATAAATGAGCTGCAGCTTGCAATTGTTTTTCATTGTATACATGATATACAGCAATTTATTTAGTAAAATATAAAGAGTCAAAAATAGGTATCAAGGAATGTAGGAGGCTGGCCTGGCTTGTTGTGGGTATCTTGTGGTACTTACACCTTGTGCCAGGTCCATTTATCCCTTACTAGTAGATTAGAGGTGTTCTAGCAGCTTAGGCTGATAGAGGTAGCTATAGCTGAGCAGCTTAGGATGAACTAGGAGACATGCAAAGCTCCTACTACACCACTTATATCACTTAGTACTATATCACAAGAAAACACAATACTCAGAGTTACTAAAAATAAAGGTACTTTATTTTAGTGACAATATGCCAAAAGTATCTCAGAGGATATACTCCCTTAGGAGGTAAGTAATATACACAAAATATACACACAAACCAAAATCAGGTAAGTAAACAGTTAGAAAAGTAGTGCAAACCCTGTAGTACGCAATAGAATGCAATAGGAGACAATAGGCCTAGGGGCAACACATACCATATACTCCAAAAGTGGAATGCGAACCACGAATGGACCCCAGGCCTAGTGTAGTGTGTAGAGGGTCGTTGGGAGTGAAATAAAACACTAAGGGTGTCCAAGATACCCCACCCCAAGACCCCGAAAAGTAGGAGTAAAGTTACCGTACTACCCCAGAAAGACAGTAAAGTCGAGATAGGGGATTCTTCAAAAAGACAAAAACTGACTGCAAAGCATTGAAGACGGATTCCTGGACCTGAGGACCTGCCAAGGAAGGGGACCAAGTCCAAGAGTCACGCAAGGGTCCAGGGGGGCAGGAGCCCGCTAAACCCTGTATGAAGATGCAAAAGGGCTGCCTCCGGGTGGAAGAAGCCGACGATTCTACAACGCGTGCACTACATATAGGTCAGTACCTATATGTAGCGTCACAATGGTAACTCCGAACATGGCCATGTAGCATGTCTAGGATCATGGAATTGTCACCCCAATATCATTCTGGTATTGGGGTGACAATTCCATGCATCCCCGGGTCTCCAGCATACAGCCCTGGTACTGCCAAACTAACTTTCCGGGGTTTTCTCTGCAGCTACTGCTGCTGCCACCCCTCAGACAGGTTTCTACCCCCCTGGGGCCTGGGCAGCCCAGTCCCAGGAAGGCAGAACAAAGGATTTCCTCTGAGAGAGGGTGTTACGCCCTCTCCCTTTGGAAATAGGTGTGAAGGGCCTGGGAGGAGTAGCCTCTCCTGGCCTCTGGAAATGCTTTGAAGGGCACAGATGGTGCCCTCCTTGCATAAGCCAGTCTACACCAGTTCAGGGATCCCCCCCAGCCCTGCTCTGGCGCGAAACTGGACTAAGGAAAGGGGAGTGACTACTCCCCTGACCAGCACCTCCCAGGGGAGGTGCCCAGAGCTCCTCCAGTGTGTCCCAGACCTCTGCCATCTTGGATGCAGAGGTGTGAGGGCACAATGGACAGCTCTGTGTGGCCAGTGCCAGCAGGTGACATCAGAGACCCCTCCTGATAGGTGCTTACCTTTCTCTTAGGGTCTCTCCTGTGGGTATCTCACCAGATAACGAATGCAAGAGCTCACCAGAGTTCCTCTATGCACTTCCCTCTTCGACTTCTGCCAAGGATCGACTGCTGACTGCTTCAGGACACCTGCAAAACCACAACAAAGTAGCAAGAAGACTACTAGCAACATTGTAGCGCCTCATCCTGCCGGCTTTCTCGACTGTTTCCTGGTGGTGCATGCTCTAAGGGCTGTCTGCCTTCACCCTGCACTGGAAGCCAAGAACAAATCTCCTGTAGGTCGACGGAATCTTCCCCCGCCAATGCAGGCACCAAACTTCTGCATCACCAGTCCTCTGGGTCCCCTTTCATCTTGACGAGCATGTTCCCTGGAACACAGGAGCTTGATCCAAGTGTCCCCAACAGTCCAGTGGCCCTTCTGTCCAAATTTGGTGGAGGTAAGTCCTTGCATCCCCACGCCAGACAGTAATCCTGTGTACTGCGTGAACTGCAGCTGCTAGGGCTTCTGTGCACTTTTGCAAGACTTCCTTTGTGCCCAGCCTAGCCCAGGTCCCCAGCACTCTGTCCTGCATTGCCCAACTCGCTGAGTTGGACTCCGACTCTGTAGGACCCTCTTTTGTTGTGCTGAGTTGACTGTTGTCCTCAGATCTCCTGAATGCCTGTTCTGGTGCTTCTGTGGGTGCTGTCTGCTTCTGCATGGGCTCTCTGTATTGCTGAGCACCCCCTCTGTCACCTCCTCCAAGGGGTGACCTCCTCGTCCTTCCTGGGCCCTGGCAGCACCCAAAACCTTCAACCACGACTCTTGCAGCTAGCAAGGCTTGCTTGCGGTCTTTCTGCGTGGAAATAACTCTGCATCCTCCAGCACACTGTGGGACATCTTCTGATCAAAGGAGAAGTTCCTGGCACCTTCTGTTGTTGCAGAATCTTTGGCATCTTCCACCAGGAGGCAGCCCTTTTGCACCTTCATCTGGGGTTTAGTGGGCTCCTGCCCCCCCTGGACACTTGCATGACTCTTGGACTTGGTCCTCTTCCTTTACAGGTCAGCAGGTCCAGGAATCCGTCTTCAGTGTTTTGCAGTCAGTTGTTGTCCTTGCAGAATCCCCTATCTCGACTTTACTGTCTTTCTGGTGTAGTAGGGTAACTTTACTCCTACTTTTCAGGGTCTTGGGGTGGGGTATCTTGGACAACCTTAGTGTTTTCTTACACTCCCAGCGACCCTCTACACAGTACACTAGGCCTGGGGTCCAGTCGTGGTTCGCATTCCACTTTTGGAGTATATGGTTTGTGTTGCCCCTAGGCCTATTTCTCCCTATTGCATTCTATTGTGTTCTACATTGTTTGCACTACTTTTCTAACTGTTACTTACCTGATTTTGATTTGTGGGTATATATTTTGTGTATATTACTTACCTCCTGAGGGAGTATATCATTTGAGATACTTTTGCCATATTGTCACTAAAATAAAGTACCTTTATTTTTAGTAACTCTGAGTATTGTGTTTTCTTATGATATAGTGCTATCCGATATAAGTGGTATAGTAGGAGCTTTGTATGTCTCCTAGTTCAGCCTAAGCTGCTCTGCTATAGCTACCTCTATCAGCCTAAGCTGCTAGAACACCCCTAATCTACTAATAAGGGATAACCGGACCTGGCACAAGGTGTAAGTATCATCAGGTACCCACTATAAGCCAGGCCAGCCTCCTACATTGGTGGCAGTGGTGGGATAAGTACTTGTAACTGCTTTACCACTTTGTCATTGGTGCTTTTCATGAGAAAAACATATACCAAATACTTCAATATATATACATTGAACCAAACAGTTTAACTGTTCTGCTCTAAAACTTTCTACAAAGTTTCTGAAAAGTTCTGAAAACTTTTAAAAGTTTTCAAAAAGTTTGAAAAAGATTTTTCTCTGTACTTTCAAAAGTTCTAAAACTTTTTCTCTCTCTGTCCTAAACCTTTTCTATCATGTCTGCAGTAGAGCTCACTCCCAAAATTGTTCAGGCAACCTATGAGAGTTTAAACTTTAAAAGTTTGAGGGGTCTCTGCATAGAGAGAGGTTTAAGCATTGGCAAGTATCCTACCAAAGACTTTCTCTTTAACATTCTTCTAGCAAGTGACCAGAACCAGTCTGGCCCATCCCAGAAACAGGAGGTAGGAGGGGAGGATGCCCAGTCAGACTCAGAGGAGTTCCCTGAAGAGACTGGGGAGGGTTCTTCCAAAGACCTGCCACCTAGCAAGCCACCTAGTGACACTGGTAGTGTGAGGGGGTCACACATTAGTAGGGCACCTTTCACTCCTAGAGGCCAGGTTACTAGAGTCAAGCCAGTTAGGGACAGGTCTCTCTCTGCCAATTCCCATATTCCCTCTGTATCTCACCATTCCCAAGCCTCCCACCCTGAGGATAACTTAATGGAAAGGGAACTCAGAAAGCTGAGGTTGGAAGAGGCCAGGCTGAAGGTTAAACAGCAGCAGCTGGCCTTAGACAGGGAATCTCTGGATGTAGAGAGGGAAAGGCAGAGATTGGGGTTAGTTCCCCATGGTGGAAGCAGCAGTGTTGTTGATAGCAATCCTGTAAGAGAGCAAGATTCCAGAAACCTGCATAAGATAGTCCCCCCTTACAAGGAGGGGGATGACATTAACAAGTGGTTTGCTGCACTTGAGAGGACCTGTATGGTACAGTTGGTCCCTCAAAGGCAGTGGGCTGCTATCTTGTGGCTATCTTTCACTGGTAAGGGTAGGGATAGGCTCCTTACTGTCAGAGAAAGTGATGCTAACAACTACAAAGTTTTGAAGGATGCACTCTTGGATAGATTTGGCTTAACCACTGAACAATACAGGATTAAGTTCGGAGATACCAGAAAAGAGTCTTCTCAAGACAGGACAAACTTTGTAGATTGTTCAGTAAAGGCCTTGGAGGGTTGGTTGCATGGCAGTAAGGTGACTGACTATGAAAGCCTGTATAATTTGAACCTGAGAGAGCATATTCTTAACAATTGTGTGTCTGATTTGTTGCACCAGTACTTAGTAGACTCAGATCTGACCTCTCCCCAAGAATTGGGAAAGAAGGCTGACAAATGGGTCAGAACAAGAGTGAACGGAAAAGTTCATACAGGGGGTGACAAGGATGGCAAGAAGAAGGATGGTAAGTCTTCTGACAAGGGTGGGGACAAAGATAAAAAACATTCTGAGTCTTCATCAGGCCCACAAAAATCCTCTCGGGGTGCTGGGTCCAAATCCTCTTCTAACAATCAGAAAAAGCCTTGGTGTTATTTATGTAAAGTAAAAGGCCATTGGGCAAGTGATTCCACTTGTCCAAAGAAAAACACCAACCCTCCCACCACCACAACCCCAACTGCAACCTCTAGTGCCCCTAGTAATAGCAGTGGTGGTGGGAAGTCTACTACAAATAGCCAATCCAAGGGTGTAGCTGGGCTCACTATTGGCAGTGTAGTCGGGGTTGGTCTTGTTAGGGAGACCACAGAGGCTGTTTTAGTCTCTGATGGTGGCATTGACTTTGCCACCTTGGTTGCTTGTCCCCTTAATATGGGTAAGTACAAGCAACTACCCCTAATCAACGGTGTTGGGGTTGACGCCTACAGGGACACAGGAGCCAGTGTAACTATGGTGATAGAAAAACTGGTTCACCCTGATCAACACCTACTTGGTCAGCAGTACCAAGTGACTGATGCTCATAATAACACACTTAGCTACCCCATGGCTGTTGTGAATCTCAATTGGGGGGGTTGCTGGTCCAAAGAAAGTTGTGGTAGCCACTGAATTACCTGTAGATTGCTTACTAGGCAATGATTTGGAGATATCAGCTTGGGCTGAAGTGGAGTTGGAGGCTCATGCACCAATGCTGGGCATTCCTGGGCATTATTTGCTTTAACCAGGGCTCAGACCAAAAAGCAAAAAGGACAGGGAAACTTGGATCCTGGAACAATGGACCAAGTGCTCCCAAAAGCTAGGGGTAGAAAGGGTAAATCCCTGCCCTCTATCCCTCCCTCTCCAGAATATTCCCCTTCTGAGGAAGAGAAATCCTCTCCCTGTGCAGAACCTACACCAGATGAGCTGGCAGCAGACACTGCTGAGCTTTTGGGTGCAGGGGGGCCTGCTAGGCAAGAGCTGAGTGTGGCACAGCAGACCTGTCCACCACTAGAGGGTTTAAGACAGCAAGCTGTCAAGCAGCAGAATGGGGATGTCAATGATAGCCATAAGGTGTATTGGGAAGACAACCTCTTGTATACTGAGTCAAGGGACCCTAAACCTGGAGCTGCCAGGCGATTGGTCATTCCCTTGCAAAACAGAGAGTTTCTTCTTACCTTGGCACATGACATTCCTTTAGCTGGGCATGTGGGCCAAAGTAAAACTTGGGACAGACTTGTTCCCCTGTTTCACTGGCCTCATATGTCAGAGGACACTAAAGAGTTTTGTCGCTCTTGTGTGACCTGCCAAGCCAGTGCCAAAAATGGTGGCACGCCAAAGGCCCCTTTAATTCCACTTCCAGTGGTTGGGGTGCCCTTTGAAAGGGTAGGGGTTGACATAGTTGGCCCCCCTTGACCCTCCAACAGCTTCAGGCAATAGGTTTATCCTGGTGGTAGTGGACCATGCCACTAGGTACCCTGAAGCCATCCCCTTAAGGACCACTACAGCTCCTGCAGTGTCAAAGGCCCTCCTGGGAAGCTTTCCCAGAGTGGGTTTCCCTAAGGAAGTGGTGTCAGACAGAGGTAGTAACCTCATGTCTGCATACCTCAAGGCAATGTGGAAGAAGTGTGGTGTAACTTACAAGTTTACTACCCCTTATCATCCACAAATAAATGGTCTGGTTGAGAAGTTTAATAAAACTCTCAAAGGTATGATAATGGGACTCCCTGAAAAACTCAGAAGGAGTTGGAATGTCCTTTTACCTTGTCTCCTTTTTGCTTACAGGGAGGTACCCCAAAAAGGAATGGGCTTTAGCCCCTTTAAACTCTTCTTTGGGCACCCTGTAAGACGTCCCCTTGCTCTTGTTAAGGAGGGTTGGGGACAACCTTTAAAAGCTCCTAAACAGGACATTGTGGACTATGTACTTGGCCTAAGATCACAAATGGCAGAGTACATGAAAAAGGCCAGTAAAAACCTTCAGGCCAGCCAGGATCTGCAAAAGAAATGGCATGACCAGAAGGCTGTCCTGACTCAGTACAACCCAAGAAAAAGGTGTGGGTATTGGAGCCTGTGGCCCCAAGAGCACTACAGGACAAATGGAGTGGACCCCATCTCATTGTTGAGAAAAAAGGGTGAGGTTACCTACTTGGTAGACCTTGGCACTGCCAGGAGGCCCCTGAGGGTGCTCCATGTCAATCGCCTGAAACCCTACTATGAAAGGGCTGATCTCACCCTGCTCATGGCAACTGATGAGGGACAGGAAGAAGAGAGTGACCCTCTCCCTGATCTCTTCTCCACCACTGAAGCTGATGGCTTAGTGGAGAGAGTAGTACTTGCAGACTGTCTTACTGCTGAGCAGAAAGATAACAGTGTAAATCTTTTAAGTCAATTTTCTGAACTCTTCTCACTGATACCAGGCACCACTAATTGGTGTGAGCATACAATTGATACTGGAGACAGTTTACCTGTCAAAAGTAAGATTTATAGGCAGCCTGACCATGCCAGGGACTGCATCAAACAAGAGGTTCAGAAAAAGACTTAGGAGTGATTGAGCCTTCAGAAATCCCCTGGGCTAGCCCAGTTGTACTTGTCCCAAAACCTCGCAGTAAGGATGGAAAAAGAGAAATGAGGTTTTGTGTTGACTATAGAGGGCTCAACCAAGTAAACAAGACACATGCTCACCCTATACCCAGGGTAGATGAGCTTATAGATACACTGTGATCTGCCAAGTATCTAAGCACTTTTGATCTAACTGCAGGGTATTGGCAGATTAGGTTATCAGAAGATGCAAAACCAAAGACTGCATTTTCAACCATTGGAGGGCACTATCAATTTACTGTAATGCCCTTTGGTCTGAAAAATGCACCTGCCACTTTTCAAAGGTTGGTGAACACAGCCCTGCAAGGGTTGGAAGCTTTTAGTGCAGCATATCTGGATGATATAGCTGTCTTTAGCTCCATCTGGGATGATCACCTGGTCCACCTGTGGAAAGTTTTGGAGGCCCTGCAAAAGGCAGGCCTCACTATCAAGGCCTCAAAGTGTCAGATAGGGCAGGGGAAAGTGGTTTATCTGGGCCACCTGGTAGGTGGGGAACATTTTGCACCACTACAGGGGAAGATCCAGACCATTATGGAATGGGCTCCCCCTACAACTCAAACCCAGGTGAGAGCTTTTTTAGGCCTCACAGGGTACTATAGGAGATTCATCAAGAATGATGGCTTCATAGCAGCTCCTCTTAATGATCTCGCTAGCAAAAATATGCCTAAAAAGGTATTGTGGACAGCTAGCTGTCAAAAAGCTTTTGATGAGCTCAAACAGGCCATGTGCTCTGCACCTGTCCTAAAAAGCCCTTGCTACTCCAAAAACATTCATAGTCCAGACTGCTGCTTCTGAATTAGGGGTTGGGGCAGTGCTATCACAGCTGAATACTGAGGGCCAGGATCAACCTGTTGCTTTTATTAGCAGAAGGTTGAGCCCTAGAGAAAAGCGTTGGTCTGCCATAGTGAGGGAGGCCTTTGCTGTGGTCTGGGCACTGAAGAAGTTGAGACCATACCTGTTTGATACTCACTTTATTGTTCAGACAGACCACAAACTTCTATTTTGGCTAAAACAAATGAAAGGTGAAAACCCTAAATTGTTGAGGTGGTCCATATCCCTACAAGGAATGGATTATGCAGTGGAACATAGACCTGGGAGTACCCACTCCAATGCAGATGGACTCTCCAGATATTTCCACTTAGACAATGAAGACTCATCTGGGCAAGGTTAGCCTTATTGGCCCTCGTTTGGTGGGGTGTTGTGTAGGGAAGTACCATCTTGCTGGCATGTTACCCCCATTTTCACTGTATGTATGTTTGTTTTTGCCTATGTGTCACTGGGATCCTGCTAGCCAGAACCCCAGTGCTCATAAAGTATGCCCTGTATGTGTTCCCTGTGTGGTGCCTAACTGTATCACTGAGGCTCTGCTAACCAGACCCTCAGTGTTTATGCTCTCTCTGCTTTTTAAATGTGTCACTGCAGGCTAGTGACTAATTTCACCAGTTCTGATTGGCACACTGGAACACCCTTATCATTCCCTTGTATATGGTACCTAGCTACCTAGGGTATTGGGGTTCCAGGAGATCCCTATGGGCTGCAGCATTTATTTTGCCACCCATAGGGAGCTCAGACAATTCTTACACAGGACTGCCACTGTCACCTGAGTGAAATAACATCCACGTTATTTCACAGCCATTTTTCACTGCACTTAAGTAACTTATAAGTCACCTATATGTCTAACCCTCACTTAGTGAGGATTAGGAGCAAAGTTACTTAGTGTGAGGGCACCCTGGCACTAGCCAAGGTGCCCCCACATTGTTCAGGGCAAATTCCCCAGACTTTGTGAGTGCGGGGACACCATTACACGCGTGCACTACATATAGGTAGCATCACAATGGTAACTCGGAACATGGCCATGTAACATGTCTAGGATAATGGAATTGTCACCCCAATACCATTCTGGTATTGGGGTGACAATTCCATGCATCCCCGGGTCTCCAGTATAGAGTCCGGGTACTGCCAAACTAACTTTCCGGGGTCTCCTCTGCAGCTACTGCTGCTGCCAACCCCTCAGACAGGTTTCTGCCCCCCTGGGGCCTGGGCAGCCTGGTCCCAGGAAGGCAGAACAAAGGATTTCCTCTGAGAGAGGGTGTTACACCCTCTCCCTTTGGAAATAGGTGTGAAGGGCCTGGGAGGAGTAGCCTCTCCTGGCCTCTGGAAATGCTTTGAAGGGCACAGATGGTGCCCTC
This sequence comes from Pleurodeles waltl, assembly GCF_031143425.1. Lineage (NCBI taxonomy): Eukaryota > Metazoa > Chordata > Amphibia > Caudata > Salamandridae > Pleurodeles > Pleurodeles waltl. The sequence continues at coordinate 1,316,737,123 of NC_090437.1, read as the reverse complement.
CTTGCATAAGCCAGTCTACACCGGTTCAGGGATCCCCCCAGCCCTGCTCTGGCGCGAAATTGGACAAAGGAAAGGGGAGTGACCACTCCCCTGACCAGCACCTCCCAGGGGAGGTGCCCTGAGCTCCTCCAGTGTCTCCCAGACCTCTGCCATCTTGGATGCAGAGGTGTGAGGGCACAATGGACAGCTCTGAGTGGCCAGTGCCAGCAGGTGACGTCAGAGACCCCTCCTGATAGGTGCTTACCTTTCTCTGTAGCCAATCCTCCTCTGTGGGTTATTTAGGGTCTCTCCTGTCGGTATCTCACCAGATAACGAATGCAAGAGCTCACCAGAGTTCCTCTGCACTTCCCTCTTCGACTTCTGCCAAGGATCGACCGATGACTGCTCCAGGACGCCAGCATAACTGCAACAAAGTAGCAAGAAGACTACCAGCAACATTGTAGCGCCTCATCCTGCCGGCTTTCTCGACTGTTTCCTGGTGGTGCATGCTCTGACTGTCTGCCTTCACCCTTCACTGGAAGCCAAGAATAAATCTCCTGTGGGTCGACGGAATCTTCCCCCTGCCAACGCAGGCATCAAACTACTGCATCACCAGTCCTCTGGGTCCCCTCTCATTCTGACGAGCGTGGTCCCTGGAACACAGGAGCTGGGTCCAAGTGTCTTCGACAGTCCAGTAGCCCTTCTGTCCAAATTTGGTGGAGGTAAGTCCTTGCCTCCCCACGCCAGACAGTGATCCTGTGTACTGCGTGAACTGCAGCTGCTCGGGCTTCTGTGCACTTTTGCAAGACTTCCTTTGTGCACAACCTAGCCCAGGTCCCCAGCACTCCGTCCTGCATTGCTCAAATCGCTGAGTTGGACTCCGACGTCGTGGGACCCTCTTTTGTTGTTCTGAGTCGACCATCGTCCTCAGATTTTCTAAGTGCCTGTTCAGGTGCTTCTGCGGGTGCTGCCTGCTTTTGCGTGGACTCCCTGTGTTGCTGAGCACTCCCTCGGTCTCTTCCTTCAAGGGACGACCTCCTGGTCCTTCCTAGGCCCTGGCAGCACCCAAAACTTTCATCCGCGACTCTTGCAGCTAGCAAGGCTTGTTTGCGTTCTTTCTGCGTGGAAACAAATCTGCATCCTCCAGCACGCCGTGGGACATCTTCTGACCAAAGAAGAAGTTCCTGGCACCTTCCGTTGTTGCAGAATCTTTGGCTTCTTCCACCGGAGGCAGCCCTTTTGCACCTTCATCCGGGGTTTAGTGGGCTCCTGCGCCCCACGGACACTTGCGTGACTCTTGGACTTGGTCCCCTTCCTTTACAGGTCCTCAGGTCCAGGAATCCGTCTTCAGTGTTTTGCAGTCAGTTGTTGTCCTTGCAGAATCCCCTATCTCGACTTTACTGTCTTTCTGGGGTAGTAGGGTAACTTTACTCCTACTTTTCAGGGTCTTAGGGTAGGGTATCTTGGACACCCTTAGTGTTTTCTTACACCTCCAGCGACCCTCTACACAGTACACTAGGCCTGGGGTCCATTCGTGGTTCGCATTCCACTTTTGGAGTATATGGTTTGTGTTGCCCCAGGCCTATTTCTCCCTATTGCATTCTATTGTGTTCTACATTGTTTGTACTACTTTTCTAACTGTTACTTACCTGATTTTGGTTTGTGTGGATATATTTTGTGTATATTACTTACCTCCTAAGGGAGTATATCCTCTGAGATACTTTTGGCATATGGTCACTAAAATAAAGTACCTTTATTTTTAGTAACTCTGAGTATTGTGTTTTCTTATGATATAGTGCTATACGATATAAGTGGTATAGTAGGAGCTTTGCATGTCTCCTAGTTCAGCCTAAATTGCTCTGCTATAGCTACCTCTATCAGCCTAAGCTGCTAGAACACCCCTAATCTACTAATAAGGGATAACTGGACCTGGCACAAGGTGTAAGTACCATCAGGTACCCACTATAAGCCAGGCCAGCCTCCTACACAGTGTGCCAATCAGAATTGGTAAAATGAGTCACTAGCCTGCAGTGACAATTTTTAAAAGCACAGAGAGCATAGACACTGAGGTTCTGGTTAGCAGAGCCTCAGTGATACAGTTAGGCACCACAGAGGGAACACATACAGGGCATACTTTATGAGCACTGGGGTCCTGGCTAGCAGGACCCCAGTGAAACAGGCAAAAACAAACAGACATACAGTAAAACTGGGGGTAACATGCCAGGCAAGATGGTACTTTCCTACAAGGAACCTTTTGAATTTTCGAAATGGGCACAAGATAAGGTGTTAAGAAGCAGTGGGTATTTGCACATCTCTGAATTCGGGGGTTCCCATACTAGCATGTGAATTACAGGGCATTTCTCAAATACACTTCTTTTTTAAACACTCTCTTACATTTGGAAGAAGAAAATGTAGAGAAATACAATGGGCAGTAACATTTGTTCTTTTATTCTGTGTTACCCCTTTCTCCCAATAAAAATGGTACCGTACTTGTGTGGGTAGGCCAACTGCATGTGACAGGAAATCCCCCAAAACACAACTTAGGCACATCACATTTTTCCAAGGAAAACTGACCTGTTTTTTGCAAAGTGCATAGCTGTGGATTATGGCTTCTAGCTCAGTCGGCTCATTTTTGAAAACTAGACATCTAGAGGAATTCAGAATGGGGTGACTTGTGGGGCTCTCAACAGGTTCTATTACCCGGAATCCTTTGCAAACCTCAAAATTTGGCTAAAAAACACTTTTTCCTCACATTTTGGTGATGGAAAGTTCTGGAATCTGAGGCAAGCCACAAACTTCCTACCACACAGCATTCCCCCAAGTCTCCTGATAAAAATGGTACCTCATTTGTGTGGGTAGGCCAAGTGGCCGCGACAGGAAATGCCCCAAAACACAACGTGGAAACATTACATTTTCCCAAAGAAAACTGACGTGTTTTTTGCAAAGTGTCTAGCTGTGGTCTTTGGCCTCTAGCTCAGCCATCACCTAGGTAAACCTAGCAAACCTATACATTTTTTAAAACTAGATCTATGGGAATTCAGAATGGGTGATATCTGGGGCTCTCACCAGGTTCTATTACCCAGAATCCTTTGCAAACTTCAAAATTTAGCAAAAAAAATACTTTTTTTTCCTCACATTTCGGTGATGGAAATTTCTGGAATCTGAGGGGATCCAAAAACTTCCTACTAACCAGTGTTCCCTCAAGTCTCCTGATATAAATGGTACCTCACTTGTGTGGGTAGACCCAGTGCCCGCGTTAGGAAATGCTCCAAAACACAACGTGACACATCAAAATGATCTATTGCAAAACTACCTGTGTTTGCGGGGGCACCTGCGTTTTTGTCCCAGGTGCAGCAGTCATCTAGGGAAACCTATGAAACCCAGACATTTTTTTAAACTAGACACCCGGAGGAGTCCAGGGAGGTGTGGCTTGCGTGGATCCCCCAGCATTTTCTTACCCAGACTCCTCTGCAAACCTCAAATATAGCTAAAATAAAATCACATTTTGCACACTTTTCTTTGTTGGATCACTGTTCTAGTACACATTTCCTACCACCCAGTGTTCCCCTCAGTCTGCAGATAAAGATGATACCTCACTTGTGTGGGTGGCCCAGGTGTCTGCAACAGGAAAAGGCCAAAAACGTGTAGAGATTGAGGGGATAGCACAGCGAGTTTATAAGCACAATTTTTTTTATACATTTTCAGGCTGACTCTGTTTTGGGAACCCACACAAGTGAGGTATCATTTTACTTGGGACACTGAGGGGAATGCTGGGTGGTAGGAAATTAGTGCCGGCACGGGGATCCTACAAAGAAAAGTGAGGAAAATATGCTTTTTTAAGCAAATTTTGAGGTTTGCAGGGAGTATGAGTAAGAAAATGTTGGGGGATCCACGCAAACCACACCTCCCTGAACTCCACCAGGTTCCTAGTTTTCAAAAATGTCTGTGTTTGGTAGGTTTCTGTAGATGACTACCGCATCCGGAACCAAAAACGCAGGTGCCCCCTCTGTAAAAACAGGTAGCTTTGTAATAGATAATTTTGATGTGTCCACGTCCTTCTGTGATGTTCCAAACACTAAAATTGATTTAGGACAAGGGTGATTGATGGTTTAGTAGATCAAATTTATTAACAAGAGATTTCACAAAAATGAAATGCACTGTTAATAACTGAAAGGCCAAAAAACTGAACCAATGACTCACAGCTCGTGAGCTGTAAAGTCACAACAAGGCACCAACCTTACTGTCCATTTACACACCTTTCATACCTGACATGCACAAGACCATTCACACCGCCAGCCGCGGGCCCATCACATTACAACACTTGCATCAACAGACAGCGCCATTCAAGGGCCCATCACTTTCATGTGCCCATATGTCTGACACAAAAATCACACCAACTGATGGGAGTGTGTGGAATGCCGTTTGGCTAGCAGTGTGTTGCACTTTCCAACAGCAAGTCACTATTTACACCTCCAACCAAGCGCCAGTCCACGCACACCACCAGCCAAGCACCACTCAGTGCACACCGCCAGCCAAGCACCACTCCACGCACACCGCCACCCAAGCGGCACTCCACGCACACCGCTAGCCAAGTGCCACTCCATGCACACTGCCATCACTTTTTTTTTAAACAACAAAGAAACCATTAACTAATTAGAAATACGTTCAAAACTACAAACACAAAAGCTCTAACTAAATACATGACAGTAATGCCAACCGTGAAACTGAACATATGAAAATATAAAACAGGCAGTTTATGCTCATGGTAGTTCCCATAAATTCTTTTGGGTGTGGTAACTCCTAAAACAGCCGGCCACACACAGCCCAGGCTTTGAAGGACAATCGGGGCAGTACATACGAGTCTCCCTCCGGATACCTCTTCAGGTACAGACTCTACATTTCTTAGTGGGAACATCTTTTTTGGGAGTGGGAGGAATGTGATCAGGAAAGTGGCGATCTTTCAATCTAGCCACATCCTACACCACTGCTACTCAACTTTCCTGTTCCACCACAACAAGGCTCTCTATCACTTACTCCTGAAATTTCACAAATGTCATCCTTGACTCTGGAGAACTATTCCTGAACACAACAAAAGCATTAAACGTTGCAAAATGGAAAAGATGAATAGCTGATTTCTTATACCAAAAGTAAGCCTTACGAACAGCAGTATAAGGTTCCTACCTCTGATCTACTCTATCAACACCACCCATGTGCTTATTGTAGTCTAAAATGAACAAAGGTTTGCGCACTTCAGCAACCTGAACCCAAACAGCCACAGGTGAAGTACTCTCATCGTAGATGGTAGTTAGCATGTAGACATCCCTCCTGTCTGCAAATTTCAGAGCTAGCAGCTCATTATTTTGCAAGGCACTGCACTGTCACCTCTCAAGTTTTTTACAGACAAGCTCCTTTGGATAGCCTTTCCGGTTAGAGCAGATTGTGCCACAAGCAACGGTGTCTATGCTGTACAATTCCTTGAACAAGTGCACTCTAGTGTAGAAGTTATCTACACACAAATGGTGACCTTTGTTAAACAGTTGTCTACCAAGTTCCCACACAATGTTCTCACTAACTCCAAAAGTGGGCAGACAACGCAGGGGCAATACTGGATCCTCTACCAATGTAACCCCGGAAAATTATAAACATATCCTGTACTACTTTCAGACAGCATATACATTTCAATTCATACCGTGCCCTCTTGCTAGGAATGTACTGCCTAAAAACAAAATGACCCTTGAACAGGACCAAAGACTCGTCCACGTCTTTGCCTGGAACATAGACCTCTAAGATCTTCAAAGTATCAGGGTGATCTCGTGGCAAAGCTAAATCATTATCCACAAAATGCAGCATCCGAAGAAGAAGCATATACCACTTACGACTCATGGTTGCAGGTAATATAGCTGTTGCCATTAAGGGACTAGTAGATCAATACGAAGACAGGGACTGCTTCCTTATAAACCCCATCAAAAAAGTTAAACCCAAGAGCTTTTTCAATTCTTCCAAATTTGTGGGAATCCACTGGGTAGCTCTAGAGTGTGGCCTAAGTCTAGCAGCATCGTCCCTAAAGTACCATAACAACTGAATGAAATTGATAGGCAAAAAGTTATTCACTCTACACCCCGGGAGACCAGTAAAGACAGGCAACTCCGGATACTCCATGTTTGGGGCAACCCAGAGGTCGGGTCTTCCAATGAGAAGCCTTTCAGGCCCAGGCTGCTGCATGGTTGGCACATCAGTGTCCTCCTCTACAACAGGCACTTCATCCCACTCAGAGTGGCTTCATCATCAGATGATTCCTCTCTGACAGAAAATGTACTGCCACAATCTAGCACTTCCTCCTCTGCCTCAGATGCAGAGTCAGTCTCATAATCATGGTCAGAAGACGACTCAAAAAGCATACCAACAACCTGCTGAGCGGTCACTCTGTGGCAAGCCATGATCCTTTCTAAGACGTTTAACTTGACAAATGCACCAACAACAACCAGCACTGTCTAAAATAAGTAATAAACAAAGTGTGATTTTCTCACAAAGAGTTATGTACTCAAAAACTATGCCACTCACTTGACTGGAAAAGCTAGACTCACCAGCAACTACTCTGCACAAACACAGCAATCACCAATGATATCCCACTAAAAAGTAAAAAGAAAAGAAAATTACTCATAAGACAACACAAATATCATCTGCACAGATCGAAGGACAAACTCACACACAATCCAGGATTTAGTACTCCATTTACAAAAATGACATTCATGCATGACAACAATAGTCATTTGGAGTAAATTGTTTTTTCTTACCCAAAACATGCAACTAAGCAAACTGCAGGTCAACCACTGCCAAAACCACAAGGAGCAACAGCAAAGGAAGCAAAAGCTTTGAACTAGTACAAAAAGGAGGAGTAAACCATTATAATCACAAATGCAAATACTTTGCCAGTTGACAAACACCCCACCACCAAGCATTTAGAAATTTTCTCTGGTGTCTAGTGGTTTCTGCCTAAATAACTGGGCTGATCTTCCCCCAAGGGGGGCAGAAATGGCCAACAGTCATGTGCCCCCTTTGGGGGTGCGATCCTTGGCCAAGGGGCTGCCCCCCACACAAAAAAACAAACACAAACTTTCCCTGACACCTTTGTGGATTCTGCCCCCGAGATGGGCCTAAAAGAAATTGGCCGATCTGCCCCTAAGAGGGGCAGAAATGGCTATCCCTAATGTGCCCGTTTTGGGGGGTGGGTGACCCTTGCCCAAGGGGCCACCCTGTAACACAAACAAAAACAAAGAAAAAAATCCCTGGTATCACCGTGGCTTCTGCCCCACCAGAAATGGTGTACAACATATTGTCCCCCTAAGGGGAGTGACCCTTGCTCAAGGGGCCGCTCCCCGCCACATGAAACTGACCCAAAACAAATTCCTGGTGTCTAGTGGGTATTCCTGCTGCCCAATCACCTGGCGATACTGAAAAATACATTGAGGGAAAGGAAAACCCTTTCCTTTCCCCGATGCCTTTTTCAAAGGAAACGCCCCTCTCCCCGGCCAGAGGAGAAACTTAACTGTTTACTCCTCGACGCCCTGGAAGCAAATGGCTTCCAGTGTGTCCGGCTGCCTCTAAGGATGTCAGCGTGTGGTGCATGCAGACATCATTAGATGCCCTGAGTGGGGGTCGGGGTGTTAGGGGAAGAGCTTCCCCTGCCATTCCTGACCAAGGTTGTAATCTAGCCCTTAATGTCAAACATATCCCTAGAGTTAAAAATACTTAAGAGCTATTTTCACTGCAGCAGGAGTAGCTGTTCTATAATAAAGCACTGTGATACAAGAATTAACATAATACTTTATATCTCCTCTGAGGAAAAAGTTGCAGAGTTCATATTTGGACTTTTAAAAAATATTTCTTACAAAAAAAATTAATTGGTAAAGTTGGAAGTTTAATAAATGTTTTAGAACAGTTACTTTTAGAGCCATTAATTGTTGCTGGCCTAAAGCTTCTAGAGGTCCATTTGCATGTGCTACCAACTGTCACCCAGGAGCTCAATAGCTCACCTATGAGATGTGAACGTGCTCTCAAAGCTGAAACAAAGGCCTTGGATATTGGGGGGGGGTTCTGGTTCCCTGGCAGGCTGGTCATCTGGACTGTGCCCAGGAAATCAATTCACTTCAAAGAGACCTACCCTGTCACAAGGAGATGTAGTTCACAACTGAACCTGCCACAGTCCTTTGTCCGCCTAGCCAGTCAGGGTAGAAGATCTGTTTTCAGAGCTGGTTTTGAGCGACCACAGAGGGGTTGCTCATTTCACTGCCCACATTATGGGTGGACACCGAACATTTGCAGAAGGGTGAAAGGGTTCGGCCATGATGGTTTTCTGCAGAGAGGGAATTGTTTACAGTAAAAGACAAAGGAGGTGCTACCAAAGTGGGCAGGGTTTACCCTTGGAACTCCATTTGCTAAGGAATGACCAGACGTTTTCCACATCCACATGCTAGCACTGGGCATAAATGTGACACCCACAGTACCCTCCTCAGAACACTTCTGGCCCTGTGGACAATTAGAAGAGGACTTGACCTGCTGCCTGTGATCTGAGAAGACCATTGAAGACTGGACCTGCTATAGTTCTTGTATCTATGACAAAGAAGTGGACTCCAAGAGTCCCAAAGCTGACCTCCTGTTTGGGCTACAGGGACACAACACACTTCAGGAGGCCCTTCTCCTGCATTTCCAGTTGACCAGTCCAGCATGCCCTGGACCTTGTTGCTGGCTCCCCCGGAGTGAGTCTGCACTAAGGGTGGGTGGACGTGAACATGCAGAGTTTCACTCAATGGATTTCAGTAGAGTTACATGAAAACTTCACAAGATTTTGCAGAGTTCTGTGAACGGGCAGAAATAGGCTTGTCTCTCTGCTCGAGCTGATTGTTAGCTCATTCTGCACAGAAAAATCAGCATGAATGGCGGTACATGGCACACCAGAGAGTGCTACTTCTCGAGTTGATTTTACTCCAGCTCGAGTAGATTTTTCACTTGAATGGCAGCTTTTTGACTATGAAAGGTCGTGACCATCTGCGTTGGGAAAATGTTGCCAGGTGCCCTTCTGATGATGAAAAGTTTGGGTTTGGGATGTCAAATCTCACTCACGCTCTTCAACTTACCGTTGGTGTAATGCATAACACGGAGTGGCCAAAATCCTGCCAACCCCGCCTCCAGAGCAAAATTTATCACCCATCCCTAGTCTTCAACCCAAAATGCTGCCCACAAGGTCCTGCAAATTTAGCTGGTGTCAAAGTGTACTCCGCCTCACAAATCTTGAAGCCTGGGACTTAAAAACTCTTTGCCATTATTCTGTTCTGATAACCGACAGGGGACTGGGACCAACCTGTCAATCTTATACAACAAAGGTGCATCACCACTAGGCCAAAGATTCAGGTTATTCCCAGAATGCTCTTCTCTGCAGCACATTCCATTCATTGGCACCTTGCAGAGGAATTTCTAGGCCTTGTGAAGCCCTCTACAGCCAGTAGCTTTGTCATCCTGGAAGAAAGCAAGACCCCCGAAAAGTTAATTAGTACAAAATTAGACATCTTCATGGGGTGAAGGCACGAAAAGTATCTGGCTAGAGAGGAACCTTCTCTGAGTGCGAAATTCAAATTTCTCCTCTGATCTTTCTCGTCAAAAGTCAACGGCTTCACCAAGACCTTGTATAGCAGCTATCTGATGACTTGGAGCCATCTTTGGCCACAGCCTGCTGCCTTGCTCTCTGATGATTCTTAACCTCCATTCAAGAGGCAAAATTCTTCATCAGGATGGACCTGGGCCTTCTGTCCAACCAATGCTCTATTGCGGCTGGCTGTAATCCTCGTCTTTTTCCTGGACAAGAGCAACCAATTAAAAGAGGTTGGTGCTTAACACTTTTTGGAGATATGATGAACCATAACCATTAAAAAAGAATATCTCTGGTTTTACTTATTGGATATTTTTGTTGTTTTGGTATCATTTTATTTATTAAAATGCACTCAATTGTACTAAATTGGTTTGGGATTTTTTTGGTGTTGTGTTTTGACATTATTATTTGAGTACTGCATACATACATTGCCTGCCTGCTCTGTGTCATAGCTACCAGGATGTTGAGCTCAGGTTAATTTAGTGACTAATCCTTGCAAGGAGTTTAGTTACTATTCGAGGTCAATGCTTACCATCCTCTTCTATTACCCTAATTCCTTACACTGGGATGTCTCTACATATTAAAAACATCCCTTAAAACCCTAAAAAAATCATTATTTAGTAGTAGAGTTTACAAGTTCACAAGACATATTTCAAACTCATCTAGTAGTCCATATGCCAGTATATATCTGCCCTGCACATCAATGTTAGCATTGTTAGCATTCTTTAGATGAAGGGGTACATTTGGAGCCACCCATATCAACACTCTAGTAGTAAAAGTTGGGATTGTAGAAGAAAACAATGTTCCCCTCAATGTTTTCACAATCTTTTGACCTTTCCTATAAACAAGTTACTTTTCTTGTAAAGGTGTTATCCTAGTACAGTATCATGGCACCCATTTATTTTCCCTTAATTATTCAGGCCACACACAATCCATATGGACATTATGATCATCATCTTTAAATCCTCATTTCCCCCAACAGTCTAGAAATTCAACACCCCACTCTCTCCAGGTAAACATGCAACATGGCAAACCATAAGTGTCTGCCCACTGTCCTAGCTACAGCATTTCAAACTCACACATTCAAATTCTCAAACCCCTCAGTGTATTGTCCATAGTCTATTCTACTGTCAGCCAACACAGGGGTCACTGGCAACCCACCAGAGTCTCTCAGACCTAATGCCAGAAAAAGTCTAGAAGAGTCCAGAGCAGAAGTGTTTCCCCAACATGCTTAACTTACAGTTTCTACAATTCTATTCACACATTCAACATCTAGCCCAAGGCACTCAACCATTCACTCTTAGCACCATTTCATTCTAGCCTCTAGGGCTCCCAATTGTAACTCAGAAGAAAAATCATGGTGCAATACCATCGCCCCCAGGCAACAGATCCCCACATACTTTACCTCGCATAAAGGCATTTTGTGCCCAGCAATTCACCATTGCTACTACTTAAATTTATTCCTCCCAGCCCCTCTGCAGTACAAACATTTAGGCCCTGATTCTAACCCCGGCGGTCTTCGACCGCCGGGGCGAGGGTCGGCGGGAGCACCGCCGACAGGCCGGCGGTGCCCCGCAGGGCATTCTGACCGCGGCGCTTTGGCCGCGGTCAGAAAGGGTAAACCGGAGGTCTCCCGCCGGTTTACCGCTGCCCTCAGAATCCCCCAGGGCGGCGCCGCTTGCTGCGCCGCCATGGGGGATTCTGACCCCCCCTACCGCCATCCTGTTCATGGCGGGAAAGCCGCCATGAACAGGATGGCGGTAGGGGGGGTCGCGGGGCCCCTGGGGGCCCCTGCCGTGCCCATGCCAATGGCATGGGCACGGCAGGGGCCCCCGTAAGAGGGCCCCGCAAGGTATTTCAGTGTCTGCCTTGCAGACACTGAAATACGCGACGGGTGCTACTGCACCCGTCGCACCTTCCCACTCCGCCGGCTCGATTACGAGCCGGCATCCTCGTGGGAAGGGAGTTTTTCCCTGGGCTGGCGGGCGGTCTTTTGGAGACCGCCCGCCAGCCCAGGGAAAAACTCATAATACCCTCCGCGGTCTTCTGACCGCGGAGCGGTATTATGGGGGTGGAATTCTGGCGGGCGGCCTCCGCCGCCCGCCAAAATTAGAATGACCCCCTTACTCTTCTTTCTAAATGGTGTACATTTTACATTCCACAGGTGACTCTACATCCATTTAGGTTCATCACTCCATTAGGTCTCTGTTTTCTGCACATGTAGATATTTTGGTCTCAGTCTTCTCTGCTCTATACCCCAAAGCAGGAGTCTGCATGTCTTGCTGACACTGTAGATCAGACATACTATCCTGCCTGACCACTATTCTGGCACCATCCTGAGTGGGCATTGTTGTTGTCCTTGCCCTTTTTGTAGATGATCTAGTTGTTCATCCACAGGATCACTGTGATGTGGTAGTTCTTCTACCCATTTCAGACTGTGAACCACCACAGCGCTGGTAAAGCCAGTTCCATGCCTCATCTAGGGCTGTTTACCTAATATCATTTTCCATCATGTAATACACATAGGGACAGATTTAAGAAAAGTGGTGCTGCATCCAGTGCAGAGCCACTTGTATTGCGCCACTTAGAGACCCCTATCGCCACCATGTGTGTGCCATATTTAAAATAAGGTGCACCATGGGGCAGAGTAGGGGCAATAGCATCAGAATTTTTTACGCTATTGATGTACTGCTCAGAGTTAGCGCCAACATTTTTTAAATAACCATGAACAGTACATAGGGTCCCATTATAAATAATGGTGTGCCCCCTTTTAATGCCTGCTCTGAGCAGGCATTGAAAATGTCGCCAAAAATGGGGCAAAGCAATCTTTTAGATTTCTTTGCGCCATTTTTTCTGCCCCTTAATGGAGGAACGGCCCCTTGCATACATTATGCCTGGCGCAGGCATAATGTGGCGCAAGGTGTTACAAAGGGGCACAATGCATGCATTGCACCACTTTATAAATCTGGTGCTGTGATTTTAGCTTTGTTGGGCCACATTACCGTAAAACAAAATGATGCTAATGCCGCTCAAGAAGGTGCTAGGCCGTCTTTAATCTGAGCCATAGTTGTGCAGGATACAGGAGCATGAATTTCATATTCATGGGCATCAGCATTTATTGTAGCACAGCAAATGACTTTTAAAGCTTTTGGACCCTATGTAGCAAGTCATGGGATATTGTTATTATCTCTCCCTCATATTTAAGATCTCCAGTTTTCCTAGCTTTGTATAGTATCATTTCTGTGGGCCTGGTTTGAATTTTAGAAGACAGGTTACTCAGTCACAAATGTGACGGATATCCCATCCGCCGTATTACACTATATCCAATGACCCATTCGTAATACTGCTGAATCCTAAATCAGGCGCTATTTCAAAGTAATTAAGAATTTTCACTATGACAGACATCAAGGTGCATTCAGTGGCATGGGACAGACTAATGCACTTACACTGTACCACAAAAAGTTCAAACAGGTCTGAGAACATCTGTAATCCATTATTCCAAAAAAGTTTAGGCACCGCTCCCTCCTCTCTCTCTGAGAATCCAACAAAGAGGAGATTACAGAGCCAAGCCTATTCTTCACATCTCTCTATGTATTGTCTATTTGTATGGTTGAGGTTTTGCAAGGGAACTAGCTGTAGATCTGAGTTTCTTCACCTTTTTCTGTAGGCTTTGCAACCAGATTTCATTTTGCAAACTTGCACAGGTCCAGATAGGGGAGGTTTACTTCCATAGAGATAGGACCAGATTCACAAAGATAATTTACACTTTTGAGTAAGTTTACACTTTTGAGTAAGGTTACTACTTTTCAGTATTTGCAAACTGCACTTTTGTAGTAAATTACACTTTTGTGATAGGTCCAGCATTACACATTGCCAACCGTGGCCAAAATAAAACCTTATGGCATGTAATGTTAAATTAAAATATGTAAACTATTTTCAAAAATATATAAAAATAAAGCAGATTTATTGTCTAACTAAATGGAATGATAAATATGTACTATTTAAATACAAAAATACAAATGTACTATTTTTTATCAATTATATGGTATGCATGGGTTTTGTAGGAATTCTCTGTAATATAAACCATAATCTAAATCTCGCACCTCACTGCTATGATGCAGCAACAGCTGATAACAAAACTTGTTTTTATAGTCATGTAGGCCTTCCAGGCCAGTTTTAGAGGGTTTTCTAGAGCCTGTCGGTCCAGCACTGCTTCTCTGCTTTGACAGAAAGCAGAAAGTACAGCTGCAGGAGGGGGTAAGAAGGCCTGGAAGGGGGAAGTCAGTTGCCATTAGATATTTTTTCACATTCGGGACAAGAAAGAGAAGTCATATTATGGATGGCACCCCTATTAACCTTTTGACTTAGCCTAGCAGTTATGAGTAGCAGCATGATTTGGTGGGCCAATCATAGCATTTAAATTACCTGTCACAGGGATGTTTTACACATTGGAGTTCTAAGTGTCTATTTGATATCACTCAGAACTCCTCAGTGAAAAGCATCCATTTAACTCCCACTTACTCATCTATAATTCAATATGTTCAATGTAGTGAAATCTTTCTTTTCTTAACATTTAAACATGTGTTCCACACATTGTGTATTATGTCCAGTGCTGGGTGGTAGCTTCAGGTCCCAACACAAGCTCAACACTGTGGTAGTCTTTCCACTGCTCCTTTACCAGGTTGCAGCTTATGGGGGAATCAGGGCTTGTCTGGGACCCCCCTGAGCCATCTCAAAATAGGATTAACACATTAGTGAAAATACACCTTGTGGTAAGTGGTATTGTGGGTAAACTAAAGCATGTGAAGATTCAATATTATGCAACACCCTGAACGTCAGTAAACATATAAAATAGAAATGCTTTAGGCAATCATGCATTTGATAAAAACATCATAAAGTGCGTCAACTAGCTCTGCATAGTAATTGAACAAACATGCAGGTTTATTTATTGCTTTCTAACATAGACTCTGTTATGAGGTGAAAAAAACAACTTTCATAATACATATAATATTAACAACAATCCCAATAATAATCAACATTTATCAATAACATATCACCCATTTATATCTATACTAACAATAATGCAAGTCACTGTAAAACAGCAAATTACTTCCCAGATAGCATAACAATACTGATAGATAAATAGATACAAGAGAAAGGGTGAAGAAGAAGAAATTGAAAGAAGATATAGAAAGAGGAAAGGTAAAGTGGCAAAGCAAGATTTAAATTTAAGCATAAGATTCACTGAAAGCATTATGTGGTTCACAGTACAAATTGATTACACTACATATTCAATGCATTAAACATTCATGTGTTAATAAAAGCAACAGTGGGAGAAATTCAACATTCTTTGTCCCTTACAACCGTTTTCCTGACAATCAAAAAAGAAAAACACAAAAAAACAGCATTAAACACCAAAATCTAACTCAATGAGAGCCTTGATGGAAGATCTTTATTAAATTGAATTTGATGAGGATATCAATCATAACACCTCCCAACATGTTTTATTCTTATTGTATTTTCAAATAATGTGTCCCAAAGTTATTTACTAAGCATTACAAGCCTGTTATCAAAATTGGCCAACCATAGACCTACCATTCAGACTGAATTCCCAAATAAGTTGCAAAATCCATTTTGTTATTTGATGTTAAGGTGTAAATCAAGGTTGCCACAATCAATTGCTTTATCGATTGAGGGCCGCAGTATAATACTAGCATTAAACACTATTTATGATCACTGAAAGGTTGCCTTCCAGTGTGGGTAGACACAAGGCACATCAGAGGAACAGATCAAAACTGTAACCAGGGTCAGACCTCATTGACACGTATCGACCTAACACATCCCAAGTATTGACCAGGAAACAAATATTTCGGTAGCCTCATCAGTCAATAAAAGTGGTATTTTGACACCAGTTGAAAAAATCCACTGTTTTTTATGAGCAGGCAGGAGGTTGGTTCAGTAAGGAACATACTGAAAGCATGGATTTCAGTTGACATAAAAGCATGTGTTACACCCGTGAGTTATAATTACATTTTTAAGGCCATGATTTAAGAAAAGTGGTGCGGCACCCAGTGCAGCACCACTTCTCTTGTGCATCCCTAATGCCACTGTGTGCGTGTCGAATCTAAGATAGTTAGGGAGCTACTGTCAGAATTTTTGATGCCAGTTCAGAGCTTTGCAGGATTGGTGTCAAACATTTTATTGCTAATCCTGCAAAGCCCATTGAGGCCCATTGTAAACAACAGTGTCTCCTTTTAACGCCTGCTCTAAGCAGATGTTAAAAGTACAGACTAAAATGACGCAAATAAATCTCTTAGATTTCTTGCCCCATTTTTTTGGCCCCCCTCACAGGGGAACAATCCCTTTGCATACATTTTGCCTGGCTCAGGCATAATGTAGCCCAAAGCGTTACAAAGTGGCGCAATGCATGCAATTTTGGCCTTGTTGGGCCGCAATAGCATAAATTAAAATGGCCCTAATGTAGCACAAGGAGGCTCTAGGGGCTCTTAATTTGACCTGACCAGCTTAATACACTCCTGGGTCTGTGGATAGTCTGCCTGGAAGAAGGACTGATGTGCCGCTGAAAGGACTGCCACATTGCTGGACTGCTACTTTGCTGAAATCCTGCTTTGCTGTGCTGACCTGTGCCTGCTACCCTCTTGCCTGGGAGTGAGAAGAACTGGATCTGCATCTCTACAACTCAGAAACCAGAGTTCCTCCAAGGGCCAGCTGAGTGGTCTACTGTTTTCTGTGGTCTTAGGCAGACAAAAGACTTACAACCAATCTGCTCCTATTATTTGAAAGTAACCATCATATTCTTTTGGCACACATTGTTAATTTGAAACATGTCCGCAAACATCCATTATCTAAAAAAGGCAATTGTTATTTTGAGAAACTTCTTCTTGCTGCATTATCACACCAATTTTTTTGCGGACTGGTACTGCTGTTTTTTAACTCTGCACACCGGGGCGCTGCTATCCAATTCCCACTGAAAGTATTCTGATTCCTAAGACATGTAATATATAATATATATTCACTTACAAAAACTTACAGGGACATTATAGTTAGTTTCTGAAATGTACTTGCACAAAACCATAGAAATTCAACATTTATACTTAATTACTGCACGTTAATCTAACCACCGCTGTGTGGGGATTGGCCGCAGGGCCTGCAGCCAACCCCCAAACCCAGCAAACCCTGCACCACACATGGCCTACGGCTAGTCCCTGCCGCTGAACCCCATAACCACTCACCCCGTGGGGATTGGCTGCAAGGCCTGTTTCTCTAGGAGTGAGAATAGATGTGAAAGCGTGTCTCTCAGTGTGAGAGTGGGTGTGTGCCTATCTGGGTGTGAAAGTGGGTGAGACAGGGTCTATGTGGGGGTGAGAGTGGGTGTGAGGGTGTCTGTCTGGGTGTGAGAGTAGGTGTGACAGCCACTCTGTGAGCGGGTCTGTGAGTGTCTGGGTGGATCTGTGAGAGTCTAAGTGGGTCTGTGAGTGAGTATGCGAGTCTCTTTGTGAGTGTGTGAGTTTCTGAGTGGATCTATGAGTCTGTGTATAAGTCTCTAAGTAGGTCTGCGAGTGAGTGTCGGAGTTTCTGAGTGGGTCTGTGAGTGGGTGCATAAGTCTCTGAGTGGGTCTGTGAGTGGGTGTGTAAGTGTCTAATTGGGTATGTAAGTGGGTACGTGAGTGTCTGAGTAGGTCTGTGAGTGGGTACATGAGTCTTTGAATGTGTCTGTGAGTTAGTGCATCAGTTTCTAGTAGGTACATGAGTCTCTGAGTGCATCTGAGAGTGAGTGCCTAAGTTTCTGAGTGGGTCTGTGAGTGAATGCATGAGACTCTGAGCGGATCTATGAGTTGGTGTGTGAGCCTAAGTCGTCTGTCAGTGGGTACATGAACATCTGAGAGGTCTGTGAGTGTGTGCGTGAATGTCTGAGATGGATCTGTGAGTGGGTGCATGAGTGTCTAAGTGGATATGTGAGTGGGTGTGTCAGTTTGTGAGTGGGTCCGTGAGTAGGTGCGTGAGTCTTTAAGTGGGTCTGCAAGTGGATGTGTGAATGTCTGAGTGGGTCTGTTAGTGGGTGCATGTAGGAGGCTGGCCTGGCTTATAGTGGGTACCTTGTGGTACTTACACCTTGTGCCAGGTCCAGTCATCCCTTATTAGTAGAATAGAGGTGTTCTAGCAGCTTAGGCTGATAGAGGTAGCTATAGCAGAGCAGCTAAGGCTGAACTAGGAGACATGCAAAGCTCCTACCATACCACTTGTATCATATAGCACTGTATCACAAGAAAACACAATACTCAGAGTTACTAAAAATAAAGGTACTTTATTTTAGTAACAATATGCCAAAAGTATCTCAGAGGATACCCTCCCTTAGGAGGTAAGTAATATACACAAATTGTATGCACACAAACCAAAAACATGTAAGTAACAGTTAGAAAAGTAGTGCCAACAATGTAGAATCACAATAGAATGTAATAGGTAGAAATAGGCCTAGGGGCAACACAAACCATATACTCCAAAAGTGGAATGCGAACCACAAATGGACCCCAGGCCTAGTGTAGGTTGTAGAGGGTCGCTGGGAGTGTAAGAAAACACTAAGGGTGTCCAAGATACCCCACCCCAAGACCCTGAAAAGTAGGAGTAAAGTTACCCTGCTACCCCAGAAAGACGTGTAAAGTTGAGATAGGAGATTCTGCAAGGACAACAAATGCCAGCAAAACACTGAAGACCTGTAAAGGAAGGGGACCAAGTCCAAGAGTCACGCAAGTGTCCAGGGGGGGCAGGAGCCCACTAAACCGCGGATGAAGGTGCAAAAGGGCTGCCTCTGGGTGGAAGAAGCCAAAGATTCTGCAACAACGGAAGGTGCCAGGAACTTCTCCTTTGGTCAGAAGATGTCCAACGGGGTGCTGAGGATGCAGAGTTGTTTCCACGCAGAAATACTGCAAACAAGCCTTGCTAGCTGCAAGAGTCGTGGTTGAGTATTTTGGGTGCTGCTATGGCCCAGGAAGGACCAGGAGGTTGCCCCTTGGAGGAGGAAACAGAGGGGGTGATCAGAAACTCAGAGAGCCCCTGCAGAAGCAGGCAGCTCCTGCAGGAGTACTGGAACACGCACTTAGAAGATCTGAGGACAGCAGTCGACTCAGAGTCACAAAGGAGGGTCCCACAATGTCGGAGTCCAACTCAGCAAGTTGGGCAATGCAGGACTGAGTGCTGGGGAACTCGGCTAGGCTGTGCACAAAGGAAGTCTTGGAAAAGTGCACAGAAGCCCGAGCAGCTGCAGATCACGCAGTACACTGGATTACTGTCTGGCATGGGGAGGCAAGGACTTACCTCCACCAAATTTGGGCAGAAGGGCCACTGGACTGTGGGAGATACTTGGACCCAGCTCCTGTGTTCCAGGTACCACGCTCATCAGGATGAGAGGGGACCCAGAGGACCGGTGATGCAGAAGTTTGGTGCCTGCGTTGGCAGGGGGAAGATTCCGTCGACCCATGGGAGATTTCTTCTTGGCTTCCAGTGCAGGGTGAAGGCAGATAGAGCCCAGAGAAGCATGCACCACCAGGAAACAGTCAAGAAAGCCGGCAGGATGAGGCGCTACAATGTTGCTGATAGTCTTCTTGCTACTTTGTTGCGGTTTTGCAGGCGTCCAGGAGCAGTCAGCGGTCGATCCTTGGCAGAAGTCGAAGAGGGAAGTGCTGAGGAACTCTGGTGAGCTCTTGCATTTGATATCTGAGGAATAGCCCAGAGGAGAGACCGTAAATAACCCACAGAGGAGGATTGGCTACTGAGAAAGGTAAGCACCTATCAGGAGGGGTCTCTGGCGTCACCTGCTGACACTGGCCACTCAGAGCTGTCCGTTGTGCCCTCACACCTCTGCATCCAAGATGGCAGAGGTCTGGGACACACTGGAGGAGCTCTGGGCACCTCCCCTGGGAGGTGCTAGTCAGGGGAGTGGTCACTCCCCTTTCCTTAGTCCAGTTTCGCACCAGAGCAGGGCTGGGGGATCCCTGAACCATTGTAGACTGGCTTATGCAGAGAGGGCACCATCTATGCCCATCAAAGCATTTCCAGAGGCTGGGGGAGGCTACTCCTCCGCAGCCCTTCACACCTATTTCCAAAGGGAGAGGGTGTAACACCCTCTCTCAGAGGAAATCCTTTGTTCTGCCTTCCTGGGACCAGGCTGCCCAGGTCCCAGGGGGGAAGAAACCTGCCTGAGGGGTTGGCAGCAGCAGTAGCTGCAGTGGAGACCCCGGAAAGTTAGTTTGGCAGTACCCTGGTCTGTGCTAGAGACCCGGGGATGCATGGAATTGTCACCCCCAATACCAGAATGGTATTGGGGTGACAATTCCATGATCCTAGACATGTTACATGGCCATGTTCAGAGTTACCATTGTGACGTTACATATAGGTATTGACCTATATGTAGTGCATGCGTGTAATGGTGTCCCCACACTCACAAAGTCTGGGGAATTTGCCCTGAACAATGGGGGAGCACCTTGGCTAGTGCCAGGGTGCCCACACACTAAGGGGGTGATTCCAACTTTGACGGGCGGCGGAGGCCGCCCGCCAAAGTTCCCCCAACAGAATACCGCTACGCGGTCAGAAGACCGCCGCGGTTATTCTGTGTTTCCCGCTGGGCTGGCGGGCGACCGCCAGAAGGCCGCCCGCCAGCCCAGCGGGAAACCCCTTCCCATGAGGAAGCCGGCTCCGAATGGAGCCGGCGGAGTGGGAAGGGTGCGACGGGTGCAGTAGCACCCGTCGCGAATTTCAGTGTCTGCTATGCAGACACTGAAATTCTCAGTGGGGCCCTCTTACGGGGGCCCCTGCAGTGCCCATGCCATTGGCATGGGCACTGCAGGGGCGCCCAGGGGCCCCACGACACCCCTCACCGCCATCCTGTTCCTGGCGGTCGAAACCGCCAGGAACAGGATGGCGGTGAGGGGATCGGAATCCTCCATGGTGGCGCAGCAAGCTGCGCCGCCATGGAGGATTCCTCAGGGCAGCGGAAAACCGGTGGGAGACCGCCGGTTTTCCGTTTCTGACCGCGGCCATACCGCCGCGGTCAGAATGCCCTTTGGAGCACCGCCAGCCTGTTGGCGGTGCTCCCGCGGACCCCGGCCCTGGCGGTCAAGGACCGCCAGGGTCGGAATCACCCCCTAAGTCACTTGGCACCTAACCTTCACCAAGTGAGGGTTAGACATATAGGTCACTTATAAGTTACTTATGTGCAGTGTAAAATGGCTGTGAAATAACGTGGACGTTATTTCACTCAGGCTGCAGTGGCAGTCCTGTGTAAGAATTGTCTGAGATCCCTTTGGGTGGCAAAAGAAATGCTGCAGCCCATATGGATCTCCTGGAACCCCAATAACCTGGGTACCTAGGTACCATATACAAGGGAATTATAAGGGTGTTCCAGTGTATCAATGAGAATTGGTAAAATTAGTCACTAGCCTGTAGTGACAATTCTAAAAGCAGAGAGAGCATAAACACTGAGGTTCTGGTTAGCAGAGCCATAGTGATACAGTTAGGCACCACACAGGGAACACATATAGGACATACATTATGAGCACTGGGGTCCTGACTAGCAGGATCCCAGTGACACATAGGCAAAACCAGACATACATACAGTAAAAATGGGAGTAACATGGCAGGCAAGATGGTACTTTCCTACAGTGCATTAGTGTCCGAGTGAGTGCCTGAGTGCCCACTGTGAGTGGGTGTGTGAGTGTCTGTGTGGGTGTGTCAGTAGCTCTGTGAGTGATTCAATCACAAAGGAATCTCACCTGCCCTTTTATCCAACAAGAGTCAACTGCATAAAATATCTACCGAAGTGGAGTTCTTTTTCCCTCCTTGGGCAAATGTCTAGTGTGTTTTCTACACTACAGCTGCATAATAGAGTACAAGGAAATCTCATCAGTGACAGTGTGTGCATTTTGGCAATGTGATTGCTCCCGGTACCTCTTTATCTAGAAATATGTGTTAACATGAATCCTCCTACAGAGAAGCCAACGTGACTACAAACACAGTACATGAATGTCTGAGAGCTCTGTGAGTGGGTGCGTGAATGTCTGAGTGGATCTATGAGTGGGTGCATGAGTGTCTAAGTGGAACTGTGAGTGTGTGCGTCAGTTTGTGAGTGGGTCCGTGAGTAGGTGTGTGAGTCTTTGAGTGGGTCTACAAGTGGATGTGTGAATGTCTGAGTGGGTCTGTTAGTGGGGGCATGAGTGTCTGAGTGAGTGCCTGAGTGCATCTGTGAATGGGTGGGTGAATGTCTGTGTGGGTGTATCAGTAGCTGTGTGAGTGATTCAATCACAAAGGAATCTCACCTGCCCTTTTATCCAACAAGTCAACAGTGCATAAAATATCTACAGAAGTGGAGTTCTTTTTCCCTCTTCGGGCAAACATCTAGTGTGTTTTCTACACTACAGCTGCATAATAGAGTACAAGGAAATCTCATCAGTGACAGTGTGTGCATTTTGGCAATATGATTGCTCCCGGTACGTCTTTATCTAGAAATATGGATTAACATGAATCCTCCTATAGAGAAGCCAACGTGACTACAAACACATAAATCTCAACCAAACCAGGGACTTCTATATTTTCTGGAGATGTCCTCATTTCCCTCGACATCAAGATTATGCCACCACAATCGGCAGCAAACGGGCTGGGTGGCTCTTTAGTAAGCTTTCCATCATCCTGGCAAACCTCAGGAACTTTTATATACTATTAAGGTGGACTGTGCAGGGCCAACCAGGCACAGCTTCTAGGTGATTTGCACAATCCATTCAGCTCCACAAAGGATTTCAGAATGTTTTTCTATCTGGAATCTCTGAGTAAACACACTTAATTGAAGAAGGGGGTGGGCGGCTCCCCTCCCCTGGCCAATTTCAGCCTTGGTCCCCCATCCCCTGGGGCTTGGCCATATCTACTGGGTGCTCCCCAGGGTACCCAGGGTGCAATGGGACTGCATGGGGAGCCTCAGTGCCCCACGACCCCTGCCTATGCCCAACTCCTGTGGGAGCCAGCATTGCTGTTACACACAGGAAGCTGCTAAACATGCAGCTCCCTGTGTGCAAGAGCAATCATTTCATCTTTCCCTGAGATGAAACCTCCACTACCAGTGGATGGGAGCACTTTGACAGCAGGGCCCCCTGGAATGATTTCATATTTAGCCCCATGGAAGTAGTGTTCCCTAGGGTGTTTGGGGAGGCCGTAGGTGCCCCACCCCATTAAAAATAAATGTTTTGCCCCTGGGAGGAGGTTCCCAGGGCGCAAATGGGCTCTGCAGCTCCCCGCATACATATTTGACAGTGCCCTGGGGAGGTGGCGGTCCCCGGGCCTTTGAAACAACACCACATTGGACAATTTAAACAACACGCACCTGACACCTATACACACACAACACCCACCCACTCACACCACTATAAAACACACACCCACATTCCCCATAACCCTTTACCATTACAAACAATTGCCACCAGAGAGACAGCAAGACCACAAACACTACTAGAGCCACACACTACTCACACCTATACACCACTCAAAAACCTCACATCTCACACCCCAACACATTACCCAACACACCCTCACCTACACACCTCACACAACACCCATGGCACCACAAAGACACCCCCGCTTCACAGGGGAGGAGCTAAGAGTCATGGTGGAGGAAATCATCAGGGTAGAGCCACAGCTATTTGGAGCACAGGTGCAGCATATATCGATAGCTAGGAAGATGGAGCTATGGTGGAGAATCGTGGACAGGGTGAATGCCGTAGGACAGCACCCAAGAACTAGGGATGACATCAGGAAGAGGTGGAATGACCTACGGGGGAAGGTATGTTCCATTGCAGCAAGACACCAACTCGCTGTACAGAGGACTGGCTGTGGAACCCCACCTCCTACCCCACAACTAACAGCATGGGAGGAGAAGGTCTTGGCAATCCTGCGTCCTGAGGGCCTGGCCGGAGTAGGAGGAGGACTGGACTCTGATAAGTCAACTCTTTATTACTATCACAGCCCAATCTGCATGCCATCACATACCCCCACCCTCACTCCCATTACTTCACCACTATCCACACACCCCACCATCACATCTCACTCATCCCAATGCCAAGCCCTACATGCTCTACCAATGCATGGACACCATTCACAGCCCTGCATGGACACTCATCACTAAAGCATGCACACTATGTAGAACTAATCATCCCACCATACACCAACGTACACAAGTGAAAGCTGCCAGGGCAAATACAAACAAAGAAGGCAAGCCACGGATGCACAATATGTCAGACACAGAAACCATAATACATCATTTACATCCCCACAGGTACCCCAGCCAATGTCACCAGAGAGGAGGTGCCAGCAATATCCAGTCCCCCAATAGAAGAGGTCCACAGTGATGACAGCAATTTTGGTCCTGGCCCATCAGGGACCTCTGGACAGCCAGTTACCCAGGCCCAGTCACACACTACCACAGAGCCTCTCCATCAGGAAACACCACCACAGCACCCACCCAGCGTACCCATACCTCTGTCCCCAGGACATGTCAATCAGCAGTGTGTCCACCTTTACAGGGACCCGAGGCCACACCTCATACCCATGACAATCAGGGACCTGGGGTCAGTGGGAGTGGGCAGACGGTTCATGAGACAGAAGCACAGGACAACAGGGACACTGGGGGGACTGCTGTGCACCAGGGGGAGGACAGGCCCAGGGAACCAACTCTCAAGGAGGCACTTGCAGAGATCCTGGGAGCATATCAACATTCCCAAGACACGATGGGCCAGATCCTGGACAATGTAGAGGAGAACAGGCGGCTGCAGGAGGGACAGTACCAGGGGATCAGGGAGGACTTGCAGGCCATCAACAACACCCTGATCTCCATTGCAGGGGTGCTGGCAGACATGGCCAATATTATGAGGGAGGCAGTCACACAACAGCGGGCCCCTGCCACTAGCCAGACATCTGAACAGCCTTCCACCTCCACTGTCGCTAATGGCCAGGAGGCCCCACCACAGGACTCACAGGCCACTAGCACCCCTCCCCCTGCAGAAGGAGATTCACTCCGAAAACATTCCCTGTAATCCAGACAGAAGCCAGAGACACTTGCCAAGACCCCCGCCAGGAAATTAGACTCTCCTGATTGTCACCCTTGTGTCCCACTCAGTCACCCTGTCCACCTTGAACTGCCATTGCTCCCCTTCATATGTCCCCTTGGACGATGCACCTGTGCAACAAACAGTCTGGAACAATACCCTGGATTTCCTCCATCATCACCCCATCCCATTGCACTTGCCCCCCAATATTGTAGAACTTCAATAAACACTCTTGGGAAAAAAATAAGTTTGTAGTAAGTCAAATTTTTAAAGTATGTATTCATTTAAACAGGTACAAACATTCCAATTCAACTGTACAGAAAATGAGAATAGATTAATGACCTGTAGCTGTCTGCAGTGATCACATATGTGAGGTCACCAACATCTGCAAAATGAATTGCCAAAGGGTACAGTAAGTGAGCCTCGAAATGGGAAATATCAGCATGCCAGTGCCACAGAAATTCAAACAAATGTCATATAAATGTGAAATAACACTGTCTTACCTCCTGCAGAAAAGGCACATGGGGGCATATTTATACTCCGTTTGCGCCGAATTTGCGTTGTTTTTTTCGATGCAAATTCGACGCAAAACTAACTCCATATTTATACTTTGGCGTTAGACGCGTCTAGCGCCAAAGTTCATGGAGTTAGCGTCATTTTTTGGCGTGAACACCTTCCTTGCGTTAATGATATGCAAGGGAGGCGTTCCCGTCTTAAAAAATGACTCCGATGCATATGCGTCGTATTTATACTCCCGGGCAAAAATGACGCCCAGGAGTGGGCGGGTCTAAAAAACCCGCAATAGCGCCAGATTTTAACGCCTGGGTCAGGGCAGGCGTTAAGGGACCTGTGGGCTCAGAATGAGCCCAGAGGTGCCCTCCCCTGCCCCCAGGGACACCCCCTGCCACCCTTGCCCACCCCAGGAGGACACCCAAGGATGGAGGGACCCACCCCAGGGACATTAAGGTAAGTTCAGGTAAGTATTTTATTTTATTTTTTTTGTGGCATAGGGGGGCCTGATTTGTGCCCCCCTACATGCCACTATGCCCAATGACCATGCCCAGGGGACAGAAGTCCCCTGGGCATGGCCATTGGGCAAGGGGGCATGACGCCTGTCTTTGCTAAGACAGGAGTCATGTCAATGGGGGTTGGGCGTCATTAAAAAATGGCGCAAATCGGGTTGAGGCGATTTTTTTGCCTCAGCCTGACTTGCACCATTTCTGGACGCCCATACTCCATTTTCCCCCTACGCCGGCGCTGCCTGGTGTACGTTGTTTTTTTTCACGCACACCAGGCAGCGCCGGCGGCTAACGCCGGCTAACGTCATTGAATAAATACGGCACCTGCATGGTGCTTCAGAATGGCGTTAGCCGGCACAAATTTTTTTGACGCAAAACTGCGTTAGCGCAGTTTTGCGTCAAAAAGTATAAATATGGCCCATGGTGTGTCAGAGCAAGGTTGTGTAACATGCAGTATGCCACTGCTATCTGGCAGACCTCCTGGGGTGAGTAGCACAGAGATCCACCTGTTAGATGGATGCACTGGAACCTGACCTTCTGGAGGCCAAAGGTCCTTTCTATTATCCTTCTGGTTCGCCCATGTGCCTCATGCCTCATTATAACGTCCTTCTGCCCTTGTCCTGGCATTCCTCACAGGGGTCGGCAGCCATGATAGGTTGGGGTAACCAGAGTCATCTACAAATTTTGAGGGACAATATTTAGCCACACACTATCCCATACACCAACATCTACTGGATGGGAACCAGGGCTCACCTATTAGTCAAGCCCTGTGCCTCTGTAGTTGGCCCATCACATTTGGGATGCTGCTATTCCTCAGGGCAAAGGCATCATGCACCAACCCTGGATACTTAACATTGACGTGGGAGATGTACTGGTCGACCAAGCACACTATCTGTACATTCATAGAGTGGAAACTCTGACGATTTCTGAACACCTGTTCATTCTGATGGGGGGACAAATGCAATATGTGCTCCATCAATCACCCCAATTATGTAGGGGATATGTCCCATTGCATAGAACTCGGCCTTCACTGTGGCCAAATCTTCAACCTGGGGAAATACAATGTAGCTACACATGTGTTTAATCAGGGCAGACAACACTCTTGTTAGCACTAATGAGAACATTGGCTGTGATATTCCTGCTGCCAAGCCCACTGTCACTTAGAAAGAACCAGTTGCCAGGAAATGGAGCACTGATAGAACTTGCACAAGATGGGGGATCCCAGAGGGGTGACGGATAGCAGATATCAGGTCAGGCTCCAATTGGGCACACAGCTCTTTGATTGTGGCCCTGGCAAGTCTATATGTGAGGATAATGTGCCTGTCCTCCCTTGTTGCCAAGTCCACCAGGGGTCTGAATACAAGGGTATGTCTCCATCTCCTATTCATCTGCAGCGGTAGCAATCTGTGGGGCAAAAGAGTGAGGAACCAGTCACAAACTGAACAATGGGGCTACAGCAGAACCTTACATGCTGTTAACTCGTAATGGGTAAGTTTGATTTGTACAGTATGTCCTAATTTCACCAGTGATGCAGCAATTATGCCGGGCCTGCCCGCCCTCTGAAATGGCGTCTGCCTGTCCTGTGTGGAGGGACAGGTGGAAGTGAGGTAATTCCGCTGACATTGTGCGCCGTTGCGGGAGGCGGTGGGGACCTGCCGTGCAACTCCTCATTGGTTAACATTGGGCCCTATGGGTTACAGTGGCCAATGGTGATCTACGCTGGCAGTGATGGTATGCACTGCCGCGGACGTGACCACCATTTTCTATCTCATCCCTCACTTGCTACCTGATCTTCAACAGGAGAGGACCTAAACTGCATGTGCTGCTGTGACCTGTGTCTGGATCCTACCATGGCCCGTATGACTGGGGAAAGGGCCCCAGCCTTCACTTCGGCGGAGTTGGAGAGACTGGTGGATGGGGTCCTACCCCAGTACTGACTGCTGTATGGGCCTCCAGACCAACAGGTGTGTACACTGTGTGCACGATGCATGTGGCATGAATGCATGGAGTGGTGTGTGTGAAGGCCTCGTGCAAGGGGGGTTGGTGGATGTCCTCTGGGCAGCGTATTGGTTATGTGAAGGGGTATGGTGGGCCATACGTTTAACAGGCAGGACTGTTTGACTAATTCTATTTTTCTGTGTGTATTTCCTCTGCAGGTCAGCACCCATCAAAAAAAGGGTATATGGCGTGCCATCAACAAGGACTTGTGGACCCTGGGGGTCTACGGCAGGCGGAGCACCTACTGTCGCAAATGGTGGGAGGACCTGAGTCACTGGGCATGGAAGACGGTGGAGGCCCAGCTGGGGATGGCCTCCCAACGAGGAAGGGGTGCCCGTCAAACCCTGACCCCCTAATGGCCCGTATACTGGCGGTGGCCTATCCTGAGCTGCATAGGCACTTCAGAGCATCACAGAAGCCACCAGGTAGTGAGTAAAGTGCCCATCATTACAACTTACGCATAGTAGGGTGGTATCCGGGTGGGGGATGTGTGTCAGTGGAAGCCCCTAGGCCAGGGCTGACATTGCAGAATAGGTCCCCTGGTGGCTAAGGTTTAGAAGGGATAATCTTGCCACCTAGCTCGTAGGCATCCACAACTGGTCAGGGCTGGATGGGTCCCAGGTGTGCTGCATTTGGCGGTGTGTGCCCCTCCCCATGGCTTGGCTGCTAACTATTTCTCTACTATTGCTATGGCATATTGCGTAGGGCTGTTCACTGTGTGTGAGGGTGCTGTGTACGCCAACTGTGGTGTTGGTGCAGCCATTGACCAAGTGTATCCTTTGTCTCTTCCCTCCTGTTTTTGTTTTGTCACCCTGTCCTTATGTGCATTAGTATCATCTGGCGGAGGGGCAGAGGCACCGGTGACGGAGGGAGCTGCATCCCACAGGACCCAGGAGGCAGAGTCCACCGACTGTGAGGGCCCCGCTGGCTTCACCCCAGGCACCTCAGGCCCTCCCCAGTTAGCCCTGTTGCCCTGAGTGAGGAGGCTATTGACCTCCTTAGATCTATCTCTGTAGGGCAGTCAGCCATTGTGAATGCCATCCAGGGGCTGGCAACCCAGATGCAACAGACTAATGCATTCCTGGAGAGCATTCACGCTGGATTGGCGGTCCTAAAGAGATCGATCCAGACTTTGGCCTCCTCTCTGATGGCAGACACTGTCCCTGTTTTTACCCTCCCCCCTCCAATTTCCTCTTCCCAGTCCCATTCTCCTCAACCCCAACCCATCCCAATCACACAGGCATGCACACAAGAGTGGTACAGACAAACATAAGCACCAAACTTCATCCCACAGGCACTCACACAAACACCATCCAGATGCAGACACACCAACATCCACTGTCTTCACTATCACCTCCTCCTCCTCCTCCTCCCTCCCAGTTCCATCTACACTCACACCTGCATGCACTACACCATCAACCACTACCAGCATCATCACCACACCAAACAGAACACACACCTCACTGGCAGACACCTCCACACCAGCCATGCACACGTCCCCCGTGTCCTCTCCCACTGTGTCTGCTGCCCCCTCCTAAGGTACACAAATGCAAACACTCAGACACCCAACAGCCATCCACCTCACAACAGCATCCAACCCATGCACCTGTCCACAAAATCAGCAGACAGACACCTCCAACAACCACTCCCTCTTCCTCCACTCCCATTCCTTCTCCCTCTTCCCACCCCAAGGTCCCTAAAAAACTGTTCCTATCCACCATTGACCTCTTCCCTACCCCTCCTCCCCCATCCTGCACGTATGGCCAGAGTGGGAAGAACCCAGCCAAGCACCTCAGCCACCCAGTCCAAGGGCCCAGTCGTCCCCACACCCACTCATGGTGGAAAAGGATCCAGGCTACATGTCCTGAAGGTGAAGGAACCTGCACTAGGCAGCCTCAAGGGAAAGGAGCTTGCCCCAGCTGCCAGAAAGAGCAAGAAGCCTGCCCAGGAGGCAAGAAGGGTAAGGAGTCTGCCACAGCTGCCAGAAAGAGCAAGGAGTCTGCCCCAGCAGCTGCTAAGAAGGTAAAGGAGCCTGCCCCAGCTGCCAGAAAGAGCAAAGAGCCTGCCCCAGCAGCTGCTAAGAAGGTAAAGGAGCCTGCCTGAGCAGCCTGGAAGAGCAAGGAGCCTGCACCAGCAGGCAGGAAGAGCAAGGGGCCTGGAGCAGGAACTGTGACGGATCTCCCACCATCAACCATGGTTGTGCAGCCGTCCAAGTTTGCAGGGGGTGGCAGAAGTCAGCCCCCCCAGCAGCACCACCACCTCCATGAGTAGCCAAGACTGCCGGAGGACGGTATGTAATCCTGCCTCCATGGGCTGCTGTGCGGCCTGCCCCCTGCTAATACAGTGGGTATGACATCCACCGGAGAGACTGTGACCTTGCACTCCCCAGGATCAAGAGCACAGAACCAGTGGGTAAGATACCCACATAGCCAAGACTCGCCAGGATCAAGAGCACCGGGCACGAGGCCCCCTCCCGAACCAGTGTGTAAGACACCCACATAACCAGGACTCCCCAGGATCAAGAGCACAGGGCACGAGCCCACCTCCAGAACCAGTGTGTAAGACACCCACATAGCCAAGACTCCCCAGGATCAAGAGCACAGGGCACTAGGCCACCTCCAGAACCAGTGGGTAAGACACCCACATAGCACAGACTCCCCAGGATCAAGAGCACATGGCACGAGACCCCCTCCAGAACCAGTGATCAAGTTGGCCACTCAAGAGACTGTGGCCTTGCACTCCCAGAATCAAGCACAAGGCATGTTGCCCCCTCCAGAGCAAGTGGGAAAGTCGCCCACTCAAGAGACTATGGCCTTGCACTCCCCAGGATCAAGCACAGGGCATGTTGCCCCCTCCGGAACCAGTGGTCTTGTTCCATCTCCTGGCTGAGGTGCCCCCCGTCACCAGTCCCCTGAGGTTCCTGCCTATTTATCAACAGATGCCCCTGCAGTGTTCTCTCCATGTTGATGCAGGTGACATATGTGGCCTTGGAATTTGGCCTGTGGCCATTTGGCCTACGAGCATTGTGTATTGAGCTATATCCCTTTTTGTGTACATATGTTTATCTCTATCATCTTGCCTACATTATTTTCTTGAAATATTTTAGTAATGCAGCTGATTGTGTGTATGGTGTTGGGGGGGTGTGATGCGTGTGTGTGTCACTGTCGTTCTCCTCCTTCCCTCCCTTGTGTGCTAGGCGGCTGTACTCACTGTCGTGGTCTTTGCCGGCAATGATGTTCGTGGTGGAGCAGCACGTAGAAGATCATGGCAAAGACATGCAGCTCGGGCTCCATGGAGGCATGGTTGTTCCCTGTGTCTCCAAAAGTGAGTGCTTTCCCTTCTGAGGTCTGTTTCTGCAAGGCTTTTGATGTCGTTGGTACCGCCCCAGGAAAAGGTGGCGGTTTGCTTTGTCTTAATATGGCGGGCGGTGTTGGAAAGTACCATCTTGCCTGGCATGTTACCCCCATTTTTACATGTATGTAAGTTTGTTTTTGCCTGTCTCACTGGGATCCTGCTAGCCAGGACCCCAGTATCTATGGTTTGTGGCCTGAATGTGTGTATGTGTGTAGTGACTAACTGTGTCATTGAGGCTCTGCTAACCAGAACCTCAGTGTTTATGCCCTCTCTGACTTTAAAATTGTCACTATATGCTAGTGACCATTTTTACCAATTCTAATTGGCACACTGGAACACCCTTATAATTCCCTAGTATGTGGTACCTTGGTACCCAGGGTAGTGGGGTTCCAGGAGATCGCTATGGGCTGCAGCATTTCTTTTGCCACCCATAGGGAGCTCAGACAAATCTTACACAGGACTGCCACTGCAGCCTGAGTGAAATAACACACATGTTATTTCACAGCCATTTTCACTGAACTTAAATCAGATATTGGAGTGCCAATCTCATGCATCCCTGGGGCTCCACTATGAACCCCAGGTACTGCCAAACCATCTCTCAGGGGTTTTCTCTGTAGCTACTGCTGCTGCCACCCCACAGACAGGGTTCTGCCCTCCTGGGGTCTGGGCAGCCCAGTCCCAGGATGCAGAACAAAGAATTTTCTATGAGAGAGGGTGTTACACCCTCTCCCATTAGAAATAGCTGTTAAGGGCTGGGGAGGAGTAGCCTCCCCCAGCCTCTGGAAATGCTTTGAAGGGCACAGATGGTGCCCCCCTTGCATAAGCCAGTCTACACCGGTTCAGGGATCCCCCAGCCCCTGCTCTGGTACGAAAACTGGACAAAGGAAAGGGGAGTGACCACTCCCCTGTCCCTCACCACCACAGGGATGGTGCCCAGAGGTCCTCCAGTGTGTCCCAGACCTCTGCCATCTTGAATCTAGAGGTGTGAGGGCACTCTGGAGGCCTCTCAGTGGCCAGTGCCAGCAGGTGATGTCAGAGACCCCTCCTGATAGGTGCTTACCTGACTAGGTGGCCAATCCTCCTCTGAGGGCTATTTAGGGTCTCTCCAGTGGGCTTTTCCTCAGATAACGACTTGCAAGAATTCACCAGAGTTCCTCTGCACCTCTCTCTTCGACTTCTGCCAAGGATCGACCGCTGACTGCTCCAGGACGCCTGCAAAACTGCAACAAAGTAGCAAGAAGCCTACCAGAGACATTGTAGCGCCTAATCCTGCCAGCTTTCTCGACTGTTTCCTGGTGGTGCATGCTTTGGGGGCTGCCTGCCTTCATCCTGAACTGGAAGCCACAAGGAAATCTCCTGTGGGTCAACAGAATTTTCCCCTGCTCCAGCAGGCACCAAACTTCAGCGTCACAGTAACTCTGGGACCCCTCTCATCCGGACGAGCATGGCCCCTGTAACACAGGTGGTGGACCCAAGTGACCCAGACTGCCCAGTGGTCCAACTGTCCAAATTTGGAGGTGGTAAGTCCTTGCCTCCCCTCTCCAGACAGTAATCCTGTGTACTGCATGATCTGCAGCTGCTAGGGCTCCTGTGAACTTTTGCAAGACTTCCTTCATGCACAGCACAGCCCAGGTCCCCAGCACTCCGTCCTGCATTGCCCAACTCACTGAGTTGACCTCTGGCTTCGTGGGACCCTCTTTTGTTGTGTTGAGATGACCGCCGTGCTCAGATTTCTTGAAAACCTGTTCAAGTGCTTCTGTAGGTGCTGCCTGCTTCAGCGTGGGCTCTCTGTGTTGCCGAGCGACCCCTTTTTCTCCTCCTCCAAGGGGCAACCTCCTGGTCCTTCCTGGGCCCAGGCAGCACCCATAATCTTCAACCGCAACTCTTGCAACTAACAAGGCTTGTTTGCGGTCTTTCTGCATGGAAACAACTCTGTATCCTCCAGCACGCCTTAGAACATCTTCTGACCAAAAGAGAAGTTCCTGGCACCTTCTGTTGTTGCAGAATCTTTGGCTTCTTCCACCCAGAGGCAGCCCTTTTGCACCTTCATCCGTGGTTTAGTGGGCTCCTGCCCTGCCTGGACACTTGCGTTACTCTTGGACTTGCCCCCTTCCTTTGCAGTTCCTCAGGTCCAGGAATCCATCTTCAGTGCTTTACAGTCAGTTGTTGTCTTTGCAGAATCCTCTATCTCGACTTTACTGTCTTTCTGGGGTAGTAGGGTAACTTTACTCCTACTTTTCAGGGTCTTGGCGTGGGGTATCTTGGACACCCTTAGTGTTTTCTTATACTCCAAGCGACCCTCTACACACTACACTAGGCCTGGGGTCCATTCGTGGTTCGCATTCCACTTTTGGAGTATATGGTTTGTGTTGCCCCTAGGCCTATTGTCTCCTATTGCATTCTATTGTGTTCTACATTGTTTGCACTACTTTTCTAGGTGTTTTACTTACCTGATTTTGGTTTGTGTGTATATTTTGTGTATTTTACTAACCTCCTAAGGCAGTATATCCTCTGAGATACTTTTGGCATATTGTCACTAAAATAAAGTACCTTTATTTTGAGTAATTCTGGGTATTGTGTTTCTTATGATATAGTGCTATATAATATAAGTGGTATAGTAGGAGCTTTGCATGTCTCCTAGTTCAGCTGAAGCTGCTCTGCTATAGCTACCTCTATCAGCCTAAGCTTCTAGAACACTACTAATCTACTAATAAGGGATAACTGGACCTGGCACAAGGTGTAATTACCACAAGGTAGCCACTATAAGCCAGGCCAGCCTCCTACAGACACCAGCAATAGATTCCTGGACCTGAAGACCTGTGGAAGAATGGGACCAAGTCGTAGACACACTATTGAGTCCAGGGAGAACAGGAGTCCCTGCTAACCCGGAAAAAGGTGCAAAAGAAGAACCACCAGTGAAGAACAACAGTCAGTACTGCACCCTAGAAGACAGATGAGGGTTCCTGGTTGGTGCAGGTGATGTCCCACACTGGATGGATGATTGCAGTCTGGTTTGTGTCTCTGGACTCTGTCAACAAACCTTGGTACATGCAAAGCTGGCGGTTAGCAGAAAATGGCACTGCCCGCGAATAGCAGGGACATGGTGGACTCCACCCAAGAGGGCGAGTCAGAGGGGGCTCTCAGCAACTTACAGAGCCCTCAGATGACTAAGCAACATGCACAAGAGTCCCACAGCATGGAGACAAAGAAGGTGCAAAAGTAGTCCAAGCAGCACTACAACAAAGGATCCCACGCGACGGAGAACCACACAGGGAGCTGTGCATCACAGAAAGAAGTGCTGGGGGCTGGAGCTGCACGGTGCATGAAGAGGTTTGTGGAAGGATGCCAACAAGCCTTGGCAACTGCAAAACACACAGTACATGAGGTTATTGTCTTGTGTAGGGAGTCAAGCTCTTACCTCCACCAAAGATGGACAGTTTGATGTCAGGACCATCGGGACCACTTCAGTCTACCACCCGTGATGCAAGATCCACATAGCTTGTCAGGAGAGGGGTCCCACGCAACCGGTCGTCATTGCAGAGAAGTGCCTGCTGAAACAGGGGAGTGACTCCTTCACTACAAGAGAGATTTCTTTGTTCTTCTGGTACAGGCTGAAGACAGGCTGTCCTCTGAGGATGCACAACCGGGAAACAGTTGTAGTTGCCGGCAGAAGCTGAAGATACAATGTTTTAGAAGTTGTCTTTGTTTCTTTTTTGCAGTTGCAGAGTTCCTGGAGGGTCCCAATGCAGTTTCTTCGGTAAGAAGGTGAAGTAAAGGATGCAGAGGATTCCTGTTGGAGTCTTGCAATCCGAACCAGAAGAACCACCCAAGGGAGAGACCCTAAATAGCCCTGAAAGGGGAATTGGTTAGCTACACAGGTAAGCACCTATCACAGGTGGGCTCTGATGTCACTTGCTGGCACTGGCCACACAGATGCTCCAAGAGTTCCCTGCCAACTTGGAACCCAAGATGGCAAAACCCAGGGACCCTCTGGAGGAGCTCTGAGCACCACCTTTGGGGTGGTAATGGATAGGGGAGTGGTCTCCTCTTGCCTTTGTCCCGTTTCATGACAGAGCACGCACTGGGGGTCCCTGAATGTAGACTGGATTATGCAAAGAGGGCACCATCTGTGCCCTTCAAAGCATTTCCAGGGGCTCTAGAAAGCTAACCCTCCCAAGCCTGTAACACCTATTTCCAAAGGGAGAGGGTGTAACACCCCTCTCCCAAAGCAAATCCTTTGTTCTGCCTTCCTGGACTTCAGCTGCTCAAGCAAGAGGAGGGCAGAAACCTGTCTGAGAGGTGGCAGCAGCTAGGACTGCCTAGAAAGTCTCAGAAGACTGGAATGGCAGTGCTGGGGGTCCTCTAGGGGGCCCTAAGAGTACATGGGATCATACAACCAATGCTTTCAAAAGCATGGGGGTATTATTCCTATATGTTTGATACCATGCATGTTCGGAGTTATATAATAAAGCTATTATGCATGTGAGGGCATATGTGTGCAAGAGCAAATATGCCCCTACTGTGTATTTGCAAACCTTAAGACATGGTAAGTGTACAGGGAAGCCGTAGCAAATACATGTGCTGGAAACTTGTCATTAGACGTTGTTTAGCTACTTGATTGACTCTCTGAGTACTGGGTTGTTTGGTATCAAACAACTCAGAATAATAAACACACACTGATGCCAGTGTTTGATTTATCATGAAAATGTACCCAGGGGGCACGTTAAAGGTGCCCCCTGTGAAACCTAACAGCCCCCGACATGGTTGCTGACTGAACTAAGCTTGCCTGCCACCAGCAAACAGAAGTCTGGACTCCTGGGGTGAGAGCCTCTGCTCTTAGGAGCCAGAACACAAAGCCTTTTCTTGGTGGAGGTGTTACACCTCCTCCTGGCAGGCACTCTGCACCAGCAATCAGCTTCAAAGTCCTTACCGCCTTCGAAATCTGACCTCTGATTCTGCTACTAGCAGCAGGTGGCCACCCAATGGTTTTTCCCCCACTTTGAGTGGAAAAGTTGATGGGAAAACCTAGCCAGAGTAGGAGGGGGGCCACCCCCAGCCTGCACAACCCCTCAGGTGTGGCAGGTGAGGAGGCCACTCCATTTCATTTCCCGCCATCTTGGATGGTAGGAAAATAGCCAATCCTCACAGCCTAAGGGTGATTACAAAGGTAGGGAGTTTGATCCCAGCAAGGCTTGGTGCCATGATAGCAAACGTAAAGGGCACCAAACTGGAGACCCTAGCTTTAAAAACAACAAAAATGCATCTAGTCCACCTGCAGTAAATCCAGTTGCCAATCTCCAGATGGCATCACAGTTGTGGCCTGATCATGTCAGTGAAACCACAGAGGCAACATTAGTCACAGAGGGAGGGATAGACTTATTGTGTGCTGTCTGGCCTACTAACATGCAAAAATACAGACAGCACCCTTTGATTAATGGGACTAAGGTAGAAGCCCTGAGGGACACAGTTTAGTGTCACCATGGGGACCCAGCACCAGGTCCATTCAGATCAGTACATGTTAGGGAAAACGTATCCTCTCACCAATGCTGACAATGTAACAAAGATCCTCCACCCCATCGCAATGGTATCTTTTGACTGAGGTGGTAGTTGAACAAAAAGAAGTGGCTGTGTCCTTATCCAACCCTATTGACTGTCTGCTTGGAAATTATTTGGAGGAATCTCCCTGGGCTGAAGTTGAACTGAGGACTCTTGCAGCAATGCGTGTGCTCCCAGAATGGGGTTGTGTCAAAACCAAGGCACAGTGCAAACTCCAGAGTAAACAAGAGGTGTTGGATCCTGGAAGAATGGAACAACCCTCCAAGAGTAAAGGCAAGAAGACTGGGGGACCAGCTTCTACATCACTTCAAAGTAGGAACTTCTCTTCCCAGGAAGAGGACTTGTAGGTGCCGGAGGAACCTAAGCTGGAAGAGCATGGGCCTTGCCACCCAGAGCTCTTGGGACCAGGGGGACCATCTAGGGAGGATCTGTGCCAGGGACAAAAAAACATGTCTCACTATTGAAAACCTGAGACAGCATGCTGCAGAAGAATAAAGGGTAGTGTCAGTGGTACCCACAGGGTTGATTTGGAGTATGGACTCCTGTTCACTGAGGCCAGAGATCTCAAGCCTGGCGCATCCAGGAAGGTAGTAGTGCCCCAGCATTACAGAGAGTTTCCTTCCCCCTCTAGCCCATGACAATCCCCTAGCTGGGCATCTGGGCCAAAACAAAACCTGGAGCAGTTTAGTTAATCACTTTTACTGGCCTGCAATGTCCCAGAAGGTGAAGGACTTTTGTCAGTCCTGTGTCACCTGCCAAGCCAGTAGCAAGGCAGGAGGCTACCTAAATGTCTCCTTAATCCCGCTACCTGTGGATGGGGTGCCCTTCGAAAGGGTAGGGGTTGACATTGTTGCCCCCCCTTGACCCTCAAACAGCTTCAGGAAATAGATACATTTAAGTGGTAGTGGATTATGCCACTAGATACCCTGAAGCCATTCCTCTTAGGACCATCACTGCCCCTGCATTGGCCAAGGCCTTCTTTGGTATTTTTATTAGGGTTGGCTTTCCTAAAGAGGTAGTATCAGACAGGGGTTCATACTTCATGTCTGCATACTTAACACACATGTGGCAGGAATGTGGAGCAACATATAAGTTCACTACCCTATACCATCCACAGACCAATGGACTGGTTGAAAGATTTAATGAAACATTGAAAGGCATGATTTGAGGTCTCCCTGAAAAACTCAGATGGTGATGGTATGTTTTACCTCCATGTCTGTTTTTTTGCCAAGAGGGAAGAGCCACAAAAGGGAGTAGGTTTTTCCCCCGTCTGAACTTTCGTTTGGGCATCCTGTTAGGAGGCCATTGGGAGAGGCCTCTCAAAGAACCTAAGCAAGACATTGTGGACTATGTACTTGGCCTTCGTTCTAGGATGGCTGAGTTTATGAAGGAAGCAAGCAAAAACCTACTGGCCAGCCAGGCGCTCCAGAAGCACTGGTATGACCAGAAAGCTGCACTGGTGGAGCTCCAACTAGGGCAGAAAGTTTGGGTGTTGGAGCCAGTGGCTCCTAGGGCTCGCTGAGACAAGTGGCCTGGGCCCTAACCCATACTTGAAAGAAAAGGGGAGGTCACCTACCTGCTTAACCTTGGTATCCTCTCCAGCCATCCACAAGATGGTTCTGTGAATGGAGAGGTCTTGTCAGACACCCTCATAGGGCAACAACAGACTGATTGTAGGCAAGTTCTCAACCAGTATGCTGAACTATTCTCTCTTACCCCTGGTAGGACTAACTGGTGTATCCATGATGTGGACACTGGTAACAGCTTGTCTGTCAAAAACAAAATGTATAGGCAGTCAGACCATGTCAGAGACAGCACCCAAGTTGAAGTCAATAATATGCTGGATTTGGGCGTCATTGAACCCTCTGAAAGCCCCTGGGCTACCCCAGTAGTTTTAGTCCCCAAGTCTCACTCTGAGAGTTGGAAAAAGAAAATGAGGTTATGTGCAGACTACCGGGGTCTAAACTCAGTAACAAAAACTGATGTACACCCAAGAGCTGATGAGTTCCTAGATGGATTAGGGGCAGCCAAATACCTGAGTACCTTTGATCTTACATCTGGGTACTGGCAGATTGGCCTGACACCTGGAACGAAAGAGAGATCAGCATTCTCCACTCCAAGTCCTAGATGGTTTGGAATCCTTTAGTGCAGCTTATCTGGAGGATATTGCTGTGTACAGGTCCACCTGGCAGGATCACCTGATCCACCTTGGAAAGGTCCTTGCGGCCCTGCAAAAGGCATGCTTCACTATCAAGGCCAGTAAGTGCCAGATAGAGTGGGGAAAGGTTTATACTTGGGCCACCTGGTAGGTGGACGCCAAGTTCAGCAACTACAGCCCAAGATCAAGACACTTCTGGCTTTAGAAGCTCCAACCACCCAGACTCAAGTCAGGGCATTCCTTGGTTTGACTGGGTACTATAAGAGGTTTGTGAAGGACTATGGCACCATAGTGGTCCCCTCACAGAACTTACCTCTAAGAAAATGCCCAAAAAGATCAACTGGACAGTAAGTTATCATAAGGGTTTTGACAATGTGAAGGATGCAATGTTCTCTGTCCCAGTCATTATCAGCAGCATGTTCAGTGATGTACATAAGGATGAACATCATGTCCTTTTCTCACTTACGTGTGACAGGAACATTATATACTCTTGTTGTGGATTGTTTATATAATTGCTGCCACTGGCTCCCTATTTGTTGTTTGAGAACATACCTGCATCTGGGGTCCTAAAAGATCTGTATAAATACATCTCACTTGGACAAGGTCATTAGAGGGATACCTTCCAGATGCCACCTACACTGCACATCACCTTGCTGCAGAACGCAGCCTTTGTGTCACCACGGAGTCTGACCTAGAGACCTTGTTTCAAGGTACAAGGATTTGGGGGCGCTTCTCATGGACATGGTGCTGGCAGATTAGGTTTATCATACTTAGTTCTCATTAGGTTAGAGATCAGGTTCTCTTTGCTAGGAACTTTACATCTAATGTTTACTGCAAGATGGTGGGGGATTTTGTATTCACAATTCTCATCTTCACAATTATGCTTCTTTTACTGTTCATTATCCTGATCATTGCGGCTCATGCATTTTATCGTAGATTGCAGTAATTTCAGTAAACCTATTGAAAACTTTCCTGCATCTCCTTCATTGTCTTTGTTTGATTGAGACTTGTTACTAAAGTAAGAAAAGGATAACTTCAATTCCACCATGACTCCCCTGAGATGTCACAATCTAGAGTCCATGTGTATGGCTGCAATAAATCACCTTTTAGTGTTTGGGTTTTTGGTGAGGTACTGCTTGTGAGCCAGGAGGGTTGGGCAGATGGTTGCGACTTGTTGTAGGAGTGGCTTAGTCACCTACAAATAAAAGTGTTGTCATACCTAAAGCAGCAGTCTTGCTAGGTGCGAGAGTTCAACTACGATATGGCGCTACCAACTAAGGTGTTTTGGCACTAATTTATGGATATCCTGAGTATCTCCATCTCACATACTGCAGGTACCCTAAGTACCATTATGCAAAGACGTTCATGGTCTTAGGGAAAATCCTCCTCAGCTGAATAGGGAGCAACTAACTAGGCTGTAGATTGTTCAAGCTTGAACTCTTAAAAGGACTACTCCCCATTTGGTGTTCCTTCCCTGTTCCAATTATTCAACATGGCTAATACCATAGACCTTTCAGAACATGTCAGACACGCCTTAAAGCAACACAGAGAAGCCCACACTTAACAAATGAAGGTGGGGATGTCACATTTATCGTGGAAGCTCATTAAGCTTAATAAACAGAGACATTTTATTCCTCGGTCACCGTTCCTTTTTTTTTTAGTCCTCATTTGTAGCAGAAGGCAGGAGGTACCATGCTAAAGTGCATGCTCCAGCCCAAACCCCAAAATGGGATACGCCTCTTAAAGCTGAGCTCCACCAACAAATAGAGAAAAAGAGAGGCAAGAGCAGTCCTTCGCCCTAAACTCCTCCTTGTTTAGCCGTGTCTCTTAATCATAGGACTATCATACTTTTTCCCAGGATGGGACCAGGGGGGCTAGCTGAATAGAAAGAGGAAACAAGTTCCCACATTTTGAGGTGTTTCTCTAAACTGTTTCTACAGTATAGGTTAGCAATTATTTTTACCGCAAATAACCAGTCCATGTAGGTAGGGGGGGACATAGATAGCCAGTTAATACAGATCTCCCTAGGTGCTATTAATACCAAAAAATAAGATGCGCCTGAAGCCACTTGGACCCATGGCTGAAACTATCTTACTCACATCTTGCCAGAAGATTAGGATATCCGGACACTGCCACAACAGATGCACATCGTCTGTGTCTTCCAAGGCACACTTCGGACAGGAACTCTTCCTCTGGCCTCCTAATTTCACCAATTTTCTCAGCGCCCAGTAGGCCCTGTACACAGTGAGCAGAATTCACAACAAGCCAAAGTGTGCACATTGATACTTACCAAAGATGTAGAATAGCTGAGGCAGGCAGGTTCATTTTCAAAACAGTTTAAGCAATAGAAGAGGGCCATCCTCTGCTTGAACCAGGGTCAAGTACAATCTTGAAACCTCCTTCTTAAAACTCCTGTGTGCCTAATATATCATTTTCCCATTCTGTACTGAGCCCTACCTCCAATTCCCCTTGTAGCCAGCTTTTTGTTTGAAAATATTTGAATCTAGATAACCTATCATTAGTCCAGCTGGCTGAGGAGGCCCATAAGAGCAAAGAACCCCCCGTGACCAGTTGTCCCCATCGTGTTACACCTGCATCCCTTAATGGAATAGCCAGTGTGTCTTGAAGGCATTCCGGAGTTCCAGGGCAGTTCCAAATCGGGGGCCATAACGCTGTAGTATGGGATTCTTAACTTTCTCATCACCTCAAACCATACTCTGCAACCTAATTTTCTTGTAGTACTTTGGATGGCCAAATTTTAAAAGTAAGTAGGTGCCCTTTTCCTGCAGGTCTTCTGTTAATGCATGCAGTCAGGAGGATGTGTAGGCCTTAATTTTCAGTTGGAAGGCCCAACAGTATAGTTGGAAGTCTGGTAGACCCAATCTCATTTCTCTCCAAGCAATTATTGGGTTCTAAGGTGCCCAAACAAAACTAGAGATTTCGCCCTGGATTTTTTGGAACCACTCAGCCTTAAAATACAGGGGCAAGGAGTTAACAATAAAAGTGAATTTAGACAGTATCATCATTTCAGTTAGACTGGTTCTCCATTAAAATGGTAAGTGAAAGGTGTGCCCATAGATGGAGGAGCCTCTTGGTTTATGTTATGAGTCTTGTAAAATTTACCTGGGCTGTGTCACCCAAGTTCCTCACAACCCTAACTCTCAAATATTGGATTTCCTCCTTTTCTAGGGGATTGTCCTTCGGTCCATTCCAGGTCATTAGTTCTGACTTGTCAACATTACCTAAATAGCCTAAGATTTTACCATAATCATTTACAGTGTCTAGGATTGCTGGAAGTTTCCTTAGAAAATCTTGCATATAAATCATCAAGTCATCCGCATAAAGGGCTTCATTTTTAACCCAACCATGATACTGAACATGTAATATTCTCTGATCTTGCCTAATCCTCCTTGCGGGTAGTTCAATATAAAGATGAAACAAGAGCAGGGAAAGTGGACATCCTTGTTGTGTGCCTCTTCTTATTTGAAAGTGTGGTGAGAACTATTAGTTCAGATCCTTGCCATAGGGGAGTTATGGATTGTCATAATAGCTTCAAGAAAATTGTCTTCTAAGTTAGTTTGCCTGATCACTCCCTGTAAAAAAGGCCAACCCACTGTATGAAATGCCTTAGTGGCAATGATCGTCATTATAGACAAGGGGGAGTCAACAACTGTTGCCACATCAATTGCAGAGGCCAAGTCATGGATCAATTCCCCTAAGTGCCTATCTCTCATGAAGCCTTTCTGGCTATCGTGAACCAGCCTACCCATCACTTTATCCAGCCTTTTGGCCAGTAGTTGCGCAAATTCTTTTTAGTCATTATTAAGCAATGATATAGGTCTATATGACTCACAACTCTTTGAGTCTCTATATGGCTTTAAAATTGAGGTTGTATAAGCTTCGGTCCAGGAGGATGGGGTAGAGGAAGCTTCTATAAACAGGGAATTCATTAAGTGGGTTAAAACTGGAGTGAGCTCCTCTTTTAGTACCGTATATAACTTGGC
This sequence comes from Pleurodeles waltl, assembly GCF_031143425.1. NCBI lineage: Eukaryota > Metazoa > Chordata > Amphibia > Caudata > Salamandridae > Pleurodeles > Pleurodeles waltl. Next base: position 1,316,694,311 of record NC_090437.1, on the reverse strand, counting down.
TGGTATTCCATTCGGACACGACGACTTCCCCTTCTTCAGCCCACCAATTATCATGTCTACTGCTGCTGCATTAATCTGTTGATTGAGATATTGCTGCATGCCCTGAGCTAACACAGGAAGGTTATCCTCTCATAACCATTTATCAATTTCATCTTCCGAGGCTAGAGTATCATCACTATAGAGGTCCCAAAATAAACTTATAAAAGCTCTCTCAATGTCTGAATCTTCTACACAACGCTCGTTGGTCTCTTTAATCACTATTTCCTTCATCACATTTCTGGCATTCTCTGTTCTGACCTTCCACGCTAATAACCTCCCGAACCTCTCACCATACTCATAATGTGTCATATTTACCAGCTTCCCATTTTTTCCTCACCATTCCCTCTAGAAATTCCCCAAGGGAGCTCTTAGCATCTCTAATCTGATATCTGATTCTGCAGGGCTGCTTGTCCAAGAGGGTCCTTACAACCATCAAGTAGGCATTGCAGCTCACCAATCTTTCCCTCCAGTTTCTTCACTTTATTTTTGTATCCCTCTCTTGTACGTGCTGCATAGCTGATCAGTCTCCCACGAATAAAGGCCTTATCCATGTCCCAGATAATACTAATTGGGGCAGAGCCCTCATTAGTTAAAAAAAATCTTTAGTGTCCCGTTCTAGATTTCGCAGAACATTAAAATCCCCTTCTATTATAAGATTCCTGCTCTCAGCTAAATGATTGTAAAGCTCCATGAGCGGGCCTGGGTCATCCATATTTGGGCCATAATTAGGACACAAAAGCATACCCGACCCCATATAGTCTAATATTTGCAATCAACCACCTGCCTCTGGGATCTGCTGTAACGTCCCCTAGGTGACCTTAAACAGGATTTCCTTAGTATAATTGCCATCCCTTTCACATTACAGTTTTGGTCTGTGCAGGCAACCTGATTGATCCATCTTTGCCCCCTAAGGATTTTTCCCCACTCCTCCTGTCTTAAATGTGTTTCTTGCAATGGGATGACCTCATTGTCTGAGAGCCTCAGAAATTCTAGAATTCTCCTCCTCCTGCTGCCTACTTTGAGACCATTTACATTCCAGGATAGTAATTTTAGCCTAGTATCAGCCCCTGACCTCTTCATCCTGCTCCTATTCCTAATGCCTCCCGTCCATAAGAAAGTCATAGTCATAGTCATAATTGAGGGCTCTTGTTTTTTGAATTTTTTCCCCAGATGCTCCCCACCCTGTGAAAGTCTATCCTAATTGTCCTGTTCAGTGTTCTTCTTCCCCCCAATTTACCCCCACACCCCTAAAGGGGTCACGGTAGACTCTCTGTATCTCCAAATCCAAATGTGTATGCGCTACTGAAGGGATATGCTCTTTAATTAGGGTTATAACAAACTTCTTTATCTTTTTTCCTTTCGCTCCTTCCAGAAAATTCAAGAGTCTTGGGTTATTCCGCCCTCAAACTTGTGAGGTGAGAGGGGTGCAATTACCGCCCAGCCTGCATGAATCTCCAGAGAGACGTTGAGCTACAGCCGGCGTGCTTAGCTGACCGCCATGTTCCCAGTTCTCCACAAAATAAAACCTGGGTAACCTTTCCTGAGGAAGACGATAGAACTCAAACATTTCACGCATATAAAATAGTGAATGTACTGCAGCGGTACCAACATTATTGATATTTAGAAATACTGTTTTCCTATCAAGAACATCAAAATTGGTTCAATGACAACCTACCACATGTAATATAACCTGTGAGATTAGGTCCCTTAAGTAATGATGACAAACCTGGCCTATATTTGCCACATATACACTACATCCTGGTATACAGGCAATGCAAAGAGCTGACGTATGCACACTTTATAATATAATGAGCTAGCACAACTTTACAGACGATTAGTACAATTTGCAATGAGGGCCTTCAACACTGCCCAGCACAGGGTGCACCAGCTGGTCACCAATTGGCAGTTACTGGGATTAACCCACAAACATTACATTTCATCATGGGCAAGGCACCCATGGAACGTGAGAAAGTTCAGTTCTGGATAGCAAAAAAACTAACCAGTTGAAAGCAGTGTTTCCCCATACGAGAGCCCAAGATAAACATAGAATTCTCACAATGTGCTTGCCATTTGGTATGGTGCCCTCAGTGGATGACTGCATTATATGGGTACAGTCTTCGCTACAATTTATACTACCACGCATGGTATCCCGACACGTGCCAACTTACCGGAAGTGTTAAAACAAATTCAAAATGAGCATGGGGCTGTTCCATCCCTAGATTTGGGGATGAAACTGAGGCATAATTTCAACACAATCTCCTCAATAATACTCAGCAGTCTTAAAGGGGAAGCTGTAGTGTTGGCTATATGCCCATGGATCTGGGAGATTCCACAGTTCGAACAGGAGCGTCGACTACCAAAAATTATTTCTGAAACCTATACCAGTATAGGACGGGATAGTTTGGGAGTCAAGATGAAGAAGCCTAAAATTCAGAGTACCATCCCTAAGGACAGTACTAAGCAAGCAAAAGAGGGTTCTAAAACACACTGGGATAAACAAAAACAAAAACAAAATAAAGACAGACAAAGTCAGAGAGCAGATGCACTGCATCCAGAGAGCTTCGAACAGAGATATAGGTGGTCATTATTAACATGGCAGAAAAGACCGCACCACCGGCGGTGGCGGTAACTACCGCCAACAGGCTGGCGGTCTGGACCGCCAAATAATGAAGCACATGAAAAACAGCCAGCGTGAAAACCACTCACCGCCAGCAGAGGAGTGCCGACATCGACAGAAGAGGCCGCCCACAGGCTGACGGAAAGGCCCCACCCGCCCAACAAACAATGAAGCACAAGACTGGCATCAGTTCCGGGGCGGGAACCACCGTCACGCAAAGCCTGGCAGAAAAGAACCAAATAAAAGGAAACACTCACCAGAGGCACACACAACACGCCGAAGCAGACATGGAGAGAGAATTGGAAATCATACCAGTGCTGCTCCTTGCCATATACCTCCGCGACCGCGACTGCCGAAAAAGACGACGACGGTAAATACCGTAACAATACTAAACAAGGGAAGAAAAGGCACAGTTACATACCCACCCACCCCACCCACCCTGCAATGAACCCCAAACCCCTCACACCATCACACGCCATACACACCAGATCAAGGGGTACTTACCCGACACAAGGCCAATGCAACCTGCCCAAAGTACACACAAGTGCATACGACACCCCCAACATAAAATGAATAACCACATCTCTATAGTGTGCCAAAAGCAACACTTGGCACTCAAATTTTAATAATTGTAGAAAATTCAATGTCCAAAGAAGGCCATTGACCAGTCCAACATGAAAAGGCTGAAGAGCCCACATGGCCCGAACTTGACTCCCACTTGTGCACATGGTACTCCACCATAAAGGGCCATCAATGGGGCAGCCGGGCACCTCAGGGAACAGGGACAGGGGGTGGTGGTGTAGGAGGCTGGCCTGGCTTATACCGGGTACCTGGTGGTACTTACACCTTGTGCCAGGTCCAGTTATCCCTTATCAGTAGATTAGGAGTGTTCTAGCACCTTAGGCTGCTAGAGGTAGCTATAGCAGAGCAGCTTAGGCTGAACTAGGAGACTTGCAAAGCTCCTACTATACCACTTATATCATATAGCACTATATCATAAGAATCACAATACTCAGAGTTACTAAAAATAAAGGTACTTTATTTTAGTGACAATGTGCCAAAAATATCTCAGAGGATATACTCCCTTAGGAGGTAAGTAAAATACACAAAATATACACACAAACCAAAATCAGATAAGTACACAGTTAGGAAAGTAGTGCAAACACTGTAGAACACAATAGGATGCAATAGGCCTAGGGGCAACACAAACTATAAACTAAGAAAGTAGAATGCAAACCACTTAGGGACCCCATGCCTATTGTAGTGTGTAGAGGGCCGCTGGGAGTGTAAGAAAACACTAAGGGTGTCCAAGATACCCCACCCCAAGACCCTGAAAAGTAGGAGTAAAGTGACCCTACTTCCCAGAAACACACTAAAGTCGTGATGGGAGATTCTGCAAAGACCACAACAGACTGCAAAGCACTGAAGATGGATTCCTGGACCTGAGGACCTGAAAAGGAAGGGGACCAAGTCCAAGAGTCACAAAAGTGTCCGGGGGGGCAGGAGCCCACTAAACCCCGGATGAAGGTGCAAAATGGCTGCCTCTGGGTAGAAGGAGCTGAAGATTCTGCAACAATGGAAGATGCCAGGAACTGTTCCTCTGCACAGATGATGTCCCACGGCGTGCTGGAGGATGCAGAGTTGTTTTCAAGCAGAAAGACCACAAACAAGCTTTGCTAGCTGCAAAGTTCGCAGTTGAAGAAAATGGGTGCTGCCCGGGCCCAGGATGGACCATGAGGTCGCCCCTTGGAGGAGGAGACAGAGGGGGTGCTCAACAATACAGAGAGCCCATGCAGAAGCAGGCAGCACCCCCAGAAGAACTTGAACACATGTTCAAGAAAACTGAGCATGGCAGTCATCTCAACACTACAAAGGAGGGTCCCACGAAGCTGGTGGTCAACTCAGCGAGTTGAGCAATGCAGGATGAAGTGCTTGGGACCTGGACTGTGTTGTGCACGAAGGATTCCTTGCAAAAGTGCACAGAACCCTAGCAGCTGCAGTTCAGGCATTACACATGATTACTGTCTAGCGAGGGAAGGCAAGGACTTACCTCCACCAAATTTGGACAGATGGACCGCTGTACTGTCGGGGTCACTTGGGTCCAGCTTCTGTGTTCCAGGGCCCACGCTCATCACGATGAGAGGGGACCCAGAGGACCTGTGATGCAGAAGTTTGGTGCATGTTGAAGGCAGACAGCCCCCAGAGCATGCACCACCAGGAAACAGTCAAGAAAGCCAGCAGGATTAGGCGCTACAATGTCACTGGTGGTCTTCTTGCTACTTTTTTGCAGTTTTGCAGGCGTCCTGGAGCAGTTAGCGGTCGATCCTTGGCAGAAGCCGAAGAGGGAGATGTAGAGGAACTCTGGTGAGCTCTTGCATTCGTTATCAGAAGAGAAGCCCACAGGACAGACCCTAAATAGCCCTCAGAGGAGGATTGGCCACCTAGTCAGGTAAGCACCTATCAGGAAGGGTCTCTGACTTCACCTGCTAGCACTGGCTGCTCAGAGGCCTCTATTGTGCCCTCACACCTCAGCATTTAAGATGGCAGTGGTCTGGGACACACTGGAGGAGCTCTGGGCACCACCCCTGGGGTGGTGATGGACAGGGGAGTGGTCACTCCCCTTACCTTTGTCCAATTTTCGCACTAGAGCAGGGGCTGGGGGATCCCTGAACCGGTATAGACTGGCTTATGCAAGGAGGGCACCATCTGTGCCCTTCAAAGCATTTCCAGAGGCTACTCCTCCCCAGACCTTAACACCTATTTCCAAATGGAGAGGGTGTAACACTCCTTTGTTCTGCCTTCCTGGGACTGGGCTGCCCAGACCCCAGGAGGGCAGAAGCCTGTCTGTGGGTTGGCAGCAGCAGTAGCTGCAGTGAGAACCCCCGAGAGCTAGCTTGGCAGTACCCGGGGTCCATGCTGGAGCCACGGGGATGCATGGGATTGGCACCCCAATACCAGATTTGGCATGGGGGGACAATTCCATGATCTTAGACATGTTACATGGCCATATTCAAAGTTACCATTGTGAAGCTACATATAGGTATTGACCTATATGTAGTGCACGCGTGTAATGGTGTCCCCGCACTCACACAGTCCATGGAAATTGCCCTGAACTATGTGAGGACACCTTGGTAGTGCCAGGGTGCCCTCACACTTAGTAACTTTGCACCTAACCTTCACTAAGTGAGGGTTAGACATATAGGTGACTTATAAGTTACTTAAGTGCAGTGTAAAATGGCTGTGAAATAACATGGAGGTTATTTCACTCAGGCTGCAGTGGCAGTCCTGTGTAAGAATTGTCTGAGCTCCCTATGGGTGGCAAAAGAAATGCTGCAGCCCCTAGTGATCTCCTGGAACCACAATACCCTGGGTACCTAGCTACCATATACTAGGGAATTATAAGGGTGTTCCAGTGAGCCAATCAGAATTGGTAAAAATGGTCACTAGCTTGCAGTGACAATTTTAAAAGCAGAGTGAGCATAAGCACTGAGGTTCTGGTTAGCAGAGCCTCAGTGAGATAGTTAGGCACCACACAGCGAACACATTCAGGTCACAATTATGAGCACTGGGGTCCTAGCTAGCAGGATCCCAGTGAGACAGGCAAAAACAAATTGACACACAAGTAAAAAATGGGGGTAACATGCCAGGCAAGATGGTACTTTCCTACAGGTGGGGGTGGGGACTTACGTCTGGGAGGGGGGGCTTGGGCTTATGTTTGGGAGGTGGTGGGGGTTTCGGTTTGTTGTGTAGCCATTTTAGTTATAGCTCCATGCACGTTGTTTTAACACACTAGGCCACTGTGCACTTTAGCCTAGATATATTTTATTCAGCTTCGCTTTATTATTGTTACAATAACCATTTTTACGGTCTTGTTTTATTTTTATCTATCTAACTGTTTTTGCCTAAGCCAGCACTCTGTTCTCAAACAAGACATTCTGTATCGCTCTGTGCATCATTCAAGGCTGCAGCTCGGTACATTGTCGTTGAACGTGGTAGAAGTTTAGTCTCCGACATTCGTAGAAAATACACATTCTTACGTAGGGACATTTTCTCCGAACATCAGCTGTGTTATTATATAAACACTTCCTTGTCCTTTACACGTTAGAGGGAGATTCCAGCAAGGGAACCACACCTGTATGCTGATTACTGAATGCTTCGCTACAGATGATAATGCAGACCACAGGCCTTTGCTCTGGTATGGGGGTTGATGTCTTCCCGGGGGAACCTGAAAGGCAGAATTAGAGCTTAACAGGCTTTGCTCAAATTACAACCTAGATAAGAAATAGTCCATTGATCATAGTGACAATATGATAGCGTTGTTTTTGTGCTTCACTCTTCTCGTCACAATTTTAATACTGTCATGTTGTGTCGTCCTGGTTATTGCAACTCACGCTTTGCTATCTATGATACAGTCATTTTATTAAACTCATTATTGAAACATATACTGCTTCTGTTTGTCATTTATTTATGAGACTAAGTTGTAAATGAGAGAACCGGATGCGACCTGAGTGACAGCGACTTTCCTGAGAAGCCTAGTATGTTATGCACTCGGCTTCCCAATCATCACTATCCTTTGGTGGAGATGAAGCATTGCTAGCTAGCCGGTGCAAAACCCGGATTGGAGCGACAGGTGTCACCCGCAGTGGGTTGGACTCACACTGCGGGCGATTCTGCCACTCAAAATCCAGTAGTCTCATTAGCATACTAATGGCGCTGCTGACGTTTGGTCAGGCTCTAATTTTCAGGTTCTCCGGAGTATCTCTGTCTCATTATATATAATGACGACTCAATATTGTATACGGAGACGTCCGTGGTACTGAGGATTTCCACCCCAGCTGCGTAGGCTATCCTATTTGCAGCTGGAGGTTGTTCAAGCTTTAACTTTAAAAGGAAAGCCCTATTTGGTGTGCCTTCTCTGAACTTCTAGTGTGATTACCATGGCGAACCCACAGCAGGTACAAATAGCAGTTAATATGAGATGACCTCTAACTGCACATTTATTAGCGAATGGCCTAATGGCCCAGGGGGTCCAGTCACATTTGTGGTGGATGCCCTTGCAGATTATAGAACAGAACTTTTTTTACTCTTGGGTCGCATTTCCAGCAGTTGATGGGAGTACAAATACATTTCACCAATATACACCTGCAAATGCTCCTGGACAATACAGAGCATACGCATATTTAGAAATACCTTAATTTTATCAAGAACATAATAATTGGCTTGATGGCACCCTATCCCACAAAATTTTACCAGTGAGGTTAGGTCCTCTAAGTAATGATGGTCCTACCTGGCCTTTATTGGCCACCTATACACCACATCCTGCGGTTGCAAATTTAGCGGTAGCTGAGGTTCGTCATTTATATACTGAATTAACAGCGATATATAGAGGATATTTAGAAATACTGTTTTCCTATCAAGAACATCAAAATTGGTTCAATGACAACCTACCACATGTAATATAACCTGTGAGATTAGGTCCCTTAAGTAATGATGACCAACCTGGCCTATATTTGCCACATACACACTACATCCTGGTATACAGGCAATGCAAAGAGCTGACGTATGCACACTTTATAATATAATGAGCTAGCACAACTTTACAGACGATTAGTACAATTTGCTATGAGGGCCTTCAACACTGCCCAGCACAGGGTGCACCAGCTGGTCACCAATTGGCAGTTACTGGGATTAACCCACAAACATTACATTTCATCATGGGCAAGGCACCCATGGAACGTGAGAAAGTTCAGTTCTGGATAGCAAAAAAACTAACCAGTTGAAAGCAGTGTTTCCCCATACGAGAGCCCAAGATAAACATAGAATTCTCACAATGTGCTTGCCATTTGGTATGGTGCCCTCAGTGGATGACTGCATTATATGGGTACAGTCTTCGCTACAATTTATACTACCACGCATGGTATCCCGACACGTGCCAACTTACCGGAAGTGTTAAAACAAATTCAAAATGAGCATGGGGCTGTTCCATCCCTAGATTTGGGGATGAAACTGAGGCATAATTTCAACACAATCTCCTCAATAATACTCAGCAGTCTTAAAGGGGAAGCTGTAGTGTTGGCTATATGCCCGTGGATCCGGGAGATTCCACAGTTCGAACAGGAGCGTCGACTAACAAAAATTATTTCTGAAACCTATACCAGTATAGGACGGGATAGTTTGGGAGTCAAGATGAAGAAGCCTAAAATTCAGAGTACCATCCCTAAGGACAGTACTAAGCAAGCAAAAGAGGGTTCTAAAACACACTGGGATAAACAAAAACAAAAACAAAATAAAGACAGACAAAGTCAGAGAGCAGATGCACTGCATCCAGAGAGCTTCGAACAGAGATATAGGTGGTCATTATTAACATGGCAGAAAAGACCGCACCACTGGCGGTGGCGGTAACTACCGCCAACAGGCTGGCGGTCTGGACCGCCAAATAATGAAGCACATGAAAAACAGCCAGCGTGAAAACCACTCACCGCCAGCAGAGGAGTGCCGACATCGACAGAAGAGGCCGCCCACAGGCTGACGGAAAGGCCCCACCCGCCCAACAAACAATGAAGCACAAGACTGGCATCAGTTCCGGGGCGGGAACCACCGTCACGCAAAGCCTGGCAGAAAAGAACCAAATAAAAGGAAACACTCACCAGAGGCACACACAACACGCCGAAGCAGACATGGAGAGAGAATTGGAAATCATACCAGTGCTGCTCCTTGCCATATACCTCCGCGACCGCGACTGCCGAAAAAGACGACGACGGTAAATACCGTAACAATACTAAACAAGGGAAGAAAAGGCACAGTTACATACCCACCCACCCCACCCACCCTGCAATGAACCCCAAACCCCTCACACCATCACACGCCATACACACCAGATCAAGGGGTACTTACCCGACACAAGGCCAATACAACCTGCCCAAAGTACACACAAGTGCATACGACACCCCCAACATAAAATGAATAACCACATCTCTATAGTGTGCCAAAAGCAACACTTGGCACTCAAATTTTAATAATTGTAGAAAATTCAATGTCCAAAGAAGGCCATTGACCAGTCCAACATGAAAAGGCTGAAGAGCCCACATGGCCCGAACTTGACTCCCACTTGTGCACATGGTACTCCACCATAAAGGGCCATCAATGGGGCAGCCAGGCACCTCAGGGAACAGGGACAGGGGGTGGTGGTGTAGGAGGCTGGCCTGGCTTATACCGGGTACCTGGTGGTACTTACACCTTGTGCCAGGTCCAGTTATCCCTTATCAGTAGATTAGGAGTGTTCTAGCACCTTAGGCTGCTAGAGGTAGCTATAGCAGAGCAGCTTAGGCTGAACTAGGAGACTTGCAAAGCTCCTACTATACCACTTATATCATATAGCACTATATCATAAGAATCACAATACTCAGAGTTACTAAAAATAAAGGTACTTTATTTTAGTGACAATGTGCCAAAAATATCTCAGAGGATATGCTCCCTTAGGAGGTAAGTAAAATACACAAAATATACACACAAACCAAAATCAGATAAGTACACAGTTAGGAAAGTAGTGCAAACACTGTAGAACACAATAGGATGCAATAGGCCTAGGGGCAACACAAACTATAAACTAAGAAAGTAGAATGCAAACCACTTAGGGACCCCATGCCTAGTGTAGTGTGTAGAGGGCCGCTGGGAGTGTAAGAAAACACTAAGGGTGTCCAAGATACCCCACCCCAAGACCCTGAAAAGTAGGAGTAAAGTGACCCTACTTCCCAGAAACACACTAATGTCGTGATGGGAGATTCTGCAAAGACCACAACAGACTGCAAAGCACTGAAGATGGATTCCTGGACCTGAGGACCTGAAAAGGAAGGGGACCAAGTCCAAGAGTCACAAAAGTGTCCGGGGGGGCAGGAGCCCACTAAACCCCGGATGAAGGTGCAAAATGGCTGCCTCTGGGTAGAAGGAGCTGAAGATTCTGCAACAATGGAAGATGCCAGGAACTGTTCCTCTGCACAGATGATGTCCCACGGCGTGCTGGAGGATGCAGAGTTGTTTTCAAGCAGAAAGACCACAAACAAGCTTTGCTAGCTGCAAAGTTCGCAGTTGAAGAAAATGGGTGCTGCCCGGGCCCAGGATGGACCATGAGGTCGCCCCTTGGAGGAGGAGACAGAGGGGGTGCTCAACAATACAGAGAGCCCATGCAGAAGCAGGCAGCACCCCCAGAAGAACTTGAACACATGTTCAAGAAAACTGAGCATGGCAGTCATCGCAACACTACAAAGGAGGGTCCCACGAAGCTGGTGGTCAACTCAGCGAGTTGAGCAATGCAGGATGAAGTGCTTGGGACCTGGACTGTGTTGTGCACGAAGGATTCCTTGCAAAAGTGCACAGAACCCTAGCAGCTGCAGTTCAGGCATTACACAGGATTACTGTCTAGCGAGGGAAGGCAAGGACTTACCTCCACCAAATTTGGACAGATGGACCGCTGTACTGTCGGGGTCACTTGGGTCCAGCTTCTGTGTTCCAGGGCCCACGCTCATCACGATGAGAGGGGACCCAGAGGACCTGTGATGCAGAAGTTTGGTGCATGTTGAAGGCAGACAGCCCCCAGAGCATGCACCACCAGGAAACAGTCAAGAAAGCCAGCAGGATTAGGCGCTACAATGTCACTGGTGGTCTTCTTGCTACTTTTTTGCAGTTTTGCAGGCGTCCTGGAGCAGTTAGCGGTCGATCCTTGGCAGAAGCCGAAGAGGGAGATGTAGAGGAACTCTGGTGAGCTCTTGCATTCGTTATCAGAAGAGAAGCCCACAGGACAGACCCTAAATAGCCCTCAGAGGAGGATTGGCCACCTAGTCAGGTAAGCACCTATCAGGAAGGGTCTCTGACTTCACCTGCTAGCACTGGCTGCTCTGAGGCCTCTATTGTGCCCTCACACCTCAGCATTTAAGATGGCAGTGGTCTGGGACACACTGGAGGAGCTCTGGGCACCACCCCTGGGGTGGTGATGGACAGGGGAGTGGTCACTCCCCTTACCTTTGTCCAATTTTCGCACCAGAGCAGGGGCTGGGGGATCCCTGAACCGGTATAGACTGGCTTATGCAAGGAGGGCACCATCTGTGCCCTTCAAAGCATTTCCAGAGGCTACTCCTCCCCAGACCTTAACACCTATTTCCAAATGGAGAGGGTGTAACACTCCTTTGTTCTGCCTTCCTGGGACTGGGCTGCCCAGACCCCAGGAGGGCAGAAGCCTGTCTGTGGGTTGGCAGCAGCAGTAGCTGCAGTGAGAACCCCCGAGAGCTAGCTTGGCAGTACCCGGGGTCCATGCTGGAGCCACGGGGATGCATGGGATTGGCACCCCAATACCAGATTTGGCATGGGGGGACAATTCCATGATCTTAGACATGTTACATGGCCATATTCAAAGTTACCATTGTGAAGCTACATATAGGTATTGACCTATATGTAGTGCACGCGTGTAATGGTGTCCCCGCACTCACACAGTCCATGGAAATTGCCCTGAACTATGTGAGGACACCTTGGTAGTGCCAGGGTGCCCTCACACTTAGTAACTTTGCACCTAACCTTCACTAAGTGAGGGTTAGACATATAGGTGACTTATAAGTTACTTAAGTGCAGTGTAAAATGGCTGTGAAATAACATGGAGGTTATTTCACTCAGGCTGCAGTGGCAGTCCTGTGTAAGAATTGTCTGAGCTCCCTATGGGTGGCAAAAGAAATGCTGCAGCCCCTAGTGATCTCCTGGAACCACAATACCCTGGGTACCTAGCTACCATATACTAGGGAATTATAAGGGTGTTCCAGTGAGCCAATCAGAATTGGTAAAAATGGTCACTAGCTTGCAGTGACAATTTTAAAAGCAGAGTGAGCATAAGCACTGAGGTTCTGGTTAGCAGAGCCTCAGTGAGATAGTTAGGCACCACACAGCGAACACATTCAGGTCACAATTATGAGCACTGGGGTCCTGGCTAGCAGGATCCCAGTGAGACAGGCAAAAACAAATTGACACACAAGTAAAAAATGGGGGTAACATGCCAGGCAAGATGGTACTTTCCTACAGGTGGGGGTGGGGACTTACGTCTGGGAGGGGGGGCTTGGGCTTATGTTTGGGAGGTGGTGGGGGTTTCGGTTTGTTGTGTAGCCATTTTAGTTATAGCTCCATGCACGTTGTTTTAACACACTAGGCCACTGTGCACTTTAGCCTAGATATATTTTATTCAGCTTCGCTTTATTATTGTTACAATAACCATTTTTACGGTCTTGTTTTATTTTTATCTATCTAACTGTTTTTGCCTAAGCCAGCACTCTGTTCTCAAACAAGACATTCTGTATCGCTCTGTGCATCATTCAAGGCTGCAGCTCGGTACATTGTCGTTGAACGTGGTAGAAGTTTAGTCTCCGACATTCGTAGAAAATACACATTCTTACGTAGGGACATTTTCTCCGAACATCAGCTGTGTTATTATATAAACACTTCCTTGTCCTTTACACGTTAGAGGGAGATTCCAGCAAGGGAACCACACCTGTATGCTGATTACTGAATGCTTCGCTACAGATGATAATGCAGACCACAGGCCTTTGCTCTGGTATGGGGGTTGATGTCTTCCCGGGGGAACCTGAAAGGCAGAATTAGAGCTTAACAGGCTTTGCTCAAATTACAACCTAGATAAGAAATAGTCCATTGATCATAGTGACAATATGATAGCGTTGTTTTTGTGCTTCACTCTTCTCGTCACAATTTTAATACTGTCATGTTGTGTCGTCCTGGTTATTGCAACTCACGCTTTGCTATCTATGATGCAGTCATTTTATTAATTCATTATTGAAACATATACTTCTTCTGTTTGTCATTTATTTATGAGACTAAGTTGTAAATGAGAGAACCGGATGCGACCTGAGTGACAGCGACTTTCCTGAGAAGCCTAGTATGTTATGCACTCGGCTTCCCAATCATCACTATCCTTTGGTGGAGATGAAGCATTGCTAGCTAGCCGGTGCAAAACCCGGATTGGAGCGACAGGTGTCACCCGCAGTGGGTTGGACTCACACTGCGGGCGATTCTGCCACTCAAAATCCAGTAGTCTCATTAGCATACTAATGGCGCTGCTGACGTTTGGTCAGGCTCTAATTTTCAGGTTCTCCGGAGTATCTCTGTCTCATTATATATAATGACGACTCAATATTGTATACGGAGACGTCCGTGGTACTGAGGATTTCCACCCCAGCTGCGTAGGCTATCCTATTTGCAGCTGGAGGTTGTTCAAGCTTTAACTTTAAAAGGAAAGCCCTATTTGGTATGCCTTCTCTGAACTTCTAGTGTGATTACCATGGCGAACCCACAGCAGGTACAAATAGCAGTTAATATGAGATGACCTCTAACTGCACATTTATTAGCGAATGGCCTAATGGCCCAGGGGGTCCAGTCACATTTGTGGTGGATGCCCTTGCAGATTATAGAACAGAACTTTTTTACTCTTGGGTCGCATTTCCAGCAGTTGATGGGAGTACAAATACATTTCACCAATATACACCTGCAAATGCTCCTGGACAATACAGAGCATACGCATATTTAGAAATACCTTTATTTTATCAAGAACATAATAATTGGCTTGATGGCACCCTATCCCACAAAATTTTACCAGTGAGGTTAGGTCCTCTAAGTAATGATGGTCCTACCTGGCCTTTATTGGCCACCTATACACCACATCCTGCGGTTGCAAATTTAGCGGTAGCTGAGGTTCGTCATTTATATACTGAATTAACAGCGATATATAGAGGATTATTACAATTTGTAATGCAAACACTAAATACAAACCCAGCATGTGCTGCTCCAGCACATACACATGCAGCAACGCCAGGTGGAAATCCTGCGACTGTACATTTGATTATGGGTAAAGTACCCGCCAAACGAGAGGAAACTCTGTTTTGGTTAGGACAAAAGATTAATGCGCTGGAGGCATTATTTCCCCATATGGCACCTCAGGATAAACATAGAATATTAACAATGTGCTTGCCCTTTGGGATGGTCCCTACAGTAGATAACTGTATTACCTGGGGCACGGTATTTGCCGTGCCCTATACAACCGCACATGGTATATCAACGCTTGCCAATTTACTGGAGGTCTTGAAACAAATTCAAGATAAATATGGGGCTGTCCCGGCCCTAGATTTAGGGATGCACGTGATGGGCAATTTTGCCACAGTATCCTCAATCATTTAAAGTAATCTTAAAGGGGAAGCGGTAGTGCTTGCAGTGCGCATGCGGCTCCGTGACGTTCCTCAACAGGATCAGGAACGAGAGCTGCCCAAAATAATCGCTGAAACTTATTCTAGCATTGGTAGAGACAGTTTAGGGGCCAGACCATCTAAACCACAATTTCAGGGTAAAACGAGTAAAGATTCCCCCAAGCAAGCACCTGAGGGCAATAAGAAACGCTGGGATAAAAAGCAACAAACTCCTAAAAAAGAGAGGGAAGAATTTCTACGTATGGAGACCCTGCAGAATAGATATAGGCCCTCATTACAACCCTGGCGGTAAATCCCGCTTTCTGCCGTGCTGAAGACCGCCAACATACCGTTGCGGCGGCAGAATTCTGCTACAGGTATCACAACCCACATCTTGAATCCGCCACAATGCAGACACCCACACAAGTCCGCCACACCAAAGGTCAGTGATAAACTGGTGATACCAAAACCTACACCGTCACGCCAACAAGAATACGCCCACACTATCACGACCCACGAATCAACGCTGCGGTCTTACAACCGCGGTAATCCATTGGCGGTACACACCGCCGCGCTCAAAATACACACACATTTACAAAACACAACCACATTGGACAATTCAAAATACACACATCTGACACACATACACACACACCACCCACACACCCACAACACTATAAAACACACACCCACATTACCCACAAATCCTTACAAAGAACAATTTTGGATGAAGCCCAGAAAGAGAGATTAGCAAACACAACACCAGAATCAACAGGCACACAACACCATCACTCATACAACATCCACGCACCTCAAACAGCACACACCAACACATCCCCCCACACATCACAACAGACAGCACCTCACACATCACCCACATCATGGCACCTCAAAGACACCCCAGGTTTTCAGAGGAGGAGCTCAGGGTCATGGTGGAGGAAATCATCCGGGTAGAGACATAGCTTTTCGGATCACAGGTTCAACACACCTCCGTTGCTAGGAAGATGGAGCTATGGCGGAGAATCGTCGACAGGGTCAATGCAGTGGGACAGCATCCAAGAACACGGGATGACATCAGGAAGAGGTGGAACGACCTACGGGGGAAGGTGCGTTCAGTGGTATCAAGACACCAGATTGCTGTACAGAGGACTGGCGGTGGACCCCCACCCTTTCCCCCACAACTAACAACATGGGAGGAGCAAGTTTTGGCAATACTGCATCCTGAGGGCCTTGCAGGAGTAGCAGGAGGACAGTACTCTGGTAAGTCACATCTTTACTACTATATCCCCCACCCCACCTGCATGCCATCACATACCCCCACCCTTACCCTCACTCCCATCACTCCATCATCTCACATATGTCCCACTATCACAACCCACACATCCCAATAGCAAGACCCTGCATGCAACACCTATGCATGGACCACCATCACCAAAGCATGCCCAGTACAGATACCCACACAGACCCCAAACCAACTATCACAAAACGGCAACCACTATTATTAGATTAGAGGGTACCTCACCCAATGCACAAGATGGCACACACAGATACTAAAACTATGCATTTACACCCCAACAGGACCCATACCCAACATCACTGGACAGGAGGTGCCAGACATATCCAGTCCCCCCACAGTAGAGGACTCAGCGGCTGCAGGAGGAACACTACCTTGGGATCGGGGAGGACTTGAAGTCCGTCACCATTGCAGTGGTGCTGGCAGACCTTGTCAACACCATGAGGGACACAGTGGGACACAAACAGGCCCCTGACACTAGCCTGGACAATGGACAGCCCTCCACCTCTGCTGCCTCTGCACCGCCACAGGACCAACAGACCACCAGCACCCCACCCCCTGCAGAAGGAGAACCACCCTGCAAACGGTCCCTGAGATCCAGGAACAAGACAGAGAACATTGCCAAGACCCCCGCCAGGAAATAAGACCCTCCTGACTGTCACCCTTCTGTCCCACTTTGTCACCCTGTCCACCTCAAACTGCCATTGCTCCCCTTCCTATGCCCCATTCGACAATGCACCTGTGAGACAAAGAGACTGGACTCTGCCATGGACAATCCTCCACCATTACCCCAGCCCATTGCACACACCCCTCCACTTATTAGCACAGAAATAAACACCCTTGAATCATAAAACATTCTGGAGTCAGTCTGTGCTTTCACAAATGTGTAATTGCAACATCTCTGAAATATAGCAATGTCAACTTACTTGTTCACCTTAAACTGCCATTGCTCCCCTTCCTATGCCCCATTGGACAATGCACCTGTGAGACAAAGAGACTGGACTCTGTCATGGACAATCCTCCACCATTACCCCAGCCCATTGCACACCCCCCTCCACTTATTAGCACAGAAATAAACACCCTTGAATCATAAAACATTCTGGAGTCAGTCTGTGCTTTCACAAATGTGTAATTGCAACATCTCTGAAATAGAGCAATGTCAATTTACTTGTTCACATACCAATGTTACACAGCTGTAGGCCAGTAGTAAACACAGCAGAGGGCACAAGGTGGCACCCAGATCTGTGAAATGGAAAGCCAAAGTGACAAGTCAGGGTCCATACACAGAGGTAAAAAGGCAGATTTATGCTAGTTCCTACAATAGTATGAGATGTGGGAAGCAGTTCCATCCTCTTACCTGTGTCTCACTGGAAGTATTGCATGATGGTGTTGTTTTGGTTGTCTACATCTTCTTCTTCTGCCTCCTCTTCTTCACTGTCCACAGGCTCCACAGCTGCCACAGGACCACCATCAGGCCCATCCTCCTGCAGAAAAGGCACCTGGCGTCGCAAAGCCAGGTTGTGCAACACACAGCAGGCCACAATGATCTGGAACACCTTCTTCGGTGAGTAGTATAGGGATCCACCTGTCAGATGGAGGCACCGGAATCTGGCCTTCAGGAGGCCAAAGGTGCGCTCTATTATCCTCCTAGTTCACCCATGTGCCTCATTGTAGCGTTCCTCTGCCCTTGTCCTGGGATTCCTCACTGGGGTCAGTAGCCATGACAGGTTGGGGTAACCAGAGTCACCTGTAAATATCGAGGGACAACTGTTAGACATCCTCCAAACATTAGGGAATCTCCAATACCCAGACAGCAAATGAAACTGTGTGGGGACTTTAGGCTCACCTATTAGCCACACACTGTGCCTCTGGAGTTGCCCCATCACATAAGGGATGCTGCTATTCCTCAAAATGTAAGCATCATACACTGAGCCTGGATACTTGATATTCACATGGGAGATATACTGGTCTGCCAAACACACCATCTGCACATTCATAGAATGGTAGCTTTTCCGGTTTCTGTACACCTGTTCGTTCCTGCGGGGGGACAAATGCACATGTGTACCATCAATGGCACCAATGATGTTGGGGATATGTCCCTGGGCATAAAACTCACCTTTCACTGTGGGCAGATCCTCCACCTGAGGGAAAACGATGTAGATGCGCATGTGTTTCAGCAGGGCAGCTAACACTCTGGACAACACGTTAGAGAACATTGGCTAGGACATCCCTGATGCCATGGCTACAGTTTTTTAAAAAGACCCACTAGCCAGGAAATGGAGTACTGACAGGACCTGCACTAGAGGGGGTATTCCTGTGGGATGGCGGATAGCTGACATCAGGTCAGGCTCCTACTGGCCACACAGTTCCTGGATTGTTACAATCAAGTCTGTAAGTGATAATTATGTGTCTGTCTTCCATTGTCAACAGGTCCACCAGGGGTCTGTACACCGGAGGATGCCGCCATCTCATCACCTGCCCCAGCGGATGTGCCTAAATGGAGGAGAATGGTGAGCAGAGGGTCAAACATCACATAGGTTTCACAAGGCTGTTTAGCACAAACGTTACATTTTCTCTATGTGCCTTTGTCTGTCTGTATTCCTGGCCTAAATAGGTGTGACGCAGTTATTTGGCCTGTCATGTGGCCCCCTGAAATGGCGGCTGCCTGACCTGTAAGGTGGGACAAGGGGAAATGAGGTAACTGCGCTGGTGTTGTACACCGTCGTGGTAGGCGGTCGAAGACCGCAGCACAATTCAGCATTGGTTATCATTGGGCCCTACGAGTCCCAGGAGCCAATGACGATGTACTCCGGCGGTGACGGTACTCACTGCCGCGGATGTGACCGCCATTTTGTTCACTCACTTGATACCTGACCTTCAACAGGAGAGGACCTACACTGCAAGTGCTGCTGTGACCTGTGTCTGGAAGTGACAATGGCTACAGTGTATGGGGAAAGGGCCCCTGCCTTCACTTCGGAGGAGTTGGACAGACTAGTGGATTGCGTTCTCCCCCAGTACACGCAACTGTACGGTCCTCCAGACAGACAGGTGAGTAAACTGTGTGCATGGTGGATGGCACATGATTGTATGGAGTGTTGTGGATGGAAGAGACGTGGGGGACAGGCCAGCATGTGAGGATAGTGTGTGTATGTTTTTGCCAGGGTGGGAGGTTTGTGGCCAATGTGTGAGAAAAAATGTACGGGGGAGTAACATCCATTTTTACTTCACTTTTCCTCTAGGTCAGTGCCCAACAGAAGAATGGTATTTGGCGTGCCATCGCCAAGAAAGTGCAGACCCTGGGGATCTACCATAGACAGGACACCCACTGCCAGAAAAGATGGGAGGACCTGTGCCGATGGACCAAGAAGAAGGCGGAGGCCCAGCTGGGTATGGCCTCCCAACGCAGAAGGGGTGCCCATCCCACCATGACCCCCCAGATGTACCGGATCCTGGCAGTGGCATATCCGGAGTTGGATGGGCGCTTGAGGACATCACAGCAGCCACAAGGGGGTGAGTACACTCTCATTCAGCTGACTCTGCGTGCTTTACGAGGTGTCTGGGTGGGGGAGGTGGACTGTGGGTTCTCCTAGTCCAGGGCAGACGCGCAAAGGTAGATCCATTGATTTGCAGCCTCTTTCCTAGTCCAACCCCAAAGGTGGTATTTGCGCTCTACACCTAATCAGGCTCCTAGGGCTTCCAGCTGTGCATAAAATGATTCTGGACAGAGTCCCCTATGGGCGTGTGCTTTTCCCCTGCCTTGTCAGTGCATGGCTTAATGCATAGGACTGCTCCCTGTGTCTTGTGTCCGCCAACGGTATTGCCGTTGCAGGCATTGACAATCTGTGTATTCTGTCTTTCCCCCCCTGTTTGTTTTGTCACCCTGTCCTTGTGTGCATTGGCATCATCTGGCAGAGGAGCAGTGGCACCGGAGCAGGAGGGAGCTGTATCCCACATGGCCCTGGAGGGTGAAGTAACAGAGTCAGAAGGCACCAGAGGGACGGAGGGCGAAGGGAGCTCCACTACCGGGACAGGAGCAGACACCAGCGACTGCGACTCCTCCTCTGATGGGAGCTCCCTTGCAGTGGCGGGCACCTCTGTGCCCACTGCATCAACAGGTACAGCCGCCACCCTCCCTACCAGCACCGCCCTCCCAGCAGCCCCTAATCGAGTTTCCTGTGCCTGCTCACCCAGGAAGGTGGGCATCTCTTTTGCCCCAGGAACCTCAGCCCCTGCCCCAGTCAGCCCTGCTGCCCTCAGTGAGGAGACTATTGACCTCCTGAGATCCCTCACTGTTGTGCAATCAACCATTTTGAATGCCATCCAGGGTGTTGAGAGGCATTTGCAGCAAACAAATGCATACCTGGACGGCATTCATTCTGGCGTGGCAGCCCAACAGAGAGCATTTCAGACTCTGGCCTCAGCACTGATGGCAGTCTTGTCCCTGTGTCCACCCTCCCCCCTCCAACTTCCTCTACCCAGACCCAATCCCCTGTACCTTGGCCTATCCCAAGCACACCATCAGACCAGCATGCACACACATCAACACACAAGAGTGGACATGGCAAACATAAGCACCACACATCCCACAGGCACTCACACAAGCACCAACCCCGTGCAAACGCACCAACATCCACTGTCTCCACTGTGTCCCCCTCCTCCACGTCCTCCTTCTCCCTCCCTGTCTCATCTCCACTCACACTTGCATGCACTACATCTTCATCCACTACCGCCATCACCAGCACGCCCATCACCACACACCGCTCACGTGCAATCACCACCCCCACTACCATTCACACATCCCATGTGTCCTCTCCGAGTGTGTCTGTGAGCCCTCCTCCCAAAGTGCACAAACGTAGGCACACACCCACCCAACAGCCATCCACCTCACAACAGCCTCCGGCCCATGCACCTTCACCCACATTCAGCAGACGTACACCTCCTACAACCACTACCTCTTCCTCCACTCCCAAACCCCCTCCATCTTCCCGTCCCAGTGTGTCTAAGAAACTCTTCCTCGCAAACTTTGACCTCTTCCCTACACCTCCTCCCCCCGTCCTTCCCCTGGGGCCAGGCTGTCCAGGTCCCAGCCCAGCACCTCAGCCACCAAATCCTCCAGCACAGTGGTCTCAGAAAGTCCGGTCACATCACGGGTGGCACCCATCAGCGCTGCCACTGTGCCACCTAGCAAGGCCAAGGAGCAGGCCATTCCGCCACCTGCCAAGGTGAAGAAGGTGCCCACATGCCGGAGGGAGAAGCCGCACCTACCAGCAAGCAAGGGCTCCTCCATGCCAGAAGGGGACAGTGGCAAGGCACCAGCAGCTACATCAAAGGTGGAGAAGGGACACAAGCTGAAGAGCAGGTCAGGACAGGGCACGGAGGCTCCGGCTGAGAGACCGGAGTCACCCCTTCT
Source organism: Pleurodeles waltl (assembly GCF_031143425.1). NCBI lineage: Eukaryota > Metazoa > Chordata > Amphibia > Caudata > Salamandridae > Pleurodeles > Pleurodeles waltl. The sequence continues at coordinate 1,316,672,727 of NC_090437.1, read as the reverse complement.
GTCAACCACAACATCAACCTGTACCGCCACCTGCACGTCTGCTGCCTCAGCAACAGTCCCCAGCATCTTCCTCAGTGGGCAGCCGTCCGAGGCTGCAGGAGACGTCCTGCTGTGTCCCTCAACAGGTGCAGACACATGCACCACCGCCAGCACCTCTGCCACAGACACCGCCACAACCACCACCACCAGCTCCGCAGAGTGCTCAAACAGTGCCACCACAGCTGACATGGCAATCATACCCAGTGGCCAGCCGTCCGAGGCTGCAGGAGACGTCCTGGACCCTGCCCAGCGTACATGAGGCATGACTCCCAGCACTGTTTGTACCTGCAGGTGGCAGGCGAAGTTGCAGCAGGGTGGAGTGTGTCTCTGCCTCCATGGAGTGTCATGCTACCTGTTCCCAGGCAATCTCGTGGCACACACACCCAGGTGAGGGAATGGGAACTGCCACACTGCATGTGAAGCACTCTGGGCACAAAGCCCCCTCCAGAACCAGTGGAGAAAGACATCCACTACCTCAGTCCTTGGCAGAATGAAGCATTCTGGGCACAAAGCCCCCTCCAGAACCAGTGAAGAAAGACATCCACTACCTCAGTCCTTGGCAGGATAAAGCACTCTGGGCACAAAACCCCCTCCAGAACCAGTGGAGAAAGACAACCACTACCTCAGTCCTTGGCAGGATGAATCACTCTTAGCACAAAGCCCCCTCCAGAACCAGTGGAGAAAGACATCCACTACCTCAGTCTCTGGCATGATGAAGCACTCTGGGCACAAAGCCTCCTCCAGAACCAGTAGAGATTCACATCCACTACCTCAGTCCTTGGAAGGATTAAGCACTCTTAGCACAAAGCCCCCTCCAGACCCAGTGGAGAAAGTCATCCAATACCTCAGTCCTTGGCAGGATGAAGCACTCTGGGCACAAAGACCCCTCCAGAACTAGTGGAGACTGTTATCCACTTGTGTGACTGTGGCTTAGCACTCCCCAGGATAAAGCAGTGGGCAACCCACCCACTGGAGAGACTTGAGAGACTGTGACTTTGCACTCCCCAGGATAAAGCAGTGGGCAAAACCCACTGGAGAGACTTGAGAGACTTTGGCTTTGCACTCCCCAGGACCAATCAGTGGGCATGGAGCCCCCTCGTGGAGCAGTGGTGTCGTCCGTTCATCCGGCGGAGGTGCCCTCCTCCCCCTCGTCCTGAATTCCCTGTTTATTTTCCATCTGATACCCCTGCAGTGTTCTCTCCGTTTCGAGACAGGTATCTTGTGTGGGCTTCGCCCATGCATTTTGGGACACTGATCCATGGACAATGATTTTATTAATATCCGGACCTGTGTAGTTGGTGTACATATTTGTATATACTGATATTTGAATTTGGCCTATCTGATATTTCAATGATTACACTCATTACAATAATTTCATTTTGTCCTTACGTTCTTCCAGGGGGTGACAGGGTGTATATGTAATGTTGCTGCATGTATTTGTGTGTATGGGGTTGTGGGTGAGGGTGGGGTGGGGGCGTTGCGTGTATGTGTGTCACTCTCTTTTCCCTCCCCCCTCCCGTGTGCTAGGTGCAGTACTCACCGTGGTCATCGCTGACATCTTTGCTGCTCCTGATACAAGAGGAGGTAGACCAGCATCGACAGGACCTGTAACTCGGGCTCCATGGAGTCCTGGTTGTTCATAAAGTGTTGAAAGGTGAGTGGTTTCCGTTCCAAGTACTGTTTCCGCCGTGCTTTTGATGGCGTTGGTACCGCCCAAGAAAAGGTGGTGGATAGGCGTGTTGTAATACAGTGGATGGACCCTTGTATCCTGCCTGTCTGTTGGCGGTTACCGCAGCAGTGTTTGTTTCTACCGCCGTGGCGGTCGGAGTGTTAAAGTGGCTGTCTATCTTGGCGGTTCCCGCCATGGTCGTGATTCCATTTTTTTTCCGCCGGCCTGTTGGCGGTATTACCGCTGCTTTAACACCGACCACCAGGGTTGTAATGAGGGCCATAATCTCGGAAATAGAGATAATATAAAAATGCCTGCTAGATATCAATATTCTGATACACGCCAATCTTGTTCCTTTCAGGACTCATCGGAAAAACTAAATGAGAGAGGTGGGCGATCAGAGCGAAGGACAGAGTATGTGAAACCGAGAAAGGAATCATAACGCCCTTCAGAGGTTTCTGTTAAAAGGAAGAGAAACCCACCCAACAAAAACCACAATTCAAAAAGAAAAAGGTGGCAGCAGTCACAGTCCGACATGCCACTCAGGAAGATGGTCCTCTTGAAGAACACAAAATGGTCTCTAGCACTGCTAGACAGCGCGGCAGAGGTCACAATAGTTTGCCTGAATCTTCTAGAGCATCTGGAGGTAAAAGCAACTGAGGACTTTATACAAGTAGAAATTGCGGACATGCGTGTCTCCACGCCTGATAGGGTGAATAAAGTAACGCTACAGTTAGAAGGAGACGTTGAATGCATAATAGACGCAATCTTTTGGGATCGGGTGGTGAACATATATGATGTTTTGTTGGCCGAACAAGATTGGCCACCTGAATTTGTCCGTACCTGCCCATGTGGAGAAGATGTCATTAAACCTTCCTTCTCGCCCCTTGTTCCAGAGGAACTCTCCGAATCGTATTTGATTGAATGGGCTTTGGCACAAGCACCTGCATTATACCGAAATCACGTAGAATGGGATAAAGAATCCCCCAACATGTAATTCCAATTAAAAGTGAACCTCAACCACAGTATCCCATAAAACATGAAGCAAAAGCACTGGTGAGAGAAATACTCACGCAATTAGAGTACCAGTGCATAATTGAACCTTGTGTCTCACCAATGAATAATCCATTATTCCCAGTTGCTAAGCCAGACCATTCATATAGAATAGTCTTAGACTACAGACATTTAAATAGTCATACATGCACTACAAAATTCACATAGCACAGCACTAATGAACAATATGGTGCAAATAAAATACAGAACAACACTGGACATTTCCAATGTTTTTTTCTGCCAGAATATAGTGCCTGAGAGTAGGGACTTAACAAGTTTCAGTGCACCAGGCTCCCAGAAAAATTCTGTCATTTACCTCAAGGGTATAGGAACAGCCCAGGACTAGACGCAGCTCGTGTTACTGCAATTTTGCACGAGATTGACCCTCAAGCATTGTCCTATGTAGATGATATTTATCTTACAGATGATGAATTGCTACAACATTTAAGACGGGTAGGCCGCATTGTAGTCGGATTTGCTGAATTTGGCTACAAATTCTACTTCAAGAAAACAAAAATCGCCTTCCTCAGCGTCCTGTTCCTGGGATATGAGCTGTCGAGTGAAGGAACGAGCCTAGCGCCACAATTCTTAGAGAAATGCGCACAGTTACAACCACTGAATACAATTAAAAAACTCCAATCTCTATTGGGTTTCCTAAATTTTGGCAGAATTTACATTCTCGATTATGCTACACGCATAATACCTTTATATGATCTAATATGTCCCAATTTTTCAAGTAAATTCTGGACAGTTGAACATGCAAGCATTCTTTGAGAGTTGCAAACAGACATGCTTGCAGCACACCACTTACACATGAGGGACAACAAAACACATCTGGTCATCAGACTAATAGCTAGGGCCATCGGTTTCACCTATGTGACATTTAGTGAAGGTGAGACAGTCCCGATTGCATACAAATCAAACTTATATTCAGCGGCAGAACAACGCTTTGCTCCCACTGAGAAAATGATCACTGCTGTACAGATGTCTGTCATTAAAGAAATACCTCTTGCCCAAGGAAAATGCATTATTGTTGTTTTCTTCGATCCCAGCCCTAGAGGCTGTTACAAAAGCCAGTGATCCAAACGCAAAAGCATTACATCCACGTTGGATCCAATGGGCTACGTCTCTGACAGCCACTGATGTAGACTACATTTTTGACCCAAAGTTACAAACTCAAGGATTTTTACAATACGACATAGAATACCCAGTTCCAGCAAATACATTGACCTATTGAACAATATCATAGAGTCATGTACACAGATGGCTCAGCACAACCAGCAATTGGTACTAAACACCAATATTCTGCTGCTTGCACAGTCGTAAGTGGCTACATGGAGGGCGATAAATGTTGTCCTCTACATACCTTTAGGCAAACCCTAGGGGATTACACAGCACAGTTGGCAGAACTAAAAGCTCTGCTGATGGCACTGGAACACACAGATCCTGCACAGCCTACGCTGATTGTTTGTGATTCATATTATTGTGTCCAGTCCTTTAATGAATACCTGCATTACTGGCACCAGAATGGGTTCAGAGATTCTAAAGGCAACACCACCAAACACAGACTTCTGTGTGGGAAAGTAGAAGATCTGAAAGAGGCTCTACCGAATGTCCACGTTCTACATACACTTGGACACCACTGCATTGGGATACACGTTGCTGGAAAAACATTGGCTGATGAAGCCGCAAAGTCAGCAGTGGCTGTGGCCGCTGTAGCTGCAGTGACTCGTTTGAGTTCAAAACCGGATGCAGACATTTGGGCTGCCGTGACAGCTACGGCTGATGGTACGCCCTATCCTAAAGGATTTCCTAACAAATATCACTATCGAATGGGAAATATGCTGAACGCTGAGGTTAAGATACCAGGCGTAGGTGCACGAGACATTCCAAATAGAGACATAAGATCACAATTGATTAAAGCAGCGCATGAGGGGTTGGCATCTGCCCATGCTGGTGTGGCAGCTACAATTTAGATCTGGCAGGCCCGTTATTGGTGGCCAGGTCTCTACAAAGAGATCAAGCAGTATGTCCTTTGTTGTGACATCTGTCAACAAATTAAAGTTTCCACTGCCAAGAGCCCGCCGCAGACACCCCTCTTAATTTCAGACAAACCGTTACAATGTGTGTACTTGGACCACTGTGGTCCACTAACACCAGATAGTGCATACAAGTATATGTTAGTCGCTGTTGATTCATGCTCCAGATTTGTATGTGTGTGGCCACAACGTTCGGCTGACGCTCGGACTGTTATTAAAGATTTGCGAGTCTTTAACGGTATATATGCGGTTGCGGCTTTCCTTTCGGACCAGGGCCCTGCTTTCGCCTCAAGGGCATTCAGGGACGCCATAGCTTCGTTGGGGGTCCAACTGCAATACTCGTCTCCATTTCATCCAGAGGGAAAAAGTGTTGTGGAGTGAATAAACCGTGATTTAAAGCAATCGTTAACAGCCAGAGTCTTAGGTACGGGTCGTTGTTGGCTTAACCACCTATATGGAGTCCAGAGAGCACCAAATAATCTGCCTAGAAGGTCCCTGGGGGGGGGTCGTACTTCATATGAGTACCTATTCAGAACTCGAATGTATATTCTGGATCTTGATGGTCCTGGCGTGGAGGCAACAGAAATAACCTTCGATATAAATGAACGTGTCACTGTCTTACAGGAATTGCAACAGTTCCGTGATAACAATTCTTCTAACAGTGCTGCCTCCACAGGTATCAAGGATGTGCTTGTAACATCTACCTGCTGGATTCCCAAAGTTGGGGATCTTGTACGTGAGAAAGTCGCTGTGAAAAGGGAATTTGGCCCTTCCTATCCAGCACCAGTCCCAGTATTAGAGATACACAGTACCAGAACTGTAATTCTATCACCGTTGGCAGGTGCCAAAGAAAATCGTTTTGTCTCCATCGACAATGTCGAACTACACCATGTGGCCGATCCTACACAGCCGACCAAGGGGAACATCCAGTAGCCCCTGAATCCCTCTCATTACTGGCGAAGAAGTTCCTCTACAAGTGGTTTATTCCAACACTGACACCTCTCCGAGTTTGGGGAGGGTGGAAGATGATCTTGCATTGGTTCCACTAACATCAAACAATTTAGAAATATTTGACCAAGTCGACTCAACTCTAACACAGACGGATGGTGCTATCTATAGTGTGCCACCACAGGAAACACCAACTCACCCACTGACAATGGCTCCACCATTTGCGCAAACTGCCTCTGGACATTTTGCAGACTTCAACGATGACTTCTCAGATTCATTCACCTCTTCGACAGCTAACCTGTCAAGTGCATGTAATCTTAAGAATTGGCTTAAAGAAACTTATTTTATTTTTCCATGGAACTATCCATGGCTCTCTTTGACTCTCCTAGCCCTTTTTCTTTGGATTGGTTTTGTCATTACCTTTTTCTTACTAATAAATGGTCACTTTCTTCCTGAAAAATCAACAGTTGAACTGGTGGAGGAGGTTTTGAAACCACATTTCTCATCACATAAGGTCCTCACAGACTTGTCATTTGTGAACATTTCCGCAGTGGCAATTCCTCACGAGATTGTTTAGGACAGAATAATGTTTGATATTTATGGTCCCACGAAAGTTATTCAAATACCGTCTGTGTTCAAACTATCAATGAATGATATAGTAATACCAGGCATTGTTTCTGATGATTGGGATGTGAAAACAGTCGATTCCATGATGACTGAATTACAATATTATACTGTCTTTGAAAGCGAAGATGTTTACCAATTTAAAGAAAATTATGGTGATATGTTTTGCTATAATTATTATGGGCACCATTTCATACATAGAGCGAGCAGCCCCAAAACTGTCTTTAATTATACGCAATGGGAACATTGTCCGACTCCGCCGCAGGGGAGTTCCAAAACATAATCTGAAAAGTTTGCATATTTTTCTGGGCACAATGTGAAAAATGCTGAGTCATATTATTTTAAAGTCCCACCTACTAAGGATACACATATATTAATGACCAATACCAAATTTATATATTCGGAATCCTTTGTTTCCCGGTTATCGATAGAAGGCTATGAATATTGGCTGAAAACGATTGATCTGAAAAGTGTGTGGGGAACAAGAAATTGGCAATTTAAGGGAAAGGAAGCTTTGTTTAGAGCATGCCTTATTCCTGTACAAATTATCTTTTTAAACAAAACAGTACAACAGACAAGTTGTTTAGGCTTAGCTAAGATTAGGGAATTAAACATGCCCAGTATACCTTCCCCTGGAGAGTTTTATAAATGGCAAAAATATACAAATGCAACTGAAAATCAGCTCGATGAATGGGTCCAGAATGGCACGTTTAATGTTTCACTGACACGTCCTGCTGTTGCTATTTTTTATGCGCAATGGCTGTTCCGCCGCAACGAGGAGAAATGACGGCGCTCCCATCAGCGCAGCTGTGTCGTGAACACATGATGCAGTATTTTGGAGGAACACTCCTGGAGCAATTGAAGTGTGGCTGGTCTTTGTCATTCAGACCTGTTTTGCATTGTGTGCAGCCCGTGTTTCGGTGCCTCTTGTGCTCTTTTGAATATGCACTGGAAATCTGCCTTTCGAAGCAGCGCTTGCCTACAGTGGATGCTGATCTGTTGATGTCCTCGCTAAAGGTTCATTACCCGACACATGCGCATTGAGGTTGCGTTTGCTACGTGGAGCTACTTATGAGTTGCGCTTCCTGGAGGAAGTTGTTCAGGACTCATCACTGGGCACACCACGGGATGCCGCCTTGGTTGAGACTGAGGCTACGGAACACATCTGCTCCTTAATCCTTCGGGACGAGGACTTTCCGATTTTAACATCAGCCGAAGTGGAAGATCTCCTATTCTCCATGACTCAGAATTAGATTGGAACTTTTCTAAATTGACTTGCCCTTCAAATTCGGTTTTATGCCACATACTCATATTTTAAATTGTCATGTAGGTTGCTTATGTGTCCCTCCAACTTGTCTGAATTGACTTTGTTTTTATATATATCTTAGGTTGAGCTTTTTGGCAATAATATTTTAGCTTTGGCTTTGAACCACTTTTAACCGACAAGGGGAGGGTGGTGTGTAGCCATTTTAGTTATAGCTCCATGCATGTTGTTTTAACACACTAGGCCGCTGTGCACTTTAACCTAGATATATTTTATTCTGCTTCACTTTATTATTATTATTACAATAACCATTTTTACGGTCTTGTTTTATTTTTATCTATCTAACTGATTTGCCTAAGCCAGCACTCTGTTCTCAAACAAGACATTCTTGATCGCTCTGTGCATCATGCAAGGCTGCAGCTCGGTACATTGTCGTTGAACATGGTAGAAGTTTAGTCTCTGACATTCGTAGAAAATACACATCCTTAGGTAGGGACATTTTCTCAGAACATCAGCTGTGTTATTATATAAACACTTCCTTGTCCTTTACACGTTAGAGGGAGATTCCAGCCAGGGAACCACAACTGTATGCTGATTGCTGAATGCTTCGCTACAGATGCTAACGCAGACCACAGGGCTTTGCTCAGGTATGGGGGTTGATGTCTTCCCGGGGAAACCTGAAAGACAGAATTAGAGCTTAACATGCTGTGCTCAAATTACAACCTAGATAGGAAATAGTCCATTGATCATAGTGACAATATGATAGCGTTGTTTTTGTGCTTCACTCTTCTCGTCACAATTTTAATACTGTCATGTTGTGTTGTCCTGGTTATTGCAGCTCACGTGTTGCTATCTAAGATGCAGTCATTTTATTAAACTCATTATTGAAACATATACTGCTTCTGTTTGTCATTTATATATGAGACTAAGGGGGTGATTCTGACCTTGGCGGTCTTTTCGCAAGACCGCCGAGTTACCGCCGCGGTAAATACCGCCGACCGCGGCGGTATGCCGCGGCGTGTATTCCGACCGCTGGGAGCGTTCCGCCGGAAAACCGCCAGCAGCCACACTGGCGGTCGGCGGGAAAGTGGAGACTGGTCAACCTCCACCGCCACGCCAGCAGAACACCGCCCACAGAATTACGACCCACATTTCTGTGTGGCGGTCTTCTGTTGGCGGTCTTCTGTTGGCGGTCACGTCCCTATGGCTCCCGTCGCCTCCCGGAGGACCAACGCAAGGTAAGTTGATCGTCCGTGAGGGGAGGGGGTGTTGTGTGATGTGTGCGTGCATGGGGGTGTGTAGAGGGGGTGTGTGAGTGCGTGCATGCGGGCGGGGGGTGCTGCTGTGCCTATGGGCAATGTGTGTAGTTCGGCGGGTGCGCATGTTGGCATGTATGTGTGCGGGTATGTGCCCCCGTTGTGTATGTGTGTGTGTAGGGGGTGTGCATATGTGCATGTTGGGGGTGCGTGCATGTCGGGGTGCGTGTATGTGCATGTCGGGGTGGGGGGGCAGGGGGTTTGTAACATCTCTGGGGGGTGGCAGGGGGGGGGTGTGGGGGGGGACTCGTGGGGGGTAGTGGGGGGTGGGGGAGACCCCTATCAGTGCCAGGGATGGAATTCCCTGGCCCCGATAGTGCCTACCGCCATGGTTCGCATGGCGGTTCCCGACCGCCAAAAACCGCGGCGGTAAGCAGGGTCATGATGCGGTTGGCGGTCTTGGGTCGACCGCCGGGCCGGAGTGCGCAAACTCCAGCCCGTCGGTCATGACCGCCGTGGCGGTCGGAGTGGGAAAGTGGCGGTCGATCGCGGCGGTGACCGCCGCGGTCAGAATGCCATTTTTTGGACCGCCGGTCTGTTCGCGGTCCGACCGCCGCCTCTCCGCCGACCGCCGGGGTTAGAATCACCCCCTAAGTTGTAAATGATAGAGCCAGATGTGACCTGAGTGACCACGACTTTCCTGAGAAGCCTAGTATGTCATGCGCTCGGCTGCCCAATCATCACTATCCTTTGGTAGAGATGAAGCACTGATAGTTAGCCGGAGCAAAACCCGGATTGGAGCGACAGGTGTCACCCGCAGTGGGTTGGACTCAGTCTCCCACACCGCAGGCGATTCTGCCACTCAAAATCCAGTAGTCTCATAAGCATAATGAGAGCCTACGCAACAGGTTTAGCCTTGGAAGGTGGGGGAGCGGACTTGGACCATGGGGTGGCAGATGGACCAGGGCCAGCACGGGTCTTCTTGCTCACTGGGGAAGTGGCATGGGCTAGTGGGTTTGAAAAGGTCAACATGGGACAGGAAAAGTTTTTTAGTGGCAATTGGGGTGGACATGGAGGAAGGTGTGGGAGTGGAGGTAGAGGGAGTGCTTGTACCAGGTGTAGGTGTGCTGAGTTGGGGTGGACATGAGGAAGGTGTGGGAGTGGAGGTAGAGGGAGTGCTAGTAACTGGTGTAGGTATGCTGGACGTGGATGCAGGTGCCTGTACAGTATGCGGATGTGTGTTGGGTGGGTGTCTGGGAACGTTTGAGTGTTTTGGGAGGAGGGGGGGTGGACACAGTGGGCAAAGCCAGGCTGCCAGGGTACATGAATGTTGTCTGGGTGTCTGCAGGTCTGGTGAGTGTGCTGCATGTGTCAGTCCATGTCGTTGTGGTGAGTGCAGGTGTGGTGTCTGGGGTGCATGACTGGATGTCTGATGTTGTGGTGACTTCAAGAATGTGCTCAGCAACAGTGAATGAGGGTGCAGTCCTTGTGGGTGTGCATGTCGAGGTGACAGACAGGGAGGCGGGAGAGGTGGACACACTGGGGGAAGTTGCCCTGTGTGCCTTTGTATGTTGGCTGTGTGTATGCCTGTGGCGGGAAGTGTGGTGCTTGTGTTTCTGTGTATGTTTTGTGAGTGTTGAGGTGTGTGCATGGCTGTCTGAATGTGTGCTTGGGATGAGTGAAGGGAGTGGGGTGCTGGAAGGGGTAGAGGTGGTTGGAGGGGGGAGGGAAAGGCCAGGGACACTGCCTGCCGTCAAAGAGGAGGCCAGAGCCTGAAAAGATCTCTGTAGGCCAGACATAGCACCGTGAATGCCTTCCAGGTATGCATTGCACTGCTGCATCTGGGATGCTAGCCCCTGGATGGCATTCACAATGGTTGTCTGCCCTACACAGATGGTCCTCAGGTGGTCAATAGCCTCCTCTGTGAGGGCAGCAAGGCTGACTGGGGCAGGGGATGAGGTGCCTGGGGCAAAGGAGATGCCCACCCACTGGGGTGAGGGGGCACGGGCAACTGGGTGGGGAGCAACTGGGAGGGCTCAGTGATGGTATGGGGTGGTGGAAGATGACAAATAATGGGTGGGCCCACCAGGGTCCGCCACCACCAGGGAGCTCCCATCGGAGGAGGTTTCAGAGTCACTACCGCCAGTGGTAGTAGCCTCCTCGTGGTACTCCCCTTGCCCTCCAAGCCACTGGTCCCCTTGGTGTCGGTAAACTCTGCCTCTTTGAAACTGTGGGCCACTGCATCTTCACTCGCCGGTGCCACTGCTCCCTCACCAGATGATGCTGATGTACACAGGCAACACAAGAGTACAGGGGTGGGGAGACAAAACATGAGAGGTATATATAAATACCTGAATGGATGTACATATTTGGTTCACTCAGACTCCCACCCGTCTTATACACCACCACGCAGCACCTACAGCTATAGTCATGCCTATGCCCCTGGCTAGTGGCCACAACCTTAGCATGCAACTCTTCTACCACATGACACAAGGAACTGATGAACTGCAGACCTGGCCCTAATCATCTCAGTGCCCATGGGGCCCGGATTGCTGTAAGATACCTGTCAGAGTACGCAGCATACATCCTACAGCACCCTCAGACATCCATCCAAGATGCATGATTTGGTGATGGTACTCACCCCCTTGTGGCTGTTGTGCAGCCTTCAAACGCCTAGCCAAGCCTGGATATGCCACCGCCAGAATGCAGTGCATTAGGGGGGTCAGGGCCGACGGGCACCCCTTCCTCGTTGGGAGGACTTCCCTAGCTGGGCCTCGCAGGTCTTCCTGGCCCAGTGGTGCAGGTCCTCCCACCGCTTCCTGCAGTGGGTGCTCCGCTGGTTGTAAACCCCAGGGTCCGCACCACCCTGGCAATGGCCTGCCAGAGTGCCCTCTTCTGATGGACGCTGACTTGTAGGGGACACACAAAAAAGAAAAACAGAGTTCAGAAAATGGCCATGTGATACCGCTGACTATACGTCCCCTATGGGACAGACACCACCTCACTCATGGTACTTGCCACACATTCTATGCCTGTGCAGGTACATACCGACCACACATGCATACAGGCAGCTGCCACCTTCACACACATCCATGCACGTCAACCACCTACCCACCTGCACCTCTGGTCACCCATATAACTTGTCAAACAGGGGTAGGACCCTGTCCACCAGCAACTCCGTGGAGAAGGCTGGGGCCCTTTCCCCTGTGACTCGTGCCATTTGAGTAACCAGAGTCAGGACATAGCAGCACACTCAGTGGAGTACTTCCATGCACGGGATCCAGGAGTCAAGTGAACCTTGGGTGACGACATGGCCGATGCTCCGTGGAATGTGTGCACCGTCACCGCTGGCGGCGATCATCATAGGCCCAGATTCCCCATTGACAGCCATGTTAACCAATGAATGGGCGCACAGCGGTGAACACCGCCTTACGCCATAACATCAACCGCCAGTGGAATGAGGTCACTTCCACTGCTACATATCTGGATGGCAGGGGGCTGCAAAATTTTGCTAGCATGACACAGATATTTCCTGGTCATGGGCCCCATACAGACCCTATGGACCCCAGTCCTTATTCGCATGCACACATGACTCTTTCCTCCCCACAACAGTCCAGGCGTATCACTTCATACATGTCCCTACAGTTGTACATCACTTGTGTGTAACCTACATATTGTACAGCAGTTATTCATACACAACATGTTGTGCATATGTATATGTGTCCCTCACATGTGTTCTCCACTCTCCCTAGGTACAGAGACATGTGGCGAGGGAGGGCCCCATCTGGGTACAGACCTCTTGTTGATTTGGAGACCATGGTGGAACGTAACATCATTATCAACTACAGACTCAATTGTGCTTCAATCCATGAGCTATATGCATTACTGGATCCAGTACTGAGACTGGCTAATCGGAATCAGCATGCCATCCCTAATGAAGTGCAAGTGCTCTCTGTACTCCATTTCCTGGCCACAGGCTCATTTCAGGTGACAGTGGACATGGGTGCAGGGTTCTCACAGCCAATGTTTAGCCCCATCCTGTCCAAATTCCTAAATGCATTTGTACTACACCTGCAGACATATGTGAAGTTTCCCCAAGGGCTAATCTCCCTGCCATCAAGTCAGTCTGAATTTTATGCCTTTGCTAAAATTCCCCATGTGATACGTGCCATAGATGGCACCCACATAGCTCTCATCCCCCCAATAGTAAATTAACAGGTATACAGGAACAGGAAGAACTTCCACTCAATGAACATACAATTGGTGTGTACTGCAGACCAGTACATATCACATGTGAATGCCATGTTTCCAGGATCAGTCTATGATTCATTTGTCCTGAGGAACAACAGTGTACCACACATGATGGATCAACTACAAGGGGACAGAGTATGGCTCATAGGTGAGTGTGGATGATACGAGTTCTGTACATAGCTGACAGCCAGGCTGTCTGCAAGTAATGGCAGTCTGTTACAGTCCTGTTTCAAAACACTTTTGCAGGTGATTCTGGCTATCCTAACATGCATTGGCTCCTGACACCTATGAGAAATCCTAGGACAGATGCAGAGAGGAATTACAATAAGGCCCATGGACGTATAAGAAGGCTGATAGAGCGCATCATAGGTCTCCTGAAGGCTAGATTCTGTTGCCTTCATCTCTATGGGGGTTCCCTGTGCTATGGCCCTGATAAGGTGTGTGGAATAGTGGTGGCCTGCTGCATGCTGCACAATGTAGCTGTGAGGAAAGCTATCCCCCTCCTGGAGGAGGAGGGTGCTGTATATCCAGACCTGCATCATCTGAGAGGGGATGAGAGTTATGGTGAGGATGAAGAGGGGGAAGATGTCCACTCCGGGAACCAGCTGATCCAACTATACTTCCAGTGATCATGAGGTACTGTTCACTGATGATGTTGTCTGCAATGCATAATAACTGTCTGACTTATTCACTATTGGGATGTGGGGTCTGTAGTCATTGACAGTGTTACCTAAATATTGAGGTGGCATGTGTCATTGAGACAAACAATGGTGTACATTTCTGTATACTCCACACAATGTTGTGTGTGGGATGCCATTTCTGCAATAAAGGTCTGAGTATGGAATTGACTGGAAATGCATTCACATTTGATTCATCAATATGACAGGGGACATACGAATTAGTGTACATGTGTTTTATTTGGTGTCCTTAATGCACTGGTGCACTTTACAGAGATAGGGAGTGGGTTAATGGTGGATGTCCATTGTAGGTACATGGGTTGGGCAATTGGTGGCAGTGGGTACAGGTCCATCTGTCCCTTGCAAGTTATTATGTTGCTTTTGGTGGGTGAGGATGGTGGCACAGTGGCACACTTGGGAGTCAGTCCATGTCAGAGTCACTTCTTGGGGGGGGCCTTGGTCTTGGCAGGTGTTCCTGTACCATATCTGGGTCTGAGGGACCGTTTGAGGGACTGGCGCTGGGCTGCACGGGTAGGGGTGATGGTCTCCTATGTGTCTTTTGCCGGTGCCACCAGTCCAGTTGCTGCTTCTGATATAGATGGCTGGTCTGTGTCCTGGTCAGTGGTAGGGGCTTCCTGGTTGTGGGGGTCTCAGGCTGGTTTAGGTGGAGGTGCTGCAGCACCCCTGCTATGGTGGCCATGGAGACATTCAGTTTTTTCCACTGCTCCATGGTCTCCTGATGGTGGGCTATCTGCAACCTTTGTTCCAGGGTGGCTGGGATCTGGCCCATCCTGTCCTGGGTATGGCGGTATGCTCCCAGGACCTCTGAGATCACCTCCTGGGCTGCAGCATCCATCCTTTGGCCTCCCGCCTGGGCCACTGATGCCATCCCTCTGGGCCTAGCCCCCTGTGCCTGTGTCCTCTGCACAGGTCTGGCAGTATCACTTGTACTGGAGCCATCGTCATCCTGCCTGTTAGTAGGTGGAGACTCTGGCCTCTGTACTTGAGTTCCACCAGTCTGTGGCCTGGATACACTGGTGTGGGATTGTTTGGCCAGAGCTGATGTTGGTGGCTGGGGGGCAGGGGTGTCAAGGGTCTCCTGGGTAGGGCTGCTGGAGGGTGACAGTCCAGGACTGTGTGACGGGCCAGGGTATTCCTCACTGTCCACACTTCCCTCTCCAGTGTCCTGAGTGGGGCCTCTGTCTCCATGTGGGGCCCTGGCACTCCTTGGCCTTTCCGTCAGGGTGACATGAGTGGTGGTGCCTGTGGGGGGGAATGGACATATATGTTACATTTACTGAATGCAGGCCATGCAGGGACCTATTGTGGGGTTTCCATTGCATTTTGCATGGGATGTGGAGGTGCATTGTGGGTGGTGTAGTGCCATTGTGATTCCTTGCAGGGGTGGATGGCTGTGCACAGGGGGAGGGATGTGGGCCTGTTAGTGGGTTTGTGGCAATGCCGGGTGACTGGATGTAGTGTTTGTGGCATGGGTGGGGTAGTGGTCCTGGTGGTAGTTGGAGGGGGTGGGGTGGTGCATGCATTACAGGTGTGGTGGATATGGGGTAATTGTAGATGACTTACCCGAGTCCATTCCTCCAGTCAGTCCAGTGAGGCCCTCAGGGTGCAGGATGGCCAGTACCTTTTCCTCCTAGTTGGAGTAGTCAGGGGTGTAGGTGGGGTTCCTCCCCCAGTCTTCTGTACCGCAATGTTGTACCTGGATGCCATGGACCTCACTTTCTCGCACAGGTCGTTCCATCTCTTGCGGATGTCATCCCTCGTGCGTGGATGGTTTCCCGCTGCGTTGACCTTGTCATACCTCCATCTTCCTGGCAATGGGTGTGTGCTGGACCAGTGCCCCGAAGATTTGTGGCTCGACCTAGAGTATTTTGTCCACCATTGTTCTTAGCTCCCTATCTGTGAAGTGTGGGTGCTTAGGGGGTGGCATGGTGTGTGTTGTGGGTAATGTTTTGTAGGATTTCTGGTGAGTGTGCTGTTGTGTGGTTGGGTGTGTGACTTGTGTGATATTGGGTTCAGTGTCTGCGCGTTGTGTTGTCAGTCTCAGTTGTCCTATTGGCGATGCAAAGGATTGTGGGGTGTGTCTGTGAGTGTTTTATAGTGTTGTGGATTTTTGTCAGGTGTGTGGGTTTCAAGCTTGCCAGTGTAGGCATTTCTTGCTGTTGGGTCCCATTCCTGGCCGTGGCGGTCTGTACCGCCAATGGTTGTTCGACATCCACTATCCGCTGCAGTGATTTGTGCATCATTATTTGGAGGGCAGGGATTAGTCTGCTTGGCGGTGGCAGGGTGGGATGTGTAGCCTTTCTGCCGACAAGGGCCCTGGCAGTGGCTGGTGGTAACAGAGTTTTTGGCGGTTTCTCTGTTTGGCATCATTATATGGTGGGTTTCTGTTCACCGCCAATGGCGGTCTTCTGTTCACCGTCTCCACAGCGGCCGACGATGTTTACCACCATGTTCATAATGAGGGCCATAGGCCCTCATTATAACATTGGTGGTATTGACCGGCTACCACCGCGGCGACAGCCACCAAAACACCGTCGCCGCGGCTACCTACTGCCAGCCATGTTATGACCGTAGCCGGAATTCCACCAGAAGGATGGCGGAATTCTGGCTTCAGTCATGGCTGTGGACGGCGGTAAGGTGGCACTGCTGCCAGAAGTAGCAGCGCCACAGCAGTAGACCCCCGCAGACTGTATCATGACCCATGTAAATCACATTTATACTCAATGCAGAACAATGATTTGCACCCACAGAAAATATTCTGACTGCCGTACAGATGGCTGTAATTAAGAAGAGGCCACTTGCCCAAGGGAAACACATTATTGTCATTACCTTGGTGCCAGCCTTAGAGGCTGTCACCAAAGCAAGCGTTCCAAACCCTAAAGAATTACATCCATTTTGAATTCAATGGGCAACCTCCCTGACTGCCACTGATATTGACTTCATCATTGACCCAAAACTTCAAACACAAGAATTTCTCCAATATGAATAGGAGTACCCTCCACCTCTTAGCATCTTGCCAATTGACAGATATCAAGCTGTCATTTACATTGATGGTTCAACACAACCAGTTCTAGGTATCAAACATCAATCATTTAATCAATCAATCATTTGTAGAGCACATTACTCACCAGCTAGGGTCTCAAGGCTCTGAAAGGAGGGGGGCTGGTGCTACTGCTTGAACAGCCAGGTCTTGAGGTGTTTCCTGAAGGTCAGCAGGTCCTGGGTCTGTCGTAGGTGGACGGGGAGGGAGTTCCAGGTCTTGGAGGTGATGTAGGAGAAAGATCTGCCGCTGGCTGTAGTTTGGTGGATGCGAGGGATGGTGGCGAGAGTGGAGATCAATCAATCAATCACATGATTTATAGAGTGCACTACGTACCCGTTAGGGTTTCAAGGCGCTGGGGGGGGGGGTGGCTGCTGCTACTGGTCGAAGAGCCAGGTCTTGAGGAGTCTCCTGAAGGTGAGAAGGTCCTGGGTCTGTCGCAGGGGGGTCGGGAGGGTGTTCCAGGTCTTGGTGGCGAGGTAGGAGAAGGATCTGCCGCCGGCAGTCTTGCGTTGGAAGCGGGGAACGATGGCGAGGGCGAGGTTGGCGGAGCGGAGTTGGCGGGAGGGGGTGTAGAAGTTGAGTCTGTTGTTCAGGTAGGCTGGTCCGGCGTTGTGGAGTGCCTTGTGAGCGTGGGTGAGGAGCTTGAAGGTGATCCTCTTGTCCACGGGGAGCCAGTGGAGGTCTTTCAGGTGGTGGGAGATGAGGCATCAGCGGGGTACGTCGAGGACCAGTCGGGCGGAGGCGTTTTGGATGCGTTGAAGGCGTCGGATGTCTTTCGCTGGGATGCCTGTGTAGAGTGCATTGCCGTAGTCTAGTCTACTGCTGACGAGGGCATAGGTCACTGTTTTTCTGGTTTCCGTCGGGATCCATTTGTAGATTCTACGGAGCATGTGGAGGGTGTTGTAGCAGGAGGAGGAAACTGCGTTGACCTGCTTGGACATGGTGAGGGCGGAGTCGAGGACGAAATCCAGGTTGCGTGCGTGGTTGGTTGGCGTTGGAGGGGGTCCCAGCGCGGAGTCCTCCCAGGCTGAGGGGGTGCGTCCGAGGATGAGGACCTCCGTCTTGTCGGAGTTCAACTTCAGACGGCTGTTTCTCATCCACTCGGCGATGGACTTCATTCCCTCGTGGAGGTTGGCTTTGGCGGTGTGTGGGTCTTTGGTGAGGGAGAGGATGAGCTGGGTGTCGTTGGCGTAGGAGAGAATGTTGAGGTTGTGCTGACGGGCCAGTTGTGCGAGGGGGGCCATGTAGACATTGAACAGCGTCGGGCTTAGAGAGGGGCCTTGGGGTACGCCGCAGATGATGTTGGTGGCTTCGGAGCGGAAGGGTGGGAGTCGGACTCTCTGGGTTCTGCCGGAGAGAAAGGAGGAGATCCAGTTGAGGGCTTTTTCTTGTATTCCGGCTTTGTGGAGGCGTGTTAGTAGGGTGCGGTGGCAAACCGTGTCGAAGGCTGCGGAAAGGTCCAGGAGGATGAGGGCTGATGTTTCGCCATTGTCCATTTGTTGTCTGATGTCATCTGTGGCGGCGAGGAGGGCTGTCTCGGTGCTGTGGTTGCGTCTGAAACCGGACTGGGAGGGGTCCAGGATGGAGTTGTCCTCGAGGTGGTGGGTGAGCTGAGCATTGACGATCTTCTCGATGACCTTCGCCGGGAAGGGGAGGAGGGAAATTGGCCGAGATGACGGTTGGGAGTGTGGAAGGTGAGTCGCTCGTTGAGGTAGGCAGGGCCAGCGTTGTGGAGTGCTTTGTGAGCATGGATGAGGAGTTTGAAGGTGATCCTCTTGTTGGCGGGGAGCCAGTGTAGGTCTCTCATATGGGCTGAGATGTGGTTGCGGCATGGGATGTCGAGGATGAGGCATGCAGAGGTGTTCTGAATACGCTGCAATTTTTTCTGGAGCTTGCCCGTGGTTCCTACGTAGAGCGCGTTGCTGTAGTCCAGTCTGCTGCTGATGAGGGTGTGGGTGACTGTCCTTCTGGTTTCGGTAGGGATCCATCTGAAGGTCCTGCGGAGCATGCGGAGGGTGTTGAAGCAGGAAGATGAGACGTAGTTGACTTGCTGGGTCACGGTGAGTGCTGAGTCTAGGATGAAACCTAAGTTGCGTGCGTGGGTGGAGGGCGTTGGTGCGGTTCCTAGGGTGGCTGGCCACGAGGAGTCGTCCCATACGGAGCGGTTGGAGCCGAGGATGAGGATCTCCGTCTTGTCTGAGTTCAGTTTTAGGCGGCTCCTCTCCATCCAGTTGGCGATGGCCTTTATTCTGTCTTGGAGGTTGGTTTTGGCAGTGGCGGGGTCCTTGGTGAGTGAGAGGATCAGCTGGGCGTCGGCATAGGAGATGATGTCGAGGTTGTGGGATCGGACGATGTTGGCGAGCGGTGCCATGCAGATGTTAAAAAGGGCTGGGCTGAGTGAGGATCCTTGGGGAACGCCGCAGATGGTCTTGGAGGCTTCAGAAAGGAAGGGAGGGAGGCGGACTCTCTGGGTTCTGCTGGAGAGGAAGGATGTGATCCAATCCAGGGCATTGTGTGGATCCCTGCGTCCTGGAGGCATGTGCGGAGGGTGTGGTGACAGATGGTATCGAAGGCAGCCTAGAGGTCTAGGAGGATGAGGGCCGCAGTTTCGCCTTTGTCAAGCATGGTCCTGATGTCGTTGGTTGTGACGATGAGGGCGGTCTCGGTGCTGTGGTTCCTACGGAATCCGGATTGAGAGATGTCCAGTGTGTTGTTGTCTTCCAGGAAGTGGGTCAGTTGGCCGTTGATGATCTTCTCGATGACCTTCGCCGGGAAGGGGAGGAGGGAGATGGGCAAGTAGTTCTTGAGATCTTCGGGGTCCGCTTTGGGTTTCTTTAGCAGAGCGTTGACTTCGGCGTCCTTCCAACTCTCTGGGAAGGTGGCAGTCTCGAAGGAACTGTTGACAATCATACCGAGTTGGGGGGCGATGATGGGGCTTGCTTTGTTGAAGACACGGTGGGGGCAGGGGTCAGAGGGTGATCTGGAGTGGATGGTGCTCATGGTTTTGATTGTGTCCTCGTCGTTGATGTGGGTCCAGATGAGCAGGAGGTTGGTGTGGCTGGGTGCATTGGGGTTTGTGGTGGCCATTGTGGTTGTGGGGGTCGAGGTGTTGAAGCTGTCATGGATGTCCGTGATCTTGCGGTGGAAGAAGCTGGAGAGGGAGTCACAGAGGTCTTGCGAGGGAGGGGCGTCGATGGAGCAGGACCTGGGTTTGGCAAGTTCCTTGACAATGTTGAAGAGCTCTTTGCTGTTGTGCGCGTTGTTGTCGATGCAATCCTTGTAGAAGGATCTCTTGGTGGTCCGGATTAGCTGGTGATGCTTGCAGATGGCTGTCTTGAGGGCGGTGTGGTTGCTATCTGTTTGTTTGTGGCGCCACTTCTTCTCGATTTTTCGGCACTCCCGCTTGGAGGCCTGAAGGTCGGCGGAGAACCAGATGGCCTTAGTGCTGGTGCGGTTGTTGGAGGTTTTCCTGATTGGGGCGAGGGTGTTGGCACAGTCGTCTATCCATTGTCTGAGGTTGAGGGCGGCTGTGCTGGGGTCGGTAGTGATGGGCAGTGGGGCACGGGCGAGGGTAGAGATTAGCTGGTCTTCAGTGATCTTGTTCCAGCTGCGGCGGGGGATCTGTTGTTGGTGGTGGTGTGTGGCGGGTTTCTGGAAGGTGAAGTGGATGCAGCAGTGGTTGGTCCAGTGGATTTCGGTGGTATGGCTGAAGGTGACGTGGCTGCTGGCAGAGAAGATGGGGTCGAGCATGTTGCAGGGGAGTTGGTGGGCGTTGTGACAAGTTGTTTGAGACCGAGGTTGGCGAGGTTGTCGATTAAGGCGGTGGAGTTACTATCGTTGGTGTTCTCAAGGTGGAAATTCAAGTCACCAAGGAAGATGTAGTCTGTAGAGGCAAGGGCGTGGGAGCTGATTAAGTCAGCAATGGAGTCACTGAACTGTGGCCGGGGGGCCTGTAGACGAGGGTTCCTCTGAGGGTGGTGTTGGGGTTGATGCGAATCTGGAAATGTAAGTGTTCAGCGGCGTCAAGGGCGTCATCAGTGTTGGTCGAGATTCTGCCGGTGTTCTTGTGGACTATGGGGATCCCTCCTCCCGGTCTGTTGGTGCGGTCTCTGCGGGTGATCTTATAGCCTTCAGGGATGGCTATGGCGATGTCGGGTTCCGAGGAGGGGTTCATCCAAGTTTCGGTGAGGAAGGCGATGTCTGGGGAAGATGAGGTGAGTAGGTCCCAGAGTTCGACAGCGTGCTTGTGGACGGAGAAGGTGTTGAGGAGGATGCAGCTGAGGTGGTTGCATTTGGTTCTGGTGTGATGTTTGGCAGCTTGGGGGCAGGAGAAGCTTCAGTTCTGGCAGGAGAAGGGTCCGTGGGTGATCTTCAGGGTGGCTTGGAAGCAGGTGGCAGAGCGGCCTGTGTTGAGGGCAAGGAGGTCGTTGGCATTGTAGCAGCGTTTGGCGGCATGGGGCCACGGGGTCTGGCGCTGGGCGCGGTCCAGGTGTGGATGGGCGTAGATGGGCTTGCCTCTGGCGTGGCCGCAATTAAGAAGGGGAGGTGGAAGGGAGGAGCAGCTGGGAGCCAGGAGTGGTGGGCGAATGGGGGTACGAGGGGGTCGGGCAGCAGGGGACGCAGCAGCGGGAAAGAGAACAGAGAGAACGGCTTAAGAGAAGCAGAAAACAGCAGAAAAAAGGCAAAAAGGCTAACAGCAAAGGAAAAAGAGTCTGAAAAACAGAGATAAAACAGTAAAAAAGGCACAAAAGAAAGACAGTTACAGGACAGACACACAATACTTACGGCAACCACTAGACACCAGGGATGAGGCGCAGGCCTGCGGGTGGTGGAGGGCCTCGAACTCGCAGCAGGTTAAATCAGGTCAGGAGTCACTAATCAACATCAATACTCAGCTGCTTGCTCAGCTGTGAGCAGAGTGATGAAGGATGGTGCATTTCACCCTCAACATACCTACACACAGAACCGGACTGCACCACTCAGTTGGCTGAACTTAAAGCTCTTATGTGGCACGGGAGCACACGGATCCAGAACAGCTCACATTGATTGTGTGTGATTTGTACTACTGAGTCCAGTCCTACAATGATTATCTCACTCATTGGCAACTGAATAGGTTCGGAGACTCAAAGGGGAACACCATAAAACATAGGACTCTGTGGGGAGGATGGCTGATCTTAAGGGTAAGCTACCAGATGCTCATGTAGTGCATTCATTGGGCCATCAACGTGTAAGAGTACACGTTATTGGAAACACTTTGGCTGATGAAGCGGCCAAATCCGCAGTAGCTACAGCTTCTGTTCATGCAGTGACTCATTCTCAAACAAGATTGGATAATGAAATTCAGGCTGTTGTGAAAGCTTTGGCTGAAGGCAAGCCACTTCCAAAAGCATACCCTAGGTATTCCTATCATATCAGTGCACAGAATGTTGACTTTGCGATAATTCCCGGAGTGGAAGGTTGAGTGATTCCCAACCAAGACCAAAGATTAGAGCTTATCAAAGCAGTGCATGAGGGTGTTGCATCTATACATACTGGTGTCGTGGCCCCAATGTCACTCTTACAGAAACGCTTCTGGTGGCCGAGTCTCTACAAACAGAACATCCTTTGCTGTAACATTTGTTCAGCAAATAAAGGGCTCAAACATCAACTGTCCCCTGCAGACATCCCTCTTCGTATCCAATAGGCCACTACAATGTGTGTACCTGAACACACATTGTGGTCCCTTACAACCTGATGGTGCATACAATTACATCTAAATTGCTACTGATTGTTATTCTAGATTCCTGTGGGTATGGCCACAGCAGTCAGCTGATGCTCGAACTGTTATAAAAGACTTGCTTGTCTTTATCAGTACAAATGCAGTTGTAGCATTCCACTCGGGCCAGCTCCCTGCTTTTGCCTCTAGGGCATTCAGTGACACCTTGAGGATGATGGATGTTGAACTCTATTACTCTTCCCCATGTAATCCAGAGGGACATTCTGTTATGAAGAGAAGGGATCATGACCTAAAGCGGTCCTTAACAGCTAAAGTATTAGGTTCAGGCTGCAGTTGGCTTCATCAACTATATGGGGTCCAGAGAACACTGAATAATCTGCCAAGTCTTTCCTTGGAGTGGGACACTTCTTCTGAAGTCCTCTTTGGGAGACCTATGTATGTCCCAGATTTAGATGGCCTTGGTTTGGTGGCATCAGACACACCTTTTGACATAATTGAACGTCTCACTGTCTTACAGGAGCTTCAGTAATTGTGTGATGATAATTCATCCGCCAGTGCTGCCACCTTAGGAATGAGGAATTTGCAAACAACTTCTACAGGCTGGATTCCTAAAGTTGGGGATCCGCTTTGTGAGAAGACTGCTGTGAAGCTTGAATTTGGCCCATCTTACAGATCACCCGTTCTAGTTCTGGGGATCCAAGGTACCAGAACTGTCATTCTCCCAACGCTGCCAGGTTCCCAAGGGTACAAAACCCAGTACCAGAGAGACTGGCATCCAACACTCCTGGGCCTCACAGATTACTCCCTCTATTTGCTTCTCATGGTAAGCCCCAAGAGCACTGGGGTCTCACTGCTTTTGGCTCTCCTTGGACAGTCAGACACACCTCCTGCAGATTTGGCAGTTTGGCAGGCTCCTTCTCTGAGCAGCCATGCTGACTTCTAGGTACTTCATGTCAGAGGAACAGATTCTCCCAGCAAGGTAAGCTGCTAAGTGATATCTCCTCACCTCTGGGAAGCTGGTTGTCAGACAGATACCTGCTCTGGTTGCACAGATGTCATTTGAGTACTTTGCAGTGCAATCCCTTTCTTGGTCAAAAAGAACTTGGACTAGACCAAAATGTGGATCAACAGCTCCCACTTATAGAAAGCTATGCACACAGGAGATGTAGATTCTCTAGCTGCACTTTCAGAATCAGTTTGGGGTGGTTATCCTTTCAAGTGGACTTTTTACAGGCTGCTTTCCAAACACAGTTTTTGTGTAATGTGATGGCCCTCACAGGTGTAAGCTTTCTGCACCTGGCATTCAATAGCCACACTGAAATGTCATAAGAGGAAAGATAAAAAGCTGGCATCACTAACAAGACCAATTTTGCCCAGGACAACACAACCTGCGGTCCCAACATTCACCCTCACATCTACCAAATGGCAGCGCTACAAGAATATTAATAAACAGCTCCTCTCCTTGCCTCCTTGCCTAAGTCACCTCGCTTTAACTTCAGGAATGTCAGCAATACACTACCATTGTCTTTGAAAACAACCACACCTCCATCTTGTGCACATGCACAGGTCATGGGTAACAAAGATGGAGTCAACAGTCTTTCTTTGCTCTGGCACACTCGTACACCTATTACATGTGACATACAAGCCATATACACAATCATGCACAACATCGACTTGGGATGTTAGTGCTATGGTCTGGGTTAGCATGTAGAAGTGGAACTGTACACAAATGGGTCAGTATGACTCCACTCCAGTGACACAGATAAACAGATCTGATCACAACTATTGATTTACATGGTACACTGCCACCACTGCTCTACATGCTAAACCAATCAGAGGAACAGGAGTTAACTGTCAGCAAAAGGTATACCCCTTCAGGTAAAGGGCCTCACTCTGTGCACACACTAGATCAGCATGAGGCTACAGCCAGAATAATAAAAAAAAGAATAGCATTCTTTTGTTTAATTTGTTTGAATATAATGGAGAAATTCACTGGCTCAACATCAAAACACAACCCAATGAAAAACCCTGAACCACTTTAAAGAACATAGGTGGTCATTATGAACATGGCGGGAAACACTGCACTGCTGGCAGTAGAGGTAACTACCACCAACAGGCTGGCGGTCCAGTACCGAATAATGAAGCCAATGAAAAACAAGCAGCGGGCCATCCACCCACCGCCATTTTGGTAGTCCAGTCTACGATGGCGGAGGCCATCTTCAGCCTGGCGGAAAGGCCCTACCTGCCCACCATATAATGAAACACCACACCGCCATCAGTCCCGGGACGGGAACCACCGCCAGGCAAAGTGTGGCAGAAATGACCCATATAAAGGGAAACACTCACCGGAGGCACACAGAACACGCCGACTCACACATGGAGCAAGAGTTGGAAATAATCCCAGTGCTTCTCCTTGCCATATTTCTCCAGGATCGTGAACGACGACGAAGATGACGACGGTAAGTACCGCAGCCTAGTACACATGGGAAGAAAGGGCACAGTTACACACCCACCCACACCTCCCACACCACAATGTACCACCAACCCCTCCCACCATCCCAAGCCATACATACCATAACAAAATGTACTTACCAGTCACAAGCCAACAAATACCTGCATCATTGCACACACCTGTGCACACCACACCCCCACAGCGAAATGCTGCACAATGGCTCAATATTGCACCAACATGCCTGCTGTGCACTAAAATGTATTGTTAAAAAATAAATATTAATTTTCAAACAGGGCTATTGGCCAGTCCATTTCAAAGTCCCGGAAGGACAAATATAGCCCACACTTGAGTCCTACTATGGTAAAGGAAACTCCACTGAGAAGAGGCATCAATGAGGCACCTCAGGGAATAGGGCCTGGTGGTGGCGGGGGTACACCGGGTGGTGACTCAGGTCTTGAAGGCGGGGTCTTGGGCTTAGGTTTAGGAGGTGGAGGTGGAGGTGGAGAGGGTTTGCGCTTGCCCTTGGAAGGAGGTGAGTTGGGCTGGACCGGGGGGTGGTAGAGGGACGTGGGGAAACATGGGGCTTCTTCCTCCCTGGGGAAGGGACACAGGAATGGGAAGGGCGGACTGGGGCGGACTTTGATGAGAAAGGGGTGGACTGGGCTAGGGCATGGGAATGTTTAGGGGCAAGACGGGGTGGACCAGTGGGTTCAAACAGGTCAACACAGGAGAGGAAAAGCTTCTTAGGTGCAGTTGGAGGGGATTTAAAGCTAGGTCTGGGAGAGGAGGTTGAGGGAGTGGTGGTATGAGGTGTAGGTTTTCTGAAAGTGGATGCAGGTGCCTGTTTAGTCTGCTTATGTATGGTGGGTGTATGTGGTGTGGATGAGTGTGAGCGTTTGAGTGTTTTGGGAGGAGGAGGGGTGGACACAGTGTGAGAAGACAGGCTGCCAGTGTAGATGGATGTTGTGCGGGTGTCTGCAGGTCCGGTGAGTGTGCTGCAAGTGTCTGTGAATGTAGTCGTGGTGAGTGCAGGTGTGGTGTCTGGGGTGCATGACTGGACATCAACTGTTGTGGTGACTGCAAGAATTGGGGCAGCAGCAGTGACTGAGGGTGCAGTGCATGTGGGTGTGCATGGTGAGGTGACAGACAGGGAGGAGGGGGAGGCTGACACAGTGGGGGAGGTGGATGTTGTTGTGTGTGCTTTGGTATGTTGGGTGTGTGCCTGCCTGTGGTGGGAAGTATGGTGCTCGTGTTTCTCAGTGTGCTTCTTGTGTGGCTGCCTGTATGTGTGCTTGGGATGGATGAAGGGAGTGGGGTGCTAGAAGGGGTAGAGGTGGTGGGAAAGGGGACGGAAAGACCAGGGACACTGGCTGCCATCAAAGAGGAGGCCAGAGCTTGAAAAGATCTATGTAGGCCAGACATGGCACCGTGAATTACTTCCAGGAATGCATTGCATTGCCGCATCTGGGATGCTAGCCCCTGAATGGCATTCACAATGGGTGTCTGCCCTATAGAGATGGTTCTCAGGAGGTCAATAGCCTCCTCGGTGAGGACAGCAGGGCTGACTGGGGCAGCGGATGAGGTGCCTGGGCGAAGGAGACACCCACCCTCCTGGGTGGGCGGGCGAGGGCAACCTGGTGGGGAGCAACTACGAGGGGGGTGGTGGAATGGGGGGTGGCGGGAGATGACAAAGAATGGGAGAGCCCACAAGGGTCCACCACCACCAGGGAGCTGCCATTGGAGGAGGTATCAGAGTCACTAGCTCCATTGGTGGTTGCCTCCCCCATGGTACTCCCCTCGCCCTCCAACCCACTGGTCCCCTTGGCATCGGTTAAATTTGCTTCCTGGGAACCATGGGCTGCAGCATCCCCACTCGCGGGTGTCACAGCTCCCTCACCAGATGATGCTAATGTACACAGAGACACAAGAGCACAGGGGTGGGGAAACAAAACAAGAATGAAGTGTGTCAATTCCAAGAAAAATGTACATGTTGGCACATATACACTCCCACCCAGCTCAGGCACAAACCCTCAGCAGACACAACACATGTTATGAATGTGCCCCTCACTGGTAGGCATGACCCCACAATACACTACATTCCCATCTTGCCGCACTACTCTGATACACTTTGTGACGTGAACCAATGAGAGACAATGGCAAGCCAACACGTCTACAAGTTCATGAGGCTACATTTAATACAATGGTCCAAACAGGAGACCCTTCACAGGCCTACATACCCTGCCAAAACTATCTACGACACTATCCAATGGACGTGGAGGGGGCAGGACTGCAGGGACACAACTGTCTATGTGCCTGGCACTACTATGCATGCACCCCTTAGCATCTAACTACACTCATCATAGTGGCATCACAACAGTGTTGGCACTCACCCCCTTGTGGCTGCTGTGCTGCCTTCAAGTGCACATCAAAATCCGGATAGGCCACCGCCAGAATGTGGGCCATTAGGGGGGTCAGGGTCTGAGGGGCACCCCTCCCTGGTTGGGACGCCTTCCCCAGCAAGGCCTTTCCGGTCTTCCTGGCCCAGCGCCTCAGGTCCTCCCACCGCTCTCTGCAGTGGCTGCTCCGTCAGTTGTAGACCCCCAGGGTCCGCACTTCCTTGGCGATGGCTTGGCATAGTCCCATCTTCTGATGGGCGCTGACCTGCATGGGACACACAGAGTAAAGAAACAGACGTCAGTGTGGGTGCCTCATACACAAATTCCATGCCCGTTCATACTGACATGGCCCATGGAGACATGCATATGGACAAATGACAAGCCGAAACTGACAGACACACTACAGGTGAGCAGCCACACAGAGAGCAAAAATGCATACAGGCATCTGCCACATTCACACACATCCAAGGAGGTCAGATAGCAACTCACCTGCTCCTCTGGTTGCCCATACAACTTGGCATACAAGGTTAGGGCCCCGTCCACCAGCTTCTCATTCTCCTCTGCGGTGAAGGCCAGGGCCCATTCCCCTGTAACACGCGCCATCTCAGGGACCAGAGTCAGGACACAGCAGCACACGCAGTGGAGTTCTTCGTAATGCAGGAGTCAAGTGTCAAAGGCCTGTCAAAATGGCGGTACATTCCACGGCGGTGTCCACCCTCACCACCAGCGGCAATCATGATTGGTCCATGATGACAACCATGTAATCCAATGATCAGGTGCACAGCGGTGAACACCGCCTACTGCCATGATGACTAACGCAAGCAGAATGAAGTCACTTCCACACTACAATACCTGGATGGCAGGAGGCTGTCATTTTGCTTCCTCCACGTCTCCATAGCTTGGCCGGGGGCCTCATCCATGGTCCCATCCTCTCTCCCCTTCGTTGAGAACTGACATGAGTATTGGTCCCCCACATGTAATCATGGATGGAAGTGTGTCTACACTGTGATGCCATTATGACTGAGACACCTCAACACACATTAGCCTGACGGACTACCTCGTTCTTTGTGTGTGTGCATTACATATGTGTCACATTGTAAAAATGAATTGTGTCACCATGTGATGCAATTGTATGTCCAAATTCAAAATGTGTTCCTTTATCACCCATAGGTACAGACCCATGTGGCGAGGGAGAGCCCCATCTGTTCACAGACCCCTAGTAGATCTGGCCACTATGGAGGAACTTCACATCATCATATCTTACCTACTTAATCAAGCTACAATCCTTGACCTCTGTGCAGTAATGGATCCTGTTCTGAAGCCGGGACATAGGACTCACCATAACATACCTACAACTGTGCAGGTACTATCTTTGTTCCATTTTTTGGCCACAGGCTCATTTCAAGAGACAGTGGGCATGGCTGCAGGGGTATCTCAGCCAATGTTCAGCCACATCCTGTCTAATTTCCTGAATGTATTTGTTCAACACTCGCAAAGTTATGTCACGTTTCCCCAAAGGGCTGATCTCACTGCCATCAAATCAGGATTCTAGGCCTTTGCAAATATCCCTGTGTGATAGGTGCCATTGATGGAACCCACATAGCCCTCATACCCCCAAGAGTGAATGAACAGGTGTATCGGAATTGTAAAAACTATCACTCCATGAATGTCCAATTGGTGTGTACTGCTGATCAGTACATTTCACATGTCAATGCAAGGTTCCCAGGATCAGTCCATGATTCCTTTGTCCTGAGAAACAGCAGTGTGCCACACATGATGGGACAGCTACAGGGGGACAGAGCTTGGCTCATAGGTGAGTGTGTATGACTGGATCAGTTACATAGCTGACAGCCAGGCTGTATGCAAGTAAGATGTGTGTGTGTTTCAACCCTCTTTTGCCCACTATTGCAGGGGATTCTGGCTACCCCAACATGCAATGGCTCCTGACACCTGTGAGGAATCCCAGGACAGATGCAGAGAGGAAATATAATGAGGCACATGGTCGTACTAGGAGGGTGATTGAGCGCACCATAGGACTCCTGAAAGAAAGATTTAGTTGCCTCCATCTCTCTGGAGGATCTTTGTGCTATGTCCCTGACAAGGTGTGTAAGATAGTGGTGGCCTGCTGCATACTGCACAACTTGGCTGTGAGAAAAGCTATCCCACTTCTGGAGGAGGAGGATGCTGTCCAACTAACCCTGTCACCTCAGAGGAGAGATGAGAGTGATGGTGAAGAAGAGGGGGAAGATATCAACTCCAGGACCCAGCTAATCCGGCTATACTTCCAGTGACTCTCAGGTACTGTTCTATGATGCTGATGGCTTCACTGCATTGTTTCAGGCTGACTCATGTAGTAAGTACTGTGGTGTCCTTTACCAGTGAAAATGCAAAATCATGACTGAAGTGGCAGATGCCAGTGCACTCAATGGAATGTACAGTGTGACATACTTCATACACTACAGTCTGGAGGATCCCCTCCTGCAATAAAAGTGGCATTATGATGGTAACTGCCTAATAGATTCACATTCACAATTGATAACTCATATTGATTAAGGACAGATATTTTGAGTGCACAGGTATATTTATTCAACGTCAATACATGCATGAGTGTTGGGATAGTGGAAGGGAGTGGGCAAATGGTGAACAACATACTCAGGTACAAATGCTCAGCTGTTGGTTGCACAGGGGTATCATCCATGGGGCCATTGGAAGATGGTGTGATGGCAGTGGCACGTCAACTAGGTAGCTCAGTGGCACACAAGGGAGACAGTTCAGGGCAGAGTCACTTCTTAGCGCTGAGCTTGGTTTTGGCTGGTGTTTCACTGGGATGTCTGCGTCTGAGGGCACGTTTGCGAAGGTGCAGCTGGGCTGCAGGGGTAGGGGTGCTGGTGTGCCCGTGAGTCCTCTGGCAGTGTCACCAATCAAGTGGATGCTGCAGATCTAGATGGCAGGGAAGTGTCCTGGCTAGTGTAAGGGGCCTGCAGGTGGGTGGAGGGCTCAGGCTGGATGTTTGTCTGGGGCTGCAGCACACCTGCAATGGAGGCCATGGTGGCATTGAGCTGTTTCCATTGCTCCATGGCTTCTTGGTGGTGTGCTACCTGCAGCCTCGGATTCTGCTCCAAGGTGGCCAGGATATGGCCCATCCTGTCCTGGGAATGGTGGTATGCTCCCAGGACCTCATAAATCACCTCCTGGGCTGCAGCATCCATCCTTGGGCCACCTCCCTGGGCCACTAATGCCCTCCCACTGACCCTAACCCCCTGTGCCTTTGTCCTCTGCACAGGTCTGGCATTCCCACTTGCAATTGGCCCTTCATCATCCTGCCTGGTGGTGGGTGGAGACTCGGGCCTCTGTACATGTTGGCAGCCAGCCAGTGGCCTGGTGACACTGGTTTGGGGTCGTTTGGCCAGAGTTGATGGTGGTGGCTGAGTGGTAGGGGTGCCAGTGGTGTCCTGGGTGGGCTTCTGGAGGG
This sequence comes from Pleurodeles waltl, assembly GCF_031143425.1. Taxonomy (NCBI): domain Eukaryota; kingdom Metazoa; phylum Chordata; class Amphibia; order Caudata; family Salamandridae; genus Pleurodeles; species Pleurodeles waltl. The sequence goes on along the minus strand of NC_090437.1, from coordinate 1,316,641,807 downwards.
TGACTGTCCATGGGCCAGGGATTTCCTCTGTGTCCAGACATCCCTTTGCACTCTCCTGAGTGGGGCCTCTGTCTTCAGGTGGAGGACTGACACTCCTTGACCTCTCTGTCCGGGTGGCATGGGTGGTGGTGCCTGTGTGTGAGAGAATAGAGATGTGGGTGTCCTACACTTTCTTGTCAATTGCCACACTGGTCAGCAGTAATTGGTGGTTGGATTACCATGTGGTGTCATGCAAGGTTTCTTTGTGTACATTTAGATGCATTTATTGAGGGGGGTGGTGGTGCATTGTGGGTGTTGTAGTGCTACTGGGATTACACGCATGGGTTGGTGACTGTGCACAGGGGGCTGGATGGTGATTTGTATGGATATGAGTGTGTGGGTGTTGTGGACTGGGTAGGGGATGGGGTCCTGGTCGTAGTGAGAGGGATGGGGTGATGCATGCATTGTAGTTGTGCTGACTGTTAAGGTATTGTAGTTGACTTACCTTACTCCAGTCCTCCAGTGAGTTCAGTGTGGCCCTCCGGGTGCACAATAACCAGGACCTTCTCCTCCCAGCCGGTGTATTCGGAGGGAGGAGGTGGGGGACCACCACCAGTCTTCTGTATGGTGATGTTGTACCTGGATGCCATGGAACGAGCCTTCCCGCGCAGGTCATTCCATCTCTTCCTGATGTCCTCCCTTGTGCGTGGATGGTTTCCCACTGCGTTGACCTTATTGACTATCATCTGCCATAGCTCCATCTTCCTGGCCACAGGTGTCTGTGCCCCGAATAGGTGTGGCTCGACCCTGAGTATTTCGCTCACCATGGTCCTTAGCTCCCTGTCTGTGAAGCGAGGGTGCTTAGGGGATGCCATGGTGTGTGTTGTGGGTGGTGTGTTGTAGGTGTATTGGTGAGGGTACTGTTGAATGGTTGGGTGTGTGGCTTGTGATGGTGGTTGTGCTATGTATGTGATTTGGTGGTATATTTGTGTGTGTGTGTGACTTGTGTGATAGTGAGTTCATTGTATGCTTGTTGTGTTGTCAATATCTGTCGTGCTATTGGTGTTGCAAAGGATTGTGGGGGGAGTATGTGTGTGTTTTAAAGTGTTGTGGATGTGTGTCAGGTGTGTGGTTTACAAACTTGCCAATGTGTGCATTTGTTGTTGGGGGTCCGATTGCTGGTCGTGGCAGTCCGTACTGCCAATGGTCGTTCGACATTCACTGTCCGCTGAGCTGATTTATGCATCATTATTTGGTGGGTGGGGGATTTGTCTGCATGGCGGTGGCGGGGTGAGGTGTACTGCCTTTCCGCCGTCATTGGTCCTGGCGGTGGGTGGAGGTTACAAGATTTTTGGAGGTTTGTCTTTTTGGCATCATTATAAGGAAGTGTGAAGTTTACCGCCACTGGCGGTCTTTTGTTCACCGTCAGCATGGTGGCCGGCGGTGATTGCCGCCAAGTTCATAATGAGGGCCATAGAGAAAAATGTAATTCGAAAAAATGACACAAATTATTTTAAATCCAATAAGGGGAAATGGGGATGTAATTTTTTTTAATGTTAGGGCAAAACGCAGGAAGAAAAAGTAACACACCAATCAGAATTCACTGTTTGTGATTGACTTGCACCAAGGAGCAATTATGGATCCGGCGGAGAGATAGCCAGTGTGGTGGCAACCTCCCCGTCGGAAGTTCGGTGGACGGTGCAAACCCACGCTTGCTATGGCGGTCGGACCACCACACACAGGGCAGTCCGACCGCCCTATTATGACCGTGGCAGATGGGCCACGGTCCGACCTCCAGCACCAACAGGTTGCCGACTGTTGGCAGCCTGGCGGTCGCAATCCGCCAGGGCACCACTGGGGATTATGAATCCCCTTTCCGCCAGCCTTTGCATGGCGGTTTCACCGCCATGCAAAGGTTGTTGGAAAGGGGGAGCCTCAGGGGCCCCCAGGGACAGCCCCGTTGCACATTTCAATGCCTGAATTACAGGCAGTGAAATGTGCGATGGGTGCTGTCGCACCCAACGCACCACAACATTGCGCCCGGCTCGATTATGAGCCGGCGTTAATGTTGTGGTGAGTTTTCCGCTGGGCCAGCGGAAAACTCCTAACAGGGCAGGCAGCATACCGCCAGCACTGGCAGTATGCTGGCTGTAGTGGCTTCGGCGGTCTTTCAAGTAGACCGCCAAAGTCATAATGAGGTCCTAAATCTAATGTTTTGAAAGTGATTCTTCCTATTTATTTAGAAAAAGAATCTGACTTCGTCATTTCAAGTAGACCGCCAAAGTCGTAATGAGGTCCTAAATCTGATGTTTTGAAAGTGATTCTTCCTATTTATTTAGAAAAAGAATCTGACTTCGTCATTGAATTGGATTTTAACTATGAAAAACAGTGGTTGAATCATCTCTATATTGTATTCCAGACTAGAGTTTGGAAAAACAGTAATTTATTAGTACTTCAGTTTTTTGTCATAGGATAGCTACAGCCAGGAACAGTAAAAATAGCTTTTAGTGGGTAGGCATTGTAGGTCCTAAGGTCCAGGAATCCGTCTTCAGTGCTTTGCAGTCAGATGTGGTCTTTGCAGAATCTCCTATCACAACTTTAGTGTGTTTCTGGGGAAGTAGGGTAACTTTACTCCTACTTTTCAGAATCTTGGGGTGGGATATCTTGGACACCCTTAGTGTTTTCTTACACTCCCAGCGACCCTCTACACACTACACTAGGCCTGGGGTCCCTAAGTGGTTCGCATTCCACTTTCTTAGTATATGGTTTGTGTTGCCCCTTAGGCCTATTGCATCCTATTGCATTCTACAGTGTTTGCACTACCTTTCTAACTGTTTACTTACCTGATTTTGGTTTGTGTGTATATTTTGTGTATTTTACTTACCTCATGAGAGAGTATATCCTCTGTGATATTTTTGGCACATTGTCACTAAAATAAAGTACCTTTATTTTTAGTAACTCTGAGTATTGTGATTCTTATGATATAGTGCTATATGATATAAGTGGTATAGTAGGAGCTTTGCATGTCTCCTAGTTCAGCCTGAGCTGCTCTGCTAGAGGTACCTCTATCAGCCAAAGCTGCTAGAACACTACTAATCTACTAATAAGGGATAACTGGACCTGGCACAAGGTGTAAGTACCATCAGGTACCCACTATAAGCCAGGCCAGCCTCCTACACCTCCTTCCAGGCCTTCTTACCCCCTCCTGCAGCTGCAATTTCTGCCTTCACTCAAAACAGAGAAGCAGTGGTAGGCTCACCAAAAACCATGTCAAACTGGCCTGGAAGGCCTTTATGGCTATAAGACAAGTTTTGCTATCAACTGTTGCTGCATTATTGCAGTGAGGTACCAGATTTAGAATCTGGTGTAAACGATTGAGGCTTCCTGTGGAAGCCATGCATAACATATAAAAATAGTACATATTTATTATTTGATTTAAACAGTACATATTTATCATTTCATTTAATCAGATAAGACATTTGTGCTATTTACATATTTAAAAAAAAAATTATATTTTTTTATATTTAAATATTTTAAATAATTTAATTTAACATTATTTCCTATGGGGTTTTTCTTTCGGCCACGGTTGGCCATGTGTAGTGCTGGACATACTACAAAAGTGTAATTTACTTCATCTGTGTGGACCGACGCATATATGCAAAAAGAAATCTGGGCGCAGTCTACAGAAAGAGGTGAAGAAACTCAGATCTACAGACAGCTCCATTGAAGACCTGATCTTACAACTAGACAATAGTTTGAGAGATGTGGAGGGTAGGTCTGGCTCTGTAATCTCCTCTTCATTGAATTCTCAGAGTGAGTGGATAGAGCAGAACCAATTTTTTTTGGGAATAATGGATCACAGATGTCCTTAGACCTGATGGCCTATTTGAACTTTTAGGGGTGCAGAGGGCGCATAGAGCTTTGGCCCCTCCTATGCCACTGAGTGCACGTATGACGCCATTCATAGTGACAATTTTTAATTACCTTGACATTGGTGCTGATTAGGGTTCAGTAGATGGGTTATCCTATTCACTGTATTACAAGTGCCATTGGATATAGTGCATTTGTAATATGCGGGACGGGATATCCATTACGTTTGTGACTAAGTAATCCATCCTCAAAATATCTATATCATGCCCACAGATGTGATACTACAGTCAGTTAAGAGAGCTGGAGATCTTAAATATGAGGGACGGATAATAAGGATGTTTCCTGACTACATACAGACTGTCCAAAAGCTTTTATAGTCATTTGCAGAGCTAAAAACAAATGCAGAAGATTATCAATATGAAATATGTGTTTCTGTATTCTCCAAAACTATGTTTACTAATTGATGGAAAACGACATTACTAAATAACCATAGACAAGGTATGGAACTGGCTTGAGCTACATCTGGTGGTTGACAGTCTGAAGAAATACCAGTCACAGGAAGCGTGTGGGTGGGGGACCAGATTGTCGACAAGAAGGCCATAGACAACAACAATGCCCACACAGGATGGTGCTGGAATAGTGGTAAGGCAGGATAGTATGATTGCTCTGGAGTGTCATTAAGACATGCAGACTCCTGGTTTGGGGTTATGGATCAGAGGAGACTGAGACAGAATCAACTACATGTGCAGAAAACAGAGACCTAATGGAGTGATGGAGATAGAAGGATGTTGAGTCACCTGTGGAATTTGAAATATATACTATTTAGAAAATAGGGGAAATGTTTGTCTTGCTGAGGGACTGGGAGGAATATCTTTAAGTAGTAGCAGAGCTGAATTACTGGGCACAAAAAGTCCTTATGCGAGGTAAAGTAAGTGGAGAGCTGTAGCCTGGGGGTAAGGGTACTCTATTGTGTATTTTTTCTTATCATATACAATTAGGAGCCCTTGAGGCCAGGATGAAATTGTGCTAAGAGTGAAAGATTGAGTCCCTTGGGCTAGACATCCCCACTCGTGTATGTGAATAGAATTGTAGAAACTGTAGGTTAAGCATGTTAGGAAAACATTTGTGCTCTGGACTTTTCTGGACTTGAAAGTAGGCTTGGGAGACTCTGGTGGGTTGCCAGTGACCCCTGTGTTGATTGACAGTAGAATAGACTGTGGACAAGACACTGAGGGGAATGAGAATTTGACTGAGTGAGTTTGAAATTGTATAGATGGGGCGGTGGGCAGGCACACTTGGTTTGCTATGTTTACCTAGGGCGAGTTTGGTGTTTAATTTTTGGAATTTTGGGGAAATGAGGCTTTACAGATGATGGGCATAATATCCCTACAGATTGTGTGTGCCCTGAATAACTAAGTGAAAAGAAATAAAGTGCCCTAACATGCCATGATATTAGGATAGCATTTTTATAGGAAACACGCCTGGTTTATAGGAAGAAACAAACAATTGTGAAGAAAGAGAGGAGACCACTGTTTTCTTATACATTCTTGACTTATACTCATAGAGTGTCAGTATGGCAAGCTCCAAATGCACCCTTTCAGCTACAAAATGCTAACGCTGATGTAAAAGGCAGATATATACTGGCTTGTGGCCTTCTATATTAGTTTGAAATATGTCTTGTGAATGTGTATGCTCTAATACTAAATAAAGGGCACGATTTCCAAAGGTAAAGTTAGACCAAAAGTCTAATTTGACTTCTTTTTGGTATTCACAAAGGTAAAGTTAGACCAAAAGTCTAACTTTACTACTTTTCGGTATTCACAAAGGTAAAGTTAGACCAAAAGTCTAACTTCATTGGAAGTAAAGTTAGACTTTTGGTCTAACTTTAGCTTTGTTCATACTGAAAAGTAGTAAAGTTAGACTTTACCTTTGTGAATCGTGCCCTAGGTCTTTTTTTAGGGCTTTAAGGTACGTCTTTACAATGTATACAGACATCCCTGTGTAAGATACTGGGGTATTGAATAAGGGTGGTGAATACAGACCTCAAATAGTAACTACAATCCTTGTAAGGATTAGTCACTAAATCAACGTGAGCTCAACGTCCTGGTAGTTATGCGACAGAGCAGGCAGGCTTAACTTAAACGCAATGTGTAAAGCATTTATGCAGAACTCAAATAATTATAATGTCAAAACACAACATATGAAAAATCCCAAACTAATTTAGTAAAATGAGTACATTTTAATAAATAAAATGATATCAAAACAAATAAATCTGGAGACATTCATTTTTAATCTTTAATGTTCAAACTTGCTCCAGAAAGTGTTAAGCACAAACCCTGGTTATTTGGTCGCGCTTGACCAGGACAAAGGTAAGGTTTAAAGCCGACTGCAATAGAGCACAAGTTAGACACTAGGACCATGTTCATTCTAGTGAAGGCTTTTGCCTTTGGGCTTAGCCTATAGAATGGAAGTCAGAAATCCTCAGAGGGCAAGGCAGCAGGCTGTGGCCAAAGATATCTCCATGTCATAAGATAACTGTTGGTCTTGGTGAGAAAGTTCAGAGGAGGAGAAATTTGAATTTTGCACCCAGAGAAGGTCCCTCTCCAGTCGGATACTTTTTGAGCCTTCGACCCTTGAAAATTTGTAATTTCATATTTAGTAACTTTTTTGGATCTCGGTTTCTTCCAGCAGAGCAAGACTGGTGGTTGTAGCTTAAGAAGGCTCCACAAAGCTGGTTACTTTCTCTACAAGGTCTAACTTAATCTAATGTGCTGCTGCAGAGAAGAGCATATTGGGAACAATCGGAATGTTTGGCCCAGTGGTGATGCACCTTTGTCGGCTAACCTTACTGGGTTGGTCCCAGTATCTCATCGGTTCTCAGAACTAGGCCCAGGCATAGAACTCTGCTCCGCCAGCAGAGTATGCGGCCTGGCATAGAGCAAGGTTTGTTCACATGCGCAACATTGGGTTCTGGTGTTCTCTTGCGGATGCCGCAATACTCCCGGGCCACTCGCGAGTGAGTTCAAGAATTTGCGAGAATTCACATTTACCTGCGCTGCTTCCAGCCACGACGACGGCCAAAACAGTCCTTCACACAAGCGCAAATGCACCTGGAGTAGATTTGCTACTTGAGAAACATCTAAATCCAGTCAAAAAGTAGTTTTTAAGTGGATTTTCTTCTCCAATGGGCCGTTCAAGTTGTTTTTTATTGTGAGAAGCCTTTGTTTTTTTTCAAACAGGAAGGAAGTGCCCCAGAGACTCCAACTTACAGCAGGCTCCTTCCAGTGCTTTGTGCTTCTCCTGGTCAGTTTTCACTTAGATTTTGAGTTGGAAGGATCACATCACTCTCTTTGTCTCCTGGATATACCTTTAGATTTAAGGACTTTGTTCTGTGAAATCACACCAGCAAGTTCCAAAACTATTGAGTAAGGGTGTTGTTTGTTTGCTTGGGCATGTACCAATATTGTTTTGTACTTTAATTTGATTTTAAAAATGTATAGTGGTTAGTAGCCTGGAGTTCAAGTATGGGCCTAGTTATTCATTTTGCATTTCATTGAGTTTTCATCTTTTGTAAAGGAAAATTGTTGCACAAAAATACATATTTCTGCATGAAATACATATTTCAGTGGTATATGTTTTTAAAACCTAATTTAGGGCAGGGATGGCATTGGATTAAATGTTAAAAATGTTGGCTATTGTTAGCTTTTCATATTTTTGCAAAAAGTGTATATGTTGTGTGGTAATATTTGACAGCATAGGAGGATGTGTGTACTGTTGTGGATTTTTTTGACAGTTAATTTTCGTGTTTTGCATTGCTGAATTAATGTTAGTGTTTCTTCAGTGTTACAAGCATGCCTCTTTATGGCTAGTGTGTGTGTGCACGTGTGTTTGTCATCATCCACCATGTGTATTTATTCTCCATACCATGTGGCCAGGGGCCATTTTGTGTAGTCTATGTCCTTAGGCTTGCATGTGTTGTTTGTTCTCCATGCCTCCTTGTTCGTAGTTGTTGTTTGACCATGTGGCTGGCGTTCATTTTCTCCATCAAGCCAGTGTGTCTTTGCCATAGGCTTTCATGTGTTCTTCTTTGTTCTCCTCGCTCCTTGTTGTTGTTGTTTGATCAAGTGGCTGGCAGCCATTTTGTACATGCAGCTAGTGTTCCTTCGCCATAGGCTTGCATGTGTTCTTTCTTTGTTCCCCATGCCTCTTTGCTCTTTGTTGTTGTTGTTTGATCATGTGACTAGTGGCCATTTTGTCAATCCAGCCAGTGTACCTTTGCCATTGGCTTGCATGTTGTTAGAAATGGGGTCTCTGGTTCGCTAGGGTATGCGCCTCGCCAGGCAGAAACCACCACTCTAGTCAGGGCGAGTAAATAACACACTAAAGATAACCTATGCTCAACCCCGGTAGCTTGGCACAGAGCAGTCAGGCTTATTCACAGAGGTGATGTGTAAAGCGTTTGTACAACACACTCACACTAGTGACACAATAAATACCCCACAAAAGAGACCCCACACCAAGATGTCTAAAAATATAAAATATAGTATACATAAATCATAGAGCAATATGACATAAATCAGTCTCTACTTTGCCAGCAGGCAATTGTCACCAACATCACCATGGGTGCAACAAGGAAACTACTCTTAGGCTGCAAAACATTGTGGAAGAAAACACTACTGTGCCTATTATGCAGTTATCATGCTAGACTTGTTGTCCTGACAACGCAAGGCAAAGCACACAGGTTATAACATTAGGACATGTATTGCAGGTTATGTCACCTCTGAATTATCACCGGTTACCCTGACAAGGCCAGTGGCTAAAACGATATACAGTCTGACACAGGCATGGAAATGCAGAAGATCCAATGGAATTATGAAGCATCACAATGGGGCAAATACAGTGATCTTGTGGGAGGCATGACACATAAATCACTGGGAGACCATAAGCACCTTGCAGATAAAGCAGCTAGCATTCATTATCTTGTTAGTGACAAATCAAAACGACATAGACTATTCCTCCCAGGCATGAACTGCATCATGTTGCAGCAACAGGTACCCAACTCATTGTACTAGTGAAAAAACTGTAGAAGGCACCTCAAATGACCACATAGAATCATAGCACACAGCAGACTCTTGCTCATATCAGTCAGATTGGGAGGAGTAGTAGGGAACTTTGCCCAGGCTTATATCTTAGGCCGAAGGAACTCCTGCGTGCCTGTTACTGGTGTTACGGTAATTATGGTGGTCTCCCTCAGAATAAGTCGAGGGTGTAGAGCACAGGCATCCAGACACTCATATTTGGGTTCTTACAGTAATTCCCAAACTATGCCCACCAGAACTATGCCACTAGCGAAGGGGATTTCATGGTCACATAAAGGCACATGCCTCCTCCAGGCACAGTAGCAGGGATGCTGGTGTGGGGCCAACACGCTTCACGGGGACAGCCTCGCGCCCCCCCTTTGTGTTGAACAGGTCCGCCCCAGGGGTGCCTGGTTAGGCTTTGGCAGGACCTCGAAGGCCCAAGGTGAGGATTTGGGGGCCAATGCTTAGAGTGGCAGGGGGCCTCGGGAGCTGGGGTCCGCAGCAGCAATTTCAAGAGCCTCCCCTGAGGGCAGGGCAAAGCAGCGATGACACTGGCAGGATTCCCTTAGGACGGGCAGGGCAATGTTGTCTTCTTCTCATCATCCAAGCAACCAGTCCCCACACGAATGTGGCACAGCCAGTGCATTGCGAGTGAAGCCTGATGGGATATGCCGGTTCCTGTAATCCCCGCTGGAGTTCTGGTAATGTTCCCTGCCCCACATCTTAGTGCTGGGGCACAAACTACTGTATTTCAGGACACTCAGTTGAAGGCAAAGCTCCTGTGCCTCAGGCAGACAAGGCAGGTTGATCCCCAACATCCCAGAAGTGCTGCACTTCTGCCAGGAGCAAGTGCTAGGTGGTGGCAATATGAATAGCATGAAGAATCACTCACCAGGCACTAATGCTCCCAGTAAATGAGAACTAGGGCACTCTCCATATGCTGAGCGCCTCGGGAAGCACTTAGGGGAAACAGGCAACCAGTAGTGAGCAGGACCCCCAGAGCACCAGAATGAACAATATCCACAGTGATCCCTCCTGATAGTGCCAAGGTGCCTTAGCAGAACCAAAGATCAGGGAGCCACTGGAAGCAGGTCAACAAGCAGAAAAGCAATCCATGGAGTCCTTTATGCCATACACCAACCCACCAGCAGCAGGTAGCAGGGCAACCCCAGAAGGTCAATCCAAATGAGTCCTTTGTGCAGTCCAGCATTCCTTCCAGCAGAGGTTCAGTCCCATTTCAAAAAGTGCTTTACCGTTAGGGGGTGTGAGCCTCTCTACATATACTCAACATACATAGTTTCTAGAAGGTAGGAGAAGGTACCAGCCAGATCGGACCAGTTTAAAGAATTTCCCTTCACCTCCCCTACTCTGGCTCCAGAGTTCAGTAGGGGTTAAACAAGTCCTTTGTTTGAGACACAGCCTATACAAATGTAAAGTGTGCCCTGCCTCACTCTCTCCCAGCCCAGGAAGACCATCAGTATGCAGATGTAACCCTCTCACATCTAACACTCCCTGATGGATGGCTGTCTGGGGAAAATGCACAAAGTGGAGCTGTCACTCTGCACTAGACATTGATTGGAGCCATGCTGCAAAGTACCTGAGTTATGAGCACAGAGAAATGCCCACTTTCTAAAAGTAGCATTTCTGAAATAGTAATATAAAACCCACCTACACAAATAAGCATTATTTTTCACTCCCATGTCAAACATGTTCAAGCTGTTCTCTAAGATAAGAAATTATCACTTAGACAATTATAAGGGAATTCCCATGGCAAACCTATGAGAGGAGCAGCACTCACAGCAGTGAAAAATGAAATAGGCTGTTTGTCACTACTAGGACATGTCAAGCATATAAATATATGTCCTACCTTTTACAAGCACAGCACCCTGCTCATAGGGCTATCTAGAGCCTACCTTAGTAGGTGTACTAAAAAGGGAGTTTAGGCCTTGGCAAGTAGTTTGACTGGCCAAGTCAGTGTGGCAGTAAACTGAGCATGTAGGCACATTAGTAGCAGGCCTGAGACAATGTTGAAAGGCTACTTCTGTGGGTGGCACTATCTGCGCTGCAGGCCCACTAGTAGCATTTAATTTACACGCCCTGTGTACATTGTATACCACTTTACAAGCGACTTACAGGTATAGTAAACAAGTCAAACATGTGCAAGCCAATTATAACATGTTTTAGGGGAGAGAGCACATGCCCTTTTGCACTGATTAGCAGTGGTAAAGTGCCCAGAGTCCTAAAGCCAACAAAAAGAGGGTACAAAAAATAGGATGAGAAAGTCAAAAAGTTTGGAGGATAACCTAGCAGAGAGGGCCATTTCCAACACATGTGTTCTTTGTTTGCCATGCCTCCTTCCTCCTTCTTGTTGTTGTTTGACCATGAGGCTGGCAGACATTTTGTCCATCCAGCCAGTGTCCCTTTGCCATAGGCGTGCATGTGTTCTCTGTTTGCCATGCCTCCTTTTTCCTTGTGGTTTTACCATGTGGCTGGCAGCCATTTTGTGCAGCCAGCCAGTGTGTATTGGCGATAGGCTTGCATGGGTTCTTCTTTGTTCCCCATGCCTCCTTGGTCCTTGTTGTTGTTGTTTGACCATGTGGCCGACTGACATTTTGTCCATCCAGCCATTGTTCCTTTACCATAGGCATGCATGGGTTCTTCTTTGCCCCCCATGCCTTCTTGATCCTTGTTGCTGTATTACAATGTGGCTGGCAGCCATTGTGTGCATGCAGCCAGCGTGTCTTTGTCAATTGTTATAGGCTTATGTACAAACATCGTTAATTATTGTTCATTTGTTTATTTTAATTTCTTATTTTAATTTTCTATTTTAATATTAATATTTTATCATTTGATGTTATTATTTAGATTTTATTTTACTATTTAATTTTTTATTTTAATGTTTTTTTTGGTTTGTTTTTTAGTTTTTTAGTTTTTTTTTTTTTAATTCTTTATTTTAATTGTATTTTTTTATTTATTTTTTTATTTTAATTTAAATTGGATTTTTTAGATTTTTCTTATTTTTTTCATTTTTTATTTCATTTTATTTAATTCTGCATTTTATCTTGATCCTTCTATTCACATCCATTCCTCCACCCATCCATCCATCCACAAAAGTCGCACAGCCGCACTACAGCATTTGTTTTTTTAGGTGTCTAAAAATTCCATTTCCTCCTGGACACCCTGGTTGTGGCACACTACAGACAAATCAGCAGCATAATTCATTTTTTTAATGCTTATTCCATTTCCCCTGTGAAAACTTGCAGCCATTGGTTTTTTAAGGATTCTTCCATTTACCCATGCACCTCTATCTGGCTGTCACATGTGTCTCCTTTAAAACAGATGGAGGTAAAGCAAAGAGCTATATCTGCATGTTGTGCTACGTGATTGGAAATTCAATTTTATGATGTGGTGGTGTGGTCTGACTTGACAATGTTTGATTAAATTGTTATTTATTACATAGGTAACCAACCACACTAAGATTGCATTTTTCTGTACTATTTCAACCTGCAACAATGCCACATTTCACTAATTAGACATTTTTCTTGCTTGTTTGCTTTTAGGTGCACAAGAGAAGCAATGTCACATCACCCACAGTAGTACCAAAAAGAAGGCGTGTATATTTACTTCTTTCCTCGAAACTCTTCCGCTTGTGCATCTTAATGCCACTGCCAACTCAGAGTTTAAGATGGCCCCAAAGAAAGTTGCTCCCAAGAAAGTGGTCAGTGAGAAGAAGCAGTTTTCCACCAGTGGCTTTCCAACCGCAACCTTTTTTGGGAGACATGTGCCTGCCACACCGGCCCCCGGGGAGGAACCTGGGAGCAGCACTCCTGCATCAACAGCACCACACCAACCTAAGCCCAAAACCATGTCTATCAATCAGGCAGCCACTGCAATCATGGCGACGCTGACGAGCAGTGATGTTGAACTGTATGCAAAGTAGTACCCAATCGCTTCAGGAAACAGAGAAAGGTGGACAGCAGCCACAGCCAGCAATAGTAGATCTTCCTGAAGTTGGAGCAGAACATGAGGTTGAGCTTCCTGCCGAGCACAAATCTCCTCTTTTATAATCAATGGCTCCCAGATCTCCAGAAAAAAAGGAAGGATACTACCCCAACTTCATCTCCAAGCACCACTTCTGATGATGATGATAGGAACATGGAGTGGACCCCGGCCGAGTCCGAGAGAGGCCAGCAAAGGCAAGGGAAAAGAAAAGTTCCAAAACGTCTTAGAATCATGGAAGGGGATGTTAATGAGGAGGATGATGAGAAAGAGAGGAGACCACTGTTTTCTTATACATTCTTGACTTTTACTCATAGAGTGTCAGTATGGCAAGCTCCAAATGCACCCTTTCAGCTACAAAATGCTAACGCTGATGTAAAAGGCAGATATATACTGGCTTGTGGCCTTCTATATTAGTTTGAAATATGTCTTGTGAATGTGTATGCTCTAATACTAAATAAAGGGCACGATTTCCAAAGGTAAAGTTAGACCAAAAGTCTAATTTGACTTCTTTTTGGTATTCACAAAGGTAAAGTTAGACCAAAAGTCTAACTTTACTACTTTTCGGTATTCACAAAGGTAAAGTTAGACCAAAAGTCTAACTTCATTGGAAGTAAAGTTAGACTTTTGGTCTAACTTTAGCTTTGTTCATACTGAAAAGTAGTAAAGTTAGACTTTACCTTTGTGAATCGTGCCCTAGGTTTTTTTTTAGGGCTTTAAGGTACGTCTTTACAATGTATACAGACATCCCTGTGTAAGATATTGGGGTATTGAATAAGGGTGGTGAATACAGACCTCAAATAGTAACTACAATCCTTGTAAGGATTAGTCACTAAATCAACGTGAGCTCAACGTCCTGGTAGTTATGCGACAGAGCAGGCAGGCTTAACTTAAACGCAATGTGTAAAGCATTTATGCAGAACTCAAATAATTATAATGTCAAAACACAACATATGAAAAATCCCAAACTAATTTAGTAAAATGAGTACATTTTAATAAATAAAATGATATCAAAACAAATAAATCTGGAGACATTCATTTTTAATCTTTAATGTTCAAACTTGCTCCAGAAAGTGTTAAGCACAAACCCTGGTTATTTGGTCGCGCTTGACCAGGACAAAGGTAAGGTTTAAAGCCGACTGCAATAGAGCACAAGTTAGACACTAGGACCATGTTCATTCTAGTGAAGGCTTTTGCCTTTGGGCTTAGCCTATAGAATGGAAGTCAGAAATCCTCAGAGGGCAAGGCAGCAGGCTGTGGCCAAAGATATCTCCATGTCATAAGATAACTGTTGGTCTTGGTGAGAAAGTTCAGAGGAGGAGAAATTTGAATTTTGCACCCAGAGAAGGTCCCTCTCCAGTCGGATACTTTTTGAGCCTTCGACCCTTGAAAATTTGTAATTTCATATTTAGTAACTTTTTTGGATCTCGGTTTCTTCCAGCAGAGCAAGACTGGTGGTTGTAGCTTAAGAAGGCTCCACAAAGCTGGTTACTTTCTCTACAAGGTCAAACTTAATCTAATGTGCTTCTGCAGAGAAGAGCATATTGGGAACAATCGGAATGTTTGGCCCAGTGGTGATGCACCTTTGTCGGCTAACCTTACTGGGTTGGTCCCAGTATCTCATCGGTTCTCAGAACTAGGCCCAGGCATAGAACTCTGCTCCGCCAGCAGAGTATGCGGCCTGGCATAGAGCAAGGTTTGTTCACATGCGCAACATTGGGTTCTGGTGTTCTCTTGCGCATGCCGCAATACTCCCGGGCCACTCGCGAGTGAGTTCAAGAATTTGCGAGAATTCACATTTACCTGCGCTGCTTCCAGCCACGACGACGGCCAAAACAGTCCTTCACACAAGCGCAAATGCACCTGGAGTAGATTTGCTACTTGAGAAACATCTAAATCCAGTCAAAAAGTAGTTTTTAAGTGGATTTTCTTCTCCAATGGGCCGTTCAAGTTGTTTTTTATTGTGAGAAGCCTTTGTTTTTTTTCAAACAGGAAGGAAGTGCCCCAGAGACTCTAACTTACAGCAGGCTCCTTCCAGTGCTTTGTGCTTCTCCTGGTCAGTTTTCACTTAGATTTTGAGTTGGAAGGATCACATCACTCTCTTTGTCTCCTGGATATACCTTTGGATTTAAGGACTTTGTTCTGTGAAATCACACCAGCAAGTTCCAAAACTATTGAGTAAGGGTGTTGTTTGTTTGCTTGGGCATGTACCAATATTGTTTTGTACTTTAATTTGATTTTAAAAATGTATAGTGGTTAGTAGCCTGGAGTTCAAGTATGGGCCTAGTTATTCATTTTGCATTTCATTGAGTTTTCATCTTTTGTAAAGGAAAATTGTTGCACAAAAATACATATTTCTGCATGAAATACATATTTCAGTGGTATATGTTTTTAAAACCTAATTTAGGGCAGGGATGGCATTGGATTAAATGTTAAAAATGTTGGCTATTGTTAGCTTTTCATATTTTTGCAAAAAGTGTATATGTTGTGTGGTAATATTTGACAGCATAGGAGGATGTGTGTACTGTTGTGGATTTTTTTGGCTCAGTTAATTTTCGTGTTTTGCATTGCTGAATTAATGTTAGTGTTTCTTCAGTGTTACAAGCATGCCTCTTTATGGCTAGTGTGTGTGTGCACGTGTGTTTGTCATCATCCACCATGTGTATTTATTCTCCATACCATGTGGCCAGGGGCCATTTTGTGTAGTCTATGTCCTTAGGCTTGCATGTGTTGTTTGTTCTCCATGCCTCCTTGTTCGTAGTTGTTGTTTGACCATGTGGCTGGCGTTCATTTTCTCCATCAAGCCAGTGTGTCTTTGCCATAGGCTTTCATGTGTTCTTCTTTGTTCTCCTCGCTCCTTGTTGTTGTTGTTTGATCAAGTGGCTGGCAGCCATTTTGTACATGCAGCTAGTGTTCCTTCGCCATAGGCTTGCATGTGTTCTTTCTTTGTTCCCCATGCCTCTTTGCTCTTTGTTGTTGTTGTTTGATCATGTGACTAGTGGCCATTTTGTCAATCCAGCCAGTGTACCTTTGCCATTGGCTTGCATGTTGTTAGAAATGGGGTCTCTGGTTCGCTAGGGTATGCGCCTCGCCAGGCAGAAACCACCACTCTAGTCAGGGCAAGTAAATAACACACTAAAGATAACCTATGCTCAACCCCGGTAGCTTGGCACAGAGCAGTCAGGCTTATTCACAGAGGTGATGTGTAAAGCGTTTGTACAACACACTCACACTAGTGACACAATAAATACCCCACAAAAGAGACCCCACACCAAGATGTCTAAAAATATAAAATATAGTATACATAAATCATAGAGCAATATGACATAAATCAGTCTCTACTTTGCCAGCAGGCAATTGTCACCAACATCACCATGGGTGCAACAAGGAAACTACTCTTAGGCTGCAAAACATTGTGGAAGAAAACACTACTGTGCCTATTATGCAGTTATCATGCTAGACTTGTTGTCCTGACAACGCAAGGCAAAGCACACAGGTTATAACATTAGGACATGTATTGCAGGTTATGTCACCTCTGAATTATCACCGGTTACCCTGACAAGGCCAGTGGCTAAAACGATATACAGTCTGACACAGGCATGGAAATGCAGAAGATCCAATGGAATTATGAAGCATCACAATGGGGCAAATACAGTGATCTTGTGGGAGGCATGACACATAAATCACTGGGAGACCATAAGCACCTTGCAGATAAAGCAGCTAGCATTCATTATCTTGTTAGTGACAAATCAAAACGACATAGACTATTCCTCCCAGGCATGAACTGCATCATGTTGCAGCAACAGGTACCCAACTCATTGTACTAGTGAAAACACTGTAGAAGGCACCTCAAATGACCACATAGAATCATAGCACACAGCAGACTCTTGCTCATATCAGTCAGATTGGGAGGAGTAGTAGGGAACTTTGCCCAGGCTTATATCTTAGGCCGAAGGAACTCCTGCGTGCCTGTTACTGGTGTTACGGTAATTATGGTGGTCTCCCTCAGAATAAGTCGAGGGTGTAGAGCACAGGCATCCAGACACTCATATTTGGGTTCTTACAGTAATTCCCAAACTATGCCCACCAGAACTATGCCACTAGCGATGGGGATTTCATGGTCACATAAAGGCACATGCCTCCTCCAGGCACAGTAGCAGGGATGCTGGTGTGGGGCCAACACGCTTCACGGGGACAGCCTCGCGCCCCCCCTTTGTGTTGAACAGGTCCGCCCCAGGGGTGCCTGGTTAGGCTTTGGCAGGACCTCGAAGGCCCAAGGTGAGGATTTGGGGGCCAATGCTTAGAGTGGCAGGGGGCCTCGGGAGCTGGGGTCCGCAGCAGCAATTTCAAGAGCCTCCCCTGAGGGCAGGGCAAAGCAGCGATGACACTGGCAGGATTCCCTTAGGACGGGCAGGGCAATGTTGTCTTCTTCTCATCATCCAGGCAACCAGTCCCCACACGAATGTGGCACAGCCAGTGCATTGCGAGTGAAGCCTTATGGGATATGCCGGTTCCTGTAATCCCCGCTGGAGTTCTGGTAATGTTCCCTGCCCCACATCTTAGTGCTGGGGCACAAACTACTGTATTTCAGGACACTCAGTTGAAGGCAAAGCTCCTGTGCCTCAGGCAGACAAGGCAGGTTGATCCCCAACATCCCAGAAGTGCTGCACTTCTGCCAGGAGCAAGTGCTAGGTGGTGGCAATATGAATAGCATGAAGAATCACTCACCAGGCACTAATGCTCCCAGTAAATGAGAACTAGGGCACTCTCCATATGCTGAGCGCCTCGGGAAGCACTTAGGGGAAACAGGCAACCAGTAGTGAGCAGGACCCCCAGAGCACCAGAATGAACAATATCCACAGTGATCCCTCCTGATAGTGCCAAGGTGCCTTAGCAGAACCAAAGATCAGGGAGCCACTGGAAGCAGGTCAACAAGCAGAAAAGCAATCCATGGAGTCCTTTATGCCATACACCAACCCACCAGCAGCAGGTAGCAGGGCAACCCCAGAAGGTCAATCCAAATGAGTCCTTTGTGCAGTCCAGCATTCCTTCCAGCAGAGGTTCAGTCCCATTTCAAAAAGTGCTTTACCGTTAGGGGGTGTGAGCCTCTCTACATATACTCAACATACATAGTTTCTAGAAGGTAGGAGAAGGTACCAGCCAGATCGGACCAGTTTAAAGAATTTCCCTTCACCTCCCCTACTCTGGCTCCAGAGTTCAGTAGGGGTTAAACAAGTCCTTTGTTTGAGACAAAGCCTATACAAATGTAAAGTGTGCCCTGCCTCACTCTCTCCCAGCCCAGGAAGACCATCAGTATGCAGATGTAACCCTCTCACATCTAACACTCCCTGATGGATGGCTGTCTGGGGAAAATGCACAAAGTGGAGCTGTCACTCTGCACTAGACATTGATTGGAGCCATGCTGCAAAGTACCTGAGTTATGAGCACAGAGAAATACCCACTTTCTAAAAGTAGCATTTCTGAAATAGTAATATAAAACCCACCTACACAAATAAGCATTATTTTTCACTCCCATGTCAAACATGTTCAAGCTGTTCTCTAAGATAAGAAATTATCACTTAGACAATTATAAGGGAATTCCCATGGCAAACCTATGAGAGGAGCAGCACTCACAGCAGTGAAAAATGAAATAGGCTGTTTGTCACTACTAGGACATGTCAAGCATATAAATATATGTCCTACCTTTTACAAGCACAGCACCCTGCTCATAGGGCTATCTAGAGCCTACCTTAGTAGGTGTACTAAAAAGGGAGTTTAGGCCTTGGCAAGTAGTTTGACTGGCCAAGTCAGTGTGGCAGTAAACTGAGCATGTAGGCACATTAGTAGCAGGCCTGAGACAATGTTGAAAGGCTACTTCTGTGGGTGGCACTATCTGCGCTGCAGGCCCACTAGTAGCATTTAATTTACACGCCCTGTGTACATTGTATACCACTTTACAAGCGACTTACAGGTATAGTAAACAAGTCAAACATGTGCAAGCCAATTATAACATGTTTTAGGGGAGAGAGCACATGCCCTTTTGCACTGATTAGCAGTGGTAAAGTGCCCAGAGTCCTAAAGCCAACAAAAAGAGGGTACAAAAAATAGGATGAGAAAGTCAAAAAGTTTGGAGGATAACCTAGCAGAGAGGGCCATTTCCAACACATGTGTTCTTTGTTTGCCATGCCTCCTTCCTCCTTCTTGTTGTTGTTTGACCATGAGGCTGGCAGACATTTTGTCCATCCAGCCAGTGTCCCTTTGCCATAGGCGTGCATGTGTTCTCTGTTTGCCATGCCTCCTTTTTCCTTGTGGTTTTACCATGTGGCTGGCAGCCATTTTGTGCAGCCAGCCAGTGTGTATTGGCGATAGGCTTGCATGGGTTCTTCTTTGTTCCCCATGCCTCCTTGGTCCTTGTTGTTGTTGTTTGACCATGTGGCCGACTGACATTTTGTCCATCCAGCCATTGTTCCTTTACCATAGGCATGCATGGGTTCTTCTTTGCCCCCCATGCCTTCTTGATCCTTGTTGCTGTATTACAATGTGGCTGGCAGCCATTGTGTGCATGCAGCCAGCGTGTCTTTGTCAATTGTTATAGGCTTATGTACAAACATCGTTAATTATTGTTCATTTGTTTATTTTAATTTCTTATTTAAATTTTCTATTTTAATTTTAATATTTTATCATTTGATGTTATTATTTAGATTTTATTTTACTATTTAATTTTTTATTTTAATGTTTTTTTGTTTTTGTTTTTTTTTTTAGTTTTTTTTTTTTTAATTCTTTATTTTAATTGTATTTTTTTATTTATTTTTTTATTTTAATTTAAATTGGATTTTTTAGATTTTTCTTATTTTTTTCATTTTTTATTTCATTTTATTTAATTCTGCATTTTATCTTGATCCTTCTATTCACATCCATTCCTCCACCCATCCATCCATCCACAAAAGTCGCACAGCCGCACTACAGCATTTGTTTTTTTAGGTGTCTAAAAATTCCATTTCCTCCTGGACACCCTGGTTGTGGCACACTACAGACAAATCAGTAGCATAATTCATTTTTTTAATGCTTATTCCATTTCCCCTGTGAAAACTTGCAGCCATTGGTTTTTTAAGGATTCTTCCATTTACCCATGCACCTCTATCTGGCTGTCACATGTGTCTCCTTTAAAACAGATGGAGGTAAAGCAAAGAGCTATATCTGCATGTTGTGCTACGTGATTGGAAATTCAATTTTATGATGTGGTGGTGTGGTCTGACTTGACAATGTTTGATTAAATTGTTATTTATTACATAGGTAACCAACCACACTAAGATTGCATTTTTCTGTACTATTTCAACCTGCAACAATGCCACATTTCACTAATTAGACATTTTTCTTGCTTGTTTGCTTTTAGGTGCACAAGAGAAGCAATGTCACATCACCCACAGTAGTACCAAAAAGAAGGCGTGTATATTTACTTCTTTCCTCGAAACTCTTCCGCTTGTGCATCTTAATGCCACTGCCAACTCAGAGTTTAAGATGGCCCCAAAGAAAGTTGCTCCCAAGAAAGTGGTCAGTGAGAAGAAGCAGTTTTCCACCAGTGGCTTTCCAACCGCAACCTTTTTTGGGAGACATGTGCCTGCCACACCGGCCCCCGGGGAGGAACCTGGGAGCAGCACTCCTGCATCAACAGCACCACACCAACCTAAGCCCAAAACCATGTCTATCAATCAGGCAGCCACTGCAATCATGGCGACGCTGACGAGCAGTGATGTTGAACTGTATGCAAAGTAGTACCCAATCGCTTCAGGAAACAGAGAAAGGTGGACAGCAGCCACAGCCAGCAATAGTAGATCTTCCTGAAGTTGGAGCAGAACATGAGGTTGAGCTTCCTGCCGAGCACAAATCTCCTCTTTTATAATCAATGGCTCCCAGATCTCCAGAAAAAAAGGAAGGATACTACCCCAACTTCATCTCCAAGCACCACTTCTGATGATGATGATAGGAACATGGAGTGGACCCCGGCCGAGTCCGAGAGAGGCCAGCAAAGGCAAGGGAAAAGAAAAGTTCCAAAACGTCTTAGAATCATGGAAGGGGATGATAATGAGGAGGATGATGACGATGAGCCAGTCATTGTGGAAGCTGGCACAGAGGAGTAAGACATTACTATCAAACCTGCTCTGGGGGGTGTGGCACAGGCAGCACCACCAGATCCCATATTTGTAAGGCCCCAGCAGAGACCTGCACCAAACCGAACCTCTGCAGAAGTATGCACTGCAGAGAGGAAATTGACAACACACCTACTTATATCCAGTTCTTCTTCAGGCATTGGCAGTGGCCCAATAAGAAAGTATTCCTCCCAGTTCGGGACTTTTTTATGATTACCAAACAGGAGGAGAACATTGCGATATGCGATATGCTCCACTTACCACCCAAGTGTTCATTGAGGTAAACTTTTTTCACATGGTATTGGAGGCCAGGTGACCCATATGAAAAAAAATCACACAATCTGGTGGGAGGGGCACCTTAATGCCTGAATGTGATCATGGTGGTGAATGTGAGGAGAGTTGGGAAACATCAACCACAACTGGTCAAATAACGGTGGAAGGTGAGGAAGAAGAGGGTGACATCCTCATGCAAAGCAGCCCTTTTCCAACAGTGTGCCAGAATCACCCGCCTCAGTGACCTCACAATGGCACAGGAAGACTCAGATGGAGACACCATGGAATACAGCGACTGCACCATGACGCACATTAAGTCTACCACCACCTACATCTTAAAAGTCGCCTGCATCAGTGTCCCCACAAAATAAGAAAATACAAGCTACAGTTATAGGCATGTTTAGGCAGGAGGGGCCCTATGACGCAACCCCTCAATAGCATGTTTGTGCATCTGCCTGATATGGAAGGTTCCAAGCTGCACCTATTTTGCTGGAGCTGCTGTTCCAGCACTGCATCACGATGTGCTGCAATTGGTTGGACGAGCTTTGCAGAAAATTGTTGTCTGCACTATCCACCTGATGACAGACATGTGGACCACTTGTCAGGCTACTGATTACTTGTACATCACTGCACTTCAGATCCCTTTTGCAGGGGTAAAGCAGAAGATATCTACAGATTTTGTCCCTGGAAAAAGAAGTGTTCGGCAGCATACAACAGTAGCCATGTTCACCATGAAGAAAATACATACAGCTGCGAATATCTTGGACAAATTTAATAGCAAGGTATCTGAATGGCTGCGACCCAGAGGTCTCCGAATCGTATTTGTTGTCATGGACAATGGCAATAACCTAGTCAAGGCCATGGCAGACAGTGACTATTTCAGGGTCATGTGTTTGGCGTACTGCATCAACCTGGTTGTGCAAGACTTTCTCAAAAAAGAAGACATAGTCAGCATCATACTGACAACCTGCAGATGAGTCTGCACTCATTTCAGCCATTTTTTGAAGCCCGGAAGCAGTTGCCGATTATTCAGCATGGTAACAGAGTACCAGTTAAAGCCCTGATACAGGAGGTGCCAACACGTTGGAACTCTCTATATTATATGTAGCAATGTCTGTTTGAGCAGTAGAGACAGACCAATGACAATTTAATTCTAAAAAGGGATGCAATTGGGAAAGCTATGACCATGGATGCGGACAAATGGGGCCTAATCAAATGCCTGACACAGATGCTGCTCTCTTTTGAGGTTTCATGTGGGAAGTTAGCAAGGATGACAGTACAATGGGCAACGCTATCCCGTTGTTGCTTCTGGTACAGGAGCAGCTAAAGAAGGTGTCTGAAAGGGTTGCACTCGGAGATGTGAACAAAAACCCAGAAGCGCATGCCTTTGTTGAGAGCTTAATCCTTTGCTTGGCTTGTAATGCAAAGCTGCAAAATGACATTATCTTGTTCAAATAGAAAATCTGTGCCACCCTACTTGATCCACGCTACAAAACAATTCTTCCCAATTTCATTCCTTTTTTTGAAGAGGATGTTTGAGAATACAAGAGGTGGATTGTTGAGCAAGCCGCAGAATTGGAAGAAGAACGGCTGGAAATTAGAGTCCCACTCTATAGTTCTGCGGTAACCCCTTCAACTTCCAGAGAGGGCAGTCTTGTTTCACAGCAGCCAAAACCAGCAACAAGAACACCAGCAACAACAGCATCAGAAGAATTGGACTCAACATCTGCATTGGCTTGATTTCAAGTGGCAGGTCTTAAGTCCAGTGCAGAGGCAAAGGCAAAAGAGGTCAAGCAAGTGACAGCACCAATGACACTTCAGAGGATGTTCCAGGAGTATCTGGATAACCAAAAAGAGGTGAATGCGCATCAAAACCCATTGGAGTATTGGCATGGGAAGATGAGCCAATGGGCATAGCTCAGCTGGCTGTCAATAAAGTATCTGGCTTGTCTGATAGCCAGTGTTTCTGCCTAACGTGTGTTCAGTGCAGTTGGTGCAGTTGTACCAGTAAAAAGGAAGGACCAGTCTCTCACCTCAAAAGGTGGAGAGATTAAACATGATCAAAATGAACCAGCATTTTATACCACCTGATCGCACCATTCCCAAAACACCACAGGAGGAGATCAAGTGTGTTTGCTGACCAACTTCTCAGTGAAACACCTGAGTTTGTGGACAAACTCTACTTCCCGGACTGAGTATGCCAGTGCCACCATAAAACCTTTACATTTTTTCTCGTTTAACTTTTTTCTTTCTTTGCAAAAAAAAAATTGTTAGTGGAACATTATGTATGTGTCAGATTTATGCTGCCCACCATTTTTCAGTTACATATTATATGGCCGGATTTGAGTTGGACCTGTGTGCAGTGTAGAATCCCCCACATACCCCTCATGACATTGGGGGCAATGCCTGCCTCCCTCATATGCCATTACCTACCCTTTTTTTTTACATCACCTAGCAGGGCTGCCCCAGAAGATTATTGATTAAAAGACTGCCGGTGCCAATGGCAAATTCCATTGTGTTGCTACTTGCTACCAATGGAGGAGATCATTTTGTTTAACCACCATGCTTGGATTGGAGGAGATAACTATTAACTATTGCACCAATGAATGGTGATATATTGCATGATTGTGAGTGATGATTGATGATGTATCTGGTGGCTGACAGTGAGGGAAGAGTTCAGGAGGAGGAGGATGGAAGGACTCAGGGTGGGACTACCTCAACAGCTAGAAGGAGAAAGTTATCGACTTCAAAGAGAAAGCATGATGATTGTGAAGACTCTGAGACCTGGTGCTCACTTGGCTCTGGACTGGAAAGAGATGTATTTTTAGGAAAAGCTGCTGAGTATGTGTCTGCTGCATTGCTGGCTCAAACTTCAAACTCCTCTTACGTTCTTGCTCTGCCTCTGAGTCTTCTTGGTACACTTCTGACTCCTCATGAAGCTTACCTTGCTTCCTTTTGTCCTTCTCCTTTACTCTATAATACAGTTACTGTTTTTTTCAATATGCATGCCTTCTCTTAGTCCTCTCCTTCACAAACAAAACTTCAGGTTCAGCCAGGCACCCAAGAGTAACAGACATTCCATAGAGGAATGGAGCTGCACTGCCCAATTTGACAATACAATATAATTTTCCTTTTAAAATCATAATTTTTAGAACTCGGTGGATTAACTTCAATCCTCCATAATTTGTATTTTTCAAAACTATAAGACATAACATTTAGAGATATACTATCTTGGGTCTCTCTTTGGCAGAAGGACTGTTTGCAATGCATTTAACTGAACTGTGTCATACTTATCACTCCATTGTTTCCTTCCACAACAGATTAATGAGGATGTGCTTCTCAGCACCCCAATGAATACTGTTGTGGTTTCTTTTGTGTAGTGTTTGTCATTGTTGCACCTTTCCACAAATCCCCTTTCCCATCCAATCATCGAGCCCCTCACCCTCTTCCCCCAGGCTATGTGATTTATTGAGATGTGACTCAATTTTACACCATAAATGGATCACACACTTGCTGGGGTGGATGTGGTGAAAGCAACACCAACTCAATGCATAACCCTCTATTAACTGAGCAATAATCCACACCGCCCCCTTCAACATCATCATTCATGCCTTGTGTTGTGTGTTATGTAAACACCAAACTTTGTCCAACCACACTTGACTCTGAGCCCACTTCTTCGGACTCCATTATCTCATTTCCTAAGTTTAGTTTTTAAATACCAATTTCCCACCATTGCTCAAAAGGAGCTGATATTTCTAGTTTTTATTTTCATTTCAGGTCTTGGTGTGTCAAATACTGTAATTGTGGTAGCCTGGTCTCAGTCTTCCTAAAGTTATGATATAATATGACCCACTAACTCTCTGTTTTCTTTCAATCTATTTGACAGTGATGGATAGCCCTTTGATTAATCCTGCAGTTGGAGTTCACATGGGTGAGTGAGGCACCTTCTATCTTCCCTGTTAGCACGTTAGCCTGCTACTACTCCCACCGCCCCCTTGAAGAATAAAGATGCCACCTTGGGAAAAATCCTGTAAGAAGACTCCCTCATTTCATCTATTCAGGTAAGAGAAGAAGTATGGATTAAAGTGAACTTGTTTAGTTAGTAATTAACTCCTACTGAAGAAGATGTTGTCCGTCTGTATCTAGGTTTTTGTAGGCAAAATAGGCAATGGCAACCATCCCCTAATGATCAAAATAGTTGCAGAGGGCAGTAGAGCAAGGGTATTAGTCAATGAAATACACTTTTTTGCAGATTTAAAAAACAGGCTACACTAAAAGACAGCAGTGCAAACTAAAATACTAAAATAAACATTTGAGGCATAAATCAAGTAAAATAAATGTTCCTCTTTTATTTTTAACAAATATAAAAAGCCACCCTTTCCACCCACAACAGGCCCACCCCTCTCCCCAAACAAATAGCCTCATCCCCCAAAAATCTAATGAATAGTCCCAACATGAAAGCTGGTCCCAACTCCCTCCCCACCCTCCCCACCAACAACAAGTCCCTCCCACCAGCACAAAAAAATAAAAAAGGGCTTAGAAGATGGCACGGTCTACATGAGTCCAGAGCTTGTCCAGGCTCTGCTCAATCCTGGTGAGCCAGCTCTCCATCTGATCCATCCGCTGCAGTATACAGTGTAGCAATGCCCTGTCAGAGCGGGAGAAGGCAGCAGTAGGTGCAGTCAGGGACTGTGATAGGTGGCGGAGGCACCAGCGATGTAGTGTCCGGGAGGCTGGAGGCTGGGGCTGGCACGTTGCTGAGATGGGTCCTGGGTCAGAGGCAGCAATTTCACTCTCTTCCTCCCCCAGACCACCAGCCGGTGGTATTTGGCTTGGATGTTCTCCAGCCTCTGCTGCTGCAGATCGGCCGCTATCACCTGCCTTGTGGGGGGTGCTTGTCAACCAGCAGGAGTAGCTATATTGAGAAAAACAAAAATAAAAAAGGCAAATTGTAAACAATCCACTGAACAAACACTTCTTCAAAAGTAGGTAGTGGGTGGCACAGTAGCAGTACATTGCTAGTCCCCTAGGGATATTGGTATTTGATGTGATTTTTATGATTAGGAGAGTCACAGGGCCAGTGTTATTTGTTTATCCACACATGCCTACATAAAAAGCACTGACTGGTAGAAAAATATTAAGATAGAGTAACACCAGATAAAAAAAACTGTGATTTCATTGGTTTTTTTTTTAAAGGCTTCTCTAGTAACTAAACTGACACTTTTAGTCGGAAAAAAATGAGTTACCTCTCACTTATGAGTAAGGCATTTTGCACTATGAAGTACAAGTTGTTTGCCAAATTAATGAAGGCATGCTAGCCAGACTTCGAGTACTTTTCTACAGTCTGCAGCTAAAGAAGCTGTAGCTGACAATTGCTATCTTTAAATCCAATGGCCATGCTCTTCCCTAAATGCCTTTCACTTAGTTTCTACCCTGACTTTGAAGAGGAAGATGAATAAATAAGGAACATCACACAGGTCAAGTATAAAATGTGTATATATTATCCTGTCTGCCGTAAGTAGCCAGTGGGGTTAAGGATGCACTGCACTACAGGGAAAGGAACGGGCTTTATAGATTGTATTTGGCACACTTGTCACAGAGTAACCCTTATGTCAAACTTGAAATCAAATTGGGAAATTACTAGTCCCACTTTACTCACTGGCCTCACCCATCACCACAAATTATTTCCAACAAACTAATTTGCTAGGCAGTAAGGAAAGGAAACCTGACTTACACTGCAGAATAAGGCAGTGGGATTAGGCTGGTAGGTAGAGCTTTTGTTATAGAATAAAGGGGTGTCACTCATCAGAGATTCATCATGTGCCTAAGCTTTTGCTTATTCAGTCGCTGTACAGAAAAAAGTCTAAAGGGAAAAATCTGAACAGGCGTAAAATAAATTTGTTATGGGAAACCATTAAATATATTTTGGAAACATGGCTATGAAAATGTGGCACATGCCAAGAATGGATTTTACAATATGTTTAGTAGGCTGGGACGGAAAAACTAAGGAAAGAATAAAGGAGTGAAGTGAAGTACTAAGAGGTGACTAGTGGGTGAAGGGGAACATCACATCTTGTGTGTTAGGTTTGCAATGGATTGAAACCTTTGTAAATGCCGCATTGATTGAAGCAGACACACATCGCACCGCCAAAACTGCAGGCACGAATCGAACCATACTGCACTTCTTAGGTCATGGGTGGCAAATCAAATGCCATGAGCAAGGAGGGGGTTGATGAAGGATGATGGGTGGGATATTTATCCACCTCGCTTAACAAATGCAGTGAGTCAAGGGATTAAAGCAAAAATTAAAATACCCCCCACTTTGAACCATAGCTTTGAAAGCCATAAAACAAAGTAAGTGAAGTAGGTGAGCAGCATGCCACTCTCCAAAAGAGCTCCCTTGTTTATTAATGCAAGCAATGATTCAATCATCCTTTCATTCTTCTGACTATTTTCACCCACAGCCACCTTACTTTAAGCTTTACTATCTCTCATCCAGTCTTTTACCAAAATTCACAATCCATTATCCATCCATTCAGTATCCACTATGCACCCTGTATTTCAATCATTCTCTAACCCATCCATCCATTTACCTAATACTCACCCACGCACCCTTTCACCCACCCACACATCCTTTCCTTTCACTCATTTCACTCATCCTTTCTTTTAACCCTCCGTTCTTTCCCCTTTTCATCAAGCCATCATTTTAGTGTACATTATGTGTACTTTTGCTGAGTTGATGATAGAAGAGGCCATAAGTAACCCAACCACCACTGCAGCTGGTAATGCCGGGAGTTCACGATCACGATGACACCATTGTAGCTAGTGAGTAATAGTAATTGTCAAGTAAGCAAACAATGTGACTTACCATCCCTGCTTCTCCCCCTGCTCCATCTGCTCCTGCAGTGGAACTTGAGTCAGCTCCACTGGTGGTAGGTGTGGCTAGGAACACAAATATACAGTTTTTAGATGCCAGATACATCTCAATGTTTTAAATACAAAAACTGCAACCACAATATATCACTACATTTCGGTTAGCACTAGATAATGCAGGGATAGCAGGAATTAAACAAAACTTGGATTGGGGAGTTGCAAAAAAGGAGACAGTATAAAAAAAGTAAACAAGGTAAAATTAAAAGTAGTATAATAGTTGGCAGAGGTAAAAGTTAGGGAAATAATAATAATAATAAGTAATACGACTTACTGGGATGAGCAGATCCCTCAGTATTGGTGCTGGTAGTCGGCCCTTCCCCAGCTCCTTCCAGACCCACCTCTCTGGTCCCCTTCTTTTTGCCCTTGGGTGCTGATGTAAGAAATAAAGAAGATAAAACAATAGATTAGTGGTACAGGTAATATCCACAAAATTATTATAACAGACAAACACAGTAACATTGTACTTACATGAATCAGATAGCCAATGGCACTAGTATGATTGACTATCATTGAGTTGGCTATATTCCTAAAATACCCATTCCAAATTTCCTCAATAAAAACTACATTTGGGAGTAATGCATTGCAATGAATGAACTTTGATTCTTTTTTCCTTTCTCAACCCCTATGATGTACCAACTCCATCTCCATTTTTGCAATGCATAGGTGCATATTAGTACTACTTATCACTGTGAAATTGCTTGAGTCTGTACAAGCCACATATAGAACGTCACAGAGAATGCTAACTTACTGATATCACTAATTCACTATGGTGACAGGAGTCTGCATTGCAATGGCTTCTTAAATAATCATCCAAAGCGAGCACTGACGAGTACGATGATGTAGTGCGAGCACCTGTCTAACTCTAACTGGATCACATAATAATATTCTTAATGTAAACTAAACGTAACTTACCTCTGAGTGTGAGCAGCATGCTATTAAAAAAAAAATGTTAGCATTGTAAACACAAATATAGTTAATACTCACTGAGCCACGGAATCTCTATGCCTAGCAGTTCCAGCAGGTCCTGCTCGCTGTCGACGATATCCGCCCAGCGGTGCGTCAGCTGCTGGGCAGTGCTGGACCTGAGTGGTGTGCCGGACACACCTGCATACCCTCCCCCAATGCAGCTTACGCTCCCGCTTGGAGTAACCACTGCCAGGCCTGCCACCTGCTGCCAACATGGAGGGGAGGTGGTATTGCACGTAGAAAACTAGTGCTGCCACCTCCACCTCACAAAAAATGGGCCAGGACTGCTCCCCTTGGCAGCGCCACTGCCCACAAGATGGACAGCTGCTTCTGGCCTGTCCAGGGGGGCCTGGTGCTGTCGCTCCCCTGTTTGCAGGTGCTTCCCTGATCTGCTAATGCGCTGGCTGGTGATATGTAGAAAAGAAACAGGAAGAGAAGGAAGTAGGGAAGAAATAGGAAAAACTGGGGAAGTAAAGAGAAAAAAATATATAAAAAGTCACAAAAAGCACAAACAAATGAAAAAAAACGCAAAAATACACAGACACAAAAAGACACACTAATAAAATAAATAAAAATGAAGGGTGGATTAATTAGGAGGGTGGAAGACTGAAATGATTATTGAGGGATGAAAAAACCAAGATGCCTGCATCAATGCGAAGCAAGTGGTGCAGTTTGCGTGCAATGTTTGGGGTGAGAAGACACTGCGCGTTGCATTTCACGTAAAATGCAATGCGAACGGGTGCAACGGAAAACTCCACCTGTCCGTTCAACTCAACAAAGAGTGGCAGAGTTTTTTATCACTTTGCGGAGTACCGTGTAATGCGACTTTGCACACTCCGCTCAGACCTACTCAGAACAAAAAATTGGCAAAGAGTTTTTAAGTCCCAGTTCGGGATTTGTGAGGAGGAGTACACTTTGACACACAACCAGCTAAAGTTCCACGACCTTGTGGACAGCATTTGTGGATGAAAAAAGAGGTGGGCAATAAATTCTGCTCTGCCGTTTAGTTGGCAGAATTTTGGCCACTCTGTGTCATGCTTGTAATGTGGAGTACTGGCCAAATTCCACTAACCTCTGTGTTGAATAGTTTTTTTCATGTGTGCCTCGCCAGCTGTAAGTTGGCAAGCGTGAGCAAGATTTTGCATTCAGAAGCTTGATTTTCAGGAAGAAGTTTTTGTCTAGCACACAAAAACATTTAAATGAGCTGTGTTCATGTACAGCCATGTATACCATCCTGGGGCCACCACAAGCAGCAGAAATTGCTTCATCGATCACAAGCCCCACGGGGCATTATGGAGCACATCCTCTGGAGCGAGAATATGCAAGTGGCTCTGGCCACTTGAATCCACTGACTCCTGGTTTTTTTTTCGGGAGTGCCTGGTCCTACCCGTGCACCCCTGTCAGCTTCCAAGGGTTAGGGGCTGCACAGGGAGCCCACTCTGGCTACCCCATCAGCTCCCCTCGCAGGCAGCAATTCCCTGTGCTGCTGCAGAAGCCTGCAGTTCTTCTCCCCTGCCCACTCCTGCAGGCAGGGATCTCCTTCACTATGGTGGCTGCCTGCTCCCCCTTCTACCCTTAGACATCTGCACGGGCAGCACGGCAGGCCCACCACTATTGAAAGGTGGGCAACTGTAGTCACAGTCCTAAGTCCAGATAGCTATTAGTTGTCTATGACTGCCACCTCCAGTCTAAGTGTTCAAAAGAAAAACAAAACTAAGAGAGAGCTATCCCCCTTGTGCAACACCTTTTGGAAAGTTCGAGAAGCCAGTAACCTCTGGCAATCTTAGGGTACCATATCACCTCCCCATCTCTGTCCCAACACACCCGCACAGCATGCTGAAACAATTCAAAATGGCGTAACTCAGGAGTCATTGGTCTCATCTCCTCTGGGGGCCTCAGCTCTGCCCCTCGCTGACATCACTGCCAGGGCCTCAGTATAAAACAACTGTAAAACCCACCTCTCCACCCACAACAGGCCCACCACTCTCCCACATCTTACCAATCCCCAACTAATATCCAAAATAAATGTTCAATGTCCAAACGCCATTTCCAAACTCCAAACGTTGCCACACACAGCAACTCCCTCCTTAAAAAAAAAAAAGAAATACAAAAAGGGCTAAAAGAGAGCATTTTCAAGGAGGATCTATCGGCGGCTCACTTGCCCCAACTCACGCAGCACACGGCAATGATAAAGCAGGGCTGAAAGGGGGGTGGCATGGGGACAGCAGGCAACGGCACTGGTGTGGCCTGGAGGCTGGAGACACAGCCGGTTGGCTGGTGGAACTGGACCCAGGTCTAGAAGCAGGGGTATATGCTGGGCCCTCACTGTCCACCAGCTGCTGGTAATGTTGTCTGGTAGCCTTCAGCTCCTGCCACCAGAGTCAGGCTGTGATCTCCTGCCAGGTTGGTGGTAGAGGTGGACACGCAGGAGCCATATTAAGAAAATAAAAAGACACATTGTAAAGAACGTTCTGTGCAAACACTATGGCCCTCATTTCAACCTCAGCAGTCTTTTCCAGAGACTGCTGAGGTTCCGCCAGGCCGAAGACCGACAGTGTTGGTGGTCTTCCGCCAACCATGTTATGACTGCTGGCGACCCTCTGCCCTTTTCTGCACGGAGAGCCTCCAGCAGCCATACTGGTGGTCGGCGGTGTACTGGAGGCTGCTCCACTGTCACCGCCATGTCATCAGAACACTACCCACTGAAATACGACTTAGTATTCGGCGTGGCAGTGTTCTGGTGACGGGGTGCTGGTGGCGGAGCAGCCCCCATGGATCCCGTTCCCTCCCGGAAGATCACCGAAACAGGTAAGGTGATTGTCTGTTAGGGGAGAGATGGGTGGGGGGGTGTTGTGTGGTGTGTGCATGCATGGGGGTGTGCGTGTGAGTTTGTAGAGGGGTTGTGTGAGTGCGTGTATGTATGCAGGTTGTAATGTGTGTAGGGGAAATGTAACATGTATGTATGTGCGCATGTGTGCATGTACGTGCACGTGTATGTGTGTGAGTGGTGTGAGCGTGCGTGAAGGGAGAGTGGGGGTATGTTTGGGGGGTCTATGGGCGTCGGGGAAAGGGGGGCAGGGGGGCGGAAGGGGGGCCTACTACCTTTGGGGGTTGGTAGGGGGTCGTGGGTGTTGGGGCTGGGGCAGCTGCAATGAACAAAAAATGTATCCTTTATTCCAATGGCCCTGCTCTTCTCCAAATGCCTTTCAATTCTACCCTGACTACAAGAGGCAGATGATGATTGTATGTCACACACATCATGTATAACATGTGGATAATAGAAATCATGTTTGGCTTAAGTAGACAGTGGGAAAAAAGATGCACTTCAGTACAGGGAAAGGAGCAAGAAATATACAGAGATTTTTTCGGGCACTATCATCACAGAGTATTCCATTTGCAAAATAAGAAATCACAGACACTTAATCCCGCTTTACTTCCTGGCCTCACCCTCAAACCCAAATTATTTAAATCAAATACATTCACTTGGCAGTGAGTGAAGGAAAAGGAAACGAAACTTGAGTTAGGAACTGATTTAGTTTGGCTAAGGGGTTACTCTGTCACAAACGTAAAAGGTATCCCATCCACCGTTTTACAATACATAATACAGCAGATGAGGTATCCATCACATTTCTGATGGAGTACCGCCCTCCACCAAACTCTCTCAATCAGGCCCTTAGCCTGGTGCAGCAAGTCAAGGTACAGGGAAAAGTTTGGGTAGGCACAGTAGAGGTTTTGCTTAGAATACTGGGGGTGGGAGGGGTTCACTGATGATGTAGCTTAGGCTTAGCCAGTCGCTGTATTTGAAACTGAAAGTTAATGAATGTCAAGGTATAAAATTCGATTAGGGAAGCCATATGAAGTATGAACCACTTCTCCGGGCCGTAACAGTTGGCACATGCCAAAAATGTTTTTTCTCCATGTAGACAGAAGTTAGGAACGTATTTGGCTGATACTAGGGAAGGTGACTGAGTGGGCACTGGTAGGGAAGAGAAATCCATTGAAAGCTTTATAAATGCTACATTAACAGAAACAGACGCAGTCTGCACAGTCAACACTGCAGTGCCAGATTGAACCATGCTGCAGTTGGGTGGGGGTCATCATCATCGTTATCACATCATGGCCCGTGGTTCTGACTCGCAAAGTGCCATGGGCAGGGAGATCGTGGATGATCATGAATGGGAGGGATCTGCCTGACTTAACAAGTACAATGGGTATACTAGTAATTGTCAATAACCAACCAATGTCACTATCCATCACCCGTCCCTGCCACCGCAGACTACTCCCTATCAGGTGCTGCTGCTGCATCTGGCACACTGATGCTGGCCCAGGCGCTAGTGGTCTGTGCAGCTAGAAAAAACATTACACATTATAGATGGCACATACATGTGCACCCTTTTTTAACAAAATACAACCACAACACATGACTACAGTTAAGTTTGCAGCATCTCCTCTCCCATCTAAAATATCACTTTGGGCATTTTTCTGAGTGACAATTTTAGAAAACTGCAGCCATTAATCAAGCCAACCGTAATGAAAGGCAGAGATGGAATGATGACTGTGAGTCATTTCAAGAGCAATGAAGGGGTAGAATAAATTGGCCAATGAAGGACATATGGTTTGGTTTTGGATGGCAAATTTGCAATGGCACCGTTCTCATACTACTTGACTGCCATGCTGTACTGTCATCGAAACTGCTGGGATAATACAACACATCATTTGGGGTGGAGGGCACACCACAACCTTGGCCACTCTCTCATCATTTGAGCCTGAGCAAGAAATAGAAAGCCTTCACAACAAACAAGCATAGAAGAGCTTGCGCGCGTCTGCACAGTGTGCAATCATCACAGTAGACTACCTAATCTAGTGTCTTATGCCCTCATTATGAGGCTGGCGGTCATGAGCCGGCGGTAAGGACCTCCACATCAAGAGCTGTGAGGCTTGGCAGGCGCCAAGCTTCCACACCCCTGCCTGGCTTGCGATGAGCACCTCCAACTCGGCGGCAGACCTCAGCCTACCGTCCAGATTATGAGGCTGCAAACCGCCAGGCTTTCCTTGGTGGTCGTCCTGCCACAAAAACCCTAGTGGTCACGCACCAAGCGACAGGAATCTCCTTTCCAGTTGCCCGCACACATATGTACACATGTCCCCACAGAAGCACACATCCCACCACCAGTCCACACACTCACAAACACCCCCCACCCCTTCACGCATGCATGCATTCACATATACACCCATTTAGCATACGCATAGCATATGCATGGCCTGTAATATGGTGGGCGGAGTCCTGCTGCTGTGGTGGTGCTGGCGATGCACCCGCCTCTGCACCTCCGACCGCCAGCACGACTGCTGGCGACTTTCCACCACAAATATGGCAGACAGCTGCCAGCACTCGCAGTATGGAGGTCTGCAGAACGCCTGCACTGGCAGTCTACTTTCGGGTTTGGCTTTGGCAGTCAGGGAAATTGACCGCCAAAGTCGTAATGAGAGCCTTAGTCTTACAGTACCAGTTTACAGGACAGAATAAAGGTTAGGGGAGAGGGAAAGCATAATCAAGCAAAAGAAAGCATGAACTACGGATTTCAGAAACAGGAGGAAGTCAGCTATAGATACAAGAAATATATAAAAAAGGATAATGCAGGGTGGGATAACATGAATAAACATTGAATAGAAAGAGTCACAGCATGAGAGAAAGGAGGACAAAATAATCTATTTGGAGAGAGTTAAAATTTAAAGAAATAAATCTTAACAAGAACTTACTGTGGCCAGCAGAGCTTTCTGCTGCGGTGCTGGTGGTGGCTGTGGAACTTCCACCTGCTACCCGACCCTCCAATGCCCTCTTCTTGCTCTTGGGGGCTGATGTAGGAAATAAAGAAGATACCAAAAATAGATTAGTGGTACAGTTAACCTCCTAGAAAATATTTTGACAGGCAAATCAGAAACATATATAAAAATGTATACGACAGGACACAAGAAAATACTTAAAAATGATTTACTAGTACTCACCAAGCCCCATAACCTGGATGCCCAGCAGGTCAAGCAGGTTCCGGTCAGTAATGTCAGACCAGCAGTGTATCAGCTGGGTGCATCGAACCCCAGTAAGTCAGGGGACGCAACTGCACACCCTTCCCCACAGCAGCCGTTCCCACTGCCAGGCCTGCCGCCTGCTGCCAGCACGGAGGGGAGATGGTGCTGCACAAAAAAAACTAGTGTGCCCACCTCCTCCTCACTGAAGATGACACGAGGCTACACCGCCATGTCCCCCACTTTCTGCCACAGAGCTGGGGGTGACAAAAAAAAATACAGGGGGGAAAAAAGAATAGAGAGGTAAACATTAACTGAAAAGAAGAAGTTAGGGGAAAACTAACAAAGGGACAAAAAAGTCACAGAAAATGAAAAAAGAGGCAGAAACTTAAAATACACAAATACAAATATTCACACACTAATTAAATAAATGTAAAACAGAGTAGGATAAGTGGGATAAAGTAGGATTGCAAAGATAGAGAGTGGATGGAAAAGTAGGCCCAGCACCATGCACAGAATAGGAAAAACAACATGGCCTTGTGCAGGGGTGACAACGTGGTGCCTTTTGCACTCACACTTGTAACGCGCAGCCTGAAAATTCCACCAATCAGTGCAAACGGGCGGCAAGCACAAGTCTGTCCACTCACGTGCAGTTTGGCCTAGTTTCTGGGGTGTTTTCCTTACCCTGCGGAGTTCTGGATAGCGGAACTCCGCAAATTCCGCCCGGGCCTAATTAAAACCTGTAATGTAATTTGATAAAATACCCTTTTTGACTGGACAAAAACTTCTTTTTAAATATGTATACGTCACTGTATGTCAGCCTTGCAGCCCACAAGGCAAGGTGCACTGTATTTCAAAGTAAGGCATGTAGAAGTTTAAAGTTAACATGTCTATATAGTGACTAGCACCCAAAAGCAATTTTCATTGCTGGCTGGCCCATATGAAATAGGAAGCAGGGTTAAATATTATTTCTGCTATCTTGGGATAGGACCAGCTAGAAATATGATTAGGCCATTCTTTTTAATATTTATTGAAAACCTAACTTTTATGGTGAAATTGGGCTTTTAATTAATAACAAGGATTTTTAGAAAATTACCTATTGTCTACTTGAAGCTCACTGAGGCGAATCTGTGCTAGCCCTCCAGAAGGAGCACAGTGTGTTATTAGCCCTAATTGCTCCTCAGAGCAGAAACAATGGTGTGAGTGTGGGGAGGCATTTTTCTATTCTTCAGGTAGGAAGAGCAGTTGTACTTAATTTATTTCAAAGGGACCTCCTGTGGCACAAATAAATATTAGGTGACACCTGGAAAGGCTTCAGCTTTTGTCATTCCAATCAGAAAGGCACCAAACCCAGGTGTGATCTCTTGGCCTAGAATTGGCACAGGAGGAGACTGCTTGTCACGACTCAATCTTGTGCCCTATGTGTGGTGGGTATTACTCGCCGGTCTCATGTCATTTCTTCCCCTGTGCTGCCTCTCTCTCTCAAGTACTCCATGGCTTCCCCCTCCCTGAAGGCCTGAACAATTGGCCCTTCAATTCCATTGCAATGCATGTTTAGGTGAGTTAGCACCTGCAGATATCACATGCCCTTTTAGGATAGTCACTTTTCCACTGTGAACCATTGGGTTGTATCATCATGCACTTGGGTTCCATTGTACTTATTGTTGTCAATTACTGTTTGCACCTGCTGCCTGTTAAGTCATATTTGTTTGTATGTAACATGTGACTTTCCCCAGGTTCTTCCCAAAGCTTCTACAGGAGGCACGTGCCCTTCTGGAACACTCTGGGCTTCCTTGTTTTAATAGTCCATCAGAACTTGCATCGGGGCTTGGCCTCGTACCTGTATCCAGACCTGCACCAGTACCTGTCATGTCCTGTGCAAGTATCTTCCCTGCACTCACCTCTTGAGTTACCCGGATCTTCCTGCGTTCCTGTTCAGCGCAAGCTTCATCCTTGCACTCATCTGCTGAGTCACCCAGATCTTCATCGCTTCAGTCTTGCACACCATCATCCCTGCACTCATCTTCTGAGATATCTGGAAACCTTCAAGAACTCTAGTCTCTCAAGTTTCTTCTGATGACTCAGAGATCCTGAGTTTTGCAACATCTCCAGTGTCTCCTCCTTCAGATACCATTCTGCCTCTTCTCAAACTTCTTGCAACGACCCACCTGCCTCAGTCAAACTCCAGGTCAAGAACTACTCCAGGCTAAGTACTTGCCCCCAAGTTAGTACGCACTAATCATTAGTAATATTTGCAGGCCTGGCCATTATCTCCTTGGTCGTCCTGGCTCTGGACCCTCTCTCCAATCTTGGTTTCTGAACTGTGTTACTCGTGGACAAGGGACTGTCATCTGAATCAACATCATACATTCAACTTATGCACTGAGAGTAATCATTTTTTCTGGCATACCTTGGGAATGCACCAGACGCTAATCTTGTTCCAAGTGTAACCATGTTTTCTAGCATACCTTGGGAGTGTCTCTAACTTCAACTCCAATTCATGTTTCAAGCACAACCTTGAGAGTGTCAGTAACTCAAACCTTGTGCCGGCAAGTAACCTTGTTTCACGTATTGCCTGTTTCTGAGTTTAGAAAATGTATAAAGTTCAATCTTGGGAGTGTTCCATAACCCCAACCTTGTGCTCAGAATGATCTTGTTTAATGTGTAGTCTCATTTCTGAGTTTAACCCATGTATTGAGTACAACCTTAAGAGTGTCAGGAACTCCAACCTTGTGCCAGGTATAGTCTTCTGAGTTTATCTAATTCTGAATGTATTCTATTTCCAACAGTACCCTTTTTGCTAACATACCTTGAGAATTTGTAGAACTTCCAACCTATGTGTCTAGAGAAAGCTGGTTTCCTATTTCCTTTTGAGTCATTTAGATTCCAATTTATGTATCTAGTGTAATTGTGGGAGTGTCATTAACTCCAACCCATGTTCTGAGTTTACATTGCCTTTAACCCTACCCAGTACTTCAAGTTCTTCTTCGAGAGTTCAAGGAGATTCCATTTGAGTATTTGGTTAACCTGCTCTCATGTTATGGTTAATAAGAAATCTGTAAGTGTGAAATATTGAAGCATTGTATTGTAACCTGTGTAGAAGATTTGATGCATTGATGGTAATTGTGTCTTCTTGTTGTTTCCAGTGAATTGCGTTTCATGATAGCCAGAAGTGCAGTCTCGTAAACATCCACCTTCACCTAAACCAGAAAGTCCCAGAACTGACAGTCCTGTTAAGCAGAGTAGCTTCGTCGCTAGGCAGAACCTGTACCACAGGTGTTCTTTTACTATTTTGTCCCTTCTCCCCTTACCCCTCTGGGTACAGCTTCTTCCTGGTTGGGAGTGGGGGTCCAGTATCAGCTCAAGCATTATCCCCACGGTTTGGAACCAGGTGAGTGTGTGACACAGCTCATTGCCCTGGCCACACATCTGTGTGGGGATACAGGTTCTGCACAAGGGGAGAAGGTTTCCCCATCTTCGATTTTGGGATGAGGGCTCTGCAGGATTGTTTGCAGTAGGGGAACTGAGGCAAAAGGTAGGGTTATTCCTGGGTACATTTACCCCATTGGTTAGCGGAAGGGCCAGGAGTCACTAGCCAGTGCCAGGCAGAAAAGTGTCATCCTGAGGCATACTATTCAGTACACATTCTGTACCTGAGAAAGAACAGAAGAGGACAAGACCTGGTGTGTGCGACATAAGACCGGCCCTGAAAGACTGGACCTACTCTCTCTTGTACCCAGAATCAGTTTGCTGACCTATTGGTTAGATGTAGAGCTACAAAAGGGTGCAACAGGCCTTCTCTTGAAGTTCCAGTTGACCAGTGAGAGCTTGACCTGTCCTGGACCATGCTGGTGGCCTTTGCTAGTGTGAGTCTAGACCCAGAAAAATTGTTCCTGATGTCCTGCGACCCTTGGACTCTTGGCTGTGTTTAACTGAACTTCTCCTTCCAATCCTGAAAACCTGGACATAGAAGATTTTTGGATATCTAGACCAGAGGACTGGGACAAACCACGTCAGCCTATCTGACTAAGGCACAACCCTGCGAGAAATCTGGGGACAGATCAATCCTATGCATCGCCATTGCGTTACACAAGGCAACACAAGAAAATGCAAGGGCTTAAATTATATTTATCAAGCCACACAAGATCCTTCTTGCATGATTTGTAGGGACTTGTGTTGTGCAAGTGCTGAGCTATGTTGGCCTGCGTCACTCAGGAACAAATGTATACAAGGTAGGCGTTTAAATGCAAAACCTAACACAACTGTAATGCAGTGGGATTTATCAAGATACCACTGCACGACGCATCATCACGCAAGGTAAAGCAACAACGGAAACACATCAGAATGCTGTGCATCG
Source organism: Pleurodeles waltl (assembly GCF_031143425.1). Taxonomy (NCBI): domain Eukaryota; kingdom Metazoa; phylum Chordata; class Amphibia; order Caudata; family Salamandridae; genus Pleurodeles; species Pleurodeles waltl. The sequence continues at coordinate 1,316,602,181 of NC_090437.1, read as the reverse complement.
GCAATGCAGGTGTAGGGAATAAAGCAAGGGCATTAATATAAGAGGACCACAATCACAGAACTCCCTGGTAAGCTCACCTATGCCACGGAGGTAGCAATCTTGCAGTTGAGAGTTCATATGAGACAACTGCAGCGACAGCAAAAAAGCAGAGACCACATATTAGAAAAAAGGACCAACCTTGTTGATCTCAGGGAGGAGGAGGTGATCTAGTTATATATACGGAAGAAGGAGAGCATCCTGAATTTGCTGGAAAGATGTCTCCAAGTCTACAATGAGCAACTAGGTGGACCAATGCCACCTTGCTGCATGTGAAATTGATGGCTGTCCTACACATTTCGGCCTCTGGTCCATTCCAGAGGATATCCACAATGCTGACTGGCATTTCACAGGGTGCCTTTCCTGCATTCTGGCCATCTGTGTTGGATGCCACCATCAGACTAAAACCACAGTACCTGGCATTTCCCAAAACTAGTCAAGCACAACCAGCCACCAAGCAAGAATTGTATGCCATTGCAGGATTTCCTCATGTGCTTGGTGCAATAGATTGTACCCAAGTGCAATTGGTGCCACTGGCAGCTACTGCTCAAATTTACAGAAATCACAAGCAGAATTACTTAATCAGTGTCCATGCAATTGTGGATCATAACAGATGTTTCACAAATATTCTGGCAAAGCATCCTGGAAGTGCCCATGATGCCTATATATTCAGGCACAGTACTATTAATAGAATGGCACCTTCTTGCACAGAATATGATTTACATGTGTCTGCCTCTTACATAGAGTTCTGGGCAATGCATGTGAATGGCCATGATCCACCCATGGTACAAGTAACAACAATAGATGTTAATTAGTTACATCAAAGGATGCTGGCTTGTGTGAATGTGAAAAAAGAAAATAATACAATCAGTATAAAATTGAGATTTGATGGGGTGGTAAGTCATATTTAACTGTTCATAATATACCCCATCCTCTGATTTAACTAAATGACAACATATACAGTACATACAAACCTCACATATTAAGGACTCATAGTTGATGTAGGATTACAAGAAGTCACATTTCCCAGTAACAATCAGTCATAACTACTGCGTCATGTCAATACATGTATCCGTCTAAATGTTGTTGAACACACACATATTGACACGTTAAACTGCCATTGAAATGTGTCTATATCACTGTCTATATCACTGCATGTTCATCAGGCGACAACAATTTTACATGTTTTCAGGTTTAAGAATGTTAAGCTTAAATTGAATTATAGCTGTGTCTCAAATTACACAACATACATGAACATGATGATGCTGAATCCAAAATGTATTTAAAATGAATATTCAGCATGTGCATGAATGGGTCATGGTCGACAAAATGTAGAAACAGTGAAATACCACATGTATGCAAAACCTAGTAAAGTAAGAATTTGGTTATATGCCTATTTCAATCAAATATGCACTGTAGTTGTGAGTCACCTAATAGCAGTCATTGGAAACCAAAAATATGTTTCATATGAGATGGGGTAAGTTCAACTAGTGCCAAGTCAAGCAACTGATACAGTACAATGATACATTGGTTCCAGGTCATGTGATCACTGAGGGTATTCAAATAAATTGTGTGCCATGGTCTGTATATTGGGATCTAAAAACAGATATCAAGATTAACATGATCACAAGGCTTCCAGAAAAACACATATGTGTCAAACAGGGGAACTCTATTGAAAGAAAAACACTGCAAGGTCAAACGACTAAATTAAGCATGTATCATGCTTACCACAAATAAAGTCTGTTTAGAGATTTAAGTACACTACTCCTCCTTTCAGGTGATCAAGGCTATGGTCTGCAGCCACGGATGATAGTAGCCTATTCAAATCCACAGCATAATGACCAAAAGTGACATAAAGAAGCATTGAGAAAAACTTGCAACATTGTAGAACGAATGTTTGGAGTTCTGAAATCATGTTTCAGATGCCTGTACTTGTCAGGTGGTAGATTCCTGTATTCCCCACCAGTGATGTGCAAAATAATACGTGTGTGAGCCAATCTGCCTAATATTTGTTGGAATAGCAATCTAGCATAGAGCTTGATGAAGAATCACTATCTGAAATAGTATACTGAAGGCCAGGTTGTGCCAAGAGAGTCTAAATAGTTGCTAATTTGTTTACATAATAGCATTAAAATGATGGAAATAAACACTGAAAATGTAAACCTATTATGCAATAAAAATATTTAAAGCTCATCCATGTCTGATGTTTGTATGAATACCTGCCTACATATATTGTCACTCATACCTAATCAACTAGATGTAGACCTTAACATGGATGAATCCGGTTTTCCTAGGTCTTTCTAAAAATGAGGGCATCAAACTAAAAACAAAGCTATGCAGCAAGTCAACTTGATGCACAGAGTGCCATGAAAGGGAGAGGCAGGATTGTTCCACATCTAGATAGATATGGGGCATTCCTGTCCTTCCTCTCTTATGCAGTGCAGTGCAGCACAGCAAGCTGTCTAGCTGTAAATGGCTGCATGAAAGTGTGTTCAATGTGGGTCTCAGTGTATGAAGGCTCACAATCCTTTTATTAAGTCAGTTTCTGAGGCAATCTAAAAAATGATTTGGGTTACAGTTTGGGCATGCATGAAGAGTGGCAGCACTTTGCTGGAACAAATATGTGGGAGACATCTGTCATGGCCAAAGCTCTAACCTCAGGTATTGTTGTCAACATGTCAGTTGGCAAATTTCCATGAATGCATGTGTGGGGATCTACAATGACCACAAATGCTACACCTTCCCAGGGCTGATTAATGAAAGGTTTACATTTGTCCACACTTGCTACAATATGCATTTTGCGTGCTTTGCTTAGGAATGCGAGGAGGCCCATCCAAAAACATACTAAAGTGCGTCAGTAGCATTGCGTAGCATTGAGCAGAAAAGTAAGACAAGGGAGATGTTAGCAAAGTATCACTTTATTTCAGGAATATAGAGCTGTGTAATGTGAGAATCATGGATGTCAAAATGCAAGCACAAATGATTGTGGGCAAATGTAATTGTGGCATGGGGACATAAAAGTCCTCTGCATGGTAAGAGACATGTACTCCTGCCCTGAGTGCCAAGCTGTATTGTTGTCTGGATCCCTAATGCTGATTTTATGTCATAGGTGAACATGGATCATAAGAGTGTGGCATCACATAGGCCTGTCTCACAGATTGCAGTCTTGTTGGACTGTGAGGGGCACCCAACGTGCTACCCTCATAGTGGTGGAAGGCTACTGCCTTCAACTAAAACAGCACAAGAGCGGTGGTGGCAACATAATAGTGATCAGTATTAGTGACCAGGACCATTTTACACTGGGTTACTGGAGTGAGGCTCACAGGCTCACTCACCTTTTCAAACATTACCCAGCTGTGCGTTTAACTCACCCCAGCCTACATCAGTTTGATGTGGAGTGTGTGTGTGAAGAAAGAATGTGCTGAATTCATGCACCAATGCAAGACATACACTACACAGAGTGACCTGTGACACAGTGCACGCATGGTAAATGTGTGTGTGCTGGCCTGTGGTTTAAGCAGTCTTCAATCACAACCATTTGTGTGTTGCTAGTGTGTGAATATAAGAAATGTTTAATTATTGTAAAGTTAGATGTGACCTCAGTGTGGCAAAATGGTATGCAGGGTAACAAAATAATGCATACTAATACCCTTGCGTGGACAAATAGTGTAGTGAAATACAGAGTGAGGCCCCTTTGTGGAGACACAGCAAGGTGCACAGTGTAGAAAATGCTTTCTGAGGCCCCTGCATGGAGAAATAGCAAGGTGCATGGTATAAAGAATGCTTTGTGAGTCCCTTTTGTGGTTGAATAGCAAGATGCGTAGTGTAAAAATTGCTTTACGAGACCCCTGCATTGCAAAAGGGCATGGTGTGTACTGTAAAAAATGATTTGCGTGGCCCCCATGTGCAGAACACAACGTTATGCAAATCAGTTGGGTACACCCAGGAAATGATACAACGGGCATGGGACCATACGAGGAAAAGTCTGAAATTTTGTTTCACTTTCGCTTAGTGTTTGGTTTTTGCTGGTTGGGTCTAGAGGTATTGGAGATTTTGGAGAGCTTTGTGGATTGTGGGCTGTGTCAGTTGTGTTCAGTACATCCCTTTTTGCATATTAGTGTTGGCAGTGTCTGTCTATAAGTGTGTCATTTTCTGCTGTTTGTAATTGTCTGTCTCATTGGGGGAGTTTGAGGTTTATTCATTTTAGGTGTGTTCAGGGGTCCGGGGGTAGTACATTTGTGATGTTTGTATTCTGGGTGTCTGGGTTATGTTTGGGAAGGGGAAAGGGAGCAACCTAATCTGGCCCATCGTCCACTAACTCCCTCAAATGCTTGGAGCTGGAGGCCGAGTGAGCCAGGGATACAGCCTGGAGGAGAGACATTGGTGGCGGGAGCATGGGCAAAAAGGTTTGGCCTGTGTCACCTCAGTGGAGCGCAGCATCAACCAGCTGCAGCAGCGAAGGGCCAATGTTGTAGCCAGGGAGGCAGACCTTCTGGACCTCCTTGGCCTTGAAATGGGTGGGCCTGCAGGTATGTGTAAGCTTCTTCTCGGTATCACATGATTCTATATGTCACAAATGTTTGGGTATTTAATGATATGGCATGCTCATATATGACATTGTTCAAGTAACTGATTGTGAGGTAGTGATTGACTCCAGGGCAAGTTCAGTACATAGTGCTCTGGAGGTATAAAAAATGTATGTGGCATCTTGGTAAAAAGCCTTGCCACAAGGGTATTACAGAAGGTGGCACAGATGCTTATGCAACCCTTTATGTAGACATAATGGGGCATATTACCCAAAGTTTGGCATCACTCTTGCACAAGTGAGATTCATCAGGTCATGCAGGCCACCTTGCATGGCCCTGCATGGCTTAATAAATCTGGAGTAATGCAAAGCAGCTCTACGCTCCCTATCATTACTCTGCAGCAGGGAGGCCTTCCATCCATGGAGCATGGGTGTTTCCATGCATCCACCCATGGATTTTGGCACATTCCCAGATTAACCATTAGTGGTAGACTTCCAATGCGTCAAATTGTTATTCCTTCCCAGGTAGGCATAAAGAGAAGTATCTTTATTTCCCCTGGGCCAGATTTGCAAGGCCCTAGTGCCTCCTTGCGCCACACTAGCACCATTTCTTTTTACACTAATGTGGCTCAAGGAGGCAATATTCACAGCGCCATATTTACAAAGTGGCACAATGCATGCATTGCGCCACTTTGGGGCCCCTTTGCTCCACATTATGCCGGCGTCAGGCATTATGTATGCAATGGGGGCGTTCCGGCATTAAGAGGCCCGCAAAAATGGCACAGTGAAATGTACAAGATTTCACTGTGCCATTTTTTAAGTCTTTTTCAACACCTGCTCAGAGCAGGTGTTAAAATGATGCACCCATATTAACCTATGAGCCTCCTTGCACTTTGCTCCACTAGTGTCAAGATGTTTGACGCTAGTGGATCAAAACGCCTCAATAGCATCAAAAAGTCAGATGCTATTGGACTAACCACCGCCATGGTGTGCGGTATCATAAATATGGCGCACGCATGGTGTTGTTAGGTGGGGCAGGGGCGACGCAAGCAAACTGGTGCATCAGTACTGATGTGCCAGTTTCTTGTAAATCTGGTCGCTAGTTTTTTCCTCTTTCTATGTGTGCTGCATTCTGTAGAAAATGCCTCTGAGGATTGCATTTGTGCAGATAGATGTTCCTTCTTGCACAAAAACAATCCTGCCTGCAACGCAGGCAACCTTGCACCAGAGCACAGGTGGGCCTCCACTGGCGCTAGGCAGCCAAGAGTGCACCAGTGCTAGACAAGGACAGGAATGTTCTGAAGAATTTTAAATATGGGGCATTACTGACTTTTCATGCAGCACAGCAAGGATAGCTTGCTGTGTTGTGCAAGAAAATGATAAATATGGGTCCTGAGTTGTGTGCATATTTGTGCGTCTCGCAAGGGTCTTCCCTGTATTCCATGTGTGCTACATTACAGGAGAATGAGGGAATCATGTTGACTATGCATTTGAGATGTATAATGGAACTGTGTGCAGTGTCAAACATACCATTAGAATGTGTACAAATACTAATATGTCAAGCACTTGGGGCTCAATTCACAAAGGTAAACTTATACAGTTAGGCCCTCAATATGACAGTGGTGGTAAAAACCGCCTACCGCCATGGCAAACACCGTCGGTGTGGCTACCAGCTGACCGCCATATTATGACCGTAGCTGGAATTCTGCCAGAAGGATGGCAGAATTCCACCTGCGGTCATGCCGGGGATGGCGGTAAGGTGGCACTGTTGCCAGCAGCAGGGCTACGCCAGAAGACCGATGCAGACCGTATCATGACCTATGATACGGCCTGCTGGTGTTCTGCTGGAAGACACTGCTGCTGGCAGCAGCGCCCCGTCCCGTCTCCTGCCTGAGGACCCCCTGAAATCAGGTAAGTTGGGTGGTCCGACAGGGGAGGGGAGTGGGGATGTTGTGTGTGCATGAATGTGGGTGGGTGTTGCATGTGGTATGTGTGTGCATGTGAGGATGTGTGAGTGCATGTATTGTGTGTTGTGTTAATGCGTGTGTGCTTGTATATCTGTATGTCAGTGTGTGTGGATGTGTGAGTGAATGGATGCATGCATGCGTGGGTTAATGCGGGTATGAGTGTGTGTATGCATGTGTATGATGGTGCATGAATGTGTGTGTATATCAGGGGGTCTAGAGGAGGATGGTGGGGGAGGACTCTGGGGAGGGGGGCGGGGAAGACCCCTATCAGTGACAGGGAAGGGATTCCCTGTCACTGATGGTGCCTACCGCCATGGTTTTCATGGCGGTAGGAAAGCCACAAAAACTATGGCGGTAGGCGGGGTCATAATCCTGCAGGTGGGACAGTGTTGGCCTCCTAGCTGGAGACTGTAGTCCCCAGCCCGGCGGCTATTACCACCCTGGCGGACGGAGTGGTACATTGGCGGTTTGGCTTGAGCCAAACCGCCAATGTCATATTTTGGGGAAAGGTACCGCCACCCTGTTGGCACTACTTTTCACCAAAATACCGCCATCGGCCAGGGTCATACTGAGGGCCTTAGTCTAAACTTAGACCACATTTCTACCTTTATGACTTTGGGAATTCACAAAGGGCATTTACGAGTACTATCTCTAGGTCTGCACTTGGGGCTACAGGCAGATGGGAGTGCTCAAAAGGGTCCCGTAGACCCCACAAACATCACCCTGCAGACAGGAACACTCAATCACTTTACTCACCTGCAGGGGGGTCTCTCTCCCCATCTCAAATGAAAGGCATTTTGCTGGCTGCAGTGTACAGTGCTGTTTGGCACACAAGCAGGTACTTCCTCGTTCTGTGTGATTGGCTTGTCAGAATGCTTTTTGAGAATTTGGCAGACCCGGGGGAATGTAATATTTTTCATAGGGTACAAGGCCATTATCAGCACAAGACACACCTTTTAACAAACGTGTTCTGTGATGCAACCACCCATAGTAGGTAATAGGATTGCTACTTGCATTTAATGGCACAAATAGGTAACAAAGAAATCTGTACTCCATCCAATCATCTGGTAGTCGACAGGATTCTAAATTAGGACCTTCACTTCCGATCAAAGTCAGATAGGTTACAGGCCATATATCCTTTTGTTTGTGCTGTAGTCATTTCCACTACCTTCACACAGTTGTCAAAACCCAGTACTTTTGCAGCTTTATGTTGCATGATACAGCTGAAAATGCTCATCTATACAAACAAATGAAAGGAGTGAAATAGTGAAAATAGTAATTAGTGTACCTATGGACATGTTACCTATCTCACATGTTGTTAAACACAGATCTGTGACTGGGGTGAGTGTTTGAAAAGTTTCAGAACTCTGTCTGTCATCCTTTTGTGTTGCTAAAGTTGCCTTAAGTGGGAAGGGTATGCCCAGATGTGGATCCTATATTCAGTGTGCCACTGGATTCAAGATAGCCTGGCTGATGAACGGTGATAACCGGAAACCAGTCCCATCATGCTTGTTTCCGGTCCCGGGAGTAACTGGTCTGGCAGTTTGGGCTGGACTGTTCCCATGGGGAACAGGGTCAAGACTGAATTGCATATAGCTGGGTCCAAACTGGGGTGGCAAAGGTGAGCAAAAGAACAATGGGTTAAACCCAGATCTGTGATTGGTGGTGAGTGTTTGAAAATTTTCAGCACTAAGTCCATCATCTAAATGCCAGATTTTATATTCAGACATGTAACATTTCACACATAGCTTGACTATCAGGTGGGCACCATCCTTTTGATGATGCAGAAATTGGCAGCTTCTCTGGCCCAAATGCTGAAGGTATGTGCCATGTATTGTATACAGAAGTCAATAAGCATACTAAATAGTTATGTGCTGCCTGTGTGGAACTATCTATGGACTATAAGGGCCAAATGTAGTACACAGTGACTGAAAGCTATGCATCAAGGATAATATATTGGTGTAGTTCTTTCACAAATCAAGAGCTAGACTGCCTGAAATCAGGAAGCAGTTATATTAACAAACGGCACTGCCAGTATGAGTGGATGTGATGGTCAAGCCAAACATCCAATCACCATGGTGCTGCTTTGGTTTGCTTGAACACATGATAACATTTGTGCTGGAAAGCATACCTCAGAGAGCAACACAAATCACTCAAGGCATGTTCCTCATGCTACATGTGTTGGTATTTTATGCATCTATTGTTAGAAATGGGGTCTTGGTTGGCAGTCAGGTTACCCCCTCTCCAAGCAAGGACCCTCACTCTAGTTGGGGTAACTCACACACAATCCAAATGATCCTGTGCCCACCCTCTGGTAGCTTGGCACTGAACAGTCAGGCTTAACTTAAAAGGCAATGTGTAAAGTATTTGTGCAATAAATCATACAATAACACCATATAGCACCACTAAAATACACCACACGGTGTTTAGAAAAATATATAATATTTATCTGGATAAATGCAGGTCAAAACGATTAAAGATAAGTAAATGTTGAGATATCATTTAAAAATGATATAAAGTGTCCTAATGTTTGAAAGGCAAACAAAGTCTCTTTCAAGCACAAAGTGAAAAAATCTTCGCAAAGAACCGCAGAGGAGGAGATGCGTGGAAACAAAGGGGCGTGAGTCGATTTCTCAGGCCGCACACAGTGATGCGTCTTCTAGTTTTCACGCAGGGACGGCTGTGCATCAATTTCTCGCGCTCGGTCGTGAATCCTCTTTGAGTTGCAGGGTTTTCAGATGCCCCGGGGACGATGCGTGGATTTCCTGCGCTGGCAGGACAAAGTCACAGGGGCTGCGTCGATCCGGTGGGCGTTGCATAAAATTTTCTACCGCACGGCAGGCACTGCGTCGAATCCTCTCTGGAAGTCGGGCTGCGTCATTCCAGCTCGGCTGTGCATCGATCCAGTGGGCCGTGCATCGAAATTCCGGTCGATATGCTGGTGCTGCATCGATCTGCTCGTTGCTAAGTCAGGCAGCATTGTTCTGGTTCGGTGTGCTGTGAAATTTTCATCGCGGTGCAAGCTGTGCGTCATTTCTGGCAGGCTGTGCATTGAATTTCGCCGCACAAGAAGTCCTTCTTGTAGAGATGAAGTCTTTTTGGTCCTGAGACTTCAGGGAACAGGAGGCAAGCTCTGTCCAAGCCTTTGGAGAGCACTTCTTCACCACAGCCAGAGAGCAGAAAGGCAGCAGTCCTTCACAGAAAGCAGACAGGTGAGTCCTTTGGGCAGCCAGGCAGTTCTTCTTGGCAGGATGCAGGTTCTGGTTCCAGATTCTTCTCCAGGAAGTGTCTGTGAGGTAGAGTGTCTACCCCAAGAAGGGTCTAAGTTGGTAGGGTCAGAGACACTGCTTAAATCCCCAAGTGTGTCTTTGAAGTGGGGGAGACTTCAAAGTGTGGCTTAGAAATACACAAGATCCCCTTTCAGTTCCATCCTGTCTGCCAGGGTCCCAGTAGGGGGTGTGGCAGTCCTTTGTGTGAGGGCAGGCTACTGTCCTTTGACATGTAAGTGTCAAGCCCTCCACCCTCCCAGCCCAGGAAGACCCATTCAAAATTCAGATGTATGCAAGTGAGGCTGAGTATCCTGTGTTTGGGGGGTGGCTGAGTGAATGCACAAGGGAGCTGTCAACTAAACCTAGCCAGACGTGGATTGGAAGGCACAGAAGGATTTAAGTGTAGAGAAATGCTCACTTTCTAAAAGTAGCATTTCTAAAATAGTAAGCAAAAATCCAACTTCACCAGTCAGTAGGATTTTGTATCACCATTCTGGCCATACTAAATATGACCTTCCTACTCCTTTCACATCAGCAGCTACCACTCAAACAATGTATGAGGGCAGCCCCAATGTAAGCCTATGAAGGGAGCAAACCTCACAGCAGTGTAAAAACGAATTTAGGAGTTTTACACTACCAGGACATGTAAACTACACAGGTACATGTCCTGCCTTTTATCTAAACAGCACCCTGCCATTTGGGTTACCTAGGGCATACCTTAAGGTTATCTTATTTGTAGAAAAAGGGGAGTTTTAGGCTTGGCAAGTACCTTTAAATGCCAAGTCGAATTGGCAGTGAAACTGCACACACAGGCCTTGCAATGGCAGGCATGAGACAAGGTTAAGGGGCTACTGGAGTGGGTGGCACAACCAATGCTGCAGGACCACTAGTAGCATTTAATCTACAGGCCCTGGGCACATATAGTGCACTCTACCAGGGACTTATAAGTAAATTAAATAGTCCAATTGGGTATGATCCAATGTTACCATGTTTTAAGGAGAGAGCATATGTACTTTAGCACTGAGTAGCAGTGGGAAAGTGTGCAGAGTCCTAAAGCCAGCAAAAATGAGGTCAGAAAAGGAGGAGGAAGGCAAAAAGTCTGGGGATGACCCTGCAGAAAGGCCATTTCCAACATATATATATATATATATATATATATATATATATTACAGCAAGTGAAAAACTAGTCAAACGCGGCACTCCAAAAATTCCAATAGTCTATTATTTAATAATTAACAGAACCAAACACCCATCACCCGACGCGTTTCGACCTATACGGTCTTGATCACGGTTACTGAGTACATCATTCATTTCTCTATTATATAGTTTCCCACCCAGCACCCTTATGTGGCATTGTGTGATACGTAGTCCCAACAAATTATGAATAAATGTTTAACAAATGAACAAAACCCAATTGTGTCAATATGTAAAACCATCACAAAATCATAATCTTAGCAGCCAATTATTCATATAGTTTAAATGTTGTCAAGACATATACACAACCATAATATTTCTGATGGTATTTTCTCAAATGTCGAATATATATATACTGTTTGTTTTTGGATTTATGAGAGGAAATGGTCCATTCCTCACACCTGCACCAACATGAAAGAGTGCGCCAAAAGCAGGAACAGTTTGTTTTCTCATATATATATATATATATATATATATATATATATATATATATATATGGTGTGTGTGTGTATACTACGAGGTTGGACCCTTAGGGCCTGATTCACAAAGATAAGCTTAAACTTAGGTGTTAATTGACCCCGAAAATCTGAAAATCTAAGTTTACCTTTGTGAATCAGGCACATAGATGATACCTTTGAATATGGCACCCCTGCAACATGTTCATTGGTTGGCCATGTTGGTGCAACGCACCACAGTAAGCATGTTTTAGCAGATGGACCCAATGTTGCTAATTTGTGTACATTCATCAACATCAATGTTAAACTGTAGTGATATGATGAATAAATGCTATGAAATATTATCATCTACAAAGCACTCACCGGTCAAGAAACTTTTTGCATCACCCTTGCACCATGTAAGGGGGCCCTAAGGTGAATCCAAAACTAAGGGGGTCATTTTGACCTCGGCGGTCTTTTTTCCAGACCGCCGAGGGACCGCCGCGCGGAAGACCGCCAGTGTTGGCGGTTTGCCGCTGTAGGAAAGTACCATCTTGCCTGGCATGTTACCCCCATATTTCACTGTATATATGTTGTTTTAGTTGTATGTGTCACTGGGACCCTGCCAGCCAGGGCCCCAGTGCTCATAAGTGTGCCCTGTATGTGTTCCCTGTGTGATGACTAACTGTCTCACTGAGGCTCTGCTAACAAGAGCCTCAGTGGTTATGCTCTTTCTTTGCTTTCCAAATTGTCACTAACAGGCTAGTGACCAATTTCACCAATTCACATTGGCATACTGGAACACCCTTATAATTCCCTAGTATATGGTACTGAGGTACCCAAGGTATTGGGGTTCCAGGAGATCCCTATGGGCTGCAGCATTTCTTTTGCCACCCATAGGGAGCTCTGACAATTCTTACACAGGCCTGCCACTGCAGCCTGAGTGAAATAACGTCCACGTTATTTCACAGCCATTTACCACTGCACTTAATTAACTTATAAGTCACCTATATGTCTAAACCTTTACCTGGTAAAGGTTGGGTGCTAAGTTACTTAGTGTGTGGGCACCCTGGCACTAGCCAAGGTGCCCCCACATCGTTCAGGGCAAATTCCCCGAACTTTGTGAGTGCGGGCACACCATTACACACGTGCACTATACATAGGTCACTACCTATGTATAGCGTCACAATAGTAACTCCGAATATGGCCATGTAACATGTCTAAGATCATGGAATTCCATGATCCCCCGAGACTCTAGCACAGACCCGGGTACTGCCAAACTACCTTTCCCGGGGTTTCACTGCAGCTGCTGCTGCTGCCAACCCCTCAGACAGGTTTCTGACCTCCTGGGGTCCAGCCAGGCTTGGCCCAGGAAGGCAGAACAAAGGACTTCATCAGAGAGAGGGTGTTACACCCTCTCCCTTTGGAAAAAGGTGTCAGGGCAGGGGAGGAGTAGCCTCCCCCAGCCTCTGGAAATGCTTTGATGGGCACAGATGGTGCCCATCTCTGCATAAGCCAGTCTACACCGGTTCAGGGATCCCCCAGCCCTGCTCTGGCGCAAAACTGGACAAAGAAAAGGGGAGTGACCACTTCCCTGACCTGCACCTCCCCTGGGAGGTGCCCAGAGCTCCTCCAGTGTGCTCCAGACCTCTGCCATCTTGGAAACAGAGGTGCTGCTGGCACACTGGACTGCTCTGAGTGGCCAGTGCCAGCAGGTGACGTCAGAGACTCCTTCTGATAGGCTCTTACCTGTGTTGCTAGCCCATCCTCCTTCCTAGGTAGCCAAACCTCCTTTCCTGGCTATTTAGGGTCTCTGCTTTGGGGAATTCTTTAGATAACGAATGCAAGAGCTCATCAGAGTTCCTCTGCATCTCTCTCTTCACCTTCTGCCAAGGAATCGACCGCTGACTGCTCTGGATGCCTGCAAAACCACAACAAAGTAGCAAAGACGACTACTGCAACCTTGTATCGCTGATCCAGCCGCCTTCTCGACTGCTTTCCTGGTGGTGCATGCTGTGGGGGTAGTCTGCCTCCTCTCTGCACTAGAAGCTCCGAAGAAATCTCCCGTGGGTCGACGGAATCTTCCCCCTGCAACCGCAGGCAACAAAAGACTGCATCACCGGTCCTCTGGGTCCCCTCTCAGCACAACGAGCATGGTCCCTGGAACTCAGCAACTCTGTCCAAGTGACTCCCACAGTCCAGTGACTCTTCAGTCCAAGTTTGGTGGAGATAAGTCCTTGCCTCCCCACGCTAGACTGCATTGCTAGGTACCGTGTGATTTGCAGCTGCTCCGGCTCCTGTGCACTCTTCCAGGATTTCCTTTGTGCACAGCCAAGCCCAGATCCCCAACACTCTAACCTGCAGTGCACAACCTCCTGAGTTGTCTTCCGGCGTTGTGAGATCTGTTCTTTTGTGACTTCGGGTGAGCTCTGGTTCACTCCTCTTCGTAGTACCTGTTCCGGCACTTCTGCGGGTGCTGCCTGCTTCTGTGAGGGCTCCTTGTCTTGCTGGGCGCCCCCTCTGTCTCCTCACGCAATTGGCGACATCCTGGTCCCTCCTGGGCCACAGCAGCATCCAAAAACCCTAACCGCGACCCTTGCAGCTAGCTAGGCTTGTTTGCGGTCTTTCTGCGTGGGAACACCTCTGCAAGCTTCTTCACGACGTGGGACATCCATCCTCCAAAGGGGAAGTTCCTAGTCCTCTTCGTTCTTGCAGAATCCACAGCTTCTACCATCTGGTGGCAGCTTCTTTGCACCCTCAGCTGGCATTTCCTGGGCATCTGCCCAATCTCGACTTTGTCGCGACTCTTGGACTTGGTCCCCTTGTTCCACAGGTACTCTCGTCCGGAAATCCACTTTGGTTGCATTGCTGGTTTTGTTCCTTCTTGCATAATTCCCCTATCACGACTTCTGTGCTCTCTGGGGAACTTAGGTGCACTTTACACCTACTTTTCAGGGTCTTGGGGTGGGCTATTTTTCTAACCCTCACTGTTTTCTTACAGTCCCAGCGACCCTCTACAAGCTCACATAGGTTTGGGGTCCATTTGTGGTTCGCATTCCACTTTTGGAGTATATGGTTTGTGTTACCCCTATACCTATGTGCTCTCATTGCAATCTATTGTGACTGGACATTGCTTGTATTGCTTTCTATTGCTATTACTGCATATTTTTGGTATTGAGTACATATATCTTGTGTATATTTGCTATTCTCATGCTGAGGGTACTCACTAAGATACTTTTGGCATATTGTCATAAAAATAAAGTACCTTTATTTTTAGGATATCTGTTTGTTGTGTTTTCTTATGATATTGTGCATATGACACCAGTGGTATAGTGGGAGCTTTGCATGTCTCCTAGTTCAGCCTAAGCTGCTCTGCTAAGCTACCCTTTTCTATCAGCCTAAGCTGCTAGACACCTCTTCTACACTAATAAGGGATAACTGCACCTGGTGCAGAGTGTAAGTACCCCTTGGTACCCACTACAAACCAGGCCAGCCTCCTACAGCCGCTCAGCCTATTATGACCGTTGGCAGCTCTCCGTCCTTTTACGGACGGAGAGCTGCCAACAGCCATACTGGCGGGCGGCGGGGAAGTGGAGGTTGCTCCACCTCCACAGCCACACCAACAGAACACCGCCCAGCGAATCACGTCCTGTGTTTCGGCCTGGCGGTGTTCTGTTGGCGGTGTGGTGTCGGCGGAGCGGCCCCCATGGCTCCCGTCCCCTCCCGGAGGATTGTCGGACCGGTAAGTGGATCGTCCGTGAGAGGAGGGGGCTGGGGGGTGTTGTGTGTTGTGTGCGTGCATGGGTGTGTGTGTGTATGTAGAGGGGGTGTGTGAGTGCATGTATGCTTGCAGGGGTGTTGTGTGTATGGGAATGAGTGCGTGTATGTCTGTAGGTATGGCTGTATGGATGTGTGCATGTATGTTTGAATGTGGGTGTGCATGTCTGACTGTGTGTGTGGATGTTGGCATGTATGTCGGTGTGTGTGCGTGTATGTGTGTTGGTGGCGCCTGCGTGCTTGTCGTGTGTGTATGAGTGTTGTTATGTTGGGGGTCCTGCCACCTTTGTGGGGTGGCAGGGGGGCGGGGGGATTAGGGGAGGGAGTGGGGGTGGGTGTGGGGGGTGGGGGAGACCCCTATCAGGGCCAGGGAAGGAATTCCCTGGCACTGATAGTGCTTACAACCATGGATTTCATGGCGGTTTCAAACCGCATGAATTCCATGGTGGTCAGCTGGGTCCAAATACCGCCGGCGGTATAGTGACGGCCGCCGGGCTGGAGACCCTGGTCTCCAGCCCCGCGGTCGTCTCCGCCCTGGCGGGCGGAACGGAGAACCGGCGGATGACCATGGCGGTAACCGCCATGGTCATAATACGCTGAGGAAAGACCGCCAGCCTGTTGGCGGTCTTACCGCCACTTCTCCGCCTTCCGCCAGGGTCATAATGACCCCCTAAGTGATAATCATCAAGCCATGCAATTCCACCTTGGGTGGCCCTGCTTGGGTTGATAAATCTAGAGTAACGCAAGGCAGTGCAAATTGCTGCCATGCATCACTGTGTGGCAGGGAGGCCTTTCATGGGTGGTACATGGGTGTTCCCACACATCCACCCATGGTTGTGAGTGCATTCCTAGATTTACCAATAGTGATAGACCTGGCAATGTGTGAAATCTCTATGCCTCCCCATGTGAGGCATAACTAAGAGAAATGAGCTTATTTCTCCTCTTTGATCCTATTTTATGGGTTGCAATCTGGAGCACACATAGAAAGTGAATAATGCTTCTGAGGATTGCATGTGTGCAGGAAAGTGTCAGTTCCTGCACAAAAGCAATCCTGCATACAATGCTGGCATCCTTGAACCATGGCACAAGGGTCCCTGCATTGGCTCTAGTGCAGCCAAAAGAGCAGCAGCGCTACAATATGACTGCACATATTATGTGCCATTATATGTGCTGTATAATGGTACATATGACACATTCCTGCCCTTTCACTTTCACAAAGCACAACAAGGTGGCTTGCTGCCTTGTTGTGTGTGAAAGAATGCTAAATCTTGTCTCCCCCAGCTACTCTGCCCAACTACAATGGTCTCGCTCAGGTATCTAAATGTGGATTAACATTCTGCAGACCTATGTGATGTTTTGCTTTAGTCAGAACAAGGTATGCATTACATGACTGTTACTTGGGTATTATAATGCATTTACACCTTCA
Source organism: Pleurodeles waltl (assembly GCF_031143425.1). Classification (NCBI taxonomy): domain Eukaryota; kingdom Metazoa; phylum Chordata; class Amphibia; order Caudata; family Salamandridae; genus Pleurodeles; species Pleurodeles waltl. The sequence continues at coordinate 1,316,585,553 of NC_090437.1, read as the reverse complement.
GAGATTTCATCATATACAGATGTCAATAGGGTATTAAGTGTTGGTATTGGTTGAAATGGTACAACTTACCCTGAGAGGCATGTGACACATTCAAATGAAGGAATTATACTGGCTGTTCACCACCCACACTTCAAACATGCCACACGTATATATGTGTCGTCACCAGATTATGCACCAGCACACGGCTACAACATGTATGCACCATCAGAGACTACATATGGTTATTTCCACCATGCATATATGTGTTGTCACCAGATTATGCACCAGCACACTGCTACAACATGTATGCACCATCAGAGACTACATATGGTTATTTCCACCATGCGTATATGTATTGTCACCAGATTATGCACCAGCACACGGCTACAACATTTATGCACCATCAGAGACTACATATGGTTATTTCCACCACGCTCCCACAGCACACTCTAACGATGTATCTTGCTGTATTGCATTCCCTCAACAAATATTAAGCCTGGCCCTTCATGTCAACATGTGATACAAACAAGGCCACATGATGGTGTAGTTAGAAAGCTCAGTACCTGTGGTGTACTGTATGTTTGTGTTGGTCATTTAGGACAAGAATTTTTGCAGTGGATGCTGCAACAGTTGATACACCACAGAGGATTTCAAGCTTGTTTGGATGGCCATATAATACGCACAGTCATTGTGTATGTCAGTGGCACTGCTTTTCAATTATGCATGTATTGTGAATTTTATAAAGTGGCATGGACACGTTAGGTTCCTCAATGCAGTCAGCCTTCATGTGCACAATTCCTCTCAAGTATAAATAGTTGTGATCTGTCAATGGGAGATAATGGCATATAAATGCTGATAGTATTGAGTCGATGCTAAGACGCCACTGTTTGATGCATGTGTGGCTACAGGCCCTTACACAAAATAGTGACTGCCTCTTGCTCTTTCTCTATCCCCTCATTTCTTTCCTCTTCTTGTATATAGCTTTTTTGTATATGTAGTTAAATAGATATTATAGGTAGTGTAGATGTAGTGTAGATATAGTGTAAGGTAGCCAGGTGTAAGTAGTGTTTATTAAGGTAGATTTTTAGGTACAGTAGTTAGTTTGTGGGGGGATCATGTTACATGTTTTTTAAAACATTTTAAAAATATAAAAAAATATTTGCTTAGTTTCATGCATTAAGGTAGTATGGACAAGATTTACATGGAGCGTTGCAGCGCGGCTGCTGCACCATAATTGGCAGCACCACGCTCACCACTTCTAAAATGCAGGGATGCGCCGTATTTACAATAATACGGCACACCCATGTGTTTCCCGCCGCGTCGGCGCTAAAGTTGCTGCCGAGTACCAACGCAGCCACCCTTGCGTCATAGTGCAAGGATGGCTGCGTTGAGGGGGGATTTGTTTTTGTGCAGGAAGGGACACCTTACTACACAAAAACAATCTTCTATGGCCATTTGCTCTTTCTATGTGTGCAGCAAAATGCAGCACACATAGAAAGAGCAAAAAAAGTATTTCTCCTTGTTGCACCATGCTAACGCCCCCCCCTAGGGTGGCGTTAGATTTTGTCGCTGCCTCAGGTTTACAATCTGGTGCAGCATCAAAATGCAATGGGTGTTGCTGTGGAACACCCACAGCAAGACCCATTGCACGTCCCTTCCACGCAAAGTGCTGTGTGTGAAGGGGCCGTATTTATAAGCCACAAAAAGTAGTAAATACGGAGCACTGTACAGTGCCACCGGATGATGCTCTGGTGGTGCTAGGGCCTTGGAAATCTGGCCTTATCTGTGTAGGACATAGTATATGTAGGTCTTGTGTCTATTCATGTAGTGTAAAGAGGTAGGGAGCTGATGTTTAATATGTCTTGAGTTTTAGATAGTTAAATTAGATTTGCATAGTTGGAGTTGTAGGACGATATAGATTAGATTAGGTAGTGTAGTTTTACAATAAGATAGGTATATTTTAATAGTGTGTGAAAGTTTGTGTGAATAAATATTTTTCTAATTTGATATACAGTTCTTTACTGATGAAACAAATGTGATTTCTAAAGATGTAGACATTGATCTGTGATGACTGATAGTTGTGCATGCAAATCTTCAGATGCATCACCACAACATGATATGAGCTCTGAAGTTCTACAGTACATAACATGTATACACACACAGATTGAGGTATCTGTTGTATGTGAAATGTATTTTTCAAAACTCAAATGTTGCACACAATATTGGCGTTGCACTTTCAAAAAGGAAAAGTTGGCGGTAGAGGAGGAAATAAATACATACATTTAAAGGAGAATTGATGGTAGACATATGACACAAATCAAAAACAAGTTGACAAATAATAAGTGGTCATTTTTGGTAACCTCTGTTGTCGCGTAGGCTCTCATTATTCTGATGTGACTACTGGATTTTGAGCGGCAGAATCACCCGCAGTGTGGGAGACTTAGTCTAACCCACTGCTGGTGACACCTGTCGCCAGTCGGGTTTTGCTCCGGCTAACTAGCAGTGCCTCATCTCTACCCAAGGATAGGGATGACTGGGCAGCCGAGTGCATGTCAAATTTGGCTTCTCAGGGAAGTCGTGGTCACTCAGGTCTCATCCGGTTCTCTCATTTACAATTCAGTCTCATATGTAAATGACAAACAGAAGCAGCATATGTTTCTATAATAAGTTTAATAAAATGACTGCTTCTTAGATAGCAAGGCGGGAGCTGCAATAACCAGGATGACACAACATGGCAGTATTAAAATTGTGACAAGAAAAGTGAAGCATAAAAACAACGCTATCATATTGTCACTATTATAAATGGACTAATCCCTACCTAGGCTAGGATAGAGCACAGCATGTTAAGCTCTAATTCTGCTCTTCAGGTTCCCCTGGGAAGACATCAACCCCCATACCTGAACAAAGGCCTGCGGTCTGCATTAGCATCTGTAGCGAAGCATTCGGCAATCAGCATACAGTTGTGGTTCCCTGGCTAGAATCTCCCTCTTAACATGTAAGGGACAAGGAAGTGTTTATATAACAACACAGCTGATGTTCTGAGAAAGTGTCCCTATGTAAAAATGTGTATTTTCTACGAATGTCGGAGACTAAACTTCTACCACGTTCACCAGCAATGTACCGTGCTGTAGCCTTGGAAGAAGACAGAGTGATCAAGAATGTCTTGTTTGAGAACAGAGTGCTGGCCTAGGCAAAAACAGTTAGAGAGACGGAAATAAGACAATACCGTAAAAATGGTTACTGTAACAATAATAAGACGAAGCTGAATAAAATACATCTAGATTAAAGTGCACAGCGGCCTAGTGTGTTAAAATAACGTGCATGGAGCTATAACTAAAATGGCTACACAACACTGTGAAGTTGTACTTCCTCTTCCTTTTCCCACATACTTCTGATGCCTCTTGTGGATTGCTGGGTCGCCTGTCCTGTTGCTCTTTCCATGGTGCAAAATGTACATAAGCAGATATTGCTCTACAAAGATTTGTGTTGCGCACTTTGACATTTGAAGCTTTCCCCGATGCATTGCACGCTTGCGTCATGCAATGTTGAGTTGCGGCACGTTAAGGTGCCTTACGGCACACAATTCTAATTTACATCACATAGGGTGAAGTTGCATTATGCCACACTGAGACAAACCTTCCAACTTGCATCACACTTCATGATTCTTTTCTGAGACCTGTGCCATGGTGTGCATACAGTAAATACAGTGTACCCATGATGCAGAATTCTGTCGCAACACGGTGCAATACATTCTTATGCAACGCTGCACTATGCAGCATTACTATTGAATGATAAATATGCACCCAGGATTCTCTAGCTCGGATCTTCTCAGCAGCAGCAAATCTGCTGCACCAGACCTTTAACAAGATGGTATCTGGCCTTGTAGAGCACAACACTGAATACATCCAGAGCCTTCCCCCACTGTATAAATCCGAACTCCAAAAAAGAGGCCATATTTATGACCCGGGTTGCATCACTCTTGAGCCACGCAACATGGTGCAAGAGTGGCACAAACCTTAAGTCAGATTTTTGAAGCCACGCAAAGTGACATTGTGTGGCTCTGAGTGGCTTCAACAACTAGAGTAAGGCAACGCAACGCAAACCGCAGCATTGCCTTTACCTGCGCTAGGAAGGCATTTCATGGGCACTCCATGGGTGTTTCCACACAACTGTCATGGGATGTGCCAAAATATTACGTCTCCCCAGGAGAGGCGCAACAAGGAGAAATATCTCTATTTCTCCTTGTTTCTTCTTCTTTCTATGTGTACTGCATTCTGCAGCACACATGGAAAGAAGAATATGTCTCCCAGGATTGCTTTTGTGCAGGAAGGTGTCCCTTCTTTCACAAAATCAATTCTGTCTGCATTGGCGCTAGACAGACCATTGTGCACCAGCGCAGGTGGAAAAGTCAGGAATGCATTGTATGCCTTAACAAGGTTACTTGTTGTGTTGCACTCCTTGACATTCTGATAAAATGCCTCGAAGTCCGAAGGAAAATATCTTGTGAGAGGGCTTCTCTAGCCACAAAATTTGAATTTCTTCTTCTCTGAACTTTCCAACCAAAACTAACGGCTTCAACAGTACCTCGCCCAAAGTCTATATTACTTTTTAAAGAAGTCCTTGAATACAGCCTGCTGCCTTGCCCCACTGAAGGGCCAAATGTGGCTGTTGTATCTGATCCAGACTCCATCTCAATTGGTCCCAACTCATACCTAGGCCCATGTCTACAGTGACCATTGATTACGATTGGTGATTTGCACTTTTTGGTGCTATTTTCATTTGAAACCTAAAAACCTATAACTCTGGTTCCCCTGCTGGATTTTTATCCAATTTATATTTCAATTTTACACTAGTTTTCTAATTCAGTTTGGAGATTTTTTTGCTTGTTATTTTGCCTTAAAACTGATTTGTTACTGCATTAATACATTGCCCCAAGTCAAGTCTATTTGCTGTGTGCCATCTCTACCACAATAATAGGCTCAGATTAATTGAGTGACTTTGAGGGTTCACTGCAACAAGAGTTGTGATTCTCAATTTTGGTCGGCAGTTGTTCACCCCAAATAATAATAGTCACATTTCGTACATTGGTTTTCAGCAGTAGGATCCAGATTTTGTGTTTTGAAGAAATATACAGTGATTTAAGTTGAAATGAATGATCCTTTTCTAAATTGACAGTGACAGTTTACTTTTTGTTATCTTGTTTTTTTTTAATGGGGTTTAATTGAGTGATTTTTGATTTGATTATTTTACAAATTCATTCCTGCACTCAATTGTTTTACCTGACATCTTTGGGAACCTTGAGGTAGAACTGGCTACTGCAGTGAAACTTAACATGGCAGAGCTGAGGAGCATGTCAGATGGAGAGGGCCATGAATTTGCAGTTGGCTCTACCTGACATTGAGGAGAAAAACTGGCCTTGGCTGCTGTATAGAGAAAGCCAGCCTTGGCTGCTGAAAAGAAAATGATGGCCTTGGCCAAGTCATTTTGGAATTGGAAAGCAGGGAAGCTATACCAGAGCTTTCCTTATGAAAAGTGGAGGAGGTGAACATGATCAAATCAAGATTCACTTCATACACATGGTTTAGAAATCCTGGGACACTGACAAGCTGCTGACTAAGCAAGCAATAAACAACAAAATGGGGGTTAACAAAACCCTGTGTGTAGGAACATTTGACAATTATAGAGAAAATATAATGATTATCTCTAAGGACAGAAAATAGTGGGTGATTAAGACGTACCCATGGCGTGAATAAGACTGTTTCTGTATACCATCTGCTAATATAAGTAATAGAAGATAAATATAATTTAATGTCCTGAAGAAGGTGTATAGAATAAAATCATCAACCAAAAGGTCCTAACAATATAAATTTCACAAACTACATGCACTGAACCTTTTTACGTGAAAAAGTGGTTCATAATTGACAGTGTTATATAGAGGAAGACTGTTATTTTTTATGTTTAACTCTTCTGCAGTTATGTTTTACTGTGTTTAGCATATGGATGTTTTTATTAATTCATTATATAAAAAGGAAAAATATCTGGTATTTTCTATTGGGAAATTCATCAGTACCTAGAGGGCTTTTTTTTGTTTGTGGCTAATCAAATGAGCCATTTCAAGATGGACCTGAGGTCTCAAATGGTCCCAAATGGCCTTGGAGTCCAGTGATGATAGTGCCAGCAATTCAGAATTGGCTGGGAGAGGTAAGCAAAGAGTCCACTTCCCAAAGATCTGGTGCCTAGTTATGTGGTGGTGGGATGACATTGACAAATGGTCTGCAGACTATGAGGTAGCCTTGCCTGTGCATAGAGTTTAGAGAACGACTGGGCGCAGCACTTGAAAGCACATTCCTATTATTGGGATTTTAGATAGAAGGGTCTGCATCATGTTTTGGGATAACCATAATTGTGTTTTTTTTTAATTAGACTAAAACTCTGACATTAATAAAAAAAAGTCAGACAATAATGCTAACCATGATTCTGCTAATGTATAGAAAATGTAGTGCATGTTATATTAAGTGTCATTTCATCATAGGGTAATACATCATCTTAGGGTACCCGCAACACAACCCCTCTTTTTAAAGTACTGAAGTTGCATTCACCCTATATGTACTGAATTAACCCTTACCCTTAACTTACTTATATTACTTAACTTTAAAAATGTAATGTTCCTTTTGTGTAGCAGGGGTATACTATAGTTAATGGTCTGTTCTCATAAGGCCCAAATTCTTATCTAGTCTTGATATTTTAATTGCCTTTTGAAGTTCAAGTACAGTAAAAGAGAAATAAGGTTGCTAAATATTCATACATTTATGTGTGGAGTTTGTGTTGCAGTAACCTACTTGAATATCAATGGAGATCTGAACATCATTGGCTGTGATTTAAGATTGTTTAGAACAAACCAAGTAACTTGTAAAGTCCCACAGTGTGTGGGGGAAGGCAGTGCTCCCTAAAGGGATGTACCTTTACGATTATTTCTCAATGGTTGTTGGCCGGTCAGAGTAGTTCTGGTGCTGATGGGAATCTTGATCCAGACACTGTGTGAATAGATGGAAAAGGCCTGCTTTGTGTTATTTCTTTTTATTTTTTTTTCTCTTTTTTTGTTTCCAGTTTGAAGATGCATCTGTATATGAGACTCTGGATTCTGGTTACAGACATTTATACACTTTTTGACTCATGAGCTATATTCTTTTCATTTAGAAACAGATGCTTCACCATATTTTGGGGGGATCTGCCTGCCCCTCACTGTTAAAATAAAGAAAGGTTATTAGCTTTACCATGTGCGTCAGTGCTTTCAATAGTCACTGTAAAGCCAGCTATATTACTAAGTATCCTGTTACATTGATATTTAGATTTATGTAGCTACAAGAGAGTATACTTTCTCTTCAATAGCATATGAAGCTATTGTATGAAGGTAGCCTCTTTGTGCAGCCTCTTTCCAGCCTTGTTACCCCCACTTTTGGCCTGTTTGTGAGTGTATGTCAGGGTGTTTTTACTGTCTCACTGGGATCCTGCTAGCCAGGGCCCAGTGCTCATAGTGAAAGCCCTATGTTTTCAGTATGTTTGTTATGTCTCACTGGGATCCTGCTAGCCAGGGCCCCGGTGCTCATAGCTGGTGGCCTGAATGTGTTCCCTGTGTGGTGCCTAACTGTGCCACTGAGGCTCTGCTAACCAGAACCTCAGTGCTTATGATCTCTCTGCTTTTTAAATTGTCACTGCAGGCTAGTGACCATTTTCACCAATTCTGATTGGCACACTGGAACACCCTTATAATACCCTTCTATATGGTACCTAAGTACCCAGGGTATTGGGGTTCCAGGAGATCCCTATGGGCTGCAGCATTTCTTTTGCCACCCATAGGGACCTCAGACAAATCTTACACAGGACTGCCACTGCAGCTGGAGTGAAATAACGCACACGTTATTTCACAGCCATTTTACACTGCACTTAAGTAACATATAAGTCACCTATATGTCTGACCTTCATCTAGTGAAGGTTAGGTTCCAAAGTTACTAAGTGTGAGGGCACCCTGGCACTAGCCAAGGTTCCCCACATTGTTCAGGGCAATTTACCTGGACTTTGTGAGTGTGGGGACACCATTACACGTGTGCATTACATATAGCTCAATACCTATATGTAGCTTCACAATGATAACTCTGAATATGGCCATGTAACATGTTTAAGATCATGGGATTGTCCCCCCATGCCAAATATGGTATTGGGGTGCCAATCCCCTGCATCCCCGGGGCTCCAGCATAGACGCCTGGTACTGCCAAACTAGCTCTCTGGGGTTTTCTCTGCAGCTGCTGCCAACCCTCAGTCCCAAGAAGGCAGAACAAAGGATTTCCTCAGAGAGAGGGTGTTACACCCTTTCCCTTTGGAAATAGGTGGTAAGTGCTGGGGAGGACTAGCCTCCCCCAACCTCTGGAAATGTTTTGAAGGCACAGATGGTGCCCTCCTTGCATAAGCCAGGCTACACCGATTCAGGGATCCCCCAGCCCCTGCTCTGGTGATAAACTGGACAAAGGAAAGGGGAGTGACCACTCCCCTGTCCATCACCGCCCCAGGTGTAGTGCACAGAGCTCCTCCAGTGTGTCCGAGACCTCTTCCATCTTGAATGCAGAGGTGTGAGGGCACAATGGAGGCCTCTGAGTGGCCAGTGCAAGCAGGTGACCTCAGAGACCCCTCCTGATAGGTGCTTACCTGGTTAGGTGGTCAATCCTCCTCTGAGGGCTATTTAGGGTCTCTCCTGTGGGTTTCTCTTCAGATAACGAATGCAAGAGCTGACCAGAGTTCCTCTGCATCTCTCTCTTTGACTTCTGCCAAGGATCGACCACTGACTGCTCCAGGACGCCTGCAAAACCGCAACAAAGTAGCAAGACGACTACCAGCGACATTGTAGCGCCTAATCCTGCCGACTTTCACGACTGTTTCCTGGTGGTGCATGCTTTGAGGGCTGTCTGCCTTCACCCTGCACTGGAAGCCAAGAAGAAATCTCCTGTGGGTCGACGGAATCACCCCCCTGCTAACGCAGGCACCAAACTTCTTCTTCACTGGTCTTCTGGGTCCCCTCTCTTCTCGACGAGCATGGTCCCTGGAACACAGGAGCTGGATCCAAGTGACCCCGACAGTCCAGTGGTCCTTCTGTCCAAATTTGGTGGAGGTAAGTCCTTGCCTCCCCACGCCAGACAGTAATCCTGTGTACTGCGTGAACTGCAGCTGCTAGGGCTTCAGTACACTTTTGCATGGAATCCTTCATGCACAGAATAGCCCAGGTCCCCAGCACTCGGTCCTGCATTGCTCAACTCGCTGAGTTGACCACTGGCTTAGCAGGACCCTCCTTTGAAGTGTTGAGATGACCACCCTGCTCAGATTTCTTCAACGCCTGTTCAAGTGCTTCTGCGGGTGCTGCCTGCTTCTGCGTGGGCTCTCTGTGCTGCTGAGCGCCCCCTCTGTCTCCTCCTCCAAATGGGCGATCTCCTGGTCCTTCCTGGGCCAGAGCAGCACCCATTTTCTTCCACCACAACCTTTGCAGCTAGCAACGTTTGTTTGCGGTCTTTCTGCTTGGAAACAAGTCTACATCCTCCAGCACACCGTGGGACATATTCTGAGCAAAGGAGATGTTCCTGGCATCTTCCTTTGTTGCAGAATCTTCAGCTTCTTCCACCCGGAGGCAGCCATTTTGCACCTTCATCCGGGGTTTAGTGGGCTCCTCCCCCCCCCGGACACTTTTGTGACTCTTGGACTTGGCCCCATTCCTTTACAGGTCCTCCGGTCCAGGAATCCTTCTTCAGTGCTTTGCAGTCAGTTGTTGTCTTTGCAGAATCTCCTACCACGACTTTGGTGTGTTTCTGGGGAAGTAGGGTAACTTTACTTCTACTTTTCGGGGTCTTGGGTTGGGGTATCTTGGACACCCTTAGTGTTTTCTTACGCTTCCAGTGACCCACCTACACACTATACTAGGCCTTGGGTCCCTAAGTGGTTCGCATTCTACTTTCTTAGTGTATGGTATTTGTTGCCCATAGGCCTATTGCATCCTATTGTATTCTACAGTGTTTGCACTACTTTTCTAACTGTTTACTTACCTGATTTTGGTTTGTGTGTATATTTTGTGTATTTTACTTGCCTCCTAAGGGAGTATATCCTCTGAGATATTTTTGGCACATTGTCACTATAATAAAGTACCTTTATTTTTAGTAACTCTGAGTATTGTGATTCTTATGATATGGTGCTATATGATATAAGTGGTATAGTAGGAGCCTTGCATGTCTCCCAGTTCAGCCTAAGCTGCTCTGCTATAGCTACCTCTATCAGCCTAAGCTGCTAGAACACTACTAAGCTACTAATAAGGGATAACTGGACCTGGCACAAGGTGTAAGTACCACAGGTACCCACTATAAGCCAGGCCAGCCTCCTACATCATTTAAATTTTAAAGATGACACTTTTAGAAAGTTGGTATTTTTCTGCCCTTTGTGTCTGCATCCTGCCACATGACTGAGTGTGGCTGACAGACTATGTGAATTTCTCCCAGACAGTCACCCAATAGTGGGATTAGCTGAGCCTCAAGGAGCCATTAACTGGCTTGATGGGAGGGCGGAGCTAAGAACAGCCCCACTTGCACCTGAATAGGCTGTGGCCTGTCTTCTCACAGTAGGCCTAATGACGCTGTATTGTCACTACAGCCAGCTTGGACCCAGGACAGGGAAGTCGGAGAACTCTCAGAACTTCAAAGGACCTTTCTAGAAAGTGACACAGTCACTGCACAGGTACACACTTTCAGTCCACGAACTGTGAGCACTGGGGTCCTGGCTAGAAGGATCCCAGTGAGACAGGCAAAAACAAACTTACATACGTGTAAAAATGGGGGTAACATGCCGGGTAAGATGGTACTTTCCTACAGTGCTCTCCTTTTCTGGATCAGTGCTGGGGTGGACAATACTGCTAGACCCGAGTTTGACCTTCTGCATGTCACCACGGATGGTTAAGATGAATGATACACATTGGCCCTGCTGTGGTTAAGTATGACCATGGCTAAAAGCGAAGTTGCTCACTGATGGAGGGATATGAGCCCTTCCTCAACTGGGGAGTGGGGCAGGGAACTAGACTGATGCATGAGTTGGGGTGCAGGTATCCTAGGGTTAGTGGGAGTGGGGTGTCCAGAAGGTTTGGGAGCTATCTGCCTTATTTTTTTTTTGATGTTGCTATATTGTTCTTCACTTGTGACAATGAAACATTTAATTTAAACTCAATAAAATATGTAATTAAAAAAATATACACTGAACTACTAACCAGAATAACCGGATACTTTGTTAGATACTAGTATGAGAGGTGTACCAACTAGAGATCTGTCTGTAGCATACAGTGTCATGGGTAGAGCCATCTTTTATACTGAAAATTGTGAAAACACTGATATGTTTTTTTTAGGGTCGAGCCTGCGTTGCATGCGCTTGCGCATGCGTTTCGCTTGCGAGACGCTTTAGTAGTTAAAAAAGGGCTCGGAGACCCGCCCATAACACGTCAGTGTCTTTCATTGGTTCGTGGGCTTGCCTGTTAAAATCTGCTTGCTTTCATTAGTGGAAGGTATGCATACGTCATGCCTTTTCTGGTTGTTAACCCTCCTCGAGCTCAGCGACCAAGAACTGAAAACATGCAAGGCTTGCTGTTTTCCGTCCGGTTTGTGGACTACTTTTTATCTTTTTCGCAGCACGATCTCGCTTGGCAGAAGTCGAGCGCTTTCCATGACATCGACCCTGTTACATAGTTAATTGCACCTTGGCCGGTTACGTAGATAATTGCACTTTTGCCGATAGGTTTCACTGCGAGTGAACTGTAGCAGCGCGATTGCGCTCTTTTTTCCCATTTATTGTGGCAAGAATAGTCCGGTCCGGAGTTTACAATTGCTAATAGCTCTAACTCGGAGAAATGCAAGACCTGTTGCATTGCAAATGCTTGTCTAATAATGTGTGTAAGAACATTATTTGTTGTGGTGTTTTAATCGCTATCTCGGGGGGATCTAATACTAACATAGAGAGAGGCGTAGACAATGGGCATTATTGGCTGGTTCCTCTCCTGATAGATATCTGATATATGATATACGGCTGTATCTGATAGATTTCATTGGCTGGTTTCTCTCCTGATAAATGTCTGGCATACAGCGCTATCTCATAGATATCATTGGCTGACTCCTCTCCTGATAGATATCTGATATATGATGTTAAACCTGACAACTTTAGGGTGGTCACCCCCAACTTTTTGCCTGCCTCCCTCCACTTTTTTACACTGTTTTTGTTGGTTTTAGGACTCTGCACACTTTACCACTGCTAACCAGTGCTAAAGTGCACACACTCTCTCCCTTAAAACATGATAATATTGGCTCATACCCGATTGGCAAATTTCATTTAGTTGTAAGTCCCTAGTACAGTGCAGTACATGTGCCCAGGCCCTGTAAATTAAGGCCCTGATTTATACTTTTTAAAAGGTTTAGCACTGGCTTGCACCATTTCTGTGCACCAGCCTGGCACCATATTTATGGAATGGTGCAAGCCGGTGCAAAGGGTAGGCTAGCGTAAAAAAAAATTACCTTAGTCGGGTGGGGCTGGCGGTATGGAAGAAGGGGGTTTTGCACCAAAAAAAGACATTAGGCAGGTTAGAGTAAACAAAATGACTCTAACCTGTCTAGAGTCCTTTTTTGACACAAAACCATACATACCACATAACTCCTGTCTTAGAAAAAGACAGGAGTCATGCCCACCACCCCAATGGCCAGCACAGGGCACCAGGGTCCCCTGGGCATGGCCGTTGCACCCTGTGACATGTATGGGGGTCCATTTCAGGCCCCCTATGGCACTTTAAAAAATAAAATAAAATACTTACCTGTACTTACCTGGGATCGGGTTCCCCATCCTCCGCAGACCCTCTGGTGTGGGTGGGGGTGTCCCTGGGGCCTGGGGAGGGCACCTCTGGGCTTATTCCATGGTGTTCCAACATGGAAATAGGCCCACAGGTCCCCTAACGCCTGCCCTGACCCAGGCGTTAAAAAATGGGGCAAAATAAGCTTTGCACCATTTTTTGACCCCTCCTCCCTCCTGTGCACCATTTTTGCACGGGAGTATAAGTATGGCATTAAGGCCATATAGTCATTTTTTGCACGGGAACGCCTGCCTTGCATCTCATTAAGGCAAGGTAGGTTTACACGTCCCAAAAATGACTTTAACTCCATAAAGTTGGCGCTAGACGGGTCGAGTGCCAAAGTATAAATATGGAGTATTTTTTTTTATTAAAGTGCCATCGTGGGCCCAACATGGGGACCCCTGCATGGCACAGGGTGCAATGGCAATGCCCAAGGGACACTGGTCCCTTGTGCTGGCCATTGGGGTGGTGTTCATGACTGTGGTCAGGTATGGATGGTGTTGCATCAGAAAATTATGCTAGGCTGGTTAGAGGCATTTTTTTTTGCCTCTAACCAGCCTAACATCATTCTTTGGTGCAAAATCCCCTTCCCCCATACTGCCACCCCCACCCGGCTAACATCATTTTCCCTGATGCTAGCCCACTATTTGCACTGGCTTGCAGGTTTCCATAAATTTGGCACCTCCGCCGGCGCTATACTTTTAGACGCAAAACTGTGTGTGCACAGTTTTGTGTCAAAATGTATAAATATGGGCCTAAGTCTCAAAGTGCTGGACCTCAGGTCTAGGCAATCTGAGTCCAGCAGTGATGGTGGCAGCATACATGCAGGATCTGCTGGAGAAAGGAAGGTTTGTAGACCCAAAGAAGTAGTGCTAGGTTATGTGGTGGGAGATGAAATTGATAAATGGTTTGCTGCATATGAAGTTGCACTAAGGGCCCATGGGGTTTAAGAGGATCAATGGTGGGTGGGTCTGTGGAAACATGTTCCAGCTATTGGGAGGGACACACTGTTCACAATAGACCCAAAAGATTGGAACACCTACCTGCTCATGAAAGCCGTTTTGATTGCAAAGTTTGGGCTGACCCCTGAGAAGTGCCATCAAAGGTTCAGGGACAGCACCAAACTCTCTACACAAACTTGCGTAGACTTTTTTTGATTTTTCCAGTAAGGCACTGAATGGATGGGTGCGGGGCAGTAAAGTAGATGACCTTGTGGGGTTGTGTAATTTGATCCTGAGAGAGCATGTTCTCAGTGTCTGCTTTACAGAGTTGCACCAGCACATAGTTGACAGTAAGCTGACTGATCCTAGGAAGCTTGCTGAGGAGGCGGACCTCTGGGTTAGTACCAAAGTGTCTGAAAAGGTATCTGGGGGGACACCCACAAGGTGGTCAAGGTTCCCATCAGAAGAAAGAGGAGGGAGAAAAACTTAAAAATTAGGAGTTCTCAAAAGGCCCCCAAAATAATTCCCAGGGGGTGGCGGTAACCAGTCCCAACCTGATTCTGAACAGAAACCAAGTTCTTTGATAAAAAGAAAGGGAAGTGTGTACCCAAATGCTTAGAGTGCACCAAGTATGGTCACTACAAGGGCAATTCCAAGTGCCCAATGCGAGCACAGTCCCCCCCGGAAGGGCAGACACCTGGGTTGGCTAGCCTAGCGCCCGGGGAGGACCAGATAGCTTTGGAGAACAGACAGAGGTAACCCTAGTGTCCCTGGGAGATGAGGAAATGGTGCGAAAAGCCCACATGCCTGCAAATACTTCCAAGTATAGGCAGTGGGTCAACATTAATAGGAAAAGGGGGAAGGCTCTGCGTGACACAGGAGCCAGCATGACTACTGTCATAGGTCAGCTAGTGTCAGCAGAGCAGGTCATCCCCAATACATTCAACCAGGTCATAATCGTTGACAATTGTGAGAGTAACCTACCAGTGGCTCTCGTTCCCTTTGAGTGGGGGGGATCTCTGGTATTCTAAAAGTAGCTGTGAGTCCTGCCAGGCCTGTAGATTGTCTTTTAAGCAACGACCTTGAGCATACTACCTTGAAGGAAGTGGAGCTCAGGTCTCATCTGGAGATGTTAGGTTTGCCTGAGTGGGTCTGCATGACCACAAGGTCCATGGCTGCCCGGGAAGGGAGTCAAGTGCCTCTGGAGCCTGGAAAAATGGCCCAGACAGCTGCAAAAGGGAGGGGTAAGGAGTGCAGGAAACTGGTCTCAGAAGTTCCAACGGCTGTTAACGGGGTCCCAAAGGAGGCGGCTCCTGAGCCAACCGGGGAGGACATTGCTGCCCTGGTTAACCTGCCTGAGCTTGCTGGCTGGCAAGTTGAGGTTGGGCCCTGCAGGGAGGAACTCTGCAAAGCGCAGAAAGAGTGCCCCACTCTTGAGGGTTTGAGGAGACAGACCACGGCCCAGGCAGCAGGTGAAAGCGCTGGCGATCACCATATCTACTGGGAGAATGATCTCCTTTACAGTGAGCCTAATGTGCCGGAAGCTGGGGAAGCACATGTGCTGGTGGTCCCCCAGTGCTACTATGCCTTCCTATTGGGTTTGGCTCATAACATCCTTCTGGCGGGACATTTGGGGCAAGACAAGACCTTCGCCAGGCTTGTCACCCACTTCTATTGGCCCTGAATGCAGGTGGCCTCAGATGCTTTCTGTAGGTCCTGTCCAACCTCCCTGGCTAGTGGAAACACAGGGAAAAGGCTCAGGGCCCCCCTGATCCCACTCTCCGTCATTGGCACCCCCTTTGAAAGGGTATGCATCAACATCATTTGTTCCTTGGACCCCAAAACTGCCCTAGGCAACAGGTTTATCCTAGTTTTGGTGGACCATGCCACCCTGTCAGGAGATTACCCATTAAATCAAACTTCCAAAGGAGCAGATGCCTTTTACCCAACTCCCTGCAACAGATGCGAGCTCAGACTTAACTGATTATCTGAACCCTGCATCCGCTAGGGGGAAAGGGGGAAGGGAACAGAAAAAGAGAGAGCATCTCCAGATCCAGTTCCGGCTTGTGTTTCCCATTTGAAATAGGATATTTAGTGTGTGCTTCTGTAACCTGCACCTTTTTTCTTATTGGGATTTCTTTAAAGGAAGGACCCGCAGCCGGATGATAAAAACATAGATAAGTACATTCCTACTGTGCATTCAGCTGTTCAGCCATTCACATTCACCCAATTCTACTGTTCTCCTAACCTGGAGCTTTTGAGAGACTAGCCTATTAATTACTCA
This sequence comes from Pleurodeles waltl, assembly GCF_031143425.1. Lineage (NCBI taxonomy): Eukaryota > Metazoa > Chordata > Amphibia > Caudata > Salamandridae > Pleurodeles > Pleurodeles waltl. Next base: position 1,316,569,442 of record NC_090437.1, on the reverse strand, counting down.
AAACTGGAAGAATTCTCAATCAAATGAAGCGCCTCAGGGCCACTGCTCATTCTCCTCAGGATGACAGTTAAAGTGCACAGCTCCCAGAGAGAAATAGCTGGAGGGAAGCTTCAGCACGAGACTAAGGTAGAAACAGTAGAGTGCTGACCTCACAAAGATTTGTGACCTCCATCTTGAGTGGCAGTTGAACCTGAAGAAGCTAGTTCTAAGAACAGCCTTCGCAAGAGCCACCAGGAGTTAGGATGCCGCTGCAACCAACGTGGGTACAAGGAAAGGGGGAATCGTTTTTGCTGATGGAAAAACTTAACAACACTGGCAATAGTTTTCCTGACAGTACCCCCCTCTAAAGAACTCCCTCCTACCGAAGGTTTGTTAGGGAAAGTGACGTGAAATTGCTTTATCAACCTTGGAGCATGCACGTTTTGGAAGGCTCCCCAGGACCTTTCTTCTGGGCCAAAACCTTTCCAATCAATGAAGTAATATAATGTTCCTTTTTTAAACTTGGAGTCTAAAATTCTATTCACTTCATATTCTAAATGTGAATCTACTTAGATAGGATCTGGAGGGGTGGTTGTCCTAACAATGGGAGGGCTTCTTTTAAGTAGTGAGACATGGAATACTGGATGAACCTTAATCTGAGGGGGCAAGGTGAGTTTGACTGTTACTGGAGTTACAATTTTCTTTATTTTAAAGGGTCTTACATATCTAGGCTGGAATATTTTGTTCCCTCTCAAATGTAAATGTCGAGTGGATAGCTAGACCTTCTCATCCTCACAATAACTAGGATTACCTCTCCTCTTTTTGTCAGCATTCTACTCGTAAGAGACCTTCGCTTTGGTCAAATGTTCTCTAGCGGATTGGTAGTTCTTTTGAATTTTCTTACTGAACTCATTTGAAACTGGGACCGAGCCTCCCAACCTTCCTAAGATAATGTTTGGGTGCCTACCAGAGTTCAAATAGAAAGGAGAATAACCCGTGGAGGCATGAATAGCATTGTTGTACGCAAATTCTGCTGTCCAAATGAAATCTGGCCAGTCATTATCTTGGTCCAGAAGATATCAACGTAGGTACTGTTCTATCTCCTGGTTAACTCTTTCTGTCTGTCCATTCGTTTCCGGATGATAAGTAGTAGAATAATGTGAGTCTATTCCAAGTTGTTTCATAAAGGCTCTCCACATTTGAGAGACAAATTGGGGACCTCAATCTGAGATTGCAACCACCGGAATGCCACAAGCTCTCACTATGTGTTGTGAAAATAACTGTGCTAACTGAGAGGCTCTCGGAACCTTCTTCAGAGGGATGAAATGACTCATTTTAGAAAAGCTATCCACAAAAACTAGGATTGTGTTAAAATGTTGACTTGAAGGTAAATCTACAATCAAATCCATAGTAATGGAGTGCCAGCGATATGGAGCAATGGGAAGAGGCTGAAGCTCACCTTCAGGAGCTAGTTGTGATGTCTTTCCTCGAATGCATTTATCACAGGTTCAAATGTATTGTCTTATTTGAGGGATCATGGCAGGCCACCAGAAATCCCTCTCAATTAATTTGGTAGCCTTCAAAATTCCTTTATGGGCAGCTAAAGGATCATCATGACATGCTTGTAGCTGTCAAAGCCCAGCTCACCTGAGTTCTTGTTCAGTTCTGATGGAGGTTGAAGACAATCCGACCCCACCCTGAAACTGCTTGTTCCAGCACACTAGTTTTTAAAACAGTGCACTAAGAACAGAAGCTCAAGGGAAGGGGGGAAGTGGATAAAATAAAAAAGAGAGACAACACCGTTCTTGCGTTTCCACTGTTGAAGTGCTGCACAAATCTGCTGCCCTTTCTGACTTCTGTAGAAACTGGTGCCTAATGAAACATAAACAAAGAACAGATAAGTGCAACCTATTCCTAAATGGGTTCCTGACTATCCCTTTATTTATTAGAAATTCTCTTCTAAAAGTACCTCTTGGATCCTGGTCTCTAGTTTCCAGGTTTGGAATGTGTTACTGCTCTGGGATGTGTTTTCTATTACTGTAAAGCTTCTAAAACATTAAACAAATACCGTTATCAGAATTACCAATATCAAACATTCATCATAATATAACTAAAGCCTAAATTCCCAATAGGAGACTCACTTTTCCCATATTTCCAGAATCTTTTATAAAACAAATACTGTACTTTTACATCAAAATACAGCATGTAATTTGTGCAAGTCCTTGATTTACTGTTTGCATTGCTGTTAATGGTTTCCACTGTTCGATTCTTAAAAGTTCCATAAAAACAATGTTTGCTTACAAAGTTCTGCAAACTATTCTTGTAACAAAGGGTTTGAATCACAATGTTCGTGGAAGGTATTTTGTTTCCAATTGTCTATACACGAAACCAGAAATTGTTGTCAAAGTTCTTTCAGGTAATAAAAAGTTTTGCACTTACTTGTTGCTGGCAAGAGATATCGATCAGTCTAACCTTGTCTTCTTTCTCTTTTGCAGGTTGCTCGTAGGAAAGAGGCTGAGGCAAGGAGGAACCGGAAACCAGAAGAAGGAAGAGCCAGCAGCTGCGCCCATTGAAGCCAATGAAAGTCAGGAGTGTCAGCGCCGAGGGATCTGTTCTCAGGTAAGCGGGAGGTAGACGAGCACAAGCACTGGGTGAGGTTCGGGGGCTGCCTTTTATAGACAGGGCTGGGTGTGGTTCGAAGAGCTGGGTGTGGTTTGAAGAGCTGGGTGTGGTTTGAAGGGCTGGGTGTGGTCCTCACATGCTGCACATGTTCTTGAAAGGTGTGCAGAGCTGGGTGTGGTTTGAAGAGCTGGGTGTGGTCCTCACATGCTGCACATGTTCTTGAAAGGTGTGCAGAGTTTCAGTTATTATGCAAATGAGTTGAATTAACACATGGCCTAAGGAGGAGTGTTTTAAAGAAGCCTTGGTAAAAGCAAGGCCCAATGTGTAAACAAAACAGCACATTAAACAACATACACAGAAGCCTAGGGGGGGGGAAGGTGAGATAACAAGAAAGGCTTTCAATAGTAAGTTTAAAAGGGAGCTATTACAGAACCCACTAGTGCAGTGAGAGGGGACATGCTCTTTGCTGTGCACAAACCCTAACAGTTGCCCCCCTCAAAGGCCCTCCTACAGGACGGGGTTTTCCTGGATTTTTTAAATAAAACCGTCTAATCAGCTGTGGGGCATGTACATATGATGCTGGTTCCCATGAATTCTCAGATTCATCATATCCTTTCCATTCTACTAAATAAAACAGACGTCCACTAATTCTTTTTGAGTCTTTTATGCTTTTCACTTCATATTCTAGATTTCCCTTAATTGGTATGGGTGGAGGTGGTGGTTCAGGTCGGGTTTTTGGGTTGTACGGCTTAAGCAAGGACACATGGAATGTAGTATGTACTGGATATTCTTTTGGTAAATCTAATTTTACTGTTACCAGGTTTACTATGGCAGTTATACTAAAGGGTCCAATGAAACGTGGTTGCAGCTTTCGGGATCCCTCTATGTTTAGGTTCCTTGTGGAGAGCCATACCTTGTCACCAATTTTATACATTGGGGCCTCAGATCTGTGTTTGTCTGCTTGTCTTTTCATGCTTTCCTTGTACTTTAATAAATGTTTCCTGGCTTTGTCTTGTATGTCACCTAACCTCGTTAGTCTATCCGTTACTGTAGGTAACAGGGAATCTTCTAACAAAATGGGTATAGCTCTTGGATGATACCCCTGCAAGAAATAGAATGGTGAGCAAAGTAGAGCTGAATGCTCAGTATTATTATAAACAAACTCCGCTACAGGGAGAGCTTCCAACCATTCACTAGAATAATCAGCCAATAAACAACGTAGCGTTTGAAGTAAGGTTTGGTTCAGTCGTTCAGTCTGTCCATCTGTCTCTGGGTGGAAAGCAGTGGATAATGCCACATCTATTTTTAGTTTTTCACATAATTTTTTCCAAAATCTAGAGTTGAACTGGCTCCCTCGGTCTGACACCACTTTGCTTGGCATACCATGTAAACGCACAATTTCCCTTATAAAAATATCGGCAAATTCTGCCGCCGTGGGTAATTTCCGTAATGGTAATAATGTGCCATTTTAGATAAAAAATCCACTATAACCAACACTGTTGTGAAAGATTTTACAGGTGGTAAACCTACAATAAAGTCTACGCTCACAGTATGCCAAGGTTGTTTGGGTGTTGGCATTGGTATTAACAAGCCATCAGGGGCCTTATGAGAAGATTTATGTCTTGCACAAATTGGACAGGTAGTGACAAATTGCTTAATGTCCTTTCTTATAGTGTCCCACCAAAAGTGTTTTTGCACATTTTCCAGGGTTTTTACCCAACCAGGATGACCTGCCAACGGTGAGGAGTGATGCCAAATTATCACCTGTGTTTGTAATTCAGAGGTGGGCACTAACAGCATGTTGTCGTGATACAATAAACCTCGTTGTATTGTGTTATGGGAATCCTTTAACCAATTCTGAGGTGCTATTTGCATGTGTGCATTATATAGATCTGTGATGAAATCCTTCTGTTGTACTGGCGCCAAAAACTTTTGGGGAGGAATAATGGGTTCTCCTATTTTATCTTGTTTTATGTCTGAGGTATGTCCGTATCTAGATAACACATCAGATTGAATTTGTTGTGCACCTGGTCTATAGGTTATTACAAAGTCAAATGTGCTAAAAAAAATTAACCAGCGCATCTGACGTGGTGTTAGTGCTTTAAGTGATCCAAAAAACTGTAGGTTCCTATGGTCAGAAAAGATTGTAATTGGGTACTTGGCTCCCATTAAATGGTGCCTCCATTCTGAAAAGGCTACTTTGATAGCTAGTAGTTCCCTTTCAGCCACAGTGTAATTTTGTTCAGCTGGTAATAACTTTTTGGAATAGAAGGCTATAGGATGTAACTGGCCATCTACTGCATCTCGTTGAGAGAGAACTCCTCCTAAAGCTACTTGTGAAGCATCCGCTTCAACAAAAAAGGGCAAGTCAGGATCAGGATGTTTCAGAATTGGGGCTGAAGTGAATTTTTGTTTTAGGAGTTGAAAGGCGTGTGCCGCCTCATCAGTCCAAATAAATCGTTGCCCTTTCCGCAACAAGGTAGTTATTGGGGCCGCAATGTCTGCAAAATGTGCAACAAACCTCCTATAAAAATTGGCGAAACCCAGAAATTTCTGAATATCTTTTACAGAGGATGGTTCTGGCCAATCAGCAATAGCACTGATTTTCTTTACATCCATAGTTATTCCTTGAGGTGACAGGCAGTATCCTAAAAAGTCCACCTTGCTGACATTAAAAGTACACTTTTCTAACTTAGCAAAAAGATGATTTTCTTTTAACTTTGATAATACTGCACGAACATGTTGGGTATGTTCTTCTGAGTTCTTAGAGTAAATGAGGATGTCGTCTATGTATACTATGACACAAACGTCCATGAATTTGTGTAGGACCTCATTTATAAAGAACTGAAAGGCCGCAGGGGCATTACATAACCCAAAGGGCATTACTGTGTACTCAAATAAACCAAACTTTGTCTTGAAAGCTGTCTTCCACTCATCCCCCTCTGGAGATGTGGAATGACGGATGAACCCAGACTGTAGTAGGTCATCTAGGTAGGTTCTTAAGTATTTGGTTTCTTCGTCAGTCAAAGCATATACTCTGTTATTAGGTAAAGGGGCCCCTGGGATAAGATCTATACGACAGTCATAAGACCGATGTGGGGGCAACACACTAGCCTTTACTGGATCAAAGACGTCTTTAAAGTCAGAATATTCAGGAGGGAGACTTGGTTCATCTTGTGTAAGACTAGCACAGTGTAATACTGTGCTCTGTTCTGTACCTGCTTCTTGATAGCAATTAGTTCTACAGAAAGAGGAATCCAAAGTAACAGTTCTATTCACCCAATCAATTTTTGGGTTATGAGTTGTTAACCAGGGTACCCCGAGAATCAAACCAAAATTAGGAGTATCTAATCACCTCTGTGTGCCCGTTCTGACAGACCATAACAAGTGGACTTGTTTGTTTTGTGATTAATTCAGAGGTCAATTCTGACCCATCCACTGCACATACTGCTTCTGGACAAGGCTTTAGGCACGTAGGAAGTCCTAAGTTTTCAGCTAACTTATTATCCACAAAATTTCCTGTCGCGCCTGAGTCCAGCAGGACAGGGAGAGAATGCCTCACTTGGGTAGTAACAATTAAAACGACCTAAATTATGAAATGTCTAGGTATGTGCGGTACCCTGAAGGCTGCAGCATTAGAGGTTTGATTAAGATGTTTTCTCGAACAAGTAACCTCTCCCCTTGTCGAGCTTAATCGTTTCCCGATTCAGTTGAGGAGGTGGAGGAAACAGCACCCTTTCGTGGAGTTTTAGGCTTTACTGGACATTCTCTGGCAAAGTGACCTGCCACAATATAAACATAATTGAAGTTTTCTCCTTCTTTCTTTTTCCTCTGATATGAGTGGACCTCTGAGTGTCCCTATTTGCATAGGCTCTGGTTCAGGGAGTTTATTATCTGTGTCTTTCTTCTCGTGTCTAAATAAAGTTAACCGTGATTCCAGTTTGTATTTATCTCCCTTTCTTTCTCCTAATCTATGTTCTAATTTCACAACTAAATCTACAAAGTCCGAATAGTCTTCTGGCAAATCAACGATATGAGCCAGCGCGTCTTTTAACTCGTCTCTCAAACCTTTATAAAAAAGGGAGACACGCTTTTCTTCTGGCCACTGTGTCTCGGTGAGTAAACGATTAAAACTAGTGAGATAGGTCAATAAATCCTTGTTACCTTGTTTAAGATTTAAAAGCTCATTATCACTTGCCTGCATGAAAGTGTGTTTCGCAAAAAGGCTGGTCATGGTACGTTTAAATTGATTCCAATTATGGAGGATGGGATCATCTCTATCCACGAAAGGAATTGACCAATTGGCTGCTGTGCCAGCCAAATAAGACAAGACGAATGCCACTTTCGTATCATCAGTAGGGAACTGTTGTGGCTTACAAACGAAGTGTAATTGACATTGATGGATAAAAACATGGAATTTGTTACTATCTCCATGAAAACGTTCAGGTGCTGCTAAGGGCACAGCATTAGGAACATTAACAGTAACCTCAACTGGGGGAGGCAAAGTTGTATGTTTTGATGGCGCCCCTGTCTCTGAGGAGGTTTTAAACAAAGGCGTAAAAGCTGTGTTCCACTGAGATCCCCTAAATTTATACCTGCTTAAATCCTGTTTTAAAGAGGTATTCTCCATCTTTAATTTCTCTATTTCCTCTTGCATATGTTGCAAGATGCCAGACACTGATTCATTATGAGCTAAGTCCTCATTTAGGGCCTGCGCCATATCCGTGACGTCAATGCCCTCTATTTCTTCCCCGGTATTCATCGTCCACCAGAACAGAAATGTTTTAAGGCTTGTGCTTCTGTCAAAGCCCGGCTCACCTGAGTTCTTGTTCCGTTCTGATGGAGGTTGAAGACAATCCGACCCCACCCTGAAACTGCTTGTTCCAGCACACTAGTTTTTAAAACAGTGCACTAAGAACAGAAGCTCAAGGGAAGGGGGGAAGTGGATAAAATAAAAAAGAGAGACAACACCATTCTTGCGTTTCCACTGTTGAAGTGCTGCACAAATCTGCGGCCCTTTCTGACTTCTGTAGAATCTGGTGCCTAATGAAACATAAACAAAGAACAGATAAGTGCAACCTATTCCTAAATGGGTTCCTGACTATCCCTTTATTTATTAGAAATTCTCTTCTAAAAGTACCTCTTGGATCCTGGTCTCTAGTTTCCAGGTTTGGAATGTGTTACTGCTCTGGGATGTGTTTTCTATTACTGTAAAGCTTCTAAAACATTAAACAAATACCGTTATCAGAATTACCAATATCAAACATTCATCATAATATAACTAAAGCCTAAATTCCCAATAGGAGACTCACTTTTCCCATATTTCCAGAATCTTTTATAAAACAAATACTGTACTTTTACATCAAAATACAGCATGTAATTTGTGCAAGTCCTTGATTTACTGTTTGCCTTGCTGTTAATGGTTTCCACTGTTCGATTCTTAAAAGTTCCATAAAAACAATGTTTGCTTACAAAGTTCCGCAAACTATTCTTGTAACAAAGGGTTTGAATCACAATGTTCGTGGAAGGTATTTTGTTTCCAATTGTCTATACACGAATCCAGAAATTGTTGTCAAAGTTCTTTCAGGTAATAAAAAGTTTTGCACTTACTTGTTGCTGGCAAGAGATATCGATCAGTCTAACCTTGTCTTCTTTCTCTTTTGCAGGTTGCTCGTAGGAAAGAGGCTGAGGCAAGGAGGAACCGGAAACCAGAAGAAGGAAGAGCCAGCAGCTGCGCCTATTGAAGCCAATGAAAGTCAGGAGTGTCAGTGCCGAGGGATCTGTTCTCAGGTAAGCGGGAGGTAGACGAGCACAAGCACTGGGTGAGGCACGGGGGCTGCCTTTTATAGACAGGGCTGGGTGTGGTTCGAAGAGCTGGGTGTGGTTTGAAGAGCTGGGTGTGGTTTGAAGGGCTGGGTGTGGTCCTCACATGCTGCACATGTTCTTGAAAGGTGTGCAGAGCTGGGTGTGGTTTGAAGAGCTGGGTGTGGTCCTCACATGCTGCACATGTTCTTGAAAGGTGTGCAGAGTTTCAGTTATTATGCAAATGAGTTGAATTAACACATGGCCTAAGGAGGAGTGTTTTAAAGAAGCCTTGGTTAAAGCAAGGCCCAATGTGTAAACAAAACAGCACATTAAACAACATACACAGAAGCCTAGGGGGGGGAAGGTGAGATAACAAGAAAGGCTTTCAATAGTAAGTTTAAAAGGGAGCTATTACAGAACCCACTAGTGCAGTGAGAGGGGACATGCTCTTTGCTGTGCACAAACCCTAACAGTAGCACTGGTTCTTGCAACTCACAAGTTTGCAAATATAAAGCATTTTCAACAATAGAGAGATTTTCTAGAACCTTTCTTCCTTCCTTTTTGTTGGCCTAATCTGAAACTTCTTGGTCAGACATAGATTCTCGAACTTTCCTTTTTATTTCAGAAAATTGTAAGGTACAAACAAACTTGTATGCTGGAATAATTTTTATCTTTTCAGCTTCTCCGGCTCCAGGTCTATTATTCATTCTCGATAACGCATCTGCCTTACCCTTGTCAGAACCAGGTCGATAACGCATCTGCCTTACCCTTGTCAGAACCAGGTCGATAAGTAATGGTAAAATTAAAATCTGCAAAGCACAGGGACCATCTCGATTGCCTTGGAGTTAATGTCTTAGCAGTCATTAAAAACTGAAGATTTTTATGATCAGTGAACACAGTGACTACATGACGAGCCCCTAATAAATAATGCCACCATTCCTGAAAGCCATCCTTCACTGCCAATAGCTCTTTGTCAGCAATTGGATAATTTGTTTTGGGATGAGTTAATTTCCTGGATTGAAATGTCACTGGGTGAAGTTGACCAGTTTCCTTGTGCCTCTGAGACAATACACCACCATTTGCTTGGTCGGAGGTGTCAGCTTCCACAAAAAATGGCTCCTCAGGGTTAGGATGGAGAAGGATCGGGCTGTCATGAAGGCTCTTTTGAGGAACTCAAAAGATTCTTCAGCATCAGTTGACCAAAGGAAGGGTACTCCTTTTCTCAAAAGTTTTGAAATGGGGACCACCTTTTTTAAAACTGTTTTATAAAGCAGCTATAAAAAGTTGCACCTCCTTCACCGTTTTAGGAGAAGGCCAACCCAGGATTGTTTGAATTTTAGCAGGATCCATGGAAACGCCATTTTCCGATAAGACGAATCCCAAGAATTCTACTTCCTTCGCATGAAAGGCACACCTTTCCAACTTCACATATAGGTAATTTTTCAATAATTTCTTTAAAACTGATCTCACGTGATCTACATGGTCTCGCAAACATTATGAGAAGATTAAAAATATCATCATTGTAGACTACTATCAATTGATCTAAAAACTCTCTCAGAACATTGTTCAGAAAGTGCTGGAAAGCAGTTGGCGCGTACATAGCCCATAAGACATCACTTGGTATTCATATAGACCAAACCGGGTGCGGAAGGCCGTTTTCCATTCGTCTCCCTTAGCAACTCAAATCAGATGGTACACTCCGTGAAGATCTAGGTTGCTGTGGATTTTTGCGTCTTTTACCTGATCTAGCAGTACTGAAATCGATTCTTCACCGTAACTTGATTTAACACTCTATAATCGATACAAGTTTTTAACTCGTCATTCTTCTTATTTGGGATAAAAAAACGAGGGATTTTGAGGGACGAATAAACCGTTTGCCAAATATTTTTCAGAATTTTCTTTTAGGAACTTGTTCTCCTTTTTAGTAAGGGCATAGATTCTACTGCAAGGTAGATTCACACCTGGCTCAAGTTCGATCCTGCAATCATAAGATCTGGGGGGAGGTAGCTTCTCTGCCTCTGCTTGGTCAAACACTGCAGACAATTCTTTATATTCTGGGGGAATGACAACCTTTTCCAGAGCACTAACCATATTGGATTTAGTAGCTAAAACTTGAGCGGGAGATGGTGCACTACTTATCTCTTGAAGACCATACCAATGTTTCCGACAGTAGCTTGAATTTAATTGGACAGTCCTCTTTTCCCAATTAATTTCAGGGTTGTGTTCCGTAAAGCCACGGTAAGCCCAAGATCAGCCGAAATTGAGGCGCATCTATGAGATTGAAAGATATCTTTTCTTGGTGTCCTAGATGATCTTTCAGAACTATAGGTTCAGTTTCATCTATGACAGGTCCTGAAGACAGGTTTGTTCCATCCACCGCACAAACAGGCTCTGCAATTATTTTTTGACAAAATATATTCCCATTTTTGTGGCGTACTGGATGTCGCGGAAATTTCCCGTAGCTCCTGAATCAATCATCACTGAAACCTCCTGCAGCTTCTTTTCTCTGAAGATGAGGTCAAAGGAGATGGTTAGATGAGGGGAAGCAGATTGTAAGGTGTTTGCAAATAATTGGGATTGAGGGGCTGGTTGGTGTTGTAAGTCAACCAGGGTTACTCTCTCAGTAGAATGAGTTTTCTCTTTTCCTGAATTATCTTTTTTAGGCTTCTTTGGGTATTCTCTTACAAAATGCCCAGGCAACCCATAATAGACACATAGGCCCTCATTACAACCCTGGCGGTTGGTGATAAAGCGGTGGTAATGCCGCCAACAGGCCGTCGGTAAATACCACCAAATTATGACCATGGCGAAAACAGCTCAGACAGACAGCCACTTTAACACGCCGACCACCAAGGCGGAATCAACAGGCACCACGGCTACAGCCAGACAGAAGACAATGTCCCACCCACTGTATTATGACACACCCATCAGCCACCTTTTCCGGGGCGGTACTGACGACATCAAAAGCCTGGCTGAAACACTGCTCAGAAGGGAAACGACACACCTGTGGAGACTCAGGGAAAAACCACGCCGCCATAGAGCCCGAGCTGCATGTCTTTCCTGTGCTCTTCTACGTGCTGCTCCACTATGAACACCAACGAAGGCGAAGACGGCCACGGTGAGTACAGCCGCCTAGCACACAGGGGAGGGAGGGAGGAAAAAGAGAGTGACACACACACACGCAACCCCCCCACCCCCAACACCATACACATAAGCAGATGCAGCAACATAACATATTTACCCCGTACCCCCAGGAATAATGCAAGGACAAAAGGAATTGATGAAAGTGAGTATAATAAGATAAAATAGTGGAAATATGTGCATCCAAATAAAAAAGTATATACATATTCACAAATATAGGGACACTACCCAGTCCTCAATGTTCGTGTGCCACAGGGCCACATTACAAAGTCCAAGGTCCCACTTTACTCCTACAATAACACGGAGAGAACACTGCAGGGGCATCAGGTCGAAAATAGGCAGGCACCTCAGTGGGACAGGGAATGGGGGTACCTCAGCCGGAAGATGGTACAACATCACTGGTCCTAGAGGGGGGAACATCCCCATTGCTCTGTCCTGAGAGTGCAAGGCCACAGTGTCTCATGTGGGTGATTTGCCCACTTGCTCCGGAGGGGGCAACATGCCATGTGCTTCGTCCTGGGGAGTGCAAGGCCATAGTCTCCCAAGTGGTTGACTTGCCCACGTGCTCGGGGGGGGCAAAATGCCCTGTACATGATCCTGGAGAGGATGGGGTGAGTGGATGGCATCTACACTGGTCTTGGAGGGGGCATTGTGCCCTGTGAGCTTCATCCTGGGGGGATAGGCTGAGTGGATGGCATCTCCACTGGTTCTGGCGGGGGCATCATGCCCTGTGATGCAGATCTTGGGAGGTGCAAGGTCACAGTCTCTCAGGTGGGTGGCATACCCACTGGATTTGCAGGGGGCAGGCCGCACAACAGCCCATGGACGCAGGTCTACAGAAAGTCTGCCAGCAGTGACGGCTGTTCAGTGGTAGCAGTGGTGGTGCTGCTGGTGGTAGTGGTGGGGGAGACTCCAGCCCATCCCCTGGAGCCTCGGACAGCTGCCTACTGGTGCTACTGCTGCTGGTAGTGGTTGGGGGAGGTTCCAGCCCATCCCCTGCAGCCTTGGACGGCTGGCCAATGGTGCTGGTGGTGGTGCTGGTGGCGGTGCTGCTGGCAGAGCTGCTGGTGGTGGTGGGGGAGGCTCCAGCCCATCCCCTGCAGCCTCAGACGGCTGCACCACCAGGGTTGATGGTGGGGTCTCTGACTGGGTCCCAGCACCAGACCCTTGTCGTTACTGCATTTAGGGCTGGCTCCTTGTCCTTCCTTCCTACAGCACTTGGGGCTGGCTCCTTGCCCTTCCTTCCTACAGCACTTGGGGCTGGCTCCTTGCCCTTCTTTCCTGCAGCACTTGGGGCTGGCTCTTTGTCCTTCCTTCCTGCAGCACTTGGGGCAGGCACCCTTTCCGTCTGGCTGGCTGGTGGCCGGGATCCTTTCCCACCTGGAGTTGCTGGGGACACTACTGTGCCCGTGGACTGGGTGGCTAAGGTGCTTGCCTGGGTTTTGACCACCCTGGCCTAACGTGAAGGACGGGGGGAGGGTTAGGGAAGAGGTCAATGGTGGAGAGGAAAAGCTTCTTAGGGACATTGGGGGGTGGGAAGAGGGAGAGGGTTTGGGAGTGGAGGAAGAGGGAGTGGTTGTAGGATGTGTCAGTCTGCCGTGTTTGGGTGCAGGTGCATGGGCTGGATGCTGTTGTGAGGTGGATGGCTGTTGTGTGTCTTGCGTTTGTGTACTTTGGGAGGAGGGGGCACAGACACAGTGGGAGAGGACACAGGGGACGTGTGCATGAATGTGGGGGTGGTGACTGCAAGTGAGGTGTGTGATCTGATAGGTATGCTGGTGATGGGGGTAGTGGATGAGGATGTAGTGCATGCAGGTGTGAGTGGCGACACAACTAGGAGGGGGGTGGACGACGAGGAGGAGGGGGCCACAGTGGAGGCAGTGGATGTTGGTATGTCTGCATCTGGATGGTGTTTGTGTGAGTGCCTGTGGGATGAAGTGTGGTACTTGTGTTTGCCATGTCCACTCTTGTGTGTTGTCCTGTGTGCATGCTTGTCTTCCTGTGTGCTTGGGATAGGTTGGGGTTGAGGGGAATGGGATTGAGTAGAGTAAGTTGGAGGGGGGAGGGTGGAAACAGGGACAATGGCTGCCATCAGAGAGGAGGTCAGAGCCTGGATTGGTCTTCTTTGGCCCGCCAAGACAGTGTGAATGCCCTCCAGAAATGCATTGGACTGTTGCATTTGGGCTGCCAGCCCCTGGATGGCATTCACAATGGTTGACTGCCCAACAGAGATGGATCACAGGAGGTCAATAGCCTCCTCACTCAGGGCAGCAGGGCTAACTGGGGCAGGGTGTGAGGTGCCTGGGGCAAAGGAGATGCAACCCTCCTGGGTGAGCGTGCACGGAAAACTCACTGAGGGGCTGCTGGAAGGGAGGTGGTGGTACAGGGGGTGGCGGTTGTACCTGTAGCTGGGGTGGGCACAGAGGTGTCTGTCACCACCAGGGAGCTTCCATCGGAGGAGGTATCCATGACAGAACTGTCCCATCCAGTCTCCGCCGTGGTGCTCCCCTCGTCCTCCGTCCCACTGGTGCCCTCACTGTCGGTGGACTCGGCCTACTTGGTCCTGTAGGATGCAGCTCCCTTTGTCTCCAGTGCCTCTGCTCCTCCGCCAGATGATGCTAATGCACATAAGGACAGGAAGACAAAACAAAAAGGGGGGGGGGAAGAGACAAAGGATACACTTGGTCAATGGTGTCACCAACACCACCGTTGGCTACACAGCACACTCACACATAGGGAACAGCCCTACGCACTTGGCAATGCACTACCAGTTACAATGCTAATCACCACGCCATGGGTAGGGACACATACCGCCAACTGCAGCATACCTGAGTCCCACACACCCCTGCCCAGTAGTGGATGCCTACTAGCTAGGTTGGAGGAATTTCACATCAGAACCCTGCCCAACATGGGACCTATTCTGCAATGTCAGGCCTGGCCTGGGGGCACCCACAGGCCCACATTCCCCACTCGAATACCACCCCACCAGGCGTAAGTTGTAATGAAGGGCACTGTACTCACCCCCTTGTTGCTGCTGTGATGCCCCCAAGTGCCGACCCAGCTCCAGTTAGGCCACCACCAGTATGCGGGCCATCGGGGGGGTCAGGGTTCGACTGGCACCTCTTCCTCATTGGGAGGCCATCCCCAGCTGGGCCTACGCTGTCTTCCGTGCCCAGCATCTCAGGTGCTACCACTGTTTCCGACAGTGGGTGCTCCACCTGCCGTAGACCCCCAGGGTCCGCACGTCCTTAGCGATGGCACGCCATATACCCTTCTTTTGATGGGCGCTGACCCGCAGAGAAATACACACAGGGAAACCATCCTGCCTGTTACACGCATGGCCCACCATACCCCTTCCCATCCCTATTAGCACAGACAGGGCCCTGCATACATGCTGCACGCTGCCCAGGGGACATCCACCACCCTCCTCCTACACAAGGCCTGCACACACACCACTCCATGCATTCATGCCCCATGCATTGTGCTCACAGTGTACTCACATGTTGGTCTGGAGGTCCATACAGCAGTCGGTACTGGGGTAGGACCCCATCCACCAGTCGCTCCAACTCTGCCGAGGTAAAGGCAGGGGCCCTTTCCCTAGTCACACGAGCCATGGTAGGTTCCAGACACAGGTCACAGCAGCACATGCAGTGTAGGTCCTCTCCTGTTGAAGGTCAGGTGGCAAGTGAGTGAACAGATAGAAAATGTCGGTCACGTCCGCGGCGATGCATACCGTCACCACCGGCCCAATGAAACCAGTGAGGGGTTGCACAGTGGTTCTCGACCGCCTCCCACAACGGTGCACAACGTCAGCAGAATAACCTCACTTCCACCTGTCCCTCCATACTGGACAGGCGGACGCCATTTCGGTGGGGGGTGGGGGGGGGGGCAGGCCATGGATCCTAACTGCGTCACAGTTCACATCTTCACATTCTGGACCTATGCCACCATAATATTGTACGAATCACAATATGCATTGAACTTTAGTGGTTACAATGTACAGATAATGACCAGCTGCTCACTCTTTTGCCCCATAGAATGCAACCGCTGCGGATAAATAGGAGATGGAGACATCCCCCCATGAACAGACCCCTGGTGGACTTGCTAACAAGGGAGGACAGGCACATTATCCTCACCTATAGACTTAACAGGGCCACAATCACAGAGCTGTGTGCCCAATTGGAGCCTGACCTGATATCTGCTATCCATCACCCCACTGGGATCCCCCCCTCCTGTTCAAGTTCTATCAGTGCTCCATTTCTTGGCAACTGGTTCTTTCCAAGTAGCAGTGGGCTTGGCAGCAGGAATGTCACAGCCAATGTTCTCAATAGTGCTGACCAGAGGGTTGTCTGCCCTGATCAAACACATGTGCAGCTACATCGTTTTCCCCCAGATGGAGGATTTGACCACAGTGAAGGCTGACTTCTATGCAAAGGGACATATCCCCAACACCATTGGTGCGAATGATGGGACACATATTGCATTTGTCCCCCCCGGCAAAATGAACAGGTTTTCAGAAATCGTAAAAGTTATCACTCTATGAATGTGCAGATGGTGTGTTTGGCGGACCAGTACATCTCCCATGTCAATGCTAAGTATCCAGGCTCGGTGCATGATGCTTTTATCCTGCAGAATAGCAGCATCCCAAATGTGATGGGCCAACTCTAGAGGCACCGGGTGTGGCTAATAGGTGAGCCCTGGTTCCCACCCAGTGGATGTTGGTGTATGTGTATGGTGTGGGACATATAGGATAGTGTGTGACTAACAGTTGTCCCTTGATATTTGCAGGGGACTCTGGTTACCCCAACCTCTCATGCCTAGTGACCCCTGTGAGGAATCCCAGGACAAGGGCAGAAGTATGTTACAATGAGGCACATGGGCGAACAAGAAGGACAATAGAAAGGACCTTCTGCCTCCTGAAGGCCATGTTTCGTTGCCTCCATCTAACAGGTGGATCCCTGTGCTACTCACCCAAAAAGGTCTGCCAGATCATCGTAGCATGCTGAATGTTGCACAACCTTGCCTTTCAATGCCATGTGCCTTTTCTGCAGGAGGAGGAGGCTGGAGATGGCTGTGTGGCAGCAGTGGACCCCGTGGACAGCAAAGATGAGGAGGCAGAGGATGAGGACAACAGAAGTACAGACATTCGTCAATATTTCCAATGACACACAGGTACGACAATGTTATTTCACTTTTCATTGACAGTTTGGTGTGTGACATTTTCACAGACAGGCTGTGAATGCCTACTTCTATGCCCACTCACTGGACCCATTGGCATCTCTTTTTGCAGATGTTGGTGCCCCACTATTGCTCCTGGTGTGTTCAGTGCAGCCAACTACAGGTCTTTCCTATGTAAACATTACTGTACAGTTGAATTGCAATGTTTGAACCTTGTTGGACGATTACATTTTTAATTCATTTGACATACTCCATACTTGTATTTTTTCAAAGTGTTTATTGCAGTGCTCTGACGAAAAAGGGGAAGTGGAAAGGGCTGGGGTGATGATGGAGAAAAGTCCAGGTTAGAGTCCAGTCTATTTCTAGCACAGGTGCAAAGTCCAAGGGGGCATATAAAGGGGAGCAATGGCAGTTCAAGGTGGACAGGGTAACTGTGTGGAATACAAGGGTGACAATCTGGAGTCTTATTTACTGGCGGGGTCTTGGCAATAGTGTCTGGCTTCTGCCTGGATCGCAGGGAACGTTTGTGGAGTGGTTCTCCTTCTGCATGGGGAGGGGAGGTGGTGGCCTGGTGGTCCTGTGGCGGGGCCTCCTGTCCACTAGCAGCAGCGGAGGTGGAGGGCTGTTCAGTGGAGGGGCCCACTGTTGTGCCACTGCCTCCCTCCCTCTGCCAGCACCCCTGCCATGGAGACCAGGGTAGTGTTAATGACCTTCAAGTCCTCCTTGATCCCCAGGTACTGTCCCTCCTGCAGCCGCATGTTCTCCTGCATCTTGTCCAGGATCTGTCCAAGCGTATCCTGGGAATGTTGGTATGCTCCCAGGATTGCGGTGAGTGCTTCCTGGAGAGTTGGTTCCCTAGGGTTCTCCTCCCCCTGGTGCACAGCAGTCCTCCCAGCTTCCCTGTTGTCCTGTGCCTCTGTCCCCTGAACCATGTGCCCACTGACACTGACCCCAGGTCCCTGATTGTCTTGGGTTTGTGGTGTGCCCTGTGGTCCCTGAAGTGGTGAACACACTGATGATTGAGGTGTCCTGAGGACGCAGGTATGGGCTCACTGGGTGGGTGCAGTGGTGGTGTTTCCTGAGGGGGGAGGATCTGTGGTGGTGTGAGACTGTGCCTGGGTAACCGACTATCCAGAGGTCCCTGATGGGCCAGGTTGGTCATCCAGATCCAGGCGACCAGAGCTGCTGTCATCACTGTGGGCCTCTTTTGGGGGGGACTGGATGTTGCTGGCACCTCTTCTCCAGTGACATTGGGTGAGGTACCTGTGGGGATGTAAATGCAGTGCTATTGTTTCTGTGTGTGACATATTGTGCATGGGTGGGTTGCCCTCTATGGTTGTTATTGCCCTGGCAGCTTTACCTTGTGCGAGTTGTTATTTGGTGGGATAGATAATTGTTTCTAGTGTGCATGCTGTAGTGATAGGTGTCCATGAAGGTCTGTGAGTGGTGTCCATGCATTGGTAGGGCATGCAGGGCTTGGCATTGGGAGGAGTGGGTTGTGATGGTGGGGTGAGCGTGAGGTGGTGGAGTGATGGGAGTGAGGGTGGGGTTTTATGTGATGGCATGCAGGTGGGGGGGAGATAGTTATAGGAGTTGACTTACCAGAGTCCAGTCCTCCTGCTACTCCTGCCAGGCCCTCAGGATGCATGATTTCCAAGACTTGCTCCTCCCATGTTGTTAGTTGTGGGGGAGGAGGTGGGGTTCCACCGCCAGTCCTCTGTACAGTGAGTTGGTGTCTTGCTGCAATGGAACATACCTTCCCCCGTAGGTCGTTCCACCTCTTCCTGATGTCATCCCTTGTTCTTGGGTGCTGTCCCACGGCGTTGACCCTGTCCACGATTCTCCACCATAGCTCAATCTTCCTGGCTATTGATATCTGCTGCACCTGTGCTCCAAATAGCTGTGGCTGATGATTTCCTCTACCATAACCCTTAGCTCCTCCTCTGAGAATCTGGGGTGTCGTTGTGGTGCCATGGGTGTAGTTTGAGTGGTGTGGGTGAGGATGTGTAGCGTGATGTGTTGGGGTGTGTGATGTAAGGTGCGTGGGTGGTGTATTGGTAATGGTGGTATGTGCCTCTGGTTGTGTGGGTGCTCTTGCTGTCTCTCTTTGCTGGCAATTATTTGTTGTTGTAAGGGGTTGTGGGTAGAGTGGGTGTGTGTTTTATAGTGGTGTGGGTGTGTGGGTGTGGTGTGTGTATGAGTGTCAGGTCTGTGTTATTTAAATTGTCCAATGTGGTGTTGTTTTGTTTGAGTGTTTGTATTTTGAGCGCAGCGGTATGTACCGCCAATGGTTTACAGTTATTGAAAGTCCATTGTGGTGATTCGTGGGGCATAATGTTGTGGGCGTTGTTCTGTTGGCGTAACGGTGTGGGTTTTGATACCGCCAGTTTATCCCTGACCTTTGGGCTGGCAGATTTGTGCCTGTGGCTGAATAGTGATGGATTGGTGTGTGTGTGTCATAATATGGTTAGCGGATATCCACCGCAGCGGTGGTATGTTGGCAGCAGTTAGCATGGCAGTAACTGGGATTTACTGCCAATGTCATAATGAGGGCCATAGATTCCTAGATCTTTGCTTGTCCTTTTCCTCTTTAGACAGGGAACCTCTAACACTGCTGATTTGCATTGGCTCTTCCAAAGAGTGTGTCTCGAAGGTTTTGATACTTTCCACTTTACTCCTGTTGAAGTGCAGTGCAATAGGACGAAATTCTCTCTTTTGTTCAGCTTTTCTTTCAAACAGATGCTGATCAATCTGTAAGACTAGATCAATTAATTTTGACACATCAGTAGGTCAATCTGGAATTTGGGCTAGCACATCTTTTAGTTCTTCTTGTAAACCTCGATAAAAAAATGCAGCCCTTATGGTCTCAGGCCAAACATTCTCCACAATTAATTTGTTGAATTCGGCCAGCTAAAAGATAAAATCCCTATTTCCTTGTTTTAAGTCTAGTAATTCATAATCTGTGGCTTGCGAAATTGTTCTGCGGTGAAAAATAAGAAGGAATTCATTTTTAAAAACTTCAAAATCATATAATATAGGGTCATTTAGTGACACCAAAGGCATGGACCATGAAGCTGCATCTCCACTCAAATAAGACAAAATGAACGTTGTTTTTGACTGATCCTCTGTAAAAACAACAGGTTGACGAAGGAAGTGTAAAGAGCACTGGGTTAAAAATATCTGCGCCTTGTAAGGATCTCCACTAAAATGTTCAGGTGGGGCCAGGGGAATGATAGGGAGATGGAATAAATGATTTGTGTGGATATTTCTGAGGTAGAGATAGGGAAGGTTTTGCCTGAAGCCCCACTAGTCCCAGCGGTATTCCCAGAAGTGAAGTTATTTAATTTGTACATAAGCTGGTGGGTCTCAACATGGTATATTTTTATTCCCTCTCTCAAGTTTTTGTTTTCATCTAGGGCAAGGGTTAACTTTTTTTTGCATCTTGTCCATAAGTGCCGGTAGGCATTAAAATCTAAACCTTCAGCCATTCTACTCGGGTGGAAATAAGTATTTTTAGGCACTTCAATCTGTCAAGAGATTACCCATTAAATCAAACTTCCACAGGAGCAGATGCTTTTTACCCAACTCCCTCCAACAGATGCGTGCTCAGACTTTACTGATTATCTTAACCCTGCATCCGCTAGGGGGAAAAGGGAATGGGAATAGAAAAAGTGAGACCGCCTCCAGATCCAGTTCCAGCTTGTGTTACCCACTTGAAGATAGGAGAGTCAGTTTGTGCTTCTGTAACCTGCACCTTTCTTGTTATTGGGATTTCTTTAAAGGAAGGACCCTCCAGTCGGGTGATAAGAGCATAGATAAGTACATTCGTACTGTGCATTCAACTGTTCAGCCATTCACATTCACCCAATTCTATCGTTCTCCCAACCTGGACCTTTTGAGAGACTAGCCTGTCTCTAAGACAATAATGTTCAATTAATATCTTATTTTCTCCAGGAGTCAGAGGTATCCACGGTTCTCTGGAGAACAGTTCAAAGGTTCATAAATATACAATCTACTGATGTCTTTTACAGGAAACGAAACCTCCTTTTCAAGGTTTAGTTTTCTCACTCACAGTCTCTAGGAATTAGTCTGAGCACTGAGGTGTGTCTCCAAGACTGTCAAGTCTGCAAGGCGAAGGGTTTTTGAATATATATGTACATATATATATTGGCAAGTCTGGAGATCATACAAAAGTATTCCTTACTGCAGTTGCTTGAAGTTCTGTTAAGCCAAAACGAATTCTCCTCAGAAAGTCGAAATTCAGCTTCTCCAGAAGAGAGAAAGTAGCTGGGGTGCACACCGTAACAAGACAAATAATTAATTACTCAAAACTGGAAGATTTCTCTATGAAATGAAGCGCCTCAGGAACACTGGTCATTCTCCCCAGGATGACAGTTGAAGTGCACAGCTCCCAGAGAGAAACAGCTGGAGGGAAGCTTCAGCACAAGACTAAGGAAGAAACACTAGAGCGCTGGCCTCACAAAGATTTGCAGCCACCATCTTGAATGGCAGTTAAACCTGAAGAAGCTAGTTCTAAGAACAACCTCCGCAAGAGCTACCGGGAGTGAGGACGCTGCTGCAACCAATGTGAGTACAGGGAAAAGGGGAATCGTTTTTGCTGAGGGAAGAACTTTACAACACTGACAATAGTTTTCCTGACACACCCGCTGTCCAGAGGCGATCCCTCTAAGGACAGTGACTGCACCAGGGGTGACCAGAGCTCTAATGGGGATATTTACCTGTGTGGGATTCCAAAACAGGTTTTGTCTGACAAATTTCATGTCTGTGTACATAAAGTCCATGTGGGATGCGTGTGTGGTGAGCTACCGGTTCACCACCTCTTACCATCCTCAATCCAATGGGCGTGTGGAAAGGTTCAACAAGACCCTAAAAGGCATGATCACAGGCATACCTGAGGCCATGAGGCGTAAGTGGGACGTCCTCTTGCCATGCCTTCTCTTTGCTTATAGGGAGGTGCCCCAGAAAGGGGTGGGGTTCAGCCCCTTTGAACTTCTCTATGGTTACCTTGTCAGGGGACACTTAAGCATAGTGAAAGACGGATGGGAGGAAGCTCCCAGGAAATCTCCCTAGGATGTGGTCATTTACATGGTGGTCCTCCGCAACCAGATGCAACGCTTCTGGAAACAGGCCAAGAGCAACCTAGAGGACAGTTAAGAGGAGATTAAGCAGTGGTATGACCAGAAGGCCACCCTAGTAGAATTCTCACCTGGAGACAAAGTATGTGTAATGGAGCCAGTAGAGCCTAGTACTCTCCGGGACTGCTGAACTGGCCTATTCAAGATCAAGGAACATAAGAAGGAGACCTATTGGTGCTCCATCAGAACAGACTGAAGCCTCAATTTGAGAGGTCGTAAGTCAGCATGCTTATGGTGACAGATGAGGGTATGGAGGAGGAGAGTGAACCTCTCCCCGACCTCCTCTCTGCCAAAGAAGGTGATGAGTGAGTGGAGGGTGTCAATCTCTCTGACTGCCTGACACTAGATCAGAATTATTGGAACAGTTCTCTTCTCTGTTTTCCCTCACCCCTGGGCTCACACACTTATGTGTCCATGGTATTGACACAGGAGACAGTCCCCCTGTAAAGAATAACATTTACAGAGTGTCAGATAATGTGAGGTCCAGCATCAAGGATGATGTGGCCAAGATGCTGGCTCTTGGGGTGATTGAGAAGTCCAGCAGTCCCTGGTCCAGCCCAGTGGTGACGGTTCCCAAGGCTGACGCTCCCGTTGCCAAGCCAGAGCTTCGGTTCTGCGTGGAATACCTGGGTCTCAACTTTGTCACGAAGACAGATGCTCACCCCATTCCCAGAGCTGATGAGCTTGTAGACAGGCTAGGCGCTGCCAAGTTCCTCAGTACCTTTGACCTCATGTCAGGCTACTGGCAGATCGCCTTGACTGAGGGGGGGGAGAAGAGAGAGATCCGCTTTTTCTGCTCCTGAGGGTCATTACCAGTTCAGAGTAATGCCCTTTGGACTGCAAATGGCCCTGCTACCTTCCAACGGTTGGTTAACGGGGTCCTAGCTTGCAAGGATGCATTCTGCGCCGCTTACCTAGAAAACATCGCTATCTATAGTTCCGGCTGGGAGAAACACCTGCTCCACCTCAAGGAGGTGCTTCAGGCCATGCAACAGGCAGGCCTGACCATCAAGGTCAGTAAGTACCAGATTGGGCAGGGGTGCATGTTGTACTTGGAACACCTAGTAGGTGGTGGCAAGGTTCAGCCCCTCCAGGCCAAGATTGAAACAATCAAGGCCTGGCAACCACCTAGAACCCAGACAGATGTGAGAGCCTTTTTAGGTCTCACCGGATATTACCACAGATTTGTTAAGGGCTATGGCACCATAGTGGCCCCCTTAATAGAACTCACATCCAAAAAGCAACCTAGGTTGGTGAATTGGACAGAAGCTTGTCAGAAAGCCTTTGACTCCATGAAGGAAGCCATGTGCACGGCCCCTATGCTCAAGGCCCCTGACTACTCCAAAGAATTAATCATGCAGACCGACGCTTCAGAGCATGGCATAGGGGCGGTCCTAGCACAGCTGAATGACGAAGGCCTAGACCAACCAGTAGTCTTAATTAGCAGAAGACTATTACCATGGGAACAGAGCTGGAGTGCTGTTGAAAGAGAAGCATTTGTTGATGTGTGGGCACTGAAGAAGCTGCGACCATAGCTGTTTTGGGACTCACTTTCGGGTTCAGACAGACCACAGGCCCCTCAGATGTCGCATGAAGATAAGTGGTGAAAATCCTAAACTCTTGAGGTGGTCCATTTCAGTACAGGGGATGGACTTTATGGTGGAGCATCAACCAGGGACTTACCACGCCAGTGCTGATGGTCTCTTTAGATAATTCTGCCTTAGCAATGAGAGCTCCCAAGGGGTTGGGAAGCTCTCCTACTTTCAGCTGGGGGGACACATGTTAGACCTGACAGCCTTAGGGTGGTCACCCCCAACTTTATGCCTGCCTCCCTACACTTTTGACACTGTTTATGCTGGTTTTAGGACTCTGAGCACTTTACCACTGATAACCAGTGCTGAAGTGCATATGCTCTCTCTCTTAAAACATGGTAACATTGGCTCATACCCAATTGTCACTGATTGTGCCACCCACATAAGTAGCCCTTAACCATGTCTCAGTCCTGCCATTGCAGGGCCTGTGTGTGCAGTTTCACTCCCCTATTTCCTACATATAAGTCACCCCTAAGGTAGGTCCTAGGTAACCCATAGGGCAGGGTGCTGTGTAGGTATAAGGCAGGACATGTAAAGGCAGTGGAAAACTCCTAAATTTGTTTTCCACTGCTTTGAGGCCTGCTCCTTTCATAGGCTAATATTAGGGCTACCCTCCTATACTGTGTGAGTGGTAGATTCTGACCAGAAAGGGGTAAACAGGTCATATTTAGTATGGCCAGAATGATAATACAGAATCCTGCTTATTGGTGAAGTTGGATTTTATATTACTATTTTAGAAATGCTACTTTTAGAAAGTGATCATTTCTCTGCACTTTAAATCCTTCTGTGCCTTATAGCCTGTCTCCAATCCACATCTGGGCTGGTTGACCGCTCAGTGCCAAGCTACCAGAGGGTGAGCATAGGATAATTTGGATTGTGTGTGACTTTCCCTGACTAGGATTGTAGCCCCTACTTGGACAAGGGTGTATACCTCTGCCAGTTAGAGATCCCATTTCTCACATATGACATATGGCTCGATCTGATAGATAGCATTGGCTGGTTCCTCTCCTGATAGATATCTGATATATGATATATTGCTGTATCTGATATATATCATTGGCTAGTTTCACTCCTGATAGATATATGATATATGGCTCTATCTGATAGACATCAGTAGCTGGTTCCTCTCCTGATAGATATCTGATATAGGATATATAGCTGTATCTGATAGCTATCTTGTCTAACAGGAAGTTGTTAATGTTTAACATTGCAGTGGGTTCTTGATTTTTTTAACCATGGGTATTAATTCAAACACCATTCCAGCCTTTTCTAGTGAACTGAACAGGTAGCTTCTCTCCACTCGATCAATCCCTTTTCAGCATCAAGAGTGAAGGTCATCTTCTTCTCTTCCTCATTTCTGCCCTACAATAGTGAATGTAGGAGAGTTCACATATGATTCCCGGATAACTGTCTAGAAGCCCAGTTAATATTTATGGATGAGTTGCAAGATGACCTTTCTTAGCCTTGTAGCCAAGACTTTAGCCAGTATTTTGATGTCCTAATTTAGTAAAGAAATGGGCCTATAGTTTGAGTAGCCTAGTGGATCTCTGCTGGGTTAAGGGGTCAAATTCGAGGTAGATGCCAGAATTGACATTGAGGTCAAGATCTTATAAATGTCTAGGAGGAATTTGTTCTCTTCAAGAGCTGTACTAGTTGCCATAGCTTTATTAGCATCTGCAAGTTCCACACTGGAGGTTTCTTGATCAAACTCATCACGCAGCTTCGCTGAAGATACCGTATAATCATGTGTCTCATTAAGTCTTCTCCAGAGGTATCTATGGCACTGTTCATTGAAGCGATGGATTCCCTTGGAAAAATACTTCATGACACACTTGGCTATACCGCATCAGGGAAAACGGAGGAAAACTTGTTAATTATGTCAAAGAGGTAGGAGAGCAACTTTCCTGTCACTTTATATATTGTTCAAATAGCAGATGTGGCTTCCCTATCCATTGGTTGTAGATTTAACAATCTCCTAACTTTCTCTCCATGTTCACATGATTTTCTTTGACATGAAACGTGCTTTTTCTGCCTGAGAAAAAATAATGTGGACAATTACAATCTCTTCTCCAGCACAGCCCTTAGGTTTTCATCCATTGTGGAGTCTTGATATGTTGCATGGTGTCATGTAATTGTAGTCTCTATTGTGGTCTGTCATGCCACTAAGCTTTCTATTTTATGTGCTGAATAACATCAATCCTCTTCATAGGGTTTACCATCTACCCAGAAAATTTGGGATGAGAAAACTGAGTTGCAAGTATTCCTGAATTAACTTTGTCACTTCTTCTTTTCTTCAAGGAGTCTTGTGAGAAATTAATTTGTTGGTTGTTGGTTAAGAGGAGATGTGAGCCCTTTCAAACAACAGCCACAATTCTTGTCAGGGTGAACCACAGACAGTGACTAAATTAACATGTGCTTAACCCTCTGATAGCTTGGCACAAAAGCAGTCAGGTTTAAGTTAGAGGCAATTTGTAAAGTATTTATGCAGCACACAAACAGCTTTAAAGTGAAAACACAACACAAGAAAAAATCCTCACCAAGTAAGAAAAACAGAGTAACATTTAATAAATTATTTAACACCAAAATGACAAAGTGTCAATCAGTATAACCAGAAATATGCAATTTCAAAGATTTAAGGTAAGTTTAGTGCCTTCAAACACAAACTGCCACTAGTCGTTATCTATGAAGGAGTGCGGGCCAGATATAAGGACTATTTCATCCTAATGAAAAAGATACCTACAAAGGTTCATTGTGAAGAGTCGGTCAATGCTGTAGAGCGAAGTGCACATTTTGTTGTTCCAGCTGTCACTGGTGGTCTCTGTAGCATGAAAGTCGACTCCACAGAAGCATTAACATCTTGGCTCGTACAGGCCTGTTTGCAGTCGAGAAGAGCCAAAAACTTCAGTATTTCTCCTTTTTGACTCAGAAGAGTGTCCTTTGCTGCCAGCCACGGGTCCAGGTCTTTGGGGCACACCTCTTGGAGATCAAGGACTTACTCTTGCAGGGACCAGAAAGGCTCTGGCAGTCCCAATTGCACATCCAGACATCAGGTTAGCTGGGCAGATGCCAGGGGGTCTCTGGAGCTTGTAGCTCACAATGGAAGTTCAGTCAGTTGACCCTTGGAGTTACTTCAGCCTGGATGAAGGACGCAGGTCCTGTTTTCATTTTCTCAGCAAGCAGGGCAGCCCTCAGGCAGTGTAGTATCCACAGGTCAAGGAGTGTACTGAAGAGTGGTTCTGAGTGTTTATACCTGGTGCCTACTTTGAAGTGGGAGAATCATCCAGCGTTTTCCCCCTGCAGAGGTGTCTGGAATTTCCTTCATTGCTGCCCTGGTCCCAATTTGTCTGGAGGCGCAATAGCCTAGTGTGAAGTCCTTTGTGTGTTTGTGTGTTGAGGCAGTCCCATTCAAGTGCAAGATTGGTAGGTGACAGTTCTGCTCCCTAATCCTGCCACAGATGGCCCATCCTGCCAACACCTATCTCCCCCTCCTTTGTGATACTGTCTGGGAGGGATATACAAAGGCCAACTGTCAACTACCTAGTCATGTGACACAGGATACAGGCTGAAGGCACCAAATAGTTAGGACAAGGAAATGTCAACTTTCTTAAAGTGGCAATGTTACAATTGTGACCTAAAATCTGACTTTATCATCAAAGACAGTTTTGTATTACAGTTTGTCAGATCACAAACATTCCTACCTGCTCTCAAGCAACAATTATCACTTATTGAATGTAATACGGTAACCCGATGTTATCCTATGGTAGAGGCAGGTCTAACTGTAGTGAAAAACAAATTTATGAGTTTTTCATTACCAGGATATACAAAACCTACAAATATATGTACAACTACTTAAATACACTGCCCTCTGTCCTATGGGCTGTTTAGGGCCTACCCAATGGGTGAACATACATGTGTTAAAAAGGAAGGTTTAGGTCTGGCAAAGGGGTTATTTCGCCCAGTCAAAATGGCAGCTTGAAACTACACATACAGGCTGCAATGGAAAACTTGAGGCATGGTTAAAAAGGTTTTTGAGTAGATGGCAGAATAAGGACTGCAAGGCCACTGGTAGCATTTCATTTACAGGCCCTGGGTTTGGTAACTCAACTTTATCAGAGAAGTACAAGTAAATTAAATGTGCCAATTGGGTGTAAGCCATTGTTGCCATTTTTAAAGGAGAGAGTACAAATACCTTAGCACAGTATAGCAGTGGTAAAATACACAGAGTCCCAAAAGCCAACAAAAACAGGAAGAATAAAGGCTAAATGTGTGGGGGCTCACACTGCAGAGATGGCCAAGACCAACTCCTTTTCACCACATCATAGTCATTATCCAGGTCTTGTATTTAGACAGAGGTATGAACTGAAATACTGCTCCCAACAATCTTACAGTCACATACTTCAGGAAACATTGCACCACTCAATAGGAAAGAACCCATTCTAGTTGTGTTGCCTTTTGTGTAGAAAAGAAACATATCCTCTGCCTGCAGGGTGCAAGATCTGCCAGGGTCTAGGAGCATATGGTCTGATATCATGTCTCGCAGTGGATCTCGATCACTGGCATTGTGTGTGCCCGGCTCTCCCAAATGGTTTATCACTGGATTTATGGTGATATTCCAATATGAGAATGGTCACATTCAGTAAACAGTCTATTCTGTTTGTAAAAAAAGGTCTTGTTAGCTGGCATTATTGTTGAGGCTGTAGGAACAGGTTAATAGAAAAGTGTACTTAATGTAGGGTAAATGTATGACAGAAATGATATGGGCATTCTGTGGGCACTCTGCCCCCTGCCAGGACTTCAGTGTGATCTGTCTCGTGTTCTTGTTGGCTGATGTGTTGGTTGTACTGTGGCGTATGCCTGACTTCCTGTTACATCTTGCTCAATACTGTGTATCTTGCTCGAGTCTGCAAACAGTAACACTGTTGGCTTGTGGGTTTTAATGTGCTACTATGAAAAGTTTTCAGTTCAATATTTCTAAATAGGAAATTTGATTCACAGGTGTCATGTGGCTCCTAGTCCTGTGTACCCTTCAAAACAACTTAAATAAATACTTGGCACAGATTTGATATGCATTATGGATTATACTTAACACCTGAATAAACAGAAAATGAAATGTTCTTGCTCATTTTGGGCCAATGCATTGAAAGAGCTGCGTGAATGATTTAACAAATGGTCATTGCTATTTGTTAAGTGCAATGAATCACCCTCGAGAGGGTATCTCAGCACTGACACACCTTTACAGGTCTAAGACATAGAAATGAGCAACAATTAAAAATTAACAGAGATTAAAAAGCAAGATTTTTAGGATTTTATTAAACTGTTTTAGGTTGCTGCATGAACGTAAATGCAAACAAAGCTGATTCCAATGTTGGGGGGCCAGGTCTGAAAATGAGCAGACCCCATACCTGGTTGTGCGTTTGCTCTGAGGGCCTAGTAAGGGTCTCCCACTAGACCTACGATTACAGGTAGGAACATACAGCAGGAATTTGCTCTGCAGGTAGGGGGTCCTCTCCCATGTAGTGACTTGTGTAGATTTTTTTACAGGCAACCAGTGTAAAGTTTTGAGCATAGGCTCTGAGAGAGACTGAGGTGTCAGGTGAGCCACTGAGTTCTGTACCACCTGGAGAGTGGCAATAAGCCCTTCATTCATAGCCACCATTAAAGCATTCCATAATCTAGGCGGCTCACAACAAGTGCCTGGGTGGAGGATTTCCTTGACTGGAGAGGTACTCACTGGAATGCTTTCCCGAGAAGGCGCATGATTCCAAAACAGGATCCAGAGATGGCATTAACATGCTCTTTCATAAACAGATTTTCATCTATCGTGACACCTAGGTCTCTAACTAACTTTTTCGGAGTGGGAGCTGGCCCCAGTTGTGGGAGATGGTGTTGAATGCTGCAGACAGATCTAACAATAAGCATAGCTGAATGCCCCTCATCCAAAGAAAGTCTAATAGACTCTAGAACATCCACCAGTTTTGGTCTCTGTGCTATTGAAAGCTTGGAAACCTGACTGGGAGGGGCCTTCCAGGGAATGACTTTCCGACAAGGATGTAAGTTGTGTATTAACTAAGGATTCCATAACTTTACTGAGAAGAGGAAGCAGTGATATTGGTCTGTAATTTTACCAGCTCTAAGGGATCTGCCATAGGCTTTTTTGAAATGGGTCTGACCCGTTCGGTTTTCCATTTTACTGGAAAGATTTCCGTGCTCAGGGAAGGATTGAAGAGGTCCGTGATGGAAGGAAGAAGTGCTGGAGCCAGGAATGCTATCAGGGGAAGCAGGGTTCTCAGGTCAACCATATTTAATGCAGAATAAATGACCGAGTGTATATTCAGGGCTTGAAATGGAAAAATAGAAGTGCAGGTACTCTGTACTAGAGTACTTGCTTGTTTCTGAGAAGTGGCGGTACTCTCCAATTAAACGTATTACGTTCTTCTTGAGAAGTGCAGGCACTCTCCCTCTCAAAATAAAAAAGTACTGGTAGTCAGTACCGGACAGTACCGTCCCTTGTAAAGCAGAGTATGTGTGTGTGTGTGTGTTGGGGGGGGTGTGTGTGTGTGTGTGTGTGTATATATATATATATATATATATATCTGACACCTCAAAGCTGTGCCACAAATGTGGGTCGCCACATCATGAGGGGCGCGTGATGGGTACGGCTCCTTACTATACATCCAGAAATCCCCAACACAGAGATGCACGCGCACTCGAAGTACTTCATTTACAAAAAACAGCCCCTGCGACGCGTTCCGCCACTCAGGTTTCAAGAGGAGCATATATTGGTGGCTTCATCTGTTCAGACTCAATTTCAAATGAGATGGCAGGAAATGCTGCATTAAAACATTGAGAGAGGCCAAAGACATTCCCAAGATTTTGGACAACATGGAGGAAGAGCACAGGGGCATAAAGGCAGGCATGACCCCGGAGGAGGGGGGGGGGTCTGACGACATGATCACAGCCCACAACACAGAAGGATGAAGAGATGGCAACAAGAAACAAAATAATTCACCCCTAAAGACCCATTGATTCCTGCTTTCATTCACCGAGGGAGGGAAGTGTCCACTGACTCCTCCCCGGAGGACTGAAGCAAAGTCTTGACTGAACCAAGCTGGGGGTCAGTCAAACCAGTGCTTAATTTGTAAACAAACAAGTGCCAGGGTGCAAGGTGATGCCCAGGAGGTCACTGCAGGTTGCACTACTTGCTGCAACTGACATCACTGCTCCTTACTAAACATCACAATTTGGACAATCCCGGGCAGCCCAAAGCAGTAAGAATCGCATTGCCACGCAGGAATTATGTTTAAATATGTAGCTAATTATTAAACGGATGTAACCCGTGCATAAATTGAAAGACAGCACGATCAGTTAAGCACTAGTGCCGGGAAGCACAAACACCTGCACAAATTAAGCAATGAGCTAAACCCAGGTGCCAGGCTCCAAATTAGACAGAGGCACAGAATGTGGGCGCAAGGAAGTGGTGTGGAGGTTGGGAAACCACACATGTGCAGTCCTGATGTGTGACCCTCGAGCTCCCAGCGGAGCAAGGGAGCTATTTCCAGTGCTTAATTTGTAAATAAAATCGTGCCTGTGCTCAAAGCCCTCCCTCCTCTTAAACATGCAACTGCTGCAATTAAATGTGCGAACATGGAATACTGAGGCGTCCTAATCCTGAAGCCATCTCGGGCCTTTTCAATCCATTTAAAGCCCCTCCCTGTCCCTTCAGCTCACTCTTGCAGCTTTCTGCTTTCTCCCATTGTGAAGCTTTTTCGTGTTTCTCTTCCTCCTTCTTTCCCATATGTGTCTTTTGCTCGAAGTAAATGCTTGAGGCAGAAAAATAAGCGCCGGCCCTCAAAAATAAGTGCTGGTGCTTAGCACCGGTTACAACGACCACAAATTAAGCACTATTTCCCCCGCCGGGCGTGATTGAATTCTGTTACTATGCAGTTATTGCTTTTCTTACTGTGTTTGGAGATATTGGATAGTAAATAAAAGTTTCACTTTTTATCATATTAATAATATAATAATAATTGCTTTGAATCTGGGTGACGACAGGGTGAGGGTCTTCTGCAAACTCTCGGTAGAGCGAGCATGAACTCGGCTGGAGTTATCGCGTTAAATGTTCACGGCCCTAGAGCTCCCCCTGCTGGTTGAAAAGAAGAGATGTCTCTTTAACTCGAACTCCTTGCTTCAAGGGGAATGTTCATAGACTCACGCCGTTTCCGCCAGCCCCTTCCTAACAGTATCTCTCTCCAGGGCAATTAACCCACTCATTTAGAAATAAGCAGAAATTACCGGGGAGCCCTAAAGTGCCCTATTAATTGTGTTACTGGATGATCTCTCCTCTCCGCATCACTATGAAACACAATTAGCTGGAGGCCATCAGGTAATATTTCTCGTCAATATCAGAGCAGTTTGGGAGCAGGTGCCCAAAGGAGCATCAGGGGGACAGCTGAGATGCAGAAGGGGTTTTACTAACTTAAAACAGTTTTTAAAAAAAGTCTTTGTATGATGTCTAGTTGACGAAGATCACACCTTGTAGGCGGAAATCTACTTTTAACGTCGATACGCTGTTTAATTTTTCCATCTATGATTTTAAAAAAAAGAGTATATTACCCTTCTGCCCCCCAAACCCTGCAAACGCAGCTTTTCTGATAAATAATGCAGAAATATAAAATCATCCATCACCCTGTGACAGCAGCTAAATTGACCATCAAATTAACAAGTGAGGCACACTGACCATCAGAATTGATTTGCCAAGAGGCTGCCCTCCTCTGTAACAGCATTCCTTAGGGGCAGCCTTCACTCCTCTCACTGTGCTGGATCATAAGTAGGGGTCCCGGTTTTATGGTATTTAATTTGTTAACATTTCCATCTGTATTTATCTATATTTATTTCTTGGTCACCCTATTGATATTTATCCATACTTTTTGTTGTGTTTTGAGAATAAATGGAGTTGTAAAATGGTGTATTTCGACATTTATTTAACTCTAAGACGTGCACTTATACGTGGATGCCTGTCGCGTTTTAGAAAATTAAGCAGCCACATATAACAAAACACGACATCCATAAGTGCATTAGTGTTTAAATACAAATATATGGTAACATATGCCTGTATTTAAGGAAAGCAAATCCTGTGTTGCAATTCCCCATCTGTCTATCTGCTCAGTTTTTGCCTGGAATTCATAAAAGGCAGCATGGAGAGTCTTTTGCAAAAAAAAAAACAATTTCCAGTATTCTTCTGCTTTTCAAAATAAATACAGACAGTAAACACAATTTCTGTCTGTATTTATCTGTAAAAAATCAGTAAAAACAGAAAACTGAGAGCATTAATCATAAATTAACATGCCACTGATAAAGCGCCCTCTAGTGGCGGTTCCACAGATTGCCACACCCATCAGTCCATGTACCACAGAGCAGTTCTCCATCATGTCCTAATACCCGCCTATGGGTTCATGCCCCACAAGTGCTTGTCCATATGTTTTTACTGCAGAATATACCTCTCCTCTGTGTGTCCCTTTCTATCAAACGGTATATCTGCATCTCAAAACCTCCCAGATTTATGCTCAAACTCACTCCTCGACCCTTATTTTAAGTGTTCTGTAAATTCTGAAGGGCCCAGTGACAGAAATTACAAGACAAAACAAAATTATAACTTTCACGTGTTCCATACAGAGATTACAGGTGCTTAAAACAGTCAACACCTCAGTGTGAAAGTCTGTGGAAAAACCTGTGGAAAATTTCTCAAAACCTCATAACACTTGTCAGTTCAGCAACCCCAGAATTACCAGGCCCCCCATTAATGGTAATCCCAGGGTGGATATTCTAGTGCTGCTCTCCCTCTCGCTCTCTATAATTCACTCAATCTCATGTGCTTCCAAAGTAGCTCAGTCTCCTTTACACTGACTTTATCTCTAGCTGTCACACTGGCTTACTCTGCCTGTCATTACCATTAAACCACTCTCTTCTCCTCTGTCATTCTCACTACCTCAGTCATGCTCACTCTCTTGAACTCATATTCACTCACTTTCTCTCCTTCACTTTTTCTTAGTCCCTTCAACAGTACATGGCTTGAAAAGAGAACCAGAAGTAGAGCTAACAAAAATGGTCAAAACAGTCCTGTTATCTCCATCTCCAAATCTCTCTCTTTCAATCCATCCATTCTCTCTTCCTCTCTCCTTCTCTCTTCTCCCTCTCTGATCACATTGTCTCTACTTTCCCCTCCTTCCCGCGCTCTACCTTGAAGCCTCCCCCTCAGGGAGCTGGGGAAAGTGATCGAGGCAGCAGGAGCGGCCCTGGGGTTTCAGATTGAGGTGGGTGGTAAACGCTGCTCCTGCAGCGGCGTTCGCAGAGTTTTGCCCACTCTGTGCTCCGCCTGGTGCATGCAGTTCCGCAAAAACTCCACAAATCACCGCCTGGTGGAGGATTTTCTCACACATAGCTCATCAATGTTAAGTTGGCAGGCAGGAAAATCGAGCGCTAGACTTCCTTCCAGCGAGATTTCTCAATGCATGCGGTTAGTGAAGGTCGCTACTGCTCCTGTTGAGAAAGCTGCAGCTCGAGTAAAAAATCTACTCGAGCACCAGAAAGAAGTAGCACTTTCTGGCGCACCACATGGTGACGTTTGCACTGATTGTACAGTGTGGGACAAGCTCCCAGACCAAGCAGCAGGAGGTACCGAATTCCATCGCTCACTGAACTGTGCTGAATCTGGCTGGGTTTTTAGGTAACTCTGTGAAATTCTATGGAGAGAAACTCTGAGGCTTCCACCCACCCCTAGTTTCAAAACCATCCTCCTAGAGCTCAAGCCCAGCAGGGAAACACCCAGTGGAATAACCAGCCTTTCTGGTCCTGTGGCAGCTTCACTCCCAGCCCTACTTTCTTTTTGACTCACTCATTATCCGTTAAGTAATCACTCACTCTGTCTATGTGACTCTGACTCTCCCTCAATCGCATGTGATTCTGTGAGAGGGGCACATTTTCACATAATTATGGAATTGCTACATTTGCCACATAATTCATCATCTGATGCATAATCTGCAGATTGGAATTTAAAAAAGTGTGCCTCAAATGGATCAAAAGTTATTAAAAACTTGGGGACACCTGTTCCAGGTCCCCGGAAGGCCCTTTACAAAGACTTGTCATCTTTCAGTTGCTCATTGCTGTATTTGGGTGTGAAATTCATATACATGAGGTGAAATATTTTCCCAGGCAGTGTTACCAGTGTGAAATGACAAAATAATGAAGTAATACTATCACAAAATGTGCTGCATTACACTGCATATTTTGTTTTTTTTTGCCGAATAATTTAGTCAAACCCTGCTGCATAATTTGGTCCTCCTTTGCCACATCATTCCAGTGGCCCTAGGTTACACCCACACTCACCTACTCACATCCCCTCAAGTTCTCTCTCTCACTTACAGGTGACCAGAATACTTGTAGCAGCAGTGGGTGAGGGCTTGTATGGATTTGACTTTACAGAAGTTTGCATGTTAGAGTCAGAAAACACACCTATTAGCACAGAGAGTTAAACTTGAGAGGCCAATATTATGAAGGCAGGTAACTTTTTGAAAGCTGGTCTGGTCCACTCACTAGGGCAGAACTTTCTATGTAGATGGAAAGGCCAAATGCAATGTGCGCTGAGATAGCCATATTAATAAAGGGTTCGACTCACAAAGTTGTTTGGCCCTTAAATGGAATTTAGGTGAGCACAAAACTGAGGTGAGGTGAGATATTTCACTTGCAAATGTTACCCACCCAGTAAACACACACATTTATTCTGGTAAAAATCCACGAAATATGGCCTTCCTAGGTGGGCAAGTCATGGGTACAGCGCTGTTCTATTCTCTGTCATCTAAACTGCAACAACAGTGCAGCGTTATTTCTTGGTTTGGCTTTAGGCAAGACCTTTTAAGTTTACTAAAATTATATACATACCTATATAATATATCTACATATAGGGGTTTTTGGCCAGCCATCTTCATCCATTGGTCTGTTGTTCCTTCCACCCAGCCTATAGCATGGGGCAAACAGTCAGCCCACATCAGCCATTGGCTAACTTCAATGTGAGTGTGGACATTCTGCCCTTTCACAAGGTGCACCTCCGCACACAATGTAGTTCGCTTCAGTGCCGCGGCCACTATGACTATGTGTACCACTGGAGACCAGAAAATATTTTTGCTTTGAGACAATGTTTTTTTCCTAAAAAGGGCTCGGTTTTACAAAAACTATGAAAAAACAAGCATTGGCAAAGTTTAAAAGTGTAACAGCTGCTGTCAGTCCTGTGGCGCTGCCATTTTTTAATCATTGCTATATTTTGTTACTATGGTCCACATTTACAAATTTTCAGAACCGTTCAGATGTGCACTGGAAAGAGGCGTGAGCGACACACAGTGGTGGAAGCCTAAAGTCCACAGTGATGTGGCACATTTTGGGATCTATCCAAAAGCTTGGGCCCTTGGGCTGTGGGCTGTTCAGCTCAGTTTATTTAGATTTTTAATATATGGATTATTTGCACAGGCTCAGCTAACTCTTGTTAAATACAGGCTCCCCAGTCTAATCAGCACCTTTCTGCCTCTGGTCCTCCCTCTCGATAACTGCTCCTGCCTGCGAGAAGTGACTGAGAAGTGTGCCACCTCCACACTCAACATGCCAAGAAAAGGTAAAACTATACATTTATCATGTCTTTTCTGCTTTTTCCTTGTTTTTTCATGAACAGCAAATTCAAGTTCAATTTGTGTTGCTACAGCTTCGTTTTACTATCCACTGGGTACACGAAAGCCACCCCAAACCCTGCCTATTAAATATCAGTTTCCACAGTTTTTGCATTTTTCAACCCCTTTTCCTAAACCTACCAGAAAAAGTTTACAAGAATTGTTGAAATCTGACATTTTTTCTCTTGCTTTTCTGCAGGGAAGTTAGTGCAAAAGTCGGTATTTTTGTTTTTGCCAAACTACTTGATTTCTAGTGAGAGATGTTTAGTGCACTCAAAAGGTGCAAGCCACTGACACCCACAAATCAGACTACTAGTGGTGAGTCCACTCCCCATCTTCAGGAGCAACCACAGGCGAGAGTCAGACTCCAGCTGTGTGGTCAAACCAAGAGAGTCCTTTAATCGAAAAAAATATCAAATAATGCCAAGGCAGTTACATGCATGAGATATGAAGGCATCACACAAAAATTGCACCGCATGTGGTAATTTTAAAATATTGCAAGATAGATACGTACAGCAGTGATTCAGTGGCGGTAAAACAGCTCCAGATTCAAGATCCAAATTGTCCACCTCAAAGCTGCCAAGTTTTCAGTTTACATATGTGTGACATTTCAGGACCTTATGGGTGACACTGAGTGACACATTATAGCCAGTAGGACACATCAGTAAAGTAATTACATAAAATATCTGAAATTACCACTTCTACGGAATGTAATGTCAAATGTTCTTATTTCTGGAGGCAGTGGTGAACCCGGATGACAATCCGCCAGTGGTATTTCCTACTCCATGCCATTCCTATGTTGAAGGAAACTCTACTGGTGAATTTTCTTCAAGAGTTTGCACTTCTTCAAGACATCAGAGGAGTCTCCAGGACCACCCACCTCTAAATCAGGCTGGACTGCAAGGGAACTGAGATACTTCCGCATACTCAATAGACACACTTTCTTTGCTTTTACAGGCTAAGGGCCCGATTCACAAAGGTAAACTTAGACCAAAAGTCCAAGTTTACACCAAATGTCTAAGGGCCAGATTAACAACGCCATATCGTGACTGGAGCATCTCTTTTTGTGACGCTGCCGTGGCACTGTTACAAGGTGCCACATTTACAAGGTGTTGCTAAACGATTTTTGGTGGCTTAACCAAATGCCACCTTGTAAATGTGGGCCCCTCTGATGTAGTTTTCTGCAGCAAAGGGGTGTGTAATGGGTGTTGCAGTGGGCGTTCCACCGCAGCACCCACTGCTTTCGAAGCTGCCACAGATTTACAAGAAGGTGTAAATAGGTGGCAGCGCCAAAATCTAATGCCACCCCAGGTGTGGTGTTAGCATGAAACAACGAGGAGGAATACTTTTATTCCTCCTCGTTTTTGCTTTTTCTATGTGTGCTGCGTTCTGTAGCACACATAGAAAGAGCAAAAGGCCATGAATGATTGTTTATGTGCAGGAAGGTGTCCTTTCCTGCACATAAACAATCATTCAAAAATGGCGATTTGGTACTTTTATGTGTGCAGCACACATAGAAGTGCCAAATCGACATTATAGATTGTATATGTGCAGGAAGGAACACCTTCCTACACATAAACAATCAATCATCTCAATGCAGACACCCTTGCACTATAGTGCAAGGGTGCCTGCATTGGTGTTGGCAGATACATTTAGTGCGGGCGCAGGGGTGCACCATATTCCAGTAAATACAGTGCATCCCTGCGTATCTAAAGTGGCGCAGCACTGCAAATTATGGTGCAGTACCACGCTGCAGCATTTTTTTGTAAATCTGGCCCTAAATTTAGCCCTAAAGTCTAACTTTACTCTACTTCTCACTACAGCCTTCTTTCTGCCATTTATTCTTCTCGATTTGTGCCTCCCTTCTCCTCATTTTGCTTTCCATCCCATTTCATTTTTTCTTTCTCACCCTTTCCAAATCTTTATGTCTCCCTCTTTTCTCATCCCACCTTTTTTTCTCTTTTTGATCCCTCTCTTGGGTCTTCCCTTAATTCCTTCAATCTTACTCCGTCTCTCTGCTTCTCTAATTTTCCTTTCCTGTGTATCTTTTCTCTTATTTTCTTTCTACTTCCTCTCCCTTCCTCTCGTCATCTTTTTTATTCTGCCTCCCCCTTTTCCATTACTTTTGTCCTTCCAAGATATCCCTCAACCTTCTACTTTTGTCTCCCATCACTCCCCTCTTTTAGTTCCTGAACAGACTAATAACTCATGCTCTCTAAGACGAAACCTTAATATACCAGGAGTCATAAGTATCCTGATAATTAAGCCTGTGATTAGAGGCAAACGTGGACCTAAGGGCCTGATTTAGATATTTGTGGATGACAGCGGTGATGGATATCCCGTCTGCTGAAGCTCAAATCCCATTCTATCCTGTGGAATTTAGATTTCAGGGGACGGGATATCCATCACCGTTGTGACAGAGTAACTCATCTGCACATATCTAATTCAGACCGTAAATATTGGACAAGGTAAAGTGCTATGTGATCCTGGACTGGCTGACAGTGTTAGGACATTAACATTCACATTTCCTAGTTAGGTACCCATTTAGTGCTCCCATACCATGTTGGTTTGCACAATATCATTCTTATTATTCAACAAACCCCATTTTGAGGCTTTCAGGTACCCGAACAAACAATATTTAGACATAAAGGAATCATCCCCAAAAAAGGTTGATTGAAAGAGCATGGGTAGATGTGGCCACCATGAAAAGCCAAGCTATGATATAAAGTGCATTAGGAATCTTTTCACTCC
Source organism: Pleurodeles waltl (assembly GCF_031143425.1). NCBI lineage: Eukaryota > Metazoa > Chordata > Amphibia > Caudata > Salamandridae > Pleurodeles > Pleurodeles waltl. The sequence continues at coordinate 1,316,530,508 of NC_090437.1, read as the reverse complement.
ACATCATGTAATCTGTCTTGACCTTTGACCATGGATGCCATCCATCCAGTAGCCAGTTCAATGCTCACAGAACGAGATCCCTACCTGCTGCCCACCATAGGATCTTCAAAAACAAAACTGAACTCCCTTGCTTTTCTTTGAAGTGTGTATGTGACCTTGTAAACTGCAACACTGAGCTCCATTGGTCTCAAGGTCACACCTGAGGCCCTGCCTTTGTACAGCCTGAACGTCGCAGTGCTGTTCAGAGAACTCCCTCTTTCTCTCTGTCATAGACAACTGGATAATGCCAGTGCCATGCAGTTCCTGCCTTTCTGGACAGGAAAGGGAACAGAATGTCCATGACTTCTTCCTTCGAAACCCTGTGTGGCCCAATCACTGCCCAGAGGGGCCAGGATACCTGGAAAGGGTTGTGAACTTAACTTGGGGTCTGATTTCGATATTGGTGAAGGGGTTATTCCATAACAACGGAGATGGATATTGTGTCTGCAGAAATCTAAATCCCATTATATCCAATGGGATTTAGATTTTGGCGGATGGGATATCTGTCACTGTTGTGACGGAGTACCCCTCCGCCAATATCTAAATCAGGCGCTTTGTCTCTTGCAAGAAGAGGGCCGTGGCTGTTGAGTGCTGTGTCCCTAGCACCCAGAGTCGCCTCTCCTTGTCCCTGGGCCCAGCTCACACTCTGACTGCCTGGGGCACACAGCATATCAGTCAGACCCAGCACTGGCTGTACTCTTGTCTGTTAGCACAGCACCTCAAGCAATGCACAGAGGAGTTAGAGAAGGGCAACATTGCATTTTAGTGCAGTGATGGAGGGAGAGGTACTAAAATGTGTTAGACTAACCTCTGATGCGTGGTACTTGGCACCTGACAATCAGTGCAGACTGAAACTTTCCTATTTACATTCCCCGCAGGAGCAGGCACATAATGACAACAATTTACCTCTCCAACCCAAAGGGTCAGTAGCAAATATCACCATCAACATTTATATAAGCTTCATAATTTAAATAGTCAAGTGATGGAATAAATTAAATAGTATTAACACTGAAAAGCACACATCACCAGGGAACCACATAATACATCATCCCTACCAAGACACCGGAGGCCTGTCCTGCCACCGAGAAAAGCCCCACCAATAACAAACCCTAAGCTACTTATGGGTAGGGGCACAAAGGTCAATGGCCACCAGCAGGTCAGTCCCCCTTCAAGCCATCCCCATGCCCAGAAATGCATTAGCCCATCAAGAGAAAAAACGATGAAAGTAGGAAAATGTCTTGAGTAGCCCTGTTACCTTCTCAGAAAATTACCACCACAGGGTGAAAGGTTACTAGTGAACTCGCTCTCCCCCTACCAAGCCTGTACTTCCAATGAGGCAGCATCAATGACTGTTTGAATGCATAACCCACGGCCTTTGTCAGAGAGGTGCACCTCATCTCTGGCAAACCAATCCACACTCCTGAGCTGGAGTAAGTTATGCCTGATGGTGCTCAAGGATGAGCCGGAAAATAGCTTCAGCACTAAGTAATTTAGTTTTTTTTAACCAATTAATTCATAGCTCTGAGGCAAAAGTTATTCAGTCCTACTGACCAAGGTATGATAAGGCTGAAAAAAGCAAATCCCAGCCTCCTTGCCTCCTTAAGGGAGATGTTTTATGATCCCCCACATTTATGACTAAACTATCTGTAGATGGGATTGCCCCAGAGTTCAAGGCTCTTGAAGGTGCCAGAAAGGTGTTCCAGCCACAATCCCCCAATACCCAACCCAGTGGTGTCTCACCTCCACAACCAGCTGAATGACTGAATGTCCATATCATCATTCACAAGCCTTTGATGGGAGACTGGAATGAGAGATGTATGCCAAGACAACATCAGTAACCAATCCACAAGCCCCAAGACACAGAGGCTGGAAGTGGTGCTTCAGTGTATACAGGTTTATGTGCCAGGAGGAGTGGGAGGGATTGCCACCTCAAGCTGAGCATCAGTGGACATAGCACTCAAAGCAAGAAGACATCTGCCTTCTGAGCCCTTTCATAGCCTCTGGCAACACACCCAGGGCTGCCACGGTAGATGGTGCACCAACTCAGAAACAGTGGGATAGCAGGTACACCAAATCTACACCCACTGAGGACAGTTCCTGCTTACATACCCAAATACAATAAAAATGCATCAAAGGCATGCCATCCTTACACACCTACATTCTGTAGTCTACAACCTAAGCATTCCTCAATCCAGGCCACTTGACAATAGGGAGAGGCCGGTGCTGCAGTGAGACATAACAAAACAACCCCTCTCTCACCTTTGATCTCCTGATTCTCACTTTCAGGGGGTCAGCAGAAAGTATTATGTCAGAGATTCGGACACCAGAGGACTGATTAGAGTAGGAGGAAGCGAACAATTCAGATATCTTGAAGGTTCCGAAAAAGGCAACCGATTAAGCAAGCCCTGAAGCGTAAGGTCTCATATTAGGAGAAACATGTCCTTGGTAAAATATTCATGATACCTGAGAACCTGGACTCATCAATTGGCCTCATATTATCCTGCATAGCAGGGACAGTGTTCTCCCATCTTTATAGGGCTGTCTCAACCCGAAAATCCTTTGTTGGGTCTTTTCAGCTCCTAAGCCCTGCAAAGAAGGAAATTGCAGTCAAACTGCTTTCTAAAAACCATCACAGATGTGCCACATTCTCCCTGCTTCACCATGAACTTTACTACATAAGCCCTGCAAAGAAAGCAATTGCAGTCAACTGCTTTCTGATAAGCATCATGGATGTGTCACGTTCTCTCTGCTTCACCATGAACTTTAGGACCCAACACTACATTAAAATGTTCATCCGCTACACTATACTGAACTGTTCCCCTCACTGCTTGCGTCAAATGTCTCATCTTATGCCTTCATTGCTACTTTATACGCATGATTTATCCTCTGGGTGATGGAACCTGACATCAGTTCTGGGACAGTGGGCCACCAAGCTTCCGCAAGTCCTCAGGAAATGCTGTCATTACTTTGCCCACACCTAGTTGCTGTGCTCTGAACTCTGCCAACTTGAAACGAGACAGAGGATCAGCCACCATGTTTTTCACACCCGGCATATGCTTAGCAATAAAATATATATTTAAGGCAAGGCAACTACAGATCAAGACTTCGAGTATTTTCAAGACAAAAGGGCCCTTTGCACTCTGGTTATTATTGGCTGCCACTCTGGACATGCTGTGTGACCAACCTGCTCTCTTTTTGTTGGCTAAAAGACATTCCAAATTTGCAGCACCACCACAACTGGAAAAAGCTCCAGGAATGTAATTTTTCTAGTGAGACCAGATGCTACCCATTCTGCAGTCCAGTGATGCATGCAGCACCTGTTGCCAACTAGGACACCACAGACCACTCTCCACACTGCATCCATGTAAACACCCAGTTCTGTGCTGGATTGTGCTGCTCAATGTGAAATGACCGTACTGTTAAAATAGTGAGGTCTTCTCTGACCCACCCCACCATAGCCTTGTGAGATCGTGCAACACTTTGGGCCTCACTTACTTAAAAGTGGTGCACTTCAGAAATGCAGGAATGCGCCATTTTTAAAACAACATGGCGCACCCCTATGTTTTCCCCAGCACTGACACTAATATTAGCGGCCTAGCACCAATGTGGGTACCCTTTCACCATAGTGCAAGGGTGCCTGCTTTGCAGGGAGTGATTGTTGATGTGCGGGAGAGGACACCTTTCTGTGCATAAACAATAATTCATGGCATTTTGCTCGTTATATATGTGCTGCAGAATGCAGCACACATGCAAAAAGCAAAATCAAGGAGGGATAAAAGTATTTCTCTTCGTAGCGCCATGCTAACACCACCCTTGGGGTGGCGTTAGTTTTTGGCGCTGCCTCAGGTTTATGAATATTGGTAAATCTGGGGCAGCGTCAAAATTCAATGGGTGTTGTGGTGGAGCGCCCCCAGAAACACCCATTGCACGCCCCCCTGCTGCAGAAAACTGCATCAAGGGGGCCTATAGTTACAAGGTGGCGTTCAGCCACGCAAAGTGGCTTAACGCCACCATGTAAATATGGCAAATGGCACAGCGCCACAGGAGCGTCACTAAAAGTGACGCTGTGGTGGCGCTTAGGCCTCGTAAATGAAGCCCTTTGTTTCTTAGTGTCCTGGGGTGCTACATTGAAGCACAAGGGCCTGAACTAGCAGGCGGCCCCTCTTTGACACTCTCTTGTTTTGCCAGCAGGCGTTGTTTTTGTCCCTTCCATTTCTGTTTACAGAAAAGAGTTGAGGATGAAACACCCATCTTGAATTCCGCATGCCACATATTTATCTGTCTGTGATCCCAAGTAACATCTGGCCTGATTGCCTTCATCTGTCTGAAATTTATGTTGTAATGAAGCTGTACTGTCCATGGAAATCCAGACACTGCGCTGTGGATCAAAGACATATCAGGTCTGCTGCAGATCAAGAGAACCTAGTAATCCAATGCCTCAGAGACCACTCGACCTACAGCTTCTTAGGAGTGTGTTCACCCTCTTTCCCCAATTTCCCCTCCCGGGAACCATCCCCATATTCATCAACTAGCAAAACCTTCATGTACCTTCGGCCTGATCGCCGAAAGGGTGATCGCAGGAGCACGCCCGAAGCCGATGCTTGAGCTGCCGGAGCAGGGGACTCTGAACTTGGAGAGCTAATAACTGGGACATCTGGCTGTGACTGGGACGGTACCTTAGCCACCTGAGAGGGCTCCTGAGAGAAGGTTTGTGGGGCACCTGTAGCTGGGTTATCACCCTGAGGTTTGGCAAGGTCACTGTGTGACTGATCGATATGTCCAGGCTCTCAGATGTCGTGAGTATATTGCCAAAGACATGCTTCCCCCAATATGAGACCTTGCTCTGCAGGGTTGCATCACTGCTTGCCTTTTTCAGCACCTTCAGGATCTCTGATTTGTTTGCCTCCTCCCACTTCGATCAGTCCTTGGGTGTCAGCATCTATGACATAATTCTTTCAATTGATGACCCTGAAAGTGAGCGTAAGGACATCGAAAGTGATTGGGTATATCTCACTGCAGCGCTGGGCACTCCCTATTGTCCAGTGGCCCAGATTAAGGAATGCGCATTAGGAATGAGCATTACAATCTCTAGGTGCCTAAAGATGGCATGCCTTTGGCACATTTTCAGTTTACCTGTGTATGTAAGGGGAAATTCTCCTCTCTGGGGGGCTTATTTACAAGGCCGCTCTCCCGCTGGTGCGTCACTTTTTTTGACACAGCGGTGGCGCATAGTGCAGATCCATATCTAAAAGGCCAAAAAATGGCCCTGCATGGCTTTACATGGCCTTGTAGATATGGTGTAAGGCAACGCACCAGAAGTCGCATTGGGGAGGTGTGGTATGGGCGTTGATGTGGGTGTTCCCACTCAACACCCATGGTTTTTGACACTGCCCCAGATTTACAACATAATGTAAATCTGGGCAGCACTAAAAGCATACGCATCCCCAGATCAGGCGTAACAAGCAGAAATGTTTAGATTTCTCCTCCTTTTTTCCTCTTTCCACATGTGCTGCATTCTGCAGCACACATAGAATGAAGAAAACACCTCATGTAATTGTTTTTGTGCAGAAAGGTGCCCCTTCCTGCACAAAAACAATCCCGCTCACAAAGCAGACACCCTTGCACCTTGGTTGCGCCTGCGTCGGCGCTCGGCTACAATTTCTGTGCGGGTGCTGGCTGAAGGGGCAGGAATGCACCATATCTTGTAAATACGGTGCGTTCCTGACCTTTTCATTTGGATTAGGCAGTGAAAATAAAAGGCTTGCGGAGCTGCCCTGCGCCAAATGTTTGTAAATAAGGTCCTGGATGCACTTGATATAATTCTAACTTCGCTAGGAGCCGGAAGGGAATCGCTGTAGTCTGCTGGTACTTTTCTGCGTCTTTCGGGAAGATTCTTAAGTGACTGCTGCTCCTGTTCTGGGCCTCCAGACTCCTTCTTTAAAGCTCAATCCATACCCTGGGTCTTCACCACTTTCCAGAGCCCCTTGAAGGAGCAGAGTTTGGCTACAATACCAGCCCACCAATAGCATTGCGACACTCACCAGGTGTCGTGCTATGAAAATAAGGGACAGGAATTTAAAAAAAAATTCCCACTGCTGGTTGCTATCTCTTTTACATCCTTCCCTGCACACCAGAGGACTCAGGTTGACAACAATAGCAAAAACCTACTAATCTCTCATAAGGTGAAAACAGGCACATGACCATGAAGACTCCAATACTCAAACCCTTAACCTCGAAACCTTAACCTCTAAGTGCATGCTACCATCTTTAGGTGTACCTGGATAGCAGTCCCCTCATCACCCATCCCTTCAGAGGGCTCTAGTGCTCTTCAGTCTGGTTTACTTGCTGCCCCTTTACCTTACCTTACATGTTTTCTTGCCCTCGAGCACCAGTATAGGACTGGCTTATAACCTAATTAAATGCAAGGAACTCAGTGCTTATTAGAAAAACTAAAATGATAAAAGCTGTAAGCATTAGCCCCGGAAAGGCTACGGTCAGCTAGATGCTTAGTGCTTAATTTGAGCCGGTGGTAGCTGGTGATTTTTTTTTCACATCATTCATTTGGCCAGTGCAAGAGAAGCAATAACACGTAGATCCGTAAGAGTCAGGAAGAGAAAGAAGGGCAAAACCATCACAAACGGAAAAAGCAGGAGCCTGGGAGAGTGAGAAAAGGGTCCAGGAAGTGTCTGGAATGAGTTAAAGACTACCCGCCGTTGTATTTGGCACGCTGATGTTTAATTACACTGACCGTCAGCTTCTGAGCAGACCTTCAGCACCGGAACTCTTTCTTTCACAAAATAAGCACTGGGTGTATTACCATAGACACCAGGGATTCTAGAACTCTGAATACAGAGAGTAGCACACCCCACACAAGCACAAAGGATCCCTCTTTACAAAACATATTTGGCCAACCGCATTCAGCACATAACTCATTGCAGTCTGAAACTGATTGCTGCACCCCCATTCCCAACTAGGATGTCCATTGGGTGGGAAAGAGGCTGACCAGGGCTGCCCATACGAGCACAGTACAAAAAAATGCATTGCTTCTGTTTGCCTCCAATCTAACATTCTCTGCAATTTAATAGTGTGCACTTCACATTCTCTAGCCCCCTCGGCTGACTTTTGGTGGTGCTGTAACATCTAGCACAGTGCCCCTCCAGTCCAGGTTTTCTCCTTTGAATTCTGGGACTTGTAGTCCTGTTCTATAATGGAATAAATAGACCTACAAGTCCCCTGCCAAGGTAGCACCTTCACTCTGTCGAGGATGTTCCCATGTCCACACTCCCCTAATCCTGCTAGATTTGCCACACAGAACCAACTGACAAAACCAATGTCAAGAGACTAATGGGTAGCCTATGAATAGGTTGTGGGATTGTGGGTCACAGATGAGTAGAGGCATCTTTGTTACTCTATCTTCTGCACAATATTTATTATACAGAGCCAGGGTCCCTGGGTTTATCACTCTATTATGTTGCATTTTATTACACATTGTGTTTTGTGTGATTTGTATTTTATATTTTAGTCCAATTAAAGATACCCTCCCTTGAACGTCAATTACCAAGCATTTTTACTGACTCTGTCAGCACCAGAAGAGGGCAGCTGAATATACCGATTTTCTCTCTTAAATGTTACCTAATTCTAACTCTCCTTTCTAATTAGTTTGAAGTTTATTAGTCATGTTCTAATTTAAAATCAACATGCATTGATACCTACCTGTAAGATCCTACACTACATTTTGCCAGAACATCCAGGAGAGTATTTTTTTTAACCTATTACTGTGGTTTAAGAGCTGTTTAGTGAGTGCTTTTTAACATTGTCCTTCCCCCCAATGGACCAGGTGGTTCCGTCACACTAATTGTGGCATAGTTTGCAACACTAGCTTGTGTAGAGTTTAATCTGCTAATCATCACAAATTTAATTGCTGCCACCCACTCAATCAATCTAAACAGACCAGCATTTATGTTTCGTTTTGCAAAGTCAGTTCTGCATTTGCTATACAAGCATGATATTTTTTGTCCTACTCACAGACCTCAAACCAGATATTTTGTTTTTAACTGAAAATTGGTCTACTGTCCATACAGACCCCTTCAATTACAAATTGATTCCTGGTAGCTTTAAAACGCTGCTTAAAAATTGTGGGCCTCATTTCCAAGACCTTAGCACCACCGCTGTGTCATTTTTCTTTGACGCAATGTGGCGCAAGCAGTGCTTTACACTGCTCCACATTTACAAACTGAATCATTGGGCCCAATGCATCAGTTTGTAAAGCCTTGTGTCACATATATCTGCGCCAGGTATAATGTATGCAAGGTAGGCGTTCCCACTGAAAAAAGTCACGCATATCTGACGCAGTGAAATTTATAACATTTCACTGTGTCATTCTGCAACTTTCTTGCACCAGAATATTACCGCCTGCTCAGCATAAAACTGCTGACTGCTCCGGTGTAAAATTGATGCAGGGCTTTTCTCAATAGGAGGCTTCCTTGCATTGCTGGAGTAGCATCATTTTTTTACGCTAGTCCAGCAATGCGTGAGTTTAACACCAGAGATGCGTCAGAATTTCTGTGAAAACATCTCCAAAGAATGCAATCCTTTAAAGGGCAACCTCTTAGAACCTATTTTTACAAATTAAACTCAGCAAAGTAAAACTGCTTGTACGGACAGATGGCTTTTTAACAGTATTCAGTCTAATCCTCTCTAAGGAATTCTCAGGGACTTTCACTGAGTCAGCATCTTAAACTCATCCTAATTTCTTGTTATGCTACAAAATAGTCTAGTTCCTGTTTCCCCTGGATGCCTGCCGAGCTCTTTACATAAACCTAGAAAAAATCTTTGGTTCACTCCAAAATTAACCAAATTGAAGCTTGAACCTCAGCAACAAAAAGACACTGGAAGAAAATCTTACAAGGCTAAAAATTGTATTATATATCTACTAAAAGCAAGTCTGAAAGAAGTCAAACTTATATTATGACACGAGGTCTGTGGTCCCCTAATACTATGGGGGTCATTCTGACTCCCGCCGGCCGCGGTAACCGCGGTGCACATTCTGGCTTTCCCGCTGGGCCGGCGGGCGACCGCCAGGAGGCCGCCCGCCGGCCCAGCGGGAAAGCGCCTTCAACGATGAAGCCGGCTCCGAATGGAGCCGGCGGAGTCGAAGGCGTGCGACGGGTGCAGTGGCACCCGTCGCGATTTTCAGTGTCTGCTTTGCAGACACTGAAAATCTTTGTGGGGCCCTGTTAGGGGGCCCCTGCAGTGCCCATGCCAGTGGCATGGGCACTGCAGGGGCCCTCAGGGGCCCCACGACACCCGTTCCCGCCAGCCTCTTCCTGGCGGTTTAAACCGCCAGGAACAGGCTGGCGGTAAGGGAGTCGGAATCCCCATGGCGGCGCTGCTTGCAGCGCCGCCATGGAGAATTCTTTTGGCCAGGGGAAAACCGGCGGGAAACCGCCGGTTTCCCTTTTCTGACCGCGGCGTTCCCGCCGCGGTCAGAATTGGCCTGGAAGTACCGCCAGCCTGTTGGCGGTGCTTCCGCGGCACTCTGCCCTGGCGGTTATCAACCGCCAGGGTCAGAATGACCGCCTATGTCTTCTAAAACGTCATCCACACTTTACATGGAATTAGTCTCCATTTGTTTCGAACAAAACATCTAATACCAGGCACACCATCATGTCTAATTGTAGTCCAAAACCTGTTTTTGACATCCCGATTAATACACATTCCCCACTTGTCTTATTTAGACTTCTTTTGACCTTGTCACCACGGTCACCCTGACCAATCTTTCTAGTTCCCAACTCGCCTTAGATCCTGCAAATTAGCTTCAGCACCTCAGTTTTCTTTTGGTTGATGAATTAGCAATGTTTTTTTAATATTTAATTTACCTCAGGAATCTCTCTCCCAAATGATTGCAAAAGTTCTACTGTCAAGCTTCTTCTAAAGAAATGTAGCTTGGATGCTTCTGACTTAAGACATTTCAGGTCCATTTCTCTTCTCACTTGCTGGTCCAGACTACTGGAGAAGGTAGTCTTTCAACATCTCCAAAACTACACAGAATCATGCGGGCTATTACAACCTTTCAGGTGGGCTTTCGTATTGGTAGAAGGTCAGAATTTGTGGTGCTTTCTATGGTTGATGACCTGCAAAGAATAGTGGACAGTCGAGAGCCCGAGGCCCTGGCCCTTTAGGATGTTTCTGCAGCCTTTGATTGTGTGTGTGTGTGTTTGTGTGTGTGCGTGTACGTGTGTGTGTGCGTATGTGTGTGTGTGTGTGTTTGTGTGTGTGCGTGTACGTGTGTGCGTGTGTGTGTGTGTGTGTGTGTGTGTGTGAGCCTGAGGATTCCCACCACTTAAAAACTAAGTAATGCACAGTCAGCTGGCTACATCAATCCCTCTTGAGCCATGCTGCTCTGGTGGGACTCTGTCTTTTAAATGGATGTTGTCCAATGAGCCCCTCTCCTGCTGTCTTCACCAAAGTGCTTTGAGTCCTCTGACAAGGGAATAGTTATGATGGTAGCAGAGCTCCAAATGGGCAGATACTGTCTGGTACTGAGTACCCGCACTTCTTTAATTTAAAAGTGAGAGAACCTGCACATCTCAACAATGTTGCAACACATTCAATGGAGAGATTACCAGCACTTTTCAAAATAGTGGGTACCTGCACTTCTATATTTCCGTTTAGAGCACTACATGGGAAAATGCGTGTGAGCCTGGAGGTTGCACAGCTTTAGATTTTATCAAAATTCAATCAACTGGCTTAAGCAATTCTTTGTGAGTCGCACCACTTTAGAAAGTGTCTACCTTTTAAGCGGAGGGTGTCCAGTGATTGAGCGACTTTCTCTCAGCAGCATTGCAACCTCCTTTCATCTTCACCACTTCACTCCTGAGAGTTCACGGAGACCGATTTGGAGATGGGACATTATCTACCTACACTGTCTTACAATATTGGACAGTTAGTCACAGCCAGTGAAGAGAATCTAGGTCTGCTATGTGTCACTGGACCCAAATGTGCTGTTACATGCACTCTCCTTAAGGGTAACACATGATAGATTTGGCAGAACACAGATCATATTGATGGGCCAAACGCTGTGTGAGCTTTGTTCATTTTTGATGTTAACCCGAAGCTCCCATAGTGCTGGGGCAGTTAGGAGTGAAGGGTCAGAATGGAATAGGGTTAGAAAATATGAACAGTAGAACTTCTTGCTAAAGTCAACAGGAAAAGTATTAGTTTTAGATCTAGTTGGTCATCCCATCGTTGGGACACTAGTGCAAAAAGTAGGCCAACTCCAAAGGGCGCTTTTCAGAAATGAAGAACCTTAGGAAGATGAAAATAGCATAGAGAGTGACCGGGACATATCTGGAGGTCCGAGGGGCCAGAAAGTCAAGTGCTGAATTAAAAAGACAGTAAATACTCACAGTACAGATAGATGAGGAGCCAGTGGAGCTGGCCTAGAAGATGTTAATCTCTTGCAAAGCCATGAGCTGAAGTAACTTGTTTGTTTACTTGGGCTTTATTGAAATTGTAGGAAATTAATGAATGTTTTCCTTATGCCAGTATATTGCAATACTTACAGTTGTTATTGCTTGCTCTCATTCTTTCCCACTGGGGAGGGGCAGAGAGCCTAGTAGGCACCAGAGAAGAATGGGTGACCCATCCAGGCATCGGACCATCCTCCCAGCATCAAATCAAGTTATTTTCTCCGAATCTGCCCCTGAGCAGGGAAGAAAGTACAATAAATACCAGGTAAAAAGGTCAAAGAAAGATGGGGTGGGGTCTATCTACTCAGTATTGACGTGTGCCTCCACCCCAGAGCGGGGCCTACAGTCTTTCTGCCCCCAGTGGAGGGATGATTGGGAGGTTTATTCTCCATTTACACCTCTAGTGGTGGGTGGGGGGGCAGAAAGCCCTGTGGACACCAGGGAAAGACATAAAAAAAATGATGGAGGTGAGAGATCCCCCAGGCACTGTCCGTGTCCCTCCCCAGAAAAGATCCAATAGGTTTCTGCCTTCACATCCCTAATTTACACCATAGGGAGGCAGCAGAAGGCACACTAGACATGAGGCAAAAAAGGGTAGAAATAAAATAGGGTAGGGGTGGCACTCCGAGTCATCGAGCCATGACCCCAGAGCAGGCCCAGAAGTCTTTCTGCCCGCCTTAGGCGAAATTGGAGGATTTGCCTTCAAGTCTGTCCCTGGTGGGAGCAGAGAGCCCATTGGATGCCAAGGATATTGGTGGGGTTTAGCCATTCCTGGCATCAGGTCGCACCCTCACCCCGAAAGCCCCAACAATATTTCCACCACCCTGGGGTCTACAGTACCCCCATCCCCTTTGTTAAGCAAGAGACAATTTTTATTCTTTCTGGTAAGTTTTGATATATGGGTGGCAGAGAGAGGGGCAAACCCAATTTTCTCTCACTTGCCATGGTGAATGGCTGCACTATTTCAGCTCTGCATCAGCCAGCAACCAAGGAACTGTACTAAACCCAGACAACCTCAAGAGTCCAGGGTGGGGTGATTTGTGTAGATCCCACTACGTTTTCTTACCTAGAACACCCTGCAAACCTCATACTTTGGCTAAAATTACTAATTTTCATCACAATTCTGTGAGAGAACATTCCAGAATCTGCAGCAATCCACAAAACCCCTAAAATCGAGGGTTTCCACATTCCTCACATCTAACCTGTACCAACTTGTGTGGTTGTGTGGCTTGGCAGTGTTTAGTGGGAGAAGTGTGGGAACACAGAATAGTGAACCAATTGTTATTATCAGTTGAATTGCTCTCCATTTTTGGCTTCCAAATGTAAGCCAGTGTGCAAGAAGCAGCACATTTAGCAAAACGCTCTTTGAAACACATAATACCATCCTAACCTCAGTATCTACTGCATAGGTTTCCTTCTCACCCACTGCATGCATGGCCAGTACACAATAAACAATCTTTATGTGCTGCAGCTCAGTGATTGTCTCACATGTTTTTCAGCAATCAACAAACTGTATATGCCTGCGACCAGAACAGGCTGACAAATGTGAAAGTATATTGCTTTTATTTATCAGAGATTGGGGCCAAACATCACAGCTATTTCTATTTTGTCCATTTTTTTTAATATTGTTTTTATTTTCAACAATTAGTTGCATTGGAAAAATAGTGAACTACCTACACAAAGGACCCCTTGTTGAATTTTCTCTAGTTTTCAGACATGTATATCTTTCAGGGTTGACCCATGACTTTCACACCTGTTTAAATCATGAACTTCAAGTATGTTGAAACCACAAGAAACAGGAAAAGTCAACCGTCACTAAAAGAAGTGCAAAAACTGTGGTTAAAATAATGTTTTCTGACAACTTTGTTTATTCCTGAAAGCTGGGAGGATGGTGATGTCAGCACAACAGACCTTTTGTTGATGGTCTTTTTAGAAAAAATACATATAGTTTCTTGCACAGCACTTAAAAAAACACAACATTTTGCTACATTTAAGTTATTTTCTCAGTTTCTTCTAGGGGACAACCCCTGGGTACTTTTAGGCTCTTCAACATGTGGGAAAGTAAGGATGTAACTTTGGTCTGGATACCTTTTGTGGAAAAAAGTAATGATGGGTTAAGCGTGAAGTATTCCAATTGTCACAAAAGAGCTCAGCCCTGGGAAGGGAAAAATCTCAGCAAATGGGAGGTTGCCAGACATCTCCTGCTAGGTCCAACTTAGTCAAGCGAAACATCAGTATGTTGTCTTCCTCTGCCTTAAATGGCACTGAAATATCAAGCAAAATCAGCAAAATAAAATAGATGTACTCTGCTGTCACAGGGATTTTGTTACCTGCAGCGCTAATGGCTGACTCGCTGTCTTTTATTTCTATTGAGGATGGAAGGCTCTTGAGTGTGGTCTAATAGAGAATGAACTTCTCAGTGTGGACAGAATTGTTTGGTAGATGTTTTGCCAATGGAGGGGAAGAGTGATGGGCCTGTAAGAGGTGGGTGCAGTAAGAGAATTTAAGAGAATTTACTAGACTGGGAGCAGGTGGACATCTAATGTTGTTAAGTACACTGGAGCCACATACCCATTACCACAAACAAAGAATAACTCTAACTACCCAGCAGTTAACAGCTACCAGTAGCAGAAGCCATCCCTCCCATGCAGCTCTCCTCCTATCAAACTCTTCCCAGCAAGTGCCCCTGATCAGTCCTTGGGGGAGGTCTGCCCATACAGCACAAGTCCAAGACCCACCACCCACTTTATCCAAAAAAGATGCACCATACTCCCTCTGACAATCACTGTAGATTGTTCAAGTGGCTAGGGTAGGTAGTGCAGTTCCATATGAAGTGTAAGTTTTGTTTACAAATTTAGTGGGGTTGTTTGAGGGGGTGCAACCCTGATGCCAGGGGTTAGGTTAAATTAGAGATTTTGTGATAGGTAGGCATTGTCGTTGTAACAAAGTTAGAATTCATCTTTGTATGGCCCGAGCTAGGGGAACAGTGGTGTGTGATGGGGTGGGCTCTGGGTTTTATTTTTGTGGGTTAGTCTTGTATGCAGTAAAAAAAAACACTGTTTAATGACATTGTGAAATGGTGCTTTTTATGTGACATGTTTTGTTCTATCCTCCTGTTTTATTCTGTCTGACTTTTTTTATTTTTTTTTAATAACTGGTCATTGAATTTTCTTTGGCGTTCATTGATGATTGCCAATCACATTTGTTGATTTGTGGGATGTTATATTGGGCCTTGGAGTTGTTTGGTATTAATTCCTCTTCTGGACTTGGCTACAGTGCATCTTGAAATTACTGTTTGCGATTTTTCCACACAATCCTTTCTGCATTCCATACAGATTTACCACACAATAAATCCATGTGAGAAAACCAAATACAAAAAAGGTGTTACCGCACAAAAAGAAAAGAACCCAGTAAGACTTGCAAAAAAATGTTTTTGAAAAGCTAGTCATTGGGATGTCAGTGTGAATAATAAATATATTTGATAAGTGGATGCCTTCTGGTCTTGCCACTAGATCTGATGAATGTCAATGCCATCATAAGCTTCTGATGTAAATGAGGCTGCTTTTGACTTATCAATGAGTCAATCATTCATGAAATGCTGATGTTCATAGTCCAAACTCATACTTCCTCCTAGAACTAATGAAGCATCTGTCACTCCTGTATGAAGTTTTATATCTATTAATGATCCTAGATGGACCTAGATTTAAGGTTTGTCTTTTCTCTTGCTCTCTAGAAACAGTTCTGTTCTCTATTGATGGAGGCAACAACTGCAGGATTGGCTTGCCTCCGTCAGCTTTGGATGACGCGTACAACAGAAGATCCCTGTCCTTGGGGAACCTGCCAAACGCCAGTCATGTCTTTTTCAATCCAAAAGGAGACATGTTTGTTGTGCGTGGGGGGGATCTCTACAAAGGACCAACCCCTTCCTCACCCTGGAAAGATTGGTTTGCAAGTGCAAAACGTATAGGAAGAGCTGACTGGAACAAGTACAAGTTGCTTTACTTCAGTAATTCTGGTAAGTTATTTGCTGTCACCAAGGAAGGTGAATGGTACAGAGGCCCAGAACCAATCAATGAGGAAGTGCCCTGGCTCTACAAGCAAGCTTCTAAAATAGGTGGCAGCGATTGGCAACACTTTGATGCTTTGTTTTTTGACTTTGAAAATATAATGCATGGTGTTATTCAAGGAAACTTGGTGAAAGGCCACCCTTTCTCCACAACAGATGGAGCCTGGTATGCCAAGAGCAAACAAATTGGAGAACATATTTGGGGTACACTAGCCTACTTCATCAATTTCAGCCACGACGGTAAACTGTGGTGTGTCTCTAGCCAGGATGGAGCTATCTACACAGCATCACCGCCCACCCACAGAGGGGATAATTGGTTGGCAAGAGCCAGGAAAGTTGGCTCGGGCTACACTATGTACAAGTGCCTGGCATTCACCCATGATAAGACCATCAAGAAGATAAAGAGCTTCGATTTCCTGGTTGACATTGGCAAAGTTCTTTCCATGGAACCCTACTTTGTGGCTGAGAAGGTCTATGACAACAAGGACAGCTCCACTCCTTTGCACTCCACATTTGAGTAAGTATCTCACTATATCTGTCAATATCAGTGACAATAAACACACAATCCATCTGCAAATGATCACTACTTTCTTCTGCAGTATCTCCAAAGTCATCACCCACCAGCTCTCCCCACAAGCGGCAGAAAGATCGCTCACGCTGTTCCTTATGGCTGACTCACAACCTTCTGTGGTCCTTCACACTCACAAGTCTCAGGTCTAAAACCTGTGCTCAATAGGAATTTTTCTTTGCACCCACAACCTTCACCTTTCAATTCCTTCATTATTAAGTACAACCGTGGGAGGCTATACTAAGGGATTTTAACATTATAGAAATTATTCATTATATGTTAAACAATTTACCCTTAAACTTCCTAGCTGTCTGAATTAATAATTTGCATATGTCTAGAAGATGACCTGCTCCTCTTGGGTAAATCCATAAGGAAAGTTCATATCCTTGCCATAAACCCCGCTCACACTTGTTCTTAATTGTAGGCATCCTACACCAAATAAGTTAACATCATTACCATTTTCAAACCCCTCTACTCTACACCACTCTAATGTTTTGTATTGTTGTTTTGCTTGAACTTTCTTTGCCCACCCCCTTTCCCCATTTCTTTTCATAAGGTGCATGGCACCTCATACATATGCAGAGCTTGACCAAGTTTGATAAATAATACATCTGAAGTTCTACGGGGCAGTATACAGTAGGTTGAAATGATGTCAGTGTCACTGGAAAAGAACACCTGAGAAATCTTTAAAGAGGGGCATCTGTTTGCATGGAAATATTCTAGGTCTCTGAGTACACTGCCTGCAGATACTATTCTGTGCAGGAAATGGTATGTGCTGAATTGATTAAGTATGATCCTATTTCCAGCATCACAAAAATGTCTTTGAAAAGTGATTTCAGGCAAAGTGGGCAAGGGTCTAAGCCAGTGGTTCCCAACCTTTCCAGTCCTGAGGACCCCCGCTGAAACACTACTAGAAGCCAGGGATCCCCAAGCAATAGCGATTGCTATTGAAGGTGTTCCTTCCTGACCCAAAAACAATCTCCCCCTCAATGCAGCCACCCTTGCACCACGGTGCAATCGTTGCAGCGTTGGCGTGCGGCAGCATATGTAGCACAGGCGTAGGGGGAAACGCAGGGGTGCGCTGTATTCTAGTAAATATAGCGCATCCCTACATTTTGAAAATGATGGTCCGCGATGCTGCCAAATTTGGCACAGTGACGCGCCCTCATCATTTCCTCTTTAATCTGGCCCTCAGTGTGCCTCGTGGGCTGTCCAAAGGGCACTAGAATGCATGAGTAATGCAATTTGGTGCAGTGATGCGGACACCAGCGAAAAAATGGTTTAGTCTGACCACTAACGATGGATCAAACAAACCAATGTGACACGTCGGATGTAGGTTTCCTAGGGCATCATTTTTTGTGTAACTTTAAGCTGAGAAATTGCTTATTAACAATAGCGTTTCAATCATGTCCAACGAGAAACCCAGCCTTTGAGCTTCCTTATTCCATTGAATTACATAAGTAGATTTTGCATGCATAGAGAAATGTTCCTTCCACTAGATTTGTTCCTCTCGAACTCGGATTCGGACTCTTTAGAACATACTTGAAAGGGGCCTTCTGACATTTGCTCTCAATGAAAGAGTAGCCAATGTCCAATTCCACCACCACTGTAGGAAAGCTTACTGGCAAGTTAAGAAGCGATTTCCAGATTTCCCTCTCACAGACACTTCCACACTCCGTTGACCTGTCCAAACCCCACTTCGACGTTCCATAAGTGATTTGACTTCCGACTTTTGCCTGGAAAACTAAAGTTGGAAAACCCTTAACTATGTGTGAACACCATCCTGAAGTTGGCATCTGCTGCAGCATCTGATTTGCCTATGAAAATTTGTTTGTGGATATTCCATTTTAACATTCTCTCAATTTCTACCCCTAGGTATTTCAAAAATACCACTTCTTCCAGCCTTTCATGATTTACAAAAAGGAGAAAGCTTGTTTCAAATTTGCTCTTCAAGGTCATCATCTTGGTTTTCTCAGTGCTAATTACCAGGTTGTTTGTTTTACAGCAAGTTGCCATAGCTGAAAGCTGGGCTGCAGGCCTTCAGGGTTTTCTATTAAGATGGAGTCATGGCATGAAGAAGGGCTGGGATTCTGAAGCCATTTATTGACGGAATGTCGCCTGATGGTTTTCAGACTTCTTGAAGCAAGTTGTTTATGTACAGGGAGAATAGGAGTGGCATCAAGACACAGGCCAATTTAACCCCTCTTCTGGTATATAGGGACAGATTTAAGAGCCCCTTGAGCCATTTTATCACCACATTAGCATCATTTTTTGACACGAGTGAGGCGATATTATGGCAAAATCGCCGCACCAGATTTACAAAGCGGCGCAATGCATGCATTGCTCCACTTCGCAACCTCTTGTGCCACATTATGCCTGCACCAGGCATAATGTATGCAGGGGGCGTTCCTCTGTCAGGGGGGGCTGAAAAAATGGCACAAAGAAATCTAAAACATTTATTTTCGTCATTTTTTTGGCATTTTTATTGGCTGCTTAGAGCAGGCGTTAAAAGGAGGGACACCAGGGGTTACAATGGGCCCCTATGTACTGTTCAGGGTTAGCACCGAAATGTCTGCCCTAACCCTGAACAGTACATCAATAGCGTCAAACATTCTGACGCTATTGCCCCCTACCCTGCGCCATGGTATTTTAAATACGGCGCACAAATGGTGGCGGTAGGGGGGCACTAAGAAGCGCAAGGAAGGTGACCCTGCACTGGGTGCAGTGACACTTTTTTAAAATCTGCCCCATAGTTTTTTGCTAATGTGCCCTTTTGGATTAAGTCTCGCCTTACAGGAGGTTCCTGTATTCAGCCTTTGAATTAAGTACAGAAGGCGGGGCCCTATACCCATCATGCTCAGTTTTTCCCAATGACGGTTTCTTGAGACTTGGCCAAAAGCTGATGAAAAGTCCAGAAACGCCACGTACAGGGGCATTGTTATTGCCTTATTAGACTTGCAAATTGTCTGATCCATCATGGATATTCCTCTGAAGCTACTTGCATAGGGGAAAGGATGTTTTAATCAATGACCCACTCATCCAGGACTGCCAATGTCAATTTCAAAAAGATTTTACAGTCTATGGGGTTATTACAACTTTGGAGGAGGTGTTAATCCGTCCCAAAAGTGACGGTAAAGTGACGGATATACCACCAGCCGTATTACGAGTCCATTATATCCTATGGAACTCGTAATACAGCTGGTGGTATATCCGTCACATTTGGGACGGATTAACACCTCCTCCAAAGTTGTAATAACCCCCTATGTGAATTGGACTTATCGGTCTGTACGATTTTGAGTAATGTTTATGTCTTCTTGTACAGGGGCACGCTGATGCTATTTAACCAAGAAGCAGGGCAGCTATAACTCCCTTCTATGGTCTTAAAAATGATAGCAAGTTTTTTGGCCCAACAATCCAAGGAACAACTCTGAGGGTGTCATGTTGGCGTCTGGCACGTGTCCATGGTGAAGACCTTCTATGGTTCCCCTCATTTTGTCTTTCAAACATCTCCTAACAGGTTACAATTTGTTGCTCTGCTTTGGCTCCCTCGTTCATGATGGGGGGGGGGGGCAATGTCTCACAGTCGTGGTTGCCTGTGGAAATGAAACAAAATTGAAATGCATTATCCATGCGGCTTCTGAAATATTTGCCTCCAAAAATGTTTCCTTGCCCTGAGACTTTCCCCGATCTTCCTCCAAAAGGCCTGTTGGGTATTTTCTCACCTGCCACTTTTTCCATTTCTAGACACTTTCTCTTTAAATAATATGCTTTATAGTTTGTTACAAGTTATTTATAGCTTAACCCTGCAGCCCTTATTACCTGTCTAGAGCACTGTTTGTAATTCTAATTTCATCGCTTTACATTCTTCGTCAAAACCATTCCTCTTTCCGAAATTTTTAACAGTGTGAGTTTTTTTAAACGTGCAAGTTATCAGGACAGTCGGGGTTAGTGAAGACGTTCAGTAATTTAGGAAGTCATAATCCCCCATTTCCTGGGTGAATCCTGCAATATTCAAGAAGATAACTGAGCTACTTGTTTCTCATCCGCAGTGATCCAGGGCCCAGTTCATGTGATTTGTGATTAGTCAATCTGTTTGGGCATTGTTTATTTTGCCCAAGGTGTGTGGTGGCGTATGCTCAGCATCCTTTGCCATTTTGTGGCCACCAGCAACGCCCCCATTGGCTGCCGTGCTACTACGAGTATCTTCCAATATGTTTGATGTGTTTTTGAACTTCTCGCGTGATTTGGCCTATTTTGCTTCTCACTGGGGGCAAAGTTGCTCTAGTTGGCAGCAGTAGATCGAGCAAGTGCGTGGTCATGTTCCCCAGCTTGTGTTTGAAGCCAGCACCATTCTGGCAGCTGTAATGCCAACCTGACCATCTACTCAATTAAGGGTCCGATGTACAAAGCAATTTTGTGATGACAAAAGGCAAATTCTAACATTTGCGACCGCAAAATGGCCTTGTACAATGTACCATCCGTATTTTGCAAGTCAGTATCCTGTTACAGACTCGCAAAATAGGGATTGTGACTTGCAATTCGAAAGGGGCATTCCAAGGGTGCCCCTTCCTAATTGCAACTCGCAGTCCTATGTATGACTGTTTTGGGAATGTGGTCGCAAAACAATCACAGTTAACATCAACTTCAAAATGGTTTTAAACCATTCGCAAATGGCAAAGGTGCCCACAGGTCCCTTCCCCTTTGTGAATGGAAGCAACAATGTTTTTTTCAAAGTAGGCAGTGCTCCCATGGACCATTGCCTACTCTGAAAAAAATGAAATGAAAGCTTTTCATTTTTATTTGTGAAATTTCGAAAAGCGGGCTGCGTTAAAAAAAAACTGCTTTATTGAAAAAGCAGTCACAGACATGGCAGTCTGCTGACCCCAGCAGGCCACCATCTCTGTGAGTGCAGCCATTTCCAAATGGGTTGCAAGTTGCAACCTGCTTCATGAATATTAATGAGCCAGGTCCTTGGTGACCTGTTGGACTTTTTTCCTTATGCAGGGTCATCCCCAATCTTTTTGCCTACTTCCTCCTATTTGCTCTGACCTGTTTTTGTTGGCTTTAGAACTCTGAGCACTTTACCACTGCTAACCAGTGCTAAAGTGCACATGCTCTCTGTGTAAATTGTATTGTTGATTGGTTTATCCATGATTAGCATTTTTGATTTGCTGGTAAGTCCCTAGTAAAGTGCACTAGAGGTACCAGGGGCTGTAAATCAAATGGTACTGGTGAGCCTGAAGCACTGGTTGTGCCACCCACATTAGTAGCCCTGTAATCATGTCTCAGACATGACACTGCAGTGTCTGTGTGTGCAGTTTTAAACTGCCAATTCGACTTGGCAAGTGTACCCACTTGCCAGGCCTTAACCTTCCTTTTTTATACATGTAAAGCACCTCTAAGGTAGGTCCTAGATAACCCCAAGGATGCAGTGTATGTTTAAGGTAGGACATATACTAATGTGTTTTATATGTCCTAACAGTGAAATACTGCCAAATTCGTTTTTCACTGTTGCAAGACCTATCTCTCTCATAGGTTAATATGGGGGCTGCCTTTAAATATGATTAAAGTGCAGATTCCCTTTGGGAGCGGATAGACATGTGGAGTTTGGGGTCACTGAGCTCACAATTTAAACATACATCTTTTAGTAAAGTTGATTTTAAGATTGTGTGTTTGAAAATGCCACTTTTAGAAAGTGGGCATTTTCTTGCTTAAACCATTCTGTGACTCTTCCTGTTTGTGGATTCCCTGTCTGGGTCAGTTTGACAGTTGGGCTGTTTGCACCTCTCTCTAGACAGTGACACAAAGGGAGCTTGGGTGTAGCCTGCATATGCTGATGAGCCATCTGTGCTAGGAGGGAGGGGATGAGTGGTCACTCACACCTGAAAGGACTGTGCCTGCCCTCACACAATGCAGTCTCCAACCCCATGGTGTGTGTCTGATGCCTGGCCTGGGCAAGGCAGGATTTCACAAACAAGAAAGGCTTTCCTTTGAAGTAAGCCTACTTCAAAGGCCAAAATGGGTATAAGAAGAGCACCCAAAACCACAGACTTTAGATCGCTTCTGGACATCAAGAGGAACCTCTGCCTGGAGAAGAGCTGAAGAGCTGAGGAGAAGTGCTGTGATTTGTGGAGCTATCCTGCAGTTGCTGCTTCTGCCTGGTGAAAGTAGACAAAGGCTGGACATTGCTGTGCATTCCTGCTTGTGAAGAAATCTCCAAGGGCTTGTCCTGAGCTTGCCTCCTGTTTTTGAAGTCTCAGGGCCATCAAAGACTTCCCCTTCCAGCACCTTGACTCTCTGCTGAGACTCCTGCCCTGCCAAGTGGTGCCTTATCCAGTTCCTGGGGCCTTGACAGGTGAAACTGGCAGACCAAGATTGAAAATCCAAGTACAGACAGCCGTGTGGGGACATTTCCAACCCAACCTCTGAGACGCAGCTGAAGAAACGACTCCCTGCCAGCTTCGTGGCTGAAATCGACGCTCAACCTGCAGCGCGGCTGGAAGATCGACGCACACAGCTGTAGAAATGACTCGCCACACTGCTAGCGGAGGCCTGGTAACATCGCCACCCACACAGCACGGTTTTTCTGATACCGTGCGGTAGGATTTTTGATGCAAACTTTGCTGGGCGTGGAAAAACAACGCATCGCCTGCCCGGACCCGAGTGCTTGCCCAGATTGATGAATCGCTCTCCTGCGGAGAGGAAAAACAATGCACACCGACCCGACCGGAGAAGGAGAAGCGGCGCACGATCTCACTTGCGGGTGAGAAATCGACTCATCGCTAGCCTTTTCCGATGCACACTCGCCCGTGCATGTTATTTTGACGCTACCCAGGTACTTTTCAATGCTAACAGTGTTTTTACTGTTTACAAAAGGATTTAAGACTGTTTTGCTTTTAAAATTAATAACTTGACTTGTGTATGTTGGATTTTTGTTGTTTTGGTCTTGTTTTGTTTAGATAAATATTTCCTATTTTTCTAAACCTGTGTTGTGTCATTTTGTAGTGTTTTTACTGAGTTACTGTGTGTGTTGGTAAAAATACTTTACACCTAGACTCTGAAGTTAAGCCTGCCTGCTCGAGCCAAGCTACCAAGAGGGTGAGCGGAGGTTAGCGGAGGGTGATTCTCCTTTACCCCTACTACAGTGAGGGTCCTTGCTTGGACAGGGGGTAACCTGACTGCCAACCAAAGACCCCATTTCTAACATGACCCATTGGGGAATCGCTACCAGTGTCCTTGCAACCCATTTGGCAATCACTAGCACTGTTGTACATTACAGATTGTGATTTGCTATTTGTGACTTGCAAAAAATACAAATTGTGGGTCACCATCTGTAATGGTCGCACATTGGGCCCTAGGTTTGTTCTTCCTGTGCCAAGAGGGATACAACTGGCATTACTGTCGGAACTAGCTTGACCATGTTTTACAATCTGCAAGTTGTTCATCTTGAAAGTGTTTATTAATTAACCATTTGTACATATTGTCTCAATGACTCTCTTCCTTAGAGATTGCTGGCAAATTGCAGATGGCAAAGTTCCCTGCATCTTTTATCCAGTTTGACCTCACTGGCTCTATATTTCAGGCTGCTTGTCTTGTAGTGGGAATAAATGGGCCAAAGCAGTTAAGGTCTTGGCGCCTGGCCATTCTAGTCTCCCCTCTTCCTCCTTCAAAAATGTATTCTTCTCCATCCATTATCCCTGGAGGGCCACCTTGCATTGCTCTCCGGTAAATCTAGATAGCTGAAGAGCTGGAGGAGAAGTACTGCTCCTTTACTGTGCGTGCTTTGCTGGGTTGGCCTGCAGTTGCTGCTTCTGCCTTAGAGAGGGCAAATACTGGAGTTTGCTGTGTGTCATGCTCACAAAGATTTTCCAAGGTCTTGGACTGAGCTTGCCTCCGGTTAAGAAGTCTCAGGGACAGCAAAGAGTTTACCTACCAGCCTCTGGGTGTACTTGCTGTCGACTCTAACTCACCAGGTGGTGCCTACCCCAGTTCCTGGGCCCTTGAGAGTGAAAACTGGTGCAAAACCAAGAAAATCAAGTGCACCGACTTTGGACGACGTCCAGATCGCCGCTGCAGCCTGACCCCACGACGCCGCCTGCAACTGAAACCGTGGTCCCCACTGGAGTGCAACGTCCCCGACCACACATTGCAGGCCTGACGCTGAAGCAGACGCTGAAGCAGCCACTGACGTTCCCTGGCTTCGTGAGTCTGGAATGCTGTGTCATCGACGTTCATGATACCTGATTCTGCCACCGAGCCTGCAGCCCCGTGGCATGACTATGGCCCGTGATGTCACCCAATCACAGCTTGACCCACCGGACATTGACCCCGCCAGAAGCGTAAGGAACTGACGCGTCACACCGACGGCGTCTGATCTCGACTGCTCTGCATCAAGGACACAATGTCTCACACTACACCTTTGCTCCTCTGCTCCGCAGCACCGGAATCAACGCCGCACCAGATCCAGTGACACCTTGCTTCCCCTACTCCGTGCACTGGCTTGTTTCCTCACTTTCACAAGGTACTGTACATGGGGGTCTGTGTGCCAGTGGGTCACATTGTTGGGAACGACTCAGTCACGACGCCATGATAACATCAAATTGCAGCATTCATGCTTCTAAGCGATATTTTGAAGTTTAATCTTTAAAAATTCAGAACTTTGCTTGTGTATGTTGGATTTTTGTCGTTTTAGTATTGTTTAAATCAGATCAATATTGGCTATTCTTCTAACCTGGTGTGGTGTTTTCACTGTGTTACTGTGTGTGATTGTAGAAATACTTTACACATTGCCTTTGAGAAAAGCCTGACTGCTCGTGCCAATCCACCGAGGGGGTGAGCAGGGGTTATCTGAGCTGTGTATCTCCCTTACCCTGACTAGAGTGAGGGTCCCTCCTTAGACAGAGTGCAAACTGACTGCCAACCAAGGACCCCATTTCTAACATCAGCACAAAGTTAATCCTTTGTCACTCAACAGCCTTGTATTTTTCCTACTGAGTGGCTTGGATTTAGGAGTGGTAACTACAGCAGTTAACCAAGGACTCCTAGAATCCTGTATTCTTTTGTTATCTAGGTCATTGTGAAAAACCAAGGTAATTGCATAGGTACATCCTGTACCAGGCCCCTTGCCCGACCTTGCCTTACTGTGCTAGTCTAACATGAATGCCACTCTTTTGTCGATCAATTATAGGCTTTCACAGAGTCTGAGGCCACCTTGGGAAACCAGCCGGTGTCAAAGGCAGGGCTCTAGTTATGAGTGTCAACTAGCTGCTGTTGCTGGCCGGTGGAAAGGATTCATTAGGCCTGATTAGGATTTGATTATGAATTTATAGAGATTTTACTGAAGAATAACTTAACTTTATCCCTCCATCAGGTTAATCAGTCTCTATCTCAAAGTATACAATAATATGTGCAAGACTTTTATGAATGTTATAGGTTATGTACTTGTATTTTTGTATTGTATATTCTATATTTTCTAAAGTTCTCTACTACCCAACGGAAGTCAAATTAAATGTAAAAGTATATCTTGCCCTTTGCGTACCAATATGTACATCCGATAGTCTGAATCACCTTCTGTACATCAACTAAAAGCCCATGCTTTCCTTTGATGTTTTAGGCTTAACAAGGTAGAAATTTCAGAGAGCCAATTTAGCCATGAGCATGGCTTTGACTTCAGCGCTGAGGCTGAGACATCTTTTGAATCTGGTCTCCCCCTTGTGGCCAAAGGAAGCATCCGTTTAGCTGCAACCACCACCACCTCTCATAAGTGGAATTTCACTGAGATTAATAGAACTGAGGTAAGATATTTGTATCTTTGTGTATTTCTTTTGTAGTTTTGTTGCTTACCAATATACTTTGTTTCAGTTAACTCATGCCATTATCTGTTTGGTTTTTCATTCCATCTCCTACTAAGCACTTTCATTGCAATGTGTGAGGGACAATTTTATATCTCAATCAATACACATTGTTATGTTATATTAGGTTAATTTGTTAACTTATCAAAAGTGAGGGTATGCAAGCTCTGCAGAAAGAACATAGGCTGGGCGGAGCTCCTAGGTGAACAACCAAGTTTTCAGTTCCTTTCAGAAGATGAGTAGTGAAAGAGCTGTCTTGATGGGCTGGGCGAGTTTATTCCAGGTCTTGACGGTGATGAAGGAAAAGGAGCCCCTACCGACTTAATTCTACAGATGAGGAGGGACCCGTGGAAGGGTGAGAGAGGTTGTGGATAGCCTTCTGGATGGATGGAACATTTGAAGTCAGTCGTTGAGGTTGCTGGTTCGGTGTTGTGGAGGGCTTTAGAGATGTGGATGAGCAGTTTAAGTTGGCAACGCTTCTGGATGGGTAGCCAGTGTAGCTCTGCGAGGTAGGGAGTGATGTGAGTGCTCCAGGGGATGTCTAGGATGAGTCTGTCAGCTGTGTTTTGGATATTCTGGAGTCTTTGTGTGAGTTGGTTTGAGATGTCAATGTACAGCGTGTTGTTGTATTCAAGTCTGTTGGTTATGATGGCCTGGGGGACCATGAGTCTCATGTGCATGGGGATATTTGAAAATCTTGTGAAGCATTCTAAGAATGAGGCCACAGAATCGTGGAGAAGTGTGACACAATGGTTAGAGCAGCAGACCTCTGATGCAGAGATCTGGCCTGGGACCAGGGTTCAATTCCTGCCTTAGCCTTCCCTTGGACCAGATAATTCTCACCTCACAGGGAAAAGTCAGGAGGGGTTGTTCAGTGCCTTGAGACCCTAATGGGTGAGCACTGCACTACACAAGTGCAAGGTTTAGAGTGTTTTTTTTTTTTTTTTTTTACAGGATGCGGTCATAAAGTTAACCTATTTATTAACTGTGAATTTGTTGTCTAGGGTGATGCTGAGGTTTCTGGCGTAGTCTGTGGGGGTGGGGGTGGGTGATAGTTTGGATGGCCGACAGGAGGAGTACAATGGGGAGCTCTTGTTTCCAAAGATCAGGATCTCCATTCTGTCCATTTTGAGTTTTAGGCAGTTCTCACTCATCCATTTGGCCACATTGGTCATGCAAGAGGTGAAGTTAGTCCTGGTGGTGTTGGTCTCTTCGGTGAGGGAGAGGATGAGCTTGGTGTTGTAGGCATAGGAGACAACGTTGATGCCATTATATTCTTTATCTCATAGAAACATGGTATCCAGAGAGAAGTCACTTTTATTTTTTTTTATTTTTTTTACAACAGCAGGCAGGTTTTTACTAAAATATTTTTGTCTGATTTCAAAATGCAAGTCAGGCCTATTGACTCTGCCAGTGCTTTTGAGTGTTGGGCAAAATTGTGACTTCTGTAGGAACAAGTGTTTTTTTGCCTGAATACAGTTTACGAGGTATGCAGTAATTTTACAACACTGTTCTTTCCATGCACAGGAGGAGAATCGTGTGTGATTTTTCCAGCTGCTGATGTTGTCTGGCATTCTGAGCTTGAAAGTTTGCTCTTTGAAAATGCACATACTATTTTGATGGTTGAACTTAGTCACCAAGTAAACCCCACCTACCTTGAATGAAAGCCCAGGGTCAACTATCCCTGTTCCAGGGCTTTGGGGAGGGTATGCAACATGGAAACATGTTGCTTGGAGGTGCAGTGAGGGATCTATTGTGCTATGAAAGATCATTGTGCATAAGTACCAGGGAATACGGGGCTGCAGGCAAATCAACTGTAGATTCTCATTGATTAAACCTCAAGTGGGAATCTCTTACACAACCATTGCTTTGGGTAATGGTGCACACAATTCGACGAAGATGTAAACATCATTGAGAAATACTTTTATTGTGGATTAAGTATCTTTTATTTTCACCCATCAACTCTGTCGTGTATCTACATTCTCTCTCATTCCCGGTGCCCTGTGTCACCTCTGACTGTGGGATGGTTGTGTACCCTCTGCTGATGGTCTCTAGGCGCTGCAATGATAAAATACCTAACACACAAAGGAAAAAAGAATGCTTAGTTGTTGATCAAGACAAGCCTTTGAAGGCATAACTAGTGATACATTACAGTTGTCAGAGCACTTTTGACAAAATAATGTTTCTCTCAATGTGTTTAGGTTAACCTCAGTGGGCTGCAATTAGAAAAATTCGGCCTCAAGTTACCATTACTGGGCCTTGGCCTGCTGCCACTCACATCCATTTGAAAGATGCTAAAGGGAGTGCACAGTTCGTTGATTTGTGAAAGAAGCTTTTCTACATGCATGTTTTCTCTCCTGTTTTTCCGATTCAGAACATAAGTGAAAGAGAAGCATTTTCATGGTGATGTTTTCCTAGGGCTGTGTAAATTGTATTTACTTCTGTGCCTTCGAAGTTAGCCATGTCAGTTGCAGCTCAGGGTCCTTTGCTGGGACTGTTCAGTGGCCAATTTATTTAATGATTGTCTCATATGTAGCGTCTTGTCCAGCCTGGTACGCACGGAACACCTAGGTCACACACGGCGCTGTTAATCACATGTCTGTGCTTCTCTGCGTGTACCTGTGGACTCCATCATTCTAAACCAAACACTCACAGATTCTAGTCCACCGATTACATCACACAGTGATATAGAGTTGTTGGACAGTCAGAAAGGTTCCGTTCTAAATCATGCAAGACACTACATCTCCCGCGCTGTAAAAAGAAAAATTGCGATTTTTTTTAAATGATGATACAGACACACATATCTACATATACAGAGAAGCATGTACAATCTCTTCAGTTCATGTTCTTGGTGCACTGATCTGTCGACCCGACCTGGTTACTGGAAGGTGCAAATGCTCATTTTCGAAGTCGGAGCTTGCCAATGATGGTAACAAGAATCAGTCTTTCTCTCACCATCTCGAGTTGCAGACTGATGAAATACAAGCAGAAAGACGACTCTCTGGTAAGGGACGTCCGATGTCGTTGGGCTGTCACCATGTGTCCTTTGGTAGACACTACTTGAAAAGGTTCAACATCGTAAGGAGCATCCGATTTTCTATTCTGTAACTGCTGAGCTATTACTAAATCTCCTTTGTGGAATGACAATGGGAATGGGCGGAAGCCCTGCAGCAACATGGAGATTGACCTGCAGCAACATGGAAGCAGCCCTGCAGCAACATGAAGGCAGCCCTGCAGCAGCATGGAGGCAGCCCTACAGCAACATGAAATCAGCCCTGCAGCAACATGGAGGCAGCCGTGTAGCAACGTGGAGGCAGCCCTGCAGCAGCATGAAGGCAGCCCAGCAGCAACATGGAGGTAGAGCTGCAGCAACATAGAGACATCCCTGCAGCAACATGAAGGCAGCCCTGCAGCAACATAAAGGCAGCCCTTCAGCAACATGGAAACAGCTCTGCAGCAACATAGAGGCAGACCTGCATCAACCTGAAGGCAGCCCTGCAGCAACATAGAGGCAGCCCTGCAACAGCATGGAGACAGCTCTGCAGCAACATACATGCAGCCCTGCATCAACCTGAAGGTAGCCCTGCAGCAACATAGAGGCAGCCCTGCCGCAGCATGGAGGCAGCCCTGCAGCAACATAGAGACAGTCTTGCAGCAACAAGAAGGCAGCCCTGCAGGAACATGGAGACAGCCCTGCAGCAACATAGGGGTAGCCCTGCAGCAACATAGAGGGAGCACTGCAGCAAAGTGGGGGCAGCCCTGCTGCAACATAGAGGCAACCCTGCACCAACACGGAGGGAGCCCTGCAGCAACATGTAGGCAGCCCGCAACAACATGGAGGCAACCCTGCATGGAGGGAGCCCTGCAGCAACATGAAGGCAGCCCTGCAGCAACATGGAGGCAGCCCTGCAGCAACATGGAGGCAGCCCTGCAGCAACATGGAGGCAGCCCTGCAGCAACATAGAGACAGCCCTGCAGCAACATAAAGGCAGCCTTGTGGCAACAAGAGAAATGTAGTAGGCAATAGATTTGTCCTGCCTCATTGGACCAAGCCAAACGTTAACAGATGTTTTTCGTACGTAATCTTGCAATCAGCTCACAATGTTTTCATAACCCTGGTACCTGGTAGACAACATCAGGTATAGGTTGCTTACAGATGGCATCAATGCGGATCACAGGTGAATGTCACTTTCTGCAGTGAGTTGTGATGTGAATTTCGATCATGGGGTAAACACAACTGTATTTTTTTTCTCTACATGCCTTGTTTTCCTTCTTCACTAATTCAGTGAACAGATACAGGACTCAACCCTGCATTGGGCTAATGGGTTACATGCAACTAACACATTATCAACACTAGTGTTGTACTCTTGTTTATGTTTAAACTGTAAGTGCAATGATGTACTGACGGATTCTTTCAGGGAGTTCTGGAATCAGTGGAACCCTGTGTGAGAGTCAGTTGGTGGAGAACACTGTGAGGTTTGCATGTACTTTGTATGTTTGTATCTTCGCATGAATAAATACCTGCACATATCATCGCTGTGAGAGACCTCGCTTCTTCATCGGCGACGAGCGTGTCTGGACCCCGTTTTTGAGAGATGGGCAGTGTGCGATCGGATTATTGAACCCAAGCTTCATGACGGATGCTGACTCGGCGCTGCAACACATTGCTGGCTGAACTCTGGTGGTGGTTGTAGGCGTGCTGTTGTAGGATCTTCAACGTGTGCAATATTTTTTTCTCTTCTTTCTTTTCGCTTTGTTTTCTATTTTATTTGTTTTATTTGTGCTCGAGGTGCTTCCAGTGCGC
The DNA here is from genome assembly GCF_031143425.1 of Pleurodeles waltl. Taxonomy (NCBI): domain Eukaryota; kingdom Metazoa; phylum Chordata; class Amphibia; order Caudata; family Salamandridae; genus Pleurodeles; species Pleurodeles waltl. Next base: position 1,316,499,709 of record NC_090437.1, on the reverse strand, counting down.
TCGAGACGCTTCCCATGCACGTTGGGAGAGTCTCGGGAGAAGACAACAACGTCATCCCGTTGTTTTCATCTAGTCCGCATACTGCAGAAGGTGACTGCAGTGCGCACACGTTTATCGGTGGTACTCACATCATTGGCTGAGCATATTGACATATTGACAGATCCAGTACAAAACAACAATGTGATATTTTAATATGTCGATCTATGCAACTTAAATCCACTTCAGATTAAGACTCCCATCATCCTTTGCATAACAGTAAAGACAACGGTGATGACTTTATTTATATAAATTCATTATTTTAGGCTATTTTCAATGGTATTTATTGTTATTTGTATAATTCAGGAGTTTTTTAACTTAACCTCAACATGGAGTCTGTGATAGCTCCACCCAGGTTTTTACAGCATTTTGGTCAGCCCATAATGCCATGGGATGATTGGAATGATGCTTTTGATGCATACTTGGAGGAGACATTTTTACTTCCAAAAGAAATTTAGCTTTATTGAAACACAATTTAGAAATAGAAGGAAGGAACATTGTATGCACCTTACCTGGCACTCAGGATATGGAAGATGATGAAGGCCAAGAAGTGTTTGAAAAGGCTATTAATGCTCTCAATGAACACTATAGTAAAAAATGTAATGTTGTAGTAGAACGACATATGTTTTGTTCAAGATATCAATTACAAGGGGAGAACATAGAACAATATGTGGGATGTTCATAGGTTCTAGCTACTACATGTAAATTTAGGGATTTGCATGATGAAATTATTGGAGACCAATTGATTAACAAACTAACTAATTTAAACATTCAAGAACAATTGTTGAGTTTGCATGAACCTACATTAGATCAAGTGATTGCTATTGCAAAATAAATGGAAGACGCACCTTCATATATGACTATTTTAAAGTCTGAAAACAAAATATCTTCATCTCAAATGGATTGTTGTGAAGGGACTTCACATAGGAGTAATTGATTACAGCAGACAATACATCTGAATTTAGGCCAAGTAATAATTATTCAGCTAGGAACAAAAGTCAATCCTTTAGATGAGGAAGTTTTAAGCATGTAGCTATGTGTGTGAATTGCCCAGCACTGAAAGCTAAGTGTTATTGCTGTGCTCCTATTGGTCATTTTTCCAGAGTCTGCAAAGGCAATTCCAATAAAAGAAAAATGGAAACAAAGATGACAAATATTAATGTAATTCAGATGATCAATGATGACAAACTACTTGTGGTGTGTGAGTCTGAAGATCAGAAGGAGGGTGCTCAGAATCTCACTACACAAGTTTTGAATGTTGATGATACGTACTGCCCTCCTAAGTGTTCAACAGCAATATCTGGTACAATGCTGGAGATGTGGGCAGGTTCTTGTTCACCGCACACTAATATTGATAAGAACACGTTTGACCAATTATCTGAGGTACAGCTTAAGCAAACCAAGGTATCTCCATTAGGTTATTATGGTACTAAATTACCAAATGTAGGTTTTTTTGATTCTATGGTTTTGTTCAAGAATAAGAATGTCATGAGCTGTGTGTATGGTGTGGAAAAAGGCAGGCTTTTGTTAGGCTGGAAGGAACTAAGAAAATTAGGAATCACATTGGACCCAAATAGAAGTGACCAAGTTATGGTTGTGGAAAGCTCTCACATGGAAAAGTGGAAAAAAACATTTCTAGAAGTTTTCGAAGAAAAGTTAGGCAAATTGAAAAGTTTTTCTCATCGTATTATATTAAAAGAAGGAAATGTTCCCAAAGTGCATAAACCTAGAGGGATTCCCTTAGCAATGAAGGAAGTGTTGTCTGTGGAGTTGAATAGGCTATGTTCTGAGGGGGTTATATAACCCATAGAGTCATCAGACTGGTTAAGCCTTCTTGTATTGGTGCGGAAACCTGATGGAAAGATTCGCATGTGTGTGGATTTACGTGACCTTAATGAGTGCATATGGGTAGACCGTCACCCTCTACGTAACATAAATGTTATGTTGAGCACATTAAAAAAGGGCAAATGTTTTACCACATTGGATTGGTCCAATGCATATCATCAGATTGTGTTGCATCCTGACAGTAGACATTTAACATCATTTGTAACACCACAAGGGGCATTTTGGTATCTTAGGCCCATATTTATACTTTTTGACGCAAATCAGCGCTAGGGCAGATTTGCGTCAAAAAGTTTACTGCCGGCTAACGCTATTCGAACGTGCCAGCCGGGCGCCTTATTTATGGAATGACATTAGCCAGCGCTGCAGCCTTGTTAGCGTCAAAATAAATGACGGTAACCGGGCAGCGGAGGCGAAGGGAAGACTGGGGGTTGTGCCCCAAAGAATGGTGCAAGTCAGGTGAGAGTCAAAAATATTGGCTCTAACCTGACTAGCGCCATTTTTTGACCACAACCCCCATGGAAATTACTCCTGTTTTGGCAAAGACAGGAGTCATGCCCCCTGCCCAATGGCCATGCCCAGGGGACTTCTGTCCCTTGGGCATGGCCATTGGGCACAGTGGCATGTATGGGAGCCCAAGTTAGGCCCCCCATGCAACTTTAAAAAAAATATATATATACTTACCTACACTCACCATGGATGGATCCCCCCTATCCATGGGTGTCCTCCATGGGTGGAGCAGGGTGGCAGGGGGTGCCCACACATCCAGTAGGGTAGGATGGACTCTTCTCTATTAGACCAAAGGAAAACTATGCAAGTTAAAGTGCAGCCTCCAAGATAAAACAGGAAACCTAATGCCTACTTCTCTGAGTCTGAGTAGAAGTTGCTGAAAGATTTCATCACCATACTGCACCCATACCCTTAGTTGATGCAGGGCACACAGAACTACTACATATATGCTTGTGCCTGCCCTACAACATGTCTGAATTACATGAAAGATATTTTCTTACGGATAGAATTGTTGAAGTAGACCATGACACAATTACTTTAGACATAAAGGCCCTCATTACGACTTTGCGTTCCTTTTCAAAGATTGCCCAAGCTGCGGGCGCCAATATACTGCCAGTGCTGGTGGTATGTCTGGTGCCCTATTATGACTTTTTTCCACTGGGCCAGCGGAAAACTCACCGGAACATTGAAGCCGGCTCGTAATCGAACCGGCTGCAACGTTGAGGTGCATCGGGTGCAGCAGCACCCGTTGTGCATTACTGTCCGTAATTCGGGCAGTGGAATGCGCAATGGGGCTGGTCATGGGGGCCCCTTCAGTGCCCCTGCCAAGTGCAGGGACACTGCAGAGGCCCACAGCTCCCCCCTCCAAGTCTCCTATACTGCCAAGGTGTTTACCACCATGGACAGGCTAGCGGATGGGGACTCATAATCCCCAGGGCAGCGCTGCTTGCAGCTCTGCCGTGGCAGATTACACCCGCTGGGACTGCCAGGCTGCCGCCAGCAGGCGGCAGGCTGGCAGTATCGGCGGATTACTGTTGCGGCTCTGCCATGGACATAATGTGGTGGTAAGTCCTGCCAGCCTGTTGGCGGTACTACTGCCACATTATCGCCTCCCACCAGGGTCATAATGACCCCCAAAGTGTAATGATGAAAGTTTGGCACTAATCTCCAAGATCAGAGGGGTCCAGAGATTGAGGGTCTCTCGGTATCACTGAGGTTGTCCAACCTCAAGGTTTTAATAGAAGCAAAAGAATGATTCATAAAACCTGAAACTGTAGGAATCAGGGCTGGGGAAATGAACTGCAAACCAAGGATAACATACAAAGCAAACAAAATGCATTGTGAGGTGTCTGTTCCTCTTTCCTGATTTTATGCTGGGCCATAAGATAATGTCGATTTGAGTTCAAGCTATGTGTTATTATTCATACCTTATCTTACTTGGGCCATCACAGCTGCTGAAGAAAGAAAGAGGGAATGAAAGAAGGAGAGAAGGAAAGAAAGCAAAAAAGAAAGAAAGATAGCAAAAAAGAAAGCAAGCAAGAAAGAAAGCAAGAAATTAAAAAAAGCAATAAAGAAAGAAAGCAAAAAAGAAAGAAAGAAAGAAATAAAGCACAAAAGAAAGAAAAAAACAAGAAAGAAAGAAAGCAAAAAAGAAAGAAAGCAAAAAAGAAAGAAAGCAAGAAAGAAAGAAATAGAGAAGGAAGGGAGGAAGGATAATTGAAATATTATTTTACCAAAGTCTCCTTGCTAAGAACTTTATATCACATCTCATATGATTTATAAAAGGCAATAGATGTTCTTACACTAATGCAATAATAGATAGACAAAATGTTTTTTTTTCACTTGAGAAAAAACAGCATATTTTTCAAATAATAATAATATGAATAATAAGAATAAGATGAATAATAATAATAATAAGAAGAAGAAGAAGAAGAAGAATCATAACCAATATATATTGGGCAATAACTTTGTAATATGATGCAAAGTTCCCTATTTCACTTTGGTCAGATCAACATATTGACGGTGTAACAATTTTCTTCAGGTGCCTAGGTAAATGGGTGCATTGACTGCTTTCACTGCACTGGCCATGGTGTGAAATGTGCTGCACTTACATCCTTCCACTGAAAGTCACTTTTCCTCTATCACTTTGTTTTTCAGACACATTTCATTATCACATCCGAGTTTGAAGTAGAGCCTGGGAAAGCTGTCCGTCAAATCGCCAAGGCCACCAAAGCCATAATTGATGTTCCATACACCGCCACGGTCGTCACTCTCTTCGGTTATGAGACCACAATATCGGGCACTTGGCAGGGGGCCTCTTTCCTTGACCTCAGAATTAAGCAAGAAGATGTGTAGATGCACCTACGCCTTCCATGTGCATGCAGGATGCCATGTAACCATAGATACTGATGGCCACATTTCACCTTGAAATGAAGCACTCACAATGGAAACTATATTGACAAAAGCAGATGGTTGAAAGTGAAATCAACTACATACAACAAAAGTATGGTCATAGTATCTGAAACAAAATAAAATGCATTTGAATGCTTACATGTATTCTATTATTTACTATTGTTTTCACATTTCTTTGAGATAAGCATCAACAACAAATAATACCAGTTTAATGATCATATTGTTTGAATCCATTCAGCTCCAGATGGTTAAAACTTCAAGTCATTACAAATAACATTTAACCCCTTCGCTGCCAGGCCTTTTCCCCCTCAGGTGGCAAGCCTTTTTTTCGCTGTTTTGGCCAGTTCGGGCTTAGGCCCTCATAACTTTTTGTCCACATAAGCTACCCATCCCAAATTTGCGTCCTTTTTTTCCAACATCATAGGGATTATAGAGGTATGCATAGTTTGTGGGTTCCCCTGAAGGAGACCAAGAAAGCAGCCAAAATACAGCAAAAATGTTTTTTTTTTTTTTTAAATGGGACAAAAGGGCTGTAGATGAAGGCTTTTGTTTTTTCCCTGAAAATAGCATCAACAAAGAGTTTGCGGTGCTACAATCACCATCTTCACAGCTTTCAGGAACAGGCAGACTTGAATAAAAAAAACACATTTTTCAACACAACTTTTGTCATTTTACTGGGACATACCCCATTTTTACTATTTTTTGTGCTTTCAGCCTCATTCCAGTTAGTGATAGAAATGGGTGTGAAACCAATGCTGGATCTCGGAAATCTAGTAGACAACATTCTGAATTCAGCAAGGGGTAATTTGTTTAGATCCTACAAGGGTTTCCTAAAGAAAATAACAGCTGAAATGAAAAAATATTGAAATTGAGGTGAAAAAAACAGCCATTTTTCTCCACATTTTTCTCTGCAACTTTTTTCTGTGATGTCAGATTTTTGAAAGCAATATACTGTTACATCTGCTGGACTCTTCTGGTTGCGGGAATCTATAGGGCTTGTACGTTCATCAAGAACCCTAGGTACCCAGAGCCAATAAATGAGCTGCACCTTGCAATGGGTTTTCATTCTATACCGGGTAGACAGCAATTCATTTGCTGAAATATAAAATAGGTATCAAGAAAACCTTTGTATTTCCAAAATTGGCATAAGATAAGGTGTTGAGAAGCAGTGGTTATTTGCACATCTCTGAATTTCCCGGGTGCCCATACTAGCATGTGAATTACAGGGCATTTCTCAAATAGACGTCTTTTTTACACACTGTCTTACATTTGGAAGGAAAAAATGTAGAGAAAGACGAGGGGCAATAACACTTGTTTTGCTATTCTGTGTTCCCCTAAGGCTCCCGATAAAAATGGTACCTCACTTGCATGGGTAGGCCTAACGCTCGCAACAGGAAACGCAACATGGACACATCACATTTTTACATTGAAATCTGACGTGTTTTTTGCAAAGTGCCTAGCTGTAGATTTTGCCCTCTAGCTCAGCCGGCACATAGGAAAACCTACCAAACCTGCGCAGTTATGAAAACTAGACACCTAGGGGAATCCACTATGGGGTGACTTGTGGGGCTCTCATAAGGTTCTGTTACCCAGAATCCTCTGCAAACCTCAAAATGTGGCCAAAAAACACTTTTTCCTCTCATTTCTGTGACATAACATTCTGGAATCTGAGAGGAGCCACAACTATCCTTCCACCCAGCGTTGCGCCAAGTCTCTCGATAAAAATGGTACCTCACTTGTGTGGGTAGGCCTAGTGCCCGCGACAGGAAATGCTCCAAAACACAACCTGGACACATCACATTTTCCCAAAGAAAACAGAGCTGTTTTTTGCAAAGTACCTAGCTGTGGATTTTGGCTTCTAGCTCAGCCGGCACCTAGGGAAACCTACCAAACCTGCACATTTTTGAAAACTAGACACCTAGGAGAATCCAAGATGGGATGACTTGTGTAGCTCTCACCAGCTTCTGTTACCCAGAATCCATTGCAACCCTCAAACTTTGGCTACAAAAAAACTTTTTCCTCACATTTCGGTGACATAACGTTCTGGAATCTGAGAGGAGCCACAAATTTCCTTCTACCCAGCCTTCCCCCAAGTCACCCCATAAAAATGGTACCTCACTTGTGTGGGTAGGCCTAGTGCCTGCGACAGGAAATGCCCCAAAATACAACGTGGAGACATCACATTTTCCCAAAGAAAACAGAGCTGTTTTTTTGTAAAGTGCCTAGCTGTGGATTCTGGCCTCTAGCTCAGCTGGCACCTAGGGAAACCTACCAAACCTGCACATTTTTTAAAACTAGACACCTAGAGGAATCGAAGATCGGGTGATCTATGGGGCTCTCACCAGGTTCTGTTACCCAGAATCCTTTGCAATCCTCAAAATTTGGCAAAATTCTGGAATCTGAGAGGAGCCACAAATGTCCTTCCATCCAGCGTTCCCCCAAGTCTCCCGATACAAATGGTACCTCACTTGTGTGGGTAGGCCTAGCACCCGCGACAGGAAATGCCCCAAAACACAACGTGGACATATCACAATTTCCCAAAGAAAACAGAGGTGTTTTTTGCAAAGTGCCTAGCTGTGGATTTTGGCCTCTAGCTCAGCTGGCCCCTAGGGAAACCTACCAAACCTGCGCATTTTGGAAAATTTGGAAAACTAGACACCCAGGGTAATTCAAGATGAGGTGACTTGTGGGGCTCTCACCAGGTTCTGTTACCCAGAATCCTTTGCAAACCTCAAAATCTGGCTACAAAAACACATTTTCCTCACATTTTGCTGACAGAAAGTTCTGGAGTCTGAGAGGAGCCACAAATTTCCTTCCACCCAGCGTTCCCCCAAGTCTCCCGATAAAAATGATACCTCACTTGTGGGTGGCCCAGGTGCCTGCAACAGAAAAATGCCAATAAGCTATAGAGATTGAGGGGTTAGCACAGCGAGTTGATAAGCACATATTTTACTTTTAAACATCTTTTAGGCTGACTTTGCTTTGGGGACCCACACAAGTGAGGTATCATTTTACTTGGGAGACAGAGGGAAACGCTGGGTGGTAGGAAATCTGTGCCGGAGCGGTGATCCTACAAAGAAAAGTGAGGAAAATATGCTTTTTAAAGCAAATTTTGAGGTTTGCAGAGGAGTCTGGGTAAGAAAATGTTGGGGGATCCAGGCAAGTCACACGTCCCTGGGCTCCTTGGGGTGTCTACTTTTAAAACATGTCTGGGTTTCATAGGTTTCCTTAGATGAAGGCCTCACCCGGGACCAAAAATATAGGTGCCCCCCCAAACACAGGTAGTTTTGCAATAGATCATTTTGATGTGTCCACGTACTTATGTGATGTTACAAACACTAAAATTGTGAAAAGAAACGCGCTTATGTTATGTTAAAAAGACCCCTCACTCACCAACCAAGTTGGTGGCATGCTTCATCATCGGGGTCCCACCGAGACACCGAGCGTGTCATGGGTGTGCTGGAACACCTGATTAAAGCGGAGCAGGTTGTTATTTTTACCACACATACTGGGTGGATTTGGCACAAGGGTGAGTGATGGTTCAGTAGATAAAATTTTATTAACAAGAGATTTCACAAAAGTGAAATGCACTGTTAATAACTGAAAGGCCCAAAAACTGAACTAATGACTCACAGCTTGTGAGCTGTAAAGCCATGTCAAGGCACCAACCGCTTTACAGTCCATTCACACACCTTTCATACATGACATGCACAAGACCATTCACGCTGTCAGCCACGGGCCCAGCACATTACAACACGTGCATCGACAGACAGCGCTACTCAAGGGCCTATCACTTACATACGCCCTCAAGCCTGATACAGCAATCTCATCAGCTGATGGGAATGTGTGGACTGGCGTTTGCCTGGCAGTGTGTTGCAGTAGCCAACAGCAAGTCAATATTTACACCTCCAGCCAAGCGCCACCCCACGCACTCCTCCAGCCAAGTGCCACCCCACTCACACCGCCAGCCAAGCGCCACCCCATGCACACCACCAGCCAAGCTCCACCCACACACACCGCCATCACTTTTTTGTTTTTTTTAAACAACAAAGAATCCACTAGTTATAAATAAGTACAAAACCTCTAACTGAATACATGACAGTAATGCCAACCGTGAAACTGAACATATGAAAAAATAAAACAGCCGTTTACGCTCACGGTATTTCCCAATAATTCTTCTGTGTGTGGTAGCTCCTGAAACAGCCACCCACACACAGCCCGGGCTTTGAAGGACAATCAGAGCAGTACATCCTAGTCTCCTTCCTGATACCTCTTCGAGCACAGACTCTACATCTCTTAGCAGGAAATTTTTGTTGGCCGTGGGAGGAATGTGCTCAATGTGCTCATTCAAGCCACGTCCTCCACCACTGCTTTTCTAAGAACTCTTGCCTGTTCCAGCACAACAAGGCTTGCTATGATAGACTCCTGAAATTTCACCAATGTCATCCTTGACTCTGGAGAACTATCCTTGAACACAACAAAAGCTTTAAAAGTTGCCAAGTGGAACAGGTGAACCTCTAATTTCTTATACCAAACATAAGACTTACGAGCAGCAGTGTAAGGTTCCAACCTCTGATCTACTCTATCAACAGCACCCATGTGCTTATTGTAGTCTAAAATGCACACCGGTTTGCGCACTTCAGCAACTTAACCCCAAAGAGCCACAGGTGAATTACTCTCATCATGGATGGTAGTTAGCATGTACACATCCCTCCTGTCTACACATTTCAGAGCTAGCAGCTCTTCATTCCACAAGGCCCTGCACTGTCCCTTCTCAAGATTTTTACAGACAAGCTCTCTTGGATAGCCTTTCTGATTAGAGCAGATTGTGCCACAAGCAACAGTGTCTACTCTGAACAACTCCTTGAAAAACTGAACTCCAGTGTAGAAGTTATCTACATATGAATGGTGACCTTTGTTAAACAGTAGTCTACCAAGTTCCCACACAATTTTCTCACTAGCTCGAAAAGTGAGTGAACAATCAGGGGGGTCAATACTGGAATCCCTACCAGTGTAGATCCGGAAATTATAAACATATCCTGTACTACTTTCAGACAGCATATACAATTTAATTCCATACCGTTGCCCTCTTGCTAGGAATGTACTGCCTAAAAACCAAACAACCCTTGAACAGGACCAAAGACTCATCTACAGATATTTCTTTGCTTGGAACATAGATCTCTGAAAACCGATCTACCAAATGATCAAGGACAGGTCTAATCTTGAAAAAATGGTCAGAATCAGGGTGATCTAGTGGCAAGGCTAAAGCATTATCTACAAAATGCAACATTCAAAGAAGAAGCTCATACTGGTTACAACTCATGATTGCAGGAAATATAGCAGTTGCCATCAAGGGACTACTAGACCAGTATGAAGACAGTGATGGCCTTCTTATCAGCCCCATCAAAAAATTAAACCCAAGAACTTTTTCAACTGGTCCAGATTTGTGGGTATCCACCGGCTAGCTCTAGAGTGAGGCCTAATTCTCGAAGTGTTGTCCCTCAAATACTGCTCTACATACAAATGAGTCTGCTCAACAATCTCGTCCAAAAATATATCGTCCATAAACAACTCAAAGAAGTTGACAGGCAAAAAGTTTGCCGTATTAACCTGACACCCTGGGAAACCAATAAACGCAGGCAACTGTGGCTGCTCCATGTTTGGTGCAACCCAAGTGTCAGGTCTTCCAATTGGAAGCCTTTCAGACACTGGCTATTGCACCATTGGCACATCAGTGTCCTCCTCTAAAACAGGCCCTTCATCAGCACTGAGAGTGTTTTCATCATCAGATGATTCCTCTCTGACTGAAAATACACTTCCAGAATCTTGCACTTCCTCTTCTATCTCAGATACAGAGTCAGTCTCATAATCATGGTCAGAAGACGACTCAAAAAGCAACCTGCTGAGCGGTCATCCTACGGCTAGCCATGATCCTTCCTACAAAAAATAAGTAACTGGACAAATGCATCACCAACAACCAGCACTGTGTAAGATAAGTAACAAACAAAGTGTAGCTTTATCACTAAGAGTCCTAAACTCAAAAACCATACCGCTCACTTGCCTGAAAAAGGTTGATTCACCAGCAACTACTCTGCACAGCAATCACCAATGATATCCCACTATAAAGGAAAAAAAAGCAAATTAGACATAAGACAACACAATAATCATTGTGCATAAATCTAAGGACAATTTTACACACAATCCTGCATTCAGTACATCACCTACAAACGTGTAATTTATGCACGGCAACAATACTCCTTTGGAGTAAATTTATTTACTTACCTAAAACAATGCAACTACACAAAACACAGGACAACCATTGCCAAAACCACAACAAGCCACAGCAAAGGATGCAAGAGCTTTGAACTAGAACAAAAAGGAGAAATAAACTGTTATTATCATAAATGCAAATACTTCGCCAGTTGACAAACACCCCGCCACCAACTATTTTTTTAATTTCCTTGGTGTTTAGTGTTCTCTGCTTGGGGGCAGATAGGCCTAAAACAAAATTGGCCAATCTGCCCCCAAGGGGGGGGAGAAATGACACAGATTATATTGCCCCCTTTGGGGGGTGACCCTTGCCCAAAGCACACACACACATGATCCCTGGCGCTAAGTGGATTTTGCTCCCCTTGGGAGCAGATTGGCCCAAATAAAATAGGCTGATCTGCCCCCAAGGGGGGGAGAACTGCCCAATAGTGCTTTTTGCCCCTTGGGGCGACCCTTTCCCAAGATGTTGCCCCCAACACAAAAAAATCAGCCACAAAACAATCCCTGGTTTCCAGTGGCTTTCTGCCGCCCATTAGGGGCAGATCGGCCTAAAAATAAAAGGCTGATCTGCCCCCAAGGGGGACAGAAATGGTGATAAATAAAATGCCCCCCCAAAAGGGGAGCATGCCTTGCCCAAGGGGTTGCTCCCCCACACTGTAAACACACAAACACTAATTCCCCGGTGTCTAGTGGGCATGCGATCAGGCAGCAGGAATGCTGAAAGAGACATAGAGGGAAAGGAAAACCCTTTCCTTTCCCCCAATGCCTCTTTTACAGTAACCCCCCCACCCGGAGGAAAACTCACCTCCTTTCTGTTGGATGCACTGGAAGCAAATGGCTTCCAGTGTGTCTTGCACTCTTTGATCGCGTGCTGATGTCATTGTGAGTGTGCAGGGGGTGGGGGTTGAAGGGGAAGCGATTCCCCTTCCAACCCTGACATGGGGCGGTGGGGGTGGCCCACGGGGGGATCGGTAGCGCTTCCCCCGAGGGCCGGTACATGGACATATTCGTTACGTCTGTGGTGCCTGTGACGCATCTCCACGGACGTAAGCATTACGTCCATGGCGGACAAGGGGTTAAGCAGTACAGCCTACTGTGGAGAGCAATAAAGGTTTTTAGGGGTCCAGAACCCGAGGTATAGGACTGAGCCACAGGCCAAGACTTAAGACAATAGTGAGGGCCTTTAACAACTTTTGTAGCCGAGGCAAATGGGCTATAATGCTATTAGAAGATTTTACCCACTGGGCAACCACTGGAATGTTGGAGCAGAAGGTCTGTTCATGTCGTTACTAGCCCTGAGCCACTCTATTGTCTTCAATGAAGCTGTCAACATGTTCTCATTCATATTATGGCCAAAACTCAAAGGTGCTCACTTGATCAATGTGAGAAAGATTATCTACTAATTGGTGAATAGTATGCTCTCATTGACACATTAAGAGTAATTTAGAGTTTCAAGTTTAGGAGGAGGTTGGGTAGGAGAGGTCTGGCAGATAGAGGCACAGGAATAGGTGCAGACTGGTTGCAGGTTGGGAGAGGTGTGGGCACATAGTGGTGTGGGCATTTTGAGGTGTAGGCAGAGAGAAATACAAAGACTGTAAGGACAAGGAGGGGTGCAGGTTTGGAGATCTGGGGACGGGCATGAAGAATAATGAGCAGTGTGATCTGTGGACTGAGAAAGGTGCATCCCGGCAAATGTATAGGGAAGGAGACAGCAGGCTGGGAGAGGAACGGGCTGGGAGATGTGCATCTAGGAAGGGGAGAACACAGGTAGGCGTGGGACAGGTGCAGGCTGGCAGATGTGATGGACGCAGACTGTCAGAGTTGTGGGCAAGGAAAAGTAGAAGGAGGCATGGGTACAGAAAACCAGAGGTATGTGTAGGAAGAGGTGCAGCCACAGTGAGGTGCGGGTAAAAGAAGAACACATGCAATGAGTACACTTTGACATGTTAAAAAATGAATAAAATAATTAATTATTACAACTTTCATTGCCCTTTCATGTTGCAACATTCCTAAGGGATTATAGTGCTGAGGTTCCTACAGTGTCTACAGGATGCTAGTTGAGAAAAGAGAAGTCTATAGCTAACATGTGTTAATTTACTGCTTCATAGTAATGGGAGCACCAATGAGATTATGTGAATTCCACAAAATGTCATGGTCTTGAAAAAAGCCCATTCAACCCAGTGACGGAGAGGAGCTGGACCAAAGCCACGCTGTCTCTATACATCTTATTGTCTTTTATTGTTAGGAACTAATGATATGTGGTTCATCCTAGAGCTAATCATTGGCATTGCCAATAAGTCCCTCTTATGGCTGAATGTGTCTTTTGTGTAAGTGATGGATTCAAGCACTCAAGCACTCTGTAACTCCTTTGTCCACTTATGCATCAATTCATCCATCCACTGACTCATTCATGTATTCACTCTCTAAAACAATCACAATAAAAGACACACCAACTCAACAACATATTGAAGGTGAATTAAAAGAACTTATGTAGAAAAATAAAAAATGCTGTTAACAACAAATCTAAACATAGCAGTGGTTGTCTGCCTCGCAGTGGCATTGTACCTAGAATATCATTGTATTCAACTTCAAGCATAGCTGTCATATTTAGAGCCAGCCTATTGTCCTTCATAGAGTGGTAGAACAATGATACATAGTGGACAATAGCATTCCATAATGGTCCCCAGGTTTAGAGGAAGTGGCCAGGCGGGATGAGGCACACTGCACATAAGATTAGTGACAATCAATCACCCTGGTAGTGCTGCCTTGGGAGCTTTTGTATGCATTTAAGAAAAGTTAAAATAAAAAGAGGAAAAGCAAAGAAATTAAAGGAAAACTATACAAGGAGAAAATGGAAAACTTAAGGACTGGCCCCAGCCCAGACACTGAAGCACACTCATTTTCAGGTGATCTGAAAACGTTGTCATTCCCAATGCATGAGAGCCAATGACTGATTGTAGGAGGCTGGCCTGGTTTGTAGTGGGTACCTAAGGTACTTACACCTTATACCAGGTCCAGTTATCCCTTATTTGTGAAATGTAGGCAGTGTCTGGCAGCTTAGGCTGTCTAGAGGTAGCTGTAGTTGAGCAGCCAAGGCTGAACTAGGAGACATGCAAAGCTCTTGCAGTACCACTATACTTACACAGTACTTATACACAATAAAAGACAATACTCAATGTTACCAAAAATAAAGGTACTTTATTTTAGTGACACAAGGCCAAAAATATCTTAGAGACAATACTCCTAATGGAGGTAAGTATTATACACAATATATTCACTAGTAACCAAAATCAGGTAAGTAAACAGTCATAAAATAGGGCAAAAAGTGAAAAACACAGTAGAATGCAATAGGCCTAGGGGCAACGCAAACTATATACGGAAATAGTGGAATGCCAAAGTCAGATTCCCCCCTAGGCAAGTGTAGTATGTAGAGGGGTGCTGGGAGTGTAAGAAAACACCAAAGGTAAGTAAAATACCCCACCCCAGAGTACAGCAAGTTTTCTCAGAACACACTGGAAGTCGTAGTGAAGGATTATGCAAGAACCAAGCAAGACTGCAAGAAACCAACCATGGATTCCTGGACCTGAAGACCTTTGGAGAGAGGAGACCAAGTCCAGAAGTCAATGAAGAGTCCAGGAAGAACAGGAGCCCCTGCCAACCTGGAAGAAGGTGCAAAAGTGGATTCTCCAGTTGAAAGAAAAGTACAGAGATACACCAAAGGAGATAGCTGCAGGTTCCTGCTTGGTGCAAGAGATGTCGAGTCGTTGGATGCAGGCAGTTTTCATAGCTGGATTCTGCCAACAAGCCTTGGTTCACGCAAGAATGCGTTTTGCATCAAAGAGGAGCTGCCCGGACCCAGGAAGGACCTGGGGGTATCAACTCGGACTGAGAAGACAGAGGGGGCTCTCAGCACTTCAGAGAGTACTCAGAAGACTAGGCAGCACCCACAGGAGTCCCAGGACATAGGGACAAAGGAGTTGCAAAGTGTGGTTGTTGCAGCACTGCACTGGAGGATCCCACGCCACCGGAGAACAACTCAGGGAGCATTGCAGGATAGAGTGCTGGGGACCTGGGCAACACTGTGAACAAAGGAATTTTGGAAGAAGTGCACAGAAGCCTAAGGAGCTGCAGAGGACGACATGCACAGGGGTACTGTCTGGCACGGGGTGGCAAGCTCTTACCTCCACCAAATTTGGACAGCTGGACCTTTGGACAGTCAGGGTCACTTCGGTCCACAACCTGTGTTCCAGGGATCACGCTCGACGACAGGAGAGGAGTCCCAGAGTACCGGTCGTCGTCGCAGAGAGGTGCTGCTGAAGTAGGGGAGTGACTCCGTCGCTCCACAGGAGATTCATTCGGTTCTTCTGGTGCAGGGTGAAGACAGGCAGCCCTCAGGGCATGCACACCTTGGAAACTGTTGCAATTGCTGGCTGGAGCTGAAGTTGCAGGTCACAGGAGTCTTCCTGGATACTTTGTGGCAGTTACAGCAGTTCCTGGAGCAGTCTGCAGTTGCTCTGATGGTCAGAAGGTGAAGCAGAGGATGCAAAGAAGTCCAGGAGGGGTCTTGCAAACTGAATCTGAGGAAACACCCATAGGAGAGACCATAAATAGCCCTGAGAGGAGGATTGGCTACCTAACCAGGTATGCACCTATCAGGAGGGGTCTCTGAAATTACCTGCTGGCACTGGCCACTCAGTGGTCTCCAAAGGGTCCCCACACCTTGGAATCCAAGATGGCTAACGCCAGGGACACTCTAGAGGAGCTCTGGGCACCATCCCTGTGGTGGTGATGGACAGAGGAGTGGTCGCTCCCCTTTTCTTTGTCCAGTTTCGCGCCAGAGCAGGGACTGGGGGTCCCTGAACCATTGTAGACTGGATTATGAAAGAAGGGCACTGTTTGTGCCCTTCAAAGCATTTCCACAGGCTCTGGGAGGATACCCCTCCCATGCCTGTAACACCTATTTCCAATGGGAGAGGGTGTAACACCCCTCTCCTAAACAAAATGCATTGTTCTGCCTTCCTGGGATTGAGCTGCTCAGTCCCCAGGAGGTCAGAAACCTGTCTGTGAGGTGGCAGCAGCTGGGGCTGCAGTGGAAACCTCAGAGAGCTGGTTTGGCAGTGCTGGGGGGTCTAAGGTGGAGCCCCCAGGGAGCATGGAATTGGCCCCCAATACCAGATTTGGATTGGGGGTTCAAGTTCACAATCTTAGACACCTCACATGGCCATATTCGGGGTTACCATTGTGAAGCTACATATATGTATTGACATATATGTAGTGCACGCTTCTAATCGTGTCCCCGCACTCACGAAGTCTGGAAAATTGGTCCTGGACAACGTGGGAGTTCGGCTGTTAGTGCAGGGGTGCCCTCACACACAGTAACTTTGCACCTAGCCTTCAGTAAATTAAGGTGAGACATATAGGTGACTTATAAGTTACCCGGTGCAGTGAAAATGGCTGTGAAATAGTGTGTGCACTATTTCACTCAAGCTGCGATGGCCGTCCTGAAGGACTGTTTGTATGAGCTCCTTAGGGGTGGCAAAAGAAATGCTGCAGCCCATAAGGATCTCCTGGAACCCCAATGCCCTGGGTACCTAGGTCCCATATACTAGGGACTTATAAGGAGGGTCCAGTGTGCCAATCAGAATTAGAATATGGAGTCACTAAACTATAGTGACAAATTTGGTACACAGAGAGAGCATAAGCACTGGAGTTCTGGTTAGCAGAACTCTAGTGACACAGTCAAGGATACTGACAACAGGCATAGGCCACAAACTATGAGCACTGGGGTCATGGCTAGCAGGATCCCAGTGAAACAGTAAAAACACATGGACAAACACTTACAAACAGGCAAAAATGGGGGTAACGATGCCAGAAAGAGGCTACTTTCTCACATTGATCTTGACTGAACTACTACAGTATCCAGTACACTGTCATGGATGGAATCAGAGTGTAAATGAGACTCAGAAATCCTGATAACAGTAGAGGGCTGACCCAAAGGCCTTCGATGTATCTAAAAACAATATTGCGAATTGGCAGCGGGATCGAAAGGAGAATGCACCTATTCCTATCACCAAATTGTATACAGTCCTTGTAAACAAACAGCAAATATTGATGATTCAGCACGTGCACCGATCACAGTACCTGCCGCCAACGTACTAACTCAAAAGAGATAGAATAATAGAAATTTTGAACGTGCACTACTTAGAGTAGAACAATTAAGTCCACGTAGTCCGTATGATCACAAGAATATCTTCTCTTTATTGAATTTTCCTTGTATGTAAAAACAAAACAGCCAACGCGTTTCGTCCTTTCCCAAGGACTTCTTCAGGGCTGAAATATGATAAAAAGCATGCATAACCTAAGTGTATATACATAAAACATTAATAAACAAAATGTATATATACAAAAATTACATATAAGTATAAATAAATAAATAAATAAATAAAAGACATAACTAACATCATGAAATGATATAAAGGCAAGGGACAAACAACAAAATATACTGAATTACTTGTGTACATAGATGACATCCATATTAAAATAAGCAAAAAGAAAAGGAAAGAACCAATCTGAATTTTTGGAAAAACACGACCGGCTGCAACTAACAAAAGGTTATACACCTAAGAAAAAGAATCTGATGATCAAGCATGTATTCTAAATATTTATTTAATTAGACCAATGTTAATAGTCATAAGCAATATCAAAGAGAAAGAGGAAGGAGAAAATGACAGCAGTGTAAGAAAGACTGATGCTGGAAATCAACAACATTTGTTAAGGCTATATGCGGCAATGGATTTTTTTTTTTTTTAAATAAACACACATCTTAGTCATCTAGTAGAAATGACAAAGAGGGAGATCGTACCTTAAGTATATATGAAATTTGATGTTTCTTCAACTTCTAGCAACATTTTATTATTGTTCTTAAGTGACTGCAAGAAAACGATATCTAAATAGTAAGCTAAATGTGGGAAAAAGAACAAAAAATGAAAGAAAAAAGGAAGATCAGAAAAGAATTACATCAATTGAAAAAGAATAATAAACATCAAAGAGAACAAGTGAAGATGTCAGAAAAAAGAAGGACAATGGAAGAAAAATAAAATGAATACGCCTTCTAATCATAAGGCAATAGAAAATATGATCACCCTAGCATGGTAAAGTATTCAGCCTTCTTCTTATTGGGCTAGGATGAAATAATGTATAACAGCATAAAGACTACTTATACACGGACCAATGGTTAAAAGATACCGCGGAGTGTGTAAAAATCTATAAATATACACTACCCCATACCAGAATGGCTTCCAAACCGTATTACAAACAGTATTAAAAATTAACAATCGTTAAGTGGGTTGGAATGAAGTAGATATCCACACTGGAAAGTTCAAACCTATTCATGAAATGCCAGGGTAATAACCCGCGTTTAACAAAATAATCCACATAGCCATGCTTATGTAAAACGAAATTCAAGAACAATCATCAAAGACGCGTACCTGAGGCATAATACAATAATTACGCCAGAGTGTGGCCACATGAGCTGCCGGTTCTAAATTGAATCCAGTAAAACACGCACAAAAGAATTTCCGGTTATTTATAGTCAACCGGCAGCCCAGAAAGTTAGTGAGACTTCCGGGAAGCCGCTGCTATGGAGATGGATCGGGCCAAAAAAATACTGAGTAAACAGCAGGGGAAAGAGACGGAGGCAGCCATCATATGTTTAATTAGAAACAAGTCAGGAAAGACGGCGGCCATCTTGTAGTGGCCAAATGTAAACTAAAATAGAAAAAGGGGAATATACCAAAAAAAATATTTTTTTAACCAAAAAGAAGAGAAAGAAAAAAGTAATACGAGGCACAGCCACTAGGGGAATTAGATAAGAGTGCATAATACAAAAAATGGGTAAAGATATATGAGATAAAGTAATACGTATATACTTATTAAAACATAAATAATATCAGGACAGTCACACCAAAAAAGGTGACTAAATGTGGTACCTACAGAAAATAATGAAATTCATCATCAGAATTATGGCCCATATCAACAGCACGTAAGCGGCATATCCATGTTGCCTCCTTACGTCGTACGGCCAATTCTCTGTCTCCTCCTCTACGATTTGATTGCACCTGATCAACCCCATGGAACCAGATTTTACTGTCATTGGGTTGTTAGTTCATCATATGGAATGCCAAAGGATGTTTCATATCTTTATTTTTGATTGCTCAAATGTGTTCCTGTATGCGAAGTTTAAGAGGTCTGATAGTACTGCTTACATAGATTTTGTCACAGCCACAACCTACAATATATACAACATATTTTGTTTTACAATTGATGAAATGTCTAATTTCATACCTCTTGGCAGTATTGTAACTGAAACTCCTGATCCTGAACTCCTTGACCCAAGGGTAGGTCGCTCCCCCTGCCGCTGCAGCTCCTCCAAGTTCCCGAGTTCCTGTGTTCCTGAGACCCACCTAACTGTAAGTACCCCCCTCCTCCCAGCCCCTCGCCCTGCCCCGCGCCACTCACCTTCTCTCCTGCTCCTGCTTCTTTTCCTCCTCTCTGTCTCTTCCTCCTCGCTCCCCCTCTGCAATCTTCTTCTGTGTTCTTCTGTTCTTCTGTTCTTCCCTTCTGTTCTTCTGTGTTCTTCCGGTCTTCTGTGTTCTTCTTCTCTGTTCTTCTCGGTGCTTCTGTGTTCTTCTTCTCGGTTCTTCTCGGTTCTTCTCTGTTCTTCTCTGTTCTTCTCTGTTCTTCTCTGTTCTTCTGCTCTTCCGATCTTCTGTTCTTCTGTTCTTCTGTTCTTCTGTCTTCTGTTCTTCTGTTCTTCTGTCTTCTGCTCTTCCGGTCTTCTGTTCTTCTGTCTTCTGTTCTTCTGTCTTCTGTTCTCCTGTCTTCGGCTCTTCTACCTCCTCCGTCTTCTTCCCCCGAGCCTGCCCTCCTGCTCCTTCCTCATCCCCCTCCCTCACTCGCCTCCCCCTCTCTCACCCCTAGCTAACCCGTTCGCTATCTACCTCCCTCACTCCTCCTATCTTCCTATCTCTCTAGCTCCCTATCTCACTATCTAACTCCCCCACTCTCCACCTCCTCCTACCTACCCATCTGTCTATCTATCTATTTCCCTATCTATCGACTTCTCTATCTATTTTCTCTATCTATTTCTCTATCTCTCCCCCCCTCCCGCCACCCCCTCTACTACCTATCTCCCTATCCTCTCACTCTACCTCTCTCCCTCACCCACCTCTACAACCCCCCCTCCCCTATCTTCACAACCCTACTCCTATCTCTCTCCCTAATCTCCAAACCTCCTAACACTCACCCTCCTCCACCCTAAACCCCCTCCCCCAGCTCCTCTCACTCTACCTGTCCCCCCCCCTCCCTCGCGCTTTCCCGCCGCGACCTCCTGCACGCCCCGTCCCCCAGCTCCCATTCGCCCCCAGCTGACCCCTCCCCCCCCCTACCTCTTATGGCGGCCGCTGCGCGACAGTGGTAGCGACCCTTGACCCAAGGGTAGGTCGCTCCCCCTGCCGCTGCAGCTCCTCCAAGTTCCCGAGTTCCTGTGTTCCTGAGACCCACCTAACTGTAAGTACCCCCCTCCTCCCAGCCCCTCGCCCTGCCCCGCGCCACTCACCTTCTCTCCTGCTCCTGCTTCTTTTCCTCCTCTCTGTCTCTTCCTCCTCGCTCCCCCTCTGCAATCTTCTTCTGTGTTCTTCTGTTCTTCTGTTCTTCCCTTCTGTTCTTCAGTGCTCTTCCGGTCTTCTGTGTTCTTCTTCTCTGTTCTTCTCGGTGCTTCTGTGTTCTTCTTCTCAGTTCTTCTCGGTTCTTCTCTGTTCTTCTCTGTTCTTCTCTGTTCTTCTGCTCTTCCGATCTTCTGTTCTTCTGTTCTTCTGTTCTTCTGTCTTCTGTTCTTCTGTTCTTCTGTCTTCTGCTCTTCCGGTCTTCTGTTCTTCTGTCTTCTGTTCTTCTGTCTTCTGTTCTCCTGTCCTCGGCTCTTCTACCTCCTCCGTCTTCTTCCCCCGAGCCTGCCCTCCTGCTCCTTCCTCATCCCCCTCCCTCACTCGCCTCCCCCTCTCTCACCCCTAGCTAACCCGTTCGCTATCTACCTCCCTCACTCCTCCTATCTTCCTATCTCTCTAGCTCCCTATCTCACTATCTAACTCCCCCACTCTCCACCTCCTCCTACCTACCCATCTGTCTATCTATCTATTTCCCTATCTATCGACTTCTCTATCTATTTTCTCTATCTATTTCTCTATCTCTCCCCCCCTCCCGCCACCCCCTCTACTACCTATCTCCCTATCCTCTCACTCTACCTCTCTCCCTCACCCACCTCTACAACCCCCCCTCCCCTATCTTCACAACCCTACTCCTATCTCTCTCCCTAATCTCCAAACCTCCTAACACTCACCCTCCTCCACCCTAAACCCCCTCCCCCAGCTCCTCTCACTCTACCTGTCCCCCCCCCTCCCTCGCGCTTTCCCGCCGCGACCTCCTGCACGCCCCCGCCCCCCAGCTCCCATTCGCCCCCAGCTGACCCCTCCCCCCCCCTCCTACCTCTTATGGCGGCCGCTGCGCGACTGTGCAGCGGGCGCGCGCAGCGGGCACGCCGCTGGCGCGCCGGAGGCGCGCCAGAGGCAAGCCCGTCTGCGCCCGTCCGCGCCTGGCCCGCGCCCAGCGCCACGACCCCTGGTCCCCAGCTCCCCCAAGCCCCGCTGATCCGCTACGACCCCACCACCCTCCACGCCCTCAACCCAGGGCGCTCCAAAACCTGCTTCCTAGCTCACCCCAAACGCACCCATGGACCCTTCGCCTGCAACTCCTGCAAACGCATCTTCCACCACGCAACTACCACGACCACAAGCCCACGCGCCATCAACCACCTCAAGTGCATCCTGATCAACGCTCGTTCCGTCCACAAGCACGCCGTTGAACTTTGGGACCTCCTGGACTCCACAGCCCCGGACGTCGCCTTCATCACGGAGACATGGATGAACGCCTCCTCTGCTCCAGACATCGCTACCGCCATCCCCGAAGGCTACAAGATCTCCAGAAAAGACCGCACCAACCAAGTAGGAGGAGGTGTCGCCATCATCTTCAAAGACTCCATCAGCGTCACCACCTCCACCGAAGACCCCCCCCTCGCCGCTGAACACCTGCATTTTCAGATTCGCACCGACCCAAGGACCACCCTCAGAGGATCCCTCGTCTACCATCCTCCCGGACCTCGCGCCTCTTTCAGCGACGCCATCGCCGACTTCATCTCCCCGCACGCCCTCGCCTCACCGGACTACATCCTCCTAGGCGACCTCAACTTCCATCTGGAACAAAACAACGACCCCAACACCACCACCCTGCTCGACAACCTCGCCAACCTCGGCCTCAAACAACTGGTGAACACCGCCACCCACATCGCCGGACACACGCTCGACCCTATCTTCTCCGCCAGCAAACACGTCTTCTTCAGCCACACCTCTGCCCTACACTGGACCGACCACAGCTGCGTCCACTTCACATTCCGACGCGAGACCTCCCACCTCCGCACTCAACCCATCCCTCATCGACAGTGGAACAAGATCCCTGAAGAGCAACTCTTCTCCGCTCTCGCCGCCAACCAACCCACCCTCACCACCGACCCCAACGACGCAGCTCTCAACCTCACAAACTGGATCTCCAACTGCGCTGACAACCTTGCTCCCCTCAAACGCACGCATCGACAGACCAACACCAAAAAACCTCTCTGGTTCTCTGACACCCTCAAAGAATCAAAGAAAACTTGTCGTGCCCTTGAGAAGGCCTGGCGCAAGGACCACACCGCTGACAACATGACCGCCCTCAAGAACGCTACACGCGAACACCACCACCTGATCCGCACTGCCAAAAGGAACTTTTTCACCGACAGACTAGACAAAAACAGCCACAACAGCAGAGAACTCTTCAGCATCGTCAAAGAGTTCTCCAACCCCAGCGCCAGCGCCAACGCTGTCACGCCCTCACAGGATTTGTGCGAATCCCTCGCCACTTTCTTCCATCGCAAGATCAGCGACCTCCACGACAGCTTCGGACACCAGACCCAACCATACACCACTGAACCCGCTTCCCCGGACATCACCCTCAACAACTGGACCCACATCAACACGGAAGAAACCAAATCCATCATGAACTCTATCCACTCCGGCGCCCCTTCGGACCCCTGCCCGCACTTCATCTTTAACAAAGCCGACGACATCATCGCCCCGCACCTCCAGACCGTCATCAACTCTTCTTTTTCTTCTGCTACCTTCCCCGAATGCTGGAAGCACGCTGAAGTCAACGCCCTACTAAAGAAACCTACGGCTGACCCAAGCGACCTGAAAAACTTCCGCCCCATCTCTCTTCTACCTTTCCCAGCCAAGGTAATAGAAAAGACCGTCAACAAACAGCTGACCACCTTCCTGGAAGACAACAACCTGCTCGACCCTTCACAAACCGGATTCCGAACCAACCACAGCACGGAAACCGCCCTCATCTCAGTCACAGACGACATCAGAACCCTGATGGACAACGGTGAAACAGTCGCCCTCATTCTCCTCGACCTCTCGGCTGCCTTTGACACCGTCTGTCACCGCACCCTAATCACCCGCCTACGCTCCACCGGGATCCAAGGCCAGGCCCTGGACTGGATCGCCTCCTTCCTCGCTAACCGCTCCCAAAGAGTTTACCTCCCTCCGTTTCGCTCAGAACCCACCAAGATCATCTGCGGCGTACCTCAAGGCTCATCGCTCAGCCCGACACTCTTCAATGTCTACATGAGCCCCCTCGCCGACATCGTACGCAAGCACGACATCATCATCACCTCCTACGCCGACGACACCCAACTTGTACTCTCCCTCACCAAGGACCCCGCCAGCGCCAAGACCAACCTACAAGAGGGTATGAAGGACGTCGCAGATTGGATGAGGCTCAGCCGCCTAAAGCTGAACTCTGAAAAAACGGAAGTCCTCATCCTCGGCAACACCCCGTCCGCCTGGGACGACTCCTGGTGGCCCACGGCCCTCGGCACCGCACCGACCCCCGCAGACCACGCCCGCAACCTCGGCTTCATCTTGGACCCTCTTCTCACCATGACCAAGCAAGTCAACGCCGTGTCCTCCGCCTGCTTCCTCACTCTCCGCATGCTCCGCAAGATCTTCCGCTGGATCCCCGCTGACACCAGAAAAACCGTGACCCACGCCCTTGTCACGAGTCGCCTGGACTACGGCAACACCCTCTACGCCGGGACCACCGCCAAACTCCAAAACCGCCTGCAACGCATCCAAAACGCCTCGGCCCGCCTCATCCTCGACGTACCCCGCAACAGCCACATCTCCGCACACCTGAGACACCTGCATTGGTTCCCAGTCAGCAAAAGGATCACCTTCCGTCTTCTCACCCACGCACACAAAGCCCTCCACAACAAGGGACCGGAATACCTCAACAGACGCCTCAGCTTCTACATCCCCACCCGCCCCCTCCGCTCCGCTGGCCTCGCACTTGCTGCCGTCCCTCGCACCCGCCGCTCCACGGCGGGTGGGAGATCTTTCTCCTTCCTGGCGGCCAAGACCTGGAACTCCCTCCCCACCAGCCTCAGGACCACCCAGGACCACTCCGCTTTCCGGAGACTCCTAAAGACTTGGCTGTTCGAGCAGCGATAACCCCCCCTTTCCCCCCTAGCGCCTTGAGACCCGCACGGGTGAGTAGCGCGCTTTATAAATGTTAATGATTTGATTTGATTTGATATCAACGCCAAAATTACACATTTTTCAATCATGGCAAGTGAAAAAACCTTTCGGGCCTGTGGGTAACCACGTATGCACCTTGTTGGTGGTAATATAACTAGGACGAAGATGATCCTGCAAAGTGCGACTCCTACGAAAGGTCACCTGTGGTTTCCTAGGAATGGAGCCACTGATACTAGGTACTTCTAATAGTAAGTGCCAGTGCCTACGTAGGGGCTTGTAAATGTCATTGCTCAAGATGGAAAATTGAGTGGTAAACAGCAAGTGACTGGATCTATCTTTTCTTTTTTTGTTGTTGTGATCCGTTATAAGGGTTGTGTGTCTTTTTACTGTGCCAATGCGTTTGTGTGCATTGGTAAGGACATCTTCACTATATCCCCAATTTCTAAATCTTTGTTTAGCTTGATCAATATGAACAGTGAAAGTGCTGTTGGTACTACAGTTCTGCCTTATGCGGATCATTTCACCATAAGGGATATTATCGATGACTGATTTAGAATGATCACTACTGGCAAGAAGAACACTATTACACGAAGTAGGCTTTCTGAAGTAAGCACTTTGTATCTTATTGTTTTCAACAAAAAATCTTATATCAAGAAAGTCTATCTGTTCTTTACTGTACTGTAAGCTCAATTTAACATTATAAGGGTTATCATTGAGGAACAAATGATATGCCAATAATTGTTCCACCGATCACTTCCACAGAAGAATGATATCGTCGATGTATCTGCCCCAGAAGACTAATGAGTCTGTCCATTGCATAGCATGCCTGCCCCAGGCATGCTCTCTCTCGTACCAACCCATAAATAGGCAGGCATACGAGTGAGCAAACCTGGAACCCATTGCGGTCCCTTGTGTCTGCCGGAACCATTGTCCATCATGCAAGAAAAAGTTCTTGGAGAGAATGATATCAATCATCTCCATCAGCATGTTGTTGTGCTGCCGATGGTCAGCACTTCTTGTACAAAGAAAAGATTCAACAGCTCTGGTTCTAAAGTGCTTATGTATACAAGTATAGAGGCTAGTGACATCCATAGTTACAAAAAAGAGCTCACCTGACCATTCAAAGTCGTCAAATTTATTCAATATATCCTTACTGTCTTGTATATAAGATGGTAGGTTATGTACAAAAGGTTGTAGGAACACATCAACATACTCTGATAGTCTCTCAGTCAGAGAGGAGTTACCAGAAATGATAGGTCTACCTGGGGGAAATTTACCTCCTTTATGTATTTTAGGCAGTATATAAATACATGGAAAATGTGGGTCATGAACACTCAAATATTTATATTCACCATCAGAGATAAGGCAACTTTCACGCCAATCATTCAGTCGCATATTGATAAACTGACTCAAAGATTGCATTGGATTTTCTATGATGGATTTATAGCAGGCACTGTCTGATAATTGCCTGTTAATTTCCTGAATGTAATCCGATTTGTTCATGACCACAACATTTCCACCCTTGTCAGCCTCCCTGGTCACTATTGAGGAATCAAATTTTAAAGAAAGTAATGCATTTCTCTCTAATTTAGAAAGATTGTCATCTCTAAATTTGGAGATATTGGGCCTTTCCAAAAGTTTGTAAAGATCATTAGAGACTCGCTAACGGAAAAGGTCGATATTATGATGTGTTCCTTGAGGAACAAATTTAGAACTGAGTTTAAGACCACTATTAATATATGTGTTTTCCTGAATACCCAGCTCCTTCCTTAAAGTGTCGATCTCTATGTGATCATCATCCTTGAGTGACATAACAAGTTGTAGGTCATAAAGGTCAGAGACAGAGTGGGATGGGGTGGAGAAGGAACTCAACTGACGAGGTAGTTGATGTATGTATCGTACTGAAGTGATCCTTCAATTTAAGCAGACGTACAAATTTGAACAGGTCAATAAAAATATCAGTGGGATCATTAATTTGTGTAGGGCAAAACCCCAAACCCTTACTAAGGATTTCACATTCATGTTTATTAAGTACACGATTATAAAGATTGACAATCAACAGTTTAGCTTGCTGAGTTGTAGAATCAATGATAGGTGGGGGCATAGAAATAATATTCTTCACCAAATCATATGTGACTAGTTTTTCTTGGAGTGCGTTTGTACCCCATGGAGAACTGGGCTTGTGGTTTTGCCTCCATCTTTTACCGCCTCTTCTGATCTTTCTTTTCGTACCAATTTGTTGCCAAGTCTGAGCCTTTCCATTTCCACTAAAAAAGGAGATGGATTGCGAGATGGATTTGCTGACGTCAATGCTTCATTGGATATTGAACTATCAAGGGAACACATAGAACTAGAGCCTGTTGAGTCAGTGTCCGTCATTTCAGCACGTGTTCTTATAAATTATTTTCATCCTAGCCCAATAGGAAGAAGGTTGAATACTTTACCATGCTAGGGTGATCATATTTTCTATTGCCTTATGATTAGAAGGCGTATTCATTTTCTTTTTCTTCCATTGTCCTTCTTTTTTCTGACATCTTCACTTGTTCTCTTTGATGTTTATTATTCTTTTTCAATTGATGTAATTCTTTTCTGATCTTCCTTTTTTCTTTCATTTTTTGTTCTTTTTTCCCACATTTAGCTTACTATTTAGATATCGTTTTCTTGCAGTTACTTAAGAACAATAATAAAATAAAAATATTGCTAGAAGTTGAAGAAACATCAAATTTCATATATACTTAAGGTACGATCTCCCTCTTTTTCATTTCTACTAGATAACTACGATGTGTGTTTATTTAAAAAAAAAAAAAAAAAAAGAATCCATTGCCGCATATAGCCTTAACAAATTTTGTGGATTTTTCAGCAACGGTCTTTCTTACACTGCTGTAATTTTCTCCTTCCTCTTTCTCTTTGATATTGCTTATGACTATTAACACTGGTCTAATTAAATAAATATTTAGAATACATGCTCGATCATCAGATTCTTTTTCTTAGGTGTATACCTTTTGTTAGTTGCTGCCGGTCGTGTTTTTCCAAAAATTCAGATTGGTTCTTTCCTTTTCTTTTTGCTTATTTTAATATGGATGTCATCTATGTACATAAGTAATTCAGTATATTTTGTTGTTTGTCCCTTTATATCATTTCATGATGTTAGTTATGTCTTTTATTTATTTATTTATTTATACTTATATGTAATTTTTGTATATATACATTTTGTGTATTAATGTTTTATGTATATACACTTAGCTTATGCATGCTTTTTATCATATTTCAGCCCTGAAGAAGTCCTTGGGAAAGGACGAAACGCGTTGGCTGTTTTGTTTTTACATACAAGGAAAATTCAATAAAGAGAAGATATTCTTGTGATGATACGGACTACATGGACTTAATTGTTCTACTCTAAGTGGTGCACCTTCAAAATTTCAAGCCTTCTATGTATCGATAGAGATATATATGTATATAATTTGATGTATGTATTACTTAATGATTTTTTAACATGAAAATTTTAATGGAATTCGGCCAAATTCTGCCAATCATCACATGGCAGAATTTTTAATCCCACAAGGCTCCAGAAATATGAACTGGTGAGAAAGATTTGCCA
Source organism: Pleurodeles waltl (assembly GCF_031143425.1). Lineage (NCBI taxonomy): Eukaryota > Metazoa > Chordata > Amphibia > Caudata > Salamandridae > Pleurodeles > Pleurodeles waltl. The sequence goes on along the minus strand of NC_090437.1, from coordinate 1,316,471,359 downwards.
TAAAATTCCAAAATTATACAAAATTACGGCTGGGAAAGCAAAACACTACCTCTCCTAAGAGGATCTAACAATCTCACTCTGCAATCTTCTACAATCCAAGGTTTGTCGGTGGGGGTAACCATCACGAAAACACTTGCCTGTAGGCATTTATACAGAGAAATAACAATCCACCCTGAAATTTCTATTGACTTTAACATATGCTTTCACAATTAATGTCAGGTCTACTGGCTTTATTGTAGTTTTTCATAATACATTGTCAGGTATATAACCTTCATCCTTGGTTTGTCACCATAACCAATATAGACCCTACTGTGTTGGGAATAAGCTTTCCCACATGGCAACCATTAGTTATACTGTAATAAAATAGCAAATATCTACCATATTACAGTTGTCAAAACAATATACAATCCTCCTAGTAGATGCAAATAAGGATTATCATACTGCTAATCTGCAAGCGCCATTGTTTGGGTGTGTCACCTTCACCAAAGCCTTTGCCTTCTATGTTAATCCATGAGATTCTGCATAAACATAAAATACCTACCAAGAGGCCTTAGCACACTGTAATAACAATCCGCCCTTAAAAGCCTATCGCCTTTAACATCTACTTTTCACAATAAGTAATTCAGGCCTACTTGCTTTGTCATAACATTTTATTATGAATAGATCACACCCAAGTAAGTTTTTCCAGTGAACTCATAAGGCCTAAAGTATTTTATCTTTCAAAAGCAATATAGCAAGTAAGCACAAGTAACACAAGCTACAGCATGCCATATTGATTTGGCATTGCCAGCACAGCTAGTGCATGTAGCACCAAGCCTACCCAACATGTGTAGAGTACCATGACATAAACAATAGTATATTACACAGTGTGTGCTGCCCACTCCCTGCACAACAATACAGTCATAGAAGACGGCACTGGGGTCCTCACTTCATACAATAATCATCAGTGAAGTCTGAGTCAGTTTCATCATACTGCAATACCAACAGCACATACTGCTGAAGGGGTGATCTTCAGACCTAGATGTTGCTATTAACAATGTTCTAGAACTCCCTGCAGCATGATTACAGTAGATATAATGTTGAATCCACTCAAATATGGAATGGTAGGCTCTGTCCCACCTCATCACCAGACAAGGCTTAGCGGGTAGGAGTGCCAGAGCTGCGTATTTTCTAGTAGCATTAAGAACATCTTTAACATATTTCAACAATGCATTTATCTAGTCTACGGCTTGTCATTCTACCCAAGTCAGTGAAAACATTCTACAACTACGTTTGTATACCAGGACACCTCCATGACAGGTGCATGAGGTCCGCCCCCTCCCAACTGCATCTTGGATACCTGCCATCAGCCTATATTGCTGCAGGCTGGCTGGTGTAAAATAAAGAGTGTTGTATGCACTTAAACGGTATTATCCTGTCTCCTATTAAGACAGACACTTCCAATGAACAGAAATATAGCCACAGATCATCAGTGAATGCAGTGTTACTTCATTTGCAGATGTGCCCGGTTGTAGTACAAAGGCAGAGTGTTCTAGTAAAATTTAAAAACTCAAGAATAACATAGCTTTTGAATCAAGTATGTGAGTTGGATGAAATACCCAGGCTCACCAGGAGAATCTACCATCTCTCCTTTCATTGCCCACCAAATTCTATGGTAGTGGAACACATTGATCTCCAACAAAACTGGACCGCCTTCTTTAATCTGCTCAAGAGTGTTGAAACTCTTAAACAAGTCTACCATGCGCACCACACCAAGACACTCAAATTGAGCATGGATACCCCCCTCCATAGGCACATGCAGCCATTTCCACTAAATTGAGCAAATGTCCACCAAGGCAAATTTGTCCTTCTTCATTAGCCATCTCCAGAGCAGCCAGACTACCTTCTCTAATGAGAGGGTTAGTGTAGTCCATTTGACTCTGAGCTGCCTCTCGGCAAACTCAAATGTATTCAGTAAGCGCTGTACCTTGATGACAAAGGCTCAAGTGGAATTAATTGAACATTCTAGGCAAAATTAGACTCTTCACACACTCAACAGGCTAGAGATAGCAGGAGTTTTGCCCCTTTCAATATACTATCTGCTACCTTGTCCATGACAACTCCATAGCTGCAAAGGAACTCCAACTCTATGCTTCTGGGGACTATAAACTCTAGGTATTGCACAGGGTCCACCTAAGTTGAAACTGTAGGAAAGTACCATCTTGCCTGGCATGTTACCCCCATATTTCACTGTATATATGTTGTTTTAGTGTATGTGTCACTGGGACCCTACCAGCCAGGGCCCCAATGCTCATAAGTGTGCCTCCCTGTGTGATGACTAACTGTCTCACTGAGGCTCTGCTAACCAGAACCTCAGTGGTTATGCTCTCTCTGCTTTCTAAATTGTCACTAACAGGCTAGTGACCAATTTCACCAATTCACATTGGCATACTGGAACGCCCCTATAATTCACTAGTATATGGTACTGAGGTACCCAGGGTATTGGGGTTCCAGGAGATCCCTATGGGCTGCAGCATTTCTTTTGCCACCCATAGAGAGATCTGACAATTCTTACACAGGCCTGCCAGTGCAGCCTGAGTGAAATAACGTCCACGTTATTTCACAGCCATTTACCACTGCCCTTAAGTAACTTATAAGTCACCTATATGTCTAACCTTCACCTGGTGAAGGTTGGGTGCAAAGTTACTTAGTGTGTGGGCACCCTGGCACTAGCCAAGGTGCCCCCACATCGTTCAGGGCAAATTCCCCGGACTTTGTAAGTGCGGGGACACAATTACCCGCGTGCACTGTACATAGGTCTCTACATATGTACAGCATCACAATGGTAACTCCGAACATGGCAATGTAATATGTCTAGGATCATGGAATTGTCACACCAATGCCATTCTGGCATTGGGGGGACACTTCCATGATCCCCCGGGTCTCTAGCACAGAACCCGGGTACTGCCAAACTGCCTTTACCGGGGTTTCACTGCAGCTACTGCTGCTGCCAACCCCTCAGACAGGTTTCTGCCCTCCTGGGGTCCAGCCAGGCCTGGCCCAGTAAGGCAGAACAAATGACTTCCTCAGAGAGAGGGTGTTACACCCTCTCCCTTTGGAAATAGGTGTCAGGGCTGGGGAGGAGTAGCCTCCCCCAGCCTCTGGAAATGCTTTGATGGGCACAGATGGTGCCCATCTCTGCATAAGCCAGTCTACACCGGTTCAGGGATCCCCCAGCCCTGCTCTGGCGCGAAACTGGACAAAGGAAAGGGGAGTGACCACTCCCCTGACCTGCACCTCCCAGGGGAGGTGCCCAGAGCTCCACCAGCGTGCCCCAGACCTCTGCCATCTTGGATTCAGAGGTGTGCTGGCACACTGGACTGCTCTGAGTGGCCAGGGCCAGCAGGTGAACTCAGAGACTCCTTCTGATAGGCTCTTACCTGTGTTACTAGCCTATCCTCCTTCCTAGGTAGCCAAACCTCCTTTTCTGGCTATTAAGGGTCTCTGCTTTGGGGAATTCTTCAGATACCGAATGCACGAGTTCACCAGAGTTCCTCTGCACTTCTCTCTTCACCTTCTGCCAAAGGATTGGCCGCTGACTGCTCAGGACGCCTGCAAAACCGCAACAAAGTAGCAAAGACGACTACTGCAACCTTGTATCGCTTCATCCTGCCGGCTTTCTCGCCTGCTTCCTGGTGGTTCATGCTCTGGGGGTAGTCTGCCTCCTCTCTGCACTAGAAGCTCCGAAGAAATCTCCCGTGGGTCGACGGAATCTTCCCCCGCAACCGCAGGCACCAAAAAGCTGCATTACTGGTCCCTTGGGTCTCCTCTCAGCACGACGAGCAAGGTCCCTTGAATCCAGCAACTCTGTCCAAGTGACTCACACAGTCCAGTGACTCTTCAGTCCAAGTTTGGTGGAGGTAAGTCCTTGCCTCCCCACGCCAGACTGCATTGCTGGTAACTGCGACTTTTGCAGCTACTCCGGCCCCTGTGCACTTCCGGCGGAAATCCTTTGTGCACAGCCAAGCCTGGGTCAACAGCACTCTAACCTGCATTGCATGACTTTATAAGTTGGTCTCCGGCGACGTGGGACTCCTTTGTGTAACTTCGGGTGAGCACCGTTTCACGCATCCTTGTAGTGCCTGTTTTTGGCACTTCTCCGGGTTCTACCTGCTGCTGAGAGGGCTCCTTGTCTTGGTCGACATCCCCTCTCTCTCCTGACGCAATTTGCGACATTCTGGTCCCTCCTGGGCTACAGCAGCATCCAAAAACGGTTACCACATGATTTACAGCTAGCAAGGCTTGTTGTCAGTCTTTCGGCGGGAAAACACTTCTGCACGACTCTCCACGGCGAGCGGGATCCGTCCTCCAAAGGAGAAGTCTCTAGCCCTTTTCGTTCCTGCAGAATCCTCAGCTTCTTCTGTCCAGTAGAAGCTTCTTTGCACCCACAGCTGGCATTTCCTGGGCATCTGCCCATCTCCGACTTGCTTGTGACTTTTGGACTTGGTCCCCTTGTTCCACAGGTACCCTCGACTGGAAATCCATTGTTGTTGCATTGCTGGTTTGTGTCTTTCCTGCATTATTCCCCTATCACGACTTCTTTGTCCTTTGGGGAACTTTAGTGCACTTTGCACTCACTTTTCAGGGTCTTGGGGTGGGCTATTTTTCTAACCCTCACTATTTTCTAATAGTCCCAGCGACCCTCTACGAGGTCACATAGGTTTGGGGTCCATTCGTGGTTCGCATTCCACTTTTGGAGTATATGGTTTGTGTTGCCCCTATCCCTATGTGTCCCCATTGCATCCTATTGTAACTATACATTGTTTGCACTGTTTTCTAAGACTATACTGCATATTTTTGGTATTGTGTACATATAACTTGTGTATATTTGCTATCCTCACTCTGAGGGTACACTCTGAGATACTTTGGCATATTGTCATAAAAATAAAGTACCTTTATTTTTAGTATAACTGTGTATTGTGTTTTCTTATGATATTGTGCAAGTGACACTTGTGGTACTGTAGGAGCTTCACTCGTCTCCTAGTTCAGCCTAAGCTGCTCTGCTAAGCTACCATTATCTATCAGCCTATGCTGCTAGACACCCTATACACTAATAAGGGATAACTGGGCCTGGTGCAAGGTGTAAGTACCCCTTGGTGTAGGAAAGTACCATCTTGCCTGGCATGTTACCCCCAATTTTCACTGTATATATGTTGTTTTAGTTGTATGTGTCACTGGGACCCTGGTATCCAGGGCCCCAGTGCTCATAAGTGTGCCTGAATGTGTACCTGTGTAGTGACTAACTGTCTCACTGAGGCTCTGCTAATCAGAAACTCAGTGGTTATGCTCTCTCATTTCTTTCAAATTGTCACTAACAGGCTAGTGACCAATTTTACCAATTTACATTGGCTTACTGGAACACCCTTATAATTCCCTAGTATATGGTACTGAGGTACCCAGGGTATTGGGGTTCCAGGAGATCCCTATGGGCTGCAGCATTTCTTTTGCCACCCATAGGGAGCTCTGACAATTCTTACACAGGCCTGCCACTGCAGCCTGAGTGAAATAACGTCCACGTTATTTCACAGCCATTTTACACTGCACTTAAGTAACTTATAAGTCACCTATATGTCTAACCTTTACCTGGTAAAGGTTAGGTGCAAAGTTACTTAGTGTGAGGGCACCCTGGCACTAGCCAAGGTGCCCCCACATTGTTCAGGGCCAATTCCCCGGGCTTTGTGAGTGCGGGGACACCATTACACGCGTGCACTACATATAGGTCACTACCTATCTGTAGCTTCACAATGGTAACTCCGAATATGGCCATGTAACATGTCTATGATCATGGAATTGCCCCCTCTATGCCATCCTGGCATAGTTGGCACAATCCCATGATCCCAGTGGTCTGTAGCACAGACCCTGGTACTGCCAAACTGCCTTTCCTGGGGTTTCACTGCAGCTGCTGCTGCTGCCAACCCCTCAGACAGGTTTCTGCCCTCCTGGGGTCAAGCCAGGCTTGTCCCAGGATGGCAGAACAAAGGACTTCCTCTGAGAGACGGTGTTACACCCTCTCCCTTTGGAAAATGGTGTGAAGGCAGGGGAGGAGCAGCCTCCCCCAGCCTCTGGAAATGCTTTCATGGGCACTTTTGGTGCCCATTTCTGCATAAGCCAGTCTACAACGGTTCAGGGACCCCTTAGCCCTGCTCTGGCGCGAAACTGGACAAAGGAAAGGGGAGTGACCACTCCCCTGACCTGCACCTCCCCTGGGAGGTGTCCAGAGCTCCTCCAGTGTGCTCCAGACCTCTGCCATCTTGGAAACAGAGGTGCTGCTGGCACACTGGACTGCTCTGAGTGGCCAGTGCCACCAGGTGACGTCAGAGACTCCTGATAGGCTCCTTCAGGTGTTGCTAGCCTATCCTCTCTCCTAGGTAGCCAAACCCTCTTTTCTGGCTATTTAGGGTCTCTGTCTCTGGGGAAACTTTAGATAACGAATGCAAGAGATCATCAGAGTTCCTCTGCATCTCTCTCTTCACCTTCTGCCAAGGAATCGACTGCTGACCGCGCTGGAAGCCTGCAAAACTGCAACATAGTAGCAAAGACGACTACTGCAACTCTGTAACGCTGATCCTGCCGCCTTCTCGACTGTTTTCCTGGTGGTGCATGCTGTGGGGGTAGTCTGCCTCCTCTCTGCACTAGAAGCTCCGAAGAAATCTCCTGTGGGTCGACGGAATCTTCCCCCTGCAACCGCAGGCACCAAAAAGCTGCATTACCAGTCCCTTGGATCTCCTCTCAGCACGACGAGCGAGGTCCCTTGAATCCAGCAACTCTGTCCAAGTGACTCCCACAGTCCAGTGACTCTTCAGTCCAAGTTTGGTGGAGGTAAGTCCTTGCCTCCCCACGCCAGACTGCATTGCTGGTAACTGCGACTTTTGTAGCTACTCCGGCCCCTGTGCACTTCCGGCGGAAATCCTTTGTGCACAGCCAAGCCTGGGTCCACAGCACTCTAACCTGCATTGCACGACTTTCTAAGTTGGTCTCCGGCGACGTGGGACTCCTTTGTGTAACTTCGGGTGAGCACCATTTCACGCATCCTCGTAGTGCCTGTTTCTGGCACTTCTCCGGGTGCTACCTGCTGCTGAGAGGGCTTCTTGTCTTGCTCGACGTCCCCTCTACCTCCTGGTCCAATTTGCGACCTCCTGGTCCCTCCTGGGCCATAGCAGCATCCAAAAACGCTAACCGCTCGATTTGCAGATAGCAAGGCTTGTTGGCGTTTTTTCGGCGGGAAAACACGTCTGCACGACTCTCCACGGCGAGAGGGATCCGTCCACCAAAGGGGAAGTCTCTAGCCCTTTTCGTTCCTGCAGAATCCTCAGCTTCTTCTGTCCAGTAGAAGCTTCTTTGCACCCACAGCTGGCATTTCCTGGGCATCTGCCCATCTCCGACTTGCTTGTGACTTTTGGACTTGGTCCCCTTGTTCCACAGGTACCCACGACTGGAAATCCATTGTTGTTGCATTGCTGGTTTGTGTCTTTCCTGCATTATTCCTCTATCACGACTTCTTTGTCCTTGGGGGAACTTTAGTGCACTTTGCACTCACTTTTCAGGGTCTTGGGGTGGGCTATTTTTCTAACCCTCACTATTTTCTAATAGTCCCAGCGACCCTCTACAAGGTCACATAGGTTTGGGGTCCATTCGTGGTTCGCATTCCACTTTTGGAGTATATGGTTTGTGTTGCCCCAATCCTTATGTGTCTCCATTGCAACCTATTGTAACTATACATTGTTTGCACTGTTTTCTAAGACTATACTGCATATTTTTAGTACTGTGTACATATAACTTGTGTATATTTGCTATCCTCACTCTGAGGGTACACTCTGAGATACTTTGGCATATTGTCATAAAAATAAAGTACCTTTATTTTTAGTATAACTGTGTATTGTGTTTTCTTATGATATTGTGCAAGTGACACTTGTGGTACTGTGGTAGCTTCACACGTCTCCTAGTTCAGCCTAAGCTGCTCTGCTAAGCTACCATTATCTATCAGCCTAAGCTGCTAGACACCCTATACACTAATAAGGGATACCTGGGCCTGGTGCAAGGTGTAAGTACCCCTTGGTACTCACTACAAGCCAGTCCAGCCTCCTACATTGGTTGTGCAGCGGTGGGATAAGTGCTTTGAGACTACTTACCACTCTTGTCATTGTACTTTTCATAAGAGAAAAATATACAAAACAAGTTCAGTGTGTGTACACATAGCTAAAAAGTTTTGCATTTCCTCTTCTCACTGTTTTCTAAAGTGCTGAAAAGTACTTCTAAACTTTCAAAAAGTTCTTAAAAGTTTAAAAAGTTTTTTTTCTGTCTTTCTAAAAAGTTCTGAAAACTTTTTTCTCTTTTTCTATCACTTTAACTCTCTCTAAAAATGTCTGGCACAGGCCAAAATGTTGATCTGTCCAAACTTGCATATGACAACCTTAGCTGGAAAGGAGCAAGGAGTCTCTGTGTAGAGAGAGGTTTGAGTGTAGGGAAGAATCCTTCCTTGGAATTGTTGCTTAATATGCTTAGAGAACAAGATAAGGCCAAAGGAGCCACATCTGTTGAAAAAGTAGCAAATGGTTCCCAATCTGATCCAGGGACTCCCCCAGGAAAGGATTCAGGAAAGAAAGTTCCCAGCCTGCCCATTACTAGACAGTCTAGCATAGTTGGTAATGATGAAGAGCCACACCATACAAATAGTGTTGTCTCACATCATAGCAAGAGCATTCATTCTCACCACAGTAGAAGTGATGTTTCTGTTAGCCAAGCTGTTAGGGTGACTTCTGTAAGGGACAGGTCTCCTTCTGTTCATTCTCATCATTCTTCTGTGTCTAAGAACGTCCCTCCCACCAACCCTGATGACAGAATGTTAGAAAGGGAACTCAACAAGTTGAGAGTGGAACAAACCAGACTGAAGCTTAAAAAGCAACAGCTGGATTTGGATAGACAGTCTTTGGAACTAGAGAAGGAAAGACAGAAGTTGGGTTTAGATACCCATGGTGGCAGCAGAGGTATACCCCATAGTCATCCTGCAAAAGAGCATGATTCCAGGAATCTGCACAAGATAGTTCCCCCTTATAAGGAGGGGGATGACATTAACAAGTGGTTTGCTGCACTTGAGAGGGCCTGTGTTGTACAGGATGTCCCTCAAAGGCAGTGGGCTGCTATCCTATGGCTATCATTTAGTGCAAAAGGTAGGGATAGGCTCCTTACTGTGAAAGAAAGTGATGCCAATAATTTTACAGTTCTTAAGAATGCACTCCTGGATGGTTATGGCTTAACCACTGAACAATACAGGATAAAGTTCAGAGAGACCAAAAAGGAGTCTTCACAAGACTGGGTTGATTTCATTGACCATTCAGTGAAGGCCTTGGAGGGGTGGTTACAAGGCAGTAAAGTTACTGATTTTGAAAGCCTGTATAACTTGATCCTGAGAGAGCATATTCTTAATAATTGTGTGTCTGATTTGTTGCACCAGTACTTGGTGGACTCTGATCTGACCTCTCCCCAAGAATTGGGAAAGAAGGCAGACAAATGGGTCAGAACAAGGGTGAATAGAAAAGTTCATACAGGGGGCGACAAAGATGGCAACAAAAAGAAGGATGGTAAGTCTTCTGACAAGGGTGGGGACAAATCTAAAAATGAGTCTTCATCAGGCCCACAAAAACACTCTGGTGGGGGTGGTGGGCCCAAATCCTCTTTTAATCAAAACAAAGAAAAGAAACCATGGTGCTATTTATGTAAAGTAAAAGGCCATTGGACAACAGATCCCAGTTGTCCAAAGAAAAGCACCAAGCCTCCTACCACTACAACCCCTACTGCTACACCTAGTGTCCCTACTAATAGCAGTGGTGGTGGGAGCAAACCTACTAATAGTCAATCCAAGGGAGTAGCTGGGCTCACTATTGGTAACTTAGTTGGGGTTGCTCTTGTTAGGGAGACCACAGAGGCTGTGTTAGTCTCTGAGGGGGCTATTGATTTAGCCACCTTAGTTGCTTGTCCCCTTAATATGGATAAGTACAAGCAGCTACCCCTAATAAATGGTGTTGAGGTTCAGGCCTACAGGGACACTGGTGCCAGTGTGACTATGGTCATAGAGAAACTGGTCCACCCTGAACAACACCTACTTGGTCACCAGTACCAAGTAACCGATGCTCACAACAACACACTTAGCCACCCCATGGCTGTTGTAAATCTCAACTGGGGGGGGGGTTACTGGTCCAAAGAAAGTTGTGGTAGCCACAGATTTATCTGTAGACTGTCTACTAGGAAATGATTTGGAGACATCAGCTTGGACAGATGTGGAGTTGGAGGCCCATGCAGCAATGCTGGGCATCGCAGGGCACATTTTTGCTTTGACAAGGGCTCAGGCCAAAAAGCAAAAAGGACAGGGAAGCTTGGATCCTGGAACAATGGACCAAGTGCTCCCTAAAGCTAGGGCTAGTAGAAGTAAACCACTTCCTAATATCCCTCCCTCTACAGTGGATTCTACTTCTGAGGAAGAAGAATTCCCTCCCTGTGCCGAACCTACACCAGAGGAGCTGGAAGCAGACACTGCTGAGCTTTTGGGTGAAGGGGGGCCTGCCAGGGAGGAGCTGAGTGTGGCACAGCAAACCTGTCCCACATTAAAGGGTCTGAGACAGCAAGCTGTCAAACAGGCTAATGGGGATGTCAGTGACTCTCACAGAGTTTACTGGGAGGACAATCTCTTGTATACTGAGGCAAGGGATCCTAAACCTGGAGCTGCCAGGAGATTAGTGATCCCTCAGGAGTACAGAAAGTTCCTCCTAACTCTTGCTCACGACATTCCCCTAGCAGGACATCTGGGACAAATGAAAACTTGGGACAGGCTTGTTCCCTTGTTTCATTGGCCTAGGATGTCTGAGGACATAAAATAATTTTGTAAGTCCTGTGAAACCTGTCAAGCCAGTGGCAAGACAGGTGGCACCCCAAAGGCACCCCTTATTCCACTGCCTGTGGTTGGGGTTCCCTTTGGAAGGGTAGGGGTTGACATAGTTGGCCCCCTTGACCTTCCTACTGCTTCAGGCAATAGGTTTATCTTGGTGGTAGTGGACCATGCCACAAGATATCCTGAGGCAATTCCTTTAAGGACCACTACAGCTCCTGCAGTGGCAAAGGCCCTCCTGGGAATATTTTCCAGGGTGGGCTTTCCAAAGGAAGTAGTATCAGACAGGGGAAGCAATTTCATGCCTGCATACTTAAAGGCCATGTGGAAGGAGTGTGGTGTAACTTACAAGTTCACCACACCCTATCATCCACAAACAAATGGAAAGGTGGAAAGATTTAATAAAACTCTCAAAGGCATGATTATGGGTCTCCCTGAAAAACTCCGCAGGAGATGGGATATCCTGTTACCATGCCTCCTTTTTGCCTACAGGGAGGTACCCCAGAAAGGAGTGGGCTCTAGCCCCTTTGAACTTCTTTTTGGACACCCTGTTAGGGGTCCACTAACACTTGTCAAGGAGGGTTGGGAACAACCTTTAAAAGCTCCAAAACAAGATATTGTGGATTATGTACTTGGCCTCAGATCAAGGATGGCTGAGTATATGAAAAAGGCCAGTAAGAACCTTCAGGCCAGCCAAGAGCTCCAGAAGCAATGGCATGATCAGAAGGCTGTTTTGGTTCAGTACCAACCAGGGCAGAAAGTGTGGGTCTTGGAGCCTGTGGCCCCAAGAGCACTCCAAGATAAATGGAGTGGACCCCACACAATTGTTGAGAAAAAGGGTGAAGTCACTTATTTAGTTGACTTAGGCACTACCAGGAGTCCCCTTAGGGTGCTCCATGTCAACCGCCTGAAACCCTACTATGACAGGGCTGATCTCACCCTGCTCATGGCAACTGATGAGGGACAGGAAGAAGACAGTGATCCTCTTCCTGATCTCTTCTCTTCCACAGAACAAGATGCTCTGGTGGAAGGTTTAGTTTTGGCTGATTGTCTTACTGCTGAGCAGAAAGACCATTGCATAAATCTCCTAGATCAATTCTCTGAACTCTTCTCTACTGTGCCAGGTACCACTTCTTGGTGTGAGCACACTATAGATACTGGAGACAGCTTGCCTGTCAAAAGTAAGATCTATAGGCAGCCTGACCATGTCAGGGACTGCATAAAGCAAGAGGTGCAGAAAATGTTAGAACTAGGAGTGGTTGAGCACTCTGAAAGTCCATGGGCTTCTCCTGTGGTACTTGTACCAAAACCCCATTCCAAAGATGGAAAGAAGGAAATGCGGTTTTGTGTAGACTACAGAGGTCTCAACCTGGTAACCAAAACTGATGCTCACCCTATACCCAGGGCAGATGAGCTCATAGATACACTGGCATCTGCCAAGTATCTAAGCACTTTTGATTTGACTGCAGGGTATTGGCAGATCAAATTATCAGAAGATGCTAAACCTAAAACTGCATTTTCAACCATTGGAGGACATTACCAGTTCACTGTAATGCCTTATGGATTGAAAAATGCACCTGCCACTTTTCAGAGGTTGGTGAACACAGTCCTGCAAGGGCTGGAAGCTTTCAGTGCAGCATATCTGGACGATATAGCTGTCTTTAGCTCCAGCTGGGATGATCACCTGGTCCACCTATGGAAAGTTTTGGAGGCCCTGCAAAAGGCAGGCCTCACTATCAAGGCTTCAAAGTGCCAGATAGGGCAGGGTAAGGTGGTTTATCTGGGACACCTTGTTGGTGGGGAACAGATTGCACCACTACAGGGGAAAATCCAAACAATTATTGATTGGGTTCCCCCTACTACACAGACTCAGGTGAGAGCCTTCCTAGGCCTCACTGGGTATTACAGGAGGTTCATTAAGAACTATGGCTCCATTGCAGCCCCTCTTAATGACCTCACTTCCAAGAAAATGCCTAAAAAGGTATTATGGACAGCAAACTGTCAGAAAGCTTTTGAGGAGCTAAAGCAGGCCATGTGCTCTGCACCACTCCTGAAAAGCCCTTGTTACTCTAGAAAATTCTATGTCCAGACTGATGCATCTGAATTAGGAGTAGGGGCAGTCCTATCACAACTTAATTCTGAGGGCCAGGATCAACCTGTTGCTTTTATTAGTAGGAGGTTGACCCCTAGAGAAAAGCGTTGGTCTGCCACAGAGAGGGAGGCCTTTGCTGTGGTCTGGGCACTGAAGAAGTTGAGGCCATACCTGTTTGGCACTCACTTCATTGTTCAGACAGACCACAAACCTCTACTTTGGCTAAAACAAATGAAAGGTGAAAACCCTAAATTGTTGAGGTGGTCCATATCCCTACAGGGAATGGACTATACAGTGGAACATAGACCTGGGAGTAGCCACTCCAATGCAGATGGACTCTCCAGATATTTCCACTTAGACAATGAAGACTCATCAGGGCATGGCTAGTCTTATTGTCCTTCGTTTGGGGGGGGGTTGTGTAGGAAAGTACCATCTTGCCTGGCATGTTACCCCCAATTTTCACTGTATATATGTTGTTTTAGTTGTATGTGTCACTGGGACCCTGGTATCCAGGGCCCCAGTGCTCATAAGTGTGCCTGAATGTGTACCTATTTAGTGACTAACTGTCTCACTGAGGCTCTGCTAATCAGAACCTCAGTGGTTATGCTCTCTCATTTCTTTCAAATGGTCACTAACAGGCTAGTGACCAATTTTACCAATTTACATTGGCTTACTGGAACACCCTTATAATTCCCTAGTATATGGTACTGAGGTACCCAGGGTATTAGGGTTCCAGGAGATCCCTATGGGCTGCAGCATTACTTTTGCCACCCATAGGGAGCTCTGACAATTCTTACACAGGCCTGCCACTGCAGCCTGAGTGAAATAACGTCCACGTTATTTCACAGCCATTTTACACTGCACTTAAGTAACTTATAAGTCACCTATATGTCTAACCTTTACCTGGTAAAGGTTAGGTGCAAAGTTACTTAGTGTGAGGGCACCCTGGCACTAGCCATTGTGTCCCCACATTGTTCAGGGCCAATTCCCCGGACTTTGTGAGTGCGGGGACACCATTACACGCGTGCACTACATATAGGTCACTACCTATATGTAGCTTCACAATGGTAACTCCGAATATGGCCATGCAACATGTCTATGATCATGGAATTGCCCCCTCTATGCCATCCTGGCATAGTTGGCACAATCCCATGATCCCAGTGGTCTGTAGCACAGACCCTGGTACTGCCAAACTGCCTTTCCTGGGGTTTCACTGCAGCTGCTGCCAACCCCTCAGACAGGTTTCTGCCCTCCTGGGGTCAAGCCAGGCTTGTCCCAGGATGGCAGAACAAAGGACTTCCTCTGAGAGAGGGTGTTACACCCTCTCCCTTTGGAAAATGGTGTGAAGGCAGGGGAGGAGCAGCCTCCCCCAGCCTCTGGAAATGCCTTCATGGGAACTTTTGGTGCCCATTTCTGCATAAGCCAGTCTACACCGGTTCAGGGACCCCTTAGCCCTGCTCTGGCGCGAAACTGGACAAAGGAAAGGGGAGTGACCACTCTCCTGACCTGCACCTCCCCTGGGAGGTGTCCAGAGCTCCTCGAGTGTGCTCCAGACCTCTGCCATCTTGGAAACAGAGGTGCTGCTGGCACACTGGACTGCTCTGAGTGGCCAGTGCCACCAGGTGACGTCAGAGACTCCTTCTGATAGGCTTCTTCAGGTGTTGCTAGCCTATCCTCTCTCCTAGGTAGCCAAACCCTCTTTTCTGGCTATTTAGGGTCTCTGTCTCTGGGGAAACTTTAGATAACGAATGCAAGAGCTCATCAGAGTTCCTCTGCATCTCTCTCTTCACCTTCTGCCAAGGAATCGACTGCTGACCGCGCTGGAAGCCTGCAAAACTGCAACATAGTAGCAAAGAAAACTACTGCAACTCTGTAACGCTGATCCAGCCGCCTTCTTGACTGTTTTCCTGGTGGTGCATGCTGTGGGGGTAGTCTGCCTCCTCTCTGCACTAGAAGCTCCGAAGAAATCTCCCGTGGGTCGATGGAATCTTCCCCCTGCAACCGCAGGCACCAAAAAGCTGCATTACCGGTCCCTTGGATCTCCTCTCAGAACAACGAGCGAGGTCCCTTGAATCCAGCAACTCTGTCCAAGTGACTCCCACAGTCCAGTGACTCTTCAGTCCAAGTTTGGTGGAGGTAAGTCCTTGCCTCCCCACGCCAGACTGCATTGCTGGTAACCGCGACTTTTGTAGCTACTCTGGCCCCTGTGCTCTTCCGGCGGAAATCCTTTGTGCACAGCCAAGCCTGGGTCCACGGCACTCTAACCTGCATTGCACGACTTTCTAAGTTGGTCTCCGGCGACGTGGGACTCCTTTGTGTAACTTCGGGTGAGCACCGTTTCACGTATCCTCGTAGTGCCTCTTTCTGGCACTTCTCCGGGTGCTACCTGCTGCTGAGAGGGCTCCTTGTCTTGCTCGACGTCCCTTCTACCTCCTGGTCCAATTTGCGACCTCCTGGTCCCTCCTGGGCCATAGCAGCATCCAAAAACGCTAACCGCACGATTTGCAGCTAGCAAGGCTTGTTGGCATTCTTTCGGCAGGAAAACACTTCTGCACAACTCTCCATGGCAAGAGAGATCCGTCCACCAAAGGGGAAGTCTCTAGCCCTTTTCATTCCTGCAGAATCCTCAGCTTCTTCTGTCCAGTAGATGCTTCTTTGCACCCACAGCTGGCATTTCCTGGGCATCTGCCCATCTCCGACTTGCTTGTGACTTTTGGACTTGGTCCCCTTGTTCCACAGGTACCCTCGACTGGAAATCCATTGTTGTTGCATTGCTGGTTTGTGTCTTTCCTGCATTATTCCTCTATCACGACTTCTTTGTCCTTGGGGGAACTTTAGTGCACTTTGCACTCACTTTTCAGGGTCTTGGGGTGGGCTATTTTTCTAACCCTCACTATTTTCTAATAGTCCCAGCGACCCTCTACAAGGTCACATAGGTTTGGGGTCCATTCGTGGTTCGCATTCCACTTTTGGAGTATATGGTTTGTGTTGCCCCTATCCCTATGTGTCTCCATTGCATCCTATTGTAACTATACATTGTTTGCACTGTTTTCTAAGACTATACTGCATATTTTTAGTACTGTGTACATATAACTTGTGTATATTTGCTATCCTCACTCTGAGGGTACACTCTGAGATACTTTGGCATATTGTCATAAAAATAAAGTACCTTTATTTTTAGTATAACTGTGTATTGTGTTTTCTTATGATATTGTGCAAGTGACACTTGTGGTACTGTGGTAGCTTCACACGTCTCCTAGTTCAGCCTAAGCTGCTCTGCTAAGCTACCATTATCTATCAGCCTAAGCTGCTAGACACCCTATACACTAATAAGGGATACCTGGGCCTGGTGCAAGGTGTAAGTACCCCTTGGTACTCACTACAAGCCAGTCCAGCCTCCTACACTTGGTACTCACTACAAGCCAGTCCAGCCTCCTACATTGGTTGTGCAGCGGTGGGATAAGTGCTTTGAGACTACTTACCACTCTTGTCATTGTACTTTTCATAAGAGAAAAATATACAAAACATGTTCAGTGTGTGTACACATAGCTAAAAAGTTTTGCATTTCCTCTTTTCACTCTTTTCTAAAGTGCTGAAAAGTACTTCTAAACTTTCAAAAAGTTCTTAAAAGTTTAAAAAGTTTTTTTCTGTCTTTCTAAAAAGTTCTGAAAACTTTTTTCTCTTTTTCTATCACTTTAACTCTCTCTAAAAATGTCTGGCACAGGCCAAAATGTTGATCTGTCCAAAATTGCATATGATCACCTTAGCTGGAAAGGAGCAAGGAGTCTCTGCATAGAGAGAGGTTTGAATATAGGGAAGAATCCTTCTTTGGAATTGTTGCTTAATATGCTTAGAGAACAAGATAAGGCCAAAGGGGCCACATCTGTTGAAAAAGTAGCAAATGGTTCCCAATCTGATCCAGGGACTCCCCCAGGAAAAGATTCAGGAAAGAAACTTCTCAGCCTGCCCATTAATAGACAGTCTAGCATAGTTGGTACAGAGGTGGAGTTACACCATACAGATGGTGTGCTCTCACATTACACTGTTAGCCATGCTGTTAGGGTGCCCTCTGTAAGGGACAGGTCTCCTTCTGTCCATTCTCATCACACTTCTGTGTCTAAGAATGTCCCTCCCTCCAACCCTGATGACAGAATGTTAGAAAGAGAACTCAATAAGTTGAGAGTGGAACAAACCAGACTGAAGCTTAAAAAGCAACAGCTGGATTTGGATAGACAGTCCTTAGAACTAGAGAAGGAAAGACAGAAGTTGGGTTTTGAAACCCATGGTGGCAGCAGCAGTATTCCCCATAGTCATCCTGCAAAAGAGCATGATTCCAGGAATCTGCACAAGATAGTTCCCCCTTATAAGGAGGGGGATGACATTAACAAGTGGTTTGCTGCACTTGAGAGGGCCTGTGTTGTACAGGATGTCCCTCAAAGGCAGTGGGCTGCTATCCTATGGCTATCATTTAGTGGAAAAGGTAGGGATAGGCTCCTTACTGTGAAAGAAAGTGATGCCAAAAATTTTACAGTTCTTAAGAATGCACTCCTGGATGGTTATGGCTTAACCACTGAACAATACAGGATAAAGTTTAGAGAGACCAAAAAGGAGTCTTCACAAGACTGGGTTGATTTCATTGACCATTCAGTGAAGGCCTTGGAAGGGTGGTTACATGGCAGTAAAGTTACTGATTATGACAGCCTGTATAACTTGATCCTGAGAGAGCATATTCTTAATAATTGTGTGTCTGATTTGTTACACCAGTACTTGGTAGACTCTGATCTGACCTCTCCCCAAGAATTGGGAAAGAAGGCAGACAAATGGGTCAGAACAAGGGTGAATAGAAAAGTTCATACAGGGGGTGACAAAGATGGCAAGAAGAAGGATGGTAAGTCTTCTGACAAGGGTGGGGACAAATCTAAAAATGAGTCTTCATCAGGCCCACAAAAACACTCTGGTGGGGGTGGTGGGCCCAAATCCTCTTCTAATCAAAACAAAGAAAAGAAACCATGGTGCTATTTATGTAAAATAAAAGGCCATTGGACAACAGATCCCAGTTGTCCAAAGAAAAGCACCAAGCCTCCTACCACTACAACCCCTACTGCTGCACCTAGTGTCCCTACTAATAGCAGTGGTGGTGGGAGCAAACCTACTAATAGCCAATCCAAGGGAGTAGCTGGGCTCACTATTGGTAACTTAGTTGGGGTTGGTCTTGTTAGGGAGACCACAGAGGCTGTGTTAGTCTCTGAGGGGGCTATTGATTTAGCCACCTTAGTTACTTGTCCCCTTAATATGGATAAGTACAAGCAGCTACCCCTAATAAATGGTGTTGAGGTTCAAGCCTACAGGGACACTGGTGCCAGTGTGACTATGGTCATAGAGAAACTGGTCCACCCTGAACAACACCTACTTGGTCACCAGTACCAAGTAACCGATGCTCACAACAACACACTTAGCCACCCCATGGCTGTTGTAAATCTCAACTGGGGGGGGGGGGTTACTGGTCCAAAGAAAGTTGTGGTAGCCACAGATTTACCTGTAGACTGTCTACTAGGAAATTATTTGGAGACATCAGCTTGGTCAGATGTGGAGTTGGAGGCCCATGCAGCAATGCTGGGCATCCCAGGGCATATTTTTGCTTTAACCAGGGCTCAGGCCAAAAAAGTAAAAAGGACAGGGAAGCTTGGATCCTGGAACAATGGACCAAGTGCTCCCTAAAGCTAGGGCTAGTAGAAGTAAACCACTTCCTACTATCCCTCCCTCTACAGTGGATTCTACTTCTGAGGAAGAAGAATTCCCTCCCTGTGCAGAACCTACATCAGCGGAGCTGGAAGCAGACACTGCTGAGCTTTTGGGTGAAGGGGGGCCTGCCAGGGAGGAGCTGAGTGTGGCACAGCAAACCTGTCCCACATTAGAGGGTCTAAGACAGCAAGCTGTCAAACAGGCTAATGGGGATGTTAGTGACTCTCACAGAGTTTACTGGGAGGACAACCTCTTGTACACTGAGGCAAGGGATCCTAAACCTGGAGCTGCCAGGAGATTAGTGATCCCTCAGGAGTACAGAAAGTTCCTCCTAACTCTTGCTCACGACATTCCCCTAGCAGGACATCTGGGACAAATGAAAACTTGGGACAGGCTTGTTCCCTTGTTTCATTGGCATAGGATGTCTGAGGACACAAAAGAGTTTTGTAAGTCCTGTGAAACCTGTCAAGCCAGTGGCAAGACAGGTGGCACCCCAAAGGCACCCCTTATTCCACTGCCTGTGGTTGGGGTTCCCTTTGAAAGGGTAGGGGTTGACGTAGTTGGCCCCCTTGACCCTCCTACTGCTTCAGGCAATAGGTTTATCTTGGTGGTAGTGGACCATGCCACAAGATATCCTGAGGCAATTCCTTTAAGGACCACTACAGCTCCTGCAGTGGCAAAGGCCCTCCTGGGAATATTTTCCAGGGTGGGCTTCCCAAAGGAAGTAGTATCAGACAGAGGAAGGAATTTCATGTCTGCATACTTAAAGGCCATGTGGAAGGAGTGTGGAGTGACTTACAAGTTCACCACACCCTATCATCCACAAACAAATGGACTGGTGGAGAGATTTAATAAAACTCTCAAAGGCATGATTATGGGTCTCCCTGAAAAACTCCGCAGGAGATGGGATATCCTGTTACCATGCCTCCTTTTTGCCTACAGGGAGGTA
This sequence comes from Pleurodeles waltl, assembly GCF_031143425.1. Lineage (NCBI taxonomy): Eukaryota > Metazoa > Chordata > Amphibia > Caudata > Salamandridae > Pleurodeles > Pleurodeles waltl. The sequence goes on along the minus strand of NC_090437.1, from coordinate 1,316,451,658 downwards.
CCCCAGAATGGAGTGGGCTTTAGCCCCTTTGAACTTCTTTTTGGACACCCTGTTAGGGGTCCACTAACACTTGTAAAGGAGGGTTGGGAACAACCTTTAAAAGCTCCCAAGCAGGATATTGTGGATTATGTACTTGGCCTCAGATCAAGGATGGCTGAGTATATGAAAAGGGCCAGTAAAAACCTTCAGGCCAGCCAAGAGCTCCAGAAGCAATGGCATGATCAGAAGGCTGTTTTGGTGCAGTACCAACCAGGGCAGAAAGTGTGGGTCTTGGAGCCTGTGGCCCCAAGAGCACTCCAAGATAAATGGAGTGGACCCCACACAATTGTTGAGAAAAAGGGTGAAGTCACCTATTTAGTTGACTTAGGCACTGCCAGGAGTCCCCTTAGGGTGCTCCATGTCAACCGCCTGAAACCCTACTATGACAGGGCTGATCTCACCCTGCTCATGGCAACTGATGAGGGACAGGAAGAAGACAGTGATCCTCTACCTGATCTCTTCTCTTCCACAGAACAAGATGCTCTAGTGGAAGATGTAGTTTTGGCTGATTGTCTTACTGCTGAGCAGAAAGACCATTGCATAAATCTCCTGGGTAAGTTTTCTGAACTCTTCTCTACTGTGCCAGGTACCACTTCTTGGTGTGAGCACACTATAGATACTGGAGACAGCTTGCCTGTCAAAAGTAAGATCTATAGGCAGCCTGACCATGTCAGGGACTGCATAAAGCAAGAGGTGCAGAAAATGTTAGAACTAGGAGTGGTTGAGCACTCTGAAAGTCCATGGGCTTCTCCTGTGGTACTTGTACCAAAACCCCATTCCAAAGATGGAAAGAAGGAAATGCGGTTTTGTGTAGACTACAGAGGTCTCAACCAGGTAACCAAAACTGATGCTCCCCCTATACCCAGGGCAGATGAGCTCATAGATACACTGGCATCTGCCAAGTATCTAAGCACTTTTGATTTGACTGCAGGGTATTGGCAGATCAAATTATCAGAAGATGCTAAACCTAAAACTGCATTTTTAACCATTGGAGGCCATTACCAATTCACAGTAATGCCTTTTGGATTGAAAAATGCACCTGCCACTTTTCAGAGGTTGGTGAACACAGTCCTGCAAGGGCTGGAAGCTTTCAGTGCAGCATATTTGGACGATATAGCTGTCTTTAGCTCCAGCTGGGATGATCACCTGGTCCACATATGGAAAGTTTTGGAGGCCCTGCAAAAGGCAGGCCTCACTATCAAGGCTTCAAAGTGCCAGATACGGCAGGGTAAGGTGGTTTATCTGGGACACCTTGTTGGTGGGGAACAGATTGCACCACTACAGGGGAAAATCCAAACAATTGTTGATTGGGTTCCCCCTACTACTCAAACTCAGGTGAGAGCCTTCCTAGGCCTCACTGGGTATTACAGGAGGTTCATTAAGAACTATGGCTCCATTGCAGCCCCTCTTAATGACCTCACTTCCAAGAAAATGCCTAAAAAGGTACTATGGACAGCAAACTGTCAGAAAGCTTTTGAGGAGCTGAAGCAGGCCATGTGCTCTGCACCTGTCCTGAAAAGCCCTTGTTACTCTAAAAAATTCTATGTCCAAACTGATGCATCTGAATTAGGAGTAGGGGCAGTCCTATCACAACTTAATTCTGAGGGCCAGGATCAACCTGTTGCTTTTATTAGTAGGAGGTTGACCCCTAGAGAAAAGCGTTGGTCTGCCATAGAGAGGGAGGCCTTTGCTGTGGTCTGGGCACTGAAGAAGTTGAGGCCATACCTGTTTGGCACTCACTTCATTGTTCAGACAGACCACAAACCTCTACTTTGACTAAAACAAATGAAAGGTGAAAATCCTAAATTGTTGAGGTGGTCCATATCCCTACAGGGAATGGACTATACAGTGGAACATAGACCTGGGAGTAGCCACTCCAATGCAGATTGACTCTCCAGATATTTCCACTTAGACAATGAAGACTCATCAGGTCATGGCTAGTCTTATTGTCCTTCGTTTGGGGGGGGGTTGTGTAGGAAAGTACCATCTTGCCTGGCATGTTACCCCCATTTTTCACAGTATATATGTTGTTTTAGTTGTATGTGTCACTGGGACACTGGTATCCAGGGCCCCAGTGCTCATAAGTGTGCCTGAATGTGTTACCTGTGTAGTGACTAACTGTCTCACTGAGGCTCTGCTAATCAGAACCTCAGTGGTTATGCTCTCTCATTTCTTTCAAATTGTCACTAACAGGCTAGTGACCAATTTTACCAATTTACATTGGCTTACTGGAACACCCTTATAATTCCCTAGTATATGGTACTAAGGTACCCAGGGTATTGGGGTTCCAGGAGATCCCTATGGGCTGCAGCATTTCTTTTGCCACCCATAGGGAGCTCTGACAATTCTTACACAGGCCTGCCACTGCAGCCTGAGTGAAATAACGTCCACGTTATTTCACAGCCATTTTACACTGCACTTAAGTAACTTATAAGTCACCTATATGTCTAACCTTTACCTGGTAAAGGTTAGGTGCAAAGTTACTTAGTGTGAGGGCACCCTGGCACTAGCCAAGGTGCCCCCACATTGTTCAGGGCCAATTCCCCGGACTTTGTGAGTGCGGGGACACCATTACACGCGTGCACTACATATAGGTCACTACCTATATGTAGCTTCACAATGGTAACTCCGAATATGGCCATGTAACATGTCTATGATCATGGAATTGCCCCCTCTATGCCATCCTGGCATAGTTGGCACAATCCCAAGATCCCAGTGGTCTGTAGCACAGACCCTGGTACTGCCAAACTGCCTTTCCTGGGGTTTCACTGCAGCTGCTGCTGCTGCCAACCCCTCAGACAGGTTTCTGCCCTCCTGGGATCAAGCCAGGCTTGTCCCAGGATGGCAGAACAAAGGACTTCTTCTGAGAGAGGGTGTTACACCCTCTCCCTTTGGAAAATGGTGTGAAGGCAGGGGAGGAGTAGCCTCCCCCAGACTCTGGAAATGCTTTCATGGGCACATTTGGTGCCCATTTCTGCATAAGCCAGTCTACACCGGTTCAGGGACCCCTTAGCCCTGCTCTGGCGCGAAACTGGACAAAGGAAAAGGGAGTGACCACTCCCCTGACCTGCACCTCCCCTGGGAGGTGTCCAGAGCTCCTCCAGTGTGCTCCAGACCTCTGCCATCTTGAAACAGAGGTGCTGCTGGCACACTGGACTGCTCTGAGTGGCCAGTGCCACCAGGTGACGTCAGAGACTCATTCTGATAGGCTCCTTCAGGTGTTGCTAGCCTATCCTCTCTCCTAGGTAGCCAAACCCTTTTTTCTGGCTATTTAGGGTCTCTGTCTCTGGGGAAACTTTAGATAACGAATGCAAGAGCTCATCAGAGTTCCTCTGCATCTCTCTCTTCACCTTCTGCCAAGGAATCGACTGCTGACCGCGCTGGAAGCCTGCAATACTGCAACATAGTAGCAAAGACGACTACTGCAACTCTGTAACGCTGATCCTGCCGCCTTCTCGACTGTTTTTCCTGGTGGTGCATGCTGTGGGGGTAGTCTGCCTCCTCTCTGCACTAGAAGCTCCGAAGAAATCTCCCGTGGGTCGACGGAATCTTCCCCCTGCAACCGCAGGCACCAAAAAGCTGCATTACCAGTCCCTTGGGTCTCCTCTCAGCATGACGAGCGAGGTCCCTTGAATCCAGCAACTCTGTCCAAGTGACTCCCACAGTCCAGTGACTCTTCAGTCCAAGTTTGGTGGAGGTAAGTCCTTGCCTCCCCACTCCAGACTGCATTGCTGGTAACCGCGACTTTTGCAGCTACTCCGGCCCCTGTGCACTTCCAGCGGAAATCCTTTGTGCACAGCCAAGCCTGTTTCCACGGCACTCTAACCTGCATTGCACGACTTTATAAGTTGGTCTCCGGCGACGTGGGACTCCTTTGTGTAACTTCGGGTGAGCACCGTTTCACGCATCCTCGTAGTGCCTGTTTCTGGCACTTCTCCAGGTGCTACCTGCTGTTGAGAGGGCTCCTTTTCTTGCTCGATGTCTCCTCTCTCTCCTGACGCAATTTGCGACATCCTGGTCCCTCCTGGGCCAAAGCAGCATCCAAAAACGCTTACCGCACGATTTGCAGCTAGCAAGGCTTGTTGGCGGTCTTTCGGCGGGAGAACACTTCTGCACGACTCTCCACGGCGACCGGGATCCGTCCTCCAAAGGGGAAGTCTCTAGCCCTTTTCGTTCCTGCAGAATCCTCAGCTTCTTCTGTCCAGTAGAAGCTTCTTTGCACCCACAGCTGGCATTTCCTGGGCATCTGCCCATCTCCCACTTGCTTGTGACTTTTGGACTTGGTCCCCTTGTTCCACAGGTACCCTCGACTGGAAATCCATCGTTGTTGCATTGCTGGTTTGTGTCTTTCCTGCATTATTCCCCTATCACAACTTCTTTGTCCTTTTGGGAACTTTAGTGCACTTTGCACTCACTTTTCAGCGTCTTGGGGTGGGCTATTTTTCTAACCCTCACTATTTTCTAATAGTCCCAGCGACCCTCTACAAGGTCACATAGGTTTGGGGTCCATTCGTGGTTCGCATTCCACTTTTGGAGTAAATGGTTTGTGTTGCCCCTATCCCTATGTGTCCCCATGGCATCCTATTGTAACTATGCATTTTTTGCACTGTTTTCTAAGACTATACTGCATATTTTTGGTATTGTGTACATATAACTTGTGTATATTTGCTATCCTCACTCTGAGGGTACACTCTGAGATACTTTGGCATATTGTCATAAAATTAAAGTACCTTTATTTTTAGTATAACTGTGTATTGTGTTTTCTTATGATATTGTGCAAGTGACACTTGTGGTACTGTAGAAGCTTCACTCGTCTCCTAGTTCAGCCTAAGCTGCTCTGCTAAGCTACCATTATCTATCAGCCTATGCTGCTAGACACCCTATACACTAATAAGGGATAACTGGGCCTGGTGCAAGGTGTAAGTACCCCTTGGTACTCACTACAAGCCAGTCCAGCCTCCTACACCTCGCAAACTGCGTTTTTCGCCGTTTGCGAGGCGCAAAAGCCTTCCTACATCTGGCCCTATGTCCCCTCTCTGTGTGTCACTCAGAACTCAACCCAGCAGTTCAGTCATCAAGGCATGCTGTAATGGCAATAGTGGGCAGTTCTGCCTCTTTCGCCTATAAATTGCAATCGGGTTGGTAATATGACAATTCACTGTGATCATGACTATAAGGTTGGTATAACAATTGAGTCAGTTGGAGAAAAGCTTCACCTACCACTATTTTGAGAAGGACCCCAAACATGTCTTCCCAGATGACAGAATCAAAATCCTTCTCCCCATCCAATAAGACTGCAACAACATTTACTTGAGGGCTAATGTGTCTTATCCCTTAGATCTGAAAACTATGAGTGGGCGACCTGCCAGGAACTAAACCAGATTGTTCCGGGAGAACCAGACCTGACAAGAGTGGGGGATTTTATTTGCGAGGATTTTTACAATGATATTGGTGTCTGTATTGAATAAAGAGAGTTGCCAATAAGAAGAGCAAAGGTCCACCTGCTTATCTGGCTTTAAAAGTGTGATCTCTAAGCCCTCTCATCATAGTTGGCAGGCAACCTCTCTTCAGCACTTCCCCAAATAATGTAGAAATTTGTGGTCAGGCCATCAGTGCCATGACACCAGCCACTGGGCACACTTTTGATAACGTTCTTTAGTTCTAGTACAGGAGGCACCAGTAAAACTTCTCCTTGTGCATTTTCAAGTTATGCAGTGATCAGTTCCTCTAGGTATGTGGTACTCTCCTCCAACGCAATCATGGTGGGAGATGTATGCAGCTACGCATAATATTGTTTCAACTTCTCTGATGTCACCAGGGAGCTGTATATCAACTGGCCATCAACAATTTAATGGTGATATAGCTCATTGATCATTTAGGTTGCATTAGGTGTGCCAAAGTCCTGTTTGGGTGTTTTCATTTCCCATATGCCCTGTCAACATCATATTTCCTAAGTATTTAACTTCTCTCTCAGCCATGTCATAATAGTCATCCAATTTAGTGTGAATTTTGTTCAGGAGGTGGTCATCATACACCTGAATATGGAACTTTCTGAGGTAAGCTAACTCATCCTCAAGGTGGGGAAATGCTTGAATAGAGTTCAGAACTCTGGCTTGTTTAAAAAAAATGATCTGCCAAACATATGCCTTACAAGCTTCACAGACCATCTCAAAACCCCTCATGGACCCTGAATTCTTTTAAAGGTATTTTATAACTGCAGGCTTAGGCGGTCATTATGAACATGGCGGTCTGGACCGCCATATAATGTTCATGGCTAGACTGCCACGGGCGTCACTCCACCACCGCCAGGCTACTGCCGCCACACAGCCTGGCGATGGTGGAGTTACATATCCGAGAGGGCAGCGCTGAAGCAGCGCTGCCTGCCGGATAATGTATCTGTTTTCCCCCAGCCTTTCCCTGGCGGTTTAGCCCACCAGGGAGAGGCTGGCAGAATGGGTGCCCCGGGCCAACCCTGGGGGCCCCTGCACTGCCCATGCACTTGGCATGGGCAGTGCAGGGGCCCCCATGCACAGCCTCGTCGTGCAGGTCACTGCCCGATTTAAGGGCAGTGATATGCGCAAAAGGTGCTGCTGCACCCACCGCACTGCTACATTGCCGCCGGCTCCATGTGTAGGGTGTTTCCGCCCGCTGGCCCAGCAAAATGTTATTTATAGGGCTGATGGGGTCTTCAATGGGCTGGCAGTCTTTTTTAGACCGCCAGCACCGAACTCGGCGGGATTTCCCTCTGAGTTCATAATAAGGGCCTTAATCTCAGCTTTGAATGCCTCACATAACAATGACTCAGAAAGTAATCTCCTTATACAACTATTTGACTGTTAATCAGGCATTTCAAATTCTTAAAAAGCCTCCTGAGTGTCCTGATTATTTGTACAAGACTTGAGCCATGAAGCAAGACATAAGCAATACAGGAATATTAGTCATGGACTGCAGAGTACAATGCAAAATCTGACCCATTGGGATTCCTATGGCTCCATATAGTCACATTGGCTCCAGTAAAGGGCCTAGCAGGGGCACCGGCAGATGTGGCAAGATTGGTTTATGAGTGCAATTCAAATCACCCTCACATCACTGGATTACATGATTGCTTAGCTATGTTTTTATGCACTAAAAATGTGGGTTACCATAACGGGCCATATACATTCACTAATGTCAGTTGCCTGCCCTCCAATGTACACACAGCTATAATAAACTTCCCCTCTGGATCTCATTTAGGGCCTGATTACAACTTTGGAGGAGGTCTTAATCCGTCCCAAAAGTGACAGATATACCACCAGCCGTATTACGAGTTCCATAGGATATAATGGACTTGTAATACGGCTGGTGGTATATCCATCACTTTCCTGTCACTTTTGGGACGGATTAACACCTCCTCCAAAGTTGTAATCAGGCCCTTAGTCTCTATCACTTGTATACCTAGATCCCTTTGTGCTCAAATTAGGACCCCCTTTGCGTGTAAGCAAAATGTCACTACATGGAATACTTCCCCTAAAACTTTTGTCATGGTTTGAGCAGACTGCGGAGTAGGTTGCATTTCTTGAATAAATGTTATGTTGACCACGTGTTGCTTGAAGTATGCAGCAATACTGCTCACTTTACAATAATCATTTAGTCCCCTTACGTTCCAGCTGGGCAATTTGAGAGTTGTCTTAGTATAGGTAGCTACCATAGTCTATCATGCAAGTAATGTGAAACTGACCAGTGTAGAGCATTGTGAGTAGCTCTAGCACCCATATCATATCTATTAATGGTTCAGTTGACATACTACCAGTACTTGTCTCACCCTCCCTTACTATCCCCCACACAGCGAACCCAAAATTGCAGTGATTAAAACCATCCCCATCAACAACACACAAACGTCCCCAACATTAACAAAAGAAGTAGGAAGAGCATGCCAAGTGTAGCACATGTCTAGCTCACTACCCTTTGCCTAGCTCCAGTGGTGGCCATGAATATCGATTATGCAGATCAGGCAGATACACAAATATGAAATTTACATATATGATAAACTGGCTAAAAATGTCCCCAGCATGAACGAATTTCCCCTCAGCAGATGGTGAGGCAGGAAAGGGGAGGGCTGCCAAACTGGTCTTCAAAGGCAGAGAAGGATATTTGGAGCGCCCCAGCAACACCCCCACACCCTGCAACCCCAGACAACTAGGTGCCCCCTTGATTAGATTAGGAGAGGGCAGGAGAGGGGTGTGTTTATGAGTTTTTGCCACACCAGTGGGTGGGCTCAGCTAGATGTAACCTCCAAAAATCAGATTCAACCATGATGGATTTTTGAAGAATGTTGCCTCCTGGGACTGATTTTTGCCACACTTCCCAGGAAGTGGTCATCACAGGGGGAAGGACCCTGTACCTGATAGGAGAATCAGGACCCCCCTGTTTTTCACCCAGGAGCAAGGATAAAACTGACAGACCTGCACCCACACCTCAGTTCCCTACCACATCCCTACCAGGAAGAACTACAGAAGAAGAAGGACTGCCCTGCTTGACCCCTGACCTGCACCTGGACACTGCACTCTGAAGAACTGCACCAGCTGCACACTTGGGCTTCAGCACAAGAAGGACTTTGCCTGGCTTCAACTGGTTCAAGGAGGGACTCCCAGTTTGCTACAGGTGACAAATTGCTAACCAGAGTCCCCTGCACCAACTCCTGAAGAAATCAACCAGCTGACCACTGCCTAGTTGCCAAAAAGGAGTTTGCGCCCCGTGCATTCTGGGAGTTGTAGTCCGCACCCCCCAAGGATCATCTCAGAGCTTCTGGACCCTTGGGGTGAGCTGTGGACCCCAAAGGAACCTTAAAAGAACGTCTGGGAGAAGCCCCAGAAGTGTGGAGAAGTTTGGAGAACTTTTGAAAAAAAGCTCCATAGAGGGACCAATCCGCCGCAGCAACTCTAGCCGGCTTGCCTCAACCGCGACCCAGCCTGATTTGCAGGTGCGTCCCGGTAAAGAAAATCTCCAAAAAAAGAGACTAAGACCGAAGGTAAAAAGTTGACCGGGACCTCCCAGCCAGCGTATCCAAGGAGGGCTCCAAGGACGTCGGATCAAGATCCAGGTTTACCCCGGTCGAAGGATTTTCACCTTGAAAAAACGACTAAGTCCGAAGGTAAAAATCTCCACCGAGGATTCCCGCGACGCGTATCCGGAGAAGAGTTGCAGGAGGTCGGATTGGACTGGCAGATTCGTCCCGCTGAAGAAAATCATCAGAAAAGAGACTAAGTCCAAAGGTAAACTTTTGACCAAGGCCTCCCGCGAGCGGTAGCCGAGCAGGGCTCCATCGCGGTCGGCCTTAAACTTTGACTTTGCCCCGGTCGAGGCGCAACCAGATGACCCGATTGGCGCTTTTTGTTTCTAGGCGCTAATAAAATAATAATTCTTTAAAAATTCATATCTCCGGTTCCCCTTATCCAACTTTATTCTTTTTTGTGTCATTTTAAAGATAAAAATATAATCTATTTTTATAAATTGGTTTTGGATTTTTAAACTGTTTCCTGTGTTTTATTTAATTACTGTTTTGTGATATTTGAATGCTTTACACTCTGTCTCCTAAGTTAAGCCTTGTCGCTCGTTGTCACGCTACCAAGGGTTGAGCAGGGTTTAATTTATAGAGACCTAACTGGACCTAAGTGGAGGTTAGTGACCTACTGCTAAGTGTAGGTACTTAGCTGCCCTTACCAATAACCCATTTTCCAACAGCATTCCACTAATATTTATTTGTCTGGGCCCAGCCAAGACGCTGATGGGTCATGTGAAGCTTTCTGCCACTGGGTATTACTTTTTCTGAGAAGGAGGTTCTTGCTGCCATCTGGAGTAGTCGGTCAAATAAGGAACCTGGGCCGGATGGGGTCACTATGGATCTATTTAAGACTACTAAGGAATTCTGGTCCCCCTTACCTACTAATGTATTCAATTCTGTACGTAAGGCTGGTATCCCTGAGTTATGGCGAGAGTTGGTTATCGTTCCCGTATTTAAGATCAAGAGCAATGACTCTGCATGTTATCGTCCCATTTCACTCCTTTGTTCTTTAACAAAGTTAATTGGGTGAGGTGTTTTCGACTGGATTACATGTAACAATATTATTTCTCCGACATCCTGAACTGACCTCCCAGAAGTATTGGCTATTTCAATAATCTCCTTAAGCATCCTACTTAATCTTTCCACCAACCCATTACCTTGTGGACTGTACAAAGCAGTAGTGAGATATTTAACATTCATTTACTCACTTATCCGTGACTGATTTTTTTTTTATATGATATCCATTTGGAATGATAGTCCACAGCCACCAATCCATAATGTTTAGCATCACAGAAACCCCCAATAGGTCCTATAAAGTCCATTCCCACTTTCTCCCAGGGTCTCTCTGGAAACTGCACTGGACACAGTAGTACATTACGAATGTGAATTCTTTCATCTGCTTGTCTACACTCCATACAACTGTTCACCATCATCTTGATTTCAGTGTCCATCCCTGGCCACCAACAATACAACCTCATACGTTTTCTCGTACCAGTAATATCAACATGACCTCTATGAGCCAAATTTATCAATCTCCCTCTCAGTTCCACAGGCAGAATCAAGTTCTCTCCCCTCATTACCAAACCTCCTTCTACATTCAATACTTCTTTTACTTTGAAGTAAGGTTGCATATCCTCAGTCAATTACACTTCTCTAGGCCAGCCATCTGAAATATACCTTACAAGAATATTCTTACATTTGTCCTTGCTTGCAAACTCCCTCCAGCACTGTTGTTACATAACTCCATCCACAACACTCACTCCGTCAATCATTCCAATCACAATTTCTTCCTCCTGACTCACAACTTCTTCTACACCCCTAGATACAGTACATCTGGAAAAGAAATCCACTCTACAGTTCATCAAATTCATATAATTTGGATAACAACCTTGTTGATCTAGGACTAGTTTTACCAAATGTCTTGTCGTTCCACAGATAAACCAACAGCTTATGATCAGTAACTAGAATAAATTATCTGCCCCACAAATATGTAGCGAAATGTTGTGCACCCCACACACAGGCTAAGGCCTCTCTCTCAATTGTGCTATAATTTTCTTCAGACTCAGGCAAGTGCCTAGACACAAATGCTATTGTGTTCTCATTGCCACCAACTATTTGACTTAGTACAGCACCTAAACCCATGCCATTCGCATCAACAGCACTATTGACATAACATCATCCTGGAAAGGTTGTAGCGCTAGGGCATTGACAATAAGTGACTTGAGTGTCTTAAAAGCTTCACCTTGCTCTTTTTCCCATAAAAATCGTTCCCCTTTCCTCGGTAGTGGAGCAATGTATTTATTTATTTACATGATTATTTAAAATCTTAGCAAAAAGAACCAGCTAACTACATGAATATTGCAACTATGCACTTATAAACTATTCTTGTGTTGCAGGCCTAATAACATGTAAAGGTCACAAAAATTTGTTGAAGCTTACCACAGTTAAAATTCTACGTTCACTGTAAAATTATTATCCTAAGTCCGTAAAAAAACTATACTAAATATAAAATCTTCGTCCAGAGCTGAGAGTCTTAATCAAAGATAGGCATTGACGATGCAATAACAAGAGTGTGCAAACTGTTAAATATACATAATTACAGGAGAGCCCTGCAAGTGACCAACCCACATTTATAATTTGGTTTCAAACATTAAAATGGTGGTTTGATCTTATCTATTAAAAAATGCCATTTACATAGGTGTCATTAGTACGCAAACTTTTCGATGAGCATAATTAAATCCTTATGACATGCTAACAGTCACGGGCAGCGAGAATAGGTATTTAGTTTGCACGGCTAAAAATTAAACGAGGCTACAATTTGTCTGCGGGTCGGTTGGATCGAACATTTTCATTACTGCTGTCCGGCAAGAGCGGACCCCGTTTGTGATAAAAACTGGTTTCAGCAGTTGGCGACGTGCTTCTCTTAGAGATGGACAAAAACAACTCAGGTGAACCATGTCCTCTCTGACGGCATCACATAGCCTGCATGACGTCTCGCCCCCATTCTTCCATGGTGGTTGATCCGCTCGCAACGGAAGAGATTCTAGCCGCATGGCGAGCAGCTGGCATTTGATGTGCACTGGAAATGTTGAGATCAAATATTGCGATGGTGCCAAACTGGTATAATTATACATGAAAATCCAAGCATATGAGTGACCTGAAAATTTAAGTTTGTCATCCAGTAAGGATTGCAGTCCGATTTCCTTTTTTAAAACACAACACAAAAGGGAATAAGACATATTGGACTTCCATAAATGTGTTGTTTGAGTCTCTTGCAGTGAACGCTGTAGGTACCTATTGTACATTGACTTTTGAGTCATTGGCTACTGAATTCCATAAGGCTACAACTAAAGGGCTAGTTTCATTTCCCCTTATTTTATACCAGGTCTTAATCGTATGTAATTTCCTGTCTAGCTGTTGTTGTTTGAGGCCAAACTCTAGCCTAACTTGTGCAGGACTAGCAGTGCGGTTGATCCAAAAGTAAAGCATCTTTCCCATATAATGCTGCGCTTCCGTATGTAACGGCTGGTAGGAGTTTGGCCGACAAAATGGACAGTAGAGGTTTATACGATGGCCCTCTTCACCTTTTGGCAAGGGCACAAAAAGCAAATGTCAGCGATTTGTATCTCTGTGCGATATGCTGCTTTTGTGGCACAAAGTTAAAATTGTTGTCTATGTTGAGGCCCAAATATTTGTAGTAACTGCTCTCTTCCAGTCCTGTGTTACCTAACTTTATTTTTATTGCAGAGTTAAAGGGGTATCCCATAGGCATAGTTTTTGACTTCGTGATGTTGATTGCCAGTCTATTTGATGTTGCAAAAGTGGCCAGGGAGCTAACTAACCGCTGTAACCCTACTTTTGTATGGCTCAATGACACAATGCCATCAGCATATGAAAGATGTGATATAAACAAAGTTACCAACTTCGGGGAATGTGAGTTAATCGCGGCTTCCTTTGGGGAGAGATCAGCCATGAAAAGATTAAACAGGTGCAGGGCCAGAACGCATCCTTGTTTTAAACCTGTTTGTTGGGATCCTCCTTGAGACTTTTGTGCCATCTGCTAATTTGATCTGCACCCAGGTTTTGTCATATAGCATTTCAATGCTTGGAGAGTTCGTTCCTGCAGGCCCCAACTTCGCAGTTTACACCAAAGGATGGCTCTGTCTACACGGTCGTAAACACTTTTGAAGTCTATAAAGCAAAGATGTAACTTTTTCTTCAGGCGTTTTGCTTTGTCAGCGATGTCGCTTAATGCTAGGACATTTATCGTTGTGCTGTAGCCTTTCCTAAAGCCAGTTTGGTTCAGGGGGACAAGATTGATTGAATTGGACCAGTCAACCAGATATTCCAAGATCAATGAGGCAAAGTATTTGGCCACACTATCAAACAAAGCAATTAGACTGTAGTTGGCCGGATTGGTTCGGTCTCCCCCTTTAAATATCGGATTAATAATGGATCCTCTCCAGCTGTCTGGGATGGTTCTGGTTCGCTCTACTTCCGCAAAAAGGGTTGCAAGCGGTGTTGACCAGTATTCCGGGTAAGCCTTGAATACTGCCTGGGGAAGGCCGCTGGGGCCAGGCACAGCATCCCTACACCCCCTCCTAGTGACTAGAGAAAATGCCTTTGCCCTGTATCCTATGTCAGTCTGACAGAGGTCATTAGAACCTACTGGCTCCTTCAGATGTAGGTTTGTTTCAGGTGATTCTTGTTTAAAAAAGATGTCGCTCAGATGTTTAGCCCATTTGTTTTCATGAATTGATGAAAAATTATTAACTCTTGGGCGCAGGTCAATTCAATTAACTGTTGCCCAAAAAGCCCTAGAATGTGCCATTTTTGAGTTAAAGAGCAGTTTTGACCAGAAGTTGTCCTCCACCTTCAAGCGCTCGAGCCATACCTGAGCTTTATAGTTTTTTCTTAGGGCCTTTATTTGGACTGACATAGATTCTATGAAGAGCCCTTTTTTAATTCTTCTGAGTTCATACCTCAGCTCCCTTCTTAGTTTTGAAATATTTATTGATAGACTTGAGGACACCGACCCTGTTTGCGTTGATGATGAATGCATGGCAGGACTGAGCGAGGATAATGCAGTTAGAAAGGTTGCCCACACTTCCACTGCTAAAGGGTATTGAAGAATTGCTGTCTGGAACAGGGTTTTTATCTTTTTGCAAATCCACAGTAGTGAAGACTCCAACCAAATCAAACGTTTTAAATTGATAGATACAATACTACCTAGGTCAGCAGCGGCGGGCATGAAATATGGGGCATTCAAATTCAGTTCTATATGCTGGTATGATTGATCACTGTGAAGAGTAGTTTCAGTTTTGAATTCCCTCACACGAGGTACCAGGGAAAAATTCACAGCAGTGCAGTTTATTGTGGATGCCGCCTTTGAACTGTAGTAAGTATAGCTTTGTGGCATATCATCTTTGGTCCTATCATTTAAGACCCTCATGCTCAGATGTTCTAATGCCTCAACCAATTGCTGGCCCATGCCGTCTGATTTCTTCCGTTGTAGTCGGACTTGAGGCAGGACTGACCATATAGCGTTTTCTGTGGCCAATTGATCGTCGGGCTCAGGTGTGTGGATTAAATGGGTGTTGAAGTCGCCCGTCACTAGGATGTCCCACGTTGGGTGAGCATTTCTTTTTTGCTCAGTCTTATTCAATAATTTCTCAAAGAACTGGACTTTCTGGCGTTTCTGAGGATGGGCATAAACGTTAAATATTACAATAGTAGTTTGCTGATTGTCTCTAAAGATGAGTTTGATGGCCTGCAGTTCATCTTTTGAAAATGCCAGTTTCTCTGTTGTAGCACATTGTGCAGTCGAGACATAAATAGCCGGATCTCCACTTGGTCTGTCTATTTGGTTTTGTGGCACTAACGTGGTATAGTGTATAACTACGTAGTTGGACTTGGTCTATTAGCCATGTTTCTTGTAATATATTCATAATGTAGTTGCAGCTATTTGCCATTGCAAATCCATCTGCAACAAATGTTTTTTGCTCCAGGAATGTTCCAGGACAAAATGCTAACAGCATTCCCCTGGGCTATATTTTCTGCGTTATAATTTTGGAGTCAGTTGCTCCTTCTTGCATTTAAAACGTGAGAATCATTTTGTGATTGCGGGGATGTGGGCACATGATTTTGAGTGGATGGGGGACTTTGTGTAGGTTTTGGGGTGGTTTCCCCCCTACCTTGCTGCCTCTTCCATGACTCAATGGTTTTCATCTCCGATGTGGATGCATGGACCTTTGGGTCGAATTGATAATTAGATTTTTCCAGAACAATGGACAGCAGGGGGAAAGAGTAGCGTGGTCTAGACGGCTCTGCCAGCACTATGCTTCAAACTGCATTTTTGCATCCAGGATCTACGTGGTGATTTCCATCTTTCTCCAGGTGGTGCACGTTTGTTCTGGCCCCTGTCGGTCGCTGCTGGAAAGGAATTTCACCCATAATAGGTCTGTAGATGTTATCTTCTGAGTTAATGGCAACTCGGCCAACAGCCTCAGGATGTTGCCCCTTTTCAGACAGTTGTGTTGGCTTTGTGACATGTAATGTGGGGTTAGAATGATCTGCCTTGATTCCCAGCTGTTGGCTGGATAATTACTGTACTGAGGTTGAAGGGAATAGTCTGTGGTTAAGTGTGATGCTGGCTTTCTCGGCCAGTCGGCCTCTCGCTGTTCACGGTTTTGATTCATCATGGGTCCGCCAGCTTGACTGGTTAGAGAAGTCTTGTGTGGCAGATCCGTTGTGGTAGTTTGTGTATTCTGAAACATTACTTTTGTAGTTGTTAATCCCTGTTCATTACTGATTACTACCACCCTAGGGGGGGTTGTTCAAGTTTGGGCTTGTTTCTATAATGTTTTCCCTAAGCAGGGCATTCTGAGGGCCAGATTTATACTTTTTAATGCAAAACTGCACTAACGCAGTTTTGCATCAAAAAGTTTAGCGCTGGCTAGCGCCATTTCTTAATGCCACCCGTGTGTCAAATTTATACTTTGACGCTGGGTGGTGCTAAGAATACGCTAGAGTCATTTTTCCTGATGCTAACCATTGTGCCTTGTCGCAAGGCAAAATTACGTTAACACAGGAAAAATTACTCTAATCCAGTTTACAACATGGAAAAACGCCACAAAACGGATATGCCCCATTTTTCCCCGCAATAGCATCAAAAAGCTACGCAAACGGAGCAAACAGTGCAAAGGAGCCCCAAAATGGATCCCAGAAGCCAGGAGAGACCCCAGGGAGGCCCCAGACAACCAGGAACCAGCCAGGAGGACACAGACAAGACCCAGGGGAGAGACAAGAAGAGGAAGTGTTGCTTCAGCGCAGAGGAGCATGAAATTCTGGTGAGAGAGGTGACGGAGCACGATCATCAACTCTTCATCACCTCTAAATTGACAATTGGGAGGAGAGAGGCAATTGATTGTGGACAAGATTAACAGTGTGGCAGAGGTCAAGAGAACTGTCACTGAGTACAAGAAACGCTGGCATGACCGCAAGAGCAGGACAAAGGAAAAAATGTCAAGGAACAGGAAGGCAGCACTGCAGACTGGAGGTGGGAGTCCAGCACTGCAAGAGGACTTGGACGAGATGGAGGAGATGGTTACAGTCGTCATCCTGGAGGAAATCGTCACTGGCATCGCAGGACAGGACAGCGCAGACTTCCAGGAAACAACACATATGCAGGGTAAGTTGCATGGGGATCAAAATGCCAGGTGCAAGAAGGGGGAGGCACATACCTACTACACCATGCATGTCAGCCCTGCAAATCAGGCAGTGGAAATGCCAACGGGGTACAGCACAGGACTCCCTGCACTGCCCATGCCAGGTGCATGGACTGTGCAGGTGCATCCAGGGGCACAGCCCAACACAACACCAACAGCCTTTGCATGGGGGTACACCGCCATGCCAAGGCTGCTGGAAATTCTGAGGCAAATCAGGAGGGTAGGGTAAAACATAAAACTGGTCTGGTGTCACAGGACAGCTGGTATTGTCAGAATATAAACTAGAGGACAATGCCAAGTCTCAGGCCATTGGCTCAAGCGGCATTCACCATTGACAACAGTTGCCACTACTACCTGTGCTGTGTGCGCTGGTCAATTAGGAAATGGCAGTTAGGTGCCCATGTAACAAACACACTCGAAATGAGGGTTCAGTGTGACTACTTGATCAATCCCCATCAATCCCTATCCAAGTGCAACTCCTGTCAACTGCTCATGTCCACAGACTCAATACCCATTAGGCACTGTCACATACATAATGATGTACACAGCAGTAATCTCATACCCATGCTGCCCATTCCTGGGTTTACCCCTATGCCTGTGTCACAATAGCTAATAGCTGCAATGCCACCATGCAACATCTCAGGTGTCATAGTGCTAAGACAACTGCATTGAGGGGGAGGACATATGTGTGTAGGAAGGCAAACACACCCGCACAGTCACAAGAGGAAATTGAACTCTGCCAGGTCCATCAATGCAATGCAATGTAGCACACATATGCAAATATCAACATGAGAAACTACCAATAGTAACACCTGTATTGTCTCATGGAAATGCCATACATGGTGTGGTGCTAGGTCTCAGCACCGCATAGGTGTATGTGAAAAATGATAGACTGGGACAGGGCCATATTGTTATGTGTGGTGCTGTGGCATTAGCATACAAACAATCATTGCAAAGCCTCACCATGCAAATGGAAGCAGAGGGAGGGTTGATGAGGACAAGAAGGTGGACAGAACCCACATCTAGAAGATGTGACACAGACAATTGCCCAAATTTCCTACACTACATGGGACATGCAGGTGGGGCATAGGGCTGAGAGACTGCAAACACTAATGACAGGAACAATGCATGGAACCAAGATGACAATGTACCACCAATAGGAAGTCAGTGACATTGCATTACAACTGGCACAACACAGACAAACTAATTGTACAATATCTCCTTGCAGAGGACGATGGCTCTCCTGTGGATCTGCCCGTCCTGGACTACCCTGATGACCTGGATGACCAGCTGACAACCATCAGCCAGGAAACCCTCCAAGATGTCCTGGGTATGCTCCAGACACCACCTCCAGTCGCAAGGAGGAGCATTCATGTAGCAGCCATCCCAGAGGACCCACCCACCACCCCAATAGTACGACCTGCCAGTTAAAACACAGCTGAGGTCTCCAATTACACAGGGACCACCTTTGAGAGGACAATAGAGGGAGTACATTGGGAGCTGGCCAAGGAGGTGCAGGTGGGGATCCAAACTATGGCAGCCAGCCTTGAGGGGATGCGCATGATGACGTCTGCAGAACAGACAGCAACCAAACAAGTCACACAATCCCTACTGCAGTTGCCACAACACCTGCCCTCACAATCTTGCTGCTGCATGCATGACAACAAGCTGGACTCCATGCACCGGGAACTGGCCTCCCTCAGGGCAGGCATGGCTGCCTACCACAGGGATGTTGCTGCCATACTTAATAATAAGCAGGTACTCCTTGCTGCAGTTATGCCATATGTAGTTCCACAGATGGCAGCTCCTGGGAATTTGGGGCCAGATGTAGGTAGAAAGCAAATTGCGAGTTGCAAATTGCGAGTCCTTCCGACTCGCAATTTGCTATGCAGAAAGGTGTCTCAGACACCTTCTGCGACTCGCTATGAGGTCGCAAAGACCCACCTCATTAATATTCATGAGGTGGGTCGCAGTGTGCGACCCCATAGCGAGTCTGGGCACTCACGGGGATGGTGGCCTGCTGGAGACAGCAGACCACCATGCCCGTGACTGCTTTTACATAAAGCAGTTTTTTTTTTTCTATCTGCAGCCCGTTTTCCTTAAAGGAAAACGAGCTGCAAATAGAAAAAATTACCGAAACCTTTTGTTTCGGTTTTTTTCAGAATAGGCAGAGGTCCATAGGACCACTGCCTGCTCTGAAAAAATAATTTTGTGATCATTCACGAAGGGGAAGGGGTCCCCATCGTGAATGAGTTACCATCCACTTCAAGTGGATGGTAATTGCGAGTTGATTTGCGACCGCTCTCGCGTCGCAAATCAACTTACATCGCGGTGCGAGTCGCAAATAGGAAGGGAACACCCCTTCCTATTTGCGAGTCGGAAACACATTTTGCGAGTCGGTTCCGACTCGCAAAATGTGTTTCTGCATCGCGTGCGGGCATTAGCGCCTCGCAAACGGCGTTTTTCACCGTTTGCGATGCGCTAATGCCTTGCTACATCTGGCCCTTGGTGTCCACTTCTCCAACCACTGAAGTGTGTGTTGCCCCCTCAAACCCACCAGCACCACCATCAAGGGCAGAGGAGACGACACACACATCAGAGAATTAAGATGTGGAACAGATCATCTTCTCCAGTAGGAGGAACCGGTAGCCCCAGCCCATGCCACATGGGCACTGATTTTCCTTTGTCCTGTGCTTGACAACATGCCAGTGTTAATACAGTTGGTGACATGCACTCTTCACCGACACACTGTTAACATTTCCACTATGGACTGTAATTGGCTCTCACTACTCCATTGGCAAATCATGTTCCTCTGCACTGAACAACACTTCATCTCAGCATGTCAAATGACATGTCCTTCAACCTTGCACTTGTGTTGCGTCACAATATACTGTAAATATTGCACTACAGCACTTTAAAATAAACAGCACCTACACACCCACTTTGTCTCTGTGTAATGTGACACATCTACTCTGCTGGAGATTTGTGATGCATGTAACATGTCTATGGTCACAGAGTGTCAATACCAGACTGCAGAAATAATGTGGGCAGATATCTACGCACAAGGTATCTACAAGATGAAAGTCAATGCTGGCCACATCCCCTACAAGCAAGTCATTGTGTATGTGACATTTGCTTAAAAACATACATGTCTCACCCACAACATACAGCAGGAATGGCTGTGTAAGAGTGTTTGGCCAATAACGTCAGCTGGGAGTACAAGTAAAACACATTGGTGTGAAATGTGTATACTTGACCTCATCTGAAATTGGCACTACTCAGTTTAGCAGTGTTGACATGAACTTCAGGCTGCAGGCAGACATCCCACAGTGCCCAACATCACGACACAGGATCAAAATAATTACAGCTTAAAAAGCACACCTACCTGTAAAATACAAGTGAACCATAGTCACGCTGAGTGGTTGGTACAATGGTTGGCAGATGCTGAAATTTAGATTTGTTGTAGCTGCCAATGTGACAGCACAGTTGGAAGTAGGAATTAACATGTCAAGAGAGGGATGTGGGTGAGGACGGAATTCACAGGCCAACAGACAATTTGCACTGTACACTCATGCAAAGACCAGGGCCCCAAGCATATGACATATTGGTTTGTATTTTTTTTTTTAAATACACAAAAGCCCCAATATTAACCCCCCACCCACCCACAAACTAACATGTAATAATATGACCCCCTTCAAACCTACTTATCCTATCTAAACAACGACCCTCCTCTAACCTATCACTAAACCCCTTAAACCCACTATAAAACAGGATATGAAATGAGGAGGAAGAGGACTGAATTAGGGGTGAGGGTAGGCAAGAGTTCACAGGTTTGCCCTCCTCAGTGTCTTTTTAATTGCCTTCAGCTACCGTGTACTTTTGTCCACATCCTTCTGTATTGTGTTAAGCTTTTTTACCCCTTCTTCATGTCCCTCTGGAGCTCAGCAATTGCAGCCATGTTCATTGCAGCAGGTGTGGTGGTCTGTGTTGCAGAGGTTGATGGTGCAGCAGGTGTGGTGGTCGGTGGTACAGAGGCTGACGGTGCAGCAGGTAGGGCAGATGGGACGGTGGCTGCTGTGGTACTGTGTGCAGTTGTGGTGGGGGCTACAACCTTTGTGGCCAATGCCGGTCCCCCTTGGCTGAAAGCCGGCCATTCTCCTGTGGCTCTCTCTCTCTGATAGCGTCTTGCCATACTTTGGTACCCAGACTCCACATCCAAGATGTGTCTGTATCTCACTGCCCGCTTCTGGAAAGCCCTGATTTCTGCTACATCCATGTTGGCAGCTTTAAAAATGAGACAGGCAATCATCAGTGTCATCATTGTGTGATGCATGTACAGATGATAATCTAACACTCTGCGTCAATTTGCACATGCAGTCCAAACCACAGTCCAGATGATACAATGCCCCTGATGAATGTAATGGCAACGCTGCCTACCGATCATGTCTTTTACACCACAGCAAAGCACAACAAGAATTGGACCAAATAAAGTGATCTGTGCATTGATGTAGTGCAATGTGTCACAATGCAAAGGCAGCAGCTACTTCACATGGTCCAGGCCAACTAATCTTTATCATCTGAGTCAACTTCAAAGCACCCAAGACCAGTGACTTGTAGATGCAATTGGCAAGATGGTATGCAGTTGCTAATCATAAGGGGTCAGTGTTGTTTGGGACACATGCATGCTTGAATGAGATGACTGTCATCTACACTGTGACTACCATATATGTTGTTGCCCTACCCCTGAGCCTCAGGGGGAATGGGCATGCAATACATCATCACCACTGTTGAGGACAACAACGAAGGCATGTCCACTTGTACATGGATTTAGTGAGTGGAACACTTGTGAGGAGGGCTGTCACCTAGGAATAAGGTATCCATAGGTCATTCATATCTACATTCATGTGTCCAGTTGTGGACAACCATCAACACCTGATCTGCCAACACAATTCCCAAAACACCCACATTGATACCAGCATATGTCTGGCCTTGACCTGCATGCATGCCTATTACATACCACATAAGTGGCACGTAAATTGAGTACAATTTATGGGGCTAGATGCTGGGGGACAGTTACCCATACAGTCCTACATGTACATTACAATGCAGGGATGCGCAATTTTGTGCGGAAAACTGATGCATCACTGTGTTGTGAGAATAAGGGTATGACCCAGTGACAATATACTGACGCTGAAGCACTTCCAAGTCCCATCTGGGCCTACATTTGGCTAGTAATCACCTTGTTCACAGGCTGCTTCCTATTGCGCAGCATAAGACTCCCAAGATATGACTCTCTGCCTGTGAATGTCTAACCCTTGCATGGAACACTATGTCAACATCCAGTCAAGTAATATATCAGATCACGTGCCAGCTCATCATATCTTGCAATGAGTGCAACAGATCAGAGTCACTCACACAACAGCTGCAATCACAGGACAGACATTATCACAATTACTGGATATGTCTGGGTCCTGAAATAGAGCCACTTTCCCCATGGTATAGGGAGCAGGTCCACCTGTAAGACATGGAATGGGAATATATGCTCAATGACTGATCACTGTACAAAAGTGTGGACAACATATCACAGTGTGTAACATTTTACATGAGTGAGCTGATGATCCTGAATGTAGACATTCCAACAGACATACCACTGAAAACTCACACTGACACTCCAGTGAGTGATAGCCACACATCTGCACACATGTACTGGGCCTAACAATCATGTGGTGCTAAACCCGACTACAAATATTTGTGGCTAATCCATTTCAGATGGTACTCCATGTCATGATTAGTACTTGAGTGACAATTTCAATAGCACTTCCCTGGTGCACTGCAATACTACTGACTCAGGTATTGTGGCTTGTGCATCAAGGGACACTGAGTTACTGTGCGATGGACATGTGGCTAAATTTTGAGTCTGCAATTATCAAGCATTCAAGCATTCAGTGGTCCATGACAGTGTGGCACAGTTGTATGTAGGAAACAAATGCCCCATTGGCAGTATCCCCTAAGCCCTGTATGCCCCCTTTACCAACATAATGGCAGGGATCATGTGTGTATAATGATGACAATGTAGCGCTAAACATGGATTGGCCACTTTGCTGTCCTGATACAGTGAAATGTGGTATGCTGACAGTGTCTTACCTGATCATCATTGACAGAATGCATGGGCACAGGTGTTGTCATTGCAATGTGTGACTAAGGGCCACATGTACCAAGATCAGGTTTTGAGAGTCATACATTGCGAGACTTAGCAACTCGCAATTTGCGAGTAGTGTAATCGGATGTACAACACTGTCAATGACACTGTTTGCAAATCACAAATGGCGTAGCAAATGACCTACCTCATTACTTTTAATGAGGTAGGTCTCATTTTGCAAACCCCTTGGGAATGGCGGCACTCACAGGGATGCTGGCCTCCTGGGCTCAGCAGACCACCATGTCTGTGACTGCTTTCAAATAGAGATGTATTTTTATTTTTAAAATGCAGCCTTATTTCATCAAGGGTAAACAGAAAGCATGTCAAAAAGCAATATTATAACTTGAATATTTTTTTTAAAGGAGACAGTGGTCCGTGGGACCACTGACTGCTCAGAAACAATTTTTGGGCATGCATTCACAAAGGGGAAGGGATCCCATGGGTACCTCTCCCCTTTTGCGAATGGGTTGGCACCAACTTGAAACTGGTGGTAACTGAAAATTGTTTAGTGACAGCATTTGCGGTCACGAAACAATCAATCAGCGGACTGCGACTTGCTAATAGGAAGGGAACGCCCCTTCCTAAATGCCACTATCAAACTCTGTTTTGTGATTCAGCAATGTGATTGCAGAATAGCAAAATTGGGTATGCGCCTTGGAATAAATATTTTTTCTTGACATAAACACACAAATTCTGAAAACTAGGCCGTTTGTGAGAATTAAAAATAGCTTGGTACATGTGGCCCTAAGTGATAGTCGTACATGACTCAACAAACCTCAGGACTGCATTGTTGACATGTATAGACATGTGGACTACATTTCGGTACTGGTACACTAACAGTTTGTTCTGCTTGCATTCAACATGGCCACAAACATTGCATGCAGCACGCCAAGACATCTGCTACTGTCACTCAGGAGCATTCTACTGTACACATTTGTCAATGTGATACTCACCAAAAGGGCCAATGATCACCACACCCAGGTGGTCCAGCAGATCCTGCTCTCTGGCCACCAGGTCTACCCAGCAATGCTTCAACTGGTGCTCATTTCTGCTTGTGTGGTATACTCTTTTGAGGTGGTAGAGCACCTTGCCCCACCACAGCCGCCTTGCCCCTGTATCACACCCCCACCCATCTCCAGCATCAATGGAAGGAAGTGGCACACCAGCCACACAAAGCCCCCAAGCTCCTCCTCCCCCATGCGGGTCAGCCTTGCCCTTCCCGGCATGTTCTTGCACAACAAAGCAAAACAGAAAAAGTGTAAAAAAGAAGGAAAAGAAATGTAAAAAAAGGAAACTTACAGCCCAAACCTAAGAACCCCAACCAACCCAATTAATCTAACCCCAAGACAGACACCCAACAGTACAAATATAATCCGAAAGACACTAAACTACACAAAAGCACATACACAGGAACATTGAATAAACAGAATACACAAAAGGCACAAGCTAGGCACCACAAGATACAAGAAACACAATCCAGGCACCAGCAACACTGAGACACAACAGTCAAGAAAAAGCACGGACTGTAAAGTGAAAGTGAAAGTATACCCGCTGTACCATGCCTGTAAAGAGGATTTCCTATTACATCACTTCCTCTTCCCTCTGCAGCCTGTTTTGCATCATGCATGTATTTTTTTTTACGCATACGATGTTTGTGTGAATATTTTCGACACACAACCTACATGTGTGGCAAAATAACACACATTGCCTGTAGACTTCAATTTCAATGGATATCCGCATGCGTGTGGTGGGCAGGTTGAATTAACGCTAAGGGCCCATGTATGGTTAGTTAGCATTTGCGTGATTTTTCGATGCATTTGCGTCAAACTTTTTGACTCAAACTGTGATTGCGTGATTTTCAAATATTTAACATGCATGCACCCTGTATCAACAAGAAGATAGGATGGTATGGCCTGCAGTGTGTGGTATAGTGGTTGGCCACATGAGGTAGAGCATGCAACTGTGTGTTTTGGGTGTGAATGATCTGTAACAACAATATGTGTGTCTCTGAAGGAACGGCATGCAATACATTGGACGTAATGCTCATGTATGAATGTGTTCCAAATGGGTATCTACATCTGATTGCAATCAGTGCAACAGTCATGAAATGTGTTTGTAATATGTGTTGACTCATGTGATGTGTGTAGTTGTTTGACTTTGGGGACATTACATTTCACATGACAAACAAAACTCAGGGATGACTGAGGATGGCTGATGAGTGCTATGTTGGATATGTTACCCCTCGTATGTCATTAATTGTTGGTTACGACTGCATGGTGACTTTTGTGTGAACTACACATATGTCCGACATGTGTACATGTTTGGTAAGTACTATGTTTTAGACACTGTGCCTTAATTCCACCCATAAAATGTTTGGTACACGTCAGTTTGACTCATAAGAATTACCTATGTTACTTATGTTGCTGTGGTAGACCTGCTGCCCTGGCCGCATGTGTTAACATATTTTCAGATGTGCATTCCACAGAAGTGTCCAGTTCAAGTGTGTGGGCATGTGTACCCTGTGTCAGGATTGGGCTCCATGGTGTTACAGTTTCGGGCGGGTCTAGTCAGGACTCTGATAGGGGCAGCCCTTGAGTTCACAAGGTATCTCGCAAGGAAGTAGTGTACCAAAGCAGAAGAGCAGCTAATGGCATACAAGGGGAAAGGCGAGCTATGGTAAGGCAGAGAAAACAGAACTGTGAAGGCAGAACAGCCTTAGTGTGAACAATTATGGAACGGGTTATTAATGGACAAACAAGCAGGTCTTATCACTAAGATTGTACACAGGGTAAGGCTCAGAACTCTTCACAGCAACAGGGAATGTCAGTGCCTCTGTGCAGATTAGTCTTACAGATAATCACCATGCAAGCCCCATAGAAAGGAGGCAGCAGAAGTGATTCTGTATCTGGACCCTTAGGGCACAAACAAGGGTTGTACTTACATACACAAGACTAGCCCTTGTGGGTCCGGCTGGACACACAGTGGCAATTCCTGGAATACAGCCATAGCACACTGTCACTGTTAGGCACTAATGACTACATGCAACACTCGACAAAGGACTGGGGCTGGATTTGCCTCCTAGAAACCAGGTACCAACCCAAGTACAAAGGAAAACACTTCTACACAGGTGAGGACTGATAGGACACTTAGCAGACACGATAACCCAAGAGGAAACAGAAAGAGAGGGAACCAACTAGGAGGCAAAGCCAGGCACAGGAACAAGCTCAGGTTGATGCAAAGGCTGGAACAGGTCTGGGAAACAGAAAGCAGGCTCTGGCAGACACAAACATGAACAAGGCTGAGAAACAGGGAGCAGACTCTGACTGGAACAAGCAGGAACAGGACTGGGTAAACAGAGAGCAGGTTCAGGCTTAATCAGGACTGTAACACAATCCAACAACAGGTCTGAAACACAAAGGAATCACTCCAATGCACGACGAGGAGCTTCAGGGAATGGCAGCTTATAAGCAGTTCCAGGCAGAAGCAAGGCCAGGGCAGAGTCACATGGCTGGGCTGCACAAGAGAGCTCACAGGTGTGTGCAGCTTCAGTCTCTCACAAGTCCTGGTGGAGAGAATCCAGTATAAAGGGACAACCAGACTTTTCCTGTAGGAAGCAATGGACAGAAGATTACAGGTCTTACCGACTACCAGTCAGTGCATTATGGGTCCTGAAGCCCATACAAACTAATGTAGTTCTTCTATAGCATACCATATGGAATAGGGAAGCAAACAGGATTCAGAAAGGGACTCTAGGTGAGCGTTAATGATGATTCCCAGGGTACAGATAGTCTGTTTACAGTGCTCCCTAGAGATGGGAGGGCAGAGACGTAACACATGGCAGTGGTAGGACTTATTTCCAGGGATGGACTTCGCAGGGCATGTGTTGTGAACATTGCTTGTCACACCTGGGACACTCATGCTATCCATTTTCACAAATGATGCCCTCATTGTCACACAACATTCTTGCAGAGACTGCAAATGTCACACTTACTAATGTCTGGGGTCTGTTCATACATTCCTGTTTCCACTGATGTTTCACATCCACTGCCTCATGTATGGGGTGTTTATTAACCTTTTGATTGGAGATGTCATAGTTGTGTCATGTGCTACACTAGACTATGTTGGCAACGTGGATGTGTGTCATATGCTGTGGTCCATTGATTTTGTCCTTCATATGTGAAATTCCAAAGAAGAGTTTTTTATATGTGTGTGATATTTGCTGTACAATCACACACATCACATGTGATGTTGCATCAGAAGTAGTCAGATTTGTCTTTGTAACATGCTCCCTGAAGTAATACTCACATTCCTAAGGAACATGTGATGGAGAAAGAAGAAACCAGAGCAGGATTGTGTGATCAAGTAAGGTGTTTATTTACATATCTTAACAAGGTGTGTAGAGTGAGTATTGGTTGAAATATTCTGTGCAATTATCTGCCTGCTGCACATTCCTGCAGCTGTGTTTTGCTGTTCCCTCGCATTTGCCGTGACACCATCCTCCTCCTCTTCCTCCTCAGGCAGTTCTTGCTCTGGCTCATATAGAGGGATGTTACTCCTCACACAAATGTTGTCAGGATAGCACATGTAAGTATTATTTTACACACAATGTGTGGGGCATATAGGAGGCAGCCTTCTGTGATGTCCAGGCACCTGAATCTGGACTTCAGTATGCCAAACATCCTTTCCACAATGGTGCATGTCCTCCAATGTGCCTCATTGTAGGCACGCTCTGCTGCTGTGCTTAAGTTGGGGAATGTGGTCATGATCCATGGCTGGATCCCATAACCCTGATCCACTGTAAAAGATAATAGGAGTGAGTATTTTGAACTTGCAACAGGAATGTCATGTAGCATGGCAGTTGATATCTTGTGGTGTCTGTGACTCATATGTGTTTGTGGTATTGTGTGAGATCCTGGGCTTCTGTGAGGTTTTTTCTGCAGTGGGTTGTTTGACTTGACAACTTGTGTTTGGCTTATTGACCTGGGATCTATGATTTTGTTTCCAAACTGCTGGTCATTATGTATGCACCATGCGTTGTGTAGTGTCCAACATGTTTTAGTGTGCTTTCACTGGAGGGGACATGATACTTCCACACACACAATAGATTCTGATGTGGTGGTAACATGGTTGCACTACAATGGCCTGGACATCCCATCCAATTAGACATATGATATTGCAGATGAAATGAAACATTGAGGCCCTTTGATTTGGCTAGGTGACAATGCACAACACATCTCCGTAGGTTGGCAGCACTGAGGTGTTCAGTATTGACAGTGCAAAATTGTCCCATGTGTGACTTGGTTCTAGGCAAACCTTTGTTGTTCCCTCTGCCAGTGGCTTATGTGCAATCGTGCACCTACACTACCAAACTTGCTCCAGGTAACCTGGCTAACTGCTTTGTGGAGGTGGATGTATCTGTGCATGAAGGGCCATCTCCCTGTACATATGTTATTTTGATGGACAATTGGCTCTTTCAGTGTGTGCAGCAGTGTACAGGTTACATTAGTGCCACATCAATATGTGTTCATAGCACAGTCCACTTCCTTATTGCTACCTGGCAACGGCACCCCAAGAGGGATGTATGATGTTAGGACTGCCTCAGTATTTCTGTGTCACCTACATGTGAGTCAGCATCATCATGCTATGTGTCTCATGGTGTTAGACCTGCAGCAACACACATTGCACACCCCTTCCATGCAACTTACTGCTTGAGAGGGTGTCAGATTAACTATGTGGCCTATTGTAATTGTAAATGGTTCATCTTCCAAGTTGTACTTCCAGTGCAGGCCATGTCATTGTCACTGTGGGCTTTGATATTGGTCCTGTGTTGCCCTAGTGTGGCAGCTAATGTTTGTGGCAGCCTTCATTTGTCCATAGGTGTATATCCCATTGTGTCAGGGTGTACAACATAACTTCCAGTGTCACACCTCA
Organism: Pleurodeles waltl; assembly: GCF_031143425.1. Lineage (NCBI taxonomy): Eukaryota > Metazoa > Chordata > Amphibia > Caudata > Salamandridae > Pleurodeles > Pleurodeles waltl. The sequence goes on along the minus strand of NC_090437.1, from coordinate 1,316,422,722 downwards.
GTGTCATCCTGCCCACGTGTCAATGTAGTGGTGTATGTTTTGTGTATCCTACAGGGTTGTTATGCTGTGTGTATATTGCTAGGTTTATGGACTTACCGACAAGGCCATTGCCATATTGTCCATCCTGGAAGTGCTGATTGATCGTGCTGTGGCGGAATATGAAGGAATCATGTACACTGCCAGGATACTTGGCCAAGATATAGGTGAACAATATCTGGTGGTCAACTATGGCCTGCACATTGATGGAATGCGTGTGCTTTCTGTTCCGGAATAGATGCTCTGTTGCTGCAGGTGGTACGATCCGTACATGTGTTGGACTTTTTCCCTTATGCAGGGTCATTCCCAGTCTTTTTGCCTCCTTCCTCCTGGTTTTTCTGACCTCTCACTGTTAGCTCTAGGACTCTGAGCACTTTATCACTGCTGACCAGTGCTAAAGTGCAGGTGCTCTCCCATCTAAAGTTGGTATGATTGGCTTATACCTAATTGCCACATTTAATTTACCTATAAGCCCCTTGTACAGTGGTATCTCTATACCCAGGGCTTGTAAATTAAATACTACTAGAGGGCCTACAGCGCTGCTTGCGCCACCAGCTGAAGTAGACTTTTAAACCTGTCTCAGGCCTGCTAGCACAGGGCCTGTGGGTGCAGTTTTCTGCCACAGGGACCTGGCGTCTAAATGTACTTGCCAGGCCCAGAACTCCCCTTTTACTACACATAAGTCACCCCTAAGGTACACCCTAGCTAGCCCTATGGGCAGGGTGCCATGTATGTAGAAGGCAGGACATGTGCCAAGTTGCATGGCCTGTCCTGGTAGTGACAAACAGCCTAACTTGGTGTCTCGCTGCTGTGAATGCTGCCTTCTCATAGGATTGCAATAGAAATGCCCTGCCTTATGTGTAAGGGGTTTTGTCTGATTTATGAGGTGTAGCGTAGGCGTGTTTGGTATGGTGGTGATGGTGATAATAAATGCTGCTTGCTGGTGTAAGTGTATTTTTTATTACTATTAAAGAAATGTCACTTCTAGAAAGTGCGCATTTATCTGTGCTTATGACTTTGGTGTTTTGCAGCTTGACTCCAATCCATGTCTGGGCAGAGTGACAGCTGGGGCTTTGTGCATACTTTTCAGACAGCCTGTACACAGGGAGGTGGGAGGTGTCACAGAGGTGCATCTGCATACTGAACAGTCTTCCTGGTCTGAGAGAAGGGAGAGGCCGGGCACACCTACATTTGTAAAGGATGTGCCCTGGCCTCACACATTAGGATTGTCAACCCCCCACTGATGTTTGGAGCCTGTGCTGAAGGAGAGAGGGGGCACTCCCAAAACCACTTGTAACTGGCTGGAACCTCCTCTCCCTACCAGTGCAAAACATTGTAAGGACTGAGTATAAGCACAGGGGAATTTTCCCCACAATTTGGAGACTCCTTGAGCTTACCTGGAACTGGATACAGACTGCTGGAAGGACTCACCAGGAACCGCCATGGACGACTGCTGCTCTGCTGACATGTGACCTGCTTGGTCACTAAAGAGGGCTTGCTACATACTCCTTGTGCTGTCCTGTTGTTGGGCCCTCCTCCTGTGGGCCTTTATCTGCAAGCTTTGCTCCCCAGGAGCAGGGTGCTGTGGCCACTGTCGCCTTGTGAAGCACGAAGGAGTGCTTCATTACTTGCCAAAATTAGTGTTTGGGAAAGCGCTTCATCTTTAAATCCTTAAAGCAATGTGAGCGCGCGCTTTTGCTAACGTGGTAATCACCGCCACGACTAATCATTTTACTTGCGTTGAGGATGCGCTGCTCTTTGTGCCCCCGGGGCACCAACAAAACCGAAAATGGAAAACATGGAGCAAGTGTGCTCCTAGCGGTGCCCCCGGGGCAGGGATCGCTCCGAGGAGCATCCCCGGGGCACCAGAAGGCTCTTATCTGTGCCCGGACGACGCTGGAGATGGGCAGGAGAGGAGGAAGTTTCTCCCTGCCCTGCCGAGCCCAGAAGGGCCAGTTAAGGGTAACGATCGCAGGTCCCAGGAAGGGCCCACCCTTGAAGTGGAGGGGGTGCGTGGTGCCCCCCTCCTTCTGGCATTCTTCCCTGATTTTGGCCCCTCTTGTGAGGGCCGGTGAAGGCCCAGGGGGGCCACCAGTGATTGTGGGCCCCAGGAGGGGCCCGTTAGGAGTACAGAGGGGGTGCGTGCCACCCCCCTCTCACCCAGAATTGTCAGGGAGGCCCCCACGCTGCACAGAGGAGCACCGGGGGCCCCTTCTTCGTTCTTCTAGGCACTGGAGGTGCCTGCTTCATCTTACTGAGGTACCCATTAAGGACCAGTATATAGAACTAAGTTCTTTCTTAAGAGTTTGCTGATTTATATATTGCCTACCTGTTTGATTATGTTTTTTATATATGTGTGCACATGTTCCTTTATGGACATGACTTGCTGATATGTATTTTTATGACTTGCCATATGTTTTCTAATGTTCCTACTATGGGCGTTTTATGATATTCTTATCACAAGTGTCTTGGTGTAATAATGTGTTTCCTGACTACTGCTTATGTTGCAGAATAACTGAGTAACCTGTACGTTATATGTGACTACTGCTAGTTTGCAGAGTAACTAATGTGTAACGTTCTGACAACTGCTAAGGTAGCAGGATAGTACCGATATGTGATGTTTGGTCTACTAATTGCGTTGTGTACAATGCAGTATATTTTCATATAATCTGGTGTTGTGTTTCCTTTGTGGTGGGGTTATTGCACCACGTGTGTTGTGTGTGTTGTGCAAATGCTTTACACTTTGCCTCTGGGATAGGCCTGACTGCTCGTGCCAAGCTACCAAGGGGGTGAGCAGGGGTTATCTTGGATGTGTAACTCCCTTGCCCTGACAAGAGTGGGTAAGTTCTACCTGGCTGAGGTGCATACCCTAGCCAACCAGAAACCCCATTTCTAACACATGGGTGCAGTCAATTGCACCAGGCACATGCAGGAAGCCATGGATTGGTAGAAGCCCTGTTTTATCTCCTGCAGCTTCTGCTGGAGCTGATGTGGCGGGTGGGAGGGAGATTATGGCATCTAAGAGCTTGGACAAGAAGGCCGACAATGAGGGATGTGATACCCCAGCGACCAGAGCACCAGTTGTCTGGAAGGAGACACTTGCCAACATATGCAGGACAGCTAGCTGTTTGGTCACTGGTGGTATATTGTGTGGTGTCTGCAGGCTAGCTGTTATTTGTGGCTCAATTTGGCTCAGCAGCTGCTTTATGGCTTCCCAGTTCAGTCAATACCTCCGCATGATGTCCTGCTCCCTGAGGCCATGGAGGGTTGTCCTGTTCCTGAATACCCTTTCCTGCCTTCGACGTTGCCTTTGTGGGCTGCGCTGGGGTGGTGGTGGCTGCTGCCGCTGGTCCTGTGCTCAGCGTCGTCTTTCAAGCTGCATCAGTAGCACCTCCATGTTGTCCTGTTAGTCTGTGAAGTTGCTTGTGTGTGTCTTCCTTAAGTAATGGTGTGTTTGCCTCATTTTAACACCTGCCCTAACCCAGGAGTTAAATTTTGATGCAAATCAAGTTTAGTGTCATTTTTCAGGTCCGCCTCCCAGCCGTGCGTCATTTTTGTCCTGTTGGATAAATATGGCACTAAGGTGTTTGAGTCATTTTTTAGATGGGAACGCCTACCTTGCATCTCATGGACGCAAGGTGGTTTCACGCATCCTTAAAATTATGCAAATTCCATATTTTTGACGCTAGACGGGTCCAGCTTCAAAATATAAATATGGAGTTAAGTTTTTGCTGGATTTGCGTAAACAAAATGATGCAAATCTGGCCCAAATATGGGCCTTAGTGCTGGAACACGGATAATTTACACACGGAGACGATTTGCTGGACTGTCGAGCAGACTGTGTTAGCTCAATACCACTGTTGTTCCATAAATGTGGCTTGTCTCTTGGTGAATTACCCGTTGTGGCTGCCGGGTAGATGGCTGTAAATGGCAGATGATCACCTTGTGTGGGCGACCTTGAATATGCCGACTCGGAGGCAAGTTGACTCCCAATGCCACTGGCTGTGAGCTATCCTTTGATTTTGTTGCTGATACTGTCAGCGTCTTTGATGGGTCCTGCGAAAATTGGTTGTGCTTTGGACCTCTTGCTGCCTGTATGTGCTAACATGTTTTCTGCCGCTGTCATCATGCATCCCTGTAAAACTGTTTTTTTTAATTATTTTTTTATGAAAGCAAGTCCTTGTGCTTTGCTTCCCTCATACCCGGACAGGATGGATTAAGATGGAATTGTTCCATCATCTGACGCAATGCGTGCTTTACAGATTGAGGAAAAGTAACGGATTGTATGTCATCAGAGATTAACTGTACTGAGCCATTTGCTACCGCTGCCCTTGTAGATTTCTCATAATTTGGAGCCTGGAGTTGACTTGAGGGGTGGGAAGCTCCATATCTGTGACTTCGGTTGCACTGTAAATATGGGGTAAAAATTACCACTGCTATCTTTACTATGGATTTTGTTTTTCTTGCTTTTTTGGATTATTTTTTTTTGCCTTTTAGTTGGATGTTTAGGTGTCAGTGCTATTGATTCAACTAAGCAATTTGGATTTGGCAACGCAGATTTTTGCATCTGAGTCCCTATTGTGTTGGCTTGAGAAATATCAGGGATGCCAGGAGCAGTGAACGGCCTACTTTGTACTTTTGGGTCGTCATTTGCGCAAACAATTATGCCTGAGACCTTTGCCCTATTTTTTATTGGACAACCCGGGTGTTGGGCCTTGGTCAACTCTTCTGATTTCATTTGCTGAGGTGCTAAGTAAGATAATTGTTGTTTGAATAATTAGGGGTAGAAAAGTTACTCCCATTTGTTTTTAATTTATCTAGTATACTTGTTAGAATACTGGGCAGCATGCTCAATTTGTCAATAATTGGTCCACACTTACAGGTATCTTGCTGTGGGTCCATTGTGGCCTATAAAACTGGCAGCCAGGTAGCTAGCTTGTCCAGTTTCCGATTAATACCAGCGATATGACAGACCATAACGTTCATTAAATAGATTTGCAAATCTAATTTGTGTGGAGGGCATTTAGGAGTGAGGAGTGTAACCAGGTGAGGTCCTCCATCTTGCAGCTGGAGGAGCCAGCTAGAAGTTGGCTTTTAGGAAGATTTTCACTGTTGCAGCTAACTAGGGGACTGATATTGCTGGCTGGGATATCCATGTTACTGAGCTCCTTTGTACCCCTAGTTGACAAGCATCAGTCACTTAAAACTTCAATGACCGAAGGGGGACTTTTTTTTGTTGCAATGCGGTAGAGCGCTGATTTGCCTCCTGCGGCCATTGTGATAGACCCGAGTGCTGCTCTTTAGTATTTGAAAGGACAAAGGTTTTCAGGTCCAGAGCCTCGACTAGATCCTTGTAGTTTGTTATGGAAATTGATTGCACTCAGGAATCTTCCATCTTGTTTGTAGATAGATCGTTGCAGATTTCCAGCCTCCTTTTGGGCCCCTGTACAGCTGAGCTTAGCGGTAACATAGGAGTTGACTGCTGGCAAGTTCAGACGAACAGGAGTCATTGGACTCCACCATGTTTTCGAGGATAGTTGGCAGTTGAATTCTGTATGGGTTGTCTGTCATGACTGAAGACAGCTGCATATTCTGCTGCCTATTGGCTTGGGCCCTTTTTAACGTTGGTACATGGACCTGGGCTGTGATCATGATGCTGCTCACCTAAGGCCTCTTTTGGGTTACTGTATTACAGGAAGTCGCCCTCGTATCCTGGAGGCTGTTTAGTTGTTCACGGTCTAGGTTTTGATCATGCTCTGCAGCAGTTTGATCCTCTGAGAATTTTTGGAGAGGGGTTCAGACTTTGGATGTTGGACTGCGGCTGTTGGAGAAGTAGAGGTTACTCGTGAAGTTTTGTTACTCGACGCATCCTGCAGCATTTGCCCTGAGCCCAATATTTGCGGGGCCAATGGAGTTGGAAGACCCTCAATGTTGTCAGGATTTTAAAAGATAGCAGCAGTTGGATCTTTTAGGAATGCGAACTTGTCGATACTACCAGACTGAGAGGCAGTGCCACTTGTTCAGAATTGCCGTATTGTACTTCCGTCACAGTGCGTTTCCCTTTCCTTAGCGTCCCCCTTTGGTTCCTAGATTTACCCTCTGTAGGAAGCCTGACTCTGCCTGACCTCATAATCATTTGGAAGTAATCGGTCTCTAATGTCTTCTGGTGACTCACACTCTACTTGCGCTGATTATGTTGAGGTTGGAGACGAGAAAAGATCTTTGAGTTCCTGCTCCGGTTCCTGTTCCTGTACTGTCCTGTCCTGTTCCAAGGATCAGGGGTTGAGCGGGGCACTCGGGACACTCACAAGCCACACCCTGACCAAGCTGGGCCTCTTCCGTGAGGACCCGCCGCACTCACTCCATGCCTGTTATCTAAAACTGCTGCGCTCACCACAAGCGAGTAGACCACGTAGAGGAGCTCTTCTGCTGCTAGACCCTGTTGCTGGCCTAGGGGGAGTGTGCGTTGTTCACTGGGATGGACTAAGCAGCCTGAGCATCGCTCTAGAGCGTTCGGAGGGCAGCTCCAGACAGGATGGCGGTGGCAGCAGTGGCGGGGCTGTGTGCGGCAGGGCGGCAGGGCAGCAGGGGAGTGAAAAAAAAGTAATCTTCGTAGTGGCTCAGTCTGTAGCGCAAAATTCTGTACAAAAGACAAAAGGTGAATAATATTCACAAAGACTAAGAAAGGATCTTAACTTCTCTTTGTCAGTAGGTGATGCACATTTCTCAATCCCTATAATAAGATCTTCTTTTGGTGATATACCTGAAGCTGATGTCCCAGATATTCTACAGTTTCAGTCACAAACTTGCACTTTTCTCTTTTCACAGTAATTCCATGATCTTCCAGAATGCTTAATACATTATCCAGTTTCCATATGTGGGCTTGAACAGAATCAGAACAAGTCAATATGTCATCCTAATAAACCATTACACCCTTCACTTCTCCAAATAGTAGATGCATACGTTTCTGAAAAACAGATGCTGCTGACGCTAATCTTATGGCATGCGTAAGAAACGATACACACCAAAAGATGTAACAAATGCTGTTGGAGAGCGAGAACACTCACTAAGTTCAACGTGGTACTAGGTTGCTTTCAAATCAATGTAGTAAAAACTTTCATACCTCCCAATTGTGCTAGCATGTCTTGAATTCTTGGCAATGGAGAACAATCCACTTGTATGTTTTTATTGAGTGTTCTTAAATCAATGCACAATCTGAGATCACCATTTTTCTTAAGAACAACCACTACAGGTGAAATCCATTGAGATGAGCTCAATTACACCTTCCTCACAAAGACTTTTAAGATGCTCCTTTAACCGTCCTCCGATGCTTAATGGGACAATACGCACTCTGAGAACAACAGGAATAGCATCAGGTTTGAGAAAGAGTTTGTGTTCAAAACCTTTCACTAGCCCTAATTTATCTAGAAAAATAACCTTATGTTGCCCAAGAACATCCTGTAAGGAATCCACTTTAATTTCACTTTCTTCCACCAATGTGATTGGTTCATCAGCGCCAGGTCCAAGTACCATTCCAAATCGTCCCTGGTCTCTCCATCCTAGTATGTTATATCCTTTCTTAGCTACATACATTTTGGCTTTTAAACACCTGTGTTGATATTGAATCCATTCTTCAAAATAGCCTATTATGTTTATTTCTTGACCCCCAAATGCACCGGTTTTGATGTCATGTGGATACAATGCAATTCTCTTCCATTCTGAATGATAATCATCCTCCGAAATGATTGTAATAAGTAAACCTGAATCTACAGTCACCTTCATTACATTGGTTCCAAATATCACTTCACATATTGGATCCTTAGTGGCAAAATTCAATTCATCAACATCACTCTGTATAATGTGATTTTGATTTGACTGATGTTGAAAATCAACTATCATGATTTTTTGCGTGTTCTTACATACACAAGCAAAATGTCTAGCTCTTTTACATTACACGAATATCTTACCTAATGCTGGGCAATTTTTAGCATTAGCCAAATGTGACTTGAAACCATATCTATCACAAGTTATATTACAATTCATTTTATTTTGTTCAAACATTTAATTCTTTGAATTCCTGTTTCTATACATAACTACAGCTACATTTTCAGTTTGTGCAACCTTTGTTTAACTTAACTCCTTAGAGGCCATCACAGAACCTTCGATCCCTCTTGCTACCTCCAATGTTTCATATAAAGTGGGATTCCTGCAATATAATTTTTTTTCTGTACTCTTGTATCAAAACAATTCACAACTAACTGATCCCTTAAATATTGATCCAAAGGACCTTTAAACTCAACAAACAGTGGAAGCTAAAATGCTTAATTCTGCTAAGAAATGATCAACAGTTTCATGTTGAAACGGTTTCCTTTTGAAAAATGTATGTCTTTCTGCTATGACACTAAGGTCATCCTTAAACTAATTTTCAAGCCTTTTTACTGCTTTAGTGAATACATCACATTGAATAGATGATGGAGGATACAATTGTGGTTGATGATCAAAAATTCTTTGACCTTTCGCCCCAAGACAATTATACAAAATTGTCTTTTTCCTCGTAGCTGGAAAATGTAACCCATTGATGGCCACCAAAGAACTTTCAAATGTTCTAAACCAATGAAGCCACTTTAATCTAGGTACACCTAGTTCAGAAAGAAATGGTAATGGCAGATTAGCAGTTTGGATTTTTACTGTATACATAAACATTTGCGATGAATTCTTTAAATTATTCTTTATGTAACACATAATTTTTCATAAGTACAGTAACTAGACATTGCTAACATTACATATTGGATAAGCGTGCCTATCGCTGTGAAACAACAGACAGTTAAAGAGTGTAAAGTGTGCCCATCACTTAGTGAAAGTTGCTTCTTAACCACCCAATTTGAAAGATATAAAGTATCAGGCAACTGACAGCATGCCTATCGCTGTTACAACAGATAAAATTAATGCTCCAAAAGATATTCTGTGACAGGCAATTAGTAGCGTGCCTATCGCTGTTACAATTTTATGTAAAACAAATGCTCCATAAGATGTGCTATGACAGGCAAGTGATAGCGTGCCTGTTTCTGTTACAACCATGCTTCAGTTTAACGTTGCCCAACTTCTTAAAATGGCCAACAAAACCTCCCTGAACATGAATATTCACTGTGGATAGGGCATGTAATGTGTATGCATGCACAGACCAGGACAATCCTCACTCCAACCTGAACAAGGATGGCGCATGAACGGCTCGCGACAACGGGAGAACACTTCGACAAGCAAGTAAATATTAAAAATGTGAAAGCTTCTAAGGTGTTGTTGTAACAAACCCGAAATTTTAAGATGTGCCACTGTATATTAGTAGGCCAGAGTAGACTCTTTGAAACGAGAAAATGTCTTTGCTGTGTAGTTGAGGATATTAGCGAAACGATATTAGCTAATAATAGACACTGCAGCGCATATTCAATCTTACCACACAGAAGCAGTTTACTTAGGGAAGAATCTGGCCGGCTAGCGGAGGACGTAAACAACAGGTAGCCAGTAGTAACAAGTGACAAAAATGCACACAGGTTCTATGAATGGTACTGTTGTCATCATATTATGTTGTGACGGTGAATACGAGGAAACATCTACAAGTGAAAGATTAGTCTGCATGTTTTATTCTTCCAAGTCCGTCAGCACCAGCATCCTCACAGCCGCTCCAGGCCCGACAGTCATTAACTGCCAACGCCTCGAACACTGTCAGCACACCAGTGCAGTACAAAAACAAACATTCTACAAATTACATTCTACCACTACATTGAATACATAAAATTACATACAAAAGACCGCCACCCACTTGCAATACCATGACATTTAAAATATCCCTAAAATCCTAGCATGGAGAACCTAATCTCTAACCTAAAGAGAGCTAGGTGTGATTAACCTAATCGGCCAGTACAGTGTCCACGAGAAGCGTCCCCCAACCCTTGTTACCTTGTAATAAGTCCTCTAGTCAGACTCCGTGGGGACACGATGTGCAACATAGATGGCCTCCATAGCATCTGGTAGGACCCCTTCTGATAACCTTGTCTGCATGAGATGTATTTTTACAGATCTTGTAGGACCCTTGAAGCAGGTATTTTGCCAAACAATAGCTAAGGAGGCATGCTTGGGGTGAGAATTATATAAACAATTTCCTCCAAAAGTACACTATGTTCCTGTCACACGTACGTGGAAAAGGGACATGATGTGAATACCTACTTAGCTCACTTAACTTTGTCGCCTGTACAAAGCGGCACTGATAATGTAAAATCAAAATATTTCAATAACTATAAACATAGCAGCCATTTTGAAAAAAATAATGAAATAAATAGGCTAAGGCAGAGCAAGCTAAGTAGGTTAAAAGTCACTAGGTAACAGGGGCACAGGCCTGCAGGCCAGAAGGCTAAGCTAAACTCCAGATTCCCATTAAAACTAAACAGGATCCACTACAGTTTAGTGTCAGTTACAAAACCCATGTAATGAAATTCCCAGATCCAAATGATATTTGCTCAGGCTGCTTTTACATTCACTTGTACCATAGCACAGAGTATGGGTAATTACGCACATCAACAGTGCCTGTACCCATTCTTGTGTGCAACGTTTCCATGTCCCACCGTTTGTCCTCCCACATATCAAAAGCTAGAGGTTACAGCAAGCAATTGCAATTTGTGCTCAGTTCTAAATCGGCTTTAGCATACACATAAGCACAAATACTGTTTGTGCCTGTTTCAGCATTAATGCCAGGGTTTAAGTAAGACTCTTGATGTAAATTACAGTAGAGACAGTGAGCTATTTCACAGATCTTTTTGAACCTGAGTTCTGCACCCACATAAATACTCCAACAAACAGGTGCAGATTTATTCATTTTGGGAATTCACACGCATTACCGGTAGTAACTCCTGGAAAGGTGCACCAGGAACAGATTTCTAGGGATACTACCAGTAATGTCATGCATTTCTTGGCTCCAGAGCTTAATTTCTAAATAAATAAGTGCCAGGTCTCTCATCAGGAGGCCACTGCAGCTCACACCACACACTGGCCCTGCCATGCTGCCAATGATAGTAACAACACAACTGTTACCCATGACACTCCTACAAGTGTGACAATTCAAGCTATTGCCCCCAAAGCTATACGAATGACTTGGGCAGCAGGTAATAATCATGTTCATGTATATTGAATTAATAATTAACTGTTGTTATGCTCATCTGTAAATTATCCAGACAGCGCCACCTTGTGGCAGTGTGTCACAAGTGCCTAAATTAAGTACTGGTGCCAAACACCGGAAAACACCAGCTCAATTTAAGCACTGCTCGACTCCAATTTTTTCTGTCTGAATTGTATAGTGAATAATTCCACACTGGAAACTAGAACGGTGTCCAGCTGCTCATTTCTTTTCTATTTTTTCTCTTCACAACAAAAACATTTTCCTCATTAAAAAACCCTTTTCCTACACTCGCACAAAGTCTGGAGGTCATATTATCCCACCATAAAAGGGGTGTTCCTACACCTCTTTGCTGGAGTAAAACTCCAGCCATTTCCCTAGGAGGAAGGATCAGAATAGATTTGGTGAATACAAACAAGCTCAAAGATTTGTGGTCAAATGCATTTTGGAGCACAAACTGCAAATAATGGTTAAAACATTTGGTTTGGACATTCATAGAGAGCACATTCTCCATCATAATTTCCCCTTTGTGTAACAAAATAACTAAAAATAACTGGACTGCAAGCTCAATTTAAATTGATCAAGAGCAAACACAACGTAGGAGGATCTGTTTTAAAGATACCACTGGGAAAACTATATCAATCAAAACTCCCTGGGATACTACATTTCCCCACATTTCTCTGTCCGGGATACTTCCCCTTGCAACCTCTTGTGACATGGTACTTCTTCCACAAAGGGTACTACCCCATGCAACTTCTCACATCAGGGTATTGTTTCCCAACTTAGCAAATCATGAGCTACTCTCCCATGCAAATGCTCACAAGTGGGTACTGCGCTTCTCCATCCTCCCATACCATGGTGCACTCTTCCATAAACCTCAGCGATATGGTAGTGCTTTTTAACCAGTTCACATCAACAAACACGCACACGTGTACTACACTCAAATCACTTGTGACAGGGTAGTACTCTTTCTTACATCCATGACGCTTAGAGATGCACAACCAGCACACACGCATATCTACACAACAACATGCAGTTAAGTAGTATATGCTTTTTCAACAACTGTTACTCCATGTGGAGTCACAAATAAATGATCACACAGCACTCCCAAAAACGTCTACAGGTGTTTACTTCAACTTCCCAATCTGTCTTGCAGCACAATACAGCCAGCACATACAAACATCATCAAAAACTGAAATTCCCAAACATCAGTCAACTTACACTAAAACTTACTAACACAATGTATCCATTATTAATAAGGGTATATGGCACATATTGTAGGAGGTTAGCTCTCTATATAGTGTACAAAAATTATTTGCACTGTCTAGAGAGTCTGAGCAACCCCACATTGGTTTACAGAGTTAAAACTATAGCACCTAACATTCTAATTTTTATGGAGGCTTGGGAGAACAGTTAGGCTAGTCTTGGAGAAGTACTAAGCATTTGTCACACTCACAGTATCAATAAATGTGGACACACACTCCAAAAAATAACTCAAGACCAATTTACAAAAATATTTCAGATTTTTATATCATTTTTAAGACCAGGATCATCAAAATCGGGTAAATACTTTTTAAGTTATGATTTTTACAGAGTTTAGCAAAGTAGTCTTTTTGTGCATAATTACGCACCATCAGAATCAACGGGAGGTAACTTTAAAATCAGGGTGCAGGACAGGGGGACCACTTGGAAAGCACTGCACAGGTGGAGTTAAAGGTGAGTCCAGTGGGTCCCGTTGGAGTATAGAGGTTGCCAGGGGTGGGGACCCCTAGAGCACAGCTGGTTTTCCAATGCAAGAGCCAGGGAGCCTGGGTGCAGAGCAGATAGGTCAGCCAAGAGCTGTGTGTAAAGGAGCCTTTGGAACATGGGGGCAGGTCACTTGGAGGGTGGACTGCAGGTCAGCAGGGCCACTCTGTGGGGTGATTTTTGTGTCCCAGAGTCCCTCAACTGGTGCTTGCTTCTGGTCCTCAGAGAGTGCTGAGTGGACTTTTCTTCTGGGTGACTGACGTTAGGGGTCCAGTACCCCTTGGCTATTGCATGGTTCATCCACTGGAGGTAGCAGTGTCACCAAACTTGGCACAATTGCAGATCCATTGAGGGAAATTTGGTTCATCTGCTGTGTCCGTTCCTTGGTCAGTACCCGGTCAGAGAACTTGACTTCACTGGATCTTGCTTGCTGGTTGCAGGGAGTGATGCCTTCACTCTGGAAGGAGGTTTTTGGCAAGTAGAAGTTTGGAGGTCCTCTGGGTTTTTTTAGAATCCATCCAATGTCTAGGCGACCCCTCAGTGGCAATTGTCGAGTCCTGGGTGCAGCAGGCAGGGTTTGGTGCCTTTTTCTTCTTGCACCAGGACTTCTGTTCTCAACCCTTGGGTCCTCTTTGTTGATGGCCTTCTTGTGCCCGTCAATCTGATCTGCAGGTATACGAATGACACTAAATACTGCATTTAGGGGAGTACCTGGTAGTGGCCAATGGGCAGTCTACCTTAGGGTGTCAACACCCACTATGTGACTACTTCCTTAGGGGAGAGGTCACATCCCTACCCTTGAATGGCTATTTTCCTACCATGCAAGATGCAGGAAAATGAAATGGAGATGTCACCACGCCTGCTACACCTGAGGGGTGGTGGAGGCAGAGGGTGGCCACTCCTCCTTGTCTTTGTGCATTTTCCCACACTTGCTCCTGGTAAAAGTGGGGGTTTGCAATGGAGGCAGCCATCAGCTGAGTGTCAAGGGTGGCAAGCCCTTTTAAGCTCTCAGGCAGGGCAATGCACATTCCTAGGGGGGATACTTTACCCATAATCTCATGCACCATCGCAGGGTTAATGCCTGGTGTGACTGCATGCGATTGTGCTGGAGCTGCGGGTGCTGGGTTAATATTTAATGTTTTATTACAAACTGTGCTAATAGTCTGTATATTGCTACAAGCTCAATGTATAATCGGTGAACCTCAGCTACCGCCAAGATGCCTGCTTCTGAATGTAGTGTATATGAGGCCTTTGAAGTCCAGGTAGGGCCATCATTGCAGAGGACCTAGCCTGACATGAAGTATTGTGTGGGGTAGGGTGCCATCAAGCCACTCATGGTGTCCTTGAAAGGATAGATGTACCTCTATGTATGCATGTGCTCTTTATTGTGCAGGTGCATTAGCATGTATGTAGTCATAAAATGTATTAGTGTTCCCATCAACTGCTGGAAAATTAACCCCAGAGTAAAACATTTCTGTCCTATGCTGGATGATCCTCAACTACAAATGTAACAGCACCCCTCTGGGCCATAAGGCCATCAGATAATAAATGATTAGTGAGGGGGGGGTTGCATGTTTACTGCAATTACCAACCGTTGCAGGTTCGCCATGGTATTTGTCCCTGTTCAGAGATAAGGACACCATGTGGCAATTAATCCTTTTAAGGTTCAAGCTTGAACAACCTTCAGTCTAAAATAGGTGCTATCTATCTAGCTGAGGAAGAAATCCTCAATTCCATGGACGTCTCCATATACAGTATTGGGGTGCCTTTAGCACATAGTGAGACAGAGCTACTCAGGAGGATCCATAAGTCAGTGGAAGCACTATGACTTGTTGGCTCTCATTGCTCCAATGAGACTGCTAGATTCAGGCGGCAGCACCACCAGGCTGTGGAGAACTGAGGAACCAGAAAAGATTAGACCCCACCCGGGGTCTCCTTCCCAGCGGTGGAGGGACATCCTTTATGTCCTCAGGGTCAATTTAGCAGAGAGTTCCCAAATCAGACGGAGTCACCAACTGGCGGAATAAAGAGAAGTTTATTACATGGATTATAGCTCAAGCTAATACAGAGTCCCAGGACAGTCAAGTGACTATCCTACGGAGGCTGCCCCTTCACTCTGGGGCACCCAACCTTATATACACACAAAACTGCTTAGTCAGAGGACAACTCCACCCCTAACATATTCAAGGTCCTCTGCGGCCTTCAGAATATTTCAGGGATACACGTGTGGTGGGAGAAGGTACAGATGCAGCTGGCAGGAGGTGGCAACGACCTGTACAAACTGTTCTGGCAGTTACTGATTAAGCACAACAATTCTCGGAACTGTAATTGGAAAAAGTAATATGGCAGCGATAAGCAGATTGCAGCCCAAGGCTGCAAGCACAAGGTCAATCATCAAAGTTCAGGAGGTTTGTCGAGCACATGGCAACATAATAAAGATAAACAGATGCCTAGCAGCTATGGTGTATGATTAACTTTATGTACATCTTCTCAGAACTTAGTCCAATTCCACACCTTGTGACAACTGTCGGCCTAACCCTTTTGGCCAGCTAGCAGTACCTCACCAGCACTTGGAAGGGGTAGTGATTTGTGGCAACCATGCACATGACATTCTGACTTTTCAGGGGAAATCGTGGTGGAAAATATCTCACCTTTTTCACCCAGTTACATTTGTCTCATACATGCAAAGACAAACAGAAGCAATCATTGGTTCAATATACTTTATTGAATCAATTGCTTTATAGATAAAATGGCATGCACTGTGATGGTTAGGATGATAAAACAATAAAGAAGTGGCAAAGAAAGTGAAACATACGAAAAGTCCCACCATACTGTCAGAATGCTGATGCTGGAATTCCTACCTATACCTAATATATTATATTAGAGCACAGCAGTGTTAGCCTTAATCTGCCCTTCAGGATTCCTAGCAAGACACCATCTCCCATACCTGGATTCGCTAGCAGCAAAGAGGGCTGTTAGTCTACTTAGAGTCCTCTCTCATGTAGGCAAAGAAAGATGTCAAGTCTCAGCAGACAGCAGAAATGAAGTGACAGCATGCGGTGGCAAACTTATGGCTGGAACTCTCCTCTAACATATAGGGGCCACAGAGATGTTTTATAACAAAACAGCTAATGTTCTAGGAAAACTGCCCTGACGTAAAACATGCATGTTTCCGTGAAGTGGCAGAGACTGCGGTGTTCACCTTTGTGCCAGCAACATATTGTAGACAGCCTCGAGCAGAGCACAGAATGAGAATGTCAGTGTAAAAAGAATGAAAACAGTTCCTGTGCTAAAAGTATACAAGATAAAGGAAGATAAAGGAAAATAAAGCATCACATCACTGCAAAAGAGAGCTTCTGCTCAGAAAATAAACATGAATAAAACGAATTGCAACTAGGCTAAAGAGCACAGGCTGCAGGCCTATGGCTAAAATAATGTGCCCATAGAAAGCTGCTGAGGTAACCCCACAACAATAATATTATATGTCTTTCTAGTAGGGGAATGTTGGCTTTACAGGGAAAAAGGCAGGGAGAATTTTATTTCTGGATTTTATGGTTTAATATATAAAAAATAAATTTTATGCATTTATGTTTACATCTTCTAGGTGGGAATCGTGAAAGTTTAGCATCATATGTAACTGTGTTTTTTTCATTTTTACCGCAGATAGAAGTTTTTATTTTTTATACATGTTTCAATTGTGAATTTTTACTACAATATGTTAGCATGTTGGTTTTTAAAATTAAAAAAGATTTTTTTAAATTCTATACATGATTAATATAATTTATTAATATTCCTGCTGTTACAGAAACAATAGGGGTATATTATTTTATGAACTATTTTAAAATATTCTAATTAGATTGATAAGTGTTTTTGTTAAAATAATATTTTATTTCATAATTTAATGTTACAAGATTTCCTTGATGACATTTAAAAATAAATTTTATTCTAGTTTTGCATTAATCTCTAATTTAACATTATTAGATACTGCTATTTATTGTGTTAAATGGCTTGTTTTAAGAGTAAAAATAGTAGATCTGACACCTTTACTGCCCAGCACCTTTCTCAACATGGAGTGGGAATAGTAATTTTGACCCCTTTGTGTTCCAAAACCTTCCACAACGTGGTTTAGATGAATTTACACATGTGTGCTTAAATCGGATAGGGAATATTAAATGTGGCCCTTTTACTGCCAAGCACCTTCCTCAACATGGTTTAGATAGGAGTTGTAATATTAATTCTGACCCCTTTGCGGTAGAGCACCTTCCACAACATGGTTTAGATAAATTTTCATATGTGTGCTTAAATCGGAGAGGGAATATTAAATTTGACCCCTTAAAGTCCAACACCTTCTGCAACATAGTTTAGAGTGGAGTGGGTGTACCAGTGTAGAACATCTAACCTGTTTACTATCTAGCAGCTTCCCTAACATGGTTTAGGTAAGAGAGGAACAATAAATCTGACTGCTTTACTTTTTGGCACCTTCCACAACATAGTTGAGATTGGATTGGGAACAGTAAGTCCAACCTGTTTAGTGTCTAACGCCTTCCCCAATATGATATAGATTGGAGTAGGAATAGAAAATATGCCCCTTTAGTGCCCGACACCTTCCCTAACAAGGTTTACTTTAGAGTTGAAGTAGTATGTTATATTTATTTAGTGTGTTTATGTATTAGCAAATATATTGCATTCTAAGGTTTTAACTGTGTACGTGTTTGAGTTAGAAACGTGGGGATTCTTAATAATAATCTTCCTCATCGGCATAGTATGCCATCATTCAGACTAAGAGGAATGTAGGATTTCAATGGGGGGGGCACACCCAGCGGGTCAAACAATTAACCAACCACCAAGTGCTTAAAGGTGAGGCAGCATTGAATATAGGGCTTCATTACAACCCTGGCGGTCAAAGACCACCAGGGCTGTTTTGGCGATTGCCCTGCCAAAAGGATGGCGGGGCATTCTTGCCTACTACGACCGCCGGGACTTTCCCGCCACAGCAGACAGTGAAAAGCGTGACGAGTGCAGCTGCACCCGTCGCACGGCCACAACACCGCCGGCTCAATTAGGAGCCGGCTCCCATGTTGCAGCCGACATCCCCGCTGGCCCAGCGGGGATGTCAGAATGGGCACGGCGGTTACACCTTGGCGGGCGGCAGTTGCCGCCCGCCAAGGTTGGAATGAGGCCCATAGTGTAGAGGAAGCACCTGCTAATTCAACCCTAGGGCAAAGCCCAACACCACTTTTGTGGCCCATCGGGCATTCTCTGGAAAGATTTTAGAAGCCTGCAGTGCAATGCAGTCCACACGATGCGCTCTGAGACATGCTCGAAATGTGGAGCGGATTGCCCTAGCACATGCGTGGCACCAGAAATGGAAAGAGGACAACATCCTCTGCCTCCGTTGGTTGCTAGAAGATGTGCCGAAGTGCGCCATACCCCACATGCCGAAATCGGCTGAGCAGCTTATCTTGGAGCGAAGCTCCACTTTGAAAGTTATTAGAACATGTAGAAACGTTCCGCGTATCACGCGCGATCTAACTCCCTTTCGCAATGCTTAAAGCGGATCTTGCGTAACCGCCAACACACTAGGCACAGGGACATGCTGAGTTCGAGTCCTGCAGTGTTAACAATATACACACACAGTATAAAACACTCAGAAGAAAGGAAAACACGTATCTAAGGCTGCAAGCAGCAAAGAAAGAAAAAGGACTTTGTTGCATGGGGCATTTATATATGAGAAGGTCATATGATTGGACACAGATATGGACTACTGGAGATCTTGGGAGATGTAGTTTTTGTGTTTAACGTGTTTCATTGGCTGCTGTTTTCTGTGAACTAAAGAGAGGGCAGCATTATCCGAAGCCTCCAGTTCTGATCCAGAAGCAGTAGTTACAAGCAAATATCCAGTAATCATTACTGACTCAATTTCCTTGGAAGAAGATAATGCAATGTCTTGTTTCAAAAGAACTGTCTTTAGTGCTCACTTTTCCATATATAAAATTATGGCATTGTGTAGAAAGTCTACTGTAAGCATCCTCCTAGTGATTTTAAGAAGATTTACAGGATAATCAGTTGTATTTCAGACCAGATTATACTAGCGTTCATAAAAACACATTGACAATGGCAATAGGTCTGGCTTATAATTGAAACTGCCGTTTGTGTCACTGACTGGTTTAGACACTCAAAAAGTTGTTATACATGCTTTTAGTCACTCATTGTTGACCTCGTGCAATTTATTCATCCATTCACTCATTCTAGGAATCTCCCTCTATCAAGTTCAACGACATAAGCATAATAAATTAAAAGAATACAAGTAGAACACCACACACCCTTAAGTCCACTCACCTGCACTCCTAACTGGACCTCACTTCTTTTATTCTCTCCTCTTCCTCACAAGGCACACTGGTCTTGGCAAGCAGGCAGACGCAGGTGATCCTGGCACCAACGTAGGTGGTCTTGGCTTCTCTGGGTGATGTCCCCTCACCCAGCAGGGATGCAAGAAGACCTTGCTTGCTAGTCTTGATCACAGGCACAAGTCTTGCAGAGCTTTTACTTCTCCCACAGCCCATCTGGCTGCTTGGCAGATGAGGTCTCAACCTCTCCTCGATATAGTCAGTTTCTAGACACCAAATCTGTCTATGATCTGGGTCTTTGAGATTTTATAATGGGGTTCTGTTTCTTTAGAAGTACATCCTTCTACTATCTCTCTTCCTCTTGATAGGTTGTCTGTCACAGCAGGGGAGACTTCAAAGCTGATAGTCCCACAACACAAGCCATAGTAGTGACTAGAGTTCACACCTAGATGTCAGCCACAGCAGTGCTATGCGCATCAAAAGGTTAATCCTGAGCTCCCAGTCCTACTCTTTCTGATGTCCTTATCAGACCCATATAATTTCCGATATTTGTTCAGGCCTCTCATACTAAATCAAAGAGGACCCTTTGAAGTCTACAGAGGGAGTTTCTCTCTCCCTTCTCCATTGTGTCCCACCAAGCTTACAGGAATGCAGCAATACACAAATCTGGCCTCAGTGGATTCTTCTACCTCCTCATGTCTTCACCAAGCAGGCCTGGGCCTCCCAAAATGGAACCCGCTGTCCACCATATAATGTACCATTGCAGGCACACTTACAGTTAGTGTACACACACAGCACACATACTATCCAGGACTGTCACCTTCATGTATTGTGTCAGCACGCACATTCAATCTGTGCGCACTGTTCAGTACTGTTGCCCTTCTGTATTGTACCAGGTTGTGCTAGTGGCGAACACATACACTGCTAGCACACACGCCCCATGGGCATGATGCAAAACACTTCGCTCTTCATGCATTGTACCTCTCACAAGCACACATACACCTACACATGCTTTTCATTGTGCATGCACCGCAATGCACTATATCCTCGTATAATGTATTCTCTGCAGGCATACACAAACTGAGTACATGCACTACCCACACATACTGCCTTATCCCTGTACCGTACCCTTTCCAGACACATCCAATGCAGAGTCACTACTCCTTCGCTGCACAGCACTCAAAGTCTACCTGATGTAGGCCAGGGGTGAGTTAAACACACAGTAGCTATAAAAATGTGAGTGAGTCTGTAGGCCTCACTCCAGTGGCAGAGGTTAATTAGGACCTGCTCACTACTGCTGATCACTACATGGTATGCTGCCACCACCATGCTTAACTCCTGGTGAAGGCGGTAACCTTCCATCACTATGAGGGTAGCAATTTGGGTGCCCCTCCCGGTGCAACAAGAACGCAATACTTGAGAATGGCCTATGTCATGGAGCACATGTATCATCTGTGTTTGGCTATGGCAACAGAAATCAACATTAGGGATTCAGACAACAGTACATGAAGGCACTCAGGGAAGGGGTACTCATCCATTACCAGGCAGAGGGCACTTCCCTCACAACAGCAAACATCATGCAAACATTTATAAAGTTGCAAATATTTAGAAACATGCAGCATGCAAAACGATATACAACCCCTCTAAACAGGGCCCAAGAAGAATCATGAAAGTGAAAACAACAAGAGTTTGTCGGAGTGAGTGGCGAAAGCCAAAAACATTGTCTACTATGATAATCAGTGAAATTACGCATGACAAAATATCTGTCTATATGCTGTAACACAATTTGATAACAACTGTTAAAGTCTTACTGACTATAACATAATGTTTTCACAATTAATAAGCTGGAAGAACGTTTTTTGTCATGTTTCATACTAAGCAGACTAGACCTAAAGTATCGGACAGAATGTTTCCTGTGGACCAAAAATGCATATAGAATGTCACCAAACCAACTTTGGTTTACAGTTTCGAGCATAAGCTTTTCCACAAAGCAGCCATCAGACACACAGACATAAAATTAGAAAGCTGTACAAAATACAGTTGGCTGGGGAAAATACTCTCTCCCCTACAATGGCCTAACAAGGATTTTCAGAGTAAACCTTCTATGGTTGATGGGTGATCAAAACCACTATCTACTACAGTAATCTGTAAGATCGCATGTAAAAAAATTACCTATCTGTAGGCTTATGTGGTGAAAATCCACACTAAAATGCATATCAACTTTAACATGTGTTTTTCAAAATAAATAAGTCAGGCCCAGTGCCTTTACCAACACATTTCATAACAAACAGACCAGGTTTACAGCCATGATCATCTAAATGCCACCATACTCAAATCAGTCCTGCTGTATTAAGTATCAACTTTTCCACAAGCCAAAATGTGCAATAAAAGTAGTATTTTTAGGTGAAGCACACAATTTCGGCTGAATCAAATCCTGTGCTCAGGAAAACCTACATGTGGGTGGAGCCTAAACCTCTCAGTGGGACTCAAAGCATTTTTGATTGATCACAAGAGGTAACAACAGTTGCACTGTCAAGGCAGACTTAAAAATCAATGAAGATTAGTGTAGTCCTGGGCTCTTAAACACAAATCTAACCTCTGAAGTGTAAAGTTAATGACTGCGCACCTCCCATCAGAGCTGCTAAAAACACTGAGGGCCTGATTACGACCTTGGCAGAGGGGATTACTCTGTCTGAAATGTGACGGATATCCGCCCGCCGTATAACAACTTCCATTATATCCTATGGAACTTGTAACATGGCGGACAGGATATCTGTCACATTTGGGATGGAGTAATTCCATGTGATCACATGCCAAAGAGAGGGTAGCAAGCAGGCTGAAAGAAGCAAGGAGCACTGGTGGTGGACCACCCATCCAGACACCATCCACCTCCTTGGAAGACATGGTGGAGTCAACACTGCTTCCTGAAGCTGTCAGTGGTGTCACTGACAGAGACCTCAGGTACACCTGGCACCAGCAAAGGTAAGGGCAGTAATGATCTGAATCACCATATGTGCAAATGTCCCTTAGAAAATTGCAGTGGCACTATGCACTGTGATATAGTCCATGCCACATATTCCATTCAACACAACAATGCCTTATGGGAGTGGTAGTCCATACCACAAAAGTGCATCTACTACATAATTAGCAGTATAGGGTA
Organism: Pleurodeles waltl; assembly: GCF_031143425.1. Taxonomy (NCBI): domain Eukaryota; kingdom Metazoa; phylum Chordata; class Amphibia; order Caudata; family Salamandridae; genus Pleurodeles; species Pleurodeles waltl. The sequence goes on along the minus strand of NC_090437.1, from coordinate 1,316,400,269 downwards.
AAACCAAACAGAGAAACAACACAGCAGACAATTAGAGACACTATTCCAGGTGAAATGTTTATCATGAAAGTAATTGTAAGAATGCAAATGCAAGGTGAACATCATGAATGACATGCTGCGCATTGTTGTTGCAGATCTTCCGGGCCCTGGCGCAGCAGGAAGTGTAAAAGGGGGGAAATTATGAAAGTCAGCCACAGTCAGATTGAAACACCAGTGAGTCCATCATACCAGCAGCAACCAGACACAGGGCAAGAGTGGAACCCCTTCCTCAGTTTATTCTGCACTCCGATGAATTGCAGGAAGATGTACCCACACCACCTTTAGAGAGTAGAAGCACCCACAGACAGCAGTCCCTGTTCCAGCTTCAGTCTACTCCCCTCAGGAGGCGTTGTGAAGAAGGCAGACAGAGCACAGAGGTAGGTGAGTGCCCATCACTGTTCATTGGTCTTGAGGCATCCATGTTGAAAGTGCAGAGCCTACAATGTAAACACATGAGATCAATGCACAGGCAGTTGGTGTCTCTCAATCACAACATGTGCAAGCTGCATGAGGGACAGCAAGCTACAGCACAACACGTAAGGGAGATGACAAATGCCATTAAGGAACTCTGCTCTGTAATGCAGCAGGAGATTGGCACCCACTATAGGCACCATCACCAACTGATGGGTAGCATTGATACCGTGATGTCAATAGTATCACACTGTAATTGGGACCCAAATTTGTCTTTTGAATACCTATGCCCTATTCACACATACATGTCCTGAAGTCAAGGCAATAAATGTGATACCTAAAAATGAAAGTAGACGTAGTGTTGTCATTACTTACATCAGAAACAGTTGTGCGTAATCTCAGCACGTCTTTGCCTGCCCTCTGCTGCTCCGGTTCTGTCTGCTGGGTGAAGGGGTGGCAAGGGGTCATCATCCTCATCGGAGTCTGTCTCTTTGGGGTTGACTGGTATTCCTCTTGTTGCTACGATGTTGTGCAAAATTGCACATGTGGCCACGATCTTGCAGGTGGTTCCCGGACTGTATTGCAGTGCGCCTCCACTCTTATGCAGACATTGGAAACTACTCTTCAGCAGCCCGAAGGTCCTCTAAATCAAGCTTCGTGTCCTCCTCTGTGTCGCACTGTATCTCCATTCACTTGGAATGGCAGGATTCAGGTACGGTGTCAAGATGTAGGACCACACTGCATATGCACTGTCTCCTCAATGACAGGAGTGTAATATTAGTTTTTGTTATCTGTGACATCACATATACGTTAGCAACACTGTTCACTGTTACATTACCAAGGAGGTATCCTTCGACAAACTCCCCAGCAAGAAGTCTTGTGTTTATGATGTTGGAGGCATTGCATATGACCTGGATATTCATAGAATGTGTACTTTTCCTATTCCAATATACATACTCTTGCAGATGGTGGACAGATTGCTACATGTGTCCCATCAATGCAGCCAGTGACGTGTGGAAATTGGGCTTCCTGGTAGAAATCTAATTTTGTTTTTTGCAAATCCTGTGGGGTGTTGGTGAATTGTTTTGTGCAGATGAAGCTTTGTTAACATCACATTTAGGAATGCATTAAAGAAGGGTGAAAACGCACTTTGAAATACACCTCTAGCTGCTGCTATGACCCCTTGATAGCTTCCTGAGACTAAGAGGTGTAGGGAGCATAATACCTGCACATGAGTGGGTATGGCATTGGACCTGTGTGTGTGTCGCTGCAGTAGGGGTTGTAAATCACCTGTTAAGTCAAGTGTAATGGCTGAGTTCAACTTGTACTTGTCATAAATCTCCTCCTCTGTCTGATCAAATAGGTTAATGCGCAATCTGAAAATGTGCTCCTGTCTCCCCCTCCCTCTCCTCAAACCTGCCAGGATCCTCATCCTTCTTGCCATGACGTAGAGTGCAGCCATTGTTTGAAAAGGGCTGATGCATTGTGGGCCTCTTTATATAGGTTGCGCGTGTTTACCACCTGATTTCAATTTGTGATCAATTGCACATGCAAAAACCCATTTTGTGACTAATCGCAATTTGTGAATGCTTCATACAGTGTATTGCGAGTCGTCATTTGTGAATCGCAGACTGCGAAATCTCTTAAAAATGCACGTGAATGCCTTTCATACATCGTGAAAGGCGATTTTGCATTTGCAAACAGTGGAATTTACCGATTCGCAAATGCAAATTTGATACATCTGGCCCTTTGTGTGTTGTATCAGTCTGAAGACTGGTTCATTGCGTTAAACACCTGGGGTCTGATTCACAAAGGTAAACTTAAAACAAAAGTCTAAGTTTAGACCAAAAGTATAAACTTAGACCAAAAGTCTAAACTTACACCAAAAGTCTAACTTTACTATGATTAAAGTTAGACATTTGGTCTAAGTTTAGACTTTTGGTCTAAGTTTACCTTTGTGAATCTGGTGTTTGGTGCTGATATACTCATTGATGTGCAGGTCAGAATTTTAATCCTGGCAAGCCCCACTCAGACTCCCATCATTCTGTAGTCAGTAATTTAAGTACAATTGAATTTGGTAATAGCAATACCTGTTCTTATTACAGCTTAGAAATAGAATTTGTAGTAAGTGAGATGAACTATATAACAAATTATTAGACAGTGCTCTCTGGATGTCAAATGGAGTGTTTGAAAACACAAAAAAGAGAACTCATTTTATTATGGTCTCTTGTGTTCCCTTTTCCTTCAGTCTATCACTTCCAGTAACAGTGGTGGGACACTCTGTGAATCAAGGCTGATGCCAGCTGTGGTATTTTCACTGTAGGATGGTGTGAAGCAAAGAATGCCTCTTCCTGAAGAAATATGTAGGCTGTTGGGTCCTCCATCACTCTTCATATCTTCAGTGTATTGAGTAACTTTGTTTATCGAACACACGTCGACCTGCTTTATTTATTAATGCGTAGATGTTAAAAACCATTGCACACACTTGTAAACTGTTTTGTAACAAACATCATTCACAACAGCAAAAATATGTAAAACAAGTATAAGGGTAAAGAAGTATTGTGTAAAAACAGTTAATGATTTATTTCAATCATGTTAAGAAGGAAGAAACGTGGAGCGTTACATAAGAAAGATTTTTCAGATGAGTAATGTCACAATGACAGATTTAAAAGTAAGGGATTAATTAATAAAAACAGGCCATGAGTGATTTCTATCATAGCATAAGAGAATATATGTGGTGCATTTCAAATAAAGAATGTTTGTAGGGCAGTAATACCAAAATGATCACAGTTCATATGGTAATAAAAGGGAAGTATACAGGCCTTTTAGCGCTAGGCTGTCATTTCATGCAAGACACTGGGTATTAAAATGGTTCATGAAAACAGTTCATGAGTGTTAGAAATGGGGTCTCTAGTTGGCAGAGGTATACACCCTTGTCCATGTAGGGACCACAATCCTAGTCAGAGTAAGCCACACACAATCCAAATTGTCCTGTGCACACCCTCTAGTAGCTTGGCACTGAGCAGTCAGGCTTAACTTAGAAGGCAATGTGAAAATTATTTGTGCAATAAATCATACAGTAACACAGTGAAAACACCACAAAAATACACCACACAGGATTAGAAAAATAGTTATTATTTATTTGAATAAAATAAAGTAAAAACGACAAAGATTCAATAAGCACAACTTGAATATCACTTTTAGAAGGTTTAAAAGAGTATTAATCCTAAGAAATAAACAACTGCCTCTTTGTTACACATAGTACCTGATATGCGTCAAAAATAATGATGCACAATGACCACAGAGGAGGAGATGCTTGGAATAATAAGGTGGCGTGTTGATTTTTCGGACGCAGCACAGATGATGCATCGTTTCTTTCCACACTTCAAGGGGTTTGCGTTGTTTTTCGGCGTGCAGTCTTGGCTCCTCACTGCAATGTGGGGGATTTTGACATCCAGGGATGATGCAGGGAAAATTCTTGACGCACTGGAAGAAGGCAGGGGTGATGCATCGATCTAGTAGGCGATGCATCGAATTTTGCGCCGCAAGGCAGATGATGCGTCAAATTTCTACTCTGGAAGTAAGGCTGCGTCATTCTGGTCGGCTGTGAGGTGATTCCTCGGTTGCAAAATCTACTTGGAGATACAAAACGTGATAGATAAGTAATATATATCATGGCCGTTCCAGGTATTCAATAGCCAATCTTACTGTTAAGTTTGCAAGCTCAATAAAAATACCAAACACAAGCAACCAATGTGAGAACATTGATAGGGTTTCAACAATAATGATGGCCTGCCAGCGAACACAGCCATCAATATGCAATAACATACTGTCAGAACCCGTTTCAATACCACTTTCAGAGGGCCACAGGGACAAGCAGGGATTACTGGGACCAACCATGGGCCTTGTGGCCTGTTAATCCTGCTGTCCTGGGGCCCATGCTCTATGGATTACAAGTAACTGAGCCAAGAATGACCCCTCTCAGCATCTGAATCTCAGTGGTAGTGTGGGTTAAGCACTCTAAGGGCCTCATTATGAGTGTGGCAGTCCAAGGATGTTGACATTCGGTACTACCGGGTGGTCCGGCCGCCCAATTACAACCTTGGTGGAGGACAGTGCAAGACCCCCCTGCCCAGCACCATCAGAATGCGCACTGTCTGCATTGCGGGTGCAGGTGAGCCCCCTCTGTGCTACGAGATAGCACTCGGCTCCTTTAAGGGAGCCGCATGCTATCTCGTAGCACTGATCCTGCCGGTCTAACTGGGGGGAACACTATTGCAATGTTCCTACTGGTCAGACTGGTGGGAGCATTTTGATAGGGCGGGGTGCCACTGCCCTGGCAGTGGTGTCCACCCCATGAGTTTGGTGGTCCTGAGGTGAGACCGCCAAACCTGTAGTGAGGCCGTCAGTCTCTTCGAGGCAGAGGTAGGTGTGAGGCATAAACATACACACGACTCAAAGTAGAAATAGTAACTGGAATAAGGTAATTGTCCAGTCAAATACTGACTTTCATTACAAAAAGTACCATTTGAATATAAGCGCACAAAGCATAGAGAACATACTAAAAAATATCTACTCTCTTAAAATCAGCTTGCTAGTGTCGTACTAGGCAGTATAGCAGAATGCCTCTGCCCCTTTCTAGTAAGGCTGGTTATTCCCCATTCAGTAATGAAGGAGGCTTGGAGATGCAGCCCTCCTTAGTCCCAGTGCAACAAATTCTAGGATTGGCCTTAACTTCAGCGGTGCTAAATTTGTGCAAGCGGCTAACAAGCGTGTCGGACGCAAACCGTCTTACGCAACCCGATGGCAGCGCCACCACATGGTATACAGGGTTCGCTGACTGGCTCTGCACAAGATGATGTCTGTTACTTCACCATGGCCTGACCCGCAAGGCATTGGGGGGGCGGCTTACTGGCTCATAACTAGGCGGACCTTATTTCATAGTGGCCTCTACCTGACAAAAGGAGGTAGTCGATTTCTTCTGTTCAACAGCAATCCTTCACGGAGAGTGCATGACACCATAAGGTACACGGGGTCAGTAAAGGCAAATACATTTTAATCCAAAGGCAAGCCAAGTTTACTCAGTCGTTTTACCAGCATGGATGGTGACGTAACAGCAATCTCTCACCTGACATAATGAATCACAGCCATCTTAGGTCCACAAACTTTTGTATCTTTCTTCAACACTAGATGCAGCCATGAATTCTGAAATGGACCCACCTACAAAGTATAAATTACCAATTCCTGGGAGTAATCATGGGCAGGGCCACATCCTCCAAATTACCAAGCAAATCCAACCATGCTTCTGTAGCTATTTGTTGCTGAATTTCCTGGGCAGGCAATCCAGGGAGTAACTTCCTAATACCTGGACTTTTATTACTGCTATGCTAGACAGGAGCTTTGATCTTTGCACTCTGAGGTTGTTTAACATGCTCCGACAAACCTTGTGAAAATAGTGGTCTTTTAATGCTGGTTTCTTTAGTGTGATCTGGTTAGCGCCTCCTTGTGGAAATGGTACATGAATGGTTTATTTGTGCATGCTGGCAATTGAATATCTCTCTTGCAAGCCCTCCAATCAATGCCTGCGCTTTTGTTGTGAGGTGAAGGGCAGAGCTACCGAAGTGCTTTCGTCCCATCGAGGGGCTCTTGGGAAGGGACAAGTAGTCTAAAGCAAAATAAGAGAAAACTATTTTACCATGTGGGCTCATCGGGGGTGATCTAATTTTAGGAATATGCAATGCTCGCAGAATCACTCTACCCCCTTACCTGGTCTTTCCTACAGCAGTGTCTGCACATGGGGTTCTGTGAACACAGCTGGCCATGAGCCTCGGCCCCATCGGTAAAAATAGATACATAAAGTAATTGTAAAGCAGGATCCTCATGTTTTTGGCAGGGTCCTGACAACCCTGGTAGCCCTGGCTATTCTGACGAAGATACCTGCATTATGTGGACAGGTGTGCCACCCTGTCCCAATCTCCCACCAAGTGTATCTCTCCAAGTGACCATCACCTTCCCCAGTCCAACAAAGATACAGCACAGGTTTTTCTTTACTCGCAGAGGAGAGCACTAGAGTCTGATGGACACAGTCGGGCAGGTTTTGGGAAGCCTTGCTTGCTGGCAATAGTATTTGTAAGTTTTGGAGAGCAAAAGTGTTATCTGTACCATGGGTAGAGTCAAGATGCTCAGTGAAAAAAGTAGTGTCTATCACATCCCCGATTGTATGATGCATTTGTCTCCAATGTGGCCATAATGACTGGGAACGCCCACTGGAGAAGGAGCGCGTGAGGTGAGGACTACAAGCCCCAGCAAGCCTTTACCTCGCGGGAGGCGGTGATTGTGACTGCGCCGCAAACGCAGCATTATTTTAGGCTTGCTGGCCCTACGCTATTTAGAACTTGCCCGGGCAAGTGCCCAAGCAAATACTGTGGACATTCATTTTGGACATTTATCACTTGGGTTATGTAAAAACGTCTGTTCCCTGTGTGAAGTATGCAAGGGCCAATCTAAGATACATCTCAAAGTATTTACACCTCTTGGACCCCTCCACTTTTATTGTCCATGCAATGGAGAAACACAGATCTGCTCCATTGAAACCCACATCTGGTACCGCCATAGATGCTTATCTACAATGGGCTGCAGGAGCAAACAATAGACATTGAAACTGTGGAACAACATTTATCCCTGTCTTCCACCACAGGATCGGACCCTTCACAGACCCATTTTGGGCCAGTTTCAGCCAACAGAGGCCTTGACTCGCCACAACAAGTTGTTACCCCTGGTAATTCCAACTATGTTATTGGTCAATTATACTGTATACTGCCCATATCAGAGGAGTTGGTTCTGTTGATCCATGGATAATTTGGGCAATTTGGAGGGGGTACAATCCACTGCAGGTATAAAAGCACAAAAAAAGAATGGAGAGAAAAGAAAGAGTGCAGATGTGGTGGACAAATCAAAGACCATGCCCTGGCCCTCTGGTGTTGTCGTGCAGTATGATTCCTGGTTTGAACCCTGACTCTAGTAGTAAATCAAAAGAATCTGTGCCCGGTGTGCTTGATGAGATACGTAAAGGGTTGACTTCAAATGTCATGAGTATGTTGAGGACAATTTTGATCTAGAGAAAGTGGAAGAAGCACTAATGAACTTGCTAAATGTCCTGGTGGAACGTTATCCAGTAGTACTGCCAGGCAATAATTATGGTGGCTTGGGGAGTACTGTGGTCACTGTTGCTACCCCTTTAAGTCTATGTCCCACTCAGACGACCAAGGTTAGAACTGATAATCAAGCTATGTGTCCCGACACTGTATGTCACCACCACCCCCGGCACGATTTCTTTAGGGGGAGTATCATAGTGTACGAGGCAGCTGTCTAATTATGAGCGGAGGCAGAGGCAAAATAATAATGTGAACTATAACATGACTTAATTTACCCCCTGCATGTTGCCCATATGCAGAAATTATGACTGATGTTCCCCCATTGCTCTTAGGTGAGGTTGACTCCACAGACCAATTAAGGAAGAAGATTACAATCCAAGTTTATTTTTCCAATAGGGAGAGCTGATCTTATAATCATGATGAGAAGAGTTCGCTAGATTTGACCAAACCTTTTAACAGGGTCTGTGTTATTATAAATGCCAAAACCCTAGAGTTGCTGGGGAAATTGTATTTAAACCTCTAGCATTTAGCACGAATTCTGGGAATACAGTTGTTCTTCCCTTGGGGTATTTTTATTGACACTGCATCCATCTTGTAGAGAACGTGCCCCTATTCCACCTGCTCAATTCCAGTTGAATGATCATCAACCCGCAATCCTACATTTAATAGATTCACAGCCTTATGTGAGTTACAGGATGTAGATTGACAGAACATTAATGGGGTTCTACGCAGTCAGGCAGAAGAAGGCAACTACTTATAAGGCCCTCAATGTGTCAACAAGGGGCATACCGATTGAGCTGTAACTACCTGCGATCACAGTACTCAGTAATCTGACACAGTAGCATTTGGAACCACTAGTAAAATTGATGTACTCCTTTTGCCAGAATTAGAGAAACAACAAGCATTTGCAATACAATAGGTTCTTGAGTTTGAGCTATTGTGGTTGTAAATTCATAGCTGGGCTTTTCTTAACACATAAATTGGTCAACCCTGCCTCATAATTTCATCTTTTCCTGCCATGTAGGAAAATACACCAGTAATTAGAGTTGAGTGAGGTCCATAGGACTCTGGGCCCCGCTCCCACTGAACCTGTTGCGCCATTGATAACTAGGCCTCAGGAGAGAAAGCAGATGGGGCAGAAAAAGAGAAGTGAAAGGAAGAAAACAGACAAAAGGAAGAAAGAGAAGGGGATCACAAAGAAATAAAAGAAAGAAGGGAAAGAAAGAGAAAATGAACCAAGAGAAGAAATAGAAGAAACCAAGAGAAGAAATAGAGCAAACGTGTGAGACAACAGAAGAAAGTTAAGGAAGCTAGTGAACAAAAGATAAAGAGGGAAAAACAATGAAAGAAGTGTGAAAAGAAAGAGAAAAATGAACATTAGAGGAAAAAAGAGAGATGGTGAGAGAAACAAGCAGCGAAAGAACCAGGGCATGTATATACTGACGCATTTCCTACAGACACAGAATAGGAAAACCACTTTGACACTTCGGGTCCAGACAAGTAAATTGTGGCTTCCTCATACAGGCGGGAAAAAGAGGGATTTATAGCACAACTTGAATTGACAGATAAAGATAAGAAAAACACCAGAGAAAGGAAGGAAGAACTAATAAAAGTGAAAAGACGCATACCAAGTCAAAGAAAAAAGCAAATAAAAAGAGAACGAATGAAGGAAAAAGAAAAAAATAGTGAAAGAATGAACGCCTGACGAATCAAGAGAGAGGAACGAAACAAGGAAAGAAATAACCAGGTTTTTGCAAGTTTGAGGAGTTAGCAGGAGAGCAAAACTGTTAACATGTGGATTTTAAGAGCTGGAAAGAGAAAAGTGAGGAAGAAAGAAAACATTGAGAGTAAACAGAGTAAAGGAAAAAATAGAGTGAGATAGGTGAAACAGACCCTCCCAAATAAAGATGGCAGCTAAGAATAGATGTAATTGGCTCCCCCACATCCTCAAACAGAAGCCATAGTGTGAAACAGCAGGGAGCACTGCAGAACAGCAGGAGGTGCATTAGCAGAGTTAGATATGAACCCCAATACAGCAATATTGGGGCACTTCAGATCCGGATTGCGGAATAGACAGAGCTGTGTCCCGGTCCAGTGCTGGAATAACAGAAAGGCAGCGGGTGAGGAATGAGAAACGGAGCGCCGGGTAATTCCTGGTATTGGAGTAATGGGGCGCTGCAGGTTAGGGTTGAGGTGCACTGACAGAGTTGTATGCGGGCTGCAGACCTGGAACAGTAACAGGCACATAAGGTCAGAAGTGGGGCATGTAAATGGAGCTATGTATGGAACCTAGTATTGGCGTGCCAGTGTTGCTGAGTGTTAGCCTGGAGGTGCCCTGGGGAAGCTGCGAGTGGGGCCCAGTATGGGAATGGCATTGCCTCTGAACCACAGATGCGAGGAGTCCTGAAGGGCGTGTGTGTGAGCCTTAGTACTGAGAAGAAATGTGCACTGAATGTTAGAATTGATTGATTATAGCAAAGCTGTGGTGGTTCCCATCAACAGTGGCTTTGGATGTTAGACTTGAGGTGCACTGTCTGAGCTGTGTTTTGGTCCTTTGGGTCAAGAACTGTCTTGGCAGTGGGAATGAATATTAGAATTGAGCTGCTGTAATGGAACTGTATGTGAGCGGGGTCCCAGCATAGGAAAGGAAGTGACCTTGTCAGGGTAGAACTGAGGTGCACTGATGGAGCTGTGCCCGAGGTCCTAGTACTGGAACAGCAGAGTTACTGACTGTAAGAACTGAGGTGCTCTGTCAGACTGTGTGTGGGGGGTTCCTGGCACTGGCACTGCAGAGGGCTTGGAGTGTGTGAACTCAAGTGCAATGATGGAGCAGCGCTCAATGTCCCAGTACTGGAGCAGCAGAGTGTACTGACCGCAAGAACTGAGGTGCTCTGGCCGACAGCATGTGTGGGGTTCCTGGCACTGGCATGGTTGAGAGCTTGGAGTGTTTAAACTGAGGTGCACTGATGGAGCTGCGCCCAAGGGCCCAGTACTGGAGCAGCAGAGTGTACTGACTGCAAGAACTGAGGTGCTCTGGCAGACAGCATGTGTGCGGTTCCTGGCACTGGCATGTCTGAGAGCATGGAGTGTTTGAACTGCGGTGCACTGATAGAGCTGCGCGCGAGGGCCCAGTACTGGAGCAGCAGAGTGCATTGACTGCAAGAACGGAGGTGCTCTGGCAGTCAGTGTGTGTGGGATTCCTAGCACTGGCACGGCTGAGAGCTTGGAGTGTGTGAACTGCAGTGCACTGATGGAGCTGCACCCGAGGTCCCGGTACTGGAGCAGCAGAGTGTACTGACGACAAGAACTGAGGTGCTCTGGCAGACGGCGTGTGTGAGATTCCTGGCACGGTTGAGGGCTTAGAGTCTGTGGACTGTGGTGCACTGATGGACCTCCGCCCGAGGTCCCAGTACTGCAGCAGCAGAGTGTACTGACTGCAAGAACGGAGGTGCTCTGGCTGACAGCATGTGTGGGGTTCCTGGCACTGGCATGGTTGAGAGCTTGGAGTGTTTGAACTAAGGTGTACTGATGGAGCTGCGCCTGAGGGCCCAGTACTGGAGCAGCAGAGTGTACTGACTGCAAGAACTGAGGAGCTCTGGCAGACAGCATGTGTGCGGTTCCTAGCACCGCCATGGCTGAGGGCTTGGAGTGTGTGAACTGCGGTGCACTGATGAACCTCCGCCCGAGGTCCCAGTACTGCAGCAGCAGAGTGTACTGACTGCAAGAACGGAGGTGCTCTGGCTGACAGCATGTGTGGGGTTCCTGGCACTGGCATGGTTGAGAGCTTGGAGTGTTTGAACTAAGGTGTACTGATGGAGCTGCGCCCGAGGGCCCAGTACTGGAGCAGCAGAGTGTACTGACTGCAAGAACTGAGGTGCTCTGGCAGACAGCATGTGTGCGGTTCCTAGCACTGCCATGGCTGAGTGCTTGGAGTGTGTGAACTGCGGTGCACTGATGGAGCTGCGCCCGAGGTCCCAGTACTGGAGCAGCAGAGTGTACTAACTGCAAGAACTGAGGTGCTCTGGCAGACAGCATGTGTGCGGTTCCTGACACTGGCACGTCTGAGGGCCTGGAGTGTCTGAACTGAGGTGCATTGATAGCCTGCGAGTGGGATCCCAGCATGAAGCAGAAGTAGGCACTGTCTCTAAGGATTTTGGAGCCCTGGTAGAGCTGGGTGCTTAGACTATAAGAAATTACAAGCGATCCTCCACCCTTGCTCTCAGCACACAGGCAGGCACGCTTGGTAAAGAAAATCCAGGCCAAGGAAGGGCGGGAGCCAGGCAGCTAAGAGAGGGTGCAGAGAGCCCACAAAGACCAAATGTGACCAAGATAACAGCCTGATATTTACCTTATTTACAGCTAAGCTCAAAGGAAGAATGCTCTGCAGATGAAAAGGGAAGCTTCCCTGGGCAAGAGCAGGAAACAACATTTAAAAAAGTCCCCTACTGACCAGATAAATAGGACAAAGCGAAATTATACCATAGTTGGTCCCTGCTCCCACACAGTAGAAGGAGGTACATAGAGGCATAACTGACCACTAGCAAGCAAAGATTTTTAAATGGCACCGAAACTAACAAATGAAATAGCCGGAAGCCCACAGAAGTATACTTAAAAGTATACAAGAGGTCGTACATTTATGCTCGACCTAAAAAAGGGCGTTTTCTTTTACATCATGGAATATATTTGGGTTCAAAAATAAGTTTGATGCTCCCAAATGGGTTCATATTACTAGAGTTTTGCATATTCTCTGTCAACAGCCAACATGGGATGTAACTCCCTCCCATGTTAAAGGCTTCTTTACTATCTTTTCACCCACAGATCCCTCATTGTCAGGTCGTCCACAGGGTGGACAGCAATCTTAATTTCTAATTTGTCAACAATGATTGTTAAGAGGTCCTATGGTGCAGGCAAAGTTCAGATCCCCTCGTTTATTGGCAGGAGGAGCTAGTACGATCAATGATCACTTCTTAGTTTCATTTCCACTATGGAATGTTGTTATGGACTACAGAATTGTAGAGACTGTTGTAAATGATCACAACCCACTAGTCGTCACTATATTAACAAATTTAGGAGAGCAGAGAATTGGAACAATTTTGCTAATAGAGCTGTTATAAGGCTGAATGACGTCCGGTTTAAATGGACGGGAATAGATCCGTCAGTAATACTTCAGAAGTTGCTAAGAATGAACAAAGTCGAATTTATGTATTGCCTAGGTGATAATGTTGATCACACAACATTGATCTGCATGTTTGAAGCCATTACTAGGCCACTTAATACCCTTGTGACCTGGAAGCCCAAATCTCGGCCTCTAATAAAGCAAGACTAGTTTGATCGCTCATGTATCCAGTCGCCAAATTAATGCAATCAGCACTGCATAACTCCCCACAAGATCATATTGCCATCAAGCAACTTAGAAAGGTCTATAAAATGGCCTTAACAATAGGAAGAGGGTACTTAGGGAAGAAGCTTGCGCTAACTTAGCCCAAGCAGCAGCAACTGATGATGCTGTCTTGTTTTGGAATACGGTAAATGCCCCATTCCTAAAAGATGATGCAGCCCCAGTGCTCATCTCGCTTGTTCCATCTAAAGTGTGGGTTGAGTACTATTGCAATATTTTTGGTTCTTTAGTGGGCAATATAAATGAGATAGGTAGGCTTAAAGAGAGCAAACCCCTCGATATATCTCTGGAGGACTCTAGACTGCAGCACAGGGTGTAAAGCACCTGGGCCAGATTGTGTCCCGGTTAATACCTTTAAGGCTCTGGGAGAACTCAGATGCCTCATTCTGGCCTGTGTTTTTAACGCAGCTGTAGAGTATATGATCCCCCTCTAGTTGGGCTGATTCAATCATAGTCCCCATCTTTAAGAACGGGGGCCAGATCGGACCCTAAGTGCTATTGTCCAATTTCTTTATTGACCTCTTCAGCTAAATTGATGGGGAGAGTCCTTCTACAAAGACTAGAGCAGTGGACTGCTGATAATTCTATTTTGACTGAAGTTCAGTATGGCTTTAAGAAAGGGGTTGGGATTGTAGAACAGTGCATCAATTTTGGAGTTACTAATTATGAAATATATAAAGGCCAAGTCCGGCTCACTCTATTTATGTTTTGACAATCTTAGCAGTGCCTTTGATTTCGTGGACCATTCAATTCTATGGCAAACTCTACTCTTGCTAGGGGCATCTGAGAATATTGTAGCTTCATGGCCACCTTATTTAAAAAAGATGACCGCCAAGGTACGTTTTGGCCCAAACAGGGAATGCACTTGTCGTAACTGGACTCTCGCTCCTAGGCGAGACTGCTGGTTTAGGGATACAGATCTTATAGGACACCTGATGCACGTAGGTTCCCAAACAATAGATAAGGAGGCATGCGTGGGGCGGCAATTGTATAAACAATTCCCTCCAAAAGTACATTATGTTCCTGTCACACGTAAGTGGGTAAAGGGACATGATGTGAATACTTATTTATGTTTTGACAATCTTAGCAGGGCCTTTAATTTCATGGACAATTCAATTATATGGCAAACTCTACTCTTGCTAGGGGCATCTGAGAATATTGTAGCTTCCTGGCCACCTTATTTAAAAAAGCTGACTGCCAAGGTACGTTTTGGCCCAAACAGGGAATGCACTTGTCGTAATTGGACTCTCGCTCCTAGGCGAGACTGCTGGTTTAGGGATGACAGTACTTTTGTTTGTATGCAACTAGGCCAATCCTACAACAAGTCACAACTGTCAGCCCAACCCTCCCGGCTCACAAGCACAACCTCACCATATACTCAAACAGTAAAAGGTGAGTTCTGACAGTCTTTACGCATGGACTCTAGAGTGCGACATCTCAGGGGAGTTGTGGTGGAATGGAGATTACCCCTTTCTCATATGAACAACAAGTCTCAGTCACACACAGGCAATAAAGGAGATGCAGTAAAGTTTTCAATAGGTTTATTAACAAAACTGCAATCTACTGTAAAATGCATGTGTTGCAATGATTAGGGAAATGAAAAATGCAAGAAGCAGAATGGTGAACATGAGAGTCGTGAATACAAAGACCCCCACCATACTGCAATAACATGAAATGTAAAATATCCCTAAAACCCTAGCATTGAGAACCTAGTCTCTAATCTAAAGAGAGCTAGGTGTGATAAACCTAATCTGCCAGTGCCATGACCAGGAGAAGCGTCCCTCAACCCTTGTTACCTTGGAATGAGGTCTCTAGATTAGACTCCATGGTGACACGAAGGCTGGGTCTGCATCAAGGCGACGTGCAGCAGAGATGGCACCAATAGCATCTGGTAGGAATCCAACTGATAACCTTGTCTGCATGAGATGGATACAGATCTTATAGGACACCTGACGCATGTAGGTTCCCAAACAATAGATAAGGAGGCATGCGTGGGGCGGCAATTATATAAACAATTCCCTCCAAAAGTACATTATGTTCCTGTCACACGTAACTGGGTAAAGAGACATGATGTGAATACTTATGTTACTCACTTAACTTTGATGCTGATAGTGACACTTTTTATAGAGTGGCACTGATAACGTAAAATCAAAACATTTCACTAACTATAAACATAGCAGCCATTTTGAAAGAAATAATTAAATAGATAGGCTAAGACAGAGCAAGCTAAGTAGGTTAAAAGTCACTAGGTGACTAGGCACAGGCCTGCAAGCCAGAAGGATAAGCTAAACTGCTGATTCCCATTAAAACTAAATAGGATCCACTGCCCCCCCCCATTGCCGGAACAAAGATGATGCCACAGTGATGATGCCAGAGAAGGTGTATGAGTCCAAGCTAAAATGCTCTGAGCTAAAAGCAAGTTAGAATCTTATTAAAAACTAGTTAAAACAGCTTAAACACATAAAGAGATAGAGATGTCGACCATGACAAGCACAGCAGACCAAAGCCAATCTTATCAATCAGGCAATTTGGCATAATACTTTTGAAACTTTGGAATAAAGCCAATGGTCAAATCAGTTAACAGGAGTCATGATCTTGAAGAATGTCTCCGAATTCAACAAAAGGAAGTGCATCCAGGAATGACTCGACATCGTCAGATGTCAGATCGATGAACGATTGGCAGACGGGGCCACGGAGCATGAGTGCGCAGCAGTCTCAAGCGCAGGATCACCCGCGAAGGCAGTATCATCCAAAGTGCCTGAAGGAGCCAGATAGCTAGTAAGGGGTGGCTCATGGAGGGCCTCGGGATTCAGCCTGTCTCATGAGGCACGATTGTAAATGGACCCTCATCTGGAACACAAGCAGCTCTTGGTCCACAGGAAGCACTGGAGGAACAGCAAGGCACACTGCAGGTATACAAATCCAAAGAAGTACCAGGTGCAATGGAAGACAGGTTGCACACACCATAGGACTGGTAGGAATGACAATGACCAATCATGCTCCAATTGTTTCAGCAACAGAGCACCAAAGAACTGCACCATGTGATCACAGCAAAGCTGGGCTGGTGGCAGGAGCTCCATCATTCCACTTAGCTGAGAAGGCACAACCACTGCATATCGGGAACAACAGCAGCAGTATCCCGCCAATCGATGCCAAAGTCACCGGAAAGTCGCAAACACACTTGAAAAGAGTGACCAGACTGCCAATGGAATGACTCCAAAGACAGTCTGGAAGATGGAAACAAATCCCTGACCCAACAACCTTAAACAAGTGTACAATCCCCGTAATGCTCGAGGCATTAAATAGTCTAGAAACCATCTCTCCAAAGACCTTGAGGAAGTTGGTATTTAATAGGGATTGTATCTCGGCTGAAGATCTTGCTTTCTGGAGAGCAAACGTCTTTGTAGCCGTTGTGAATCCAACTTGTTTGTGGAACAGTAGCACCTTTAGTCTGCTCAGTTTGTCATAATTTACATTAGTAGTATCACTGTGAGGCCACATTTCTGCTACTCTTATCTCTTGTGTGGGGGAATAAAACATGACCGCAACATGTTACAATCTTATAGACTGAAATTGCATAGGTAACACCTGGTCTCATACCGCTACAGCTCTGTTCGTTCATAACCACATAACTTCCATTCAAAAGTATACAAAATGCTCGATGAATCAAAGGGACAGGAGTACCCTTTAGAAAACAGGCCTAGTTTGTGACCCCGGCTTTGCAAAGGCCATGAAGGAACACCTTTTTGCAAATCATCGAATCACTAACAGTAGTCTCACATTTGCTTCCTCTGAGAAAGACCTGTTTTCGCCATTCAGACATTTGTATTCAAAGGGCAACTCCCACTCTTCTTTAATATAGCTATCTCCTAGCCGCTCATATCTGCCCACAGCATTTCATAAAACGAAAGTTGAAAATGGGCAGATTTACAATGTCATGTACGAGCCAAACTTTGATGGACTTTCAGCAACCATGAAAGGCAGCTTTTCTAACTTTCTACATGAAGCATGGTGAAACACACCTCCCTTTTAGCCATCATCTGTTGGTCCCTGGATAAATTAAAAGCAGCAAATAGGTCACTACTGTTAATGTACTTCCATGGAATGCAGCCATCTTTCGGAATTTGTAAAGTCCAACCTAACTGCATGATGGAACGCAGCTGATTTGGTCCATGATGCAGAAGGGACATGTCATTCTGAACTATGTCAATCGCAGATGACACTATGTTATTAAGGGTGTTTATTCTGTTGGACAGAGTATTCATGCCATTATCGACAACAGCTAAAGCATTTTCCAAATGTTCTTTATCAATCAGACTTAAACATGCAGCTGCTTCTATTTGCAAAAGCTTCTAGATCTCATTGTATGTGGTATACAGGAATCTCTTAGAGCGGGGCTTTCTGGGAACCAGTAAGAAATCCTGGAAGTCCATTTCCTCTGAAAGAAGATGAAGATGTCCCTTAACTGCTGCTAAGGTGTTCGTCTGTAACCATTGTTGGCACAGTTTACCCACGCTGTATGTGGTAACTATACCCGAGTGTTGACCAGAGACAAAGTGAGGGTCCAGCCGCTAATCTCGAATCCCCCACCCATTCTGAGGAAATAACAAAATGCGCCTCACACCCATTTGTGTCCATTGGCCATAATAACCACCTGCCGGGACTGGAAAGTGACGAGTTATAGTTACCAGCCTGAACATTTGCATCTAATTCTTCCTCATGACATTTAGGAGGATTGCCAATTGGTACATTTGGCCGGTGTGGGGATACTAGGTGCATACATTTTCTTCATTTTTGCTAACTCTAGGCAGGATGTCTGCTGAACTGTGTCATTTCAAAATATAATTTGAACAGGAATAAGGCATGCTCTAAACAAAGCCTCCCTACTCTGAATCTACCAATCTTGTGTTCCCCATACACTTTTAACATCTATAGTGTTTTTTCAGTATTCGTATCCTTCAACTGCAAGTCAGGAAACAAAGAAATATGAATAGATCAATTTAGTGTTTATTAGCAAAATCTTTCTGATTTTAGAAGGTGGTAACTTGAAGTAGTAGGACTCTGTATTTGTAATGTCATACCCAGAAAGTATGCAAATTTATCTAAATAATGCTTTGGGTTCCCACAGGTGGAGTTGAACAGTGATCCCACTATGTGTAATTAAATACTGATCCATGTCTTGTTGCTCAGTGCAGGGAGTAAAGTCCCCAATTATTGTAACAGAACATTTCCCAATTATTCTTTGTTAGTGTACTCATCATCACTTTCAAATACAGTGTAGTCTTGCAGCTCAGCAAGCATTGAATCAACTGTTTGAACATCCCAGTCAACAGAAACAACACCAGGTGTAATTACATCAGTCATTGAAATTTTGAAAACATATGGAATTTGTATAACCTCAGTAGGCCCATATATATATATCAAAGAGAACATTATCCCACACAGTCCCATCTGGAAGCGGTACTGCTGAATGTTCACAAAGGACAGGTCTCTTCGGACTTTATGTGAGGAAAGATGAGGAATTTGGAACTTCATCCACTGGCTCAACAAAAGAGCATTCAGGAAGATAATGATAATTTACCTAGAGACAGAAAACGGTCTTGAAACCAATCTATACCAGAAAGGCAAACTATGTCAGAAATATCCACTGATAATTCCATGGATACACTAAATAGTTATTTTTAAGCCATATGTACAGTTTAAGTGTCTTTGAACCTGTTTCAGTTGTAGGTGCAGATAAAGTTGAAGAAAAGTCAACAAGGGCGATGAAGTAACCAGAAACAGTCTCTGCAAACACAGGAGGCAGTGCATTACTCGTGGATAGATCCATTTCGCGTGGAAGTTCATAATAGACAGTGTTGCATGTTTGTGTTGAGTTGGAGTAAAAGACACCCACATCTTGGATAGTTGTTGGTGAAGTGGTAATAGGAATCAGCAAAAGTTCATTGTCTGCCCTCCTCATGCTCAAGGAGGCATTTGTAGCATTGTTGTACATGCCGGTGTAGTCAGAAGAGTTGTTGTTTCTTCTTTGAAGAGATATGTCCTGTTGGGTAGAGAGAGGGGACCGGGAACTACCCAAGGGACCTCTGGGTCTACTGTGCAGGATCGGCCACATGGGGAAATGTGATGTTGTTGATGGAGGCAAATCTGTTGCCTTTGGGATCTTGCAGCGGTGGTAAGATGATAGTTCTGGTGCCTTGTATTTCCAGGACAAAACCAGTGCTCTGTAGGATGGACCAAATTTCTTTTTCACAGCAATCTTCTCTCAAACCAGATCCCTAACTTTAGGAATCCAGCCTGTAGAAGTTGTTGGCAAATCCCTTATTCCTAAGGTGGCAGCACTGGCGGATGAATTATCACGAAATTGCTAAGTTCCTGTAAAACAGTTAAACGTTCATTTATGTCAAAATGTTTGTCTACTGTCACCATACCAGGGCCCTCTAGATCTGGGACATACATAGGTATCCCAAAGAGGACCTCGTAAGGATTGCGCCCTCCCAAGGACTGTCTTGGCAGATTATTCAGAGCTCTCTGGACCCCATATAGGAGATGAGGCCAACTGCGGACTGGACTTAATATTCTAATTGTTAACGACTGCTTTAGATCTTGATTCCTTCTCTCCATGACCAAATTACCCTCAGGATGGTAGGGTGCGGAGAAATGGAGTTCAACACCCATTGTCCTCATGGTGTCCCTAAATGCCATAAAGGCAAAGGCAGGGCCCTTGTCCAAATGGAATACTGCAACTGCATTTGTACCGATAAATATCTGCAAGTCTTTCCTGATAGTTCAAGCATCAGCCGACAGCTGCAGCCATACCCAAAGGAATCTAGAACAAGAATCCACAGCAACTACAATATATTTGTATGCACCATCAGGTTATAAGGGACCACAATGGTCCAGGTGCATACATTGTAGTGGCCTACTGGACACTAAGAGGTATATCTGCAGTGGGCGTGTAGGAGACTGGCCTGGCTTATAGTGGGTACCTTGTGGTACTTACACCTTGTGCCAGGTCCAGTTATCCCTTATTAGTAGATTAGTAGTGTTCTAGCAGCTTAGGCTGATAGAGGTAGCTATAGCAGAGCAGCTTAGGCTGAACAAGGAGACATGCAAAGCTCCTACTATACCACTTATATCATATAGTACTATATCATAAGAAACACAATACTCAGAGTTACTAAAAATAAAGGTACTTTATTTTAGTGACAATATGCCAAAAGTATCTCAGAGGATATACTCCCTTAGGAGGTAAGTAAAATACACAAAATATACAAACAACCCAAAAATCAGGTAAGTAAAACACTTAGAAAAGTAGTGCAAATACTGTAGAACACAATAGAATGCAATAGGAGACAAAAGGCCTGGGGCAACACAAACCATATACTCCAAAAGTGGAATGCAAACCACGAATGGACCCCAGGCCTATTGTAGTGTGTAGAGGGTCGCTGGGAGTGTAAGAAAACACTAATGGTGTCCAAGATATCCCAACCCAAGACCCTGAAAAGTAGGAGTAAAGTTACCCTACTACCGAAGAAAGACAGTAAAGTCGAGATAGGGGATTCTGCAAAGACAACCACTGACTGTAAAGCACTGAAGACGGATTCCTGGACCTGAGGACCTGCAAAGGAAGGGGACCAAGTCCAAGAATCACGCAAGTGTCCAGGGGGGGGCAGGAGCCCACTAAACCCCGGATGAAGGTGCAAAAGGGTTGCCTCCGGTTGGAAGAAGCTGAAGATTCTGCAACAACGGAAGGTGCCAGGAACTTCTCCTTTGGTCAGATGTCCCACGGCGTGCTGGAGGATGCAGAGTTGTTTCCACACAGAAAGACCGCAAACAAGCCTTGCTAGCTGCAAGAGTCGCGGTTGATGATTTTGGGTGCTGCCAGGGTCCAGGAAGGACCAGGAGGTCGCCCCTTGGAGGAGGAGACAGAGGGGGCGCTCAGCAACACAAAGGGCCCACGCGGAAGCAGGCAGCACCCGCAGAAGCACCTGAACAGGCATTCAGGAAATCTGAGCATGGCGTTCTTCTCAGCACAAAAAAAGAGGGTCCCACGAAGTCGGAGGTCAACTCAGCGAGTTGGGCAATGCAGGCAGAGTGCTGGGGACATGGGCTGTGCTGTGCATGAAGGAAGTCTTGCAGAAGTGCACAGAAGCCCTAGCAGCTGCAGATCACGCAGTTCACATGATTACTGTATGGCGTGGGAAGGCAAGGACTTACTTCAACAAAATTTGTACACAAGGACCAATGGACTGTCGGGGTCACTTGGATCCAGCTCCTTTGTTCCAGGGACCATGCTCATCAAGATGAGAGGGGACCCAGAGGACCGGTGATGCAGAAGTTTGGTGCCTGCGTTAGCAGGGGGAAAATTCTGTCGACCCACTGGAGATTTCTTCTTGGCTTCCACTGCAGGGTGAAGGCAGAAAGCCCTCAGAGCATGTACCACCAGGGAACAGTCGAGAAATCCATCAGGATTAGGCGCTACAATGTTGCTGGTAGTCTTCGTGCTACTTTGTTGCAGTTTTGCAGGTGTCCTGGAGCAGTCAGCAGTCGATACTTGGCAGAAGTCGAAGGGAGAAGTGCAGAGGAACTCTGGTGAGCTCTTGCATTTGTTATCTGAAGAGAAACCCACAGGAGAGACCCTAAATAGCCCTCAGAGGAGGATTGGCTACCTAACCAGGTAAGAGCCTATCAGGAGGGGTCTCTGACATCATCTTTTGGCACTGGCCACTCAGAGGTCTCCATTGTGCTCTCACACCTCTGCATTCAAGATGGCAGTGGTCTGGGACACACTGGAGGAGCTCTGGGAACCACCCCTGGGGTGGTGATGGACATGGGGAGTGGTCACTCCCCTTTCCTTTGTCCAGTTTTGCACCAGAGCAGGGGCTGAGGGATCCCTGAACCGGTGTAGACTAGTTTATGCAAGGAGGGCACCATCTGTGCCCTTCAAAGCATTTCCAGAGGCCAGGAGAGGCTACTCCTCTCAGGACCTTAACACCTATTTCCAAAGGGAGAGGGTGTAACATCCTCTCTGAGGAAATCCTTTGTTCTGTCTTCCTGGGACTGGGTTGCCTAGGCCCCAGGGGGGCAGAAACCTGTCTGAGGGTTGTCAGCAGCGGTATCTGCAGAGAAAACCCCAGGGAGCTAGTTTGGCAGTACCCAGGGTCCATGCTGGAGCCCCAGCGATACATGGAATTGTTCCCGCAATACCAGAATGGTATTGGGGTGACAATTCCATGATCCTAGACATGTTACATGGCCATGTTAGAAGTTAGGAGTTACCATTGTGAAGCTACACATAGCTACACATAGGTATTGACCTATATGTAGTCCACGCGTATAATGGTGTACCCCCACTCACAAAGTCCGGGGAATTTGCCCTGAACAATGTGGGGGCACCTAGGCTAGTGTCAGGGTGCCCTCACATACCTGCTGGCAAATGTCACAGCAAAGAACATGTTGCTTGGTCTGTTTGTATAGACCCGTCCACCAGAAGCATTTCTGTAAGAGTGATATTGTGGCCCCTTTGAGTCTCTGAACCCGTTCAGCCACCAAAGATTGAGATAATCATTGTAAGACTCGACACAGTAGTAAGAATCTCACACTATCAATGTAAGGTGTCTTGGACCCTTATGTTCCAATGCCAGGATGAGGGCTTTGAGTTCAGTCAATTGTGCTGTGCAATCCCCTAGGATCTGCGTGTAGGAATTGTGAGGGTGGGATACACCATTGTTCATCACTCCACTCACAGCTGTGCAAGCGCCTGAGTATTGATGTTTTGTACCTACAGCTGATTGTGCTGAACCATCAGTGTAAGACAGTGTTGTATCTGTCAAGTGGCATGTTAAGAAGTGTGGGGTACTCCTGTTCATATTGGACAGATTCTTGTGTTTGAAGTTTTGGATCACAGATGTAATCAACATCAGTGGCAGTCAGGGAGGTTCCCCACTGGACCCAGCGTGGATGTAATGCTTTAGCATTCTTAATGCTTACTTTGGTGACAGCCTCGAAGGCAAGTGGTTTCTCCTTGATGACGGCCATCTGTACAGCAGTCAGAATTTGTTCTGTGGATGCAAAGCATTGTTCTTCATTGGAGTATAAATGTGATTTATATGCCATGGGCACCATGTCGCCTTCGTTAAAGGTGACATAAGTGAACCCAATGGCATCAGCAATTATTCTAATGACCAAATTTGTTTTGTTATCACAGGTGTGCAACTGTTTTGCTTCTAGCATGCCTTGCTGCAATCCTCGAAGGATGCGGGTGTGTTCAGTTGTCCAGTGTCTACTTGAGAAATATGGGCTTATTAAATCACAGAGTGGCTTGTTGTGTTGTGCATAGTCAGGAATGTAAGTTCTGCCAAAGTTGAAGAAACCAAGTAAAAACTGCAGTTTCTTGATAGTATTTGGTGGCTGGAGTTGAGCACATTTTTCTAGAAAGTGCGGAGCCAGGCTCTTGCCCTCATTTGATAGCTCGTACAACAAATATACTGCAAAAGGCTATTTTAGTGTTCCTGTTTTAGTGTTCATATAGCCAATAGTTGCAAATCCTAGAATGATCTGATCGACCCTGGCAAGATGAATGTTGAGGTCATCATCTGTGAGAAAGATATCATCCACATAGAACAACGCCGCGGGGCCAATATCATGCAATATTGATGAAACTTAGGCTGAAAAAACCCTTGGCTGTTCTTGTAGCTTTGGGGCAAAGGGCAGAAGTGTTTTTTAGCCAAATGACAATGCACTCAGGTCCGGACTTCCATGTGCTAAGCTCTCGCATAAGAAACTGTTGGAAATACCCAAGGCTGTTTCGTATTTTTTACACAATATGTTGTTAATTGGTGCAGTGGGTGTGAATTTTGTATTGCATGTGCGCGTCTGTGACTGTTTAAGTGTCTGTAATTTAAGACTATTCTATATGAATGGTTGGGTTTTGCAACAAGGAATAACGGGGTTTTCATTGCAGAGACGCAGGGCTCTATTATTCCCTGGTACTCAAGCTGAGTGAGGATCTCCCTCACTGGAGCTTCAGCCTCATGTTTAACAGGATATTGAGGCTGGGGTGTCGACATGATAGTATTACATGGTAGGGGTAATCTCTATCCCACCCTACATGGTTGTGATATAGCACGGGTGCCTGAGCCTAAGCCCAATTTACAGTGTAGGCTTGTTTGACTACCTCTGGAACAAAATGACATCTTCCCCATGTGGGAGCTTATGGATGTGCTCAGGTGGCCAGTCACTTTCGGCCAATAGTATGTCACAACTAAGTTCGTCCCAGAATATTGCACTAATGATGCGCTCTATGTCTCCCTCAGTTTGGATATTTAAAACATAAACCCTGTTGGGAGGGAGAACGCGCCAGTCCGGCGTCTCGACTGCAATAAAGTTGTTAGTTACTGTTGCATCCAGATGATCTTTCAGACTCTGGCGACATATCCCTGCTTCTGCCGCGCTATCCAGCAGGGTCACTGCCCACATCTTGTTCTTCAGCAATGTTGTCAAGTTTGCTGGAATGTTTAATTGAAATCGCTGCCACCTTTTTCTTTTTAAATTGTGGCTTTTGTTGTGGGAAACTTGTCTTCCTTCTTTTCTGAAGACCACAGTCTTTCTTCTGTTTCATATGGTCAGGATGTTGCTCTAACCGGCCCATTCTCTCGCCACGTCTATCCGGTGCCTCCTGAAACGGACAAGAGGAATGTGAATCAATATACCTGTCAGGAGCTTATATATTTTCTTTATTTCTGAGGTTATATCTCTTTTTGGAGTTCTCCACGTGTGTAGAGTTTTCTCTCCGACTTCACCTGTCTTTATTTGTTTTTTGTTTATCCCAGCGCTTTTCAGAACACTCCTGTGCTTGTTTGGTACCTTCCTTAGGGGTGGCACTTTGAACTTTTTCAGCTGGGCTCCTAAACTATCCAGTCATAAACTAGTATAGGCTGTAGGAAAGTGGCTTCTTTCTAGCATGGTTAACCCCACTTTTGGCCTGTTTGTCAGTGTGTTTGACTGTCTACTGGGATCCAGCTAATCAGTAGTTACGCTCTCTCCCTTAAATTATGGTTGTAGGATACTGGTAATCCAGTATTTAACCCACAATTGGCATACTGGTGCCCCCTTATAGGTCCCTAGTATATGGTACCTAAGTACACAAGGCATTGGGGTTACAGGAGATCCCTATGGGCTGCCGCATTTCTTTTGCCACCCATAGGGAGCCCATGCAAAGGCTTCTACAGGACTGCCATTGCAGCCTGTGTGAAAAGGCGCATGCACCCTTTCACTGTCATTTACACTGCACCAGGTCACTTATAAGTCACCCCTACAGTAGGCCCTCCAGCCCTGAGGGCAGGGTGCAGAGTACCTGTGTGTGAGGGCACCCCTGCACTAGCAGAGGTGCCCCCACAACCTCCAGGACCATTTTCCCAGACTTCGTGAGTGTGGGGACATCATTTTATGCGTGTACTGGACATAGGTTGCTATGATTCCATGCACTGTGGGGGCTCCTTAGAGGACCCCCAGTATTGCCATTCCAGCCTTCTGAGGTTTTCCAGGCAGCCACAGCTGCTGCCACTTCTCAGACAGGTTCTTGCCCTCCTGTTGCTTGAGCAGCTCAACCCCAAGAAGGCAGAACAAAGGTTTTCTTTTGGGAGAGGGGTATTGAACCCTCTCCCTTTGGAAATAGGTGTTACAGAATTGGGAGGAATAGCCTCCCCAAGCCTCTGGAAATGCTCTGAAGGGCAGAGATGGTGCCCTCCTTGCATAATCCAGTCTACACCGGTTCAGGGACCCCATAGTCCCTGCTCTGGCAGGAAACTGGACAAAGGAAAAGAGAGTGACCACTCCCTTGTCCATCACAACCCCAGGGGTGGTGCTCAGAGGTCCTCCAAAGGGTCCCTGGGTTTTGCCATCTTGGATTCCAAGTTGCCAGGGAACTCTGGGAGCATCTGAGTGGCCAGTGCCAGCAGGTGATGTCAGAGCCCTCCATTGATAGGTGCTTAACTGTGTAGCTGACCAATCTCCGTTTCAGGGCTATTTAGGGTCTCCCTCTTAGGTGGTTCTTCAGTTTTGGATTGCAAGACTCCAGCAGGAATCCTCTGCATACCTTACTTCTCCTTCTTACCAAGGAAACTGCATCTGGACCTTCAGGAACTCTACAAACTGCAACAAAGAAACAAAGACAACTTCTGAAACATTGTATCTTCAGCTCCTGCCAGCAACTGTAACTGTTTCCAGGTCATGCATCCTCTGAGGACAGCCTGTCTTGAGCCTCACCAGAAGAACAAAGGAATCTCCGTTGGAGTGAAGGAGTGCACTGTGCAGCTCTGGCCCCAGCACTCCTTCCTGCGATGCAGCTTCCTGAGTGATTCTCCGGCAGCAAGGGATCCCTTTATGTAGTGCTGGGTGGGCCTTCTTTTGCACCTTTTTTGTCCCCTTGCTGTGGGGCTGCTGTGCGCACTGCCTGGTCTTCTGGGGGCTCTCTGAGTTGCTGAAGCCCCCTATGACCTCCTCCCCCTTCCATGGTAGAGTCCATCAGGTCCTTCCTGGTCAGCACCATTTTATGCTAACCATGAGCTTTGCGCGTGCCAAGGCTTGTTGGTTGAATCCAGAGACGCAAACCAGACTGCTATCATCCATCCAGCGTGGGACATCATCTACTGCAACCAGGAACCCACACCCATCTTCTTGGGAATAGTACTGACTGTTGTTCTTCACTAGTGGTTCTTCTATTGCATCTTCATCCGGGTTAGCAGGGGCTCCTGTTCTCCCTGGACTCTTCAGTGCTTCTAGGATTTGGTCCCCTTCTTCCACAGGTCCTAAGGTCCACTAATCCAACATTGGTGTCTTGCAGTCTCTTCTGGTTCTTTCATTATCTTTCTTGTGTGGGCTCTAGGAAAAATACTGTGATTTACTCCTGTTTTCCTGCACTCTGGGGTGGGTTCTATTATTTACCTTTGGTGTTTTCTAATACTCCCAGCACCTCTCTACACATTACACTTGCCTAGGTGGGAAACATTCACATTTCACTTTCTTAGTATATGGTCTGTGTTCCCCCAGGTCCATTTCTAACTATTGTGATTTTCACTATTCACACTGTTTTCTAACTGTTTTTACAGCTATTTCTGCATACTAGTGTATATAATTTGTGCATTACTTAACTCCTAAGGGAGTATAGTCTCTATTGCATTTTTGGCATTTGGTTCACCAAAATAAAGTACCTTTATATTTGCAACACTGAGTATTTACTTTCATGTGGGTGAGTACTGTGTGACCACAAGAACATGTAGTACCTTCTAAATACACTGCACCCTGTGTAGGAGGCTGGACTGGCTTGTAGTGAGTACCAAGGGGTACTTGCACCTTGCACCAGGCCCAATTATCCCTTATTAGTGTATAGGGTGTCTAGCAGCTTAGGCTGATAGATAATGGTAGCTTAGCAGAGCAGCTTAGGCTGAACTAGGAGACGTGTGAAGCTACTACAGTACCACTTAGTGTCATATGCACAATATCATAAGAAAACACAATACACAGTTATACTAAAAATAAAGGTACTTTATTTTTATGACAATATGCCAAAGTATCTTAGAGTGTACCCTCAGTGAGAGGATAGGAAATATACACAAGATATATATACACAATAGCAAAAATATGCAGTATAGTCTTAGAAAACAGTGCAAACAATGTATAGTTACAATAGGATGCAATGGGGAAACATAGGGATAGGGGCAACACAAACCATATACTCCAAAAGTGGAATGCGAACCACGAATGGACCCCAAACCTATGTGACCTTGTAGAGGGTCGCTGGGACTATTAGAAAATAGTGAGAGTTAGAAAAATAACCCTCCCCAAGACCCTGAAAAGTGAGTGCAAAGTGCACTAAAGTTCCCCTAAGGACAAAGTAGTCGTGTTAGAGGAATAATGCAGGAAAGACACAAACCAGCAATGCAACAACTGTGGATTTCCAATCTAGGGTACCTGTGGAACAAGGGGACCAAGTCCAAAAGTCACAAGCAAGTCGGAGATGGGCAGATGCCCAGGAAATGCCAGCTGCAGGTGCAAAGAAGCTTCGACTGGACAGAAGAAGCTGAGGTTTCTGCAGGAACGAAAAGGGCTAGAGACTTCCCCTTTGGTGGACGGATCCCTCTCGCCGTGGAGAGTCGTGCAGAAGTGTTTTCCCGCCGAAAGAACGCCAACAAGCCTTGCTAGCTGCAAATCGTGCGTTTGGCGTTTTTGGACGCTGCTGGGGCCTAGGAGGGACCAGAAGGTCGCAAATTGGACCTGAAGAGAGAGGGGACGTCGAGCAAGACAAAGAGCCCTCACTGAAGCAGGTAGCACCCGGAGAAGTGCCAGAAACAGGCACTACAAGGATGCGTGAAACGGTGCTCGCCGAAGTTACACAAAGGAGTCCCACGTCGCCGGAGACCAACTTAGAAAGTCGTGCAATGCAGGTTAGAGTGCCGTGGACCCAGGCTTGGCTGTGCACAAAGGATTTCCGCCGGAAGTGCACAGGGGCCGGAGTAGCTGCAAAGTCGCGGTTCCCAGCAATGCAGCCCAGCGAGGTGAGGCAAGGACTTACCTCCACCAAACTTGGGCTGAAGAGTCACTGGACTGTGGGGGTCACTTGGACAGAGTCGCTGGATTCGAGGGACCTCGCTCGTCGTGCTGAGAGGAGACCCAAGGGACCGGTAATGCAGCTTTTTGGTGCCTGCGGTTGCAGGGGGAAGATTCCGTCGACCCACGGGAGATTTCTTCAGAGCTTCTGGTGCAGAGAGGAGGCAGGCTACCCCCACAGCATGCACAAGCAGGAAAACAGTCGAGAAGGCGGCAGGATCAGCGTTACAGAGTTGCAGTAGTCGTCTTTGCTACTATGTTGCAGGTTTGCAGGCTTCCAGCGCGGTCAGCAGTCGATTCCTTATCAGAAGGTGAAGAGAGAGATGCAGAGGAACTCGGATGAGCTCTTGCATTCGTTATCTGCAGTTTCCCCAGAGACAGAGACCCTAAATAGCCAGAAAAGAGGGTTTGGCTACCTAGGAGAGAGGATAGGCTAGCAACACCTGAAGGAGCCTATCACAAGGAGTCTCTGACGTCACCTGGTGGCACTGGCCACTCAGAGCAGTCCAGTGTGCCAGCAGCACCTCTGTTTCCAAGATGGCAGAGGTCTGGAGCACACTGGAGGAGCTCTGGACACCTCCCAGGGGAGGTGCAGGTCAGGGGAGTGGTCACTCCCCTTTCCTTTGTCCAGTTTCGCGCCAGAGCAGGGGCTAAGGGGTCCCTGAACCGGTGTAGACTGGCTTATGCAGAATTGGGCACCTCTGTGCCCAACAAAGCATTTCCAGAGGCTGGGGGAGGCTACTCCTCCCCTGCCTTCACACCATTTTCCAAAGGGAGAGGGTGTCACACCCTCTCTCAGAGGAAGCTCTTTGTTCTGCCATCCTGGGCCAGGCCTGGCTGGACCCCAGGAGGGCAGCTGCCTGTCTGAGGGGTTGGCAGCAGCAGCAGCTGCAGTGAAACCCCAGGAAGGGCAGTTTGGCAGTACCAGGGTCTGTGCTACAGACCACTGGGATCATGGGATTGTGCCAACTATGCCAGGATGGTATAGAGGGGGCAATTCCATGATCATAGACATGTTACATGGCCATATTCGGAGTTACCATGGTGAAGCTACATATAGGTAGTGACCTATATGTAGTGCACGCGTGTAATGGTGTCCCCGCACTCACAAAGTTCAGGGAATTGGCTCTGAACAATGTGGGGGCACCTTGGCTAGTGCCAGGGTGCCCTCACACTAAGTAACTTTGCACCTAACCTTTACCAGGTAAAGGTTAGACATATAGGTGACTTATAAGTTACTTAAGTGCAGTGTAAAATGGCTGTGAAATAACGTGGACGTTATTTCACTCAGGCTGCAGTGGCAGGCCTGTGTAAGAATTGTCAGAGCTCCCTATGGGTGGCAAAAGAAATGCTGCAGCCCATATGGATCTCCTGGAACCCCAATACCCTGGGTACCTCAGTACCATATACTAGGGAATTATAAGGGTGTTCCAGTAAGCCAATGTAAATTGGTAAAATTGGTCACTAGCCTGTTAGTGACAATTTGGAAAGAAATGAGAGAGCATAACCACTGAGGTTCTGATTAGCAGAGCCTCAGTGAGACAGTTAGTCACTACACAGGTAATACATTCAGGCACACTTATGAGCACTGGGGCCCTGGGTTACCAGGGTCCCAGTGACACATACAACTAAAACAACATATATACAGTGAAAAATGGGGGTAACATGCCAGGCAAGATGGTACTTTCCTACACCCTGCCCATGGGGCTACCTAGGGCCTACCTTAGGGGTGCCTTACATGTAGAAAAGGGAAGGTTTGGGCCTGGCAAGTGGGTACGCGTGCCAGGTCACATTGGCAGTTTAAAACTGCACACACAGACACTGCAGTGGCAGGTCCAAGACATGTTCACAGGGCTACTCGTGGGTGGTACAACCAGTGCTGCAGGCCCACTAGTAGCATATGATTTACCGGCCCTGGGTCGGTATGGTGCACTTTGCTAGGGAGTTACCAGTAAATCAAATATGACAATCATGGATAAACCAATCACCAATATAATTTACATAGGGAGCACTAGCACTTGAGCACTGATCAGCAGTGGTAAAGTGCACAGAGACAATAAACCAGTTAACAGAGTCCAGCTTACTGTAGAAACAGGAGGTTAGAAGGCAAAAAGACAGGGGAAACATACCAAAAGATGTGGGATCTAACAAGATGGAACACCAAATGGGGAGAAAAGTCTGTAGGAAGGTAGCCTCTTTCTAGACTTGTTACCCCCACTTTTGGCCTGTTTGTGAGTATATGTCAGGGTGTTTTCACTGTCTCACTGGGATCCTGCTAGCCAGGACCCCAGTGCTCATACGTTTGTGGCCTATATGTGTTCCCTGTGTGGTGCCTAACTGTATCACTGAGGCTCTGCTAACCAGAACCTCAGTGTTTATGCTCTCTCTGCTTTCTAAATTTGTCACTGCAGGCTAGTGACTAAATTTACCAATTCTCATTGGCACACGGGTACACCCATATAATCCCCTTGTATATGGTACTTAGGTACCCAGGGTATTGGGGTTCCAGGAGATCCCTATGGGCTGCAGCATTTAAGTCATTATTAAAACTAAATAGGATCCACTACACACTTGCCCCTTTAGAGTTAAGAAGGGGATAAGACAGGGTTACGTCTTGGCTCGGTTTCTTTTCTCGCTTTAGATTAATGGGGTTGCGGAAGCCCTCAGGCGACTGCAGGCCAATGTGGCTATTGTCCCCGGGCATTCAGTCCCTGTGTTATTATACGCTACCAATGCTGTTTTAATGTCAAGAACAGCAGTCGGCCTGCAGAAGCTGATGGACACCTTTATAGACTTTATGGAAGAGAGGAAACTGATGATAAATACTACCAAGACCTTTATAATGGTATGTGGGAACAGACTCCAGAGCAGTGGAACCTTCCTTATCAAAGGACCCCCCAATCACAAGGGTTAATACGTTTAATTATTTGGGTGTACCATTTGCCAGTGGTGACTCTTGGGGCAAGAATATATAAGGCGCTAGACTTAAAATGAGTAGGGCTTGTGAGGGTATTGTTAGGTTCTCACATAAGCTCCATAGGCACCCGATTAAAGAAATGATTGTATGTATGGAGGAGGCATTTGGGGTTACGCGAAGAGTCACCCCTTACAGATAGAGAACACCTTCCTCAAATGTTGCAGAGCATTCCCAGCTCAGTCTCAACATATATTACTCATAAAGAGGTTGGGCATCATTATTTAGAAGATCAACTCTTATGCCAACCAATTTCGCTTTGGAGACCAATTGGAGCTAAGTTTGAAACAAGTTTTACAAAATCAATTATTATGGACTGCCTCTCCCTTGATTATGCCTTCAACATTCCTTGGCTTTACTACATCAATATTGTAAGGAACCTCTGCAGCCCCCTTACAGGGGAACTGCCGGAGTGTGCTGACCCTGAAAAAAAGTGAGCTGAAAGCCCTTTTGTTAGGCTCTATATGTGAAAAATGGGCGATCACAAAAGGGAGGGGGGATAAGGGGGCTCATGTAAATCATGAACTGTACAACATATGATGGATGTAAACTTATTTAATATGCCAATTTCTAATTGTGGATATTAATGTTTCCATATATTTCCTTGTTTTTACTATTATTGTTGATACTGTACATTTTGCTTTTTTATGGTCAACTTGTTTGTACCGAATAAGACCAGAACAACAGACTGTGGTTGTAGACACAGAAGATGTTGCTTCCCCCTCTTGTCAGGGTGCTCCTGGGGCCTTGATGTCGGAGACCCTGTAGGTATCATTGAAAAAGGAGCACTCTTCCTCTTTCACTCAACAAGAGCGCCTGGTTTGTGTGCAGAGCTCAGCCATGATCTGTCACAGTCAAACCCTCCTGAAAGATATTCCTGGTTTGGGTTGTCAGCTCGGCAGGTCATGTAGGAGTACAAATAAATATGATTAATGGTCATTACACGCCTTCAGTAAGTCACACGTTGCCACATCTGTATGTCCATATTTGTTTAAATGTATCTAAGCCAGGGGTGCCCATCTCTGCACATGAGAGCTGGCTCCAGGCCAGATTTTCAAGTTAGGCGCATGAGTAGTCTGCATTCAATAGAATTAAAAGGGGATGTTATTTTATTTTTATTTTTTCCAGTCCTAAATCTCCAGTTTGGCTGTTGCCCTTGCAGACTAACATTAGATTGCATTTATCTAACATTTTAGACACTGCATATATCAGTGTTATTTATTGTACATCTATGTAATATATGATTACAGTTGTGATCATTCAAAACCTGTGCTTTTAGGAATGTTTTCTACCACCTTCACATTTTAATAACGTAGGACTATTGAAGTCAGACTTACTATTTGTGTAATTCGTGGCAACTACCACGACCACAAGCCCACGCGCCATCAACCACCTCAAGTGCATCCTGGTCAACGCTCGTTCCGTCCACAAGCACGCCGTTGAACTTTGGGACCTCCTGGACTCCACAGCCCCGGACGTCGCCTTCATCACGGAGACATGGATGAACGCCTCCTCTGCTCCAGACATCGCTACCGCCATCCCCGAAGGCTACAAGATCTCCAGAAAAGACCGCACCAACCAAGTAGGAGGAGGTGTCGCCATCATCTTCAAAGACTCCATCAGCGTCACCACCTCCACCGAAGACCCCCCCCTCGCCGCTGAACACCTGCATTTTCAGATTCGCACCGACCCAAGGACCACCCTCAGAGGATCCCTCGTCTACCGTCCTCCCGGACCTCGCGCCTCTTTCAGCGACGCCATCGCCGACTTCATCTCCCCGCACGCCCTCGCCTCACCGGACTACATCCTCCTAGGCGACCTCAACTTCCATCTGGAACAAAACAACGACCCCAACACCACCACCCTGCTCGACAACCTCGCCAACCTCGGCCTCAAACAACTGGTGAACACCGCCACCCACATCGCCGGACACACGCTCGACCCTATCTTCTCCGCCAGCAAACACGTCTTCTTCAGCCACACCTCTGCCCTACACTGGACCGACCACAGCTGCGTCCACTTCACATTCCGACGCGAGACCTCCCACCTCCGCACTCAACCCATCCCTCGTCGACAGTGGAACAAGATCCCTGAAGAGCAACTCTTCTCCGCTCTCGCCGCCAACCAACCCACCCTCACCACCGACCCCAACGACGCAGCTCTCAACCTCACAAACTGGATCTCCAACTGCGCTGACAACCTTGCTCCCATCAAACGCACGCATCGACAGACCAACACCAAAAAACCTCTCTGGTTCTCTGACACCCTCAAAGAATCAAAGAAAACTTGTCGTGCCCTTGAGAAGGCCTGGCGCAAGGACCACACCGCTGACAACATGACCGCCCTCAAGAACGCTACACGCGAACACCACCTCCTGATCCGCACTGCCAAAAGGAACTTTTTCACCGACAGACTAGACAAAAACAGCCACAACAGCAGAGAACTCTTCAGCATCGTCAAAGAGTTCTCCAACCCCAGCGCCAGCGCCAACGCCGTCACGCCCTCACAGGATTTGTGCGAATCCCTCGCCACTTTCTTCCATCGCAAGATCAGCGACCTCCACGACAGCTTCGGACACCAGACCCAACCATACACCACTGAACCCGCTTCCCCGGACATCACCCTCAACAACTGGACCCACATCAACACGGAAGAAACCAAATCCATCATGAACTCTATCCACTCCGGCGCCCCTTCGGACCCCTGCCCGCACTTCATCTTTAACAAAGCCGACGACATCATCGCCCCGCACCTCCAGACAGTCATCAACTCTTCTTTTTCTTCTGCTACCTTCCCCGAATGCTGGAAGCACGCTGAAGTCAACGCCCTACTAAAGAAACCTACGGCTGACCCAAGCGACCTGAAAAACTTCCGCCCCATCTCTCTTCTACCTTTCCCAGCCAAGGTAATAGAAAAGACCGTCAACAAACAGCTGACCACCTTCCTGGAAGACAACAACCTGCTCGACCCTTCACAAACCGGATTCCGAACCAACCACAGCACGGAAACCGCCCTCATCTCAGTCACAGACGACATCAGAACCCTGATGGACAACGGTGAAACAGTCGCCCTCATTCTCCTCGACCTCTCGGCTGCCTTTGACACCGTCTGTCACCGCACCCTAATCACCCGCCTACGCTCCACCGGGATCCAAGGCCAGGCCCTGGACTGGATCGCCTCCTTCCTCGCTAACCGCTCCCAAAGAGTTTACCTCCCTCCGTTTCGCTCAGAACCCACCAAGATCATCTGCGGCGTACCTCAAGGCTCATCGCTCAGCCCGACACTCTTCAATGTCTACATGAGCCCCCTCGCCAACATCGTACGCAAGCACGACATCATCATCACCTCCTACGCCGACGACACCCAACTTGTACTCTCCCTCACCAAGGACCCCGCCAGCGCCAAGACCAACCTACAAGAGGGTATGAAGGACGTCGCAGATTGGATGAGGCTCAGCCGCCTAAAGCTGAACTCTGAAAAAACGGAAGTCCTCATCCTCGGCAACACCCCGTCCGCCTGGGACGACTCCTGGTGGCCCACGGCCCTCGGCACCGCACCGACCCCCACAGACCACGCCCGCAACCTCGGCTTCATCTTGGACCCTCTTCTCACCATGACCAAGCAAGTCAACGCCGTGTCCTCCGCCTGCTTCCTCACTCTCCGCATGCTCCGCAAGATCTTCCGCTGGATCCCCGCCGACACCAGAAAAACCGTGACCCACGCCCTTGTCACGAGTCGCCTGGACTACGGCAATACCCTCTACGCCGGGACCACCGCCAAACTCCAAAACCGCCTGCAACGCATCCAAAACGCCTCGGCCCGCCTCATCCTCGACGTACCCCGCAACAGCCACATCTCCGCACACCTGAGACACCTGCATTGGCTCCCAGTCAGCAAAAGGATCACCTTCCGTCTTCTCACCCACGCACACAAAGCCCTCCACAACAAGGGACCGGAATACCTCAACAGACGCCTCAGCTTCTACGTCCCCACCCGCCCCCTCCGCTCCGCTGGCCTCGCACTTGCTGCCGTCCCTCGCACCCGCCGCTCCACGGCGGGTGGGAGATCTTTCTCCTTCCTGGCGGCCAAGACCTGGAACTCCCTCCCCACCAGCCTCAGGACCACCCAGGACCACTCCGCTTTCCGGAGACTCCTAAAGACTTGGCTGTTCGAGCAGCGATAACTCCCCCTTTCCCCCCTAGCGCCTTGAGACCCGCACGGGTGAGTAGCGCGCTTTATAAATGTTAATGATTTGATTTGATTTAATTATGTCCCACTGTATTTTTCCAAATATTTTATGACTGTCTTATTGATATTTTCGGACACTGTCCAGTTTTAATAATAGGGTTCCAAATTATGGTTACTAGTAACTTTTATATCCAAACATAATTATTTCAAAACAAATAAAGTGATATTGTATCTGTTCTTTCTTGGTACAGCTTCCAGTGAGCCACAACAATGTGAGACATGGCAAAGACCTTAAATGTAATATGTTACTTTCCAGAGGCAAAAGTAAACTTTTAGGGCAAAAGGAACAAGTTAATCATAGGCAAACTAAAGCAGAAAAAAAAATTGTTTGCCCAGAGAGAAAGTCTAATTGGGGCATGTTGTAAACAATACTTCATCAGTAAATCTGTAAATAGAAAACAAGCACTGCCAAAGCAACAATGAGTACCTTTGAGATCAACTGGCAACGCTGTACAGCATCCCAGATGCTGTGCATTATGGCTATAAAAGAGGGAAAAAAAATAGTTGCCGCAGTCAGGGGCGTCATTTTGTAAGCACATCCACTGTGCATGCGCATCCGTGTAAAATGAGGTGGGTGTTTTGTTTTTTTTTCTTTTCAGATACTGATACGAGTTGGATCAGTAAGTAAAAAAAAAGTGCAAAAGTGTTTTTGTTTGTTTTCAGGCTAGAGGAAACAACACAGAGAGGGAGTGACCCGTGGAAGCAACTGTGGAGAAGTGTTGGAGGAAGCAGCAGAGAGTGGTGGGGTGGGTGGGGGGGGGGGGGAGAGCAGCACAGAGTGGGGGGGGGGGGGTATGGAACAGAGATAGCAACGTGGAGTGGGTGGGCGGGCGTTAAGAATCACAGGCCAAATAAAGCATTGTGGAGCTCCAGGGGGTGGGGGCTCTGGAAGAAGCACATGGGAGAGACAGCTAGTGGAGGGAGAAGCACATGAGGGACGAGACAAAGAGAGCAACACTGAGCATAGCAGAATGGGATACAGAACTACACGAGTGACAGCTGGAAAACACATACATTCATGGAGTGCAAAATCCATAAACAAAAACCCTTGTGCTTGAAATAGAAGCAGTGGAAGGACACACACAGTTAGAACTAGTTAGTCCATGCTCTAGGGGAGACACAAACACAAGAAGAGCAAGGAAAGCCCTCACTAGGTAAGGAATTAAAGGGAGATCAAATGAAAGTGACAATAAGTTCAAACAATAGTAAGCAATGCGAGGCTCTAAGCCCACTGTAAGCTGACCAAATCTATTTGTGCAGACAGGTAGATTGCGCTGTATGGTAGGACAGCCTGTAAAAGAATCCCACATGTTTAAGGAAAAGTTCTAACTAAAGGCAGGTGTGGGATATACACACAATATGAAGAATACGTGTTTTCAATTTGGGGCATGTATGCATACATACTACCAGTTAAGAAGGAACCTGCACTGCTAAATAGCAAAGTAACTGATGTTAGAGAAATGTTTCCCATAGTTCAAGCGTCATAAAGTTGGTCTCCAGTTATATATATATTTCAACGAAATGCAGTTCTTCAGTGGAGTGAGTGAGGAAGCAGGTACCGCTTGATCAGAGGCATTTGCAAGTCTGACAGAACAACCTGTCTAACTTGCACAACGACATTTGCATACCCTACAAGTTCTTTAAGCAAAGAGGATGGCAAGAAGTGGAGTCTAAGGGGACCAATCATTCAGAGAATCTTTTATCCTGGTGAGTAGAGTACCTAGATCTATACATAGACACATTAGGTGACTGAAACCACTCCTCAAATGCAGGAACTCAGTAATTCCGCGAAAACTGAATATTTAAACAGTACTCGCTAGCATACTCAATTCAACCATATTTTTGCATATTTAAAAAGTGTGTGTGTGATGGATGCTAATTATTGTGCATAATTGCTGTCTTAAAAAAAAAAAAAAAAATGTAAACCATATTAGATTATTACATTTAAAGGGGACCTGCAGTAGTGCCTTATGGTATCTGAAGAGAGAAATTCTACGACATTCTTTATTCACATGCCCGGGACACTAAAAACATTTGTAGGTGAGACATAATAAATCTAGTGCACTGCACACCATTTTAAATTTGGATTTGAGATCATTTGCCGACAGTGGGACCCCTAAAAGAATACAAGCGATAAAAAGACATTTTGAGATGGTTTGTTAGACTGTTTTAATTTGGTCCACTTTGCGGAAAGTCATTTCTTTAAAAAATATTTCCTGTACACAGCAGTTGCTATGTCTTGGTACGGGGTGTCCGAGTCCGACTTGGTGCTGGGAATCCGGCAAGCACGGCGCATTGTTGGAGAGCGGAGAAGCAGATTGTGTGCTAAACCCACACAACTAGAAGAAAACCAGTACAACGCCATTGACTAGATGGAGAGGAGAGAGAATAATGGAAACAGTGAAATTTTTCTGATGATCATACAGACAAAACAAATTGAGCACAAAAAGTCTGCTTTGGATTTCTATAA
Source organism: Pleurodeles waltl (assembly GCF_031143425.1). Taxonomy (NCBI): domain Eukaryota; kingdom Metazoa; phylum Chordata; class Amphibia; order Caudata; family Salamandridae; genus Pleurodeles; species Pleurodeles waltl. The sequence goes on along the minus strand of NC_090437.1, from coordinate 1,316,361,966 downwards.
CAGGACAAATGCAACAATCAAACAGGCACAATCTGGAGATAGCTCACAAGCACACACTAAGAGGCTTTTGTGCATGGCAACTCGTGGTTTTAATGATGCAGTTCAAGCATCACCAAAATAAATGCGTCAAAACCGCAGTCCGCAAGACAACTGGATTAAAAAAAATAATAATAATCTAGGCCAGGCTTCCCATTGTTTGCTTTTGGAAACACTCACACTGAAACCGCAGATGGAAGATATCACTTAGTAACAGCACAGGGTCCCACTCTAATGTCAGTAGCATCGCACAACAACATTGGCAATTTGTTGCTCCATAGAAGACTTTAATCACTCCTCCCACCAGGCCACTTTGGGTCCACCTCCCAGACGCTCATACTCTACTAACTGTACCCCCGTAGCTCCAGCTACTTTGGCCTGAGAGACCCCACTAAGTTTTAACTATCCAAAATATGGAACAGACATTGTTATCACCCTTATGCCAACTTCAGCATCATCACATCTGGGTATGCCTTCATGCTACGAGTGCACCTCATTTCCAGTCCTGAGCCTTCCTTTTACAAATCACTGTCTTCAAGTTTAATGTGTCAACAGTTTCAACAGGAATGAATGCAAACAAATCTTGGAGCGGCCTAATGTGATTAAAGAAAATATAGGACATAAGCATATATATCCTTACCACATGTAGGCATGTGGTAACAATAAATATGCATTATTTACAATGCCACGTACACGGACAACCTGATGTCCCTTGCAAATACGTTTCACTCTTTCAACAGCACCCACCAGATCATCCAAAACCAGAAGCAAAAGGCCACCCCTGCTGGGGGGCATTCATTCAGTGCTGTGTCCCAACACTTCTGGAACACATCTGCAGCAAACCCTTCCTCCCCCTCGTTGCACCTCCCTTAATTCCCACTAGACCAACTTCAAGGTCAACATCATCTGATCTATTAAAATCTATGGGAGTTCTAAAACACCACAGCAATCCATCACCAAGCCACATACATTTATTCAAGCATATACATTATCAAATGATTCAGCCCACCTAGTCAATCGCCTTCTGTTCCCACCTGTTCTGCAATCTCCCCTTATACTTCATCATCTGCAAGATCCAACTTGGGAACGTGAATGCCAAAGATCTGGTCATCACACTAACCGTTCTACATAGAGCCCTGTGGCTACTGCTGCTATATTGGTGGGGAGTACCACCAGATGATCAATACTTCTAGCATACAGTGCTGCTGGCCATGTGACATATTTGGCATGTAAGAAGAAACTTAAAAATGAATAAGCGGCCCTGAGATCCAGTGTGAGGTTCCACATGCTGCATGCTTGGTGAGTAAGCTGCCTCAACAGAGTTTTATGGAATTATGCTAAAGGACGGTGCATCCAACAGACCCATCAGTGGTACTTACAGAAGGAACAGTGGCAGCGATGGGGATCATAGCTACAGAGACTGCACGGATGAAGTTGGTAACATACTTCTGAAACCTGGACAGCTCGGTTTTTCTTACTGCAAACATCTGTGGAAAATGATAACCTTGGATTTATAAATGGACACTGTTAGTTGCTGAAACAGGAGCAGGGGTCAAAAGCTAAGAGAAGGTCACCAACTCAAACCCAATAAACATTCAACAGAGAATAATTTAGACAGAAAGCCATACATACCTCCAACACCTCAGCGATATGAAATATTGTTGCCAATCACATTGCAACTTTGACTGCTACACACATCACATACGGAATTCTTTAGACTTAAGTACATGCAGCACAAAAGAAATATATGATATGGGCGCTTCAGCATCATTCCCAGTATGACTAGCCACCCTGAAACACTACAAGAGCACAGTAAATATCTAGCGATCTTGACAAAAACAATGCACAGAATATTTCACATGCATCTAAAGCAGTAGTGCAGTGGACTATGATTCACTAGTCACTATAGGGCACCACAGGTAGTCACAAAATATCGGTTCACTGCTCCTCAAAGCAAACCAACAAAATTAAAATAATCTGGAAAGAAACCCTGTGACTACCCACAATACTATGAAGCCACAGGTATGCCTAAATGTGCACTATACAAATGCCAATTTGACCCACCCCTAGCTTGAAATTCTGTAAAAGGGTAAAATAATCAAGACAACTTCACATTACGCTGGACCAGCTGTAAAGGAGATGCAGCTCTTCAGACTGACTCATGGACAGGCCATGGGTTGCTCTACGGGGCCCTGTGAATGAAGTCCTGGAAGAGTGGGTAATTCTTGAATCAGGCCTTGTTAATGAGGCAGACGTAGGTGGACATTCTTTGTGAAACTGCCAGTGGCAGTCCGGGATAGTATTCTTGAAAGCGAGGCACAAGGATTTAAAGCATTCTACTGCAGAATGAGACTTGAAAAACAATCACCTCCACGATGAGTAAATTCAGGACTCCCAGGGAGATTGGAATAATCCACGTGGAATCTGGAAGAGTGAGGTCTGGAAACCACAAAGTGCCACCTTCTGCTAATTGCATCCGAACAGATTCAACTGCAAACCAAAAACAATTATTCAATAATTGTGCCTGAAAAAGATTATGAATAGAAGTGCTTTCAATAAGACTTAAATTCAGTAACCAAAAGAAATCCCAGTGGAGATGTAAGTTCCCTTACTGTGTAGCACGGATTTATCAAACATGTGAACAAGAAAAAGAAGTGTTGGTCAATAAAATCAAATATTTGAACTGTTATATGAATGAGTTGACCTAAAATGTTTGAGGATTATCAATGATTTTTAGGTTTATCTTCAAAACAGTAAAATCTCAATGCTCTAACACTGCTAGAGGGTCACTGCGGCAATGAAAAGGAATAAAAAAAATTAACATTAACATCTTTTTGGCGAATTACTATAGATGATAAAGATTAAGGGCATAATTTTGACCATGGCGGTCCGAAGACCTTGTGGCGTGGCGGTGATGGCTGTGGAACCGCCGACCCCCAGCACGACCGCTGAAGGATTTCCGTTTTGGCGGTCTGTTTAAAAGACCACCGAAGTCAAAATGACCACCTAAGTTCGCTCTGTTCCCTCCATTAAAGTTTTTATGTCTCACTATTGCATTTCCTGATCCACCAAGCCTGCAAAGATCATTCACTGGCACTGATAACCTGGGGTCTGATTTAGAAGTCAGCAAAGAGGAATAAGATCTAAATCAGGCCCCTGGTCATATGGTCTAAAATTAGGAACATCAGAAAAGAAGAACAAAGAGTTAAAAACAATAATTTGATAAGCTGCACTATCAAAATAGAAAACAGATTGAAGGTGACTAAAAGTATGGCAGATAAAAACAACTACAGATATCAACACAAGTAATCCAGAAATGGGAGAATTGAAGCCAAAGAATGAGGATTAGTGGTGGAAATCCTGTAAGGTGGATGCCTAAAGTAAAGTGAAAGATACATTCTGCCTCTGAATCCTACAGGCAGTCTCACACTTGTTTCAGGATGTGGGGGTCTCAGAGTAAAGGTACTTCATACAAATGTGTATGAAACTGCCCACTGGAAGCATGTACTTTAGAAACCACGTAACCAGAAGCTAACTAAAACCAAATAACTCAATGAATTCGTGAAAGCAGAGACCATCCTCAATACAAGATCATTAAGAAGTTTCATGAAACGGGATACAGCTAAGCAAGAAAAATCACAACTATCACATGGCCATAGAAGCATGGATGTCAAGGGATTAGTCATGATATTAAAGACAAAGAAATCAAAATAAACAAAATGACATCATATCAGGTGCACATTGGTTTATAAAGGATAATTAAGGTACAACAAGACATGACTTCAGTAAAAAGGGAGACCAGAGAAACACCTAAAACTAACTTATTCTCATACAAAAACATTACAGTTTTTGTTGATGTTACAGCAGGTAACTTCAGGCGTCCGAATGCTGTACAGACTCAGGTTTCTAACAACAATTACAACCCAACATTATAAAAAATGGGATATAAACTCTGTTTGTCTAGGTGGTTCAAACAGGTATTTATTCAAGCAGTTGCAATAAAATTTGTCCATCTCCTCACGAAGGGCTGACAATCGAAACACACAAAGACAACTGTGACAACACAGGGCTGGTGAGATGGTGCGTACTGTCACTTAGTGACTTCAGTATTCTATCTCCTTCATCTTTAATGTAAAGAAGTGTGAAGGAACATTCAGGAGCTTAGTAAAAGGTATACATATCCAGGAGAATACTTACAGACCCGTTTTGGTATTTTTACCTACTTCGAAAATTGACTTAGAACTGGCAAAGTCAACATGGAGAAAAACTCAAGGAAAGGCATAGGTTACATATAATTAGGTGCTCATCCTGGGACAAACGTATTAAGGGCAACTCAAGAATGGTACCAATGCCTGATACAAGAGAAAATGTAATGCGGGAGGAAGAGGTGATAAACACTGAAAACATACTTATTGCACTCTGAAGCCTTCGCCAAGTTCTAGGAAGATTCAAATACTTCCAAAGTAGAAATACGCTGGCTGTATCCATTCTACTCAATGTGCACCATGTGCACAGGCTCTGCAGCAATCCAAGAGACCTCACCCTGCCATCTGACACTTCTCTTGCTTACAGTATCCCAGTCAAACCCTACAGAGGATTAAGGATGTGTGTTAAGATTTCATTTGGAAGACAGGTGAGAACATGGGACATCTGATGTCACTACTGCTGACATGCCAATATTAAGATCCCATTTGGGATGACAGCCGAACTCATTTGACTTCAGTGCATGACAAACGAACATTCTGTCAGTACTGAACGTGTAACCTGATTGCAAAATGACGCTTTGGTGTTTGCAGGGACTGAGGCAGATCATGAGTAGTTACTGCACAAAGCTCTGAAATCTCATATACAAAAGACTCATCATACAAGCTAAATCGGCTTTCTTGTCGGATAAAATTATAAAAATCGACAAACAAGTCTGAGGAAATGTTTGGAATTGTGGGATAACTGTCAGATCCTGACAGAGTGGCCGGCCACTACAATTACATCTACTCACAGCCTATACAAGGTTGTAAATTCTGTATCGACAAGATTACAACAATCAAAGCCAACATTCCCTCTAGTCTCTCTCATCCAGTAACATCTATGGAAGACAGCAACGTAGTCGCAATCTCCAAGGTGCCTGCTATTAGCAAGGCGTGTCTCATGGACTTAATGAACAAAGTGAAATCGGGCTCGTCTAGTGATCCCTGTCTCTCTAAGGTACTAAAAATATCTTCTCTCGTTTTCCTGACATAGCCTTATCCCTTCTCGACCAGGCCTTGAGTCATAGCCTTGTCCCCAGCTCCTTTAAGGAGGCAGCAGTAGTTTCACTGCTAAAGAAATTTGGTGATGACCCACCCATGTTACAAAACTACTGCCCCATATCTCTGCTTCCTAATGAAGCTAAAGTGCTTGAGGCCCACGTAGAAAGCAAGGTGTATTTGCTCTTTTTTTTGAGGAAACGAACTTCCTTAACATCCCTCCCGCCCCCCATCAAGCTGGGTTTCAGCCAGCCCATTCTATTGAGGCGGTCATCCTCTCAGCTGTGGATGACCTACGAGAGGCAGCTGACCAGGATACTACCCAGGCGCTGGTAATTCTTGATCTCCCAGCAGCCATAAACAGGTTGACCATGAGATTCTAGTGGACCGTGTCGGGTCCGCAGGCCTCCACAGTACTGCTCTCGAGTGGATTATTTTGTTCTTGAAAGACCAGTCTCAGTCAGTTAGGCTCTCTTTCTTTCGCTCTCCCAAGGTTAGGTTAACTTGCAGAGTACCCCAGGGATCCTCCTTTTCCCTCCACCTTTTCATTTTATAAATACACATCTTTTAGTGTACTTAAAGTCAGTGCTCATGTGTTTCCTGTTTGTGGTTGGATTTGTATTTTGTTTAGTATTTTAAATCAAAGTGTTTTTGTACAGCAGACATGCTTAACTTGTGTATTTGACAGTGCTTTCATATGTGATGAAGAAGAAAATGGTGGCTCAGTGAATTAAAAAATTTGCCCAGGATCACATAATTTGAAACCAATGTATGGGTCAAGTGTATTATATTTAGGTCGAGTAGATTATATAAGTCACTAGACCTGCAGGTCTAGTAACAGGGAAACATTCTGAACAACGAGTTCTAAACCACTACTTGCCTGAACCACTACTGCTAAACAACTAAAAAGTCTCTACAACAAAGTACTGAACAACTACTGTCTAAACAACGATTTTGCCTGAATAACGATTGCCTGAACAACGAATTTTAAGGTACATTTTATCTTTTTTTATGGTTTATTTGTTTAGAATGAATATATATATATATATATATATATATATATATATATATATTTAAAAAAAAAAAAGTACCTTAAAAATCGTTATTCAGGCAAAATCGTTGTTCAGACAGTAGTTGTTCAGTACTTCGTTGCAGAGACTTTAGTTGGTTAGCAGTAGTGGTTTAGGCTATTGCTGTTTAGGACCTAGTTGTTGGGTCACATATTCCTAGTAACATTTTTATGATTTTTCGAGGCCTGGATTACACTTGGTCCCCATGAGCCGAATATGCTTTAGACATGTTAACAAACAGGCTATCTAACAATGCATACAAGTGAAGATATGATGTTAAGGCAATATAGGAGACGCTAATTCACAATTGGAAGTATAGTCTTATATTTAGAACATCCAAAATAATATACAGGTGTGGCAGTAGGGAAAGAAAATGGGGCCCAACACAATAATTCATATTTAAAACAAACGAGATCTCACCATAACTGACAATCGACATAACCAACACATGATTTGATGTATCCTTGTTCGTAATGAACTTAGGAGAAACTGATAGAAACAGATAGCGAATCCAGACAGAAATAGCTGGCATATACAGATGTCACCTTTCATTTATTAAATGCGGTTACATCACTTCATGTCACTGCTTACCAACCCATAACAGCCAACACAGCATCAAAATGCATTTACGTGTGGTACCTTGTTTAAAACCTAATGTACTAATGTTACCAATACAGTAGTAAGGATTACCTCCAAAGCTGGCAGTACGGATGCTGAAGTTCCTGAGTGCCAAAGAAACAAAGACCCACATTGGGATCTGAATCCAGATCAGGAGGCTGGCCTTGAACGGATGGCAGTTATCGCGGACATACAAACCAGATATGATCCGTCGCAGATTCTTCTTGAAATGAAACCTAAAATAAAGGCAAATGGTAAAACTCTGCAATACCTCACTAGTTAGAAATATTTCAGATATACACAAGGATTTCATTAACTAACTACTGTAAAAACTAAAAATGGAAATTATGCTTTTTAAGAACACAGAATATTTGCACAGCTGTCATAAAACTGAAATATTTAACCTGATACACAGGTCATAGTCCCTCTAAGTTGCTATACGGGAGTAGAGTCTCTGTAAATACACACACACTACTATCACGATGATTAGAGCATATACAGAAACATTAATGAGTGTGCAGAATGAAATAGGTTTAAGGAAACAAAAGTTGGGGGAATCAGACGTACTCTATTTAGAGAGGACTTGCAATTAGGCTCGTAAAGCAGCAGCGAGAACTGGGAGGCAATTTACCCATGAAAAGCTAGCAACAATCTCAGCGAACCTTGCTAAAGTACAACTCCATATACATGTAGTGAGCCAAGGGCTAGGAGAGATAAGGATCCTAGCAAGGTGTTCGTAGGAACACTAGTAAGAATAAGAATGGGGGGCATATAGCTGTAAGTATAGTGTATTATGCAAACACTTGAGATCATCAAGTGGGTTGAGTATTTGGAAAACACAAAGCACAAATAAAAAAAATAAAAAAATTAAGAAGTTTGAGAAGAGAATCCAACAGAACCAGAGGCACAGATCATCAGAATGAGGTGACAGAATTAGATGTTAAATTCAGATAAAAGAAAGGACGACTCATCAGCACCTTTTTAGCTTTTAGTAAGCTGTTCAGGATGGTGTTATGGAATGAGGGGCCATGGCGGAGCAATCACCAGACAAGGATGTGTTGTATAGCTCTCTACTGAATACTGGACATAGTATGTCAACACTGGTACATCATTAAAAAACTAACAAAAAGAAACCCAATAATTAATGTGAGCTGAGGTTTGGAAAAAGCAAGACAGTATGTTGTATCGGCATATTAATGCACACAACATCTTAAACCGAGCAGGACGCCATTTACAATACAAGCTATGCAACAACAGATGAAAACATTTCAGACACACACTTACTTTGCAACTTTCTCAGACCAGCCCTGCTGTTTTCCATACACCGACACTTCATAGCGGAGTTGCTTGGCTAAGTTGTCAATCTCCGGCTGCAAATTTTCCACCTAACTAGAGAAAGAGAGGATTTTATAGACCATCATTATGATGTACAATTTGACAAGTCATATTTTTTTTTAGAACAAGTATGCCGACCATCTAGAACAATGGTATACATTTCATGAACCCAGAGCCAACACAGCAGTTGGAAATAAAGTATATCAATCTGAATGAAAGAAATTCACTGCACCTGTTGGGACGTCCATTGTCAGAGGTACGCATGTGTGTTCAATGGCATTTCAAAGTGACTGCTGAAGCACTTAAAAAGGAACACAAATCTGATTACACTTCACTAGCGGACTCTAAAGAGTCGAGTACTATCCCAGGTGATTTCAGTGCCAGGGAATATATGGTCTGAGAACACTCATCCTAAAGAACGTTCTGTGTAGTTATAGCGGTGGGACTGATGACGCAGTCTGTATATTAACCAAGGGCTATCTATTACCTCTTTGGAAATACATGGACTATCCAAACAAACCTACTATAAGCATTACGAACACGTATGTTTTTTTTTTTTTTAATTACTGTATTCTTTTGTTTAGTGAAAACCTATACATCGGAGGGTGTGTAGAGATTCTTTGTCTTGTCTTTTAATTCATGATTTTACCATAAACGGATTGCTTTTGTAATTAAGCGCAGGTTTACACTCTGACTTCAATTTCAGGCCTTTCTGCCAGAAAATGGTGCGTTTATTTCCACTTGTCACATTCGTAAGACGCCGAGGTGTAGAATAATAAAGGCTACATACAAAGGGCCAGGAGTTTAAATTGGGTACAAAAGCGATGCAGGACAGAATTGTTTAATGATTTCTATCAAACTTTACACTTGGAGGAGGGTAGGTTGAATTCAAAACAGGGTAAATTAGAGAAACTGGAGGTCCGTATTGTGTTGAAGGAGCAGGGGAAACTACAGGTGGCACGGATAATGAACAAAGGAGTGGTGGGTTCAATGATGAACAGCGCTCCCAGCTATGACGGGTTCCCTTGTAAATTTCATAAAACTTCTGTTAAGATACCAATGGCCATGCCAAAGAACTGAAAAGAAACTTAAGAATCTGAGGAGGGTTGCACCTACGGTATCAGAAGAGGACAATATGGCGGTTCACAAACAGGGGAAGACGAAACAGTAGGTTCCTTTTATAGACTCTTAACATAACTAAACAGACCCATTGGGCCAGTCACAGCTTCCCAACCGCTCCAGGACCCTCCTGCCTGCCGCTGATACATCCGCCCGCATTCCTAAACCTGATTACGACAGCTCGGCCAGGATTCCCGAGCCCAATTGTGACAGCTCCTCCCACATTCCTGAGCCTGATTGCGACAGCTCCGCCCACATTCCTGAGCCTCATTGTGTCTGCTGCTGCCCCTGCCCCTTCGCACCACCGCTCCACCCACCTGGCCCCTCCCACCTTCCAGGACATATAATGGCTAAAGACATGCAAAAGGTAAGCCCGTCCGCACCTATACTACACCCAGCAGCAGGCCCCTGGTCCTCCCACCCACCACTGCTACACCACCAAGGAGCTCTAGGCCCTGAACTTCGGACACCCCATCAACAGCTGCTTCACGGCCTTCCCACGCTACAACAAAGGACACATCACCTGCCTAGACTGCTGTTTGTCCTGTAACGGGAGCCCACCTGCGCACACTGCCTGCACTGCACGCACACAGAAGACTATGAACTATCAAGCAACAACTCCAGTGCATCCTACTAAACGTCCACTCCTTATGCAAACACGCCACGGAATTCTGGGACAGAGTCACCACCCACAACCCGGACGTCGCCTTCATCACGAAACATGGCCAACACCCTCCTCAAACCCCAATATTGCCACCACCAACCCTGAAGGCTACAAGATGATACACTGAGACCGCACCAACAAACATGGCAGGGGCATTGCCATCATCTTCAAGGAAACCAGCCAATGCACCATCACCGACGACCCAATGCCCTTCATGGAGCACCTCAACTTCCGACTCCAGATCGATGCCAGCACCACAATGGGAGGCACACTCGCATACAGACCCCTGGGGCCACGCCCAGGCTTCTGCAACACCATTACCAACCTCATCGTCCCCCCTCACCATCGACTTCCTCCACTACATCCTACTCGACGATCTCAATTTCCACCTTAACAACACCAACTTTACTTCCCTCATGGAGAACTTCAGCAACATCGGTGTCACCCAACTGGCCAACAAACTCATGCACAAAGCTGGATACACACTAGATGCCATCATCACCTCTAGCGGCAGAATCAATTTCACCCATGTGGCTTAACTCACCTGGACCGACCACATCATCTTCCACTTTACCATCTCCAATTCCCAGCACACCAACTCCAAACACCTCAGTAGCAAGGTAACTGACAGCCCCCATGGCCACAGGCCTTAAACACCACACAACCCGAGCCCATGACAGACCTCGACCTCAATTAGGCCATTCAAAACTTTACCACCTAGATCATCAAATCCCCCGACCGTGTTGCTCCACTGAAACAAGCTAATTACAACACCACCTCCAAGTCAGCAAGATGGTACACTCTGGAGCTCAGAAACTCCAAATGCAACTGCTACAGACTCAAGAAACAATGCCGCGTGAGCAAGGAGCTCTACGACCAAGCTGCCTACAAGGCAGCCCTCAACAACTACCACCACCACATCAAGTCAGCAAAATCAGCAGCAATCACTGCCTGCATCGACACCGCAGCCAACCACGTGAAACAACTCTTCAAAATCATCAAGGAATTCTTTAACCCGACAGAGACCACCATTCACTCATCCCAGGAACTCTGCAACACCCTCTCAGATTACTTCCACATCAAGATCACCATCCTATATCACAATTTCGACCCCTAACCCTCCAACTGCAGCCTAAACAACAGCTCTCAAGCAGCGAACACCAACCACAGACAACCGCACCCATTATGTGATACATCCACCCCTGCCCCCACCAGCTTTTGAATCTCAGAGCCAACACTATTAGCATGGAACTAACCTGCATCCACAACACCTTCATCTGCATGGCAACCTTCCCGGACTAATAGAAACACGAAGAAGTCAGACCCCTCCTAAAGAAACCCTCTGCTGACCCCAGCGACCTCAAAAACTATAGATCGATCTCCTTGCTCCCCTTTCTGGCCAAAAAGCTCATGAAAGCCATCGGCCAACAGGTCAATGACTACCTCAAACAAAACCACCTTCTCAACACCTCACAATCGGGATTCCAGGTCAACCGGAGCACAGAGACTGCACTGATCACCGCCATGGAGGACATCAGGGCCCTCCCCAACTGAAGAGAGTTGGCAGCTCTGATCCTTATGGACCTCTCCACATCATTAGATACAGTCTCCCACCACACTCTGGTGACTCAAAATAGTCTCCTACTCTGATGACTCAAATAAACCTCTCACTCACCAAAGACCCACACAATGCCAAAGCCAACGTCTGCAACGCCATTACCAACACAGCAACATGGATGAAAAAACAGCTGCTTTAGGCTAAACACAGACAAAATGGAAGTACTGATCCTCAGGAAGAACACCTTCATATGGGACTACAACTGGTGGCCAGCAGAACTCGGACCAACACCCTCTCCATCAGACCACGCACTAAACCTTTGCATCATCCTCGACTGCCAACTATTCATGAATCAACAAGAAAACTCAGTCGCCTCTCCTCCTTCTACATCCTCTGTATGCTCCTCTGAATCTTCAAATGGATCCCTACTGACACCAAAAAGACTGTCTTGCATGTCATGGTCACCAGCCGTTTCGACTATAGCAACACTCTCTACTTCCGAGTGTCTTCCCAGCTTCTTAAAAGACCCCAGACTATACAGAACACCGCAGCCAGACTCATCCTCAACCTCCCCAAGCATCACCCCACACCTCAGGAACCTCCACTGGCTACCCGTCCAAAAGAGATGCCAACTCAAGAGATCCTCACATACACAGCTCTCCGCAACTTAAGGCCGTCCTACATCAACCATGGACTGAGCTTCTATGTCCCAGCAAGACAACTATACTCCCCCTTGCAAAACTTAACACACACACACATACACCCCACAACCATTACATCGGAGGCTGCTCCTTCCCCTACTCAGCAGGCAAGTGCAGAAACAGCCAGCCCACCAAATCCGAATAGTTTCCTCCCTGGCATACTTCAGAGGGAGATTCAAGATGTGGCTTTTCAGTGGAGACACAGCACCTTCAGTGCCCAGACACCGTTAGGGGTGATAGTGCTGCGCTAAACAAACGTTATGATTCAGATTACATGATACTGACAAATAGGTTGTCATATATACTTTCATGTAAAATACAAAGACTATGAGGGTAGCTTACTCTCTCAAGAAAGTTACTAAAAAAACATGGGAACGATAATCTCACTGGATGCATAATACATTTTTTGTTTCAAGTGTGATTGTAAAACACTTTCAGCAGCAGACGCCTCCTTCCCTGCTACCGGGTGCAATGGTCACTACCCTGCAACGGTTAAGACGCGACTCTGGAACCCACCTTGGCGATAACGTGCATCTGATAGACGGCCAGGGGGAGGGTGACCCCCGTTCGGAGCAGCACGGTGGCGCCGATGATGTTTGCCCACCATGGCAGGCCCGAGGCTTCCTGCAGAGCGAGCAGCAGGGTTTCTGCCAGGTGGACGGGGGCGGTGTCGGCCAGGCTCTCGTACCAGCCCAGCAGCCCCCCGGGCGCCGAGGGGGCCGTCGCCACCGTCCTCTCCTGGCGGTGGACGGACAGGAACGGCCCCAGGAGCTGCCGGTGAACGCCTTTAGGGTGCAGCCCGGGTAAAGTCCCGCCGGCCCTGCTGCCATGTCCCCGGCGTGCCCCGGAGTCCCGGACTGTGCCTGCGTCTAGTAAACACCGCCAGGGCGCGGCCTGAGGCGGGGGGCCGATCCGAAACCGGCGGGCCGCCGGCACCGCACACCGGCCGAACATCCTCCAGCCTGAAAAGCTCAAATAAAAATAAGTCACCATTTCACATCTCTCATGTTCTGGACCAGTCACCTTCACTGACATGCCGGTGACCCGAGGGCGACCTTACAGCGAAAGGCAGAGCGGACCAATCGCAGGCCCCGTTTGCTGCTGATTGACAGACGAAGCGACCGTGTTGGGGAAAACTGGTTGGGTGCACAGTAGCGTCATTCTCACGATTGGCTGAAAAAAATAAGACCCGCCCTAGAGAAGGGCTCGCGCTCCGGAAGTAAACGTATCAAAATACCGCCCATCCGGGCAGGAAGTACTTGTACAGCCGCTGTTGAGCCGCCATTCGATCGTAGTGCAACTTTTTGCCAGGGTCTGCTGTGATCTTTCGCGATGCCCACGGAAGGCAGATGCGCAGGATCCCTACGCTAGAGGCTTGTTGTGGAGCCTGGCTGCGCTTGGAAAAGGGCAGAAAGGGTTATAGCCAGGGCCACTGGAATTATGGGATTGTGCGGCCTCGGTGATTTTCTCATCATTATACATTTGCCTCATTAGGCACACCATCCATCACCTGCCGCATAATCTGTAGATTTTAACAAAAAAAAATGGTTTCTATCTCAGATGGTTCAAAAGTTACTAAAAATGTCACAATATGTGTTGACACGCAGTGGAAAGGCCCTTTCCAAAGCTGGGCTGGTCACCTTTCTGTCGCTTATTGCTGTACTTCGGTGTGAAACTGGTACTAATGAGATGAAACCAATGTCCAGCGAGCGTTACCAAGGTTAACAAGCATTTGTAATGCATCAGGTCTCGCATTTACTTGAGCTTGAGCTATTGGCATTTTAAATGCATAACTGGACTTTTTTTTGACACATTAATTGGTCAACCCTGTCGTATATTTTGCTCTTTTCTGCCACATAATTCCAACAATTTTCTGCACACTGCAAACAGCAACTGATTCTTGATATATAAGATAAACTGGAAAAAAGGGGAGGCGTGCAACAGAGACACACTGACTGTCCAAATGAGGGATACATGAAGGTGTACGCAATAAACCTATGTGTCTTTCAGTAGCTATAACATGATTGTGAAGTATCCGCCAGAGGCACTAAAGTCAATCAACCATGGCAATAGTTATTAATTATAGGAAAAACCTAAAAATTACCCAAAGGCAAATATGATGATAAAACATTAACCAAGATTTCTTGACAGGAAGGAATAATCTTGAAATCTTAGCAATTTAGGCTACTAAAAAGAAATCAAATGCGACAGAAACATTGTTTTAACTGGAGGTATTGCAAAAATAAAGGATGAAAGATAAAGACGCCCCATACACATTGTAGGAGGCTGGCCTGGTGTGTGGTGGGTACCTATGATAATTACACCTTATACCAGGTATCCCTTATTAGTGTAGTGTAGTCAGTGTCTAGAAGCCACGCTCTCTAGAGGTAGCTGTGGATGAGCAGTCAAGGCTTATCTAGGAGATTTGCAAAACTCATGCAATACCATTGTAGTCACACTTAGTACTTACACAAATGAAAGAAACACTCAGTCTTACAAAAATAAAGGTACTTTATTTTGGTGACACAAATACCAAAAATACCATAGAGGCTATACTCCCTTAGGAAGTAAGTAATACACAAATTATATACACTAGTACGCAGACATAGAGATAAAAACAGTTAGAAAACAGTGCAATTAGTGAAAATCAAAATAGAAAAAAATTGGCCTGGGGGACACAAACCATATAATAAAAAAATGGAATGCGAAAGTCGGTCCCCCACCTATATAAGTGTAGTGTGTATAGGGGAGCTGGGAGTACTAGGAAAGCCCAAAGGTAAGTACCACAACCCACCCCAGCAACCAGGAAAGCAGGAATAAATCACTGTAAATTCCCCTGATCACACACAGAGAAGAGAAGAATTATGCAAAGCCCAGAAGAGATTGCAAGACACCAACAGTGGATTCCTGGACAAGAGGACCTGTGGAAAAAGGGGACCAAGTCCAGGAAGCTCAGCAGAGTCCAGGGAGGGCAGGAGCCCCTACCCACCAGGATGAAGGTGCAAGAAGTGAACCACCGGTGAAGAAGAAGAGTCAGTATTGAACCCAAGAAGACGAAGTCGGGTTCCTGGAGGATGCAGGTGATGTCCCACGCTGGAAGGAGGATTGCAGTCAGGTTTGCGTCTTTGGGTTCCGCCAGCAAGCCTTGGCACACACAAAACTCACTGTTCGCAGAAAGTGGAGCTGCCGTCAGAGGGGATCCTCAGTGACACAGAGAGCCCATAGAAGCCCATAGAAGCCCAGACATCACCCACAGGAGTCCCACAGGACGGGGACAGGAACGTCGCAGAAGAGGCCCACGCAGCACTACGAGAAAGGCTCCCACGCCACCAGAGAACCACTTAGGGAGCTGTGCGTCACAGGATGGAGTGCTGGGGGCTGGAGCTTCAAGATGCCTGAAGATCTTGTGGAAAGGATGCCAAAAAGCCTTGGCAACTGCAAAGGACGCAGTGCACTGGGGTACTGTCCTGCGTGGGCAGGCAAGGGCTTACCTCCACCCAAGTTGGACACCTGGAAGAGAGGACAGTGATGCAGGATCCATGCAGCTCAGCAGGAGAGGGGATCCATGCAGCCAGTCGTCATCATAGTTGGTGCCTGCAGAAGCAGGAGAGTGACTCCTTCACCCCAAGGGAGATTCCTTCTGATGCAGGCTGAAGACGGGCTATCCTTAGAGGATGCACGACCGGGGAAATGTTGCAGTTGCTGGAAGGAGCCAGAGATACAATGTTGCAGGAGGTGTTTTGCTTCTTTGTTGCAGCTTGTAGCATCCTGAAGAGTCCAGATGCAGTTTCTTCGGTCAGAAGTCGAAGTGGGGGTTGCAGAGGATTCCTGCTGGAATCTTGCAATCCGAATCTGAGGAACCACCCAAGAGAGAGACCCTAAATAGCCCTGAAAGGGGGATTGGTCACCTAGCTGGGTGACCACCTATCAGGAAGGGGCTCTGATATCACCTGCTGGCACTTGCCACTCAGATGCTTACAGAGTTCCCTGCCAACCTTGAATCCAAGATGACAAAACCCATGGACCCTCTGGAGGAGCTCTGAGCATCACGCCTGGGGTGGTGATGGACAGGGGAGTGATTACTCCCCTTTCCTTTGCCCAGTTTCGCAGCAGAGCAGGGACTGGGGGTCCTGAACCGGTATAGACTTGTTTATGCAAGGAGGACACCAAATGTGCCCTTCAAAGCATTGCCAGTGGCTTGGGGAGGCTATCCCTCCGAAGCGTGTAACGCCTATTTCCAAAGGAAGAGGGTGTAGCACCCCTCTCCCAAAGGAAATCCTTTGTTCTGCCTTCCTGGCATTGAGCTTTTCAAGCAACAGGAGGGCAAAAACCTGCCTGGGAGGTGGTAGCAGCTTGGGCTGCCTGGAAACCCTCAGAAGGCTGCAATGGCAATACTGAAGGTCCTCTAATGAGCCCCCAGAGTGCATGGAATCATACAACCAATGTTTGCAAAAGCATTGGGGCATGATTCTAACATGTTTGAGACCACACATGCCTATGTTTAGAGTTACCATTATGTAGCTGGACATAGGTATTAACCTATGTCCAGTACATGCGAAACTTGGCGTCCCCGCACTCACGAAGTCTGGGAAAATGGGCCTGGAGTTCGTGGGGGCACCTCTGCTATGGGTGCTCTCACACACAGGTACTTTGCACCCTGCCCTCTGGGCTAGAAGGCCTGCCATAGGGGTGACTTATAAGTGACTGTAGACGGGTCTCCTCGACCGCGTACTGCAGCTCCTCGGACTGGCGCTTTTCCCGCGCCTCGCTCCGAGCACTCGAGCGTTCCCATGGAGACATGAGAACGCCTTCGGGCACTTCGAACCCGGATTTCCGGGTTCCACCTTCAAAACAGATGACGGACTCCAGGAGAGCAGATGAGGAGGAGGAGTTCTCTCGGGGGACGAGACCGACGACGGAGGAAGAAAAGACGCCGCGAGCAGAGGAGGCGGGAACCGGACCGGAGGAGATTCCTGCATACCGTGGAGATCGCGAGCAGAGGAGCCGAGACTCGGACAAGAGCATTTTCCGCCACGACCCTGGAGGGTCGTGGCTTAACAAGGTACGGTCCTTGTTACAAGGACGGCGGCAACCTATTTCTACTATTGGGCACAAGGGGGGAGGAGACAAAGAGACGAGGGTTGGGATTGAGGGGGGGGTCACGGAGAACGAAACTAAAACAGGTGACAACTTGGGCTGAGCACGAAAAAGAGAATTGTCACAAGTGCATCGAACCCTCCACCCCTCACTACCGGGTACCCCTCTATACCTCTCCTCCTCTATCTCACTAGTTTCCCTCCCTCCTGCATGTTTTCACATTAAAACAGCGCCAGAACCCCACAAAACCACTTACCTTTTTGTTTTCGCTCCTGTGTTTTGTTTTTGATTCCAACTGGGAAGTTAAGCGACCCGACACCACCCAAGAGACCTAAAGGAGAAGAAAAGAACAGAAACATTAAGAAAAGAAGGAGCCAACTGGAATTGTTGCTATCAGATTTTTGTTACCACATTAACGGCCATTACTTATTGTGTTGACTTCATAAAGAAATAAAACTTCCCTCCCTACATACGGCCCAGAGTCCTCTGTACCGCTGATCCCCTCCACAGTGACATGGTGCAGTGAAAAGTGGCAGTGAAAGGGTGCTTGCACCTTTTCAAACAGGCTGCAATGGCAGTCCTGCAGAAACCTTTGTGCTTGGGCTCCCTATGGGTGGCACAATATATGCTGCAGCCCATAGGGATCCCCTGGAACCCCAATGCCCTAGGTACCATGTACTAGGGACTTATAATCGGCACCAGTGTGCCAATTGTGGGATGAACTACAATGATAACAGTTACCAACAACTACATTTACGGGAGAGAGCGTAACTACTGGGGTCCTGGTTAGCAGGATCCCAGTAGACACGGTCAAACATACTGACAAACAGGCCAAAAGTGGGGGTAACCGAGCTAGAAAGAGGCTACTTCCCTACACACATCCATATGCAAAGTTTTTTAACTAAAACAGGTCATTTACACTTTGGTAAACAAATGCCTGGCATAGGAAATAATTGCAGAGAGGGGAGGGGGCTGAATAGACCGTGTAATTTGTAAGGCGATGTGACTGTCGGTCTACCAGCACACACCGCCCAAAATGAAAATATTGACAATTTAAACAAGAGGGCCTCTGCCCTCCCTCCCACCATCGGGGACTGCAGGCAGGCACACTCTGCGCAGAGCTGATTAACAGCAAATGTGACCGAGATAACAGACTGATGTACAGCCTTGTTTGCAGCAGAGCAAAGCTGTTCTACAAATGAAAACTGAAGCTTCAAGCAGGAAACAGAGAAAAAAGTCCCCTTGAAGAAGAGTATATGTGGTGTATTTAAAGAAATGTGCGGGTACAGACACTGGAAAAACAGGACTGTCCCGGCAGATTTAGGGTGTATAGTCGCTGTGAAACAGGTTACTGCTAATGCGCTAATGTTTCTTCACTCTTCTCAGGCACGTATCCAAGACATGAATGCTGTACGGGCTGGGGGAACCAGCTTGTCTCATCTATGCACTGAAACTAAGAAGAAGAGCAAGGCTCTGAGCACAATGCGGACAGGGGTCACGGCACCCTGCACTCGGGAAATATGCTGTAGGGCTCAAATGATCCCAGAGACTAACTCCATACCATGGCTGAGAGGGGAGCCGCAACTGGGCTCACTGGTGCCGCTGTCGCCTGGTGGATGACTGGGAAGCGGAGCCAAGGTGTCAGTGTTTTGTACATCCATTTCCTGACTCCCTTCTATGTTTCTGACAGAAATTACGCCTCCTAAGCACCGTGGACCGGCATGCTGCAACAACTTATCACCGCGTGACCCAGAGAGCTCGGCGGATTGACGTCAGGGTGCAAGCAAAGTTTAACCAGCCAGCCTGGGGCACGTGAATGGGGGTTCCACTATTGTGTGGGTGTGGGAAAGGTAAGGATTCCCTCTGAAAGGCAGGACGTGCTGACCCATTACTGTCTTGTCACAAGAGAATCTAGTGGACTCACCACACTGCTAGAGCAAGACTCCCGCCCCCTGCTCCGAGTATGGTTATGTATACACTGATGCCCTTCCTCATGCCTCGGCTCCTCACAGACATCCAAAGTAAACAAAGCACACGTGCTTCCGGGAAGAGAATGCTGCTACCGTAAACGCACAAATATCTCTCTTTGCAGGCAGGAATACTCTGCGCAGAGTGCCGATGAACAGCAAATGTGACCGAGATAACGGGCTGATTTACAGCCTTGTTTACAGTGGAGCGAAGCTGCTCTGCAAATGAAAACTGAAGCTTCAAGGAGGAAACAAAAAAAAAGTCCAGTAGGAGAAGAGATAAACAGGACAAAGCGTAACTATGCAGTAGTTGGTCCCTGCTCCTGCGTCCAAGTACTCCACAGCGTGGCTGGCAAGAAAGGGTATAAAAGAAGGAAATCTAATGACATGGCCTCCTTGTTCACCTGATCTGAATCCCATTGAGAACCTGTGGTCCATCATCAAATGTGAGATTTACAAGGAGGGAAAACAGTACACCTCTCTGAACAGTGTCTGGGAGGCTGTGGTTGCTGCTGCACGCAATGTTGATGGTGAACAGATCAAAACACTGACAGAATCCATGGATGGCAGGCTTTTGAGTGTCCTTGCAAAGAAAGGTGGCTATATTGGTCACTGATTTGTTTTTGTTTTGTTTTTGAATGTCAGAAATGTATAATTGTGAATGTTGAGATGTTATATTGGTTTCACTGGTAATAATAAATAATTGAAATGGGTATATATTTTTTTTTAAGTTGCCTAATAATTATGCACAGTAATAGTCACCTGCACACACAGATATCCCCCTAACATAGCTAAAACTAAAAACAAACTAAAAACTACTTCCAAAAATATTCAGCTTTGATATTAATGAGTTTTTTGGGTTCATTGAGAACATGGTTGTTGTTCAATAATAAAATTAATCCTCAAAAATACAACTTGCCTAATAATTCTGCACTCCCTGTATATATATATATATATATATATATATATAACGATATATCTATCTATCTATATATACTTTTATTGGCTGCCCTGCTGTATATATTATGTTACCTTACAACTATAACTTATGCCTTAAGGCAGCAATGGCTGCCACAATCTTGGGGGCGTGGACAATAAAATAAAATAAAAACATACCTGTCCACCGCCGGACGCCTCACTCCTCTTTCCTCCAGATGATGTTGGTGTCCCAGCAGTCCCTAGCACACCAGCACAGGCTCCCCATGCAATCCTGAGGCTCCTCTCATGCTATACCTAGCATGAGATCAGCATCAGGATAGGTCTGAGCGGCTTGGTCTGCGTCTTAGACAGTGCATTGGAGTCGATGCTGTTTCTAAAACCTGGCTGTGCAACACTAAGATGGCTAGTCAAACTGACATGCGCACTTAGTGCACTCCAATCCACTCCTCCCTCCCATGGCCCATCCCGCCCCTTCCTGCACATGCTGGCTGAGCCAGCAGCTGAAAATAAAACAATAGTAAATATTTTTATTTTTTGGCTGCTGGTTCTTAGCCAGTGGGGCGATGCTCCTTCGGCATTGTAAAGGAGCTGCCTCTGCAAGGTAACTATAACTCATGCATGGTAGCCGGGCTGGTCTTCACTCCAGGACCTCCTTTCTCTGGGGGGAGGCAGCATGGCCTAATTGCAGCAGAGAGAATGATGAGGGTGTGTGGTGTCGCCTCCACAGCCGTGTGATCAAAAGAAGGCAGGATCAGAAGTGTGATCGTAGCCTAGGCAACCTTTTATCTCTTTTTGGTTCCAGGCACAGCACATGGGAACCTGCCACAGCAAGAGGGGCACACTTCAGCAGAGCACAGGCTGCCATGCTGTCTAGCACTTCAAGCATTGAATGCAGAAGCTGAGAGGTGCTAGTAATGCACGACATTACATTTCAGTGGGGTGATGCGGAGATTGGCACTGAAATGTGGTAGACTAACCCGTGATGCGTAGCACTTGGCAGGGCTGGTGTTGAAGATGGTCTGCTGAGGGCTACATAGGAGGGCGAGGAGTGGTGCTTTGTAGAGGATGTCAGGGTGGGCATACATTTGAAATACATGTCACCATTTCGAAACAGGAACAGGGAGAAGGTGAAAAGAAATCTGGCAGAATTTATGTTCCCATTAACTGACACTGAAACAGAGGCAGTTTTAGGTGGGAGACAACTAAAAGCTATTTTTGGGCTTTAAGAAAAAGCAGCCTGTTGCATAAATTGGTTCTATTGGCATGTACGTGGTCTCGCGAGACTACTGGGTTTAAGAGAAGTATGTTTTAAAAGTATAATACATTTCTGCACTTAATTAGCAAGCTATCCCATTTTAAGTTCTTAACACATGTTTTGCCACAATAATGTAACACTACAAGATGGACACAATTGTTCTTTCCGTTTCTCTGACAAGACCACAGGACTTGACAAGCCATGTTCGCCAATCATTAACAGGCTTTGCTCCTGCATCTGCAGCTCCATATCGGAGAGGAACGACCTTAACAAAAGGGGAGGGTCTCCTTACCTGTGTTACACATCTGCATCCTTGTGTATTTCCAAGGTATACTCGGGTGACGTATGACTGATAATCTGCCAGCACTTCTTTCATTTTTATATGACAGTGCAAACAAATTGGGAAAAACAAGCGGCACAGTACTTACATGTATTTGAGTTTACTAATCTACAAACAAACAAATACTGTACTACTGAAAAGAGCCTTTCTGTCACTAATTATTACATAAATGCTAGTGCACGTGTCAGCTTTTTTCCAAAAAATGTCGGCTTCAGATCTTAGGCAGCTTTGGCCACAGTGTAGGGAAGTTTGTCTTGCAGTTTGGAGCTCAGCAGATTCAAGGTAACATACATTCCCCTCTAATAACTTTCTGGGCGTCTCTGCAGCTGCTTTAGGGTTACTGTTTTATTAGGTGTTTCCATGTGGGATGTCCCCCATTTGTCGCTCACCGTTCTAGGGAAATGTGCTGAGCCCCACTGAAATGTTTTCACCTGCAAGCACCCGTTCTCAATATATTACCATCTACAAAAACACCGAATTAATGGCCAAGCTATGTGAGCTCTTATCACGTTTCTTTTTTTTCCGTTTTCAAGAAAATAAAAACAGTATGACGAATAACAAAAAACGTGCCTATGAATTTGTCGGAACATAACAGCACACACTTCAAGTTGGCACATATAACATGTGGTGAAGAACATGTCAGCAGCTGGATGCATGTAGCCTACAGAGGAAGCAAACTGTGTCCAAAAGGAGGCATGCAGCATACAAACTAGGGGCCAGATGTAGGTAGCTGTTTGCATGTCGCAAACTGCGAAAAACGCAGTTTGCGCCATGCAAACAGCCTAACGCGATGCTCATCCCCAAATTGCGAGTCGGTACCGACCGCATCGCCATGCTGAATTGCTTTGTGACCGCGGATGCCGTCGCAAACCAACTCGCAGTTACCACCCATTTGAAGTGGGTGGTAACTCATTCGCAAAAGGGAAGGGGGACCCATGGGACCCGTTCCCCTTTGTGAATGCCGAAAAAAAAAAAATTTCAGAGCAGGCAGTGGTCCTATGGACCACTGCCTGCTCTGAAAAAAACCAAAGCAAATGGTTTCGGAAGTTTTTCTTTTTGCAACTCGTTTTCCTGCAAAAAGAAAAAAAAACTGCTTTATTAAAAAAGCAGTCACAGACATGGAGGTCTGCTGTCTCCAGCAGGCCACCATCCCTGTGAGTGCATGGACTCGCTATGGGGTAGCAAACTGCGACCCACCTCATTAATATTCATGAGGTGGGTCTTTGTGACCCCATAGCGAGTCGCAGAAGGTGTCTGAGACACCTTTCTGCATATGGTTTTGGGAGTTGCAAATTGCGAGTCGGTATGACTCGCAATTTGCAAGTCTCAAACTTTTACTTACCTACATCTGGCCCCTAGGCTTCTACATGGCACCATCTTCAGCTGGTCTGTCCACTGGACCGTGGTGTCTGATGGACCTAATAGGTATGACTAAGGGGGTCAGGAGGAGGGGGTAACCAGCTGTACCTCACCATCTCCCATATTTATACGAGCTCGTCAGTGTTTACTACCAAGTATACGTAAATGTCTTTATTAGATGGGTCACTATTGCACAATGCAGTTATGTCTCTGGCGCATTACAGGCAGAAGCAGCCCTGCTGTCCTGCTAGAATTGCCTAGTAGTGCATATCACTAGAGCTATAGTTGCTTCTTAAGAGAAAACACCTTTTCTAATTGTAACTTCGAACATGGAAACAGTGATTACAGCCCAACATGATGCTGTGTTTTTGGTCTTCCAAAAACAGAGACATTTAGCTGTGATTAATGAGGCAGGTGACAGTACATGCCCCTGCTCTCTCCTTGCTTTTCCCCTCTGTTTTTGTGAGCCTTCTCCTTGCTTTTCCCTCATTTTCACTGCTTTCTCCTTGCTTTCCCCCCATTTTTATTGTGTGCTTTCTACTTGCTTTTCC
This sequence comes from Pleurodeles waltl, assembly GCF_031143425.1. NCBI lineage: Eukaryota > Metazoa > Chordata > Amphibia > Caudata > Salamandridae > Pleurodeles > Pleurodeles waltl. The sequence goes on along the minus strand of NC_090437.1, from coordinate 1,316,338,114 downwards.
CACGTTTTCTCTGATTTCTCCTTGCTTTTCCCTATTTTTATTGTGTCTTCTCTTTGCTTTTCCCTTGTTTTCACTGCTTTCTTCTTGCTTTTCCCTCATTTTCACTTCTTTCTCTGGAACCTGCAAGCACCTGAATACCTTGGGGAGTGGTTATTTTCGCTTTACAAATCCTGATTAATTGATTCATTAAAAGTTAAAGCACAGCATTATACACATATTTTGTAACAAAATAAACATTTCATTTTTATTTCCTGGAGGCAATTTTGTGAAGTAGGTTTGTTTAATTTAACAAAGATGTCATCTTGCGTGCCCTTTTTTGTAGGTGTGAAGACTATATTTGTTTTAAAACATTAAAAACAGTGCATCAACGGTATATTAAATTCAGACTGCTCTCAATGTCTTCTGGTAGCAGGGTGTCTGCTGATGTGTCAACTGAGAATCCTTTCAAAAGTCTGATTTTAGTGAGTACCTTTGGTGAAATAGTATTGTATTGTGTTAAATGTTCGTGGCAAGCTCCTACTTATGAGGGTTGTTGTAGGGTCAGGAAATGAAAGAACGACACAACTCTGTTTGGCAAATAATATGAGCATTCATGAATAACAGCCGGAAGGGCAGCCCAGCTCTGTGACTTATACCGCACTCAATTTTGTCAGTACAAACAGCCCTTGAATGCGTCTTATCACTTGTCATGCATTTTTATTTAGGCGCCTGCTTGGTACATTATATCTCTACCTACGTTAGCATAAAGCCACATTTCTCCTGGAAAAAGCATCTAATTACGCTTTTACAGAAAAGCGAAGGTTACACATCTGTCATGAGCACATTTGGTAATAAACAGCAATGTCTTTTATCTCACGTTCTGAAGCCTATTGGTACTTTCTCCTTCAACTAACTCCACACTTGGAAACATTTCTGTCTGGCCTCCCTTTCACAGCTGCTGGCCTTCAAGCATCAAAGTTTATTGTGTTCCCTTTCTAAAACCACCATGGTGTATCCTTCCCTTGTGAACGTGGATTGGAATGTGCGTCCTCCCTGTGTGTGTTATTAAGTTATGACTCAAGCTTTCTATGGCCTTCTACTTGCAGCTGCATTATGAATAAATGTTTCTGCTTATCCTTGTCTTTCCTCCATGCTTCCAGTCCTGAGCTCTCTATTTGGACGTCATGAGCATTCTGGGCCTGTATTCTTCTCTGATCATGTACGACTCTGCACATTTTCCTCCTAATTCAAGCATTAGCAAACGTAGGCCTTCTCCTTTTTCCATATTTTCAATAACAGGGTTGACTCTTTTATGGAAGTCTATCACTGGCTATGTTTTATTAAAAACATTATATTTGGTCCTCTTACCACCTCCAGAAAAGCTGTGACTGTGCTGCATAATGTTTTTAAAATCATTTTAATTGGTGGTCTACTGAAGATTTTGGACTATTAGGCTGTAATGTAGGCAAGAGCTGTGATGTTTCTCAAATCCAAGTGTGAATGCTTATCAAGTCGAGGTTTTGAAGTCTGGTCCAAGAGGCAGCTTTATCTCCCTCCCAGAGCTACTGTGAATAATATACAATAAACAAATTACAGATGCAGAGGGCCTTTGTGTCACCATTTACTATGAAGCACTGTAATACGTAGAGAGCTGAAACAAAATCATAGTAAGACTACCTATTATAATCTTTACAACAGAGAAAACATGCACCAAAAATATCCCAGTCTTATTGGCTTTGACAACACTTGTTATTGGCCAACTTGTGTAAAGTTTCACATTTATGCGCTACCCTAGATCTTAGCTGTAACATCCAATGTGCATGTTATGAGTATGTGATCGATGCATTGCGTGAGCCAGAATGTTGGAGGCCTTATGGTACTATTCCTCTGGCCTGTTCCTAGGCACGGAGGTGAGGCTGTTTCCATATACAGTGGAAGTGTATTGTTGACACTGAAGCTGGACGGAGAAGACCAAGACACTAAAGTGGGGAAAGAGGAGAAAGGATCCTTAAAAAAATAGATTAGGCTCTTTTGCTGAGAAGGGCTGCTGCTTAGTCATGAACACTGCCATTTGGTAGATGATGGGGGTGACAGATGAGACTGCAGTGTCTCTTGTTCAGACTGAAAAGACTCCTTTTGGAGAGGCTGTAGGAAAGTAGCCTCTTTCTAGCTTGGTTACTCCCACTTTTGGCCTGTTTCTCAGTATGTTTGATTGTGTTCACTGGGATCCTGCTAACCCGGACCGCAGTGAATATGCTCTGTCTCCCAAAAGCCTGTATTCATCCTCACAATTGGCATACTGGTGCCCCCATATGAGTCATAAGTATATGGTACCCAGGTACCCAGGGCATTGGGGTTCCAGGGGATCCCTATGGGCTACAGCAGCTATTCTGCTACCCATAGGGAGCACATGTGTAGGAGGCTGGCCTGGCTTGTAGTAGGTACCAAATGTACTTACACCTTGTGCCAGGTCCAGTTATCCCTTATTAGTAGAGAAGAGGTGTTTCTAGCAGCTTAGGCTGATAGAAAGTAGCTATGGCAAAGCAGCTTAGGCTGAACTAGGAGACATGCAAAGCTCCTACTATACCACTTATATCATATGCACAATATCATAAGAAAACACAATACACAGAGTTACTAAAAATAAAGGTACTTTATTTTTATGACAATATGCCAGAAGTATCTCAGTGAGTACCCTCAGTAAGAAGGTAAGTACTATACACAAGTTATATGTACACAAACCAAAATTAGGTAAGTAAGAGCAAGAAAAGTAACGCAAACAGTGTAGAATTACAATAGGTTGCAATAGGCAAGCATAGGTATAGGGGCAACACAAACCATTTACTCCAAAAGTGGAATGCGAACCACGAATGGACCCCAGACCTATGGGAGCTTGTAGAGGGTCGCTGGGACTGTAGGAAAACAGTCAGGGTGTCCAAGATACCCCACCCCAAGGCCCTGAAAAGTAGGAGTAAAGTACACCTACTACCCCGAAAGAGCACAATAGTCGTGATAGGGGGATTCTGCAAGAACAACAAACACCAGCAGTGCACTGACAATGGATTTCCAGACCTGAGGACCTGCAAGGAAAGGGCACCAAGTCCAATAGTCGCGACAGCGTCCAGGGGGGCAGGAGCCCAGGAAACCCCGGATGAAGGTGCAAGAAAGCTGCCTCTGGATGGAAGAAGCTTGGAGTTCTGCAAGAAAGAAGAGGACTAGGAACTTCTCCTTTGGAAGACAGATGTCCCACGTCGTGATGAAGCTTGCAGAGGTGTTCCCATGCAGAAATACCACAAACAAGCCTTGCTAGCTGCAAGGGTTGTGGTAGAGGTTTTTGGGTGCTGCTAAGGACCAGGAAGGACCAGTATGTCACCTTTTGGAGGAGAAGACAGAGAGGGCGCTCAGCAACTCAGAGAGTGCTCACAGAAGCAGGCAGCACCCGCAGAAGTACCCCAACAGGCACTTAGAAGAAGAGTGAACCGGAGTCAACGCGAAGTTACAAAGAAGGGTCCCACGACGTCGGAGGACAACTCAGGGGGTTGTACACTGCAGGACGGAGTGCTGGGGACCCAGGCTAGGCTGTGCACAAAGGAAATCCTGGGAGAGTGCACAGGAGCCGGAGCAGCTACAAATCACGCGGTACACAGGTTTGCAGTCTAGCGTGGGGAGGCAAGGACTTACCTCCACCAAACTTGGACTGAAGAGTCACTGGACTGTGGGAGTCACTTGGACAGAGTTGCTGTGTTCCAGGGACCACGCTCGTCAGGATGAGAGGGGACCCAGAGTACCAGTGATGCAGTCTTTTGGTGCCTGCGTTAACAGGGGGAAGATTCAGTCGACCCACAGGAGATTTCTTAGGAGCTTCTGGTGCAGGGTGAAGGCAGGCTACCACCAGAGCATGCACCACCTGGAAACAGTTGAGAAAGCCGGCAGGATTAGGCGCTACAATGTTGCTGGTAGTCGTCTTGCTACTTTGTTGCGGTTTTGCAGGCGTCCTGGAGCAGTCAACTGTCAATCCTTGGTAGAAGGTGAAGAGGGAGATGCAGAGGAACTCTGGTGAGCTCTTGCATTCGTTATCTGAAGAATTCCCCAAAGCAGAGACCCTAAATAGCCATAAAAGGAGGTTTGGCTACCAGGAGAGGAGGTTTGGCTACCAAGAGAGGTAAGCGCCTATCAGAAGGATCCTCTGACGTCACCTGCTGGCACTGGCGACTCAGAGCAGTCCAGTGTGGCCCCAGCACCTCTGTTTCCAAGATGGCATAGGTCTGGGACACACTGGAGGAGCTCTGGGCACCTCCCCTGGGAGGTACTGGTAAGGGGAGTGGTCACTCCCCTTTCCTTTGTCCAGTTTCGCGCCAGAGCAGGGCTGGGGGATCCCTGAACCGGTGTAGACTGGCTTATGCAGAGATGGGCACCATCTGTGCCCATCAAAGCATTTCCAGAGGCTGGGGGAGGCTACTCCTCCCCAGCCCTTCACACCTATTTCCAAAGGGAGAGGGTGTAACACCCTCTCTCAGAGGAAATCCTTTGTTCTGCCTTCCTGGGCCGGGGCTGCCTGGACCCCAGGAGGGCAGAAACCTGTCTGAGGGGTTGGCAGCAGCAGCAGCTGCAGTGGAAACCCCGGAAAGGCAGTTTGGCAGTACCCGGTTCTGTGCTAGAGACCCGGGGGATCATGGAATTGTCCCCCCAATACCAGAATGGTATTGGGGGGACAATTCCATGATCTTAGACATGTTACATGGCCATGTTCGGAGTTACCATTGTGACTCTATACATAGGTAGTGACCTATGTATAGTGCACGCGTGTAATGGTGTCCCCGCACTCACGAAATCCGGGGAATTTGCCCTGAACGATGTGGGGGCACCTTGGCTAGTGCCAGGGTGCCCGCACACTAAGTAACTTGGCACCCAACCTTCACTAAGTGAAGGTTAGACATATAGGTGACTTATAAGTTACTTATGTGCAGTGGTAAATGGCTGTGAAATAACGTGGACGTTATTTCACGCAGGCTGCAGTGGCAGGCCTGTGTAAGAATTGTCTGAGCTCCCTATGGGTGGCAAAATAAATGCTGCAGCCCATAGGGATCTCCTGGAACCCCAATACCCTGGGTACCTCAGTACCATATACAAGGGAATTATATGGGTGTACCAGTGTGCCAATGAGAATTGATAAATTTAGTCACTAGCCTGCAGTGACTAATTTAGAAAGCAGAGAGAGCATAAACACTGAGGTTCTGGTTAGCAGAGCCTCAGTGATACAGTTAGTCACCACACAGGGAGCACATATAGGCCACAAACTTATGAGCACTGGGGTCCTGGCTAGCAGGATCCCAGTGACACATAACAAACACACTGACAACATAGGGTTTTCACTATGAGCACTAGGCCCTGGCTAGCAGGATCCCAGTGAGACAGTGAAAACACCCTGACATATACTCACAAACAGGCCAAAAGTGGGGGTAACAAGGCTAGAAAGAGGCTACCTTCCTACAACATGCAAATGGTTCTGCAGGCCAGCCATTGCAGTCTGCGTGAACCGGGTGCATGCACCCGTTTTCACTATAGGTCACTACACCAGGTCACTATAAGTCACCCCTATGGTAGGCCATCTCAGCCCAGAGGGCAGGGTGCATGTACCTGTGTGTGAGGGCACCCCTGCACTAGCAGAGGTACCCCCACAAACTCCAGACCCATTTTCCTGGACTTTGTGAGTGCGGGGATGCCATTGTACGTGTGTACTGGACATAGGTCACAACTCCGAACCTAGGCATGTTTGGTATCAAACATGTCGGAATCATATCCCAATACTTTTGCAAGTATTGGTTGTATGATTCCATGCACTCTGGGGGCTCCTTAGAGGACCTCCAGTGTTGCCATTACAGCCTTTGGAGGTTTTCCAGGCAGCCCCAGCTGCTGCCACCTCACAGACAGGTTTCTGCCTTCCTGTCGCTCGAGCAGCTCGAGCCCAGGAAGGCAGAACAAAGGATTTCCTTTGGGAGAGGGGTGTTACACCCTCTCCCTTTGGTGTTACAGGTTTGGAAGGGGTAGCCTCCCCAAGCCACTGGCAATGCTTTGAAGGGGACATTTGGTGCCCTCCTTGCATAAACCAGTCTACACCGGTTCAGGGACCCCCAGTCCCTGCTCTGGTGCGATACTGGGCAAAGAAAAGGGGAGTGACTACTCCCCTGTCCATCACTACCCCAGGGGTGGTGCTCAGAGCTCCCTCCCTGGGTTTTGCCATCTTGGATTCAAGGTTGGCAGGGAACTCTGGGAGCACCTGAGTGGCCAGTGGCAGCATGTGACGTCAGAACCCCCTCCTGATAGGTGGTTACACAGTTAGGTGACCAATCCCCCTTTCAGGGCTATATAGGGTCTCTCCTTTGGGTAGCTCCTCAGTTGTGGATTGCAAGACTCCAGCAGGAATGCTCTGCACCCTCCACTTCCACTTCTGACCAAAGAAACTGCATCTGGACTCTTCAGGACCCTACAAGCTGCAACAAAGAAGCAAGACACCTTCTCCAACACTGTATCCACGGTTTCTTTACGCAACTGCAACGTTTCCCCATGCATCCTCTCAGGACAGCCCGTCTTCAGCCTGCATCAGAAGGAAGAAGGAGTCTCCCTTGGGGTGAAGGAGTCACTCCCCTGCTTCTGCAGGCACCAACTGCAACAATGACCGGCTGCATGGATCCCCTCTCCTGCTGAGCTGCGTGGATCCTGCATTACGGGTGGTAGACTGAAGTGGTCCTGATGGTCCTCTCTTCCAACTGTCCAACTTTGGTGGAGGTAATCCCTTGCCTCCCCACGCAAGACAGTACCCCCATGCACTGCGTCCTTTGCAGCTGCCAAGGATTGTTGGCTTCCTTTCCTCGAGATCTTCAGGCATCCTGAAGCTCCAGCCCCCAGCACTCCATCCTGTGACGCACAGCTCCCTGAGTGGTTCTCCGGCGGCATGGGAGCCCTTTTCGTAGTGCTTCATGGGCCTCTTCTGCAACTTTTGTGTCCTCATCCTGTGGGACTCCTGTGAGCACTGCTTGGTCTTCTGTGCTGCCGTGCTTTGTGACCGCGAACGCGGTCGCAAAGCAATCATAGTTACCACCAGTGTCACACTGGTGGTAACCCGTTCGCAAAAAGGAAGGGGTCCCCATGGTTCCCCTTCCCCTTTGTGAATGGCCTTGAATTTTTTTTTTTCAGAGCAGGCAGTGGTCCTATGGACCACTGCCTGCTCTGAAAAACTGAAACTGAAACGTTTCATTTTTTCATTTTGTAATGGACCTCGTTTTCCTTTAAGGAAAACGGGCTGCATTACAAAAACAAAACTGCTTTATTTAAAAGCAGTCACAGACATGGAGGTCTGCTGTCTCCAGCAGGCCACCATCCCTGTGAGTGCTGCGAGTCGCAAGTGGGTTGCAAATTGCGACCCACCTCATTAATATTAATGAGGTGGGCCTTTGCGACCCCCTTGCGAGTCGCAGATGGTGTCAGGGACACCATCCTGCATCCTGAATTGCGACTCGCAAATTGCGACTCGCTCTGACTTGCAATTTGCGAGTCGCAATTCAGGACATTCGTACATCTGGCCCTCAGTGTGACAACAGTGGTATTGCTGGAGCTTTGCATGTCTCCTTGATAAGCCCTGGCTGCTCATCCACAGCTACCGCTAGAGAGCCTGGATTCTAGACACTGGCTACACTACACTAACAAGGGATACCTGGACCTGGTACAAGGTGTAAGTACCATAGGTACCCACCACACACCAGGCCAGCCTCCTACAGAGGCCAGGCCTCATCAATGTGTACTGTGGCTGTTGATAGCGATTTGTAGAAAGGTCACACCTCTGTGGCTCTGTTGTGAGTGCCCCAGGCTGGAGGCTACACTTGCTATGAGCAGCATCACTAATTACAAAGGCTGTTTTAGTAGAACAGCCGAGAGAAGACAGATGAAAAGAGAACTATTCTAATCCATTCTGAAAGTGCAGACAGAGCACTAATGTGAAGTGCTCCAATGGCAATGGGCTGAATTCGCACTACCTAAAACTTCAAAAAAAAAAAAAAAAAAGTTTGAGCTTGACTAGTTTCAGAGGAAGATTCTACTGAAGTCAATGGAAATGAAAACGGTTTTCAGGACGCATGACCCAATGAGGTCTATCAGGTTATTTTGCTCGCTTTAAAAAGAGTCCTATTCAGATGACACCCATTTGATGCAAAAGACATACAAAGGACTACAGGGGCCATCTTGGCATGGACATTTTTATATTGCCTATAATAGGAGTCTTATTATAGTTCTATGCTTGCACATTGAGCAACACAAATGATGCAAGTTTGGCCAAATCATGGAAAACATGTTAAGATGGGATAAAAATTGATATTCATTAAGTTGACACTCCATTAACATTTTAGTTTGACAAGAATTACGCATTAATGCGATCCATTTAGGGGATTACCTAATTTGTCAAAACATATTTTGAACATACAGTGAGATAAATTACTAATTACTAATCACTGTGTTGCCATCATTACTGTTTTCAAGTCTTTTAGTCTCATGAGAGAGTGTAAAAAGCATATAGCATCCAACTTTGAATGCACAATTTTTTATTGCCTGAAATATGCGTTAGGGTGTCATTTTGTGCTACAGCAGGGAGCAGCACAAATGATGCGACATATAGCCCTATTGATGTCTATCGCAACACCAGAAAAGCACTCCTCATCCTGGAGGACTGGGCACCACGGTGGTGGTGCTGGCTTAAGACAAACAACTTTGCCTTTTCCAGATATGGATAATGGGTTGACTGCAGTTATAATGCTTCACACCAGAAGCACCCAGTGGCTGGTATTGGTTGATGCAAAATACGACTCAAAATTGAAACTATGCAATGCAGTTCCTCTTCGCTTGTGCCCCACCACCTGGTCAGCGCTCTAGACTGTTCTCACCTGTTTCCTGCACAACCAGATGAGTAGCATTATCTGTACATTTCACACAACCTCCAGGGTTGACAATTTCCTCCAGAAAGAGCTCCAACATCTGTTTTCAAAGAAGAAATAGCTAGAGCTCTTGTAAGAATTTGTAACACCCTTTGTGGGGGCTTCTGCTCATTTCCAGAGACTCTTCTCCCCTTCAGAAAGTGGTTTGGGTAAGTTCTTGAAACCTCAGGAATACAGACTCTCTCAAAAACTGCACACAATACCTTTGCTATAATGGGTTTCAGTTGGTTCCATGGAAATCCAAGGATGTAAAAAAGTTTAGAAAATCTCTGTTTACTAACAAATGGATCAGGGGGCCGCCTGGGCAATGAGCTGAAGAGGCGAGCATGCAGTTCAAGGATTAACCCAACTCATGTCACCCTTTTCTTGGCTCTGGACAGCAAAAACCAGGAAGAGGGGCAAAGGCAAGACTGGTCCACCTTTAGGGGGGCACCATAACTAGGCTACAGATCCTTCCTAGCACCCACCAGTTTTTTCCAGTTTCACCTAAGACGAAGGGATTACCAGGTGCTGTAATGTGAATTTTTCTGGCATCCTTCGGGCTGAGGTATACATCTTTCTTTATTCCACCGCTAGCTTAGGAAGTAAGTTTGGCAGAATATACATTCTGCATAGTTTGGAAATTATCTCTTAAAACCGTTGAAGTTGTTTTTACCGTTAGTGCAACAAGACTTGGTTAGAGACTGATTTGACTTCTGTGGATGGGTCTAGAGTGGCACATCCCACCCCGAACCCCACTATTACTTGAGCTTGAGACAAACTGCAAGATGGCTGCCTAGAAGGCATCCCCCTTCTCTCCATCCAGGCGATGCCAGCGATGAGAGCCCGTCTTCTTCCTCCACCTTTCTCCCCAGTAAGGGACTATCCTTTGGTCGGGGGTAGAGCTATGGTCCATGTCCACTGGTCCATCAAGAAACAATTACCCAATATGCGCAACATCCCACTGGTTTCCACGTGAAACTACAGCGTGTGTTCAAGGGTTACAGACCCAACTAGGCAGAAGTAAATCAGTCATTTTGATTGGCAGTGCTGAGTGAGGTGAGATAAAGGAAGGTGGAGAAAGAGTTATGGCCAATAGCTTCTTACATGGAACTCAGCTGAAAGATTCTGCGATACCTGTGAAATCAATGCTTCGAAATGTACCGCTAAGTGTCCGAAAGAATTGTGGTTCATTATATGTGATGTACAGGCAGGGAGTAATAGATATCTGTTCAGTTTATAATTGAGTTTTGATCAATTATATATTACATCTTTTGTTTAAAGCATTCAAATTATTTTAATTTGGACAAATCGTTTTGAGGGGTCAATGCTACTGTATGACGTGCCAAGTGGTAGTGGTGTGCTGTACAAGATACCCACTGTCCTAGTTGACAAGAGCCAGCGACCCGGACATGCTCAACCGAAATGACCTGTGCCACAAACAAAAAGGCAGAGCCACAATTAATATGTGCAGTCTACACGTTTCATCAGCAAAAATTAATCATACTCGCCACGTGCCAAATGTATTTCACAAAATAACAATATGGCAGTGGTTTTCAAACTTTTCAAGGCCAGGCCCCCCCCCAATGGGAAAAAAATCATCAGGCCTCCCTCAGAATTTTTCTAAATAATTCTGTTACGTTGGGAATGCTTAAATATGTCTAGACTTATTTAAACATTGCAGTTAGGTTCTGTCACCTTTTTAAAAATGCAATAAATTATTTTCTGCTTAAAACAAAGCACTGTTATCTGCATAATGCTTCTTATGGCCAGAGCCTGTTGCCTCCTCTGGGATCCAGTGCTTAATCCGTGCTTGTTGTAACCGGTGTAACACTAAGGGTGTCCAAGATACCCCACCCCAAGACCCTAAAAAGTAGGAGTAAAGTTACCCTACTACCCCAGAAAGACAGTAAAGTCGGGATAGGGGATTCTGCAAAGACAACAACTGACTGCAAAGCACTGAAGACGGATTCCTGGACCTGAGGACCTGCAAGGGAAGGGGACCAAGTCCAAGAGTCACGCAAGTGTCCAGGGGGGGCAGAAGCCCACTAAACCCCGGATGAAGGTGCAAAAGGGCTGCCTCCGGGTGGAAGAAGCCGAAGATTCTGCAACAACGGAAGGTGCCAGAAACTTCTCCTTTGGTCAGAAGATGTCCCATGGCGTGCTGGAGGATGCAGAGTTGTTTCCACACAGAAAGACCGCAAACAAGCCTTGCTAGCTGCAAGAGTCGCAGTTAAAGATAATGGGTGCTGCCAAGGCCCAGGAAGGACCAGGAGGTTGCCCCTTGGAGGAGGAGACAGAGGGGAAGCTCAGCAACAGAGAGAGCCCATGCAGAAGCAGGCAGCACCTGCAGAAGCACTTGAACAGGCATTCAAGAAATCTGAGCACGGCAGTCGTCTCACCACAACAAAGCTGGAGTTGAGCAATGCAGGACGAAGTGCTGGGGACCTGGGCTGTGCTGTGCACAAAGGAATCCTTGCAAAAGTGCACAGAAGCCCTAGCAGCTGCAGATCACGGAGTACACAGGATTACTGTCTGGTGTGGGGAGGCAAGGACATACCTCCACCAAATTTGGACAGAAGGATCACTGCACTGTCGGGGTCACTTGGATCCAGCTCCTGTGTTCCAGGGACCACGCTCGTCAAGATGAGAGGGGACCCAGAGAACCGGTCATGCAGAAGTTTGGTGCCTGCAGTAGCAGGGGGAAGATTCCGTCGACCCACGGGAGACTTCTTCTTGGCTTCCAGTGCCGGTGAAGGCGGACAGCCCTCAGAGCATGCACCACCAGGAAACAGTCGAGAAAGCCGTCAGGATTAGGTGCTACAATGTTTCTGGTAGTCTTTTTGCTACTTTGTTGCGGTTTTGCAGGCGTCCTGGAGCAGTCAGCGCTCGATCCTTGGCAGAAGTCGAAGAGAGAAGTGCAGAGGAACTCTGGTGAAGTCTTGCATTCGTTATCTCAAGAGAAACCCACAGGAGAGACCCTAAATAGCCCTCAGAGGAGGATTGTCTACCTAACCAGGTAAGAACCTATCAGGAGGGGTCTCTGACGTCACCTGCTGGCACTGGCCACTCAGAGGTCTCCATTGTGCCCTCACACCTCTGCATTCAAGATGGCAGAGGTCTGGGACACACTGGAGGAGCTCTGGGCACCACCCCTGGGGTGGTGATGGACAGGGGACTGGTCGCTCCCTGAACCGGTGTAGACTGGTTTATGCAAGGAGGGCACCATCTGTGCCCTTCAAAGCATTCCCAGAGGCCAGGAGAGGCTACTCCTCTCAGGCCCTTAACACCTATTTCCAAAGGGACCCTAGCAGCCCAACAACAGCAGGGTATCCCCAACCAGTGTAATATACTACCCTTGAAATGTGGGCGGATTACCCTGCAGCACAAGTGTTCCTTGTTATCTGCAGTGAGGAACGAGGAACACGTGCAGTCCATGACTGTCAGGGGCTCTGCAATGTAAATACTTGAATGGTAATTACATTAAAGAAATAACTCTGCTCGGCCCCACACAGTTCATGAAAGTAATCTTCTGGGCAAGGGAACCTGTGTGGGAGGTCACCTTTTACAGCGCTAGGAGGCCCCTGCAGGCAGGGGCATAGCTTAAAGGGTGTGTTTGGGTGTTACACGCCCCCAATAAATCTATTCTGTAGTAAATAGTTGGTTACAGGTGCTTTAAGTTGGTTATGGTGGGGTGCTTGTCGGATCTCACTTGGGAATTTAACTTACACATGCAGACAAAAACACACACACAAAATATTGAGTTTTAAGTACCCCTCCGAATCTGCACTCCTCTTCCCAGTCGTGGCTTGCCAGGGTTACGGTTTAGAAAAATCATAATAAACTTACCTCCCTTCCGCCGCACTGCCGCTCCTCCATCTTGCAGGGCAGGCACAGTCTCCCAGCCTGCCCTGCGGCCATTCCTGACGCTGCTCAAACAACGCCAAGATTTGCTGGGAGCACCCAGCCAGGGCGCTCCCAGGCAGACTGGGAGCCTGTGTCTGCTCTCTCCAGCCCAGCAACACAGTGCCGGGCTGGAGAGAGCACACTGCGCATGTGTGTTTGGCCGGCCTGAGACGGCCGGCCAAACGTACATGCGCAATGAGGAGAGTGCACAGTGCACTCCCCTCACTGCTCGTCATCCCATGGCCCGCCTCTTTCACAACGAAGGGATAATAGTTGTAAAAGGTTTGAGGCTTCTGCTGCTTGCGGGGGCGATGATCCTCCATCATAGCGGAGGAGCCGTAACTGCCTCTCCCTTCCTACTGTCCTCAAGCCCCCGTCCTGCCCTGCTTCTCCTATAATATATTTTAAACTAACTCCATGATTGTTTTGAAATATAAAGCTCCCAACCCCCCCAAATCATACTGACCGAGATACACCCCTGCTGGCAGTCAAGCTCCTAAACATAGTTTTCTGTGCTGGAGAAGTTACTTTCAAGAGCAAAGTGAAGGGCCTTGGCCATCCAAGTTACCTTAATGCAAATATCAATAAGGTAATTACATTTGGCAACCCCTCACACTGCTTCTAAAAGCAACTATGTTGGTCTCCGAGCTTAGGGCCTGGTTTAGAGTTTGGCAGAGGGGTTAATCCGTTACTATGTTGACGGATTTCTCATCTGCCGAAATATAAATCCCATAGGATATAATAGAATTTATATTTCAGTGGATGGGATATCCCTCATCATTGTGATGGAGTAACCCCTCTGCCAAACTCTAAATCAGACCCTTAGGTTTGTTTTTTCACCCACAGAGGAACTCCAATTGCAGGTTCCAAGTGGTACAAAATGAGATCATTTTCCCTATACCAAATTTCACCCAGCCCTACCTAGTAGAACTAGATCTGGTGAGGCCCAGTCAGCCCCTACGTTATCGCTGACCTCATAAACATGTCCATTCTTCTCCAGGCATGCCTGTCTGCCCTAACCTGGTTCATAATCAGAGATTTTCATTCAGGGAAGAGACTGTGGGAGACTGTGAAGGGACATCACACAACAGAGTGCTAGACCCTAGATAGAATTGGCCTTTTAGTCACTCCTCTCTTGACTGCCTTGTATATAAGGAGGCTCACTCATCTGGACCATGTCTTCATACATTGGACCTAGGACATCCCATTAAGTTGTTTTCTATATTTTCGAACTTTGACGTGTAAGTTCTGGTTGCCCAAGTATTTTATATGAGCCTGTATCCAAACAAAGAAGACTTCCCTGGCTAGCAAGGATCCTGGCCCTCCTGGGGAATACTTGCAATATATAGACCTATTTAGTTGTAAGGCAGAATCCTTCTCTGATTCCAACACACTGCCCAGAGCCTCAGTTCCTATCCTTTTTATAGCAAGTGTAGCATAGCGCAATGCTTCCTACTTGAATTTTCTAGGTTTCGAGTGGTAAAGGAAGTAGAGTAACAACACCATTTCTTATTCCTGAGTGCTGGTGTGCTTTAGAAAGTCCTACCCTGACTTGTCTCCTTCTCTGAAAGAACAGAGTACGGTCCCTTCCCCCATTTATTTCTCTGGTTGTCATTTTCTGAGAAGTCACCATCACTCTTAGACCCCCTCCAACAAGGCCCAGCCATAGACAATGAAACTGGCATTAAATTCATGCATTGTTTGGTAAGCTTCTGGCCCCTGGCTACTCATTTAAGTTTGTGCCTGGCGTGGCCCGTCCTTTAGGGAGGGGGGGCCATGCCCCCCCACCTTTTGCCCCTCATGAAGAGTGTCTGTCAGGCTCAGCAAAGGTCAGCCTGACAGACACTCTTCATGTTCAGATCAGGCAGCCAGGAGTGAGACATGTGCGATTTGCACAGACTCCTGGCTGCCTGAGCTGAACTTTGCTGGGCTGAAGAGGCCACAGCTCCTATGGGCGTGACCTCCTCTGCTCAGCAAAGGTGCCTCGAGGCCCTCCCCCGGGTGACGAGGGAAATATCACCCCTTGATTCCGACCTGGGTGCTTCAGGTTTAAGCCCTGAAGCGCCCAGGGCGAGTGTCAATCAGTGACACTTCGTCACAGAGTGTGGTGGGGTCAGCAGTCTCACTGACCCCATCCCACTCTGTGACGAGTTGGGACTGCTGCCTTCCCTCATTGGCTGACCTAAGTTCAGCCAGTGAGGGAAGGCAGCAGTCCCAACCCTCCTGGGACCTCCGAGCTGAAGGTAAGTGTGTGTTTTTTTTTAATTACTGTTTGGTGCGTGCATGTATGTTTGAATGTTGATGAGTGTTGTGAATGGATGTGCCTGCGTGTGTGAATGAATGACTGTGAGTGTCCTTCCCGCCCGCCCGCCCCGGTCCCTCCTAAAATTGCCGGCCGCCACTGGTTTGTGCACAAGATCATGCTAAAGAATTTGACACGTGAATGGTTGGCCCGAAAGGATAGTGGAGAGATACGTTTATGTGTAGACTTGCATGATTTGCAACTCTGCCCTTTGGGTAGATGGGCAATCTTTCCCAATTTTGGTGAGATGCTGACGACAGTTAAGGGCGAAAGGGTATTTTACAATTTGGACCTGTCATCGGCATGCCATCAAATATCTCTCCATACTAATCCTAGGCCACTTACGCCTTTGTCATGCCTGAAGGGAATACAGGTACAAGCACATGCCATTTGGACTGACTTTGGATGTCTTCCAACGAGCAATGCACCATCTTCTCACAGATATGTCTAAAATCCCCTGTATCCAGGATGATATCTTGATATTTGGAGAAACTGTTGAAATACATGACAAAGCATTAGGGACTGTTATGGAATTCTCCAAGACAGTAAGTTAACAATCAAGAATGATAGATATGAAAGATTAATATCAAGGGAGTTGAGAATTTTGGCAATTGGTTGAATGAACATGGAATATCACAGAGTTCAAATTGATAACAGCAATGGAAGAGCCATCTTCACCTCTGTCTAAGGACCAATTGTGATATTTCTTAGGCCTTATGGAATATTATTATCGTTTTATCCCACTGTTTGCTGATAAGGTGAAGTGCATACAGAGACTATGTTAAAGAATGAGAATTTTTTATTTTGTGAGAGGGAGTTCTCTGAATTTAAAAAAAGCATTGCAATGGTCCCTGCAATAAAACTACTTGATACAAGAGATAAAACTATTATCAGTACTGATGCTAGCAATGTAGAGTTGAGGTTGGTTTCATTACAAAATAGGAAGAATAAGGAGGTTGTCATTAAAGAATGGAACATGTTCCTGGAAAAAAAATGATGCAGAAGATTGTCTGTCTCGTGTACAGGTGAAGGGTGGTCTGAACTGTAAGCCGATTGACGAGGAGTTTGTTGGTTCCTCAAGTGAATCAGATGAGATTGGAGCAAATTTCACATGAGGACTAGGCGGCCGCCATGCAGGAAGATAAGTTGGAAGGATGAGCTGTGAGGGGTCGTGCTTCAGACAGCGCAGTCTTTCTGTAATGTGTGTATGGACCTTTGGTGTTCTGGAGACTGTAAATTGAGAGGAGAACTATTTCTTGTGCCTGAAAATTTAAGAGAATGTATTTTGAGGTTAGCACAAGAGGGTCATATACGGGTGAGCTCCTCCACAAAGTGTCATATTAGAGCAGAATACTGGTGGCCGAGGCTTGACCGTGGCACAGATTGGAGCATTAGGGATTGTGTACCATGTGTAGGAAGAAAAAACCTGCAACTACCCACCAGTAGTAACAGGCAAGCCATGATCTATGGAAGAAAATTGCTTTGGATATCTTTGCACCATATAATATGTTAGGAAACTCAAAGCATGCTATTATAGTCATAGATTTTTTTTCTCAGTAGCCAAAGGGTAAATTCACTGACCAGGTCACTGCAGAGGTGGTAATCAAATTTCTGAAACAGTTGTGGGGAAGAGAAGGTATGAGACCACGGTAACTGACAACAGTGTTCAGTTTGTGTTGCACACCCTGAGAGATCTTGTAGCTGTGAGAGGTGTTCACCATGTGCAATCATCTCTATATTATCCTCAGGGAAATTGTTTGGTTGAGAGGTGGAACAGAACCCTTAAAGGAGGGTTGAAATTGGCTTTGTGCATTGGAGCTTAATATAGGAGTCTTGTAAAAACTGGTATGGTGATATCTGACAACATCTATCTGCATAAGAGACTATGAGGTGGTAGGAAGCCCAGGGCCTTACTGTCCAAAAGTGTGGCAAGGGAAAGAGAGTCAAAGGAAGAGATCACTCTGCTTCCAAAAGGAGCTCAGGTGGAGTTAAAAGTCACAGATTGGGTTTGGGGGAGAGAAGGCGAAGGGGGGATAAGTCTGCATCCAACTTTTCTGAGCCTCTTCAGGTAAAAAAATAAGGTTGTTTGATCTGTATACTGTTTTAATGTATGAAACCAGAAAAAGGGGTGAACGTGCCCCAGCGTTTGACACAAGGAAGGAGTGATGGCAAGGCAGTAAAATCGAATGAGGAATAACATACGGGTCCCGGAAGAGCAAGGTAGAAACCCTACTGTGGTTTGATGGTTTTGAAATGTATTAACTTGTGCAAATGTTTCACAGGTGGAGTCACGCTGTGGAATATGTACATATTCTTTGTATTTTTCTTAAAGGTGGAGCAAAGCTGAGGTGGAATGTGGCAGAGTCTATGCTCAGCTGTTGGCTGGCAGGCCCACCACCCCACCCATGGTCAATATTGAATAGACCTCATTCTTACCCATCGCACCTTTCCTATTTTCGTTCACCAGCCTATCAATGATTATGTCATGTCACATCCTGTGACGTCATCTGGGCGCGTCTTCCGCTTCCCCTGACATTCTGATGTTATGACGTTCATGTGCCTGCGCTTTGTCTGTGACTGTGTGTCTACCAGGGTGTTGTCTGTGCGTCACCACTTGACGTCATGTCGTCACGGACACTGCACCCAGCCCTCGGTTTTTAACTACAAATAAAAAAGATTCTAGCTATTGCGTCAAGAATTTTCAATTCTATTAAGGACACGGAGGCGAGGATTATGCTTCTCTTCCTTTACTGGTCAAATACAGCAGCCAAAGAGTTAACAATACTAAACTTCAAAAACTACAAATCCCATAAACATTAGTAGTCCAGAGTGCCCAATCCCAGGCAAGCCCCAGCTATAAGAGTCTCCATGAGATCGCTCCTCCTCTTTCTTTGCGATAGACAAATCACATTTCACTTCTTCACACTTGCCATTGAACACGTAGGCGAACTCGAAAAACACAACAGAAAAGATCAATCTCAGACCGAACTTCAATCTCCTTTGGAAACGGTACCTAAATGGAAAGAAATGCATTGTAATAATTTTTGGAAATGAATTAATCTCAAGGGGGGGAAACAACATGAATCTGAAAACACTTCATCATCACAAATTAGTATGTGAATATTCCAACATCATACATTGTAATTGTCAATAAAATACGGGTGGGATAATCCTTGCCTCCGTGTCCTTAATAGAATTGAAAATTCTTGACGCGATAGCTAGAATTTTTTTTATTCTATGTCAGGACCGGAGGCTTCGGATTATGCTAGTTTAAAGCTGATCCACCACATTAGATGCAATATCCACAATGGGCTTATGATAAAATACTTTAAGTGTATTATCTGAAGACCAATCTGCCGCTGCCATGATATCCTCTAATCTGGAACCCGCTCCAAAGGATTTGGAAGCCATAGCTCCCCTAGCAGCTTCTCCCAAAAGCCACTTGAACCATCTAGCCAACGTGGCCGACGAAACAGGACCAAAAGGCTTCTGAAGGGATATTAACAATTGGCCTCCTGCATCTCATCGATAATCAAGGGTAATACTCTCATAAACTTTCAAGCATTGAACTACACATAATTTCTGATTATGAGGAAAGGCTCGGTATGAAATACATCTTGAAGCAGTCTTTGTTCTTCTAGAAATATTAAACGAAACTCCTGTAGGAGTAAATACTCTACCTGTCAGATCCAAAGCCTTTACATCTGAGACGCGTCTGCATGAAATAAGGCATAAGAGCACAGTCAGTTTGGCCGACAGCTGTTTGCGCGACAAATCATCATTGCAAGGCCAGGCCCAAATAAAACGAAGGACAATATACACGCCCCACAAAACTGAATAACGTGTTTGAGGAGGTTTTACTATTCGAATACCTCGAAGAATTTTAGAAATTAATGGATGCTCACCAACAGGTTTACCATCCACGTGGGGGTGTCCTGCCGAAATTGCAGATCTGAAATTATTTATCTTTCTGTAGGCAAGACCCTGTGTAGCCAGATCCGAAAGAAAATTAGCTATCATAGAAACCTGGGCCCCCACGGGATCAATATCCCGTTCACTGCACCGACCCACCCATCTCCTCCAGGATGCCTCATATCGTTTATGGGTGGAGGGGGCCCAGGATTGAGACAAAAAGAACAAAGAGTCTCCTGAAACTCCCGGCACTTGCCATCGTCTCCTGAAAGTCTCCATGCCATGAGATGTAGTTGTTTCTGAATGACTAGAGGATGAGGGGATCCCGATGGATCCAGAAGAAGGGACTGGAATAACGGCAGACGTACTGGGGGTGCACATGATAGTGCCATCGCCACCGGAAACCACGCTTGAGCTTTCCAGAGCGGTGTCACTAACACTATATCTGACATTTGTCTCTTTACCTGAGTCAGGACCCTCTGAATCATAGAGAAAGGGGGAAAAGCATAATGAATGTTGTGAGACCAATTTTGGAGAAAGGCATCCGTTCCCACTGCTACTGGGTCCGGTCTCCAGCTGAAAAATCTCGGAAGCGGGTATTGAATCAAGACGCAAACAGGTCTGTTACACAGGGACCCCATCTTTTCGTTAGATTCTGAAACTCTGAATGATGCAGCATCCAATCGCTGCTGTCCCTCAAAAATCGTGAATTCCAGTCTGCCACCACATTGGTCCGACCTGGAATGTATTCTGCTATTACATGTATCTGGTTCTGAAGGCAGTAATGCCAAAAGTCTCTGGCAATCTCCGCGAGCATGTGAGATCTGGTACCTCCCAGGCGGTTGATATATCTCACTGCTGATACATTGTCTATCCTCAACAGAATGCAACAGCTGGCTTTATTGGGAGAGAGCGAACGAATCGCAAATGCTCCCGCTAGCAGTTCTAAACAGTTGATGTGGAGGTTCAGTTCCTCCGAGGACCAAAGGCCCCCCGTCTCCACTGAGCCACAACGAGCTCCCCAGGCCCAACGGCTGGCGTCTGATTCTATGATCACCTCCGGAGAGGATGCAAAGATGGCTCTGCCATTCCAAACTTCCATGTGACGAAGCCACCAGATAATCTCTGTACTGGCTTCCTCTGATAACGGGATCTGATCCGTATAGGATAGACCTTTGCGCAGGTGTAATATCTTTAGGCGTTGGAGAGTCCTGTAGTGTAGAGGACCTGGGAAGATCGCCTGAATGGAAGAAGCCAGAAGCCCTACCAGTCGGGCTAAAATCCGTAATGATCTTGTCGGAGAGACAAGGGCTTTCCGTAATTCTTTCTTGATTGAGGCTCGTTTCGCTAGAGGTAGTTTGAGCTGAGCCCGAATAGAATCTACTTGAAAACCTAAGGCAGGCAGGTCGCTCCCCCATCTGCCACGCAGCCCCCTGTGGGTTGAACCTCCATTGCCGCTTTTGCCGCCTGACTACTCGCTTCTTTTTTTCTGTACCCCTGCGCTTGGCCTCTGTGCCACTTCGTTTTTTCATTCTGTGCCCCTGTGTTTTGCTTTCTGTACCCCTGTGCTCTGTTGTCCCTCTCCCGCCGTCTTTTCCCGCCGTTTTTCCCCGGGTTTTCCCTTGCTGCTGAGCCCCTGCTGCCCCGCCCCCTTCACTCCCATTGGCCGCCCCGCTCCCACCTCCCAGCTGCTCCTCCCTCCCTCTGCCCTCATATGGAGGCCGCAAAGCGGGTGCGCCGCTGGCGCGCCTAAGGCAAGCCCGTCTGCACCCGTCCGCACCTGGACCGCACCCAGCACCAGAACCCTGGAACTCGCACCCCCCGCAACGCCAGACTGCACTACGACGCAAGCACCCTCCACGCACTCAACACCAGACGAGGCCACCCCTTGCTACTGGGCCACCCCGAAACGCACCCAGGGTCCTTTCACCTGCCGGAACTACAGATTCACCAGCATCCAACCCTCCACACCACCAGCCAGAGAACCCAACCACCTCCGCTGCATCCTCCTCAACACCCGCTCCGCTCGCAAACACGCCATCGAACTTTGGGACCTCCTAGACTCCACCGCCCCGACGTCGCCTTCCTGACGGAGACCTGGCTGAACGCCACCTCAGCACCAGACATCGCCATAGCCATCCCACAGGGCTACAAGATCTCCCGCAGAGACAGCACCAACGGAGTGGGAGGAGGAATCGCCATCATCCACAAAGACTCCATCAAAATCTCAACGAACACCGATGACACCCTCACCACCGCCGAGCACATGCACTTCCAGATCCACACCGACCCCAACACCACCCTCGGAGGAACTCTCATCTACAGACCTCCCGGACCCCGCCCACAGTTCAGTGACACCATCGCCGACCTCATCAGCACCCACGCCCTCGCTTCCACGGACTACATCCTCCTCGGGGACCTGAACTTCCACCTCGAGAACAACAACGACGCCAACTCCACCGCCCTGATCGACAACCTCGCCAACCTCGCCAACCTCGGACTCAAACAGCTCGTAACGACACCCACTCATGCTGCTGGACACACGCTCGACCCCATCTTCTCCGCAAGCCCCCACGTCTCCTTCAACCACACCACCGAACCACACTGGACCGACCACATATGCGTCCACTTCACCTTCAGAAAACCCACCACACACCACCGTACCCAACAGCTACCCCGCCGCTGCTGGGGCAAGGTCACCGAGGACCAACTGACTACCGCCCTCGCCCTGAGACCACCCACCGACCCAGACACCACCGCGACCAACCTCACACAGTGGATCAACGACTGCGCCAACACCCTCGCCCCTCTCAAGACCTTTACAACCAACCACACGAACAAGAAAGCCACCTGGTTCACCGAGGGCCTCCGGATCTCCAAGCACACCTGTCGGAAGCTGGAGAAGAAATGGCTCCACGACCGAACACCAGACAACCACACAGCCCTCAAGAGCGCCATCCGCAGACATCACCAACTCATCAGGACCGCCAAGAAGACCGCCTTCAAGGACCGCCTAGACAACAACGCACACAACACCAAAGAGCTCTTCAGCATCGTGAAAGAACTCTCCAACCCCAGCTCCATCACCAACGACATCCAGCCATCTCAAGACCTGTGCGACTCCCTGGCCACCTTCTTCCACCACAAGATCACCGCCATCCACAACAGCTTCAACCCCGACCCCCCCGCACCCACCACCGAGTCCACCACCCCTGCGACTACCACTCGCACCAATCGCCTGACCGTCTGGTCCAGCGTCAGCGATGAAGACACCATCAAAACCATGAACTCCATCCACTCCCGATCCCCATCGGACCCCTGCCCTCACCACGTCTTCAACAAAGCCAGCGCAGCCATCGCGCCCCACCTCCGGAAAACAATCAACTGTTCCTTCGAGACAGCAACCTTCCCAGAAAGCTGGAAGCACGCCGAGTTCAACGCCCTTCTGAAGAAGCCCAAGGCGGACCCCAAGGACCTCAAGAACTTCCGGCCCATCTCCCTGCTCCCTTTCCCGGCAAAAGTGACCGAGAAAATTGTCAACAAACAGCTGACCCGCTACCTCGAAGTCAACAACATCCTGGACCCTTCCCAATCCGGTTTTCGCAGTAACCACAGCACCGAGACCGCCCTCATCGCCGCCACGGACGACATCCGGACCCTGATGGACAAAGGAGAAACAGCCGCCCTCATCCTCCTGGACCTATCAGCAGCCTTTGACACGGTCTGCCACCGCACCCTATCAGCACGCCTCCATGACGCCGGTATCCAAGAGAAGGCCCTGGCCTGGACCACATCCTTCCTCTCCGGCAGAACCCAGAGCGTCCGCCTCCCACCCTTCCGCTCCAAAACCACTGAGATCATCTGCAGCATACCACAGGGATCCTCCCTCAGCCCGACACTGTTCAACATCTACATGGCCCCCCTCGCCCACGTCACACGACAACACAACCTCAACATCATCTCCTACGCCGACGACACCCAGCTGATCATATCCCTCACCAAAGATCCCCACACCGCCAAAGCTAACCTCCACCGAGGAATGAAGGCCATAGCCGACTGGATGAAGGACAGCAGACTGAAGCTGAACTCAGACAAGACGGAGGTCCTCATTCTCGGACCCACCCCATCAGCCTGGGACGACTCTTGGTGGCCCACGTCACTGGGCACAGCCCCGGAACCCACGGACCACGCACGCAACCTGGGGGTCATCCTCGACTCCACTCTCTCCATGACCAGGCAAGTCAACGTCGTCTACGCGTCCTGCTTCAACACCCTCCGTATGCTCCTTCAAATGGATCCCCCTCGACACGAGAAAAACCGTTACCCAGGCCCTCATCACCAACAGACTCGACTACGGGAACACCCTGTAGGAAAGTACCATCTTGCCTGGCATGTTACCCCCATTTTTCACTGTATATATGTTGTTTTAGTTGTATGTGTCACTGGGACCCTGGTAACCCAGGGCCCCAGTGCTCATAAGTGTGCCTGAATGTGTTACCTGTGTAGTGACTAACTGTCTCACTGAGGCTCTGCTAATCAGAACCTCAGTGGTTATGCTCTCTCATTTCTTTCTAAATTGTCACTAACAGGCTAGTGACCAATTTTACCAATTTACATTGGCTTACTGGAACACCCTTATAATTCCCTAGTATATGGTACTGAGGTACCCAGGGTATTGGGGTTCCAGGAGATCCCTATGGGCTGCAGCATTTCTTTTGCCACCCACAGGGAGCTCTGACAATTCTTACACAGGCCTGCCACTGCAGCCTGGGTGAAATAACGTCCACGTTATTTCACAGCCATTTTACACTGCACTTAAGTAACTTATAAGTCACCTATATGTCTAACCTTTACCTGGTAAAGGTTAGGTGCAAAGTTACTTAGTGTGAGGGCACCCTGGCACTAGCCAAGGTGCCCCCACATTGTTCAGAGCCAATTCACTGAACTTTGTGAGTGCGGGGACACCATTACACGCGTGCACTACATATAGGTCACTACCTATATGTAGCTTCACCATGGTAACTCCGAATATGGCCATGTAACATGTCTATGATCATGGAATTGCCCCCTCTATGCCATCCTGGCATTGTTGGTACAATTCCATGATCCCAGTGGTCTGTAGCACAGACCCTGGTACTGCCAGACTGCCCTTCCTGGGGTTTCTCTGCAGCTGCTGCTGCTGCCAACCCCTCAGACAGGCAGCTGCCCTCCTGGGGTCCAGCCAGGCCTGGCCCAGGATGGCAGAACAAAGAACTTCCTCTGAGAGAGGGTGTGACACCCTCTCCCTTTGGAAAATGGTGTGAAGGCAGGGGAGGAGTAGCCTCCCCCAGCCTCTGGAAATGCTTTGTTGGGCACAGATGTGCCCAATTCTGCATAAGCCAGTCTACACCGGTTCAGGGACCCCTTAGCCCCTGCTCTGGCGCGAAACTGGACAAAGGAAAGGGGAGTGACCACTCCCCTGACCTGCACCTCCCCTGGGAGGTGTCCAGAGCTCCTCCAGTGTGCTCCAGACCTCTGCCATCTTGGAAACAGAGGTGCTGCTGGCACACTGGACTGCTCTGAGTGGCCAGTGCCACCAGGTGACGTCAGAGACTCCTGCTGATAGGCTCCTTCAGGTGTTAGTAGCCTTTCCTCTCTCCTAGGTAGCCAAACCCTCTTTTCTGGCTATTTAAGGTCTCTGTCTCTGGGGAAACTTTAGATAACGAATGCATGAGCTCAGCCGAGTTCCTCTGCATCTCCCTCTTCACCTTCTGATAAGGAATCGACCGCTGACCGCGCTGGAAGCCTGCAAACCTGCAACATAGTAGCAAAGACGACTACTGCAACTCTGTAACGCTGATCCTGCCGCCTTCTCGACTGTTTTCCTGCTTGTGCATGCTGTGGGGGTAGTCTGCCTCCTCTCTGCACCAGAAGCTCCGAAGAAATCTCCCGTGGGTCGACGGAATCTTCCCCCTGCAACCGCAGGCACCAAAAAGCTGCATTACCGGTCCCTTGGGTCTCCTCTCAGCACGACGAGCGAGGTCCCTTGAATCCAGCGACACCGTCCAAGTGACCCCCACAGTCCAGTGACTCTTCAGCCCTTCAATCCTTCGGGCACAGCCAAGCCTGGGTCCACGGCACTCTAACCTGCATTGCACGACTTTCTAAGTTGGTCTCCGGCGACGTGGGACTCCTTTGTGCAACTTCGGCGAGCACCGTTTCACGCATCCTCGTAGTGCCTGTTTCTGGCACTTCTCCGGGTGCTACCTGCTTCAGTGAGGGCTCTTTGTCTTGCTCGACGTCCCCTCTCTCTGCAGGTCCAATTTGCGACCTCCTGGTCCCTCCTGGGCCCCAGCAGCGTCCAAAAACGCCAAACGCACGATTTGCGTGTAGCAAGGCTTGTTGGCGTCCATCCGGCGGGAAAACACTTCTGCACGACTCTCCAAGGCGTGGGGGATCCATCCTCCAAAGGGGAAGTCTCTAGCCCTTGTCGTTCCTGCAGTATTCACAGTTCTTCAGCCTAGTAAGAGCTTCTTTGCACCAACCGCTGGCATTTCTTGGGCATCTGCCCATCTCCGAGTTGCTTGTGACTTTTGGACTTGGTCCTCTTGTTCCACAGGTACCCTCAGTCAGGAATCCATCGTTGTTGCATTGCTGATTTGTGCTTTCCTTGCATTTTCCCTCTAACACGACTATTTTGTCCTTAGGGGAACTTTAGTGCACTTTGCACTCACTTTTCAGGGTCTTGGGGAGGGTTATCTTTCTAACTCTCACTATTATCTAATAGTCCCAGCGACCCTCTACAAGGTCACATAGGTTTGGGGTCCATTCGTGGTTCGCATTCCACTTTTGGAGTATATGGTTTGTGTTGCCCCTATCCCTATGTTTCCCCATTGCATCCTATTGTAACTATACATTGTTTGCACTGTTTTCTAAGACTATACTGCATATTTTTGCTATTGTGTATATATATCTTGTGTATATTTCCTATCCTCTCACTGAGGGTACACTCTAAGATACTTTGGCATATTGTCATAAAAATAAAGTACCTTTATTTTTAGTATAACTGTGTATTGTGTTTTCTTATGATATTGTGCATATGACACTAAGTGGTACTGTAGTAGCTTCACACGTCTCCTAGTTCAGCCTGAGCTGCTCTGCTAAGCTACCATTATCTATCAGCCTAAGCTGCTAGACACCCTATACACTAATAAGGGATAACTGGGCCTGGTGCAAGGTGCAAGTACCCCTTGGTACTCACTACAAGCCAGTCCAGCCTCCTACATTGGTTGTGCAGTGGTGGGATAAGTGCTTGAGACTACTTACCACTCTTGTCATTGTACTTTTCATAAGAGAAAAATATACAAAACAAGGTCAGTGTATATACACATAGCCAAAAAGTTTTGCATTTCCTCTTTTCACTCTTTTCTAAGTGCTGAAAAGTACTACTAAACTTTCAAAAAGTTCTTAAAAGTTTAAAAAGTTTTTTTCTGTCTTTCCAAAAAGTTCTGAAAACTTTTTTCTCTTTGTCTATCACTTTAACTCTCTCTAAAAATGTCTGGCACAGGCCAAAATGTTGAACTGTCCAAACTTGCATATGATCACCTTAGCTGGAAAGGAGCAAGGAGTCTCTGCATAGAGAGAGGTTTGAGTGTAGGGAAGAATCCTTCTTTAGAACTGTTAATTAATATGCTTAGAGTACAGGATAAGGCCATAAGTGCCCAATCTGTAGAAAAAGTAGCTAATGGTTCTCAATCTGATCCAGGGACTCCCCCAGGAAAAGGTTCAGGAAAGAAACTTCTCAGCCTGCCCATTACTAGACAGTCTAGCATAGTTGGTACAGAGGTTGAATCACACCATACTAATGGTGTGCTCTCACATTATACTGGTAGCCAAGCTGTTAGGGTGCCCTCTGTAAGGGACAGGTCTCCTTCTGTTCATTCCCATCATACCTCTGTATCTAGAAATGTCCCTCCCACCCACCCTGATGACAGATTGTTAGAAAGGGAGCTCAATAGATTGAGAGTGGAGCAAACCAGACTGAAGCTCAAGAAGCAACAGCTGGATTTGGATAGACAGTCTTTAGAAATAGAGAGGGAAAGACAGAAGATGGGTTTAGATACCCATGGTGGCAGCAGCAGTATTCCCCATAGTCATCCTGCAAAAGAGCATGATTCCAGGAATCTGCACAAGATAGTTCCCCCTTATAAGGAGGGGGATGACATTAACAAGTGGTTTGCTGCACTTGAGAGGGCCTGTGCTGTACAGAATGTCCCTCAAAAGCAGTGGGCTGCTATCCTATGGCTATCATTTAGTGGAAAAGGTAGGGATAGGCTCCTTACAGTGAAAGAAAATGATGCCAATAATTTCCAAGTTCTTAAGAATGCACTCCTAGATGGTTATGGCTTAACCACTGAACAGTACAGGATAAAGTTCAGAGATACCAAAAAGGAGTCTTCACAAGACTGGGTTGATTTCATTGACCAGGCAGTGAAGGCCTTGGAGGGGTGGTTACATGGCAGTAAAGTTACTGATTATGACAGCCTGTATAACTTGATCCTGAGAGAGCATATTCTTAATAATTGTGTGTCTGATTTGTTGCACCAGTACTTGGTGGACTCTGATCTGACCTCTCCCCAAGAATTGGGAAAGAAGGCAGACAAATGGGTCAGAACAAGAGTGAACAGAAAAGTTCATACAGGGGGTGACAAAGATGGCAACAAAAAGAAGGATGGTAAGTCTTCTGACAAGGGTGGGGACAAATCTAAAAATGAGTCTTCATCAGGCCCACAAAAACACTCTGGTGGGGGTGGTGGGCCCAAATCCTCCTTTAATCAGAACAAGGAAAAGAAACCATGGTGCTATTTATGTAAAATAAAAGGCCATTGGACAACAGATCCCAGTTGTCCAAAGAAAGGCACCACAGCTCCTACCACTACAACCCCTACTGCTACACCTAGTGTCCCTACTAATAGCAGTGGTGGTGGGAGCAAACCTACTAATAGCCAATCCAAGGGAGTAGCTGGGCTCACTTTTGGTAATTTAGTTGGGGTTGGTCTGATTAGGGAGACCACAGAGGCTACTTTAGTCTCTGAAGGGGCTATTGATTTAGCCACTTTGGTTGCTTGCCCCCATAACTTGGAGAAGTACAAGCAACTAACCCTAATAAATGGTGTTGAGGTCCAGGCCCACAGGGACACAGGTGCCAGTGTCACAATGGTGATTGAGAAACTGGTGCACCCTGAACAACACATACTTGGACACCAGTACCAAGTAACCGATGCTCACAACATAACACAAAGCCACCCCATGGCTGTTGTAAATCTCAACTGGGGGGGGGTATCTGGTCCAAAGAAAGTTGTGGTAGCTTCAGATTTACCTGTAGACTGTCTATTAGGGAATGATTTGGAGACATCAGCTTGGTCAGATGTGGAGTTGGAGGCCCATGCAGCAATGCTGGGCATCCCAGGGCATATTTTTGCTTTGACAAGGGCTCAGGCCAAAAAGCAAAAAGGACAGGGAAGCTTGGATCCTGGAACAATGGACCAAGTGCTCCCTAAAGCTAGGGCTAGTAGAAGCAAACCACTTCCTACTATCCCTCCCTCTACAGTGGATTCTACTTCTGAGGAAGAAGAATTCCCTCCCTGTGCCGAACCTACACCAGAGGAGCTTGAAGCAGACACTGCTGAGCTTTTGGGTGAAGGGGGGCCTGCCAGAGAGGAGCTGAGTGTGGCACAGCAAACCTGTCCCACATTAGAGGGTCTCAGACAGCAAGCTGTCAAACAGGCTAATGGGGATGTCAGTGACTCTCACAGAGTTTACTGGGAGGACAACCTCTTGTACACTGAGCATAGGGATCCTAAACCTGGAGCTGCCAGGAGATTAGTGATCCCTCAGGAGTACAGAAAGTTCCTCCTAACACTGGCACATGACATTCCCTTAGCTGGGCACCTGGGTCAAATGAAAACTTGGGACAGATTGGTACCATTGTTTCATTGGCCTAGGATGTCTGAGGACACAAAGGAATTTTGTAAGTCCTGTGAAACCTGTCAAGCCAGTGGCAAGACAGGTGGCACTCCAAAGGCACCCCTTATCCCACTGCCTGTGGTTGGGGTTCCCTTTGAAAGGGTAGGAGTTGACATAGTTGGCCCCCTTGACCCTCCTACTGCTTCAGGCAATAGGTTTATCTTGGTGGTAGTGGACCATGCCACAAGATATCCTGAAGCTATTCCTTTAAGGACCACTACAGCTCCTGCAGTGGCAAAGGCCCTCCTGGGAATATTTTCCAGGGTGGGCTTCCCAAAGGAAGTAGTATCAGACAGAGGAAGCAATTTCATGTCTGCATACTTAAAGGCCATGTGGAAGGAGTGTGGTGTAACTTACAAGTTCACAACACCCTATCATCCACAAACAAATGGACTGGTGGAGAGATTTAACAAAACTCTCAAAGGCATGATTATGGGACTCCCTGAAAAACTCCGCAGGAGATGGGATATCCTTCTACCATGCCTCCTTTTTGCCTACAGGGAGGTACCCCAGAAAGGAGTGGGCTTCAGCCCCTTTGAACTTCTTTTTGGACACCCTGTTAGGGGTCCACTCACACTTGTAAAGGAGGGTTGGGAACAACCTTTAAAAGCTCCTAAGCAGGATATTGTGGACTATGTACTTGGCCTCAGATCAAGGATGGCTGAGTACATGAAAAAGGCCAGTAAAAACCTTCAGGCCAGCCAAGAGCTCCAGAAGCAATGGCATGATCAGAAGGCTGTTTTGGTTCAGTACCAACCAGGGCAGAAAGTGTGGGTCTTGGAGCCTGTGGCCCCAAGAGCCCTCCAAGATAAATGGAGTGGACCCCACACAATTGTTGAAAAGAAGGGTGAAGTCACCTACTTGGTTGACTTAGGCACTGCAAGGAGTCCCCTTAGGGTGCTCCATGTCAACCGCCTGAAACCCTACTATGACAGGGCTGATCTCACCCTGCTCATGGCAACAGATGAGGGACAGGAAGAAGACAGTGATCCTCTACCTGATCTCTTCTCTTCCACAGAACAAGATGCTCTTGTGGAAGGTGTAGTTTTGGCTGATTGTCTTACTGCTGAGCAGAAAGATAATTGCATAAATCTCCTAGGACAATTTTCAGAACTCTTCTCCATTGTGCCAGGCACCACTTCTTGGTGTGAGCACACTATAGATACTGGAGACAGTTTACCTGTCAAAAGTAAGATCTATAGGCAGCCTGACCATGTCAGGGACTACATAAAGCAAGAAGTTCAGAAAATGTTGGAACTAGGAGTGGTTGAGCACTCTGACAGTCCATGGGCTTCTCCTGTGGTACTGGTACCAAAACCCAATTCTAAAGATGGAAAGAAAGAAATGCGGTTTTGTGTAGACTATAGAGGTCTCAACTTGGTAACCAAAACTGATGCTCACCCTATACCCAGGGCAGATGAGCTCATAGATACACTGGCATCTGCCAAGTATCTAAGCACTTTTGATTTGACTGCAGGGTATTGGCAGATCAAATTGTCAGAAGATGCTAAACCTAAGACTGCATTTTCTACCATTGGAGGACATTACCAGTTTACTGTAATGCCTTTTGGTTTGAAAAATGCACCTGCCACTTTTCAGAGGTTGGTGAACACAGTCCTGCAAGGGCTGGAAGCTTTCAGTGCAGCATATTTGGACGATATAGCTGTCTTTAGCTCCAGCTGGGATGATCACCTGGTCCACCTATGGAAAGTTTTGGAGGCCCTGCAAAAGGCAGGCCTCACTATCAAGGCTTCAAAGTGCCAGATAGGGCAGGGTAAGGTGGTTTATCTGGGACACCTTGTTGGTGGGGAACAGATTGCACCACTTCAGGGGAAAATCCAAACTATTATTGATTGGGTTCCCCCTACCACACAGACTCAGGTGAGAGCCTTCCTAGGCCTCACTGGGTATTACAGGAGGTTCATTAAGAACTATGGCTCCATTGCAGCCCCTCTTAATGACCTCACTTCCAAGAAAATGCCTAAAAAGGTATTGTGGACAGCAAGCTGTCAGAAAGCTTTTGAGGAGCTGAAGCAGGCCATGTGCTCTGCACCTGTCCTGAAAAGCCCTTGTTACTCTAACAAATTCTATGTCCAAACTGATGCATCTGAATTAGGAGTAGGGGCAGTCCTATCACAACTTAATTCTGAGGGCCAGGATCAACCTGTTGCTTTTATTAGTAGAAGGTTGACCCCTAGAGAAAAGCGTTGGTCTGCCATTGAGAGGGAGGCCTTTGCTGTGGTCTGGGCTCTGAAGAAGTTGAGGCCATACCTGTTTGGCACTCACTTCATTGTTCAGACAGACCACAAACCTCTACTTTGGCTAAAACAAATGAAAGGTGAAAATCCTAAATTGTTGAGGTGGTCCATATCCCTACAGGGAATGGACTATACAGTGGAACATAGACCTGGGAGTAGCCACTCCAATGCAGATGGACTCTCCAGATATTTCCACTTAGACAATGAAGACTCATCAGGTAATGGCTAGTCTTATTGTCCTTCGTTTGGGGGGGGGTTGTGTAGGAAAGTACCATCTTGCCTGGCATGTTACCCCCATTTTTCACTGTATATATGTTGTTTTAGTTGTATGTGTCACTGGGACCCTGGTAACCCAGGGCCCCAGTGCTCATAAGTGTGCCTGAATGTGTTACCTGTGTAGTGACTAACTGTCTCACTGAGGCTCTGCTAATCAGAACCTCAGTGGTTATGCTCTCTCATTTCTTTCTAAATTGTCACTAACAGGCTAGTGACCAATTTTACCAATTTACATTGGCTTACTGGAACACCCTTATAATTCCCTAGTATATGGTACTGAGGTACCCAGGGTATTGGGGTTCCAGGAGATCCCTATGGGCTGCAGCATTTCTTTTGCCACCCATAGGGAGCTCTGACAATTCTTACACAGGCCTGCCACTGCAGCCTGGGTGAAATAACGTCCACGTTATTTCACAGCCATTTTACACTGCACTTAAGTAACTTATAAGTCACCTATATGTCTAACCTTTACCTGGTAAAGGTTAGGTGCAAAGTTACTTAGTGTGAGGGCACCCTGGCACTAGCCAAGGTGCCCCCACATTGTTCAGAGCCAATTCACTGAACTTTGTGAGTGCGGGGACACCATTACACGCGTGCACTACATATAGGTCACTACCTATATGTAGCTTCACCATGGTAACTCCGAATATGGCCATGTAACATGTCTATGATCATGGAATTGCCCCCTCTATGCCATCCTGGCATTGTTGGTACAATTCCATGATCCCAGTGGTCTGTAGCACAGACCCTGGTACTGCCAGACTGCCCTTCCTGGGGTTTCTCTGCAGCTGCTGCTGCTGCCAACCCCTCAGACAGGCAGCTGCCCTCCTGGGGTCCAGCCAGGCCTGGCCCAGGATGGCAGAACAAAGAACTTCCTCTGAGAGAGGGTGTGACACCCTCTCCCTTTGGAAAATGGTGTGAAGGCAGGGGAGGAGTAGCCTCCCCCAGCCTCTGGAAATGCTTTGTTGGGCACAGATGTGCCCAATTCTGCATAAGCCAGTCTACACCGGTTCAGGGACCCCGTAGCCCCTGCTATGGCGCGAAACTGGACAAAGGAAAGGGGAGTGACCACTCCCCTGACCTGCACCTCCCCTGGGAGGTGTCCAGAGCTCCTCCAGTGTGCTCCAGACCTCTGCCATCTTGGAAACAGAGGTGCTGCTGGCACACTGGACTGCTCTGAGTGGCCAGTGCCACCAGGTGACGTCAGAGACTCCTGCTGATAGGCTCCTTCAGGTGTTAGTAGCCTTTCCTCTCTCCTAGGTAGCCAAACCCTCTTTTCTGGCTATTTAGGGTCTCTGTCTCTGGGGAAACTTTAGATAACGAATGCATGAGCTCAGCCGAGTTCCTCTGCATCTCCCTCTTCACCTTCTGATAAGGAATCGACCGCTGACCGCGCTGGAAGCCTGCAAACCTGCAACATAGTAGCAAAGACGACTACTGCAACTCTGTAACGCTGATCCTGCCGCCTTCTCGACTGTTTTCCTGCTTGTGCATGCTGTGGGGTAGTCTGCCTCCTCTCTGCACCAGAAGCTCCGAAGAAATCTCCCGTGGGTCGACGGAATCTTCCCCCTGCAACCGCAGGCACCAAAAAGCTGCATTACCGGTCCCTTGGGTCTCCTCTCAGCACGACGAGCGAGGTCCCTCGAATCCAGCGACACCGTCCAAGTGACCCCCACAGTCCAGTGACTCTTCAGCCCAAGTTTGGTGGAGGTAAGTCCTTGCCTCACCTCGCTGGGTTGCATTGCTGGGAACCGCGACTTTGCAAGCTACTCCGGCCCCTGTGCACTTCCGGCGAAAATCCTTCGTGCACAGCCAAGCCTGGGTCCACGGCACTCTAACCTGCATTGCACGACTTTCTAAGTTGGTCTCCGGCGACGTGGGACTCCTTTGTGCAACTTCGGCGAGCACCGTTTCACGCATCCTCGTAGTGCCTGTTTCTGGCACTTCTCCGGGTGCTACCTGCTTCAGTGAGGGCTCTTTGTCTTGCTCGACGTCCCCTCTCTCTGCAGGTCCAATTTGCGACCTCCTGGTCCCTCCTGGGCCCCAGCAGCGTCCACAAACGCACGATTTGCGTGTAGCAAGGCTTGTTGGCGTCCATCCGGCGGGAAAACACTTCTGCACGACTCTCCAAGGCGTGGGGGATCCATCCTCCAAAGGGGAAGTCTCTAGCCCTTGTCGTTCCTGCAGTATTCACAGTTCTTCAGCCTAGTAAGAGCTTCTTTGCACCAACCGCTGGCATTTCTTGGGCATCTGCCCATCTCCGAGTTGCTTGTGACTTTTGGACTTGGTCCCCTTGTTCCACAGGTACCCTCAGTCAGGAATCCATCGTTGTTGCATTGCTGATTTGTGCTTTCCTTGCATTTTCCCTCTAACACAACTATTTTGTCCTTAGGGGAACTTTAGTGCACTTTGCACTCACTTTTCAGGGTCTTGAGGAGGCTTATCTTTCTAACTCTCACTATTATCTAATAGTCCCAGCGACCCTCTACAAGGTCACATAGGTTTGGGGTCCATTCGTGGTTCGCATTCCACTTTTGGAGTATATGGTTTGTGTTGCCCCTATCCCTATGTTTCCCCATTGCATCCTATTGTAACTATACATTGTTTGCACTGTTTTCTAAGACTATACTGCATATTTTTGCTATTGTGTATATATATCTTGTGTATATTTCCTATCCTCTCACTGAGGGTACACTCTAAGATACTTTGGCATATTGTCATAAAAATAAAGTACCTTTATTTTTAGTATAACTGTGTATTGTGTTTTCTTATGATATTGTGCATATGACACTAAGTGGTACTGTAGTAGCTTCACACGTCTCCTAGTTCAGCCTGAGCTGCTCTGCTAAGCTACCATTATCTATCAGCCTAAGCTGCTAGACACCCTATACACTAATAAGGGATAACTGGGCCTGGTGCAAGGTGCAAGTACCCCTTGGTACTCACTACAAGCCAGTCCAGCCTCCTACATTGGTTGTGCAGTGGTGGGATAAGTGCTTGAGACTACTTACCACTCTTGTCATTGTACTTTTCATAAGAGAAAAATATACAAAACAAGGTCAGTGTATATACACATAGCCAAAAAGTTTTGCATTTCCTCTTTTCACTCTTTTCTAAGTGCTGAAAAGTACTACTAAACTTTCAAAAAGTTCTTAAAAGTTTAAAAAGTTTTTTTCTGTCTTTCCAAAAAGTTCTGAAAACTTTTTTCTCTTTGTCTATCACTTTAACTCTCTCTAAAAATGTCTGGCACAGGCCAAAATGTTGAACTGTCCAAACTTGCATATGATCACCTTAGCTGGAAAGGAGCAAGGAGTCTCTGCATAGAGAGAGGTTTGAGTGTAGGGAAGAATCCTTCTTTAGAACTGTTAATTAATATGCTTAGAGTACAGGATAAGGCCATAAGTGCCCAATCTGTAGAAAAAGTAGCTAATGGTTCTCAATCTGATCCAGGGACTCCCCCAGGAAAAGGTTCAGGAAAGAAACTTCTCAGCCTGCCCATTACTAGACAGTCTAGCATAGTTGGTACAGAGGTTGAATCACACCATACTAATGGTGTGCTCTCACATTATACTGGTAGCCAAGCTGTTAGGGTGCCCTCTGTAAGGACCAGGTCTCCTTCTGTTCATTCCCATCATACCTCTGTATCTAGAAATGTCCCTCCCACCCACCCTGATGACAGATTGTTAGAAAGGGAGCTCAATAGATTGAGAGTGGAGCAAACCAGACTGAAGCTCAAGAAGCAACAGCTGGATTTGGATAGACAGTCTTTAGAAATAGAGAGGGAAAGACAGAAGATGGGTTTAGATACCCATGGTGGCAGCAGCAGTATTCCCCATAGTCATCCTGCAAAAGAGCATGATTCCAGGAATCTGCACAAGATAGTTCCCCCTTATAAGGAGGGGGATGACATTAACAAGTGGTTTGCTGCACTTGAGAGGGCCTGTGCTGTACAGGATGTCCCTCAAAAGCAGTGGGCTGCTATCCTATGGCTATCATTTAGTGGAAAAGGTAGGGATAGGCTCCTTACAGTGAAAGAAAATGATGCCAATAATTTCCAAGTTCTTAAGAATGCACTCCTAGATGGTTATGGCTTAACCACTGAACAGTACAGGATAAAGTTCAGAGATACCAAAAAGGAGTCTTCACAAGACTGGGTTGATTTCATTGACCAGGCAGTGAAGGCCTTGGAGGGGTGGTTACATGGCAGTAAAGTTACTGATTATGACAGCCTGTATAACTTGATCCTGAGAGAGCATATTCTTAATAATTGTGTGTCTGATTTGTTGCACCAGTACTTGGTGGACTCTGATCTGACCTCTCCCCAAGAATTGGGAAAGAAGGCAGACAAATGGGTCAGAACAAGAGTGAACAGAAAAGTTCATACAGGGGGTGACAAAGATGGCAACAAAAAGAAGGATGGTAAGTCTTCTGACAAGGGTGGGGACAAATCTAAAAATGAGTCTTCATCAGGCCCACAAAAACACTCTGGTGGGGGTGGTGGGCCCAAATCCTCCTTTAATCAGAACAAGGAAAAGAAACCATGGTGCTATTTATGTAAAATAAAAGGCCATTGGACAACAGATCCCAGTTGTCCAAAGAAAGGCACCACAGCTCCTACCACTACAACCCCTACTGCTACACCTAGTGTCCCTACTAATAGCAGTGGTGGTGGGAGCAAACCTACTAATAGCCAATCCAAGGGAGTAGCTGGGCTCACTTTTGGTAATTTAGTTGGGGTTGGTCTGATTAGGGAGACCACAGAGGCTACTTTAGTCTCTGAAGGGGCTATTGATTTAGCCACTTTGGTTGCTTGCCCCCATAACTTGGAGAAGTG
This sequence comes from Pleurodeles waltl, assembly GCF_031143425.1. NCBI lineage: Eukaryota > Metazoa > Chordata > Amphibia > Caudata > Salamandridae > Pleurodeles > Pleurodeles waltl. The sequence goes on along the minus strand of NC_090437.1, from coordinate 1,316,301,682 downwards.
CAAGCAACTAACCCTAATAAATGGTGTTGAGGTCCAGGCCTACATGGACACAGGTGCCAGTGTCACAATGGTGATTGAGAAACTGGTGCACCCTGAACAACACATACTTGGACACCAGTACCAAGTAACCGATGCTCACAACATAACACAAAGCCACCCCATGGCTGTTGTAAATCTCAACTGGGGGGGGGTATCTGGTCCAAAGAAAGTTGTGGTAGCTTCAGATTTACCTGTAGACTGTCTATTAGGGAATGATTTAGAGACATCAGCTTGGTCAGATGTGGAGTTGGAGGCCCATGCAGCAATGCTGGGCATCCCAGGGCATATTTTTGCTTTGACAAGGGCTCAGGCCAAAAAGCAAAAGGACAGGGAAGCTTGGATCCTGGAACAATGGACCAAGTGCTCCCTAAAGCTAGGGCTAGTAGAAGCAAACCACTTCCTACTATCCCTCCCTCTACAGTGGATTCTACTTCTGAGGAAGAAGAATTCCCTCCCTGTGCAGAACCTACACAAGAGGAGCTTGAAGCAGACACTGCTGAGCTTTTGGGTGAAGGGGGGCCTGCCAGAGAGGAGCTGAGTGTGGCACAGCAAACCTGTCCCACATTAGAGGGTCTCAGACAGCAAGCTGTCAAACAGGCTAATGGGGATGTCAGTGACTCTCACAGAGTTTACTGGGAGGACAACCTCTTGTACACTGAGCATAGGGATCCTAAACCTGGAGCTGCCAGGAGATTAGTGATCCCTCAGGAGTACAGAAAGTTCCTCCTAACACTGGCACATGACATTCCCTTAGCTGGGCACCTGGGTCAAATGAAAACTTGGGACAGATTGGTACCATTGTTTCATTGGCCTAGGATGTCTGAGGACACAAAGGAATTTTGTAAGTCCTGTGAAACCTGTCAAGCCAGTGGCAAGACAGGTGGCACTCCAAAGGCACCCCTTATCCCACTGCCTGTGGTTGGGGTTCCCTTTGAAAGGGTAGGGGTTGACATAGTTGGCCCCCTTGACCCTCCTACTGCTTCAGGCAATAGGTTTATCTTGGTGGTAGTGGACCATGCCACAAGATATCCTGAAGCTATTCCTTTAAGGACCACTACAGCTCCTGCAGTGGCAAAGGCCCTCCTGGGAATATTTTCCAGGGTGGGCTTCCCAAAGGAAGTAGTATCAGACAGAGGAAGCAATTTCATGTCTGCATACTTAAAGGCCATGTGGAAGGAGTGTGGTGTAACTTACAAGTTCACAACAACCTATCATCCACAAACAAATGGACTGGTGGAGAGATTTAACAAAACTCTCAAAGGCATGATTATGGGACTCCCTGAAAAACTCCGCAGGAGATGGGATATCCTTCTACCATGCCTCCTTTTTGCCTACAGGGAGGTACCCCAGAAAGGAGTGGGCTTCAGCCCCTTTGAACTTCTTTTTGGACACCCTGTTAGGGGTCCACTCACACTTGTAAAGGAGGGTTGGGAACAACCTTTAAAAGCTCCTAAGCAGGATATTGTGGACTATGTACTTGGCCTCAGATCAAGGATGGCTGAGTACATGAAAAAGGCCAGTAAAAACCTTCAGGCCAGCCAAGAGCTCCAGAAGCAATGGCATGATCAGAAGGCTGTTTTGGTTCAGTACCAACCAGGGCAGAAAGTGTGGGTCTTGGAGCCTATGGCCCCAAGAGCACTCCAAGATAAATGGAGTGGACCCCACACAATTGTTGAAAAGAAGGGTGAAGTCACCTACTTGGTTGACTTAGGCACTGCAAGGAGTCCCCTTAGGGTGCTCCATGTCAACCGCCTGAAACCCTACTATGACAGGGCTGATCTCACCCTGCTCATGGCAACAGATGAGGGACAGGAAGAAGACAGTGATCCTCTACCTGATCTCTTCTCTTCCACAGAACAAGATGCTCTTGTGGAAGGTGTAGTTTTGGCTGATTGTCTTACTGCTGAGCAGAAAGATAATTGCATAAATCTCCTAGGACAATTTTCAGAACTCTTCTCCATTGTGCCAGGCACCACTTCTTGGTGTGAGCACACTATAGATACTGGAGACAGTTTACCTGTCAAAAGTAAGATCTATAGGCAGCCTGACCATGTCAGGGACTGCATAAAGCAAGAAGTTCAGAAAATGTTGGAACTAGGAGTGGTTGAGCACTCTGACAGTCCATGGGCTTCTCCTGTGGTACTGGTACCAAAACCCAATTCTAAAGATGGAAAGAAAGAAATGCGGTTTTGTGTAGACTATAGAGGTCTCAACTTGGTAACCAAAACTGATGCTCACCCTATACCCAGAGCAGATGAGCTCATAGATACACTGGCATCTGCCAAGTATCTAAGCACTTTTGATTTGACTGCAGGGTATTGGCAGATCAAATTGTCAGAAGATGCTAAACCTAAGACTGCATTTTCTACCATTGGAGGACATTACCAGTTTACTGTAATGCCTTTTGGTTTGAAAAATGCACCTGCCACTTTTCAGAGGTTGGTGAACACAGTCCTGCAAGGGCTGGAAGCTTTCAGTGCAGCATATTTGGACGATATAGCTGTCTTTAGCTCCAGCTGGGATGATCACCTGGTCCACCTATGGAAAGTTTTGGAGGCCCTGCAAAAGGCAGGCCTCACTATCAAGGCTTCAAAGTGCCAGATAGGGCAGGGTAAGGTGGTTTATCTGGGACACCTTGTTGGTGGGGAACAGATTGCACCACTTCAGGGGAAAATCCAAACTATTATTGATTGGGTTCCCCCTACCACACAGACTCAGGTGAGAGCCTTCCTAGGCCTCACTGGGTATTACAGGAGGTTCATTAAGAACTATGGCTCCATTGCAGCCCCTCTTAATGACCTCACTTCCAAGAAAATGCCTAAAAAGGTATTGTGGACAGCAAGCTGTCAGAAAGCTTTTGAGGAGCTGAAGCAGGCCATGTGCTCTGCACCTGTCCTGAAAAGCCCTTGTTACTCTAAAAAATTCTATGTCCAAACTGATGCATCTGAATTAGGAGTAGGGGCAGTCCTATCACAACTTAATTCTGAGGGCCAGGATCAACCTGTTGCTTTTATTAGTAGAAGGTTGACCCCTAGAGAAAAGCGTTGGTCTGCCATTGAGAGGGAGGCCTTTGCTGTGGTCTGGGCACTGAAGAAGTTGAGGCCATACCTGTTTGGCACTCACTTCATTGTTCAGACAGACCACAAACCTCTACTTTGGCTAAAACAAATGAAAGGTGAAAATCCTAAATTGTTGAGGTGGTCCATATCCCTACAGGGAATGGACTATACAGTGGAACATAGACCTGGGAGTAGCCACTCCAATGCAGATGGACTCTCCAGATATTTCCACTTAGACAATGAAGACTCATCAGGTAATGGCTAGTCTTATTGTCCTTCGTTTGGGGGGGGGTTGTGTAGGAAAGTACCATCTTGCCTGGCATGTTACCCCCATTTTTCACTGTATATATGTTGTTTTAGTTGTATGTGTCACTGGGACCCTGGTAACCCAGGGCCCCAGTGCTCATAAGTGTGCCTGAATGTGTTACCTGTGTAGTGACTAACTGTCTCACTGAGGCTCTGCTAATCAGAACCTCAGTGGTTATGCTCTCTCATTTCTTTCTAAATTGTCACTAACAGGCTAGTGACCAATTTTACCAATTTACATTGGCTTACTGGAACACCCTTATAATTCCCTAGTATATGGTACTGAGGTACCCAGGGTATTGGGGTTCCAGGAGATCCCTATGGGCTGCAGCATTTCTTTTGCCACCCATAGGGAGCTCTGACAATTCTTACACAGGCCTGCCACTGCAGCCTGGGTGAAATAACGTCCACGTTATTTCACAGCCATTTTACACTGCACTTAAGTAACTTATAAGTCACCTATATGTCTAACCTTTACCTGGTAAAGGTTAGGTGCAAAGTTACTTAGTGTGAGGGCACCCTGGCACTAGCCAAGGTGCCCCCACATTGTTCAGAGCCAATTCACTGAACTTTGTGAGTGCGGGGACACCATTACACGCGTGCACTACATATAGGTCACTACCTATATGTAGCTTCACCATGGTAACTCCGAATATGGCCATGTAACATGTCTATGATCATGGAATTGCCCCCTCTATGCCATCCTGGCATTGTTGGTACAATTCCATGATCCCAGTGGTCTGTAGCACAGACCCTGGTACTGCCAGACTGCCCTTCCTGGGGTTTCTCTGCAGCTGCTGCTGCTGCCAACCCCTCAGACAGGCAGCTGCCCTCCTGGGGTCCAGCCAGGCCTGGCCCAGGATGGCAGAACAAAGAACTTCCTCTGAGAGAGGGTGACACCCTCTCCCTTTGGAAAATGGTGTGAAGGCAGGGGAGGAGTAGCCTCCCCCAGCCTCTGGAAATGCTTTGTTGGGCACAGATGTGCCCAATTCTGCATAAGCCAGTCTACACCGGTTCAGGGACCCCTTAGCCCCTGCTCTGGCGCGAAACTGGACAAAAGAAAGGGGAGTGACCACTCCCCTGACCTGCACCTCCCCTGGGAGGTGTCCAGAGCTCCTCCAGTGTGCTCCAGACCTCTGCCATCTTGGAAACAGAGGTGCTGCTGGCACACTGGACTGCTCTGAGTGGCCAGTGCCACCAGGTGACGTCAGAGACTCCAGCTGATAGGCTCCTTCAGGTGTTAGTAGCCTTTCCTCTCTCCTAGGTAGCCAAACCCTCTTTTCTGGCTATTTAGGGTCTCTGTCTCTGGGGAAACTTTAGATAACGAATGCATGAGCTCAGCCGAGTTCCTCTGCATCTCCCTCTTCACCTTCTGATAAGGAATCGACCGCTGACCGCGCTGGAAACCTGCAAACCTGCAACATAGTAGCAAAGACGACTACTGCAACTCTGTAACGCTGATCCTGCCGCCTTCTCGACTGTTTTCCTGCTTGTGCATGCTGTGGGGGTAGTCTGCCTCCTCTCTGCACCAGAAGCTCCGAAGAAATCTCCCGTGGGTCGACGGAATCTTCCCCCTGCAACCGCAGGCACCAAAAAGCTGCATTACCGGTCCCTTGGGTCTCCTCTCAGCACGACGAGCGAGGTCCCTCGAATCCAGCGACACCGTCCAAGTGACCCCCACAGTCCAGTGACTCTTCAGCCCAAGTTTGGTGGAGGTAAGTCCTTGCCTCACCTCGCTGGGCTGCATTGCTGGGAACCGCGACTTTGCAAGCTACTCCGGCCCCTGTGCACTTCCGGCGGAAATCCTTCGTGCACAGCCAAGCCTGGGTCCACGGCACTCTAACCTGCATTGCACGACTTTCTAAGTTGGTCTCCGGCGACGTGGGACTCCTTTGTGCAACTTCGGCGAGCACCGTTTCACGCATCCTCGTAGTGCCTGTTTCTGGCACTTCTCCGGGTGCTACCTGCTTCAGTGAGGGCTCTTTGTCTTGCTCGACGTCCCCTCTCTCTGCAGGTCCAATTTGCGACCTCCTGGTCCCCAGCAGCGTCCAAAAACGCCAAACGCACGATTTGCGTGTAGCAAGGCTTGTTGGCGTCCATCCGGCGGGAAAACACTTCTGCACGACTCTCCAAGGCGTGGGGGATCCATCCTCCAAAGGGGAAGTCTCTAGCCCTTGTCGTTCCTGCAGTATTCACAGTTCTTCAGCCTAGTAAGAGCTTCTTTGCACCAACCGCTGGCATTTCTTGGGCATCTGCCCATCTCCGAGTTGCTTGTGACTTTTGGACTTGGTCCCCTTGTTCCACAGGTACCCTCAGTCAGGAATCCATCGTTGTTGCATTGCTGATTTGTGCTTTCCTTGCATTTTCCCTCTAACACGACTATTTTGTCCTTAGGGGAACTTTAGTGCACTTTGCACTCACTTTTCAGGGTCTTGGGGAGGGTTATCTTTCTAACTCTCACTATTATCTAATAGTCCCAGCGACCCTCTACAAGGTCACATAGGTTTGGGGTCCATTCGTGGTTCGCATTCCACTTTTGGAGTATATGGTTTGTGTTGCCCCTATCCCTATGTTTCCCCATTGCATCCTATTGTAACTATACATTGTTTGCACTGTTTTCTAAGACTATACTGCATATTTTTGCTATTGTGTATATATATCTTGTGTATATTTCCTATCCTCTCACTGAGGGTACACTCTAAGATACTTTGGCATATTGTCATAAAAATAAAGTACCTTTATTTTTAGTATAACTGTGTATTGTGTTTTCTTATGATATTGTGCATATGACACTAAGTGGTACTGTAGTAGCTTCACACGTCTCCTAGTTCAGCCTGAGCTGCTCTGCTAAGCTACCATTATCTATCAGCCTAAGCTGCTAGACACCCTATACACTAATAAGGGATAACTGGGCCTGGTGCAAGGTGCAAGTACCCCTTGGTACTCACTACAAGCCAGTCCAGCCTCCTACACACCCTCTACTCAGGAACTACAAACAAGCTCCTGAGACGACTCCAACGCATCCAGAACGCCTCGGCCCGACTCATCCTCGATTTCCCCCACCGCAGCCACATCACACTCCACCTGAGAGGCCTGCACTGGCTCCCCGTCAACAAAAGGATCACCTTCAAGCTCCTGATACACGCACACAAAGCACTGCACAACACCGGACCCACCTACCTCAACAACCGACTCAGCTTCCACGCCCCCATCCGAAGCCTCCGCTCAGCCAACCTCACCCTCGCCACAGTCCCCCGCATCCGAAAAACCACAGCCGGCGGCAGATCCTTCTCCTACCTCGCCGCCAAGACCTGGAACACTCTCCCCACCATCCTACAACAGACCCAGGACCTGCTGGCCTTCAGAAGACTCCTCAAGACCTGGCTCTTCGACCAGTAGCACCCCCCCCTCCCCAGCGCCTTGAGACCCTCGCGGGTATGTAGCACGCTTTACAAATGCAGTGATTGATTGATTGATTGATTAAGAATTCTATACTTTGCGAGGGAAGTGTTACTGACTTCTCGCTGTTGATCAAGAACCCTAGATCCTGAAGAGTTTGAATGGCCCAGGAGAGATGAAGGGCGACCAACTCCCTGGATTGTGTCATGATCAAAATATGGTCGAGATAAATGATGAGGCAAACGCCTTCTTTCTCGAAGGAATTGGGCCACTGGATGGAGGAGTTTCGTGAAGCACCACGGGGCGGAGGAAAGACCAAAGGGGAGTACCTTGAATTCGTACCATAGGTATTTCTACTGAAACTGGAGGAACCGCCGATGCAGGGAAAAAATGAAAGGTAGGCGTCTTTGAGATCTAGTCGCACTAAACAATCTTTCTCTTGAAGGAGATCTCTCAACATATGGATACCCTCCATCTTGAAATGATGGTAGACTTTCTGCTAGGGAAAAAAGAAGAGGAAACAGAGGACAACTCTGTCGAGGGGTGTCGTAAAATTCTAGTTTGTAACCTCGGACAGTCTGAAGGACCCAAGGGTCTTGAGAAATGCGCTCCCATGATTGAGCGTATTTCTCCAATCTCCCCCCAAGAATCACATCCGAAAAATGAATAATTCTCACCTGCATTGGTGTAGGAGGCTGGCCTGGCTTGTAGTGGGTACCAAGGGGTACTTACACTCTGTACCAGGTCCAGTTATCCCTTATTAGTGTAGAAGAGGTGTTTCTAGCAGCTTAGGCTGATAGAAGGTAGCTATAGCAGAGCAGCTTAGGCTGAACTAGGAGACATGCAAAGCTCCTACTATACCACTGGTGTCATATGCACAATATCATAAGAAAACACAATACACAGATATACTAAAAATAAAGGTACTTTATTTGTATGACAATATGCCAAAAGTATCTCAGTGAGTACCCTCAGTATGAGGATGCCAAATATACACAAGATATATGTACACAATACCAAAATTATGCAGTAATAGCAAAAGGAAGTAATGCAAGCAATGTAAAGTTACAGTAGATTGCAATAGGAGCACATAGGAATAGGGGCAACACAAACCATATACTCCAAAAGTGGAATGCGAACCACAAATGGACCCCAAACCTATGTGAGCTTGTAGAGGGTCACTGGGACTGTAAGAAAACAGTGAGGGTTAGAAAAATAGCCCACCCCAAGACCCTGAAAAGTAGGTGTAAAGTGCGCCTATAACCCCCAGAGAGCACAGAAGTCGTGATAGGGGGTTTCTGCAAGGAAGACCAACACCAGCAACGCAGCCAAAGTGGATTTCCAGACCTGAGTACCTGTGAAACGAGGGGACCAAGCCCAAGAGTCGCGACAATGTCGAGAGTGGGCAGATGCCCAGGAAATGCCAGCTGAGGACTAGAAACTTCCCCTTTGGAGGATGGATGTCCCACGTCGTGAAGAAGCTCGCAGAAGTGTTTCCACGCAGAAAGACCGCAAACAAGCCTTGCTAGCTGCAAGGGTCCCGGTTAGGGTTTTTGGATGCTGCTGTGGCCCAGGAGGGACCAGGATGTCGCCACTTGGATGAGGAGACAGAGGGGGCGCCCAGCAAGTCAGGGAGCCCTCACAGAAGCAGGCAGCACCCGCAGAAGTACCGGAACAGGCACTTGGAAGAGGAGTGAACCGGAGTCCACCCGAAGTCAGAAAAGGAAGTCCCACGATGCCGGAGGACAACTCAGAAGGTTGTGCACTGCAGGTTAGAGTGTCGGGGACCCAGGCTTGGCTGTGCACAAAGGAAATCCTGGAAGAGTGCACAGAAGCCGGAGCAGCTGCAAATCATGCGGTACCCAGCAATGCAGTCTAGCGTGGGGAGGCAAGGACTTACCTCCACCAAACTTGGACTGAAGAGTCACTGGACTGTGGGAGTCACTTGGACAGAGTTGCTGAGTTCCAGGGACCACGCTCGTCGTGCTGAGAGGGGACCCAGAGGACCGGTGATGCAGTCTTTTGTTGCCTGCGGTTGCAGGGGGAAGATTCCGTTGACCCACGGGAGATTTCTTCAGAGTTCCTGCCACCCATAGGGAGCTCTGACAATTCTTACACAGGCCTGCCACTGCAGCCTGAGTGAAATAACGTCCACGTTATTTCACAGCCATTTTACACTGCACTTAAGTAACTTATAAGTCACCTATATGTCTAACCTTTACCTGGTAAAGGTTAGGTGCAAAGTTACTTAGTGTGAGGGCACCCTGGCACTTGCCAAGGTGCCCCCACATTGTTCAGAGCCAATTCCCTGAACTTTGTGAGTGCGGGGACACCATTACACGCGTGCACTACATATAGGTCACTACCTATATGTAGCTTCACAATGGTAACTCCGAATATGGCCATGTAACATGTCTATGATCATGGAATTGCCCCCTCTATGCCATCCTGGCATAGTTGGCACAATCCCATGATCCCAGTGGTCTGTAGCACAGACCCTGGTACTGCCAAACTGCCCTTCCTGGGGTTTCACTGCAGCTGCTGCTGCTGCCAACCCCTCAGACAGGCATCTGCCCTCCTGGGGTCCAGCCAGGCCTGGCCCAGGATGGCAGAACAAAGGACTTCCTCTGAGAGAGGGTGTTACACCCTCTCCCTTTGGAAAATGGTGTGAAGGCAGGGGAGGAGTAGCCTCCCCCAGCCTCTGGAAATGCTTTGTTGGGCACAGATGTGCCCAATTCTGCATAAGCCAGTCTACACCGGTTCAGGGGACCCCTTAGCCCTGCTCTGGCGCGAAACTGGAAAAAGGAAAGGGGAGTGACCACTCCCCTGACCTGCACCTCCCCTGGGAGGTGTCCAGAGCTCCTCCAGTGTGCTCCAGACCTCTGCCATCTTGGAAACAGAGGTGCTGCTGGCACACTGGACTGCTCTGAGTGGCCAGTGCCACCAGGTGACGTCAGAGACTCCTGATAGGCTCCTTCAGGTGTTGCTAGCCTATCCTCTCTCCTAGGTAGCCAAACCCTCTTTTCTGGCTATTTAGGGTCTCTGTCTCTGGGGAAACTTTAGATAACGAATGCAAGAGCTCATCCGAGTTCCTCTGCATCTCTCTCTTCACCTTCTGCCAAGGAATCGACTGCTGACCGCGCTGGAAGCCTGCAAACCTGCAACATAGTAGCAAAGACGACTACTGCAACTCTGTAACGCTGATCCTGCCGCCTTCTCAACTGTTTTCCTGCTTGTGCATGCTGTGGGGGTAGTCTGCCTCCTCTCTGCACCAGAAGCTCCGAAGAAATCTCCTGTGGGTCGACGGAATCTTCCCCCTGCAACCGCAGGCACCAAAAAGCTGCATTACCGGTCCCTTGGGTCTCCTCTCAGCACGACGAGCGAGGTCCCTCGAATCCAGCAACTCTGTCCAAGTGACCCCCACAGTCCAGTGACTCTTCAGTCCAAGTTTGGTGGAGGTAAGTCCTTGCCTCACCTCGCTGGGCTGCATTGCTGGGAACCGCGACTTTTGCAGCTACTCCGGCCCCTGTGCACTTCCGGCGGAAATCCTTCGTGCACAGCCAAGCCTGGGTCCACGGCACTCTAACCTGCATTGCACGACTTTCTAAGTTGGTCTCCGGCGACGTGGGACTCCTTTGTGCGACTTCGGGTGAGCACCGTTTCACGCATCCTCGTAGTGCCTGTTTCTGGCACTTCAACGGGTGCTACCTGCTGCTGAGAGGTCTCCTTGTCTTGCTTGACGTCCCCTCTCTCTCCTGGTCCAATTTGCGACCTCCTGGTCCCTCCTGGGCCACAGCAGCATCCAAAAACGCTAACCGCACGATTTGCAGCTAGCAAGGCTTGTTGGCGTTCTTTCGGCGGGAAAACACGTCTGCACGACTCTACAATGCGAGAGGGATTCGTCCACCAAAGGGGAAGTCTCTAGCCCTTTGTGTTCCTGCAGAAACTGCAGCTTCTTCTGTCCAGTGGAAGCTTCTTTGCACCCGCAGCTGGCATTTCCTGGGCATCTGCCCATCTCCGACTTGCTTGTGACTTTTGGACTTGGTCTCCTTGTTCCACAGGTACCCCAGATTGGAAATCCAGCGTTGTTGCATTGTTGGTTTGTGTCTTTCCTGCATTATTCCTCTAACACGACTTCTTTGTCTTTAGGGGAACTTTAGTGCACTTTGCACTCACTTTTCAGGGTCTTGGGGAGGGTTATTTTTCTAACTCTCACTATTTTCTAATAGTCCCAGCGACCCTCTACAAGGTCACATAGGTTTGGGGTCCATTTGTGGTTCGCATTCCACTTTTGGCGTATATGGTTTGTGTTGCCCCTATCCCTATGTGTCCCCATTGCATCCTATTGTAACTATACATTGTTTGCACTGTTTTCTAAGACTATACTGCATATTTTTGCTATTGTGTATATATATCTTGTGTATATTTCCTATCCTCTCACTGAGGGTACACTCTAAGATACTTTGGCATATTGTCATAAAAATAAAGTACCTTTATTTTTAGTATAACTGTGTATTGTGTTTTCTTATGATATTGTGCATATGACACTAAGTGGTACTGTAGTAGCTTCACCCGTCTCCTAGTTCAGCCTAAGCTGCTCTGCTAAGCTACCATTATCTATCAGCCTAAGCTGCTAGACACCCTATACACTAATAAGGGATAACTGGGCCTGGTGCAAGGTGCAAGTACCCCTTGCTACTCACTACAAGCCAGTCCAGCCTCCTACATTGGTTGTGCAGTGGTGGGATAAGTGCTTTGAGACTACTTACCACTCTTGTCATTGTACTTTTCATAAGAGAAAAATATACAAAACAAGGTCAGTGTATATACACATAGCCAAAATGTTTTGCATTTCCTCTTTTCACTCTTTTCTAAGTGCTGAAAAGTACTTCTAAACTTTCCAAAAGTTCTTAAAAGTTTAAAAAGTTTTTTTCTGTCTTTCTAAAAAGTTCTGAAAACTTTTTTTCTCTTTTTCTATCACTTTAACTCTCTCTAAAAATGTCTGGCACAGGCCAAAATGTTGACCTGTCTAAGATTGCATATGATCACCTTAGCTGGAAAGGAGCAAGGAGTCTCTGCATAGAGAGAGGTTTGAGTGTAGGGAAGAATCCTTCCTTGGAACTGTTACTTAATATGCTTAGAGAACAAGATAAGGCTAAAAGTGCCCCATCTGTTGAAAAAGTAGCTAATGGTTTTCAATCTGATCCAGGGACTCCCCCAGGAAAAGGTTCAGGAAAGAAACTTCTTAGCCTGCCCATTACTAGACAGTCTAGCATAGTTGGTACTGAGGTGGAGTCACATCATCCAGATGATGTGCTCTCACATTACACTGTCAGCCAAGCTGTTAGGGTGGCTTCTGTAAGGGACAGGTCTCCTTCTGTTCATTCCCATCATACCTCTGTATCTAGGAATGTCCCTCCCACCAACTCTGATGACAGAATGTTAGAGAGGGAACTCAATAAGTTGAGGGTGGAACAAACCAGACTGAAGCTTAAAAAGCAACAGCTGGATTTGGATAGACAGTCTTTTGAACTAGAGAAGGAAAGACAGAAGTTGGGTTTAGATACCCATGGTGGCAGCAGCAGTATTCCCCATAGTCATCCTGCAAAAGAGCATGATTCCAGGAATCTGCACAAGATAGTTCCCCCTTATAAGGAGGGGGATGACATTAACAAGTGGTTTGCTGCACTTGAGAGGGCCTGTGTTGTACAGGGTGTCCCTCAAAGGCAGTGGGCTGCTATCCTATGGCTATCATTTAGTGGAAAAGGTAGGGATAGGCTCCTTACTGTGAAAGAAAATGATGCTAATAATTTCCAAGTTCTTAAGAATGCACTCCTGGATGGTTATGGCTTAACCACTGAACAATACAGGATAAAGTTCAGAGAGACCAAAAAGGAGTCTTCACAAGACTGGGTTGATTTCATTGACCATTCAGTGAAGGCCTTGGAGGGGTGGTTACATGGCAGTAAAGTTACTGATTATGACAGCCTGTATAACTTAATCCTGAGAGAGCATATTCTTAATAATTGTGTGTCTGAATTGTTGCACCAGTACTTGGTGGACTCTGATCTGACCTCTCCCCAAGAATTGGGAAAGAAGGCAGACAAATGGGTCAGAACAAGGGTGAACAGAAAAGTTCATACAGGGGGTGACAAAGATGGCAACAAAAAGAAGGATGGTAAGTCTTCTGACAAGGGTGGGGACAAATCTAAAAATGAGTCTTCATCAGGCCCACAAAAACACTCTGGTGGGGGTGGTGGGCCCAAATCCTCTTTTAATCAGAACAAGGAAAAGAAACCATGGTGCTATTTATGTAAAATAAAAGGCCATTGGACAACAGATCCCAGTTGTCCAAAGAAAAGCACCAATGCTCCTACCACTACAACCCCTACTGCTACCCCTAGTGTCCCTACTAATAGCAGTGGTGGTGGGAGCAAACCTACTAATAGCCAATCCAAGGGAGTAGCTGGGCTCACTATTGGTAACTTAGTTGGGGTTGGCCTTGTTAGGGAGGCCACAGAGGCTGTGTTAGTCTCTGAGGGGGCTATTGATTTAGCCACCTTAGTTGCTTGTCCCCTTAATATGGATAAGTACAAGCAGCTACCCCTAATAAATGGTGTTGAGGTTCAGGCCTACAGGGACACTGGTGCCAGTGTGACTATGGTCATAGAGAAACTGGTCCACCCTGAACAACACCTACTTGGTCACCAGTACCAAGTAACCGATGCTCACAACAACACACTTAGCCACCCCATGGCTGTTATTAATCTCAACTTGGGGGGGTTACTGGTCCAAAGAAAGTTGTGGTAGCCACAGATTTACCTGTAGACTGTCTACTAGGAAATGATTTGGAGACATCAGCTTGGTCAGATGTGGAGTTGGAGGCCCATGCAGCAATGCTGGGCATCCCAGGGCATATTTTTGCTTTGACAAGGGCTCAGGCCAAAAAGCAAAAAGGACAGGGAAGCTTGGATCCTGGAACAATGGACCAAGTGCTCCCTAAAGCTAGGGCTAGTAGAAGCAAACCACTTCCTACTATCCCTCCCTCTACAGTGGATTCAACTTCTGAGGAAGCGAATTCCCTCCCTGTGCAGAACCTACACCAGAGGAGCTGGAAGCAGACACTGCTGAGCTTTTGGGTGAAGGGGGGCCTGCCAGAGAGGAGCTGAGTGTGGCACAGCAAACCTGTCCCACATTAGAGGGTCTCAGACAGCAAGCTGTCAAACAGGCTAATGGGGATGTCAGTGACTCTCACAGAGTTTACTGGGAGGACAACCTCTTGTACACTGAGCATAGGGATCCTAAACCTGGAGCTGCCAGGAGATTAGTGATTCCTCAGGAGTACAGAAAGTTCCTCCTAACCCTGGCACATGACATTCCCCTAGCTGGACATCTAGGACAAATGAAAACTTGGGACAGGCTTGTTCCCCTGTTTCATTGGCCTAGAATGTCTGAGGACACAAAGGAATTTTGTAAGTCCTGTGAAACCTGTCAAGCCAGTGGCAAGACAGGTGGCACCCCAAAGGCACCCCTTATCCCACTGCCTGTGGTTGGGGTTCCCTTTGAAAGGGTAGGGGTTGACATAGTTGCCCCCCTTGACCCTCCTACTGCTTCAGGTAATAGGTTTATCTTGGTGGTAGTGGACCATGCCACAAGATATCCTGAAGCTATTCCTTTAAGGACCACTACAGCACCTGCAGTGGCAAAGGCCCTCCTGGGAATATTTTCCAGGGTGGGCTTCCCAAAGGAAGTGGTATCAGACAGGGGAAGCAATTTCATGTCTGCATACTTAAAGGCCATGTGGAAGGAGTGTGGTGTAACGTACAAGTTCACAACACCCTATCATCCACAAACAAATGGACTGGTGGAGAGATTTAATAAAACTCTCAAAGGCATGATTATGGGTCTCCCTGAAAAGCTCCGCAGGAGATGGGATATCCTTCTACCATGCCTCCTTTTTGCCTACAGGGAGGTACCCCAGAAAGGAGTGGGCTTCAGCCCCTTTGAACTTCTTTTTGGACACCCTGTTAGGGGTCCACTCACACTTGTAAAGGAGGGTTGGGAACAACCTTTAAAAGCTCCTAAGCAGGATATTGTGGATTATGTACTTGGCCTCAGATCAAGAATGGCTCAGTACATGAAAAGGCCAGTAAAAACCTTCAGGCCAGCCAAGAGCTCCAGAAGCAATGGCATGATCAGAAGGTTGTTTTGGTTCAGTACCAACCAGGGCAGAAAGTGTGGGTCTTGGAGCCTGTGGCCCCAAGAGCACTCCAAGATAAATGGAGTGGACCCCACACAATTGTTGAGAAAAAGGGAGAAGTCACCTATTTAGTTGACTTAGGCACTGCAAGGAGTCCCCTTAGGGTACTCCATGTAAACCGCCTGAAACCCTACTATGACAGGGCTGATCTCACCCTGCTCATGGCAACAGATGAGGGACAGGAAGAAGACAGTGATCCTCTACCTGATCTCTTCTCTTCCACAGAACAAGATGCTCTGGTGGAAGGTGTAGTTTTAGCTGATTGTCTTACTGCTGAGCAGAAAGACAATTGCATAAACCTCCTAGATCAATTCTCTGAACTCTTCTCTACTGTGCCAGGTACCACTTCTTGGTGTGAGCACACTATAGATACTGGAGACAGCTTGCCTGTCAAAAGTAAGATCTATAGGCAGCCTGACCATGTCAGGAACTGCATAAAGCAAGAGGTCCAGAAAATGTTAGAACTAGGAGTGGTTGAGCACTCTGACAGTCCATGGGCTTCTCCTGTGGTACTGGTACCAAAACCCCATCCCAAAGATGGAAAGAAGGAAATGCGGTTTTGTGTAGACTATAGAGGTCTCAACTTGGTAACTAAAACTGATGCTCACCCTATACCCAGGGCAGATGAGCTCATAGATACACTGGCATCTGCCAAGTATCTAAGCACTTTTGACTTGACTGCAGGTTATTGGCAGATCAAATTGTCAGAAGATGCTAAACCTAAGACTGCATTTTCAACCATTGGAGGACATTACCAGTTTACTGTAATGCCTTTTGGGTTGAAAACTGCACCTGCCACTTTTCAGAGGTTGGTGAACACAGTCCTGCAAGGGCTGGAAGCTTTCAGTGCAGCATATTTGGACGATATAGCTGTCTTTAGCTCCAGCTGGGATGATCACCTGGTCCACCTATGGAAAGTTCTGGAGGCCCTGCAAAAGGCAGGCCTCACTATCAAGGCTTCAAAGTGCCAGATAGGGCAGGGTAAGGTGGTTTATCTGGGACACCTTGTTGGTGGGGAACAGATTGCACCACTTCAGGGGAAAATCCAAACAATTATTGATTAGGTTCCCCCTACCACTCAGACTCAGGTGAGAGCCTTCCTAGGCCTCACTGGGTATTACAGGAGGTTCATTAAGAACTATGGCTCCATTGCAGCCCCTCTTAATGACCTCACTTCCAAAAAGATGCCTAAAAAGGTATTATGGACAGCAAACTGTCAGAAAGCTTTTGAGGAGCTGAAGCAGGCCATGTGCTCTGCACCTGTCCTGAAAAGCCCTTGTTACTCTAAAAAATTCTATGTCCAAACTGATGCATCTGAATTAGGAGTAGGGGCAGTCCTATCACAACTTAATTCTGAGGGCCAGGATCAACCTGTTGCTTTTATTAGTAGGAGGTTGACCCCTAGAGAAAAGCGTTGGTCTGCCATAGAGAGGGAGGTCTTTGCTGTGGTCTGGGCTCTGAAGAAGTTGAGGCCATACCTGTTTGGCACTCACTTCATTGTTCAGACAGACCACAAACCTCTACTTTGGCTAAAACAAATGAAAGGTGAAAATCCTAAATTGTTGAGGTGGTCCATATCCCTACAGGGAATGGACTATACAGTGGAACATAGACCTGGGAGTAGCCACTCCAATGCAGATGGACTCTCCAGATATTTCCACTTAGACAATGAAGACTCATCAGGTCATGCCTAGTCTTATTATCCTTCGTTTGGGGGGGGGTGTGTAGGAAAGTACCATCTTGCCTGGCATGTTACCCCCATTTTTCACTGTATATATGTTGTTTTAGTTGTATGTGTCACTGGGACCCTGGTAACCCAGGGCCCCAGTGCTCATAAGTGTGCCTGAATGTGTTACCTGTGTAGTGACTAACTGTCTCACTGAGACTCTGCTAATCAGAACCTCAGTGGTTATGCTCTCTCATTTCTTTCCAAATTGTCACTAACAGGCTAGTGACCATTTTTACCAATTTACATTGGCTTACTGGAACACCCTTATAATTCCCTAGTATATGGTACTGAGGTACCCAGGGTATTGGGGTTCCAGGAGATCCCTATAGGCTGCAGCATTTCTTTTGCCACCCATAGGGAGCTCTGACAATTCTTACACAGGCCTGCCACTGCAGCCTGAGTGAAATAACGTCGACGTTATTTCACAGCCATTTTACACTGCACTTAAGTAACTTATAAGTCACCTATATGTCTAACCTTTACCTGGTAAAGGTTAGGTGCAAAGTTACTTAGTGTGAGGGCACCCTGGCACTAGCCAAGGTGCCCCCACATTGTTCAGAGACAATTCCCTGAACTTTGTGAGTGCGGGGACACCATTACACGCGTGCATTACATATAGGTCACTACCTATATCTAGCTTCACAATGGTAACTCCGAATATGGCCATGTAACATGTCTATGATCATGGAATTGCCCCCTCTATGCCATCCTGGCATAGTTGGCACAATCCCATGATCCCAGTGGTCTGTAGCACAGACCCTGGTACTGCCAAACTGCCCTTCCTGGGGTTTCACTGCAGCTGCTGCTGCTGCCAACCCCTCAGACAGGCATCTGCCCTCCTGGGGTCCAGCCAGGCCTGGCCCAGGATGGCAGAACAAAGGACTTCCTCTGAGAGAGGGTGTTACACCCTCTCCCTTTGGAAAATGGTGTGAAGGCAGGGGAGGAGTAGCCTCCCCCAGCCTCTGGAAATGCTTTGTTGGGCACAGATGTGCCCAATTCTGCATAAGCCAGTCTACACTGGTTCAGGGGACCCCTTAGCCCTGCTCTGGCGCGAAACTGGGCAAAGGAAAGGGGAGTGACCACTCCCCTGACCTGCACCTCCCCTGGGAGGTGTCCAGAGCTCCTCCAGTGTGCTCCAGACCTCTGCCATCTTGGAAACAGAGGTGCTGCTGGCACACTGGACTGCTCTGAGTGGCCAGTGCCACCAGGTGACGTCAGAGACTCCTTCTGATAGGCTCCTTCAGGTGTTGCTAGCCTACCCTCTCTCCTAGGTAGCCAAACCCTCTTTTCTGGCTATTTAGGGTCTCTGTCTCTGGGGAAACTTTAGATAACGAATGCAAGAGCTCATCCGAGTTCCTCTGCATCTCTCTCTTCACCTTCTGCCAAGGAATCGACTGCTGACCGCGCTGGAAGCCTGCAAACCTGCAACATAGTAGCAAAGACGACTACTGCAACTCTGTAACGCTGATCCTGCCGCCTTCTCGACTGTTTTCCTGCTTGTGCATGCTGTGGGGGTAGTCTGCCTCCTCTCTGCACCAGAAGCTCCGAAGAAATCTCCCGTGGGTCGACGGAATCTTCCCCCTGCAACCGCAGGCACCAAAAAGCTGCATTACCGGTCCCTTGGGTCTCCTCTCAGCACGACGAGCGAGGTCCCTCGAATCCAGCAACTCTGTCCAAGTGACCCCCACAGTCCAGTGACTCTTCAGTCCAAGTTTGGTGGAGGTAAGTCCTTGCCTCACCTCGCTGGGCTGCATTGCTGGGAACCGCGACTTTTGCAGCTACTCCGGCCCCTGTGCACTTCCGGTGGAAATCCTTTGTGCACAGCCAAGCCTGGGTCCACGGCACTCTAACCTGCATTGCACGACTTTCTAAGTTGGTCTCCGGCGACGTGGGACTCCTTTGTGCGACTTCGGGTGAGCACCGTTTCACGCATCCTCGTAGTGCCTGTTTCTGGCACTTCTCCGGGTGCTACCTGCTGCTGAGAGGGCTCCTTGTCTTGCTCGACATCCCCTCTCTCTCCTGGTCCAATTTGCGACCTCCTGGTCCCTCCTGGGCCACAGCAGCGTCCAAAAACGCTAACCGCACGATTTGCAGCTAGCAAGGCTTGTTGGCGTTCTTTCGGCGGGAAAACACTTCTGCACGACTCTGCAAGGTGAGAGGGATCCGTCCCCCAAAGGGGAAGTCTCTAGCCCTTTGCGTTCCTGCAGAAACCGCAGCTTCTTCTGTCCAGTGGATGCTTCTTTGCACCCGCAGCTGGCATTTCCTGGGCATCTGCCCATCTCCGACTTGCTTGTGACTTTTGGACTTGGTCCCCTTGTTCCACAGGTACCCCAGATTGGAAATCCAGCGTTGTTGCATTGTTGGTTTGTGTCTTTCCTGCATTATTCCTCTAACACGACTTCTTTGTCTTTAGGGGAACTTTAGTGCACTTTGCACTCACTTTTCAGTGTCTTGGGGAGGGTTATTTTTCTAACTCTCACTATTTTCTAATAGTCCCAGCGACCCTCTACAAGGTCACATAGGTTTGGGGTCCATTCGTGGTTCGCATTCCACTTTTGGAGTATATGGTTTGTGTTTCCCCTATCCCTATGTGTCCCCATTGCATCCTATTGTAACTATACATTGTTTGCACTGTTTTCTAAGACTATACTGCATATTTTTGCTATTGTGTATATATATCTTGTGTATATTTCCTATCCTCTCACTGAGGGTACACTCTAAGATACTTTGGCATATTGTCATAAAAATAAAGTACCTTTATTTTTAGTATAACTGTGTATTGTGTTTTCTTATGATATTGTGCATATGACACTAAGTGGTACTGTAGTAGCTTCACCCGTCTCCTAGTTCAGCCTAAGCTGCTCTGCTAAGCTACCATTATCTATCAGCCTAAGCTGCTAGACACCCTATACACTAATAACGGATAACTGGGCCTGGTGCAAGGTGCAAGTACCCCTTGGTACTCACTACAAGCCAGTCCAGCCTCCTACAATAACCACTGAGGTTCTGGTTAGTAGAGCCTCAGTGAGACAGTTAGTCATCACACAGGGAACACATACAGGGCACACTTATGAGCACTGGGGCCCTGGCTGGCAGGGTCCCAGTGACACATACACTAAAACAACATATATACAGTGAAATATGGGGGTAACATGCCAGGCAAGAGGGTACTTTCCTACAATTGGTATCTTGGGTTCGATCTGAACCTCGATTTCTGAAGCTACGTCCCCGGCCTCGCCGGCCTCTGGAGGGATAGAAGCCTGGAGGTTGGTTGTATCCCTGACCTCTAGGAGCATAGTTGGGAGAGGTCTGCTGGAAACCACGGCCTGACGCCCGACCTCTGTAGCGTCCAGCCCTGTTAAAAAGGCCACCTGTGAACATTTGTTTCATGGAGGATTGGGCCTTGTCAAGGGCCGTAAAGGTGGTGACGTACTTGCCCAAGTCTTTCACAAATTTCTCTCCGAATAGGAGACCATTAGCTAGGGGTCCCGGTTCAATGGGTGCTAACTCCGCTAGTTTAGGGTCTATCCGCATGAGAAAAGATTTTCTGCGTTCGGAAGACATGGCGCAATTCGCATTCCCTAGAAGACAGATGGCTCTTTGGGCCCATTCTAGAACATTTTGAGGATCTAAGATCGAGTTGGTCTCCTTAGCTTGCACTGCGAGATCCAGAATCTTTATAATGGGACCGGACAGGTCCAGTAATTTGTCCTGGCATCCTTTCCAGGCTCGATCCATTCCTTTCTTAGGGTCCTTAGTACACTTTTTGAGAAATGTCGCCACACTGGGATCAAGTTCCGGCGTGTCAGCTACTTTTCCCACTAAAGAGGGGCGGGGACATTCTGACCGAAGAATACTACGAACATCCTTATCAAAGCCCTTGTGAAGTCTATCTTGTACATAGTGGGCTACTTCAGTGCAAGGGACCCATTCCGTGGACCTAGGGTGAACAATGTTCTCTGGGTCAAAAAGTAGATTTCCCTGGAGGGATGCTTCATCGACAGCATAGTGTTTAGATTTTAGTTTCCGTTTGCCTGAGAGCTTGGGTTCTGATATATCTGAATCCGAGTGAGAGTCGGAAGATTGAGACAGGTCTTTATGTGAACCTGAGGGAGTAGGAAGGTTATCAGAAGGAGGGAGGAGATCCGAGCTATATTCATGATCATTTAACACGCCCGAGGCCATTTGGGAAAGGATCTCTCCTGAAGATAAAGGGCCCGCCGGTCCCATATTGGTAAACACAGGGTCTCTGGGTTGAGATTCATTGCTTCGTGACCCAGAAGGGGGGGTCCCATCAATTATCTTTGTCCATATCTGACCAGAGGGCTGATAAATGGTTTAAGCGCTTTTATTAAAGCTTGATTAACCGAATCTTGAACATGGTGCCCAAGGGCTTGCACCAATCTCTCCTCCATTTGCTCAGGGAAGGGAGTTTCCACTTCCTCCTGGTAATATTCATCCTCCCCGGCAAAATAGGCCATGGCAGGAACAAATGGAGTTCAAGGGGGGGAGGCAAGCCCAGCAGGTAAATTGATTCTTTGATATAATCAAAGTTTTGCTTTTTATATTTATTTATATTTATATATTTGTAAGGGCCCAAATCAAGTGGAGGGAGCACCTGCAAAAAGGCTCTTAGGCGAGGCCTGAACGGTTTATTGGCCCTGTCGGGCGTTCACCAGGGCTGAGAGCTTCTAATACTCCGATGAAAATCGGAATCTCCGTCTCCGCGGACCGAAAAAAGATTGGAAATAGAGAGCGGACTGCTCTCTTTGGTGCAGCCCTCGCTCGGTCTCCCTCGGAGACCGAGTAAACTACGTTTTTCTCGGCCCGCGATCGCAGAGGATTAAAATAACTGCGTCGCGGGCGGGAAGAACTCCAACAAAGAAGCGCGATCGGGAGGGAATCACTGTTCCCGACGCGCGCGCACACTGCAAATGTTATAACAATAAGGAAGACACGAGTCTTGCCCCGCTCCCGCTCCACGGGTCCCAATAATAAAAGCATACAGACAATACATATATTGAATACCGTATATAGAAGAAAAGAGGGAACTCAACTTCGGTTGTCATGGAGACTCTTATAACTGGGGCTTGCCTGGGATTGGGCAGTCTGGACTACTAATGTTTATGGGATTTGTAGTTTTTGAAGTTTACTATTGTTAACTCTTTGGCTGCTGTATTTGACCAGTAAAGGAAGAGAAGCATAATCCGAAGCCTCCGGTCCTGACATAGAATTATTACCATCAGGTAAGTCTGGTGGACACAAACATAGACGACAATGCACAGAGCACAGGAGTCTGTCACGTGAAAGGACAGTGTCCATGATGACCTAGAATTACATAGTCACCCTCTCTTTGTTTATAAATGTGCCTGTGTACCCAGAGCTTTATTTGTAAATGAATTAATGCCGGTGCCCAAAGCTCTGCCCTTAAACATGCGGCCGGTGCAGTTAAATGTGCGCACCCGGAGTTCCAAAGCTGCGTAGCCAGTCCTACACCAACCGTACCCATTTTTCATTCACTAACAGACACCCCATTTGTTCTTCTCTCGCTTCTGCAGCTTCTTGCTTTCTCCCTGTGTGACGGTTTGCATGGATTTAGCTTCCTTCGTTTTTTCGCTTTTTTATTTTTTCGTCTCTTGGTCTCAGTAAAGGTCTAATGCAGATAAATAAGCCAAGCACCGGGTCAAATTAAGCACTGTGTGTTTCTGTTGGTTTTCTGCAGTGGTACCTGGTTGGCGTCTGTGTGGGTGTTGAGGAGTGTCTGCGCGTGTCCACTCAATACTGCGTGTCTAGCATGGCTACTTGACACCACAGGGACAGCGCCCACCACCAGGCTGGGCCTCTTGGCGCTGCATGCTCCGAAGTGAAGCAGATCGACTTGAATCGCGGACAATATTCTAGGACTTTTTAACACGGACAATTTTAATCAGTAACAGTAGGTGGCAGCGATGGAACTGGAAACCGAAGCCGAGCAGCGAGAGACAAAGGGTTTTCTATCTGAGGCAGCTGGCGAGGCCGGGCCAGCGGGAAACCCTCCCTGGGCTTCAGAGGAAGACCCCCCTGGCTGAGGACAACCCCCCCAGCCCCCCTCCGGGAGGCTTAACAGCTGCAGCCGGCGCTCAACCTGCACAGCTTCCTCCCCAGGTAGGGAAAGCCCTGTGCGCGCGCTTTAATACACGCACGAGCGGGATGGAGGCAGGGAACCCTGGACCACTCTGGGCCAGCCTCTCCCGGGAGGAAGGATGGAGACGCCTGCCCAAGGAGACGCCGTTTGCTTTTCTCCGGCCCCTCGTCAGCATGTGGGGTGTGTGTGGGGGAGGGGGCACTGCCATATACGCTCTTGAGACCTTGCCTCTCCTTCTACAAGGGGTGGGGGGGAGGGGGTCAGCTATGATTTTGGCACACATTATTCCTTATATGATGTCTTGACTCTTTGTTCATTGCTCCAGTGAATGTTAATGGGCTGGGTGGGCAAGAACACGGACCCCCCTTCCCCCACCAGCGCGCGTCCCTTCAATACATCCGACACTCAGAGAGGCATCTCGGTGGGCCGTGCACCCTCTGCCATCTGGAGCCCAGGGGCTCGATCCCGCGATGCTTCCTAAAGCCTTTAATGCTTTCGGTGAGCTGGACGCCCTGGGAGTAATACTCATAAGTATTAATTATAGCGCTTTGAAGATCCCGCGCTATTGTACTAAATGTAGCGTCTTCCCCTGCAGCATGCATATGAACGGCGCCACAGGGGAGCTGCGTTCAAGCCTTACTTTATTCATCAGCATACACTAATGCACTGCGTGTATTGACCAATCAGCATGGCCATTCATCGGCTGCACTGCGCCACAGGACATGCTGCTCAATCATACACACACACACACGCCAGGCCAGAGGATGTAGAAAGTGAAATCCGGAGGCTCATTATATCCCTCCCCAGCTTGGCATTAAAGTTCAATCGGTCACGCGACACACAAAAGGGGTCATTACGACCCCGGCGGTTGGTGTAATAGTGGCGGTAGTACCGCCAACAGGCTAGCGGTACATACCACCACTATTATGACATTGGCGGTTTGGCCAAAGCCAGACTGCCAAGTTAACACACCGACCAACACGGCGGTAACGACCGCCAGGTCGTCACTAGGCCGCCCATGGCATTTTGACCCCACCCACCGCCATGGTTTGCATTCTCAGTGCCAGGGAATTCCTTCCCTGGCACTGATAGGGGTCTCCTCCACCCTCCCCCTCCCGACCCCCTGACATATACACACATACATTCACAAACATACACACCCACGCATACACACATTCATACACTCTCACAGCAAAACTCACTAATATACATCCAGGCACCCACACAATCACAGTACACACCATGCACGTACACACACACCATTCATGCACACACTCATAACACACGCATGCATGCATACAAACACAGTCTTAAATGCCTCGCTGTTGCCCTTCTCTTCTTGCTAGCTCGAGCATTTGTTTCTTGCCTCTTTCTTGGGCCTCCTCAGGGCGGTATGGGGGCGTCCGCAACCCTGGGTAGGTCAGAAGCGTATCACATCTGACTCCATTCAACATGTACGACCATGGGGCTTGTTGTGTGGTACAGTGTGGGGTCCCAAAGTACTTAGAAAATGCTGGAGACTACGTTCTGGGTCAGCTGCCTCCAACGTGGCGATCCAGAGAGCTTTGTTCAGCGTGCACATGAAGCACTCAACCTCACCATTCGCCTCAGGCCACTGTGGGGTGATTCATCGAAGTATGCCCAAACACTTCAGCAAATCATGAAGTGCTGTCCCTTGGAAGGGTGGCCATTGTCGGTCTTAATCTCTTCAGGGAGTCCGAACATTGCAAAGACCTTTTCCAGCATGGGAGCTACATTCAAGAAGGTGGTAGAATCGATGACTTTGACAATTGGATACTTGGAATACCCGCCCATCTGGACTAAGGTAGTTCTCCAATCTGTGAAGCTCCCAAAATCAAGGCTGTGTTTGCACCAGGGCGTTGTGCATGGTTCCTCCATCATGACTGTGCGTGTACTTCCACAGGACTGGACAACTGACAGGCTGGGACTGTCTCACAAAGTCATCCACTGCGACTTCAAGGCCGGGCAACCATACCTTTTCACTCATTTGCACTTTCATCTTTACAGTGCGTTGATGTTCTCCCAGGGCCAGCACCATCACTTGTCGTTGGAGGCTGTTGGGGATCACCAACCAGTGCCCCTGCAAAATAAGACCATTGTGAGTCGCACTGAGTTCATTTCAGACTCCCCAGAATTTCTTCAGTCCTTCTCTATCTGGGCTCTCCCAGTCATTGGCACCATTGAGGAAGTTTTGCCAGTAATCATTGGTTAGTTCATGCTTCACTTTCACCAGCACAACATCGTAAGTGGAGACATCCAAGATTTCTTTCCGGATAGGTGTTCGGGGGTAGGCACTTTAGACTACCAGTTGCACAGAATATGTTTCTTCAACTGCTTCATCAACAACTGTGCTCTCATCAGTAGGGTGTGGTGGCTGTCAGGATAAGAAATCCGCCGGGTTTCTGGCACCAGGATGGTAGGTGACCTCCATGTGGTAGTGATTGTAGGAAAGTACCATCTTGCCTGGCATGTTACCCCCATTTTTCACTGTATATATGTTGTTTTAGTTGTATGTGTCACTGGGACCCTGGTAACCCAGGGCCCCAGTGCTCATAAGTGTGCCTGAATGTGTTACCTGTGTAGTGACTAACTGTCTCACTGAGGCTCTGCTAACCAGAACCTCAGTGGTTATGCTCTCTCATTTCTTTCAAATTGTCTCTGACAGGCTAGTGACCAATTTTACCAATTTACATTGGCTTACTGGAACACCCTTATAATTCCCTAGTATATGGTACTGAGGTACCCAGGGTATTGGGGTTCCAGGAGATCCCTATGGGCTGCAGCCTTTCTTTTGCCACCCATAGGGAGCTCTGACAATTCTTACACAGGCCTGCCACTGCAGCCTGAGTGAAATAACGTCCACGTTATTTCACAGCCATTTTTCACTGCACTTAAGTAACTTATAAGTCACCTATATATCTAACCTTTACCTAGTAAAGGTTGGGTGCTAAGTTACTTAGTGTGTGGGCACCCTGGCACTAGCCAAGGTGCCCCCACATTGTTCAGGGCCAATTCCCCGGACTTTGTGAGTGCGGGGACACCATTACACGCGTGCACTACATATAGGTCACTACCTATATGTAGCTTCACAATGGTAACTCCGAATATGGCCATGTAATATGTCTATGATCATGGAATTGCCCCCTCTATACCATCCTGGCATAGTTGGCACAATCCCATGATCCCAGTGGTCTGTAGCACAGACCCTGGTACTGCCAAACTGCCTTTCCCGGGGTTTCGCTGCAGCTGCTGCTGCTGCCAACCACTCAGACAGGCATCTGCCCTCCTGGGGTCCAGCCAGGCCTGGCCCAGGATGGCAGAACAAAGGACTTCCTCTGAGAGAGGGTGTTACACCCTCTCCCTTTGGAAAATGGTGTGAAGGCAGGGGAGGAGTAGCCTCCCCCAGCCTCTGGAAATGCTTTCTTGGGCTCAGATGTGCCAAATTCTGCATAAGCCAGTCTACACCGGTTCAGGGGACCCCTTAGCCCTGCTCTGACGCGAAACTGGACAAAGGAAAGGGGAGTGACCTCTCCCCTGACCTGTACCTCCCCTGGGAGGTGCCCAGAGCTCCTCCAGTGTGCTCCAGACCTCTGCCATCTTGGAAACAGAGGTGCTGCTGGCACACTGGACTGCTCTGAGTGGCCAGCGCCACCAGGTGACGTCAGAGACTCCTTGTGATAGGCTCCTTCAGGTGTTGCTAGCCTATCCTCTCTCCTAGGTAGCCAAACCCTCTTTTCTGGCTATTTAGGGTCTCTGTCTCTTGGGATTCCTTAGATAACAAATGCAAGAGCTCATCCGAGTTCCTCTGCATCTCTCTCTTCACCTTCTGCCAAGGAATCGACTGCTGACCGCGCTGGAAGCCTGCAAACCTGCAACATACTAGCAAAGACGACTACTGCAACTCTGTAACGCTGATCCTGCCGCCTTCTCGACTGTTTTCCTGGTGGTGCATGCTGTGGGGGTAGTCTGCCTCCTCTCTGCACTAGAAGCTCCGAAGAAATCTCCCGTGGGTCGACGGAATCTTCCCCCTGCAACCGCAGGCACCAAAAAGCTGCATTACCGGTCCCTTGGGTCTCCTCTCAGCACAACGAGCGAGGTCCCTCGAATCCAGCAACTCTGTCCAAGTGACTCCCACAGTCCAGTGACTCTTCAGTCCAAGTTTGGTGGAGGTAAGCCCTTGCCTCACCTCGCTAGACTGCATTGCTGGGAACCGTGACTTTTGCAGCTACTCCGGCCCCTGTGCACTTCCGGCAGAAATCCATTGTGCACAGCCAAGCCTGGGTCCACGGCACTCTAACCTGCATTGCACGACTTTCTAAGTTGGTCTCCGGCGACGTGGGACTCCTTTGTGTAACTTCGGGTGAACACCGTTTCACGAATCCTCATAGTGCCTGTTTCTGGCACTTCTCCGGGTGCTACCTGCTGCTAAGAGGGCTCCTTGTCTTGCTTGATGTCCCCTCTACCTCCTGGTCTAATTTGCAACCTCCTGGTCCCTCCTGGGCCACAGCAGCGTCCAAAAACGCTAACCGCACGATTTGCAGCTAGCAAGGCTTGTTGGCGTTCTTTCGGCGGGAAAACACTTCTGCACGACTCTACAAGGCGAGAGGGATCCGTCCTCCAAAGGGGAAGTCTCTAGCCCTTTGCGTTCCTGCAGAAACCGCAGCTTCTTCTGTCCAGTAGAAGCTTCTTTGCACCGGCAGCTGGCATTTCCTGGGCATCTGCCCATCTCCGACTTGCTTGTGACTTTTGGACATGGTCCCCTTGTTCCACAGGTACCCCAGATTGGAAATCCAGCGTTGTTGCATTGTTGGTTTGTGTCTTTCCTGCCTTATTCCCCTATCACGACTTCTTTGTCCTTTGGGGAACTTTAGTGCACTATACACTCACTTTTCAGGGTCTTGGGGTGGGCTATTTTTCTAACCCTTACTATTTTCTAATAGTCCCAGCGACCCTCTACAAGGTCACATAGGTTTGGGGTCCATTCGTGGTTCGCATTCCACTTTTGGAGTATATGGTTTGTGTTGCCCCTATCCCTATGTGTCCCCATTGCATCCTATTGTAACTATACATTGTTTGCACTGTTTTCTAAGACTATACTGCATATTTCTGGTATTGTGTATATATATCTTGTGTATATTTCCTATCCTCTCACTGAGGGTACACTCTGAGATACTTTGGCATATTGTCATAAAAATAAAGTACCTTTATTTTTAGTATAACTGTGTATTGTGTTTTCTTATGATATTGTGCATATGACACTAAGTGGTACTGTAGTAGCTTCACACGTCTCCTAGTTCAGCCTAAGCTGCTCTGCTAAGCTACCATTATCTATCAGCCTATGCTGCTAGACACCCTATACACTAATAAGGGATAACTGGGCCTGGTGCAAGGTGCAAGTACCCCTAGGTACTCACTACAAGCCAGTCCAGCCTCCTACAGTGATGGAGTTGGATGGCCCAGCGTTCTATCTGTGGTGGTGTATGTGGAGCAGAGCCCCACAACAACGGAACAAGTGGTGGGTGGTCAGTAACCACGGTGAAAGGTCTTCCACATAAATAGAGGTGAAAATGCCCACATGCCCACTTTATTGCGAGGGCATCACACTCAATTTGTGCTAGCGTTTTTCCATCTGTGTGAGTGCTTTGCTTGCAAAAGCAGGTGGTGCCCACTTGCCAGGCTGCACTTCTTGTGTCAGCAAAGCTCCTAGGCCTACTGGGCTGGTGTCTAAGATGAGCTCTGTCTTATTTTTTAGAGTCAAAGTATGGCTTTGTTGTTTTACTTTGCAGCACTTCTTGTGGGGCTTGGAAGGCCTCTTCTTCAAGGTGGCCCCACGACCATGGTGTGTCAGCTTTGGTGAGAGCTCAGAGTGGCTCGGCTAGCGTGTCTAGATTAGGAATCACCACGGGGGACACCCACAGGGTAGACCTGATAACCTTTCTATCACCCTTTGGCTCTCCAGCTTGTCTAGTACTTGTTTCAGCAGGAAACAGATGTGGAAAGGGATGCTCTGTTGTCATAGGGCAGTAGATTTTACTGACTTGTCAGTGCACAATTTGATCAGTGGGCCTTCAGACACCCTAGGCCAACAAACAGTTCCGGGAATTGGCTCAGTAGTTCTTCAATCTGGAATGTTTTCACACTTTTGGTGAATGATGCTAGCCCTAAGTCCTCCGCTGAGTGGCTTCTGAGAAGAGTGTCTGCTTCCCTGCCAACAATGTGGAATGTGGTCTGCATCTCTTTGTCTTCAGACTTGACACTGACAGTCATGCGCCCTTTCAACGGCAAGGGTGTAAGGCTTTCGTACGTGAAGTTTTTGTGTTGGAGGGTACGAGTATCAGGCATGGCTGTAGACGTCGGAAGTGCTGCATGCCCATCGTGTTGACTGAGGCATAGTGTCTATAAGAGCCTTGACCTGGGATTCTGTTACTTTGATCACACAGGTCAGCGGAGGCCTCTCGTGACATTTCAGGTAATTTGTGAACAAGATGAGGAAGACTTTGTCTTCGTCAAATGCTAAGTCTTCAGGGGTGTACTTTGAGGCACAGTGATTTCCCTCTGGTGAGGGTGGCTCTTCCAGTGAAGTTGCTTTATTGCTTTCATGGGGGTGCATCTCCCTCTTGCCCCTCTCTTTTGAGGACCTCTTCTATAGACGGCCGTAAAGTGATTCAACTTCCCGCAGTTGGAGCATGTCCGCCCCTGTGCAGGGCAGTCTTTTGGAGCAAACGCTTCTTGCCCACAGTACATGCAGCAAGACCCCTTTCTTTGCGGGGTAGGGTGTCTTCTGATTTGAGCTTTGCATATGTAGTGCATCAGCGCATTCCACCTTGATGTTGGGCGTTTAGTCAGGTGCTTGTGGCCGCAGAGAGGTCGTGTGAGCATGCCAGTATCAGGATGTGGTCCAGGCTGATGTTTGACTGTCTCGGGATGAGTCCCTTGAGCATTTTGTTCTGGTACCCATGGATGATCTGTGCCCTTATCTCCTTGGGTTGATTGTCTGCGGTGCATGTGCAAGCGAGTTCTCTGAGCCGGGCATAGAAATGATCAATCATCTTACCCTCCCTCTGGTGCGCTTGGTGAAGCTTAAATCATTCAAAATTGAGGTTTAGCACATTGTGGGTCAAAGTGGGCATTGAGTGCCTTCACCACAGCAGCAGCATAGTTGTCAATAGCGCCATTGTTTGGGAGGTGTCTGAAGAGTTTGTTTATCTCATCACTTCTGAAGTGTAGGAGGAGTGACTTTTTCGCGGCTCCATCATGTTCACGAGTGGCAACTAATTAATTTTCTAGTCTCTCTGCCCATATCTTCCAGCGAGGGGCCGTTGTGGCAGAGTCAGCCAATACGCTGAAAGGTGGGAGTGCTCCTACCATGGTGTGCTGGTGCAAGAGGGGCACTGAGTTTGCTGCTGGTGTGGGATCATCTGCTATGATTAGTGGGCATGGTGTTCACTGTGGGCGCCTTAATGGTGTGATCTGCAAGTCTCATGTGGGACACCGTGTCTCTAGGCAATTGCTTGTTGCTTTCAAAGGGGCCACCTTAGATGCCTTCGTGCTTTCTTTGTAGATGCTGAAAAGCGTCTTGCGCGGTATGAAAACCTGGGTCACAAGTGGCAGCAAGTTTGTGGGACAGCACGTAGAACAGTGCCAGGCTGTTCAGCGGGAGGGACTGGGCAGGAAGCAGGCCTCAATGAGGTGCAGGTGTTGTCAGGGTGATATGCACGTTGATATACTGGGTGCTGCGTGCAGAATGACCTGGGCGCCGAGTGCCGTGAAACACTCACTTGAGTCAAAATGTCTTGAGCGGTGTGAGGAGCAAGTATCTCAGGCCTAGCAGGGCGTTCATCACAGTCAAAGCACTGAACAGGGTGGCCGGATGGGTGCAGATGGCAGAGGTTGGCGTCGCATGTCTGATGATCTGCGGGACTCCCGGGCCAGCTGCGGAGGCTGTGGGGGAGGTAGACCCTGTATTTTGCTGCCACAGCGGTACACGGGCCATTTGCTGCAGGAGGCGGCAGAGTCAGAGGCAGGCCTGGGCAGCTGAAGGGTACTGCTGGCATTGAAGCGCCCAGAGTCGTGTGCTGGGGTTAGGGCAACAGGAGCTGAACCTCGGACATACAGCTTCTGCTCGGGCTGGCACGGGTGATGCACCGCGGTGCTGGCACCTCCATGGCGAGGCACGTGGGCTGGGGAACCTCGTCGCCAATGTAATGGCCCAATCGGCATGGCCATTGATCACGCCGGGATGCGCCGCGGCATAGGACACGCAGATGCAATTATACACACACACACCCCAGTATGAAGTTCGGGTGCAAGACCATGTGCAGTCTTTCCCCCATTTATTTATAGCCTCTGGCCACACCTGCCCAATGGATGTAGAAATGACAAATCCACGGGCAAGAAATAACCAACAGGTTATGTCGCCAAGAGCTGCACGGCTCATTACAGTGCGCATGAACTCATACTTCCTGGTAACCACACCTTAACACCTCCCATCCATTGCGTGCTTTCAGTTCAGAGTCTGCCCAGAACCGAGAGGGTGCTAGTGCGCATGCGTCCAAGATGCCACAGTAAGCAGTTTCGACATCCTATAGTGCCTCACCTTTACGGGACAGGCAGCTGACTTCTCTCTGATCACCCGCCCCATGTAGCCTCCTCTGCTGGTTTACAACCTTCCCAAGGCTCCCCTGCATCCAGAGTCCCCATGAGCAGAGATGTTCTACTTCGAACCTCCCCCAAAGGGATAAAGTTATTGAAAACAATGAACCGGTATTCCATTTACATTTTTTACAAGTTCAGTATTGTGCTCTACCAGACTGAGACAAAGAGGAATCAGCACCATTGAAAGGATAAGGTACGTTCCCCTCCTTTACTCGCAGGTTTTCGCACGGAATGTGCTAACCTTATAGTGCCTGCTTCTGAAATGGTAGGAGGCCTTAGAAGTGTTAAAACTGGAACACACGGTAGTAGGTAACACACTTTCTGCATCAGCAGCACTGAAATAGGAAAAACTTTACTCTGGGAACCCATACACTAGGGTGGGGGGTTAAGGTGGGCAACAAAAAGGGGGTGGAGTCACAAGAGGCGGAGTCATAAAAAGCAGCCCGACAGTAAACTTTTACATTTAAAACATGAGCCCCAAAGAGAAACATTTCAGAAAAATCTGTTCGGGTTTATTTGGTTACAAAGTCTGCATTTCAAGATGTCTTAAGGGGTTAAAGCACCTGCTGCAGAGAGTTTTGTGTGCCCAGTAAATCTCAGGGAATAATAATAGTGGCAAAATAACTCTGGTGGTTAAAGCACTTGCTGGAGAGATCTATGTTTTGTTTAGTCACAGTTGTGGCTCATAAAGTGGCCTAGAGGGTTAATGTGTCACCTGCACAGCTCATTGTGTACCATGCAGGTGACAGATCTCAATGTGAGTAGATAGATACATGGGTCACTGTTTTTGGCACAGAAATCCTTTTATTACTTGCAATCCATAAATTGCAATCCTAATATAGCACAGTGAACCGGCATCAAGGACCTGCAGGGAAATCACAAGCCATGGGTTTAGAGCATTATTGTTTTTTTCTCAATTTACTGTTATAAGGCTGCTAGTGTGTTTGTCCCATCTCTACCATTTTGGCATATATTCTCTACTAGTAACGACGAGGTGGGGCTCCCACACCTTGAAACCCTCTTTGCCTTATGTGGCATCCTGTACATTATCTTACACTACACACTTGTATGATTTACTGTCAATGTATAATGTATGCGTGTGATGCAAAGCACTCCAACACCCTACAGTGGGAAGAGTAGCCGTATAAAAGTATTAAATAAAAAATAGCAAATCATATTTAAATTGTTATTCATGTAAATACTCCTACATACTGACACATCTGACATTCTTACAGTGCATGCATATCTCTTACATACAGGGGTTGCACAAAGTCAGAAAAACTTTCCTCCAAATTCTAGTTTCTCTTAAACTCTTGTGAAGTGATTTCAAGCTGTGTGCATTTGTTTCCCCATTACATTGGCATCTATGTATTAGGCTGGAGATGGGTTCCACCCATGATTATATTCGACCAACAGCAGGGCTGATGGCCCTTTAAATTCGCCCTTTGTTTTGGGCCCAAGCTGGAAGAGCAAATTAAAAAAGCCCTCTCATCACCTGCACATTGCTGCTGCGAGCAGGAAGCAGATGCTGCTGAACTGTGTCCTGGTGTTGGCAAATTATACCGGAACAAATTCAGCATATTTCACTAGGGCCAGAACGCTCCTCAGTCTGGCTAAATAATAGCTGCAGGATCAGGGATCCAGTGGATTCTCCCTTCATTCAGCACTGTGCATCAGACAATCGTGAAGAGACTAAAGTCTCATGTACAGGTGGTTACAGAGCCATTTTTGTATTATTCCGATTTGAGTTAATTAGGATAACATCATAGTATTCTGTTAAATTCCAGCCAGCAGCCTACACGTTTTAGATAGTAGTGACTTTATCAAGGAAATGCCCGCTTTTGGATTAGTATATCATAGTAGTATGCTGCCTACTACTAGGAGAGTTATAATTTACCATGCCTTGGTGTCTAGCGGGCTCTCTGCCCCCCTTGGATTGGCAGATTGGAGGTAGTCTCCCCAATATACCCCGCAGAGGGACTGAAAGACTGTCTGGACCCAGGAGGTGTGGGCGGGGTGGCCTGATTCCAGGATGGACAGGCCCCTTCCACCCTATTACTGTTTACAAATATTTTCCCTTATGTCTAATGGGCTTTCTGCCCCCAGGCATTGGCAGTCTGGCGGTAAATGCCCCAATCTGCACCCCTGGAGGCAGCAAGATTGTCTAGGTTACCGGGTGCGAGTTGGTCCAATCCCAGAATAGGATGTTTCCCCACGAGTTTTATCCAAATCTGAAATAGCCCCTAGTGTCTAGTGGTGCTTTTACCCACCTGAGGTGGAAAATTAGGCGAAAACCCCCAAATCAGCCAATTCCAGGGGAGTTAGAAAGACTGTCAGAGTCTTTTGTGGGGAAGAAGCAATATGCCATGCCTGGGATGCAACTCCCACCCTTACAGATTCTTAAGATCTAGTGGGTAGATCCCTGCTCAGAAATCACCTTCCTGTTGAAATTCATGAGCAGGGATCCTCTAGGGCAGTGGTTTTCAAACGTTTAATGCCCCCCCCCCGTGGGAAAAAAACCCACCATGGCCCCTCATATTGTTTTTATAATTATTCTAATAAATTGGCAATTTTTAAATATGTCTAGACTTATTTAAACCCTGCAGTCAAGTTGTTACCTTTTAAAAAAAATGCAATAAATCTGCTTAAAAAACAATTTTATCTACATAGTGCTTCTTTTGGCCAGAACCTGTCCCCCCCCCTCCCCCCCCCCCCGGGATCACTTGAAGCCCCCCCCCAAGGGGAGCACGCCCCCCAGTTTGAAGACCCCTGCTCTAGGGAGAGGTACCTCCCCTTTCCATCAGCATCTCGCCCATTGTTACCAGTAATCAGAGACTGATCTGTGCCTCTAAGCACTGCACAGAATGGAAACAGAACCAGCTGGAAGGGTCCTTTTACTTTCACTTGCAATAGTGATAATGTCAGTTCGACATACACATCATTCATCAAAAAATGAGAAAGTTTCAGGCTGCAGGGGAAGCTGTTCCCCAGTAGCCCGAGGGCTGCTGCAGAAATCCATGTCTTCTATTCTCCAGAGTCAGTAAGGTGGGCGTGGATGTCACATCCACCACCGTATGGGGCTTCCTACTATTTGGGCTACTAGCCATGTCATCGCTGCCCTTCGGCATCACTGACACACATATCACAAGGTTCGCCCTTGCAGTGGAAACAGCATGTGTGCTCGGCTGGGTTTGCATGCATTAGCACATTAAAGCCAGGTCTATTGATTTTGCTAATGTTTGTGTATATACTGTTTTCCACTGAGTTATCTCCCATTCTTTAATGTCGAGTTACCCCAAATGATTGTGTCACACCCGATAGATGCTCTGTGTCTCCAAAGTCTATGACTCTTGGCTATGGTGATACTCTACCAAAGTTTAACCATCTAACAGCATGGGTGCACAATCCTTTCACATCACTTCTTCTTCAAAATGTACACAGAATCTTACTGCTGTATCTATTCCATCATCCTATAAGAAGCATCAGACAAGGTCATCTGATGAACAGTGCATGTGCCAGAGAATACAATTTATAATTCCTTGTCTTGTTAGTGTGAACAAAGAAAAGCATGACAATATAGGCACACATCTGTTAGATGCACAAATACAAGGCCAGGCTGCTTTCCAGGTCCACTTGCACCATACACTGCATTTACTTTAAATGCAAAAAGTATCCTCATGTTAGCATGCCTGTATTGCAACGCCAAAAAATACATATAAAAACCTTGCCACACACATCAGTAGTTCTGAAAATACTACAGTATTAGGGGTGAAGAAAGGCTGAGTCAGGTCTACTGGGTTTTACATCTTTGACCTGCAGGTTTCATAAAGGTCTCAGAGGTAAACACTTAATTCACTGTATGATTGTACAGTGCACACACCTTTCTCGAGGTTGGGGCCATGTCTTTAAAATCTCTCCTGTAAGGGTCATTGTGTCTTTATTCTGTGTTCACAGAGTGTACTGGTAGAACCACTTACTGAGAAGAGGCGGCCTCACCACAGGTAAGCAAAGGCGAACTATTCTTCAATTAATCTGTTTTTTATTTGTTGTCCTTGAGTTTTAAGGTTGTCTCTTTACGTCACAGCTTTGTTTTCTGTCTCTTAGGTAGTACTGTTGTTTGATATGCCTCAATCTTCTATTAAAAAGGCAGTTCTCTAGGTCCTGCTGTACTTCAGTTGTATTTCAGCTAAGCTGTTTACTCTGTGAACATGGACTGCTTTTTGTAAATTATCATACATTGGTTCAATAAATTATCCGATGATTAGCCTGCTACACTGCAACTGCAGAAACTCTTTAGTTCTTGAGTGTTTAATGCTGTTGAACCCCCATGACTCTCTGCCCCTCAAAATAACCATAGCAATGACTAGGATCCACTTTATAGCACACGCAGATCATAGTGTTTTCTGAGCATTTTCACCTAGTAAATGTCAACAGGTTTGACACACTAATAGGTACCTGGTGAATATTGCAGATGTGAGGACTTTCTCATACCCAGAACTTACAGGTGCAGTAAATACCGCAGAAATCATAATTCCAACCTCTGAAAAATAGGGATTTATACGTGAATCAGAATTTTCCGGCCCACTTCTAAAGTTAGCTACAGGTTGAGCATCTCATTGTGAGGGATGGGTGAGTTGCCGCCTCTCTGAAATGCTAAATTGTTACTGTACATAATATTTACACTCCATTAATACAGAACAACACCACACATTTATGGGGTTTGATGGTCGCAAACATTCTGAAGGTTATCCTGGAATATTAAGCCACAGGGAGGAAAGACACCAATTGTGATTCTCTGAGGAGCACATCCTTAGATCAGCTAGGCTAATGTTATGACAGTCAAAAGAATAATGTGGGCCCAGACGACAAACCCATCGCTCCCAAGATGGAAAGGGATGCCAATTTTGTGAGCATGATTATTATCAGAAGGTATTACATCTTAGACCCTATGGCAGCATCACTGCCCCAGGGTTGTGCGCCATTACTAGGAGGTAACACAGGCATTGGTACCATTATTCTTTGTTGGTACCAACAAATGCCAGGGCACCACCACAACACAGACCAGCATCTACAATACTAGGGGTAACCATAATAACCACTAATGAGGCCTATTTATAGCTGCATAATAGTGAAAGCATCCAGCCGGGCAGAAAAATGTGCATCTTTGCTGATTTTACAGATCCTTGCAATTACCACCACACTTAGTTTACACAGTTTAAAGGTAACCCTAAACTGAGCAATTTGTCTGAGGTGAAAACACCCTCATCCACTCGCAAACAATAGAATTACCTAC
Source organism: Pleurodeles waltl (assembly GCF_031143425.1). Classification (NCBI taxonomy): domain Eukaryota; kingdom Metazoa; phylum Chordata; class Amphibia; order Caudata; family Salamandridae; genus Pleurodeles; species Pleurodeles waltl. The sequence continues at coordinate 1,316,264,797 of NC_090437.1, read as the reverse complement.
TTGGCAAGCTAAACGCCCCCTTTGGCTATCAACAGGTGTAGCCTTTACACCAGCAGGGCATATGCCCACCCTGCACACCACTCCAGTGAACCTTGCCTGACCTCACAAAAAGTTCCCCCGTGAGCTAGATATAAGCATCCCCTGGCACCTCAAGCCAGCTTCCTACAGCTTATCCCAGCAGTATCCCACCGGTAACCCACTGCTCCTCCTGGCATATGCAGGTCTTGGGATCAAGTCGAGCTATCTGCATCTCAGCCTAGTCGACCTTGCAAACCCTCAAAAAGCCATGGGACCTTGCCAGCCCCCCACACGTCTTTTCGAAACGATAGATTCCGGGCCTGAACTTGTGGAATTAAAGAGCTCCCACTAATACAAGTTTTATCCATTTGTAAATTCAAACGACAGTCCTCGCATTTCGTTTCCTCGTGTTACCGAAAAGCAACATTATTATTAAATTGAATTATAAAATATGTAGGACTTCAGGCAATTTCCCCCTTCACTTTAACCTCTTTATAGATTTCAGTACTTTACCTACGTTTAAAATGCATCTGAGCCACCAACACAAGATTCTCCTAGGAGCCTTTCAATGCTGTTAAAGTTATGATTTCCATTGTTTAATAAGAATATTCCATGTACAGATTTTCACAAGAGTGAATCAGGCTTCCAAATATTTTCACTATAATACCTGTGCAGCCTACAGCCTAGGTCACACTAAATTAATAAGTACAGAATTCAAGTGATTTGTTCGGAGATGCAAAGAAACAGGAAGTGTATAGCCATAGCATGTTCAGTGATTCTCTCTTACAAAGAGTGGGTTGTGGTGCCAATGTAGAAGGGTCTACATAGACTTTCTAGTAGTGGAACACAAGCTATACGGCAGTCAACAAAAAGTACAAATAGTGTTTTTATTCCTAGTTACAGACAGCTTTAGCTGTTTGTGAAACTTACTTGTCAACACACAAAACACAACACTCATTCAGCTTACACAAACACACAACACAACATACACTCCCCCTTCAGCAATTTGGCCTGTTTGGGCAAGACTTCTGCAAGATAACCAAGGTGTTTGTCAAAGTTTAGTGTCAGCCCATGGCAGGTTGTGATTGCTGCTTTCTGAATTTTGCGTTCATAATGTCATAAACAGTAATTTTCTGAAGAGGTTATATGTGATTTCACGGAAAACCAATTTCATTGGATACCATTGCTGAGAAACCATTTCACCTAAACTGTTTTATAGAAACTTGCTGCATGAATGGCATTTACCATTTCATGGAAACCAACTCACAGTGTCTTTTATTTCAAAATTGGCTTGTACATGTTTATTTGTTAAGTTGTAAATAGCAGGTCTTACTTTCAGAAACATTTTTGTCTGAGGTATTTACTTAAGGTGACGTTACTTCGTTTTTATATCTTTTACAATGTCAATTACTTTGAACACTATTAATTCACTGACCCCTCATCTCTTCTAAATACCATCCATCCCTAATCCCCTAACAACCTCTAAACATGATCCATTTTTACCCTTCAAAAGCCTTTCACCTTTCCTAAATTCCTCCCATCCCTTAACACCCACCTCCAACTTAAATGTCATCAATTCCAAACCTTAAAACTCTTTCTGCCCTTGAAGTCTGCCCGCCTCTGCCCCCTAAAATCCCCCACCACGTCTAAACTCTGCCCACAACTGAATCCTATGAAACCCTTAGCACTCCTAAATTCTACCCTTTATGGAACCTTATAACCTCTCACCAGCCCTAAACTCTGCCCATCCATTAATGATTAACCCACCAGACCCCTTCACTCCACTCTTCACTGAACCCTAAGAAACCCTCACCACCACTAATCCCCACTCATCTGTGAACCCTAAAAACCCTTCACCACCCCTAAACTTCACATATTCCTGAATCCTAACATACCCTTCCAATAACTGAACTTTACCCATCTCTCACCCCTAAAACACCTCACCATCCACCCAAAACCCCAAAACCATTCACTACCCCTAAATCCAATTTTAATATCATTTTATTTCTTAAAATTATCTATCCTTTAAAACGTTTCCTTAAATTTTTCAATTATTTTGTACTTCCTTAAAATTGCCTTTCCTCAAAATTGGTATTCTATGATTAGGTTTCCTCCAATGTGGTTTCTCAGTTTCTGTATTTCCATTAATTCACATACATTCACCAAAAATTGTTCAACCAGGGAAACAAGTGGTTAACTGAAAATGCAAGACATGGATGACATATTGACCAACTATATAAGTTAATTGTGACCTTTTAGGGCACAAATATCATACACTATAATGCAAAAATTGGTATATGTAAGAAAACAAAAAGAAGAAAAGGTGCTCCAAGTGACGGCGCAGTGAACAAGTGATATTTAGGGAACAATAACACAAAATATTTATATACAAACTGTACCAAAGATATACTGCACCAGGTGCCCAATACTCAGTGGATTACTGGATGGAATGAGACGCCCGGGGAGAGAGATTCTTACCCTCCTCTCCGCACTGCAAAGCATTGACACGGATTTGCCGTCCTGGGCTCGGGTGGCGGTGTATTCACTCACCTACCTCTGCATTCGTACCTTGATGATGCTCCCAGGGGAGCTCTCTTTTGCCCCACATTTGCTGCTTTCCTGTTGCTGCCTAGTGCGTTTTCCTCGCACCTTGTCTGAATTCAGCACACTGAGGTCCTCTTATGTGTTATTAAGAAAGAAATGCAAATAGGATTCCTTTTAGGAGTTTTTCTCCCTGATATTGTCCGCTTTGTTGTCTGCCTTTGTTTGTCCTGATGATGACCCCGCAGATTCATCGTAAGGGGTTGAAACGTCAACTTGGTTTTTCGCCCATCTGGGACTGTAATGTCTGGATACAGGACTCTTATATTTAATTATTTTTAGGTTTCAATTCCTCAATCCAGTAAACTCAGAAATCCATAAACTATGCCCATGAACAAGTATATTGCATTGTCTTTTCAACTGGTTGAAATTCCCCTCAAAAGACAAAAGGCAGCTTACAACTCACCATTGCACAGTAGTATTGTCTTCCCATGTGCAGCAAAATAACAGTGTGTTGACTATGGGCTAGATGTCCTTTTAATCCTATCATCGGTTGTTTAAGATAACGTCAAGCAAGAACAAGCATAGATAGAAACATTAGAAGGAGTCTTAAAATATGATAACTTTCCTGAATTTAAGTAATATGGATGGAGAATGAAACATGTGATTCCATTCTTTCTTGAATGCAAAAATGCACACACTTTGAGCCAAAAATGTATATCATATTTTAAGTATCCTTTAACATAAGCCAACATCAAATACTGCCAGGCTGTCAGGTAAGCCATGCTGTAAATGGTTTGTTTGTGAGAAGCAAGAACTCTTGCTGACTTTACTGTACATGTGCATATTACTAATATTAATAACAGAGCTTGACTGAGGAGAGACGAAATCAAGAGATGTCAAAGACACATCAGTTGCCACAGAATATACATAGGTTTTTCTTTCTATCTGTAACCCACTTTGAGACCAATTACTGGGTGACCTGCTTGTATATTTCTCTTTTTAGGAATCTCCCTATGAGCCGCAGAATTTCTGGCTGCCTTAAACCAGTATATTCCTGTGGATGGCTAGTTTGTTGTTTCTGTGTGTATACCCTGGCTGCCTGTATTACCTCTCTGTTGTTCAATATACCCACTGTTTTATCTCTCTTATACTGCATTGGTTACAGTTTTCACCATTGCCTAAACCTGAACAAAGAAATGTAGTGGTAATTGGCATTTTTGTACTATACAATACAGAATTCAATATATTATGAGCACCTGAATTAATACTTGTGTTTTTTCTAGTTCACAGATATGTCACCCAGGAATATGCACAAGAAGAGGAATTCAGAAAAAATTTCCAGCAAACTTGAGCCATATCATACATCCTCAAGAAAAGTAAAATATTCACAAAGCCGCAATCATATAAAACTTACAAGGAAAACATTAGCCAATCTTGCGACTAAACCAACATCATCTACTGGAACAAAATCATGTATATGTAGTGACTGTGGAAAGGCTTTTGGTAATACCTCCTGGCTTATCATCCATCAGCGAGTGCACACAGGGGAAAAGCCATTTTCATGTAAGGAGTGTGGCAAGTGTTTTGGGGTGGCATCAAGCCTCAAACTGCACCTGCGAATACATACAGGGGATAAACCATACTCCTGTAATATATGTGAAAAAACATTCAGTCGGCAAGCATATTTTACAACACACCAGTTAACACACACAGGGGAGAAACCATACTCATGTAGTGAATGTGGAAAGAGTTTTAGACAGCAAACACACCTTATTTCCCATCAGCGAATACACACAGGCGAAAAGCCATATGCATGTACAGAATGTGGTAAGCGCTTCAGTCAGAAATCACACCTTCATTCACACCATCAAATACACACTGGAGAGAGACCACATACCTGTATTGAATGTGGGAAGAGTTTTGCACAAAATTCATCACTTATTATCCACCAAAGGATACACGCTGGAGAAAATCCATACACATGTAATGAATGTGGAAAATGTTTTAACCAGTCATCAAACCTTGCCACACACAAGCGAACCCACAGTGTTGAGAAACCATATGAATGTAATGATTGTGGAAAAACATTTAAAATGTCTTCATTCCTTATCACTCACCAACGAATACACTCTGAAGACAGACCATATAGATGCAATGCATGTGGCAAAACGTTCCGGCGATCCCATCACCTTAAATCACACAATTTAACCCACACTGGATCAAAACCTTTTACATGTAGTGAATGTGGGAAGAGCTTCAGCCAGTCAACCAACCTGGTCATACATCAGAGAACACACACAGGAGAAAAACCATTTACATGCAAAGAATGTGGGAAGAGATTTACTCTGTCTGTGGACCTTCTCAAACACAATACAGCACATACCTTGATTAAACCATATAGCTGCAATACATGTGGGAAAGGGTTTAGCCGGCCCACATACCTAATCGTTCACCAGCGGGTACACTCTGGAGAAAAGCCATATATATGTAAGGAATGTGGGAAGAGTTTCAGCTGGCTAACTAGTCTGAAAAGTCATCAGTTAATACACACAGGTGTAAAACCTGCTGAATGTGATAAATGTGGTAAGAAATTCAGCTCATTATCAAACTTAAATAAACATAAAGGGACACACATAAAAGAGAAGACATTCACATGTACAATTTGTGGAAAGTGTTTTAGCCATTCTACATACTTAAACCAACATCAAACAACACACACTGAGGATAAGCCTTATAAATGTATTGAATGTGGGAAATGTTTCAAAAGGACCAGAGAACTCATTAAACATGAAGGAATACATACAGGTGAAAAACCCTATAAATGCCCTACATGTAATAAGAGTTTTCGCCTGTCAAGCTCACTCACCAGTCATCTAAAAATACACACAAAGGAAAAACCATACACATGTAGTGAATGTGGCAAGAGTTTTCGTTGGTCTTCTTACTTAGCAACTCATCAACTAGTACACACTGGAGAAAAACCAAATACGTGTAATGTATGTGGAAAGGCGTTTAGAGCATTAACAAATCTAATTAGGCATAGAAGAATACACACAGGTGTGAGGCAATATCCATGCAAAGTGTGTTCAAGAAGTTTTACTCGACTATCAAACTTGATAAAACACATGGAAACACATACAGAAAAGTTACCTTGACATAAAAATTAAATTCACCTCTATCACCAGCATGGAGACACTAAGGCCCTGATTTAAGAGGGCCTAGCACTACTTTAGTGCGCTGTAGCATCATTTTTTTACGTTAAGGTGGCCTTTTCCAGCTCCATATTTACAAAGTGGTGCAATGCATCCTTTGCGCTAATTTGTAACTCTCTACATTATGCCTGTACGGGTCAATCAATCAATCAAAAAATGTATTAAGCACACTACTCACCCGTTAGGGTCTCAAGGCGCTGAGGGGGGGAAGGGGGTTGCCGTTTACTGCTCAAAAAGCCATGTCTTGAGGTGCTTTCTGAAAGTTAGGAGGTCCTGGGTCTTGTGTAAGTTGGTGGGGAGGGAGTTCCAGGTCTTGGAGGCAAGGTGGGAGAAGGATCTGCCACCAGAGGTGGTGCGTTGGATGCGGGGGACTGTGGCGAGGGCGAGGTCAGCGGAGCGGAGAAGTCGAGTAGTTGTGTGGAAGTTTACTCATTCGTTAAGGTAGGCGGGTCAAGTGTTGTGGAGGGATTTGTGAGCGTGGATAAGGACTTTGAAGATGATCCTTTTGCTGATTGGCAGCCCGTGTAGGGATATGAGGTGAGTGGAGATGTGTTTGTGGCGGGGGAGGTTGAGGATGAGACGTGCGGCTGCATTCTGGATTCGCTGGAGTTTTTGCTGATGCTTGGCTGTGGTACCAGCATAGAGGGCGTTGCCGTAGTCCAGTCTGCTGCTGATGAGGGCATGGGTGACCGTTTTTCTTGTTTCTAAGGGAATCCATTTGAAGGTCTTCCATAGCATGTGAAGGGTGTTGAAACAGGAGGACGATATGGTGTTGATTTGCTGGGCCATGGAGAAAGATGAGTCTAAGACGATGCCGAGGTTGCGTGCGTGGGTGGAGGGTGTTGGGGTTGGTCCAAGGGCGGTGGGCCACCAGGAGTCATTGCATACTGTGTTGTTGGGGCCAAAGATGATGATTTCTGTTTTGTTGGAGTTGAGTTTGAGGTGGCTTGCTGTCATCCATTTGGCGATGTCGAGGAGTCCGGTGTGTAGGTTTGTCTTGGCGGTGGAAGGGTTCTTGTTGAGGGAGATGATGAGCTGGGTGTCGTGTGGGCAGAGGATGTTGGCGAGGGGGGCAATGTATATGTTGAAGAGGGTGGGGCTGAGGGAGGATCCTTGGGGGACCCCGCAGATGATCTTGGTGGCTGGGGACCGGAAGGGAGGGAGGCGAACTCTTTGGGTTCTTTCGGCGAGGAAGGAGGTGAGCCAGTCTAGGGCCTTGTGAGCCGGATTCCTGCGTCAAAAAGGCGTGCGCGGAGGATTTGGTGGCATACAGTGTCGAACGCTGCGGAGAGGTCCAGAAGGATGAGAGCGACGCTCTCGACCTTGTCCACTCTGGTTCTGATGTCATCTGTGCAGGCGATGAGGGTGGTTTCAGTGCTGTGGTTCTTGCAGAATCCAGACTGGGAGGCATTGAGTACGTTTTTTTCCTCTAGGAAGTGAGACAGTTGGATGTTCACTATCTTCTCACCGACATTGGCGGGGAAGGGGAGAAGAGAGATGGGACGGTAGTTTGTGAGGTCATCCGGGTCTGCTTTGGTTTTTTTGAGGAGCGCGTTGACTTTGGCGTGCTTCCAGGTATCTGGGAATGTTGCGGTGTCGAAGGAGCTGTTGATTACGGCGCGGAGCTGGGACGCGATGATTTGGCTGGCCTTGTTGAATATGTGGTGGGGGCAGGGGTCTGTGGGGGAGCCTGAGTGGATGGAGTTCATGTTTTTTTCGGTTTCTTCATCGTAGGTTGGGGTCCACGTAGTTGGTTGGTGTGGGGGGGCGTTGTACTGTCGGTCATGTCGGTGGTGGTGACGGTGAGTGCAGATGCTGTGAAACTGTTGTTTATGTCTATGATTTTGAGGTGAAAGTAGTTGGAGAGGGAGTCGCAAAGGTTTTGGGTGTGTGGGGGGGTCGATGGTGCTGCATTTGGGTTTGGAGAGCTCTTTGACGATGGTAAAGAGTTCCTTGCTGTTGTGTGAGTTATTATCTATGCGTTCTTTGTAGAATGACCGTTTGGTGGTCCGGATGAGGTGGTGTTCCTCCACTGGAGGGGGGAGGGGCAAAAAAATGGCGCAAAGCAATTAAAAATATTTCTTTGCAGCCTTTTTTTTGGCACTTTTAATGCCTGCTCAGAGCAGGCATTAAAAGGGGGCACACCATTGTTTACAATGGGCCCCTATGTCCTGTTCAAGGTTAGCGCCAAAAGATAACCTTGAACAGTACATTTGATGCTATTGGCCACTACCCTGCCCCATGGTGTGCTAGATACGGCACACTCATGGTGGCAGTAGGGGGCGCTAAGGGGCACAAGGAAAGTGGCACTGCACTGGGTGTGGCACCACTTTCCTTAAATCTGCCCCTAAATCTGTTAGTCGTCGCATCCATGCATGTAATGCTCATGGAGTTGTACCAGTGTATCAAACACCGTAAAACACAAATATTGAAATTAATTAACTATGAGTTATTAATGATATTCATTATGTAAATGCATTCTTGTAAAAACAAATGAAGCACTACAGTAGTGAAAACCACAGCCATGCAAAGAAGTATACCCTGTTATCAGATTAAAATAAGTAAAAGAGAGAACTGAAAATACACCCACAAAGCACAGCATGACTCAAGAATAAAGCTTTGCCATTTTGTAGGAGAATAACCCACCTTCGAGACTTTAAGATGGAAGGAGCCAATAAAATGTGGCAAATAGAAAAGAAAGCAATATGCAAATGCATAGCTATGCAGCATCAATTGTAAAATAAATACTAGAAAGAAAATCTCTCTTGCATCTTTCTTTCGTTCCTGTCTGCATTATACCATTTTCTTGCTATTCTTCTCTGAATGTTATTTGCCTCCTTTAGAGACCATGGCCCATATTTATACTTTTTGACACAAGCCAGCGCTGGTTTGCGTCAAAAAATTTACCGCCAGCTAACGCCATTCCAACGCGCCAGGCGGGTGCCTTATTTATGTATTGACGTTACCCGGCGCTGCGGGCTGGTTAGAGTAAAAAAAAATTACTCTAACCGGGCAACGAATGCGTAGGGAAGAATAGGGGTTGTGTGTCAAAAACTGGTGCAAGTCAGGTTAGAGTAAAAAATCATGGCTCTAACTGGACTTGCGACATTTTTTGACGCACAACCCCCATTGAAATGACTCCTGTCTTAGCAAAGACAGGAGTCATGCCCCCCTGCCCAATGGCCATGCCCAGGGGACTCCTGTCCCCTGGGCATGGCCATTGAGCAGAGTGGCATGTAGGGGGACCCAAGTTAAGCCCCCTATGCCACTTTAAAAAAAATATATATATACTTACCTCTACTTACCTGTACTTACCTGGGATGGGTCCCCCCATCCATGGGTGTCCCCCAGGGGTGGGCGAGGGTGGCAGGGGGTGTCCCTGGGGGCAGGGAAGGGCACCTGTGGACTGCTTCCATGGTCGGATACCATGAAAATGAGCCCACAGGTCCCTTAACGCCTGCCCTCACCTAGGCGTTAAAAAACAGCGCAAATCAGACTTGGCACCATTTTTTAAGGCCTGCCTCCTTCTGTGCGTCAAAATGACACGGGAGTATAAATAAGGCGCACAGGCCTTAAAACATTTTTTGGACTGGAACGCCTACCTTGCATGTCATTAACGCAAGGCGGTTTCACACATCCAGAAAATTACGCACACTGCTGAATTTTGACATTCGCGGGGTCGGGCGTCAAAGTATAAATATGGTGTTATGTTTGTGCAGAATTTGCGTCAAAAATGTTGACGCAAATTCAGCGCAAACAGAGTATAAATATGCCCCCATATATGTATGACTTTCCATGCTTACGATGGGCTATGCCTCACAATTAAAAACTCATTAGCGAAGCCAATAGGTCTAGCATTGACAGTTGGTATAAATTTGATTATTTCATTTGATTCAGATTTTTTGCCCTTTGCTGAACTCTATATTTTTGCTGGTATCAGAACTCTGTGCTCTTTAACCCGCTAACCATTGGCAAAGTGCTGTGATCCCTCTTTAAGCAAGGTTGAATTGGTATATTCCTAATTGGTATTTTTAACTTGCCTATAGTCCATTGTTTATCGTACAAATGTACCCAGGGCCTGGAAGTTAAATGCCACTAGTAGACTGCAGCACCTATTGTGTGATCCACTACAGTGGCAGTGTAAACAGTGCTTTCAGTCTACCACTGTAGCCTGACTGTAGTAGTGTAAAAACTGCAATTCAGCCTTTCAAAATAAACCCTTTTGACAGATCAAACAGTTCTCTTTTAAATATTAGTAAGCCAACCGTATGTAGACATTGTCGCCCACCAAACAGGGTACATTGTATGTAAAAGTAGGACATATGGAAATTTTATGTTAACATGTCTTTACATTGCGGCAGGCCTAACTGTCCTATGTAGAAAAGCAGGGTACAGTTTAAAATCCTCATACTGTATCTCGGGAATGGGACCAGCTAGAAAAATCATTAAACCATTTCAATAGAGTTATTATAAAATCCAGTTCAAAGATGAAGTCAGATGTTTCATAAATATTAAGGAAAATGACCTTTACCTGCCTGAACTGTCAGAAGGTTAGTTAGCATAATTCTCTGCCACCTCCACGCCAGTAATTAGCCTTTCAATAGGCGTGGATAGATGTGAAAGCATGCTTCCCAGGAGCAAACTATAGGCTGACCTGAATAGGCAGAGATGACTTCTCTGAGTTTGTCAGAATATGCAGGGTGGGGCTGTGAGCCTCCTTTTGATAGCACACTGTTTTGCTGTGCACATGTAACACTTGAAAGAAGGGAACAGGATGCCAAGACAATTCTTCTGTATCCACTGTCTAGTTGCTGAAAAATCATGCTCTTGTCCCACACAACCTCTGTCTCTGGGTTTTATATATACAATACTTGGAGCATACTTAAAAGGAAAGTAATAGGGTGACAAGACAATTCTTGTGTATTTACTGTGTGGTTGCTGATGAACCTTACCTTTGTCCTGCCAGACCTCTGTCTCTGGATTTATTGTGGATACAGTGGCTGCTTCAAATTGCACTTTAACGTTAGATGTAGGAGGACACTAAGATTGTCACAGTACGCTCCCCACACACATCCTCATCCCTCAGAGCCCAGGTTTAGTGTGGCCAAAGACTTTCACCATATTGAAAATGCCCAAAGTGGGCAGGGTTGGCCCTGAAACATTTTCTGGACCTGTGGAAGAATAGAAGAAGGCTGGACATGCTGTCTGTGACCTGAGAGGAGCCTCAAAGAAGTATACCTGTTCCCTCTTGTACCCAGGGCAATGAAGTGGACTCCAAAGGTCATAAATCTGACCTTGTGTTCAAGGTACAGGGATACAACAAGCTACAAGAGGCCTTTTCCTGCAGTGGGAACTGTACCTAGACTGGACCCCGCTCTTGGCCTCTGCGTTGTATCCTATGAGTCTTTAAGTGCTTCCCTGTGGTTCTGGGGAGGAGCTTTACAACTGTACTCTGGTGATGGATTTAGACTTAAAAGACTAAAGTAGAAGATAAGATATTTGACCAGGACAAACTGGGTTGGTGCATCCGACCCATGCTTAGCCAGTTGCACCTAAGTCCCCATGTACCACAATCATTTATTATCATTGGCACTTTGTGCTTTATGGCACTTTTCCTTCTTAAAACTTTAAAAATTCATATCTCTGGTTCCCCTTATTGGATTTTTCTCATTTGGTATCACTTTGTTTGTTAAATATTTTTCTAAATTGTTTTGGGATTTTTATTGTTTTGCATTTTTATTTTACTACCATTTTGCATAAATACTTTACACATTGCCCTAACCCCATCTGCTCTGTGGCATAGCTACCAGGGTTAGAGCTCAAGTTAATTTAGTGACTTTGAAGATTCACCCTGACAATGGTTATGATTATCCCTTGAGGTGGATAGTCACCCACCACAAAAGTAGTCCAATTTATTATATTGGCGTTCAGCCGTGAGATCCAGGACTTTTGTTTTGCAGTCCATTTGGAGATATAAGTTGAAATAAAAAATATCTTTTAAATTAACAGAAAAAAATGACTGTGTAAATTTGTAATTGTCTGTTGATTTTTCCTACAATTATTCCTGTCCTCAGTTTTTGCACCTGTGATTTTTGCAAGCATCGAGGTAGACCTGAGCAACATGGAGAGCCCCAGCATGATGGCAGAACTGAGGAAGATGTGCAAGGGCAGAGGGCTAAGGCTGAGAAGGGAGTCCAAGCAGGAGGACTACTACATTTCCCTCAGAACTTGGATGGAAGCACGCTGTAGGCAAGTGCTCCTTTTGAAATGGTCAACCCCACTTTTCCCACTGGTACTGACGTTTTTCGACTGAAGGTGCAATGGGTCCCTGCCAGCTAGGTCCCCAGTGCCAGTGCTCTTTTCCTAAACACAAGGTAAAATGGTCTAATTGTGCTACTTAGCACCCTCTTTAGCACCCTTGTAAGTCCCTGGTAGATGGTACAAAGGGCATTGGTACTAAACAGAGACCCTAAGGGCTGCAGCTTCTATTATTCAACCCTAGGGGACCTCATACAGATTGCATGCAGACTGCCATCATAGGCTGCATGACATGGTGCATACCATGTGTGAAACACAACTTGGCACACTCATTGGATGCCAAGTCAAAGTCACTGCATATAATATATGTAAGTCACCCCTACAGCAGTCCTTAGAGCCCTAAGGCAGGCTGCATTATATTATATGTGAGGTCATATCTGCATGAGCAGATATGCCCCTGTGATGTCTAGTTCGATCACTAGATATTGTAAGTGAACAGGGAATTTAACTTTAGGTATGTACTGGGCACTGGTCATTACAAGTTACCCAGCTACATAATGGCTTCACTGAAACCTACAGTGTATGGTATCAAACACTTTGCTTTAATAAATCCATACTGATGCCAGAATTGGGTTTATTATGACATGGACCCAGAGGACACCTTTGAGGTGCCCCCTGAAACCTACTAGTTTTCTAGTGTGCTGGCTGGCTGGTGTTGACCAGCTTCCCATCACAGACAAGTGTCTGACCCCCTGTAGGTGAGAGCACATGCTCTCAGAGGCCAAACACCATGCCTGCTCCGGAGAAAGTGTTATCACCTCCTCCAGGAGGATGGGTAGTGAATCTGCATACCAAGGGTTTCAAACTCCTGCTGCCTTTGATATGCAACACAGCTTCCTCCAGACCTGGAGAATGCTAACCCCTGCCCTGAGGCCCATTTAGCACCAGGACACGTGGGAAATTAGCTATGCAGTAGGTGTGTTGTACCTCCAAGCTAGTCACACCCCTAAGGTGGCCTGTCGGATGTGCTCCACGAAAGGCCATTAGGTGGAATTAGGAACTCTGGACCAATGTTAAGTTCTCTCTCTACAGGAAGTGGTCATATAGGGGGTATAGTGACCCCAGGAGTAACCACCCTTTTCCTACAACTCTTCATGCCCCGCAAGAACTGAGAACTAGCTGTGGACTTGGTGCCAAACCCTGCCTGCCCTCTACTGTCTCAACAGTTGCAAAGACCCAACTTGTCCTGCAGCTGTGCATCCACCCAGAGCCTTGGCGGGCTGCCAGCACTTTGCCAACAAGCCAGGATCTCCCTTACAGATGAGGAGCCACTTCCCTGCAGCCTACAGGCACCAACCGTACCGTCTGGTCTAACGATCTGCTGACCACCTGGTCCACTGATACAGCAGCAACCTAGGAGGAGGTTACAGAGTGTCCAGGAGATCAGCCCTGTTGCCTCATCCAGTCTTCGAGATGCTGATCCTCCCCAGAGGTTACCTGCACCAATAACCAGGGTACTGGAGCCTGTTGCAGGCACCAAGGCTTATTTGTGTTTGGTCCAAACACCACTGCCACCAAAACTTACCTGCACATCAAGGAACTTTGAGAGAGGCCAGCTCCATACCAGTAAACGTCCTGTTGTGTTTCTTTCCCCTCTTCTGCTGGTGCACCGAGAACTGTGAGAGCCTTAAACTTGCTGACCTGCCAGAAAAACACCTAACACCCTAGCCCCCCAGCCCGAGTCCATTGAAATCAACGGTGTCCCTCTGGTCCTGAGACCCTCAAGAGCCGAGATCCCCGTTCTGCAAGACTGGTCCCTCAGTCCCCACTTGCAGCCTTTTCTTACAGGCACCTTTCTCCATTGACTTTAGCATGTAGTGCTTGAGGCTACCACCACTGGAAGCACCCCTGCACCCGTACACACCAGGGTAGGTAAACTCAAACTGTTGGTGCTTTCTTGGATCGTGTCCCCTACTTACCTTAAGTCCAGAAGAACAGTCCTGCATGTCGTTTGCAAGTGACCCTATGCAGTTTATGTTTCTCCCATAGGATAACCTTACCCCGTTCGAGGCTCATGCCTCAAATCTGATGGCTGTATTTTCTCTGTTTCTGAAAATCGCCAACTTGCAAAGTACTTACCTGATCTCAAAGATCTTGGTGCCAAATTAATATAAAAATCTGTGTTATTTTTGTAAATTGGTGTTGGATTTCCTTATTGAGTTTGTGTTTCATTTATTATCTGTGTGTGTGCAACAAATGCCCAACACTCCCCTCTGGTAAGCCTAAGGCTGCTCAACCACACTACCACAAATAGAGCCCTTGGGATTGTAAAAGCGAGTCCCTGTACACTAATAGGGGACACCTGCACTCTCTGAACACTGCACCTCATTTTGGTACACTAGAACCAGCTTCCTACATATGCATGCTGCATTCCTTCTCACAGGAGCATGAGGATGAGGGGGAGATGAAGGAGAGAATAGAGAATGGCAGAAAGGAGGCTGCAGTGCCGGAAGAGTATGTCCCTAAGGAGCAGCATCTCCTTCCTTATCCAGAGCAGAGGGGGGGGTGTCAGTCACCAGTCGGTCCCTATCCGACCCAGAGGACAAAGAGGTGAATAGGATTCTGAAGTTACAACTGGCGACCTTTGAAATTGAGGAAAGGAGGCTGGCTGCAGAAGAACAGAAGTGAGCACTTGCAGCTAATGAGAAAAGGGCTACCCTGGATACTGAGGAGAAAAAGGCTGCACAGAGATGGCACTGGAAGAGAAAACGTTAACCCTCACCTTGGCGAAGGAGAAGGCTCTGCTGGCTCATGAGAAAGCTCTCCCTTAGGTCCTCTGAGTCCAGTGATGATGGTGGCAGCTACTTGAAGTGCTTAGGAGAGGTAAAATAGTCCACATCCACAGAGACCTGGTGCCTAGTTGTAGGAAAGTACCATCTTGCCTGGCATGTTACCCCCATTGTTCACTGTATATATGTTGTTTTAGTTGTATGTGTCACTGGGACCCTGTCATCCAGGGCCCCAGTGCTCATAAGTGTGCCTGAATGTGTTACCTGTGTAGTGACTAACTGTCTCACTGAGGCTCTGCTAATCAGAACCTCAGTGGTTATGCTCTCTCATTTCTTTCAAATTGTCACTAACAGGCTAGTGACCAATTTTTCCAATTTACATTGGCTTACTGGAACACCCTTATAATTCCCTAGTATATGGTACTGAGGTACCCAGGGTATTGGGGTTCCAGGAGATCCCTATGGGCTGCAGCATTTCTTTTGCCACCCATAGGGAGCTCTGACAATTCTTACACAGGCCTGCCACTGCAGCCTGAGTGAAATAACGTCCACGTTATTTCACAGCCATTTTACACTGCACTTAAGTAACTTATAAGTCACCTATATGTCTAACCTTTACCTGGTAAAGGTTAGGTGCAAAGTTACTTAGTGTGAGGGCACCCTGGCACTAGCCAAGGTGCCCCCACATTGTTCAGGGCCAATTCCCCGGACTTTGTGAGTGCGGGGACACCATTACACGCGTGCACAACATATAGGTCACTACCTATATGTAGCTTCACAATGGTAACTCCGAATATGGCCATGTAACATGTCTATGATCATGGAATTGCCCCCTCTATACCATCCTGGCATAGTTGGCACAATCCCATGATCCCAGTGGTCTGTAGCACAGACCCTGGTACTGCCAAACTGCCTTTCCTGGGGTTTCACTGCAGCTGCTGCTGCTGCCAACCCCTCAGACAGGCTTCTGCCCTCCTGGGGTCCAGCCAGGCCTGGCCCAGGATGGCAGAACAAAGGACTTCCTCTGAGAGAGGGTGTTACACCCTCTCCCTTTGGAAAATGGTGTGAAGGCAGGGGAGGAGTAGCCTCCCCCAGCCTCTGGAAATGCTTTCATGGGCACATTTGGTGCCCATTTCTGCATAAGCCAGTCTACACCGGTTCAGGGACCCCTTAGCCCTGCTCTGGCGCGAAACTGGACAAAGGAAAGGGGAGTGACCACTCCCCTGACCTGTACCTCCCCTGGGAGGTGCCCAGAGCTCCTCCAGTGTGCTCCAGACCTCTGCCATCTTGGAAACAGAGGTGCTGCTGGCACACTGGACTGCTCTGAGTGGCCAGTGCCACCAGGTGACGTCAGAGACTCCTTCTGATAGGCTCCTTCAGGTGTTGCTAGCCTATCCTCTCTCCTAGGTAGCCAAACCCTCTTTTCTGGCTATTTAGGGTCTCTGTCTCTGGGGAAACTTTAGATAACGAATGCAAGAGCTCATCCGAGTTCCTCTGCATCTCTCTCTTCACCTTCTGCCAAGGAATCGACTGCTGACCGCGCTGGAAGCCTGCAAAACTGCAACATAGTAGCAAAGACGACTACTGCAACTCTGTAACGCTGATCCTGCCGCCTTCTCGACTGTTTTCCTGGTGGTGCATGCTGTGGGGGTAGTCTGCCTCCTCTCTGCACTAGAAGCTCAGAAGAAATCTCCCGTGGGTCGACGGAATCATCCCCCTGCAACCGCAGGCACCAAAGAACTGCATCACCGGTACCTTGGGTCTCCTCTCAGCATGACGAGCGAGGTCCCTTGAATCCAGCAACTCTGTCCAAGTGACTCCCACAGTCCAGTGACTCTTCAGTCCAAGTTTGGTGGAGGTAAGTCCTTGCCTCCCCACAACAGACTGCATTGTTGGAAACCGCAACTTTTGCAGCTACTCCGGCCTCCGTGCACTTCCGGCGGAAATCCTTTGTGCACAGTCCAGCCTGCGTCCACGGCACTCTAACCTGCATTGCACGACCTCCTAAGTAAGTCCTTTCTGCGACTTCGGGTGAGCACCGTTTCACGCATCCTCGTAGTGCCTGTTTCTGGCACTTCTCTGGGTGCTACCTGCTGCTGAGAGGGCCCCTTGTCTTGCTCGACGTCCCCTCTGTCTCCTGACGCAATTTGCGACATCCTGGTCCCTCCTGGGCCACAGCAGCATCCAAAAACGCTTACCGCACGATTTGAAGATAGCAAGGCTTGTTGGCAGTCTTTCGGTGGGAGAACACTTCTGCACGACTCTCCACGGCGTGAGGGATCCGTCCTCCAAAGGGGAAGTC
This sequence comes from Pleurodeles waltl, assembly GCF_031143425.1. Lineage (NCBI taxonomy): Eukaryota > Metazoa > Chordata > Amphibia > Caudata > Salamandridae > Pleurodeles > Pleurodeles waltl. The sequence continues at coordinate 1,316,247,674 of NC_090437.1, read as the reverse complement.
TCTAGCCCTTGTCGTTCCTGCAGAAACCTAAGCTTCTACAGTCCAGTAGCAGCTTCTTTGCACCCGCAGCTGGCATTTCCTGGGCATCTGCCCATCTCCGACTTGCTTGTGACTTTTGGACTTGGTCCCCTTGTTCCACAGGTACCCTCGACTGGAAATCCATTGTTGTTGCATTGCTGGTTTGTGTCTTTCCTGCAGAATTCCCCTATCACAACTTCTATGTCCTTTGGGGAACTTTAGTGCACTTTGCACTCACTTTTCAGGGTCTTGGGGTGGGCTATTTTTCTAACCCTTACTATTTTCTATAAGTCCCAGCGACCCTCTACAAGGTCACATAGGTTTGGGGTCCATTCGTGGTTCGCATTCCACTTTTGGAGTATAAGGTTTGTGTTGCCCCTATCCCTATGTGTCCCCATTGCATCCTATTGTAACTATACATTGTTTGCACTGTTTTCTAAGACTATTACTGCATATTTTGGTATTGTGTATATATATCTTGTGTATATTTCCTATCCTCTCACTGAGGGTACACTCTGAGATACTTTGGCATATTGTCATAAAAATAAAGTACCTTTATCTTTAGTATAACTGTGTATTGTGTTTTCTTATGATATTGTGCATATGACACTAGGTGGTACTGTAGGAGGTTCACTTGTCTCCTAGTTCAGCCTAAGCTGCTCTGCTAAGCTACCATTATCTATCAGCCTATGCTGCTAGACACCCTATACACTAATAAGGGATAACTGGGCCTGGTGCAAGGTGCAAGTACCCCTTGGTACTCACTACAAGCCAGTCCAGCCTCCTACATTGGTTGTGCAGCGGTGGGATAAGTGCTTTGAGACTACTTACCACTCTTGTCATTGTACTTTTCATAAGAGAAAAATATACAAAACAAGTTCAGTGTATATACACATAACCAAAAAGTTTTGCATTTCCTCTTTTCACTCTTTTCTAAGTGCTGAAAAGTACTTCTAACTTTCTAAAAAGTTCTAAAAAGTTTTAAAAGTTTTTTTTTCCCTGTCTTTCTAAAAGCTCTGACAAACTTTTTTCTCTTTCTATCACTTTAACTCTCTCTAAAAATGTCTGGCACAGGCCAAAATGTTGATCTGTCCAAACTTGCATATGATCACCTTAGCTGGAAAGGAGCAAGGAGTCTCTGCATAGAGAGAGGTTTGAGTGTAGGGAAGAATCCTTCCTTGGAATTGTTACTTAACATGCTTAGAGAACAAGATAAGGCTAAAAGTGCCCCATCTGTTGAAAAAGTAGCTAATGGTTCCCAATCTGATCCAGGGACTCCCCCAGGAAAAGATTCAGGAAAGAAACTTCCAAGCCTGCCCATTACTAGACAGTCTAGCATAGTTGGTACTGATGTTGAGTCACACCATACAGATAGTGTTGTCTCACATCATAGCAAGAGCATTCATTCTCATCACAGTAGAAATGATGTTTCTGTTAGCCAAGCTGTTAGGGTGCCCTCTGTAAGGGACAGGTCTCCTTCTGTCCATTCTCATCATACTTCTGTTTCAAGACATTTCCCTCCCACCCACCCTGATGACAGATTGTTAGAAAGGGAGCTCAATAGATTGAGAGTGGAACAAACCAGACTGAAGCTCAAGAAGCAACAGCTGGATTTGGATAGACAGACCTTAGAAGTAGAGAAGGAGAGACAGAAACTGGGTTTAGAAACCCATGGTGGCAGCAGCAGTATTCCCCATAGTCATCCTGCAAAAGAGCATGATTCCAGGAATCTGCACAAGATAGTTCCCCCTTATAAGGAGGGGGATGACATTAACAAGTGGTTTGCTGCACTTGAGAGGGCCTGTGCTGTACAGGATGTCCCTCAAAGGCAGTGGGCTGCTATCCTATGGCTATCATTTAGTGGAAAAGGTAGGGATAGGCTCCTTTCTGTGAAAGAAAATGAAGCTAATGATTACAAAGTTCTTAAGAATGCACTCCTGGATGGTTATGGCTTAACCACTGAACAATACAGGATAAAGTTCAGAGAGACCAAAAAGGAGTCTTCACAAGACTGGGTTGATTTCATTGACCATTCAGTGAAGGCCTTGGAGGGGTGGTTACATGGCAGTAAAGTTACTGACTATGACAGCCTGAATAACTTGATCCTGAGAGAGCATATTCTTAATAATTGTGTGTCTGATTTGTTGCACCAGTACTTGGTGGACTCTGATCTGACCTCTCCCCAAGAATTGGGAAAGAAGGCAGACAAATGGGTCAGAACAAGGGTGAACAGAAAAGTTCATACATGGGGTGACAAAGATGGCAACAAGAAGAAGGATGGTAAGTCTTCTGACAAGGGTGGGGACAAATCTAAAAATGAGTCTTCATCAGGCCCACAAAAACACTCTGGTGGGGGTGGTGGGCCCAAATCCTCTTCTAATCAAAACAAGGAAAAGAAACCATGGTGCTATTTATGTAAAATAAAAGGCCATTGGACAACAGATCCCAGTTGTCCAAAGAAAAGCACCAAGCCTCCTACCACTACAACCCCTACTGCTACACCTAGTGTCCCTACTAATAGCAGTGGTGGTGGGAGCAAACCTACTAATAGCCAATCCAAGGGAGTAGCTGGGCTCACTATTGGTAACTTAGTTGGGGTTGGTCTTGTTAGGGAGACCACAGAGGCTATATTAGTCTCTGAGGGGGCTATTGATCTAGCCACCTTAGTTGCTTGTCCCCTTAATATGGATAAGTACAAGCAGCTACCCCTAATAAATGGTGTTGAGGTTCAGGCCTACAGGGACACAGGTGCCAGTGTGACTATGGTCATAGAGAAACTGGTCCACCCTGAACAACACCTACTTGGTCACCAGTACCAAGTAACCGATGCTCACAACAACACACTTAGCCACCCCATGGCTGTTGTAAATCTCAACTGGGGGGGGGGGTTACTGGTCCAAAGAAAGTTGTGGTAGCCACAGATTTACCCGTAGACTGTCTACTAGGAAATGATTTGGAGACATCAGCTTGGTCAGATGTGGAGTTGGAGGCCCATGCAGCAATGCTGGGCATCCCAGGGCATATTTTTGCTTTAACCAGGGCTCAGGCCAAAAAGCAAAAAGGACAGGGAAGCTTGGATCCTGGAACAATGGACCAAGTGCTCCCTAAAGCTAGGGCTAGTAGAAGTAAAGCACTTCCTACTATCCCTCCCTCTACAGTGGATTCTACTTCTGAGGAAGAAGAATTTCCACCCTGTGCAGAACCTACACCAGAGGAGCTGGAAGCAGACACTGCTGAGCTTTTGGGTGAAGGGGGGCCTGCCAGGGAGGAGCTGAGTGTGGCACAGCAAACCTGTCCCACACTAGAGGGTCTAAGACAGCAAGCTGTCAAACAGGCTAATGGGGATGTCAGTGACTCTCACAGAGTTTACTGGGAGGACAACCTCTTGTACACTGAAGCAAGGGATCCTAAACCTGGAACTGCCAGGAGGTTAGTGATTCCTCAGGAGAACAGAAAGTTCCTCCTAACTCTAGCCCACGACATTCCCCTAGCTGGACATCTGGGGCAAATGAAAACTTGGGACAGGCTTGTTCCCCTGTTTCATTGGCCTTGGATGTCTGAGGACACAAAGGAATTTTGTAAGTCCTGTGAAACCTGTCAAGCCAGTGGCAAGACAGGTGGCACTCCAAAGGCACCCCTTATTCCACTGCCTGTGGTTGGGGTTCCCTTTGAAAGGGTAGGGGTTGACATAGTTGGCCCCCTTGACCCTCCTACTGCTTCAGGCAATAGGTTTATCTTGGTGGTAGTGGACCATGCCACAAGATATCCTGAAGCAATTCCTTTAAGGACCACTACAGCACCTGCAGTGGCAAAGGCCCTCCTGGGAATATTTTCCAGGGTGGGCTTCCCAAAGGAAGTAGTATCAGACAGGGGAAGCAATTTCATGTCTGCATACTTAAAGGCCATGTGGAAGGAGTGTGGTGTGACTTACAAGTTCACTACACCCTATCATCCACAAACAAATGGACTGGTGGAGAGATTTAACAAAACTCTCAAAGGCATGATTATGGGTCTCCCTGAAAAACTCCGCAGGAGATGGGATATCCTGTTACCATGCCTCCTTTTTGCCTACAGGGAGGTACCCCAGAAAGGAGTGGGCTTCAGCCCCTTTGAACTCCTCTTTGGACACCCTGTTAGGGGTCCACTAACACTTGTCAAGGAGGGTTGGGAACAACCTTTAAAAGCTCCAAAGCAAGATATTGTGGATTATGTACTTGGCCTCAGATCAAGGATGGCTGAGTATATGAAAAAGGCCAGTAAAAACCTTCAGGCCAGCCAAGAGCTCCAAAAGCAATGGCATGACCAGAAGGCTGTTTTGGTTCAGTACAAACCAGGGCAGAAAGTGTGGGTCTTGGAGCCTGTGGCCCCAAGAGCACTCCAAGATAAATGGAGTGGACCCCACACAATTGTTGAGAAAAAGGGTGAAGTCACCTATTTAGTTGACTTAGGCACTGCAAGAAGTCCCCTTAGGGTACTCCATGTAAACCGCCTAAAACCCTATTATGACAGGGCTGATCTCACCCTGCTCATGGCAACTGATGAGGGACAGGAAGAAGACAGTGATCCTCTACCTGATCTCTTCTCTTCCACAGAACAGGATGATCTTGTGGAAGGTGTAGTTTTGGCTGATTGTCTTACTGCTGAGCAGAAAGACCATTGCATAAATCTCCTGGGTCAGTTTTCTGAACTCTTCACTACTGTGCCAGGTACCACTTCTTGGTGTGAGCACACTATAGATACTGGAGACAGTTTACCTGTCAAAAGTAAGATCTATAGGCAGCCTGACCATGTCAGGGACTGCATAAAGCAAGAGGTGCAGAAAATGCTAGAACTGGGAGTGGTTGAGCACTCTGAAAGTCCATGGGCTTCTCCTGTGGTACTTGTACCAAAACCCCATTCCAAAGATGGAAAGAAGGAAATGCGGTTTTGTGTAGACTACAGAGGTCTCAACCGGGTAACCAAAACTGATGCTCACCCTATACCCAGGGCAGATGAACTCATAGATACACTGGCATCTGCCAAGTATCTAAGCACTTTTGATTTGACTGCAGGGTATTGGCAGATCAAATTATCAGAAGATGCTAAACCTAAAACTGCATTTTCAACCATTGGAGGCCATTACCAGTTCACTGTAATGCCTTTTGGGTTGAAAAATGCACCTGCCACTTTTCAGAGGTTGGTGAACACAGTCCTGCAAGGGCTGGAAGCTTTCAGTGCAGCATATTTGGACGATATAGCTGTCTTTAGCTCCAGCTGGGATGATCACCTGGTCCACCTATGGAAAGTTTTGGAGGCCCTGCAAAAGGCAGGCCTCACTATCAAGGCTTCAAAGTGCCAGATAGGGCAGGGTAAGGTGGTTTATCTGGGACACCTTGTTGGTGGGGAACAGATTGCACCACTTCAGAGGAAAAATCCAAACAATTATTGATTGGATTCCCCCTACTACTCAGATTCAGGTGAGAGCCTTCCTAGGCCTCACTGGGTATTACAGGAGGTTCATTAAGAACTATGGCTCCATTGCAGCCCCCCTTAATGACCTCACATCCAAGAAAATGCCTAAAAAGGTATTATGGACAGCAAACTGTCAGAAAGCTTCTGAGGAGCTGAAGCAGGCCATGTGCTCTGCACCTGTCCTGAAAAGCCCTTGTTACTCTAAAAAATTATATGTCCAAACTGATGCATCTGAATTAGGAGTAGGGGCAGTCCTATCACAACTTAATTCTGAGGGCCAGGATCAACCTGTTGCTTTTATTAGTAGGAGGTTGACCCCTAGAGAAAAGCGTTGGTCTGCCATAGAGAGGGAGGCCTTTGCTGTGGTCTGGGCTCTGAAGAAGTTGAGGCCATACCTGTTTGGCACTCACTTCATTGTTCAGACAGACCACAAACCTCTACTTTGGCTAAAACAAATGAAAGGTGAAAATCCTAAATTATTGAGGTGGTCCATATCCCTACAGGGAATGGACTATACAGTGGAACATAGACCTGGGAGTAGCCACTCCAATGCAGATGGACTCTCCAGATATTTCCACTTAGACAATGAAGACTCATCAGGTCATGGCTAGTCTTATGGTCCTTCGTTTGGGGGGGGGTTGTGTAGGAAAGTACCATCTTGCCTGGCATGTTACCCCCATTTTTCACTGTATATATGTTGTTTTAGTTGTATGTGTCACTGGGACCCTGTCATCCAGGGCCCCAGTGCTCATAAGTGTGCCTGAATGTGTTACCTGTGTAGTGACTAACTGTCTCACTGAGGCTCTGCTAATCAGAACCTCAGTGGTTATGCTCTCTCATTTCTTTCAAATTGTCACTAACAGGCTAGGGACCAATTTTTCAAATTTACATTGGCTTACTGGATCACCCTTATAATTCCCTAGTATATGGTACTGAGGTACCCAGGGTATTGGGGTTCCAGGAGATCCCTATGGGCTGCAGCATTTCTTTTGCCACCCATAGGGAGCTCTGACAATTCTTACACAGGCCTGCCACTGCAGCCTGAGTGAAATAACGTCCACGTTATTTCACAGCCATTTTACACTGCACTTAAGTAACTTATAAGTCACCTATATGTCTAACCTTTACCTGGTAAAGGTTAGGTGCAAAGTTACTTAGTGTGAGGGCACCCTGGCACTAGCTAAGGTGCCCCCACATTCTTCAGGGCCAATTCCCCGGACTTTGTGAGTGCGGGGACACCATTACACGCGTGCACTACATATAGGTCACTACCTATATGTAGCTTCACAATGGTAACTCCAAATATGGCCATGTATCATGTCTATGATCATGGAATTGCCCCCTCTATACCATCCTGGCATAGTTGGCACAATCCCATGATCCCAGTGGTCTGTAACACAGACCCTGGTACTGCCAAACTGCCTTTCCTGGGGTTTCACTGCAGCTGCTGCCAACCCCTCAGACAGGCTTCTGCCCTCCTGGGGTCCAGCCAGGCCTGGCCCAGGATGGCAGAACAAAGGACTTCCTCTGAGAGAGGGTGTTACACCCTCTCCCTTTGGAAAATGGTGTGAAGGCAGGGGAGGAGTAGCCTCCCCCAGCCTCTGGAAATGCTTTCATGGGCACATTTGGTGCCCATTTCTGCATAAGCCAGTCTACACCGGTTCAGGGACCCCTTAGCCCTGCTCTGGTGCGAAACTGGACAAAGGAAAGGGGAGTGACCACTCCCCTGACCTGTACCTCCCCTGGGAGGTGCCCAAAGCTCCTCCAGTGTGCTCCAGACCTCTGCCACCTTGGAAACAGAGGTGCTGCTGGCACACTGGACTGCTCTGAGTGGCCAGTGCCACCAGGTGACGTCAGAGACTCCTTCTGATAGGCTCCTTCAGGTGTTGCTAGCCTATCCTCTCTCCTAGGTAGCCAAACCCTCTTTTCTGGCTATTTAGGGTCTCTGTCTCTGGGGAAACTTTAGATAACGAATGCAAGAGCTCATCCGAGTTCCTCTGCATCTCTCTCTTCACCTTCTGCCAAGGAATCGACTGCTGACCGCGCTGGAAGCCTGCAAAACTGCAACATAGTAGCAAAGACCACTACTGCAACTCTGTAACGCTGATCCTGCCGCCTTCTCGACTGTTTTCCTGGTGGTGCATGCTGTGGGGGTAGTCTGCCTCCTCTCTGCACTAGAAGCTCCGAAGAAATCTCCCGTGGGTCGACGGAATCGTCCCCCTGCAACCGCAGGCACCAAAGAACTGCATCACCGGTACCTTGGGTCTCCTCTCAGCACGACGAGCGAGGTCCCTTGAATCCAGCAACTCTGTCCAAGTGACTCCCACAGTCCAGTGACTCTTCAGTCCAAGTTTGGTGGAGGTAAGTCCTTGCCTCCCCACACCAGACTTCATTGTTGGAAACCGCGACTTTTGCAGCTACTCCGGCCTCCGTGCACTTCCGGCGGAAATCCTTTGTGCACAGTCCAGCCTGGGTCCACGGCACTCTAACCTGCATTGCACGACCTCCTAAGTTGTTCTCCAGCGATGTGGGACTCCTTTGTGCGACTTCGGGTGAGCACCGTTTCACGCATCCTTGTAGTGCCTGTTTCTGGCACTTCTCCGGGTGCTACCTGCTGCTGAGAGGGCCCCTTGTCTTGCTCGACGTCCCCTCTGTCTCCTGACGCAATTTGCGACATCCTGGTCCCTCCTGGGCCACAGCAGCATCCAAAAACGTTTACCGCACGATTTGCAGCTAGCAAGGCTTGTTGGTGGTCTTTCGGCGGGAGAACACTTCTGCATGACTTTCCACGGCGTGAGGGATCCGTCCTCTAAAGGGGAAGTCTCTAGCCCTTGTCGTTCCTGCAGAAACCTAAGCTTCTACAGTCCAGTAGCAGCTTCTTTGCACCCGCAGCTGGCATTTCCTGGGCATCTGCCCATCTCCGACTTGCTTGTGACTTTTGGACTTGGTCCCCTTGTTCCACAGGTACCCTCGACTGGAAATCCATTGTTGTTGCATTGCTGGTTTGTGTCTTTCCTGCAGAATTCCCCTATCACGACTTCTATGTCCTTTTTGGAACTTTAGTGCACTTTGCACTCACTTTTCAGGGTCTTGGGGTGGGCTATTTTTCTAACCCTTACTATTTTCTAATAGTCCCAGCGACCCTCTACAAGGTCACATAGGTTTGGGGTCCATTCGTGGTTCGCATTCCACTTTTGGAGTATAAGGTTTGTGTTGCCCCTATCCCTATGTGTCCCCATTGCATCCTATTGTAACTATACATTGTTTGCACTGTTTTCTAAGACTATTACTGCATATTTTGGTATTGTGTATATATATCTTGTGTATATTTCCTATCCTCTCACTGAGGGTACACTCTGAGATACTTTGGCATATTGTCATAAAAATAAAGTACCTTTATTTTTAGTATAACTGTGTATTGTGTTTTCTTATGATATTGTGCATATGACACTAGGTGGTACTGTAGGAGCTTCACTCGTCTCCTAGTTCAGCCTAAGCTGCTCTGCTAAGCTACCATTATCTATCAGCCTATGCTGCTAGACACCCTATACACTAATAAGGGATAACTGGGCCTGGTGCAAGGTGCAAGTACCCCTTGGTACTCACTACAAGCCAGTCCAGCCTCCTACACTAGTTATGTGGTATGGAGTGACATAGATAACTGGTTTGCAGCATATAAGGGAGGGTCCTACATATGCAGAGAGTCCCAGAGGAGGACTGGGGTACTAATCTTTGGAAATACATGCCCATGGCTGGGAAGGATACCTCCTTTACCCGTGAAATATAGGACTAGATGATGTATGACCCCATAAAGGAAGCCCTAATTTGTAAGTTTAGTATGACCCCTGAGATGTATTGCCTGAAGTTCAGGGATAGCCAGAAGAAGTCACACTAGTGATGGGTTGATTTTGTGGATTCCCCTACCTAGGCTCTGGATGGCTGGGTGAAGGGAAGCAAAGTAAAAGATTATGGTGGTGGACATGGCAACCACTATGGCCCTCATTACAACCCTGGCAGTTGGTGTAGGAGGCTGGCCTGGCTTGTAGTGGGTACCAAGGGGTACTTACACTCTGTACCAGGTCCAGTTGTCCCTTATTAGTGTAGAAGAGGTGTCTAGCAGCTTAGGCTGATAGAAAAGGTAGCTTAGCAGAGCAGCTTAGGCTGAACTAGGAGACATACAAAGCTCCCACTATACCACTGGTGTCATATGCACAATATCATAAGAAAACACAATACACAGATATACTAAAAATAAAGGTACGTAATTTTTATGACAATATGCCAAAAGTATCTCAGTGAGTACCCTCAGTATGAGGATAGCAAATATACACAAGATATATGTATACAATACCAAAAATATGCAGTAATAGCAATAGAAAGCAATGCAAGCAATGTACAGTCACAATAGATTGCAATGAGAGCACATGGGTATAGGGGCAACACAAACCATATACTCCAAAAGTGGAATGCGAATAACGTATGGACCCCAAACCTATGTGAGCTTGTAGAGGGTCGCTAGGACTGTAAGAAAACAGTGAGGGTTAGAAAAATAGCCCACCCCAAGACCCTGAAAAGTAGGTGTAAAGTGCACCTAAGTTCCCCAGAGAGCACAGAAGTCGTGATAGGGGAATTCTGCAAGGAAGACCAACACCAGCAATGCAACAATGATGGATTTCCAGGCGAGAGTACCTGTGGAACAAGGGGACCAAGTCCAAGAGTCACACTCAAGTCGTGAGTGGGCAGATGCCCACGAAATGCCAGCTGAGGGTGCAAAGAAGCTACCACCGGATGGTAGAAGCTATGGATTCTGCCAGAACGAAGAGGACTAGGAACTTCCCCTTTGGAGGATGGATGTCCCATGTCGTGACGAAGCTTGCAGAGGTGTTCCCACGCAGAAAGACCGCCAACAAGCCTTGCTAGCTGCAAGGGTTGCGGTTAGGGTTTTGGATGCTGCTGTGGCCCAGGAGGGACCAGGATGTCGCCAATTGCGTGAGGAGACAGAGGGGGCGCCCAGCAAGACAAGGAGCCCACTCAGAAGCAGGCAGCACCAGCAGAAGTGCCGGAAGAGGCACTACGAAGAAGAGTGAACCGGAGCTCACCCGAAGTCACAAAAGAAGGTCCCACGACGCCAGAGGACAACTCAGGAGGTCGTGCACTGCAGGTTAGAGTGTCGGGGACCCAGGTTTGGATGTGCACAAAGGAAATCCTGGAAGAGTGCACAGGAGCCGGAGCAGCTGCAAATCACGCGGTACCCAGCAATGCAGTCTAGCATGGGGAGGCAAGGACTTACCTCCACCAAACTTGGACTGAAGAGTCACTGGACTATGGGAGTCAATTGGACAGAGTTGCTGAGTTCCAGGGACCACGCTACTCGTGCTGAGAGGGGACCCAGAGGACCGGTGATGCAATCTTTTGTTGCCTGCGGGTGCAGAGGGAAGATTCCGTCGACCCACGGGAGATTTCTTCGGAGCTTCTAGTGCAGAGAGGAGGCAGACTACCCGCACAGCATGCACCACCAGGAAAACAGTTGAGAAGGCCGCAGGATCAGCGATACAAGGTTGCAGTAGTTGTCTTTGCTACTTTGTTGCGGTTTTGCAGGCGTCCAGAGCAGTCAGCAGTCGATTCCGTGGCAGAAGGTGGAGAGATGCAGAGGAACTCTGATGAGCTCTGTACTGCCATTTGTTAAATTTTGTTTTGACCAATGACTTTGTGTTTCACCACTGAGCATATTAGTTGCTCAATGTTCACCAGTAGCACATGGTATGTTTTGTTCAGTTTAGCCGCCTATGGGCTTTGACATTGCATTAGTCATTACATTCTGTATTCTGCCTATTGGCTTTGACATGGCATTAGCCATTACTTTCTGTATTCAGTTTAGCCGCCTATGGGCTTTGACATTGCATTAGTCATTACATTCTGTATTCTGCCTATTGGCTTTGACATGCTGTATCCAGTCTAGCCGCCTATTGGCTTTGACATTGCATTCCTATTGGCTTTGACATGATGTATTCAGTTTAGCTGCCTATTGACTTTGACATGCTATTAGATATTCTGCCTATTGGCTTTGACATGATATTATACATTGCATTTTATATTCAGCTTAGCTGCCTATGGGCTTTGACATGATATAAGACATTGCATTTTGTATTCAGCTTAGATGCTTATTGGCTTTGACATGACACTAGACATTGCATTTGATACTTAGGTTAGCTGCCTATTGCCTTTAACGTGGAGTTAGACATTGCAGTTGAGAATCCAAGCTGTATTTTTCCAAGCTGTGTTTTTGCACAAGATGAACCAAGATGTTTTGTTCTCACAGTAGACTAGACCTGATAAGAGAGAGTACATGGGTGTTTTTCTCTCCGCTTGAGCTTGGGAACAGGAGTAGTCTTGGAGACCTGGCCAGTCTCCAAAAGGCTTGCTCAGTTTTCCAGGTCTGAGAGGAGGGGGAACACCTTTGTAACGAATGACACAGGCTGCAGAGATTCAGATTCGAATCTGCCGGACCTCGTGCTGGAGCTTGGCGCCAGCTGCCAGCAATCCCGTGTGGGTAGATGAATCTCTTTCTCGCGGCTGACAGGGGGTCATCAGCTTGCAGACCTTAGAAAGATGAAGCTGTAAATAGTTTCCCACACGGTGAAGTATTTGTTTTGCTTTGCATTCAATATCTTATAAATATAACCTGCTGTGTATATTGCAAACTGATATATTTTGTTTGATTAACGCGGGCTTGAAAGCTACTAATTCGTCATTCATAAAAAGTGTGGTTGGGGAAGAATTAACAACAATAAAAGTCTTCTTTGAACTCAGAAGTGCATTTCTGGTGTGTTATGTTAGTGCTTAGAAACTAGCTAAGAGGAAAGCACTACAATTGGTACCAGAAGTGGGGTCGGTCATTAAGAGGTGATTAAGGGGTTTGACGAGTTGGTAGATTTCTACGTGCACACTTTAAAAGTGTAATTGTTTTTGTTGTTTGGAGAATTACAGAAATTGTTTTTTTGTTTGGAGAATCACAGTAGCACGGCAGACCATGTCTGAGAATGCATGTGTTGTTAAACTGCCCGATGGTGCTCGGAAAAACTGTGAATTGTTTTCTGTTTGGGGAATTACAGAAGCACGACAGACCATGTCTGAAAATGCATGTGTAGCTAAAATGCCTGATAGTGTTTTGAGAAATAATTCCTGTTGTACATATGTAGAAAACGTGTTTGACATGATATTGTCTTTTGGAAGTAATGATGACAGAAAGGTCTGGATACCTTTATCTGCTTATAGAGAAATGCAGGAGAAATGTAGGAAGTTGGAACATGAAAATAGGAATTTACGTGAGCAAATTAGCCCGACTGAAAGTTAAAAAAAGACTGTTTTTGAAGAATCTTTCTTGTCTCATTCCAGTAATGAGGGGGTTAAGACAGCTCCGAGCTGCACTGAGTTTTCGTGTGAGCCAGGGTTTTTGGCAGTGAAAGCGCATTCCTTAACTGATAAGATGGACGAGAGAGACCAGAATGTGATTTACGAGTTACCGTTGCAAAATGCACAAGTAAAACGAAGGATTTTAGAGCAAGAGACACCGAGTTTCATTAGCTTGATTGATTTTTGGAAAAAGAATAGCCCTCATTTGAGAGAAATCCTAACACTTTTGTATATGGTCACTGTGAAAAATTATATGCAGTTGCGCGCTTGTGATTTGGCAAATTAAATAATGCAGACTTTAGGTTTCTGCGCAGTGCAAGAAGGAAATACTTATGTACATGTAACTCAAGAACAAGGAAAGAAAATAGTGCCCCTAGCTAGAATCATACAATGGATCTGGTACTTGCAAGACAGGGCTAGAGTACCACAGGTAAAAGAGTTATCAATGAAGTTGTGTGCACCATTTGAATTTGTGTCTACTGAAGATAAAAAGCATGTTTGTTTTACTAATGATTCATTGACTGAAATGTTGTTTTCTGGCACAGGAGAAGGAATGGAGTTGTATAATGTGTGTCAGATTTTAAAGCAAGAGCTACGTGAGATGTGTCATTTTTACGCTGATTTTTGGTTCATTGCTAATGTTTTAGCACCTAACTGGTTCAATTACCTTGCAGATGTTAATGAGAAAAATTCAGAGAGAGAAGTGTACACCCAGAATTCTGCCTTAGTGGGGATGGCTAAGTGGGTGCCCCAGAAATGTGAACAGCTGAGAGAAAAAGCCACTTACAGGTGGGCAGAGATGAGAGAGATGCACATTCCCCTAGATTTGATCAAAACTGTGCAGCACGCACAAAAGCAATCTGTCATGCAAGCAGTCACAGAGCAGTTGGGGAGAGGAACGTTACCAGGACAGGAATGGCAAAGTGATCAGGTTTTAGGGAGAGTGATTGCTGCAGATTACCAAGGAAAAATCGAAATTATGCTGATACCTAGAAAAGAATCTGATTCATTCATACAAATTGGAGACCGAATGGCCCAACTTGACAAAAATGCAGTGAATGGAGGTTTGGTAAAGAAGGAGTCTGCCCCAGCCCTTCTGACAGTGCAAGAAAAGGGAAGCTGTGGCGCAGCAGATAAAAACCTCAGTGCTGATGTGTGGGCTGAAGCCCCAAGTGATCCTCCAGAACCTGCAGTGAATATAACAAAGGGCCCCAAAAACGTCCTGCTGATCATAAAACAGGGAAAGAAAGAGGAAGGGTGCAGTTTAAATGAAAAATGTTATTTGCAAGAAAAGTCATACTTGTTTCTTTTGCAGATCCTACCACGTTTCGCCACTGTCCCTGAGTGTGCTGTGTGGTCCCCCTTCCGGTGTGTGCGTGTGGGGTCGGGGAAGGGACCGAACCCCCAACCTGAACCTGGCTGAGTAAAGTGCCAGCACCATGGATCCATTTTGCGCAAACTGCGCCTTCAGTTCAAGTTCAACTTGTTTGATTGCATTCTTCCACTGGAACTAAGCTGTGTTTTTTTTTTTGTGTGTTTTTTTCCCTTCTCGTATGGAACTCTGACTTTTGCTTACCTTCCAGCAAACCTTTCAGGTGGACCGTGCACCTTTACATGAGCAGAACTCATGCCACATCAAATTGCTAACACTGTTGAATTAGAGACTCATTCAGAGTATAAAAATTGCCCAGTCTTTTCTATGTAGATGTATCTGATGTGAAAGGTTATGAAATCAATGTGTTAATTCACTTCTATTGCTTTACAGGGATTGCTTTGATCATTCAAATCTGACTTGCTGATAATGTTTTTTTTTTTTGTGCTGATGTTTTTTTTTGTTTTTTGTTTTTGTTTGAAACAAGAGATATGTGAAACAAAAATTCATTGGTCAAAGGGCGGAATGTACTGCCATTTGTTGAATTTTGTTTTGACCAATGACTTTGTGTTTCACCACTGCGCATATTAGTTGCTCAATGTTCACCAGTAGCACATGGTATGTTTTGTTCAGTTTAGCCGCCTATGGGCTTTGACATTGCATTAGTCATTACATTCTGTATTCTGCCTATTGGCTTTGACATGGCATTAGCCATTACTTTCTGTATTCAGTTTAGCCGCCTATGGGCTTTGACATTGCATTAGTCATTACATTCTGTATTCTGCCTATTGGCTTTGACATGCTGTATCCAGCCTAGCCGCCTATTGGCTTTGACATTGCATTCCTATTGGCTTTGACATGATGTATTCAGTTTAGCTGCCTATTGACTTTGACATGCTATTAGATATTCTGCCTATTGGCTTTGACATGATATTATACATTGCATTTTATATTCAGCTTAGCTGCCTATGGGCTTTGACATGATATAAGACATTGCATTTTGTATTCAGCTTAGATGCTTATTGGCTTTGACATGACACTAGACATTGCATTTGATACTTAGGTTAGCTGCCTATTGCCTTTAACGTGGAGTTAGACATTGCAGTTGAGAATCCAAGCTGTATTTTTCCAAGCTGTGTTTTTGCACAAGATGAACCAAGATGTTTTGTTCTCACAGTAGACTAGACCTGATAAGAGAGAGTACATGGGTGTTTTTCTCTCCGCTTGAGCTTGGGAACAGGAGTAGTCTTGGAGACCTGGCCAGTCTCCAAAAGGCTTGCTCAGTTTTCCAGGTCTGAGAGGAGGGGGCACACCTTTGTAACGAATGACACAGGCTGCAGAGATTCAGATTCGAATCTGCCGGACCTCGTGCTGGAGCTTGGCGCCAGCTGCCAGCAATCCCGTGTGGGTAGATGAATCTCTTTCTCGCGGCTGACAGGGGGTCATCAGCTTGCAGACCTTAGAGAGATGAAGCTGTAAATAGTTTCCCACACGGTGAAGTATTTGTTTTGCTTTGCATTCAATATCTTATAAATATAACCTGCTGTGTATATTGCAAACTGATATATTTTGTTTGATTAACGCGGGCTTGAAAGCTACTAATTCGTCATTCATAAAAAGTGTGGTTGGGGAAGAATTAACAACAATAAAAGTCTTCTTTGAACTCAGAAGTGCATTTCTGGTGTGTTATGTTAGTGCTTAGAAACTAGCTAAGAGGAAAGCACTACAAGCTCTTGCATTCGTTATCTAAAGAATTCCCCAAAGCAGAGACCCTAAATAGCCAGAAAAGGAGGTTTGGCTACTTAGTAAGGAGGATAGGCTAGCAACACAGGTAAGAGCCTATCAGAAGGAGTCTCTGACGTCACCTGCTGGCCCTGGCCACTCAGAGCAGTCCAGTGTGCCAGCAGCACCTCTGTTTCCAAGATGGCAGAGGTCTGGAGCACACTGGAGGAGCTCTGGGCACCTCCCCTGGGAGGTGCAGGTGAGGGGAGTGGTCACTCCCCTTTCCTTTGTCCAGTTTCGCGCCAGAGCAGGGCAGGGGGATCCCTGAACCGGTGTAGACTGGCTTATGCAGAGATGGGCACCATCTGTGCCCATCAAAGCATTTCCAGAGGCTGGGGGAGGCTACTCCTCCCCAGCCCTGATACCTTTTTCCAAAGGGAGAGGGTGTAACACCCTCTCTCTGAGGAAGTCCTTTGTTCTGCCTTCCTGGGCCAAGCCTGGCTGGACCCCAGGAGGGCAGAAACCTGTCTGAGGGGTTGGCAGCAGCAGCAGCTGCAGTGAAACCCCGAGAAAGGTAGTTTGGCAGTACCGGGGTCTGTGCTAGAGACCCGGGGGATCATGAAATTGTCTCCCCAATGCCAGGATGGCATTGGGGTGACAATTCCATGATCTTAGACATGTTACATGGCCATGTTCGGAGTTACCATTGTGAAGCTATACATAGGTAGTGACCTTTGTATAGTGCACGCGTGTAATGGTGTCCCGCGCTCACAAAGTCCGGGGAATTTGCCCTGAACAATGTGGGGGCACCTTGGCTAGTGCCAGGGTGCCCACACACTAAGTAACTTAGCACCCAACCTTTACCAGGTAAAGGTTAGACATATAGGTGACTTATAAGTTACTTAAGTGCAGTGGTAAATGGCTGTGAAATAACATGGACGTTATTTCACTCAGGCTGCAGTGGCAGGCCTGTGTAAGAACTGTCAGAGCTCCTTATAGGTGGCAAAAGAAATGCTGCAGCCCATAGGGATCTCCTGGAACCCCAATATCCTGGGTACCTCAGTACCATATACTAGGGAATTATAAGGGTGTTCCAGTATGCCAATGTGAATTGGTGAAATTGGTCACTAGCCTGTTAGTGACAATTTGGAAAGCAAAGAGAGCATAACTACTGAGGTTCTGGTTAGCAGAGCCTCAGTGAGACAGTTAGTCATCACACAGGGAACACATACAGGGCACACTTATGAGCACTGGGGACCTGGCTGGCACGGTCCCAGTGACACATACAACTAAAACAACATATATACAGTGAAATATGGGGGTAACATGCCAGGCAAGATGGTACTTTCCTACAGTTGGTGATAAAGCAGCGGTAATACCACCAACAGGCCGGCGGTAAAAAAAATTGAATTTTTACCATGGCCGAAACTGCCAACACAGACAGCCACTTTAACGCTCCGCCTGCCACGGCGGTAGCAACAAGCACCGCAGCGGTAACTGCCAACAGCCAGGCGGAAGACAATGTACCGCCCACACTATTACAAGAGGACAACCGCCACCTTTTCCAGGGCGGTACCAATGCCATCAAAAGCACGGCAGAAACAGTACACAGAAGGGAAACGACTCACCTCTCGACAATCAAGGAAGAACCACAACGCCATGGAACCCGAGCTGCACATTTTTCCAATGCTGGCCTACCTCCTCATACACCAGGAACACGAACGCCAGTGAAGTACTGCACCTAGCACACAAGGGAGGGAGGGAGGAAAAAGAGAGTGACACACACAGCACGCAACACCCCCACCCTCACCCCCAACAACATACACACAAACAGATGCAACAACATTACATATACACCCCGTAACCCTCAGGAATATCGCATGGACAAAAGGAATGGAGTAAAATGAGTGTAATAGTACAAATTCAGATAAATACGTCCTTAAATCAATAAACAGTATGTACAATATATACAAAAGGAGGGACAATGCCCACTCCAAAATGTCTGTGGCCCACTGGGCCATAACACATAGGCCAAGGCCACAACTCCTGCCTCAATACGAGAGAACACTGTAGGGGCATCAGGTCGAAATACACAGGCACCCAAGGGGGACGGGGAATAGGGGGGCACCTCAGCCGGAAGATGGAACAACGCCACTGCTCCTGGGGGGGGCTACATGACCTCTGCTATGTTCTTGGGAGTGCAAGGCCGCAGTCTCTCAAGTGGGAGGATTGCCCACTGCTTGGTCCTGGGGAATGCAAGGCCACAGTCTCTCAAGTGGGTGGATTGCCCACTGCTTGCTTCTGGGGATTGCAAGGCCACAGTCTCTCTAGTGGATGCCTTCTTCCACTGGTTCTGGAGGGGGCTTTGTGCCCAGTCTGCTTCATCCTGCCAAGGAGGGGGTGAGTGGATGCCTTCTTCCACTGGTTCTGGAGGGGGCTTTGTGCCCAGTCTGCTTCACCCTGGATGGTGCAAGGTCACAGTCTCTCACTTGGGTGTCACACCTAAAGGTGTTGCAGGGGCCAGGACGCACTGCAGCCCATGTAGTCACGACTACACACAGCACACCAGCGGTGACGGCTGCTCAGTGGATGTCAGTTGCGGTGCAGGTGACGGTGCTGTCAGTGGTGGGGGGAGGCTCCAGCCCTTCCCCTGCAGCCTCGGATGGCTGCCCACTGGGGCTGCTGCTGCTGGCAGTGGTGCAGGTGGTGGTGCTGGTGGCGGGGCAGGTGGCGGTGCTGCCAGTGGTGGGGGGAGGCTCCAGCCCTTCCCCTGCAGCCTCGAACAGCTGCCCACTGGGGCTGCTGCTGCTGGCAGTGGTGCAGGTGGTGGTGCTGGAGGCGGGGCAGGTGGCGGTGCTGGCCGCGGTGCAGGTGTTGATTCTGTCAGTGGTGGGGGGAGGCTCCAGCCCTTCCCCTGCAGCCTCGGACGGCTGCCCACTGGGGCTGATGCTGCTGGCAGGGGTGCAGGTGGTGGTGCTGGTGGCGGGGCAGGTGGCGGTGCTGCTGGCGGTTCAGGTGGCGGTGCTGTCAGTGGTGGGGGGAGGCTCCAGCTCTTCCACTGCAGCCTCGGACAGCTGCAGTGCAATTGATGGTGTTGTGTGCCCCTTCCTGCCCTTGGCAGATGGTGGTGCCTCCTTGCTTCTGCCAGCTGGTGTACCCTTCCTGCCCTTGCTTCTTGGTGGTGCCTCCTTCCCCTTGCTGGCTGGTGGTGCCTCCTTCCCCTTGCTGACTGGTGGTGCAACCTTCCCAATGCTGGCTGGTGTCCCCTTCTTGCTAGGTGGCGGCCCCTTCTTGCCCTTGGCAGGTGGTGCAGGCACACTGGCTGTTCTGACGGGTGCCACCTTGGAGCCACTCACACCTGCAGGAGCTGCAGAAACTACAGTGGCCGTGGACTGGGTGGCTGAGGTGCTGGGCTGGGTTCTGGCCACCCTGGCCCGAAGTGAAGGACGGGGGGGAAGGGCAGGGAATAGGTCAATGGTGGCGAGGAAAAGCTTCTTAGGGACACTGGGGCGGGAAGAGGGTGAAGGTTTAGGAGTGGAGGAAGAAGGAGTGGTTGTAGGAGGTGTCTGTCTACTGTGTTTGGGTGCAGGTGCATGGGCTGGATGCTGTTGTGAGGTGGATGGCTGTTGGGTGTCTGACTGCTTGCGTTTGGGTATTTGGGAGGAGGGGACACAGACACAGTGGGAGAGGACACAGGGGACGTGTGCATGGATGTGGAGGTGGTGACTGCCAGTGAGGGGCGTGTACTGATGGGCATGATGGTTATGGAGGTAGTGGATGAGGATGTAGTGCATGCAGGTGTGAGTAGAGACAACACTGGGAGGGAGGTGGACAAGGAGGAGGGGGGGACACAGTGGAGGCAGTGGATGTTGCTGTGTCTGCATCTGGATGGTGCTTGTGTGAGTGCCTGTGGGATGAAGTGCGGTGCTTGTGTTTGCCTGAACCACTTATGTGTGTTGATTTGGATGCATGTAGGTTTGCCTGTGTGCTTGGGATAGGCTGGGGTTGAGGGGATTGGCACTGGGTAGAGGAAATTGGAGGGGGGAGGTTGGAGATAGGGACAATGGCTGCCATCAGTGAGTTGGCCAGAGCCTGGAATGCTCTCTGTTGGGCCGCCATGCCAGAGTGAATGCCCTCCTGGTATGCATTTGTTTGTTGCAAATGCCCTGCTACACCCTGGATGGCATTCAGTATGGTTGACTGCCCAACAGAGAGGGATCTCAGGAGGTCAATAGCCTCCTCACTGAGGGGAGCAGGGCTGACTGGGGCAGGTCCTGAGGTGCCTGGGGCGAAGGAGATGCCCACCCTCCTGGGTGAGCGGGCACGGGAAACTCGCTGAGGGGCTGCTGAGAGGGCGGTGCTGGTATGGGGGGTGGTGGCTGTACCTGGAGTTGGGGTGGCCACAGAGGTGTCCGCCTCCACCAGGGAGCTTCCATCGGGGGAGGTGTCGCTGCCCGAACTGTCCCCTCCTGTCTCTGTCGTGGTGCTCCCCTCGTCCTCTGTCTCACTGGTGCCCTCACCGTCGGTGGATTCAGCCTCCAGGCCATGTGGGATGCAGCTCCCTCCGTCGCCGGTGCCTCTGCTCCTCTGTCAGATGATGCTAATGCACACAAGGACAGGGTGACAAAACAAAAAGGGGGGGAAGAGACAGAGGATACACTTGGTCAATGCCAGCAACAATACCACCGTTGGCGTACACAACTCACAGGGAACAGCCCTATGCACTAGGCCATGCACTACCAGTTACAATGCTAGTCACCAGCCCATGTGGTGCAATGCCTAACGCCATTAGCTGCACACCTGACACCCACAGGACCCTGCCCAGTAGTAGATGCCCACTAGCATTATTGGGGTTGGAGTGCATCTGAGCTTGCCCATCATGGAACCTACCCTGCCATTGTCGCCCTGGCCTAGGGGCACCCACAATCCACATCCCCCACCCAGGTAAAACCTTAACGCACGCAAAGTCATGAATCAGAATCTGTACTCACCTCCTTGTGGCTGCTGTGATGCCTTCAAGCGCCCATCCAACTCCGGATAGGCCACCGGCAGGATGCAGAACATCAGGGGGGTCAGGGTACGACGGGCACCCCTTCCTTGTTAGGAGGCCACGCCTGCTGGGCCTCCGCTGTCTTCCTTGCCCAGCGATGCAGGTCTTCCCACCGTTTGCGACAGTGGGTGCTCCGCCTGCTATAGACCCCCAGGGTCCACGCGTCCTTGGCGATGGCACGCCAAATACCCTTTTTCTGATGGCCGCTGACCTGCAGAAAAAAATACAGCAGAAATCGTATTATTCATACCGTCCGAACTGTCATACTCATGGCCCAACATATGCCTCCCATCCCCTTACGCACAGACATTGACCACCATACATGCAGCATTCTGCCCAGGACCCCTCAGCCCCCCCTACAAGAGGCTTATACACACAGCACTCCATGCATTCATGCCCCATGCATCGTGCTCACAGTGTACTCACCTGTTGGTCTGGAGGACCATATAGTAAACGGTACTGGGGTAGGACCCCATCCACCAGTCTCTCCAACTCCTCCCATGTGAAGGCAGGGGCCCTTTCCCGAGACACTCGAGCCATGGTCGCTTCCAGACACAGGTCACAGCAGCACTTACAGTGTACGTCCACTCCTGTTGAAGGTCAGGTAGCAAGTGAGAGAACAGATATAAAATGGCGGTCACGCCCGCAGTGGTGCATACCCTCACCGCCGGCGTACATCACCATTGGCTCCTGAAACCTGTAGGCCCCAATGACAACCAATGTGGTGTTGCACGACCGTCATCGACTGCCACATGCAACAGCACACAACACCAGCAGAATTACCTAATTTCCACTTGTCCCTCCTCACAGGTCAGGCGTCCGCCATTTCAGGGGGACAAAGGCCGTGGCACCTAACTGCGTCACAGCAGACATAGGCACATCAACTGACTTGCATGTTCACATACTGTTTCTGTTAAAAAAGAAAGGCATATTAATCTAAGTATATGTATGAATATGACCTTCCGCTCACCGTTTTTCACCCTAGAGTCCAACTGCTGCATGAATAGGAGATGGAGACATCCCCGTGTACAGACTCCTGGTGGACCTGGTGACAATGGAGGAGAGGCACATTATCCTAACCTATAGACCTGATAGGCCCACAATCCAAGAGCTGTGTGCCCAATTGGAGCCAGACCTGATTTCTGCTATCCGCCACCCCACTGGTATCCCCCCTCTAGTGCAGGTCCTGTCAGTACTCCATTTCCTGGCAAGTGGTTACTTCCAAGCAACAGTGGCCATGGCATCAGGGATGTCACAGCCTATGCTCTCAAACGTGGTGACCAGAGTGTTGTCTACCCTGATGAAACACATGCGCAGCTACATCGTATTCCCCCAGGTGGAGGATTTGGCCACAATGAAGGCTGATTTTATGCAATGTGACAAATCCCCAACATCATTGGTGCTATTGATGGTACACATATTGCCTTTGTCCCACCCCGGAGAAATGAACAGGTGTTCAGAAATCGAAAGAGCTTTCACTCTATGAATGTGCACATGGTGTGTTTGGCAGACCAGAACATCTCCCATGTCAATGCAAAGTATCCTGGCTCTGTGCATGATGCCTTCATCTTGAGGAATAGCAGCATCCCATATGTGATGTCTTAACTCCAGAGGCACAGGGTGTGGCTAATAGGTGAGCCCATGATCCCCACTCAGTTGATGTGGGTATATGGGTGTGGAGTTGGCCCTAAAGGTGAGTGTCTGGCTAACAGGTATCCCTCGATATTTACAGGTGACTCTGGTTACCCCAACATCTCATGGCTACTGACCCCAGTGAGGAATGCCAGGACAAGGGCAGAGGAACGTTACAATGAGGCACATGGGTGCACAAGGAGGATCATTGAGCGAACCTTTGGCCTCCTGAAGGCTAGATTCCGGTGCCTTCATCTGACAGGTGAATCCCTGTACTACTCACCTATGAGAGTGTGCCAGAACATCGTTGCATGTTGCATGTTGCACAACCTGGCCTTGAGACGCCAGGTGCCTTTTCTGCAGGAGGATGAGCCTGGAGATGGTGGTGTGGCAGCGGTGGAGCCTGTGGACAGTGCCGAAGAGGAGGCAGAGGAAGAGGATGTGGACAACAGAACTACTATAATTCAAAAGTACTTCCAGTGACACACAGGTAAGACACTGTAACTTCACCTTCCATTGCAGTTTTGTGTTGGACATTGTACATGGCAGCCTGATTTCCCTTTTTCTATGGCGACTTACTGTGCCCTTTGGCATCTCTATTTTCACATATCTGTGCCCCACTCTGGCTCCTGGTGTGTTTACTGCTGACCACTACAGGTCATACCTATGTAAATATCACTGTACATTAGAATTGCAATGTTTACAGCTTGTTAAACTAATACATATTTCAATCAATTGACAGACTCCATACTTGTTTTAGTTCCAAGGGAGTTTATTTCTGTGATAATAAGTGTAGGGGGTATTGCAATGGGCTGGGTTGATGGTGGAGAAATGTCCAGGATAGAGTCCAGTCTATTGGTATCACAGATGCACTGTCCAAGAGGGCATAGGAAGTGGAGCAATGGCAGTTGAAGGTGGACAGGGTGACATAGTGGGACACAAGGGTGACAATCAGGGGAGTCTTATTTCCTGGCGGGGGTCTTGGCAATGTTCTCTGTCTTGTGCCTGGATCGCAGGGACCTTTTGCGTTGTGGTTCTCCTTCTGCAGGGGGAGGGGTGCTCGTGGCCTGTTGTTCCTGTGGCGGGCCTCCTGTCTACTAGCGTCGGCGGAGGTGGAAGGTTGTTCTTTGGTGTGGTTATTGTCAGGGGCCCGTTGGTGTGCCACTGCCTCCCTCATGGTGTTGGCCATGTCTGCCAGCACCCCTGCAATGTTGACCAGGGTGGTGTATATGTCCCTCAGGTCCTCCCTGATCCCCAGGTACTGTCCCTCCTGCAGCCGCTGGGTCTCCTGCAACGTGGCCAGTATCTGGCCCATGGTCTCCTGGCAATGGTGGTATGCTACCAGGATCCCTGCAAGTGCCTAGTGGAGAGTTGGTTCCCTTGGCCTGTCCTCCCCCTGTCGCAGAGCAGTCCTCCCAGCTTCCCTGTTGTCCTGTGCCTCTGTCCCCTGAACTGTGTGCCCACTGCCACTGACCCCAGGTCCCTGATCGTCCTGTATTTGTGGGGTTGCCTGGGGTCCCTGTAGTGGTGGACACACTGCTGATTGATGTGTCCAGGGGACAGAGGGATGGGCCCGCTAGGTGGGTGCTGTGGTGGTGTTTTCTGAGGGGGAGGCTCTGTGGTGGTTTGGGAATGTGTCTGGGTCACCGACTGTCCAGAGGTCCCTGATTGACCAGGTTGGTCATCCTGATACATGCGTGCAGAGCTGCTGTCATCACTGTGGGCCTCTTCTGGACAGGGACTGGATGTGGCTGGTACCACCTCTCTGGTGACGTTGTGTAGGGGCCCTTGGGGATGTAAATGCTGTGTTATTGTTTCTGCGTGTGCCATCTTGTGCATGGGTATGTTTCCCTCTATGGTTGTTATTAGCAAGGCAGCTTTGGCTTGTGTGATTTGTGATTTGGTTGGCTAAGTGATTGTCACTAGTGTGCATGCTGTGCTGATGGGTGTCCATGCAGATCTGTGACGGGTGTCCATGCATTGGTGTAGCATGCAGGGCTTGGTATTGGGATGGGTAGGTTGTGATGATGGGGTATATGTGAGGTGGTGGAGTGATGGGGGTGAGGGTAGGGGTAGGAGTTTGTGATGGCATGCAGGTAGGGGGTGAAAGTAGTAAAGAGTTCACTTACCAAAGTCCATTCCTCCTGCTACTCCTGCTATGCCCTCAGGATACATGATCGCCAAGACTTGCTCCTCCCATGTTATTAGTTGTGGGGGAGGAGGTGGGGGTCCACCGCCAGTCCTCTGTACAGCTATCTGGTGTCTTGATACCACGGAACACACCTTCCCCCGTAGGTCGTTCCACCTCTTCCTGATGTCATCCCTTGTTCTGGGGTGCTGTCCCACGGCATTGACCCTGTCCACGACTCTCCGCCATAGCTCCATCTTCCTAGCAATGGATGTCTGCTGCACCAGTGATCCGAATAGCTGTGGCTCTACCCGGATGATTTCCTCCACCATGACCCTTAGCTCCTCTTCTGTGAACCTGGGTGTCTTTGTGGTGCCATGGGTGTAATGTGAGTGGTGTGTGTGAGGGTGTGTGGGGTGATGCATTGGGGTGTGTGCTGTGAGGTGCGTGGATGGTGTATGGGTGATGGTGTTCTGTGGCTCTGATTCAGTGGGTGCTCCTGGCTTGTCTCTCTCTCAGTTGTCAATTTTTCTTTTCGGGAAGGGTTGTGGGTAGTGGGTGTGTGTGTTTTATAGTGGTGTGGGTGTGGTGTGTGTATGTGTGTCAGGTGTGTGTAGTTTGTATTGTCCAATGTGGTATTGTTTTGTATGTGTGTGTGTATTTTGAGTGCGGCGGTGTGTACCGCCAATGGTTTACCGCAGTTGAATGTCTGCCGCGGTGATTCGTGGGTCATAATGCTGTGGGCGTATTTCTGTTAGCGTAACGGTGTGGGTTTTGGTACCGCCATTTTATCACTGACCTTTGGTGTGGCGGACTTGTGTGTGTGTCTGTATAGTGGCGGATTTCTATGTGTGGGTCATAATACGCGTAGAGGTATACCGCCGCAGTGGCCGTATGTTGGCGGCAGTCAGCATGGCAGAAAGCGGCACTTACCGCCAATGTCATAATGAGGGCCTATATCTGTTGTGGTTGGGGAGGATCAACGTCATTAAAATAAACATACTACCCTGACTACTGTACGTCTTTCAGATCTTCACCACACCCATTCCCATGAGGGGTATCACAAACTACAAACATATATACACGTGTTCCTGTGGAACAGAAAACAGTGCATATTGAATAAGCTCCTTTTGCTACCCAGGGATAGAGCGGGTCTAGCATGCCTGAACCTCCCAGAATATTACTGGGCGGCTCATCATCGATTTATCTCCGAATGGGTAATGAGGGAGAGTGAGAGGCAATGGTTCCACATTTACCGAGCAGTCGCTTGCCGCCCGCTGTGGGATCTTGCCTGGCTCCCCTGCCACTCGCCCCCAAAAAATACCTATGCAGCAATGCCCATAAAAACAGTTCTAGATATATGGGATCACTTGGCTGTTAAAAAAGGTTTTCTAATCTACCTATCCCCGAACACACCTATAGCCAGGAACCGTGAACTCACTCTAGCTCTAGACTCTAACTGGACCAAAGCCGAATGCAAAACACTGAAATACTTTTTCCATGGGGACTACATTGAATCATTTTAGCAGTGCAAACAAGACTACCATGTCCATGAAACCTCCAGACTCCAATATTGCTAACTACAACATTAGACCTTTACCACACTAATGCCCAAACTGCTGTACGCAATTAATTACCCTTTGAGAACCTAGTACTTACATATTCTGACATGAAAGGGTTAATCTCTAGGACATATAGGGTGATATAAGCCTCAAAATCCATAACCCACACCCCTACCAATCCCAATGGGAGATAGACCTTCAAGGGTTTGTAAGGGACAAGGATTGGGGTAGGACCTGGCATAAGATACCCAAAGCTCTGCACAGTATCCCACAGAGAGAATCAGCATACAAAGTTATGTTCCAATGGTACCTCACTCCGACGCACTTACATGAAATGCTCCCCACAAGATCTGCCCTCTGCTGGGAGAAGGGACTTTCCTATGCATATGGGGGTGTGTGTGCACTCACACAGACATTCTGGAAGGAAATACTGGGCCACATTAAAGGAACCCTAGGACACCCTAGTCCTGCTGGACCACTCACGGTCCTCCTAGGCATACTACCCTTCAACATGAAGGGAATGACTAGCCTGGATATGGTATTAATTGACAATATGACAAGAGAGTCCAAAGAGCTTATAGCACTCTTCAGAAAAAGAAGGAGACCCCCACCAGGCCCTTTGGTTTCACAAAATGGCTCGCCATGGAAAAGATCACCTTCACATTAACATACTCATAGCAGAAATGTTCACGTACATGGCAACCGTTATTAGACTACGGTGGTCATTATGAACACGGCGGTAACAACCGCTGTGTTCATGCTGGCGGTCAAAACACTGACCGCCAGTGACCCCGGAACCCCGCTGGCCACATTATGAACATTTCTGTGGGCCGGCAGGCGGAAACATTGTTTCTGCCCACCGGCTCACAGAAAGGCCTGGCAGGGACATTGATGGCGGCTCCACAAGGAGCCACCCTCAATGCCTCTGTGCGGCAGGTGCAGTTGCACCCGTCACGCAGATCACTTCTCTGCACCGGGGCCCCTGAACTTCCCATGCAAAGTGCATGGGCAGTGCAGGGGCACCCCCTCCGGCAGCCTTGTCCTGGTGGGATATCCCGCCAGGAAAAGGCTGGTGGGAAATGAAACGTTATCCGCAGGGTAGCACCGCTACCCTGGCGGATAGTGTTTCAACTCACCGCCAGGCTGCCTGGCGGCGGGAGCCTGGCGGTGGTTGAGGGCTGCCGATGGCGGCCCTCATCATGTTCAGAATATGGCGGTTTGGCCCGCCATGCCGGCTGGCGGCTTCAGCCGCCACTACCGGCATGGCAGGCCAAACCGCCATGTTTGCAATGAGGGCCTATATGTCGAGGCTAGAATTTCACTACTTCACACCTCAACGACACCTCAATGACTCTGTGCCTTACATTTCTTTGACTAAACCGAGAAAGACAATATGCCCTCTAATGACCACTAATAGTGGTCCCCTACCTGTGCACATAAAAGGGACAATACAGGCCACCTCACCCAGGGCGGAGGCAAGACAGCAGGTTAAAAACATGACCCTATACCAATCTGCAATTGTTAGCATCAACTGTGGTCTATAACCACTCTAGTCCATACAAACACCTGTAACCCCAACCCCTTGATCACCGGGTTTGGATAGCGGTGTGTCGGCGTACTTGCGGTGAGAAGTTAAACTCTAAACTCTAAACTTGAAACCATATACGGGAGACGAAGTCGGATATATGTATGTGCTAACATAATACACAGTTTATACGGATACTATATTGGAAGAGTGTTCACATTTATATACTTTGAAATTCTTAAGAAAGAACGGGTTTCCAAGGTATTGGATAAGAAAATACTATCCAATTTAAAGGAGGTCCTGAAGAAATCCAGGGGCACTCCCCAGATGAAACACATGTTGACCTTTTTGGATTAGAGAATGCTATTGGAAAAAGGACTATATTTCATGTGAGAATTTATGAATGGAACATGTAGAACGGACTGCAGAATTTCAATTTTGTGAATTAAACATTTATTGAACTCTGGAAAGGACTTTATTTTGAATATATTATTAATTCTCTATTGTATTTGTGACATTTCATGTTCTGATTTATTCTATTTACACGTGTGCCATTACTTATTGCATTGTTTGACAACTGTATGCATATTTCTGAATATACCTTAGCATAGCACTGGACTCAAAGCATCTATCAATTTCATTGTTATTGTAACTGCAAAAACCAATTAAAAGATTTAAAACAAATAGATTATGATGGACTGTACAGCTTAGTTATGAAGGAGCACCTTTTAGGTAGTTGTTTTACAGAGTTCCGCTGGTCCCTTTCTGATACCAAGCTCACTGTGCCCAGAGAGGTTGGGAAGGAAACTGATCCCTGAATCAGCACGAGAGTGTCAAAACAAGTACCCAGGAGTGACTGCAGGAAGGGTGATTAAGGTTCCCCTCCACAGAGAGAAGGAGAAGGACAGGATCAATCAGAGAAGTTCCAAAAATGGCTGCAAAAGAGTTTTGAGAGGAAGCATTGCTAGACCTCTTTAGAGAACAGGAGAAGAGGGTTTGATGGATAGAAGACCAGGATGCCCTGCATGAGATGACTATCTCCAGTCAGGGTAAAGAACGGAGACTCTGTATATTTCAGGGAATCACCCACAAATGGGGCCACCTCAGGGATGACCAATGTAGCCTTTGGGTGAGGTTATTCCCAGGAGGAAAAATTAGAGCATTGTAAAAAATTGGGTTGTTGGTTGACTGGGGTGTGAGCACTGGTCAAGCAGCAACCAAAATCCTTGTCAGGATAAGACACAAGCAAACCCCAAGTTAGCCTTTGCTCATCTTCCTGGTAGCTTGGCATAGAGAAGTCAGGCTTAATTTAGAGACAATGTATAAAGTATTTGTGCAACAATTCAAACAGTAACACAGTGAAAACACACCACAAAAGGAGCCCACAACAGAGTTAGAAAAACAGAGTAGGTTTATGGCCAGGAGGTCAGGGAAACAGGCTAAATCAACTCTAGTGTGGACCCTGGGTACAAAGAGACTGCTGACTAGGGTTCTCGTCATCTGCCAGAACACACCCCTTTGCCCGATAAATCCTGTTAAGAGAAGGACCGAGACAGTCTATAGTGTGCATGATGAGGGAGCAGTGGAGAGACCAACACTCGAGATCGGAAAGCGGTTCACAAAGGAAGAGAAGGACGGAGAAGGCCTACATGACTTGGCAAGGGAGCAGGATGACCCAAAGGAGGTCAGCAGGACCCGCCAGCCAGAGGAGGAGACATGACCAGTGGGGAGGAGGACTGAGGTATCATGGAACTAAGAGGTGGTGAGCAAGATGAGAAACCAGCCCCAGCCAACAACCACTGTCCAGGAGGAATTGGAGACTGAATTGGAGGAGGAAGACCCTGCAGGCTTCACTCCGGGATAAGGTGACACGAATGAGGCCCCAGCGGCTTTACCCCAGAGCCGTGGCCTCAGGCAAGTAATCTGAAGAGGTGCTCCAGCAGTTATTTGGTGGGCGGTTGCATGGGGATACTTGACTGGATTGTAGTGTGTATTGTGGGGAGCACTTGGAGAGGATCACCAAGCTTTGCACTCATAATTGTTATTTCCCAAGTATTCAGTCGAGCGGTGTTAAAGACCAGTGAAGAGGTTGAAACGTGAGGGTTTTTTTCTTGAATGATTTGCTCACTGTGGATCACACTTCACCCTCTGGAATGAATGAAAGCCAAGTGGCTTCTTATGATCACACTGAGAAACCATAGGAGACAGAGGAGCCAAGGAGGGTTCTAGCGACAACCAGCAAAGCCATAGAAAATGCTGCGTGGGACTGGCTGCATATTTATGATCACCCCGCAGTTTGAGTCATATCTGACATCCTGTTATAGTGGTGTCAGAAGTGGGATTACCGGGCTATTCCTTTTTTAAAGAGCTGCAGATATGGCTCAAATGGTAATGATAGAAGACATGATCAAGCAGCTGGCAGAAGGCCGGCATCACTTGCAGCTGGTAGTGGAGCAGCAACACAGGCTGCACGACAGAACAGAGAAAATCTTCAAACCGCCATAAAGACCAAGGCCGCAGTCATAGGAGACAGTAAGCAGACTCAAAACACTGCCATTCAAAGACAGACTGATACCATTGCTAGAATACCCAAACGTTCACAATTCGGTATTGCAGAAATATCAAGTAGGGGAAGACTCAACTTCATTTTCACCAACTTTGAGAGGGTCGATACCATGGCTGCATGGCCCCCAGAATGGTGGGGATAGTATGTTGCATCCCTCTCATCAGGTGAATTACAAACAGCCTACCAGGCTCCCAATCTGGCGGGTACCACACCCTATCAAGATATCAAGAAGGCCATATTGGACAGATTAGGTTTTGACAGCAAATACTATCAGGTAAAGTTCAGAAAAGAGAAATGAAACCCACACAACAACCACAGAGCCCTATTCCATAGCATCCAGGACCTAGGGAATCAATTGCTGATGCCTTCCACTGGAAGGAGTGTTGGACAAGGTGTTTATGGAACAGTTCTTGAAAGCCTTTCCAGGACCCATCCAGGCCTGGATACGACAGCATCCTAATGTTACCATCACAGTGACATAAACCTGGCCTATGCGTGTCATAGGTTACCAGATTTTTGTGTCAGTCAACATCAAGCAGTTCCCACTTTAACCCGTAATTGGAGAAGTCCTCCCCCACAGGCCGTTCCATAAAAAAAAGTAGGTATATACCCCATTATCTGAGCAGGGAGTCCAAACAGAAACTGCAGTGTCTTTATTGTGCTGAGTGGGGTCACATTGCACGCAACTGTCCACATAAAACCACACAGGCAGAGCCCATGGAGGTGGGGTGCACAAAGGGAAGGGCCTATGGGCTGATGTTAGCTATGCCCAGTATCAAAAGACAATTGAATTAAATGGTGTGCTAGCAGTGGTCTTGGTAGATTCATGATGTTGTCATTCAGTGGTGAGTGAGGAAAGAGGAAGGTCCCAACAATGGTGAAATGGCAAAAACGTGGTGATAATATGTGTTCACGGGAATAGTAAGCCATATGCTGTAGAAGAGGTGGCTATAAATTGGTGAGGGCACTCAAAGACTGTGAGGTGGGGAAATTCCCCAACTGGTTATGAAAATGAATATAGCAACTGATTATGAGGAGTTTTCCCTCCTGTTGTCTTTGGCGGGGACAGAAGACCCAGACAGAGAATAGCTGAGGGAGGCTCCATTTCAGAATGAAACTCTACCTGAGGGTAAGTGTAAGGAGAAGCAGACCTGAAGTGAAAGCGTAACTGAAATAGGTCACATGTGTTGGCTGGAAAGACTAACGCTCCTCCTGTTTCTTCATCCATAGCTGAATCACAGGTCGTACCTTCCAAGCCACCCAGAGGGATGACACGAACCTAGCACAGGCATGAGCCCATGCAGTGATGGATGAGAGCAGTCAAGTAGGACCTTATTTTTGTGTAACCAAAGACCTGTTGTACAGGAAAGTGAAGAAAGCAGACAAGGTTATATCACAACTAGTCATACTTCTTCTCTTCAGAAAAGAGGTCCTACATTTATCCCATGGTCAGGCTGGGGTGGACATTATGGTATGGGAGGGATAAAACCAAAGAGTGCCTCTTAAGATGGTTTTACCTGCCTGGGGTATTCTCAGACATACGCCAGTTCTGTGCTGCCTGTGAGAAGTGTCAGGTAGTTAATTCCCCCCACCTGACTACAGCCCCTTTAGGACCTCTGCCAATCATCGACATTCCTTTTTCGAGGGTAGGCATGGACATGGACAGCCCCCTGGTGTCCTCAGTCCAGGGCTACCAATATGTACAAGTCTGTGTTGATTATGCCACTAGGTACCCCAAGCCTGTCCCGTTGTCTAGCATGACTACCTCCACAGTTGCTCAGGCCATGATCGAGGTTTTCACCTGGGTGGGATATCCTAAAGAGCTTCTCACCGACCAAGGACCCCAATTTATGTCAAGGTTAATGGCACAGGTTTGCAAGATACTAGGAATTAAGCAGATATAAACATCTGTGTACCACCCATAGATCGACAGTCTCATTGAGCACTATAATCGCAATATTAAAACCATCTTAAAGAAACTGGTCTCCCTTACAGGTAGGGACTGGGATAGAAAGCAGCCTCTTGTACTATTTGAGATCCGCACAGACGCCCAGTCCTCCACATGATACAGCCCTTTTGAACTGGTCTTTGGTAGACAACTCAGAACCCTGTCAGACATGGCAGCGGAACAGTGGGAGGAAGAAGTCGAGGGGCTATGGCTGTTAGAATATGCAGCCAGTTTGAACGAAAAGGTCCATTCTCTGTGGGAGGATGTCTGACAAAATATGGAAAAAGCCCAGGAGAAATCAACGCCAGGATATGATCACAACACAAAGATCAGGAAACTACAAGAGGGGGAGAAAACCTTAGTCCTTTTACCCTCCTCAGACAATACGTTACTGGCGAAGTGGCAAGGACCATATGTGATGCTCTCCAAGGTCACATTTGTGACCTACAGACTGGCGGTTCACCATGGTATGACCAAAGGACAGATATACCACATCAATCCCCTTAAGAAATAGGAGGGGAAGGTATCTGGGACAGGGGTGTTTGTGACAGACTCACAACCTCTGGAGATTTTCCTGATGCTGAAGAAACCAAATCTAAGGGAGGGGCACTACAGTTAGGTCCTTGTCTTGATACTACTCAAAAAGAAAACACCCATGCACTTGTTGGCTGATACCAAGATGTGTTCCCCAAAAACCTCGGTCAGACCACATTGGTACATCATGGCATCATCACAGAAGATAACTAAGTGGTCAGGTTATGACCCTACAGGATACCCGAAGCCAGACATGGGGCAGTGGAGGACGAGGTTGCCAACATGTTGAAAGAATCATAGTGCTGTCCAATAGCACTTGGTGCTCCCTGGTGGTTCTTGCCCCAAAGCTTAAACTGAAATAGAAACAGCAGATTTTGTATTGATTTTCGCCAACTTAATAGTAAGTCGGAGTGTGACACCTACCCTATGCCCAGGGTGGATGAAATAATCAAGAACCTTGGTAAGGCCGCTTATCTCACCACCCTTGACCTTAGTAAAGGTTATTGGCAAATCCCATTGACTGTAAATCCCAGGAGAAAACAGCCTTTTCCACCCCATTGGGCTGCCCCCCTGCAGATATGTTGCAAAACAATTGGCCTAAGGAAATTACGGAGTGGTCTCCAACCCAACAACAGAGTTATGAGTTATGAGTGGTTAAAAAGCACATTGTGTTGCCACCCTGTATCGAAATGCCCAGACTTCGGTTCCTGGTTTGTCCTACAGATAGATGCTTCTGATAGAGGGCTCAGTGCCGTTCTGTTACAGCCAGACCAGACCAACTGTCTTCGTCCAGTGGCATACATTAGTAGAAAACAGAAAACTGTTACCACAAGAAACCCATTATCTGACTATAGAAAAATAATTTCTGGCCACCAAAAGGGCTGTCAAAGCCCTCAAATACAATTTGTTAGGGCGCCCCTTCATGACCATGCACCCCTTGTCTGGTTAGCCTGAAATAAATACACCAAGTCCAGGAGTCTCCATTGGTTCTTAGCCCTCCAACCATTCTCATTCCGGACATATAATCGACCTGAGAAACTGCAAGGCAAATACCGTTTTAATCATCAACCAGAACACGCCCCTTCGCCCAACCAATCCTATTAAGAGAAGGACCGAGACAGCCTGTGGTGTGCATGGTGAGAGAAAGGTGGAGAAAGCAGCACAAGAGACTGGAAAGTGGTTCACAAAGGAAGAAAAGGACGGAGAAAGTCTACGCGACTTAGCAAGAGAGCAGAACGACCCAAAGGATAACAGCGGGACCCGCCAGCCAGAGACATGACCATTAGAGAGGAGGGACCAGCCCCAGCTGACAACCCCTGTCCGAGAGGAATTGGAGCCCAAATTGGAGGAGGAAGACAGTT
This sequence comes from Pleurodeles waltl, assembly GCF_031143425.1. Taxonomy (NCBI): domain Eukaryota; kingdom Metazoa; phylum Chordata; class Amphibia; order Caudata; family Salamandridae; genus Pleurodeles; species Pleurodeles waltl. The sequence continues at coordinate 1,316,213,392 of NC_090437.1, read as the reverse complement.
CAGGCTTCACCCCGGTGAAAGGCAACATGGACAAGGCAGCCATGGCCTCAAGCAAGTAACCAGAAAGGATGCACAAGCAGTTGTTTGGTGGACGGTCGCACAGGGCTACTTGATTGGATTGTAGCACGTATTGTGGGGAGCACTTGGAGAGGATCACCAAGCCTTGCACTCATAATTGTTACTTCACGGGTGATTTCAGCCGAGTGATGTTAAAAACGGGTGAAGGGGTTAAAACATGAGCATTGTTTTATTGATTGATTTCCTCAATGTGGTTCACACTTTACCCTTATTGGGTACCCTTACTTGTACTAAATGATAGCCAAGGGGCTTCATATGATCACACTAAGGTGCATGTGATGGGATTTGCCCTTACAGTTTGACCTGATAACTAAGGCCCCTTTTGATTTTTCCCCACAGGTGAGACCAGATTGGTGAGGAGTGTACGAAAGTACCATCTTTTTGGCATGTTACCTCCAATTTCTGCCTGATGGCAGTGTGTTTGACTGTGTCACTGGGGTCCTGCTAACCAGGACCCCAATGTGTATGCTCTCTCTCCTGTAAATTTTATCACTGCATACTGGTAACCCAGTATTTCATCCCAAATTGGCATACTGGTCACTCCTTATAATTACCTAGTATATGGTACCTAGGTACCCAGGGCATTGGGGTTCCAGAGGATCCCTATGGGCTGCAGCATTTCTTTTGCCACCCATAGGGAGCCCATGCAAAGGCTTCTACAGGACTGCCATTGCAGCTTGTGTGAAATGGTGCATGCACCCTTTAACAGCCATTCACACTGCACCAGGTCACTTATTAGACACCCATATACCAGGCCTTCCAACTATGAAGGATGGGTGCAGAGTACCTGTGTGTGAGGGCACCCCTGTACTAGCAGAGATGCTCCCACGTCATCCAGGACGTGGGTGCGGGGATGCCATTTTAGGTGTGCACTATACATAGGTCACTACCTATGTACAGCTTCACAATGGTAACTCCGAATATGGCCATGTTTGGTAACAAACATGTTGGAATCATACCCCAAGGCTTTTGCAAGCATTGGTTGTATGGTTCCATGCACTCTGGGGGCTCCTTAGAGGACCCCCAGTATTGCCATTACAGAGTCTCTGGAAATGCTCTGAAGGGCACAGATGGTGCCTCCTTGCATAATGCAGTCTACACCGGTTCAGGGACCCCCAGTCCCTGTTCTGGCGCGAAACTGGAAAAAGGAAAGTGGAGTGACCAATACCCTGTCCATCACCACCCCAGGGGTGGTGCTCAGAGGTCCTCCAGAGTGTCCCTGGGTTTTGCCATCTTGGATTCCAAGTTGGCCGGGCACTCTGCGAGCATCTGAGTGGCCAGTGCCAGAAGGTGACGTCAGAGCCCTCCCCTGATAGGTGCTTACCTGTTAGCTGACCAATCCCCCTTTCAGGGCTAATTAGGGTCTCTCTCTTGGGTGGTTCTTCAGATTCGGATTGCAAGACTCTGGCAGAAATTCTCTGCATCCTTTACTTCTTCTTACCAAAGAAAATGCATCTGGACCCTCCAGGAACTCTACAACTGCAACAAAGAAGCAAAGATGACTTCTGCAACATTGTAACTTCAGCTCCTGCCAGCAACTGCAACTGTTTCCTGGTTGTGCATTCTCAGAGGACGGCCATTTTTCATCTTGCACCAGAAGAATGAAGATATCTCCCTTGAAGTGAAGGAGTCACTTCCCTGCTTCAGCAGGCACCCCCCTGCAGCAATGAACGGTGGCTTGGATCCCCTCTCCTGAAGAAGTGCGTGGATCCAGCAACACCGGTGGTGGACTGAAGTGGTCCTGAAGGTCCTGAAGTCCAGCTGTCCAACTTTGGTGGAGGTAAGAGTTTGCCTCACCACGCAAGACAGTACCCCCGTGAACCGCGTGTTTTGCAGTTGCCAAGGCTTGCTTACATCCTTCCATTAAGTTCTTCATGCACCATGCAGCTTCGGCCACCAGCACTGCTTCCTGTGCTGTACATCCTCCTGCGTAGTTCTCTGGCGGCGTGCGATACCTTTGTGTAATGCTGTAGGAGGCTGGCCTGGCTTATAGTGGGTACCTAGTGGTACTTACACCTTGTGCCAGGTCCAGTTATCCCTTATTAGTAGAATAGAGGTGTTCTAGCAGCTTAGGCTGTTAGAGGTAGCTATAGCATAGCAGCTTAGGCTGAACTAGGAGACATGCAAAGCTCCTAATATACCACTTATATCACTTAGCACTATATCATAAGAAAACACAATACTCAGAGTTACTAAAAATAAAGGTACTTTATTTTAGTGACAATATGCCAAAAGTATCTCAGAGGATATACTCCCTTAGGAGGTAAGTAAAATACACAAAATATATACACACAAACCAAAATAGGTAAGTAACGGTTAGAAAAGTAGTGCAAACACTGTAGAACACAATAGAATGCAATAGGGAGAGATAGGCCTAGGGGCAACACAAACCATATACTCCAAAAGTGGAATGCGAACCACGAATGGACCCCAGGCCTAGTGTAGTGTGTACAGGGTCGCTGGGAGTGTAAGAAAACACTAAGGGTGTACAAGATACCCCACCCCAAGACCCTGAAAAGTAGGAGTAAAGTTATCCTACTACCCCAGAAAGACAGTAAAGTCGAGATAAGGAATTCTGCAAGGACAACAACTGATTGCAAAACACTGAAGACGGATTCCTGGACCTGAGCACCTGTAAATGAAGGGGACCAAGTCCAAGGGTCAAGCAAGTGTCCAGGGGGGGCAGGAGCCCACTAAACCCCAGACGAAGGTGCAAAAGGGCTGCCTCCGGGTGGAAGAAGCCGAAGATTTTGCAACAACAGAAGGTGCCAGGAACTTCTCCTTCCGTCAGAAGATGTCCCACAGCGTGCTGGAGGATGCAGAGTTGTTTCCATACAGAAAGACTAGAAACAAGCCTTGCTGGCTGCAAGAGTTGATCTTAAGGATTTTGGGTGCTGCTAGGGTCCAGGAAGGACCAGGACATCGCACCTTGGAGGAGGAGATAGAGGGGGCACTCAGCAATACAGAGAGCCCATGCAGAAGCAGGCAGCACCCGCAGAAGCACCTGAACAGGCACTAAGAAGACTTGAGGACAACGGTCAACTCAGAGCACAAAAGAGGGACCCACGACGTCGGAGTCCAACTCAGCGAGTTGGGCAATGCAGGACGGAGCGCTGGGCACCTAGGCTAGGCTGTGCACAAAGGAAGTCTTGCAAAAGTGCACAGAAGTCCGAGCAGCTGCAGTTCACGTAGTACACAAGATTACTGTCTGGCGTGGGGAGGCAAGGACTTACCTCCACCAAATTTGGACAGAAGGGACACTGGACTGTCGAAGACACTTGGACCCAGCTCCTGTGTTCCAGGGACCACGCTCATCAGGATGAGAGGGGAACCAGAGGACCGGTGATTCAGAAGTTTGGTGCCTGCATTAGCAGGTGGAAGATTCCGTCGACCCACAGGAGATTTCTTCTTGGCTTCCAGTGCAGGGTGAAGACAGACAGCCCTCAGAGCATGCACCACCAGGAAACAGTTGAGACAGCTGTCAGGATGAGGTGCTACAATGTTGCTGATAGTCTTCTTGCTAATTTGTTGCGGTTATGCAGGCATCCTGGAGCAGTCAGCGGTCGATTCTTGGCAGAAGTCGAAGAAGGAAGTGCAGAGGAACTCTGGTGAGCTCTTGCATTCGTTATCTGGTGAGATGCCCACAGGAGAGACCCTAAATAGCCCACAGAGGAAGATTGGCTACAGAGAAAGGTAAGCACCTATCAGGAGGGGTCTCTGACATCACCTGCTGGCACTGGCCACTCAGAGCTGTCCATTGTGCCCTCACACCTCTGCATCCAAGATGGCAGAGTTCTGGGACACACTGGGGGAGCTCTGGGCACCTCCCCCGGGAGGTGCTGGTCAGGGGAGTGGTCACTCCCCTTTCCTTTGTCCAGTTTCGCACCAGAGCAGAGCTGGGGGGATCGCTGAGCCGGTGTACACTGGCTTATGCAAGGAGGGCACCATCTGTGCCCTTCAAAGCATTTCCAGGGGCCAGGAAAGGCTACTCCTCTCAGGCCCTTCACACCTATTTCCAAAGGGAGAGGGTGTAACACCCTCTCTCAGAGGAAATCCTTTGTTCTGCCTTCCTGGGACTGGGCTGCCCAGGCCCCAGGGGGGCAGAATCCTGTCTGAGGGGTTGGCAGCAGCGGTGGCTGCAGTGGAGACCCTGGAAAGTTAGTTTGGCAGTACCCGGGCTCTATGCTGGAGACCCGGGGATGCATGGAATTGTACCCCCAATACCAGAATGGTATTGGGTTGACAATTCCATGATCCTAGACATGTTACATGGCCAGGTTCGGAGTTACCATTGTGACGCTACATATAGGTATTGACCTATATGTAGTGCAGGCGTGTAATGGTGTCCCCGCACTCCCAAAGTCTGGGGAATTTACCCTGAACAATGTGGGGGCATCTTGGCTAGTGCCAGGGTGCCCACACACTAAGTACCTTTGCACCTAACCTTCACCAAGTGAGGGTTAGACATATAGGTGACTTATAAGTTACTTAAGTGCAGTGTAAAATGGCTGTGAAATAACGTGGACGTTATTTCACTCAGGCTGCAGTGGCAGTCCTGTGTAAGAATTGTCTGAGCTCCCTATGGGTGGCACAAGAAATGCTGCAGCCCATAGGGATCTCCTGGAACCCCAATACCCTGGGTACCTAGGTACCATACACTAGGGAATTATAAGGGTGTTCCAGTGTGCCAATGAGAATTGGTAAAATTAGTCACTAGCCTGCAGTGACAATTTTAAAAGCAGAGAGAGCATAAACACTGAGGTTCTGGTTAGCAGAGTCTCAGTGATACAGTTAGGCACCACACAGGGAACACATACAGGCCACAAACCTATGAGCACTGGGGTCCTGGTTAGCAGGATCCCAGTGACACATATCAAGCACACTGACAACATAGGGTTTCCACTATGAGCACTGGGGCCCTAGCTAGCAGGATCCCAGTGAGACAGTAAAAACACCCTGACATATACTCACAAACAGGCCATAAGTGGGGGTACCAAGGGTAGAAAGAGGCTACCTTCCTACAAATGCTGCGTGGGCATCCTTTTGCACCTTCTTTGTCCCCATGCTGTGGGACTCCTGTGCATGCTGCCTGGTCTTCTGAGGGCTCTCTGAGTTGCTGAGAGCCCCCTCTGTCTCCCCCTCCTGGGGTAGAGGCCACCAAGTCCTTCCTGGTCCGGGCAGTGCCATTTTCCGCTAACCGTGAGCTTTGCGTGTGCCAAGGTTTGTTGGCCGAATCCAGCGACGCAAACCAGATTGCAATCATCCATCCAGCGTGGGACGTCATCTGCACCAACCAGGAACCCGCATCCATCTTCTTGAGTGCAGTACTGACTGTTCTTCTTCACCGGTGGTTCTTATTTCGCACCTTCTTCAGGGTTAGCAGGGGCTCCTGTTCTCCCTGGACTTTTCAGTGCTTCTTGGAGTTGGTCTCCTTCTTTCACAGGTCTTCAGGTCCAGGAATCCATCATTGGTGTCTTGAAGTCTCTCCTGGTTCTTGCAAAATCTTCTATCACATGTTTGTGTGTGTTCTAGGAAAGTTACTGCGATTTACTCCTACTTTCCTGGGCTCTGGGGTGGGTTCCATTACTTACCTTTGGTGTTTTCTAACACTCCCCGTGCCCCTCTATGAACTACAGTTGCCTAGGTGGGAAACCAACTTTGCATTCCACTTTCTTAGTATATGGCTTATGTTCCCCCAGGCCCATTTCTAACTATTGTGATTTTTACTGTTTGCACTGTTTTCTAACTGTTTTTACAGCTATTTCCGCATTCTAGTGTATATACTGTGTATATTACTTACCTCCTAAGGGAGTATAGTCTCTAAGGTATTTTTGGCATTTGTGTCAGAAAAATAAAGTACCTTTATTTTTTTAACACTCAGTATTTTCGTTCATGTGTGTGAGTACTGTGTGACTACAGTGGTATTGCATGAGCTTTGCATGTCTCCTAGTTAGGCCTTGGCTGCTCATCCACACGATCCCTAGAGAGCCTGGCTTCTAGACACTGACTACATTTCACTAATAAGGGATAACTGGACATGGTATAAGGTATAGGTACCTAAGGTACCCACTACAAGCCAGGCCAGCCTCCTACAAGGAGAAACCAGAGGAGACAGAGATGCCGAGGAGGGTCCTAGCGACAACCAGCTAAACCATAGAAAAGACTGCATATTTAAGACTTATACCTAATAAATACCTTTCTAAATCACCCCACAGCTTCAGTCATAACTGACACCCTGTTACAAGGTTTTAATAAATAATATAAGACCAAAATGACAAAAATTCAAGGAGTAGAACTAGAGATATTGAATTTTAAAGTTCCAAGTACAAATAGAGCCAAAAGCACAAAGATATCTGGTCATACCGGACTGGGACAGAGTCTCAAGTTCAAGCTGACCACAACAGGGCACGGGCCAGATATAGGGACCCAGTTGTGCCCGCTGAACAAAGTACTTTAAATCCTGGTTGCGGATAGTTGCGTCGATCTGCGTCGAAGATGTGTTGAACAGCAAAGGTGATGCACAAGATGTATCAAGATGCAGCAAGACTGCAGTGTGAGAACCTGTTGCATTGACGTCAAGGATCCCTTTGGCAGGGCTTGCAATGTGATGGCCTGTTTCGTGGATGCAATGCGTAGATAAGGCAATGCGTTGATTCCGAAGAACAGTGAAGCTGCGTCACAGTAGTTTGGCTTTTTCAACTAGGCTGCCATCGACTAGAGCTGCCAGGATCTGCTCTGGTGAAGCCTCATGCAGCAGCGGTTCTGAAGGCAATGCATGGGACCCAAGATGCAGGATGAGAAATTGATGCCTTCTGAAGCCTGGTGAAGTCTTTAGCGATGGGCCCAATCCATTCAGTAGTGGTTATGCATCAGTTCTGATTGGGATGCACTGCTCAACATATGAGATGCATCATTTCTGCTCAGGGATGCATCACTCAGTAGAGAGGATGCGTCAGTTCCACTTCCAAGAGTCCAGGACTGATGTGGCACCACCTGGGAGGGTTAACTCAGAATAGGCAGAGTCTAGGTGCAGTAGCAGGTTTGTTGGAAGTCTGTTATGTCCCTAAGACTTCAGATCAGGAGGCCAGCCAACTAGTCCTTGGAGTCACTCTGGGCTCATGAGCTGCAGTGCCAGTTCTTCTCACCCAGGCAAGAGAGTAGTAGGCAGCAAGTCAGCACAACAAAGCAGGAGTCCAGTAGAGTTCAGTCCAGAAGAGGGGCAGTCGTTCAGCAGCACAGGAGGTCCTTCTTCCTGACAGAGTATCCATAGGTCCAGAAGTGTACTGAGGTAGTGGTATCTGAGGTTCTCCTTTTATACACAGTTGTGTCTTTGAAGTGGGGAGAGCTTCTAGGGGCATGCCTTTGAAGTGCACAGATGGCCTGTCTTCAATGCCCTGGCTCCAGACAGGTATTATGCAACCCTTTGTGCGGTGACAGAAGACAGCCTAATGAAGTGTAAGTGATGCTGTACCCAGCTCCTCCCGCCCATCCCGTCAGTAATGACCCATTTAATCACCGTTAGCTCTAATTGTGTGTGGGTGTCTAGGAAGAATCCACAAAGCCCAACTGCCAACTACACCCAGTCATGTGACCAGAGAAAGGCTTCAGGCACCAAATGGCTAAGGCAAGAAAATGCCAACTTTCTTAAAGTGGCATTTTCAGAATTAGAATTTAAAATCCAACTTCATCATAAGTTAGGATTTTAAATTATGACTCCAGCAACACCAAACATGAAGGAGTTATCTCTTCCCATTTGGAACTTACACTTATAAAATCTAAAAAGGCAATTCAAATGTTAGCCTAATGGACAGATATGTCTCTCAGTAGTGTAAAAACAAATGTAAGAGTTGGAGGTGTGGCGAGCACAGCTTACGGAGTGTGGGGCCACCTGCTGACAAGCAGACTAAGGGAGCAAAACCGAGTTGTGTGACCCGATACCCGGCTGTGTGGGAAGAGGTGGGAGCTTGGTTCTTCTTCTACTCAACAACCTGTTACCACTAAGAGAGACCGGAAGCCTACATGCACGGTATTGCTATGTAAAACCCTGTGGTGTGGAAGGCCTGACGGAGGCTGCGAAGCTTCACTGCTGAGTACTAAAGGGGAGCCCTGGGCAGCTGTATTGATCACTTGTGGAGATAGATTTGCACGTCTCCCCAACACCTTGCCTGCAGATTACAGGATAGCACCGCTCCTACTCATTGCATCTCTTATGGACCACTAATCTCTAAAACAATAAGGAAAAGTAGAGGGGCGCAGGACTTTGGTCCTCTTTTATAACAGGTACCATATAGTGGCCAATAAAAGTGTAGAACTGATACCACACCGAACTCAGCAGAACATAAAACCAGCATAGTGGGCATGTTGAGACTTGGGCACCCAGCACACAGGGGTCTGGGACTACCCGTGATGCCCACTTTTGACTGTGTACAAGCTTACAACTTACAAAGATCTTTTGAACATTAGATTCCATGGCATTACTCAGGTCTCCAACTCATGAGATGGGGAAACAGAACCAGGGACTTGCGCAGATGCGAGGCCAAATGGATCTTAAAACTCTGCGCAGTTGAGCTAGGCCTGAACACAGATCGTGAATTACACTTTTTTCTTACATGATTGTTTTTTCCGCTCTTCCGTGTCTGTAAGCCTCACATTGGATCTTTTATGTTAAACATTCATTGACAATTTTATGCTTAAGCTCAACAGTGTACATTGTATCACTATCTTGTTTCCACAATGTTGTGGTAAATTATGTGTTCCACTACCTGTTTCATGCTTCTACTTAACGACCTTACTGTTGCACTTGATTACTGTGTTCTGTGGTCACGGTTTCTATATGCTCCATTGCTTTAGTTATGTTAGACTTAACGCTTTTACTGTTGTACTCGACCATGTACTCGTCAAGCTGTGTATCATTGCATTTTTTAACTAGCTTATGCAAATACCTTCCTCCAGTACAACACCCACAGTACCAACCATTCTTCTCACTTCACACTTATCCTTGCCTTCCATTACCTTGGCTCACTATACTGTTTCTCAAATTGCATAACATAACTGGGTACCATATCACCAGCACGCTCTCTAGCCCGCACTCAGCTAGGGTGTTTTTTCATCTCACCTTACATTTTCTACTGTCCACCAACCTGCCGCGGTTTTTTACCTTAATTTCTGATCTCTTATTGCCTAGGCATTTACCCTTTGTCCTGTATTACTACAAGATGGCCGCCTCTTTACTAGCTTACTGACTCAGTTTAGTCTCTTCTGATCTCTATTATACTGTCTTCTCCCTTATACACTTCAGATGGCCGCCGCTCTGCCATTTTTTTAGTCCCTCTTCCATGTCCGTCTCACTCCCACTTTCTATTTCAACACGCGAGCGCAGGTCCTCACCGACCATTATACGCTCCGAAGACTACGTGCGGCACGTCTCCACTCTTCTTTCCAGGCATACCTCCGACTCTTTTGACTGCAGTCCCCTCTCCTCACACTATTTTTTAACTACACGGTACTTCACCGCTTGGATTTTTACTGGCATTCCGTTCGCGCTAGCATTTAGTTTAAACTATTACTACCTGTAGAGTCTTCACTCGTTTTCCCGTTCGCGGTGCATTTATTATTTATTCTTTACTAGTGCTTTCGTTTGAAGTACGTGCCGCTTTAAAGACTTGCCACACGTCTCCATTCTTCTCTCCAGGCATGCTTCTGATCCTTTGACTTCAGTCCCCTCGCCTCACACCAATCCTACCTACACTTCATTTTACCGTATGGATTTTCACTGGCACTCCAATCGCGTAAGCATTTAGCTTTTAATTTTGCTACTTGTTGAGTTTTCACTGGCTTTCCCGTTCGCGTTTTGTTTAACTTTCACTAGTGTTACCATTTCAATTACTTGGCGACGTTTTACTTGACTTGCCCGGTTCTTTGTCCTCGTAGCTTTTGGCCACGTCACATCACGCCAGGATTACTTTGCCGTCATACAGGACCACACTTAATACCGGCCTTAAATTACAATGCTATACTCACACTCCTCACAACTTGGTTATTGCCCAATTATAACTGTATGTCTTTGTTCCCATTATCCAGTTTAACCTACTTATGTTTCTTCCCTTTTCCCATTCGTATCTGACACTTTCGTAGGGTGTGACTCCAGGCTTATCAGGTCCTCCTTTAACTCTCTTACCATACGTGTTCAATACCTTACTCACCTGCTGCTGCTTGGGCAGCCCCAACTACTCACAGGTCTACTTTAAGAAGGTATGTACACAGGGACCTACTTCTCTCATCAGTCTTTCTATTTATTATTATATCTTCTCCTCTAGACAGACTGTTCTTTTATGTTCCTACTATTACTCTATAAGTTTGCTTTACTATTGGCTACTCACAGCCATTTTCTCTCTCTTCCCAGATCCAATTCACCTTCGAAGGCCCACTTAGCTGATCACAGGGCACCTTCGCTACCTACCCTCGCAACCTACCTTTTTGGCCGGACGGCCCAGGTATGAGCTACTAACTCGGCCCCCCCCCCTTCAGTTTGTCCGCTATTCTACTATGTGCGGTTTTTCCCCCTTTATGTGTTTTTACTCACCTACCTTCCTGGTCTCTCTCAGCCCTGCTCTACTCTCCTATTTTGTCACACTTCACTTTAAAAGTCTTTATATACCAATTCCTTGACAACATTGTTTCTATCTACCAAATACTCTGGAAATATACTTTCCGACACTTTGGTTCTGACTATGAAGCACATGGTCACGGTGACTCACTTTCTCTTTCATGTCTTGCAGTTTTGGTCCCATTCACTAATTTCGCTTGCCAGGTTCACTCAATGCTCACCTACTCAAGCTCTCACACTGATCACTGGTTTCTGGATTTGGAATCTTTCCTACATGGTCACTCATTAGTTCACATTCGATTCCAAGCACGTTTAAATGCAATTTTTTGCTTTCATTACTGTTTTGCAGCCTTGATGAAGTCACCTGTGTGACGAAACACGTGTTGGCTGTATCTCCATGATGGCACAATGATCAATAGCATCTACAAATAAAGACACCATCTACAAACAAAACTTGAGACTTTTTTCAACCTCTCGCTTCCTCCGACCTACAACACACCATCAGGGATACTTATCCTTGCCATACTGTTGGACTATACATTCTGTGTGCAGTGGCCTTCTTGTTCCAAGCTTACAACTGGTTTAAACTTGCTGAGCTGGGACAATTCTGAGATGGCTAGTTCACCACTGAGTAGCTATGGGCCACACTAAAAGCATACAATCGTTATCTCAGCAGACTCTTGAACTGTCACAAGAATATGGTTCAGAGAGCTCCCCTACCCGCACTGAAGATGAATGCATGCCACCCACTGACATAAACCTACCTCCAGATAAACCAGATATGATAATACAAGAAATCAGATCCTCAAGGATAGCTATTGAGCACCGCATAGACTCACTGGCAGCAGACTTTAGCATACTGCATGAAGGATACCTTAAAGTGAATGATAGACTGAAAATAACTGAGGCGGAGATCTCCGAAGTCAATCCACATCAGGAATCTCAAGACTCTACCTTGGCAGACTTGGGCAAACAAATCACGCTCTTACATGAAAGAGTTGAAGATGCAGAAGGACGTGCATGCCGTAATAATGGTCGCATTATAAGATTACCGGAAGGATCCGAGGAACCTAATACTACATTGTTTATGAAACAGTGGTTTAAAGAAATGATAGCCGCCCCCCCAAGGCCTATCAACTCTCTTCACAGTGGACTGAGCTCACAGAGTGCCAACTCATAAGACCCCTCCAGGGGTGCCGCCACAAGAAAATGCCAACTTTCTTAAAGTGGCATTTTCAGAATTAGAATTTAAAATCCAACTTCATCATAAGTTAGGATTTTAAATTATGACTCCAGCGACACCAAACATGAAGGAATTATCTCTTCCCATTTGGAACTTACACTTATAAAATCTAAAAAGGCAATTCAAATGTTATCCTAATGGACAGATATTTCTCTCAGTAGTGTAAAAACAAATGTAAGAGTTGGAGGTGTGGCGAGCACCAAACACAGTGGATGCATTGTTCGGAGCCTCTTGCGAGCGCCCACAAATTGCACAATATCCGGCATGATTCTGGGCAGGGAAACCACCGCACAGAACACTTATCGGTGGGAGACATAGCTGTAATAAAAATAAGCCACCTGCATCCTGGATGGAGCCAGGAAGGCCTTGAGTATACAAACCTGATGTGATGCCCCAGACCTTATATAAGCAGCCGGCCATACCACTGTTCTGGCAAAGATCCTGAACTACAGTGACAGTGACTACTCACTACAAAAAGCCAGGGACATATCACCTATTGTTTTAGACAAAGCCCAGTGTCTCTATTTCTAGACTACACATTGGAGGTTCAAAGGAAATGGGATTCATTCCAGTCAATCAAGAAACAATTAAGAACAGAGACCCTAACATATGCACTAATGTTCCTGGCGCGTTTGAAGATGCTACACGGAGAAACCAACCCTCCCTGTCCTTTGATTCTGCAGAGGTGGCATTGGACTGGCTGGAGCAACAATTTCCCAGTGCACACTGTCCCCGTTGCTCTGACATGAGCCGCAGGGATACAAGGCGACTTCCATGGCGCCCTAGAATTTCGAGGCAACCAACATCAAAGGCAAGGCCCTCGCTGCAAGAGGCCCGGGAGGGCAGACAGGCAGTGCTCACAAATATGACTTCAGTAACAGCAGGTAGTAGCTGTCCCTCATCCAGTCCATCAACGAGCACTGCCTCTGACTCGAATGCAAGAATAACACTCTTTCTCACTGTAACACCACAAACTGCAGATACTGTTAATTGGAATTGGTGTGATATTTGCTTGTTGTATACCTACGATGTATTTTAAAGGAAATGTATCTCAATGTATATCATTTGATGTGTCCACTTTCACTTCATCGGGGCGCTCCAATGTTGTCACACGTCAAAGTAACTCTTACAATCCCCTTGCAGACCCGGATGTCCTCTACCATGGGCTATATAAAGTGGGGCTATCAAAACACAACTATGGTTGTTGTCCTATCCTACAGAGATGTGTGCAGACCCCCTCTTCTTTCATCTTCCCCCACATTTGGGGCCCCTTAATACGAGGCCTCATTTATCCCTTAAATATTTGCTGTCCTGCCTTGCCTCCTCTCACTTAGTGCAGCGATTCCTGAGCACCCGCATCTGATAGCTGATACTTCTGGTCAAATGAGCCAAACGGGAATAACTGGATTGTATCCATGGCACCCACATCCACCACGAGCGAATAGACCATGTATGTCTTTTTCGACATGTTCTGTTGGTTATCTTTAGTTTGGTCGAACAGACTTTTTCTGTTGGACCTGGTACTGGGGAAAAGTTTTCTATTGCATCAGAAATGTACTTACATTATTCTTGTCCTGCATTATATGTATAACAATCCACTTGTGGGATACAACACAGTTTCTTCAAAATGGCGTCTATTACAAAACATTATAAAATGCTAACCTGGAATGTCAGGCACAATTACACAGAAGGGAGGCACAAATAGTATACCTTTAAGAAACTCACCTTTCCTCTCCAGAGATTACCAAACTCCATGCAAGATGGAGGCGACAACTCTTTGCTACTTCTTATTTAGGCTACGTATGAGGGGCAGCAATATGGTTAAGGGTGGGTATACCATTTGATGTACAAGATTAAAAAATTGACAGGTAGGGAAGGTACGTTTTTGTCTGGAGGCTGTTGGACGGTATAATGGTGGTTTTGGGTAGGATATATGCCTTTAATTCAGAACAAGATATTTTTTGCAGCATCCCTCTGTGACACTGTCGGAATGGTTTTATCTGCCATTGTTGATGGGTGTTTTTTACGGGCTACTAGATATAGACCTGGACAGTTCACACCCTCCTCTGCCGGGTACAAACTCAATCAGACAAGCCCGGGCACTGCGGGACTGTCTAGCACACTGTTCTATGGTGGATGTTGGAGAGAACACAATGAGGGAATGCGAGAATATTCCTTTTTTTCACCACCACACAACCTACAAACCCACTTAGATCGGATCCTTAGCCCTAAACAAATGTCAGGAAAATTCTCAGAAGCGACTTATTTAGGAAAAACATTATCAGATCACAACCCACTCGAGATGACACTACCCTGGTGCAGAATTCCATCCCCTATACCTAAGTGGCAAATGCAGCCAACTCTATTAGAAAACATAATGTTTCGTGAGACTATAGGCCCTGCAATCAATAATTATTTTCGTGAAAATGAGAGCACTGCCATGACACATTTGATTGAATGGGAAGCATTCAAAGTCATAATACAGGGGGAGTCCATGGCCAACACAGCGGGCACTAGGCAGGTGGTGATTCACGAGCTAAAACAAGTTGAATCCCAAGTGGGGGAACTAGAGAGCGAGACCACACAGAACCGCGGAAACCCCGAAACTCTACAAGAAACTAGGATCCACCATGCTGAAGCTCTACAACATATGCACAGAAAATACATTCTGAAGGTGACAGAGCAGGGACACTGCTAGCCCGCATGATAAGGCCCCCGACATCTCCCACACGACCCTTACAATTAACACACCTTCTGGGACTTCTGTCACTACACAAATAGAAATTACTAACATTTTTGAGAATACCATACTCATTTATATAAGGCTAACCCCACACCCCACCCGAAAGATCTTGAGGACTTTCTGAAAGCTCTTACACTGTCTCAGATATCGGAAACAACGTGGGAGGGCCTGGCGGTCCCTTTGACCAAAGAGGAAATTCGGGACGTTATCAAAAACAAGGCACGTAATAAAAAAACAGGTACTGATGGTTTACCTATTGAGTTGTATGTTACACTTGTGACACGCTTGATTCCCCACCAGGAGACGCGTTAGAAGACGTCCCAAGAAGTGGGGACATTGCCACCCTCTACAAGCCCAGCATTAGTTACTTCTTTACTCAAATCAAATCGGCCCCCAGATGACCTATTATCGTATAGACCACTCTCCCTTTTAACTACAGACCACAATATACTGAGTGGGCTACAGACTCAGAGGTTGCTCCCCCTTCTTCTGGACTTAACACATAAAGATCAGTGCAGATTTATATGCCGTAGAAACACCTCACTAACTATACGTTGAGTATACTAGGTTATGTAACAGGTCAAAGATACATTTCCTAATGCAGGATGTCTCTATCTAGATTTACAACAGGTGTTTGACTCCCTCTATTGGGAATATATGCTTGCGATGCTGAGAAAGTGTAATATCCCTCCTACATTTATAGGCTGGATTAGAGTGCTTTATACATATTCAACCACCCCGGTCAAAATAGGAGCTTGCGATTCTTCACCATACTCAATAGGCCGCGGCACACGCCAGAGTTGCCCGTTGTCCCATATATTATTTGTACTGGCAATTGTGCCCTTTGCTCAAAAGATCCGGCAAGAAGCCACAGATTGGAACATCCCTAGTAGACCCACTCCACATGCGATATCATTATACACAGATTATATGATAAAATATATGTAGGCAGCTGGCTCACTTTCCTACAATATACATCTGACCTCACGATGGACCTTACACCAATTTCAATACTATTGCAGAAATTTGGCAACCTCTCGGGCCTATGTGTGAAACATACAAAATCCCATGTGTTTTTGTTTTGACATGCACCGATCCCATTGGTAATTGAAACTGTTCAAATAGCTTGTGATACCTTTAGGTACTTAGGTATCCAAATATACTGAACTGCAGCAGATCTCCTAGATGGTAATCTAACTAAGGCCATTAATGCATTGAAGGTCCAAGTAAAATTCTGGTCTACCCTGTCCCTTTCAGTAACAGGTAGACTGGCACTCTCAAAATGGTTAAGCTCCCAAAATTGCTTTATTACTTTGTGAACCTACCTATAATTATTCCACGCTTGGTGTTACGCACCCTGGACTCCCTTTTGATTGATCTAATATGGGGAACTAGGCATTGCCAGGTCAGCTTTGCAAAAATGCATATACCACTAGGGGAGGGTGGTCTTGGAGCAGCCGACTTCCAATCTTACTGCATAGCAGCCCAACTGCAGGGGCTTGCTTACTGGTTAGCAGTGTTTCTTTACAAGAAATAGGATACAAGTTACCCATGCTTAGTACTGGGAGCTGCACACATTGCTACTTCCTGACTAACCCTATTATTGAAAAATGCCCTACATTACTGGGAAACTGTATGTAAACTCACCCATAGACTCCCCTATTTGCCTAATATCCGATTATGCGGCATCCCCACCCAACGCAGTGCCCTCACAATGGATACCTTAGTGTCCTAGCCAGACATTGGAGTCTTCACCTTGGGAGACTTTTTTGAGAACAGGACTCTAAATTCTTACAGAAATTGTATGCGGCTTCATCACTTACCAGGCTCCTCATTCCTAATACATGCCAACATATTACATAATATACGTAGGTTTTGGTCGCCAACATGGGACGAACCAGCTACTCATGGGACTTAGTTCAGGCAATACATGAAATGGGCATGGGTCTTCACCTGGGTAGATGGCTATACAAAGGTTTGCGGTCTCATCTGCAGGTACCACTGACGTCACTGCAGGAGGCTTGGGAAATAGATGTTGGGCGCCCATTCCATGACAAAGAATGGCAACGCCTTCTAGAATATCCCACCCAGATACCTTAGAACACATAGTTTACGTTTATCCAATTCTCTGTATTACACATAGCGTCTCTTACACCTGGTAGAGTTCACCATATTTTTCCAGCAGCCGCATCTTTATGTCCTCAGTGCCAGACGTAAAATGCAAACCTACTACACATGTTGTGATCTTGCCCCTTCCTATCCACTTATTGGCCAGCAGCATCCAACTCTGTTAGGGACTGTTGGAAATGGCCTTTGTGCAGGGTCACCCCCAGACTTTTTGCCTTCCTCCTTCTCTTTTTCTAACCTAATTTTTGCTGGCTTTAGGACTCTGCACACTTTACCACTGCTAATCAGTGCTAAAGTGCATACGCTTTCTCCTTAAAACATGGTGACATTGGCTCATACCCAATAGGCTTGTTTCCCTAGTCAAGTGCACTACATGTGCCCAGGGCCTGTAAATTAAATGCTACTAGTGGACTGCAGCACTGGTTGTGCCACCCACATAAGTAGCCCCCTAACCATGTCTCAGGCCTGCCTCTGCAGTGCCTGTGTGCGCAGTTTCACTGCCACTTCGGCTTGGCATTTAAAAGTCCTTCCCATGCCTTAAACTCTCCTTTGTCTACCTACATGTCACCCCTAAGGTAGGCCCTAGGTACCCCATAGGGCAGGGTGCTGCGTAGGTAAAAGGCAGGACATGAGCATGTGTGTTCTATATGTCCTGGTAGCGTAAAACTCCTAAATTCGTTTTTACACTGCTGTGAAGCCTGCTCCTTTCATAGGATAGCATTATGGATACCCTCATATACTGTTTGAGTGGTAGATCCTGATCTGAAAGGAGTAGGATGGTCATATTTAGTATGGGCAGAACGGTAATACAAAATCCTGCTGACTGGTGAAGTTGGATTTTATATTACTATTTTAGAAATGCTACTTTTAGAAAGTGAGCACTTCTCTACACTTAAATCCTTCTGTGCCTTATAATCCACGTCTGTCTAGGTTCAGTTGATAGCTCCCTTTTGCATTCACACAGACAAACCCCAAACACAGGATGCTCAGCCTCACTTACCTACATCTGCATATTGAATGGGTCTTCCTGTGCTGGAAGGGTGGAGGGCCTGATACTTACATGTCAAAGGACAGTAGCCTACCCTCACACAAAGGACTGCCACACCCCCTACTGGGACCCTGGCAGACAGGATTGAACTGAAAGGGGACCTTGTGCACTTCTAAGCCACTCTTTGAAGTCTCCCCCACTGACCCCACCAACTCAGACACTTCTGAGGTAGACACTCTACTTCATCAAGACACTTCCTGGAGAAGAAGCCTTGAACCAGATCCTGCAAGCTGACAAGAAGAACTGCCTGGCTGCCCAAAGGACTCACCTGACTGCTTTCTGTGAAGGACTGCTGCCTTGCTGTTGCCCTGCTGCCTTGCTGCTCTCTGGCTGTGCTGAGAAGTGCTTTCCAAGGGCTTGGATAGAGCTTGCCTCCTGTTCCCTGAAGTCTCAAGACCAAAAAGACTTCATCTCTGCAAGAAGAACTTCCTGTGTGGCGAAAATCGACACATGGCCAGCCAGAAACGACGCACAGCCTGCATCACCGTGAAAAATTCACCGCACACCGAACCGGAACGACGCAGCCCAACTTCACAATGAGAAGACCAATGCAGCGCTAGCGTAGCGACCGGAAATTCGACACACGACCCACTGGATTGACGCACAGCTGAGCCGGAACGACGCAGCCTGACTTTCAGAGAGGGATAGATGCAGCGCCTGCAGTGCAATAGAAATTTCCACGCAACGCCCACCGGATCGACGCAGCCCCTGTGGCTTCGTCCTGTCAGCGCCGGAGTTCCACGCATTGTCCCCGGGGAGTCGAAAAACCCTGCAACCCGAAGAGGATCCAAGACCGAGCACTGGAAATCGACGCAAAGCCTTCCCTGCGTGAAAAATAAACGACGCATCGCCGTGTGCGGCCCGAGAACTCAACGCACACCTACCTGTTTTCCATGCATCTCCTCCTCTGCAGTTCTTTGCTGAGATTTTGAACGCAAACCAGGTACTTTGTGCTTGCAAGAGACATTTGTTGCTTTTAAGAGACTAAAGACACTTCATATAATTTCTACAGTGATATTTTCAACATATACTTATTTCATCTTAATCGTTTTGACCTTCATTTATCCAGATAAATATTATATATTTTTCTAAACACTGTGTAGTGTATTTGTGTGGTGCTCTACTGTGTTATTGCATGATTTATTCCACAATTACTTTACACATTGCCTTCTAAGTTAAGCCTGACTGCTCAGTGCCAAGCTACCAGAGGGTGGGCACGGGATAATTTGGATTGTGTATGACTTACCCTGACTAGAGTGAGGGTTCTTGCTTGGACAGGGGGTAACCTGACTGCCAACCAAAGACCCCATTTCTAACAGGGCCAATATTGGGACACTGCAAAACATTGCATCCTGGGATTATATCCAATGCCCAAAACGTCTAAGACTGAAAAACATTTTATTGATTTATCACTCCTACTGGCCAAATTACAAATTACAAGGAGGTGGATGTCAGCCTCCCCAGCTCTTGTCCAGAACTGGTGTGAGGAAGGGGCTCCTCTGAGGGGTTGGCACTACGTAGAGAAGAATATACAGCGCTATGCAAGAGATCCTTATCCATGATTTGGGACACCCTGTTAGAACAGTTCATAGCACAAACAGATGACGCTAATTAAAATTGTGCAGTGCTCTCATGTCTAACACAAACATGTATTATTTCGCCTGACCATAATTGGCAGTGTTAGCCATCAGACCAAATCCAATGCAGGACACATTTTATTCTTACTATGACATGGGTTATACATCTACCATGACTGTAATAAAGATCACATGTAGATATAATGCAAAGGTTAAAGGGGAAGGGTAATGCTCAGTTCTTCACTTAATTTCCACTGCTACGATAACATGTTGGACATATGAAGCCAATACCAACAATACCTGCATTTGCAGCTATATATTGTTATTGGAACACTTGCTGCAAGTACTCATGGAGTATAAATGTCAAATGTGATAACTTCAACAAAAATGTGACTAAAAGCAGAAATGTACTGATGTTGTTAACCCACCAGGGCCTACCTTAGGGGTGGCATATATGTGTTAAAAAGCAAGGTTTAGGCCTGGCAAAGGTTTATTTTGTCAGAAACTGCACACAGATGCTCTGCAATAGCAGGCCTGAGACATGGTTAAAGGGATACTTAAGTGGGGGGCACAATGAGTGCTGCAGACCCACTAGTAACACTTAGGGGGTCATTCTGACCTCGGCGGTAAAAGGCTCTTACCGCCGGTCAGAAGACCGCCATTCTACTGCTGCGGCCGCGGTAAACCGCCACGGTCATTCTGACCCACAACTGCCAACCCGCCAAAAACCCGACATCCACGGAAGGCCGCCTCATCAGCGGTCAGCGATAAACTGGAGATGACCAAACCTCCACCGTCACGCCAACACAAACATGCCCATGCCATTACGACCCACGAATCCACGCGGCGGTCTTTCAACCGCGGTATTCCATTGGCGGTACACACCGGCGCGCTCAAAATACACACACCCATACAAAACACAGCCACATTGGACAATTCAAAATACACACACCTGAGACACATACACACACCACTCCCACACACCCATCACCATATAAAACACACACCCACATCACCCACAACCCCCCCCAACTCGAAATTCTGAGACAAGGCGCAATACACAGAGAGAGAGCACAGGGAACGCAAACCACAACACACACAGGAACCCAACATCATCACCCGAACCACATCCACGCACACATCACCACACACCACCACTCACATCACCACAAACACCACCCCACACCTCATCCACACCACCCCATGGCACCCCAAAGACACCCCAGGTTCTCGGACCAAGAACTCAGGGTCATGGTGGAGGAAATAATTAGGGTAGAGCCCCAGCTCTTCGGCACACAGGTGCAGCACACCACAGTAGCCAGGAAGGCGGAGCTATGGCAAAGGATCGTCGACAGGGTCAACGCTGTGGGACAGCATCCCAGAAACCGGGAAGACATCCGAAAGCGCTGGAACGACCTACGGGGGAAGGTGCGGTCGATGGTGTCAAGACACAACATCGCTGTGCAGAAGACTGGCGGCGGACCCCCACCCACTCCACCCGAATTCACAGCATGGGAGCAAGAGGTCTTGAACATCCTGCATCCTGAGGGCCTCGCTGGAGTAGGCGGAGGAATGGACTCTGGTAAGTCTAATCTCAACTACTTCACCCCCCCCAACCACCAGCATGCCAACCCACACCCCCACCCTCACCCCCAACCCCCCAGCACACATCCTCCCTGCCAAAGTCTCACCAGCACAACCCACCCAACACAACACCAATCCCTGAATGCCAACACAAACCATGGACACCCATCACCTTAGCATGACCACTGCACATACCCATCACCCCCCCCCAAACCACCCTCACAACTCCTCCCACAAGGGAATGCCAGCACTGGGGGACAAGGGCACCCACAAATCGCACGCCATGGCACACACAGAAGCAATAACCATACTCTTTTACCCCTGCAGGGCCCAAACGCCAACACACCGGCCAGGAGGGTCCAGATTTGTCCATCCCGCCCCCAGAACAGGCCCCCAGTGATGACAGCAGCTCTGTCGACCTGGAACCTGATGACCAGCCCGGACCATCGGGGACCTCTGGACAATCGGTTCCCCACACACAGACACAGGCCACAGCAGACCCAACCCCCTCTGGGAATACCAGCACAGCTCCCACCCAGCGGGCCCATGCCTCTGTCTCCAGGACGCGTCAATCAGCGGTGTGTCCGCCACTACAGGGCACCCAGGCTGACCCACCACCCCAACAACAACAGGGACCTGGGGGCAGTGGTAGTGGGCACACCGTCCAGGGGACAGAGGCCCGGGGAAACAGGGGAACTGGGAGGGCTGCTGTGCGAGAGGGGGTGGACCGGCCCAGGGAACCCACTCTCCAAGAGGCCCTCATCACCATCATGGGAGCATACCACCACTCCCAGGAGACGATGGCGACGGTACTGGCCAGGTTCCAGGAGATCCAGGCACAGCAGGAGGAATGGTACATGGGGTTCAGAGACGAACTCAGGAACATCGGTTCTGCAATGGGGACCATCGTCCTGGCCCTCAACCAGATAGTCACCACATTGCGGGACCATGTGGCACCTCAAAGGGCCCCTGTCACTAGTCCGGACCACGAACAGCCTACCACCTCCTCCGGCGCTAGTGGACAGGAGGCCCCCACACAACGACGGGCCACCAGAACCCCACCTCCTGCTGAAGATCAACCACCCCGCAAGCAGAACCTGAGATCACACCAGAAGACAGAGTAGGATGCCAAGACCCCCGCCAGCATAAGATACCCCCTGATGTCATCCCACTGTCCCACATTGTCACCCTGTCAAACCTCAAACAGCCCCTGCTCCATCCTTCCACAGGCATATGGACTGTGCACCTGCGAGACTGAGAACTGGACTCTGCCATGGACATTACTCCACCCCCAGCCATCACTGTTTTACTATCATGGACCTATATGCAGCACTTAAAATAAATCACCAATTGCACTTCAAAAATCAGGAGTCTGCTTGTATTCGTTACAAATGTATTACACATAACGGTGCAATAATGTTCAGTTACATTGTGATGACAACATACCAATGTCAATAAGCATTAGTCCATGGGCAAACAAAGCAGAAGTCACGCTGTGGGTCATACAGCTCTGAAAAGGGAAGGGAAAGACAAAAATCAGTTAAAGGGAACTGGAGGGAAACACAGAAAGTAGAGATGCAGGAGGCCAGAAGTAAATGTAAAATGGCGTGGGTGACTCTTACCTGTGTGCTACTGAAAATACTGTTGTATAACTGTGTCCCTGTTGTCCGTGTCGTCCCCGTCGTCTTCCTCCTCTTCACTCTCCACAGGCTCCACAGCTGCTACAACACCACCATCTGGACCATCCTCCTGCAGGAAAGGCACCTGGCGTCGCAATGCAAGATTGTGAAGCATACAGCAGGCCACGATGATATGACACACCTTCTTTGGTGAGTACATTAGGGATCCACCTGTCATATGCAGGCACCTAAACCTGGCCTTCAGGACCCCGAAGGTCCGTTCTATAATCCTCCTAGTTCGCCCATGTGCCTCATTGTACCGTTCCTCTGCCCTGGCCCGGGGATTCCTCACTGGGGTCAATAGCCAAGGCAGGTTGGGGTAACCAGAGTCACCTATTAGCCACACACGGTGTCTCTGTAGCTGTTCCATCACATAAGGGATGCTGCTATTTCGCATGACATACGCGTCATGCACTGACCCAGGGAACTTGGCATTTAGATGGGAGATGTACTGGTCAGCCAAACAGACCACCTGGACATTCATCGAATGGTAATTTTTTCTATTTCTGTACACCTGCTCATTGTCTTTTGGGGGTACTAAAGCCACATGGGTCCCATCAATGGCACCAATGATGTTGGGGATATGTCCAAGGGCATAGAAATCACCCTTCACAGTGGCCAAATCAGCCTCCTCAGGGAAAACAATGTATCTCCGCATGTATTTCATCATGGCAGCCAACACTCTGGACAAAACCTTAGAAAACATAGGCTGAGACATCCCTGATGACATGGCCACTGTTGTTTGAAAAGACCCACTTGCCAAAAAATGGAGTACTGACAGAAGCTGCACCAGAGGGGGTATTCCTGTGGGTTGGCGGATGGGGGACATCAGGTCTGGCTCCAGCTGGGCACACAGTTCATATATAGTGGCTCGGTCAAGTCGGTATCGAAGTATAATATGTCGTTCTTCCATTGTCGACAGGTCCACCAGCGGTCGGTACACGGGAGGATTCATCCTTCTCCTCGCAAGTCCCAGCGGACGGTGCCTAGGAAGGACAACATGGAGTACAGAGTCAAGCAACCCACAGGTACCTTCACCCAGCTAGCACAGTACACGAATCGCTATGCATTGAAAGGATTGTATGAGTGGCAATGCAAGGCCTAGGCCTGTGTGATGCAGTAGCAATTAAGCCATGTGGGCCCTTGTAATGGCGGCTGCCTGACCTGAGAAGTGTGACAGTGGGATGTGAGGTCAACGCGCTGGCGTGGCACACCGTGGCGGTAGGCGGTCGAAGACCGCGGGGCGAAGGCGCATTGGTTAACATTGCACCCTATGGGTCTCAGGAGCCAATGACGATGTGCGCCGGCGGTCGTGGTACGCACCGCGGCGGTACGCACCGCCGCGGGCGTGACCGCCATTTTCTATCTGCTTAAACACTCGAGACCTGATCATCCACAGGAGAGGACCTATACTGCAAGTGCTGCTGTGACCTCGGTCTGGAAGAGACAATGGCTGCTGCGACTGGGGAAAGGGCCCCTGCCTTCACTTCAGAAGAGTTGGAGAAACTTGTGGATGGGGTCCTGCCCCAGTATGCGCTACTCTACGGTCCTCCAGACCAACAGGTAAGTACACTGGGTGCACGTTGAATGGGCTATGCCTGGGTTGTGTATGGTGGATGTAAGATGGTGGGGTGGGGAGCGAATGAGGAGTGCAAGGCACGACAGATGAGAGCATGTGCCACATGGCAGGGTTGGGGAGGGGGGGGTAATCACATCCAACATGCAGAACAATGTTGAAATTTCCTTTCCCACCCTGTACATGTGAAATAGGTCAGCGCCCATCAGAAAGTCGACATTTGGCGTGCCATCGCCAAGGAAGTCCGGGCCCTGGGGGTCCACAACAGACGGGGCACCCACTGCCGAAAGAGGTGGGAGGACATCCGCCGCGGGACCAGGAAGACCGCCGAGTCACTGCTGGGGATGGCCTCCCAACGTAGGAGGGGTGCCAGTCGTACCTTGACCCCCCTGATGTCCCGGATCCTGGCGGTGGCCTACCCCGATTTGGATGGGCGCGTGAGGACATCACAGCAGACACAAGGGGGTGAGTACCAGCACATTCTGCTATCTTTACGCGCAGTGGAGGTGTCTGGGTGGGGGAGGAGGGCTGTGGGTGACATTAGGCCAGGGCGCTTTCTGTAGTGTAGTCCCCTCCTTTAGGCATGGCCCTGTGCCCCGCCCCCCACCTCTGTAGGGTGCCAAGTACAGCAATCCATGGTCCAGCATCACCCATGTGTGCATTTGTTGTCCATAGACCTGTAGGCCTAGTCACAAGTACTGAGTAGTGTACCCCGATTGCGCGGCGTAGTGCTGGAGGCTCCTGTGTCTGTCCTCTCCGACAACGGTGTTGACAATGCATGCACTCAACCTGTCTTTATTTCTCCCCCCACCCTTTTTCTTTATCTTCTTGTGCATGTGTGCATTAGCATCATCAGGCGGAGGAGAATTGGCATCGGAGCACGAGGGAGCTGCAACTCACAAGGCCCCGGTGGGCCATGCTACAGACACCGAGGTCACCAGTGATACGGAGGGCGAGGGGAGCTCCACAACGGGGACCCGTGGTGACACCAGCGACACTGACACGTCCTCGGAAGGGAGCTCCCTAGCGGTGGCGGCAACATCCGTGCCCCCCACTTCAACAGGTACAGCCGCCACCCAGCGCACCAGCTCAGCCCTCCCAGCAGCCCCTCATCCTTCGCTCCGTGCCCGCTCGCCCAAGAAGGCGGGCATCTCCTTCGCCCCAGGTACCTCAGGCCCTGCCCCAGTTACCCCTGCTGCCCTCAGTGAGGAGGTCATTGACCTCCTACAGACCATCATTGTTGGGTAGTCTACCCTTTTGAATGCCATCCAGGGGGTAGAGAGGGAGGTGCATCGGAGCAATGCATACCTGGAGGGCATTCATTCGGGTCAGGCTGCCCATCAACGATCGTTCAATGCTCTGGCCTCAGCACTGACGGCAGCCATTGTCCCTGTTTCCAGCCTCCCTCTTCCAACTGCCTCCACCGTCTCCCAGTCTCCTGTTCCTCAGCCTATCCCATCCACACCATCAGACCAGCCTGCACACACCTCAACACCCAAGGGCAGCTCATCCAGACATAAGCACCACAGATCCCACAAGCATTCACCCAAGCAACATCCAGATGCAGCCATGGCAACAGTCACTACCACCTCTGTGTACCCCTCCTCCTCGTCTCCCTCCTCCCTCCCTGTCACGTCTCCACTCACACCTGCATGCACACCACCATCAGCCAGTACTTCCATCACCACCACACCCTCCAGTACAGTCCGCACATGTGCAGTCACCACCCCCACTGCCATTTACACGTCCCCTGTGTCCTCTCCCACTGTGTCTGTCACCCCCTCTTCCAAAACACACAAACGCAGGCAGCCACCCACACAACAGCCAACCACCACACGACAGCCTACGTCACAAGCACCGGCACCCATAGACAGCACACCTGACTCTCCTACAACCACATCCTCTCCCTCCACTCCCATACCCACTGCACCTACCCTTCCCATTGCTCCTAAAAAACTTTTCCTCTCCACACTTGACCTCCTTGCACCACCTGACCCACCCCCTCCATCTGGTAAGAGTCTGAAGAGCACCTCAGCCACCACCAGCCCTGGATCAAGTCTGAACATTGTGCACAGGTTTTGGAGTCCACCCTTTCCCAGCACAGATACATCGGCCAGCAGCAAGGGGACAGCCAGCCCCCCCCCCTGGAAAGAGAACCCGTAAAACCAAGGGCCGCCGTGAGAAGGCTGACACGGCTACCCACAAGGAGCAAAGTCGTGGCCCGTCACCTGCCACAACATCAAGGGGAGGCAAGGGCCAGAGAGCCTCATCGAAGGAGGGCAAGGGCAGCAGGGCGCAGAAGTCAGCCAGCAGGTGCACGGACCAGGAGGGCCCCACAAGCCCCATCCCGGGTGTGACGGAGGACACCCACGGGCCCAGGACTCCGTCACAGGAGGGTCCAGCAACTGCACGGTCGGAGGGAGAGTAAGCAAGGAGTCCTGGCCAGGTCTGGCTCCCTTGATAGACAAGAAAGGCACTGCTGAACAGGGCCCCGCCGAGAAGAAAGGCACCGCTGAACAGGGCCCCGCCATGAAGACAGGCACCGCTGAACAGGGCCCCGCCGTGAAGACAGGCACTGCTGAACAGGGCCCCACCGAGAAGAAAGGCACCGCTGAACAGGGCCCCGCCGAGAAGAAAGGCACCGCTGAACAGGGCCCCGCCGTGAAGAAAGGCACAGCTGAACAGGGCCCCGCCGTGAAGAAAGGCACCGCTGAACAGGGCTCCGCCGTGAAGACAGGCACCGCTGAACAGGGCCCCGCCGAGAAGAAAGGCACCGCTGAACAGGGCCCCGCCGAGAAGAAAGGCATCGCTGAACAGGGCCCCGCCGTGAAGCCAGGCACCGCTGAACAGGGCCCCGCCGTCTCAAGCACCGCTCCGCTGGGCCCTTCCTGTCAAGCACCGCTCCGCTGGGCCCCGCTGTCTCAAGCACTGCTCCGCTGGGCCCTTCCTGTCAAGCACCACTCCGCTGGGCCCGCCGTCTCAAGCACCGCTCCGCTGGGCCCTTCCTGTCAAGCACCGCTCCGCTGGGCCCTTCCTGTCAAGCACCGCTCCGCTGGGCTCTTCCTGTCAAGCACCGCTCCGCTGGGCCCCGCCGTCTCAAGCACTGCTCCGCTGGGCCCTTCCTGTCAAGCACCGCTCCGCTGGGCCCTTCCTGTCAAGCACCGCCCCGCTGGGCCCTTCCTGTCAAGCACCGCTCCGCTGGGCTCTTCCTGTCAAGCACCGCTCCGCTGGGCCCCGCCGTCTCAAGCACCGCTCCGCTGGGCCCCGCCGTCTCAAGCACCGCTCCGCTGGGCCCTTCCTGTCAAGCACCGCTCCGCTGGGCCCTTCCTGTCAAGCACCGCTCCGCTGGGCTCTTCCTGTCAAGCACCGTTCCGTTGGGCCCCGCCGTCTCAAGCACCGCTCCGCCGGTCCCTTCCTGTCAAGCACCGCTCCGCTGGGCCCTTCCTGTCAAGCACCGCTCCGCTGGGCCCCGCCGTCTCAAGCACGGCTCCGCTGGGCCCCTCCTGTCAAGCACCGCTTTCCCATTGACAGTGCCGGTTCTGTGTCGAGCTAGTGTTCACGCTGCACTCTGGGCACCCTGCCTCCTCCATGACCAGTGGAATCTGTAATCCACCCGATGGACTGTGGCTTTGCACTCCCCAGGATGGCACAGTGGGCATGGTGGCCCCTTCGTGGTTCTGGCGTCGTGGACTCCTGTGGCTGAGGTGCCCCCCCTTCCATTCCCCCTGAGGTGCCTGTAGTTTTGTCATCTGATGCCCCAGCAGTGTTCTCTCCAACGGACTCAGGTCTCCTGTGTGGGCTTTGCCCATGTGTTTGGTAGACATTGGCCCACGGACTGTGGATATTTGACACACTGAGCAGGACTTATTGACTATGTACATAGCTTTCGCACTGTTCATGATTTTTGCTTTGATATTTCATTACGATAATTTTCCATGACTTCAATGAACCTAATTTATACATAAATTTAAATTAACATTTTATTATGTCTTTGCATTTTTCAGGGGGGTTTGGGGGTGTCACTCAGTTGTTGCTCTGCATTGGTATGTTGATAGTTGGGGGGGGGCGTATGTGTGTGCCCGTAACCTTTCGTCCTCCCCCCTCCCCTGTGTCGTAGGTGCAGTACTCACCGTTGTCTTCTGCGCCGGAGTTCGTACTCGTGGTAGATGAGCAGGTAGACAAGAGCTGGTAGGATGTTTAATTCGAGTTCCATGCTGTCCTCCGTCCTCGTGGAGTGTATAGAGGTGAGCGTTTTCCCGTTCGTAGTCTGTTTCCGCCGTGTTTTTATCGGCGGGGCTCCCGCCCCGGAAGGTGGCGGATTGGTGAGTTGTGATACTGTGGGCGGTACATTGTCTGCCGCCTGCCTGTTGGCGGGGACCGCCACGCTGTTTGTCTGTCCCGCCGTGGCGGTCGGAGTGTTAAAGTGGTGGGCTGTGTTGGCGGTTCCCGCCAGGGTCAGAATTCCATTTTTTTGACCGCCTGCCTGTTGGCGGGTTGGCCGCCGCTTTATCACCCACCGCCAGGGTTGGAATGACCGCCTTAGTTTGCAAGCCCTGGGCACATGTAGTGCACTCTACTAAGGACTTATGAGTAAACTAAATATGCCAATTGGGTATAAGCTAATGATAGCATGTTCTGAGCAGAGAGCACAAGCACTTTAACACTGGTTAGCAGTGGTAAAGTGCTCAGAGTCCTAAGGCCAACAATAACAAATTCAGCAAAGAATCAGAAGGAAGGCAAAAAGTTTGGGGATGATCCTTCAGGAAGGGCCAAGTTCACAAGCATGCACTAGCATCCCTTAGTTGGAGGTGCATCTAGAAGGTACGTTGGTAATCCTGGAAGGTAGTAGACATCACTTCCAGGAGTCAGGGTGAATGGGGTCCCTGTCACTGCTCTGAGGGATACCTGTGCCAGCCAGACCATGGTGGTAGCAAGGATGCTTCCCCCAGAACAGCATCTGTCAGGACAGGTCTTTAGGGTAACAAAAGCACTGGGGCAGGACTCTTTCCACTCTGTATGCTTTGTAACCTTAGAATGGGAGGGGGTCCTTTCCCAGTGTAAGATCATTGCCAGTTCACAGACACCCATTCACTGGATCCTTGACACTGAGTTTTCACCAGCAAAAACAAAATCTCTGGGAGGGGGCGTCACCCAGGGCACCCTACAAACACATATTTCTAGAGGTACTGTCCCTGAACAGAGGGTGTGGTTGCCCAAATGAAGAATATAAGGTAGGAGGTGGAAGTCATTCACTGTGGGAGGACAGTGGATCAGGGTTAAGTAACTCTGGTGAGGCCACTTTGGGCCTAGGGTGCTGCTTGTACTGTCACACAAACAGATGACAGGAGACCTGTGTCAGACAGACCCTTGCATGACAAAGACTAGTGTGTCACCCTTTAGAGGGACGGTATATCTGTTTAGGAAGTCATGGACAGCCAGGCACATGTTCAGTCTCAGGGTATAGACCCTGAACTGAAAGACCAGTCTCAGGGTGTCCCCCTTTAGATGGCAGAAGAAAGAGTGGAAGGAGGGTGTCTATCTGCCCAGGATGCAGACCCCCACTCTAAAAAACCTAAATACCCAAAGGGACCTCATGAGAAAGCGGGATCATCTTGCTAGTCCATTGGCTGGAGTTGAGGCCTACCTAAGGCCCTAGATTGGAGCCTCCACCTGGCAGTGGAAAGCCAGGGGCCTGGTTCCTTACACTGACAGCTGTCAATTGCCCCTTTTGGTTGTTTACCTTTTGGGTACAGGTTACGTGGGTTGGTGACAGAAGTTTGACCTGGAGGCTCACTGAGCCACATAACCTCATTTGCCATGGCGAAGAAACGGGTTCCCTTTGGACAAGGTTAGTAACTATGGAAGATGTTGACAGAGGGATACAGGTAGGTTGAGTGGAGCATAGAACAAACAAGAGGCACTGCAGAGGTGACACATTTTCCACATTCTATCTTCTGAGTAGGAAGCCAATCAAGGGATTGATTAGTCTACCTGAGCTCTTGGCTGAGGGCAGCCTTCATAGGAGATCTGCCTTTCTGTGTGGTGCCCAAGATTTTTCATCTTTTGCTGGACCCTATATTTTTTTCTAGCTTTAGAACTCTGTGCACTTTAACTTTGCTAACCAGTGGTAAAGTGTCTGTGATCCCCCATTAAGCATGGCATATATCTAACTGGTATAGTATATCATACAAAATGTACACATGGCCTAGAAACTAAGGGGGTCATTCTGACCCCGGCCGTCCGAGACCGCCGGGGCCAGGGTCGGCGGGAGCACCGCCGACAGACCGGCGGTGCCCCGCAGGGCATTCTGACCGCGGCGGTTCGGCCGCGGTCAGATGCGGGGAACCGGCGGTCTCCCGCCGGTTTCCCGCTGCCCTGCAGAATCCTCCATGGCGGCGGAGCGCGCTCCGCCGCCATGGGGATTCTGACACCCCCTACCGCCATCCTGTTCCTGGCAGGTCTCCCGCCAGGAACAGGATGGCGGTAGGGGGTGCCGCGGGGCCCCTGGGGGCCCCTGCAGTGCCCATGCCCATGGCATGGGCACTGCAGGGGCCCCCGTAAGAGGGCCCCACAAAGTATTTCAGTGTCTGCTATGCAGACACTGAAATACGCGACGGGTGCCACTGCACCCGTCGCACCTTCCCACTACGCCGGCTCAATTCTGAGCCGGCGTCCTCGGGGGAAGGTTGATTTGCCCTGGGCTGGCGGGCGGCCTTTTGGCGGCCGCCCGCCAGCCCAGGGCAAATCCGAAAATACCCTCAGCGGTCTTTCGACCGCGGAGCAGTATTTTGGTGGGGGAACTTCGGCGGGCGGCGGAGTGCCTCTAACATACTGCAGCACCTGTTGTGCTATCCACTGCAGTGCAAAAATAGCAAACACACGCCCACAGCCCTCAGTGCCCAAATTTAGTATGGCTGAAGACTTTCACCATCATCCAAGTTCCCAAAGTGGGTAAGGTTGGTTCAGACAACACTTACCCCATTGGTTAGAGTATGTCCAGGAGACATTCCCACCCACTAGTTTCCTACAGGCATAAATGTGGCATCTCCATGCACTCCCTTCAGAACACATATGAGCCTGGGGTGCCAGAGGGCCGGTGAACAAGATGGCCATACTTCTGTGAGGCTCCACAGCCAGGGATTAATATCCAACAAAATCCTCCCCAGGGACCAACAAACAACCCCAGATCTCACACCTGAGCAGTCTAGCTTAAGTTAACGCTCCCTGGCTGCTGTGGTATTGCTGAGAGAGGTGCAGTTTGTCTCTGTTTGACATTGTTGCCTATCCAGGAGTCTGGCGGAGACGCGCTCGAAGATGGCGGTGGTGCCGGCCACAGAATAACTGCTCTGGCTAGCCGGCGAGAGAGAGTCAGCCAATCTGGCACATCGGGATTGGCCCGCTGGTCGGGGGCCCGTGCTTGCCTGCCAGTCCGAGTGTCAGTGCGGAGGCGGTGACCTGTCCCTGGAGGTGTGGACCGAGGCTGAGGCCTGGCAGGAGTCACCTGGGGAGAGGCCTGCAGGCACCTGGGATGAGGTGAATCCTTGAAAGGGCTGCGGGCCTGATGCAGCTGCACCCGCACCCCACGAGGACGGCTGTACAATAGAAGGGCCAGCGGCGGCTGCCCCAATACTCAAGGTGAGGGACGGGGGGAGACAAGGTGAAAATAAAAAATAAAACAACTCACTTACCTTGCCTCCATCCCTGCCACC
This sequence comes from Pleurodeles waltl, assembly GCF_031143425.1. NCBI lineage: Eukaryota > Metazoa > Chordata > Amphibia > Caudata > Salamandridae > Pleurodeles > Pleurodeles waltl. Next base: position 1,316,181,422 of record NC_090437.1, on the reverse strand, counting down.
TCACTCGTTGCTCCTCTTCTGGTGTCCCAGCATTCACTGCTAGGACACCAGCAGATGCTCCCCAGCAGTCCTGCCACTGCTTTCATGATAAACGTAGCATGAAAGCAGTGCCAGGATTGGTCTGAGCGGCTTGGCCAGGCTGGAGAAACCTAAGTGTGCATGTGTGTTTGGTAAGCCTCAGACAGCCGGCCAAACACACATGCGCACTTAGGTGCACTCTCTCCTCCTCCCCCCTCCCAACACCGCCCCTTTGTGCACTGCTGGCTGTGCCAGAAGCAGAAAAATAAAACAATAGTAGACTATTGTTTTATTTTTCTGCTTCTGGCTCAGCCAGTGGGGCGACTTTCCTTCGCCATAGATAAGGAGCCGCCCCTGGGAAGGGCCCGAGGATTGCTTGGGGCCTCACTAGGGCGCATTGCAACGGCCAAGGCCTGAGAGCGATCGCCGTGGCTGGCCGGGATCCCGCAGCGCACTACCAGGGATGTGGGGACTGCCACTGCCCCACTTGGCATCCTGGAGATTACCTGCTACATACCTTCTAGTTGCAATGTAGCAGCCCATCCTGTGTGGTAAGACCTGACTGCCTTTGTTTCCGGCACCCCAGAATCTACTGGCTCCTGCTGCTTTTGTGCAGTGCTGTTGCAGTGGAGTTGACTGTACCAGATTATTTTATTGCCTGCAGCGAGGTGGTGTGCCGCAATTGATTTGCGGCACCCAGAGGAGCACTTATGACTTGGGGCCTGTGCTGCAGCCCGGAAGAGGGCAGCTTGCGCTGGGCAGCCCCATGGACCTCCGGTACCTTGTTTTGTCTGGACTCTTGCTTCAGGGAGCACATGCGGCAGTTGTTGGAGATCGCTCCTGGTTTCCTGCATTGTTGTGAGCTGCCCCCCGATAGCCATCGCCTCCCCGCCTGGTTCTGGCCCCACGCCTGGTGACATTGGCTTGCTGCGGCTGCTGTTTGCCCGCCATTGCAATGGGGGAAACTGATGGAAAGCAGACAAAGCTTCAATTCAAGGCCAGAAAAGTGGCCCACATGCAAGGCAACAGTGCAACCAAGGGGCCTCAGGAACAATAGACCATGGAAAAGGCATCGGACGCCGGTGACATGAAAACCCACTGCTAACCATGCAGAGCAGTCTTGCATCCATTGATGCCAAGGTGGATAACGTGTGTGCCAGGCTAGATTTGCTCACCAGTAAACTAAAAAAACAGGCCAGGCGATTGACTGCAGCTGAGCAAAGGACCTCCACGGTGGAAGATATTGTGCACACAAAAAATGATCCGCTGCTGCAGATGGAAAAAATCCTGAAGCTTATAGCAGCCAAAAATGGAAATCTAGAAGCCAGATCTAGGAGGACCAACCTAAAGATGGTGGCCATTCCAGAATTCGCAGACACCGGCCGCATTGAACAGTATGTCAAGCACCTCCTCACCACCCTCTTTGGCGCGGACTCTTTTTCGGCGCTGTTAATCGTGGAGTAAGCGCACAGATCCTTAGCTGCTAGGCCGCCAAGTGCACACCTCCCTGCCTGATAATCGCACGTAATTATAGAGAAAGGGATGCGGCCCTGCAGAAGGCACGAGAGCGAAGGACACTGAACTTTGAAGGTCATGAAATTTCCATCTACCCAGATTTTGCCATGGTGGTGCAGGAAGCCCATAAGACGTTTGCTACCATAAAGTAGAAGCTGCGACAAGTAAATATTCCATATGGGCTGTTATACCCAGCCCATTTGCATATCACCCATCGAGGCAAAGATCATATCTTCACAACCCTGCAGCAAGCCGGTGTTTATCTGAAACCCTGCCAAATGTGAGCTTTACCATCGGTTCGGGACCATGTCGATTCCCAGTCCTCTTTGCACTTGTCAGATCAGGACTAATTGGCTGTCCATGGACTCTCCCAACCCTCAGTGCTGAATATGTCACATCTCCCCAAGTCACAGAAGACTGTTTACCCTTTGCTATGCCAATCTGTCAGTACAACTGTGCTGGACCATTGCTGAGGTTGTTTTTCATTTATATGTGGGTGAACCACATGGCTTTGGCATCATGAAGTGACCGGAATAAGCTTGACCCCCCTGGGGTGATTGTGACTTTCCCGGGCACCCTCGCGCAGTGGAGGGACTCCCACTGACCCTCTGGATGACCTCATTAGGGGATACCCCTATGAGGCATGGAATTTCACAGTTTTTTATAATTTTGTGGTTCTGGGATTTCATGGGTTGGGTAATGCCTGACAGGTTTGGGATGTCAGTGTGGCTGAACTGGGGGAGGGGGAATGGGAAGTTGCTGTTTGTTGAAAGAATCAAGCCCTCATGCATTAACAGCCCATACATGACGCAATTTGACCCTGACTGCTGCGCTATCCACCATCATCTGGGGAAGGCTAGCATAACAGTCCATCACTATTGTCAGTTGATATGGCACCTACACAGATGACCCCTTATTTTTGGATAGCCTTTGGGGACATGTTGCTGACATAGGTTCCACGCATATTCTATGGAGGGAGACTTCAACCTACCAATTAATCCCACCCTTGATCGATAGACAGGCACTACCACATCTCACGCAACCATTACCAGTCAAACGTATGCTAGAATGACGGCTAATGGGATGATGGACAGATGGCGCTAGCTTCACCCGCATGACAGGGAAGGTACCTTTTCCTCCAGTGTCCATGCAAGCTGGTCTAGGCTAGATAATTGGCTGATTTCCCACGGCCTTGCGCCGTGGGTGACTGCTGCCAGACATTTAGCTCCTACATACTTAGACCATTCTCCTGTCCTTTTACGACTTAATCCACAGGTCGTTGCTTCCCCACTCATCAGCTGGCGATTGTCCCCTACCCTTCTCCTCAGTGCTCCTTTTCAGGATGAACTGCGTCAAGAGATCACTGAATTTTTTGCCACCAATTGTGGCACAGTGTCCAGGTTTGGTACAGTGTGGGAGGCCTTCAAGGTCACAGTGAGAGGCATCTGCCTGGCAAAGAGCGGTGGTGTACTTGCAAACATACGGGCTGCCTTGGCCAGGCTGGAGACGCGCATCAGATCTCTGGAGGCTGCCCTGGCGACACACCACTCTGTTGATGTTGCACAGCGGCTCCAGACGGTGCTGACAGATTATCAGGGGATGCCTGAGTGGGAGGTCCTATACTGAGGCAAATACACGCAGGCACGGTCTTATGGTGAGGGGGAGCGGCCGGGTCATGCACTGGCTACCACTATTAGTACATCACACCCGGCAAACACCATCCTAGATATACAAGATGCGACTGGCCTACTCTTTCGGGACACCCCTGATATTCTCAAGGTGTTTGCAGCATATTACGAGCACCTCTATTCCTTGGCCAGAGAATTCTCGCTAGATATTGACGACTATCTAGATGACATTGCCCTCGCAGCTACAGTCGGGGTCGACCCCCGGTCAGGACGGCTGTAGGAAAGTACCATCTTGCCTGGCATGTTACCCCCATATTTCACTGTATATATGTTGTTTTAGTTGTATGTGTCACTGGGACCCTGCCAGCCAGGGCCCCAGTGCTCATAAGTGTGCCCTGTATGTGTTCCCTGTGTGATGACTACCTGTCTCACTGAGGCTCTGCTAACCAGAACCTCAGTGGTTATGCTCTCTCTTTGCTTTCCAAATTGTCACTAACATGCTAGTGACCAATTTCACCAATTCACATTGGCATACTGGAACACCCTTATAATTCCCAAGTATATGGTAATGAGGTACCCAGGGTATTGGGGTTCCAGGAGATCCCTATGGGCTGCAGCATTTCTTTTGCCACCCATAGGGAGCTCTGACAATTCTTACACAGGCCTGCCACTGCAGCCTGAGTGAAATAACGTCCACGTTATTTCACAGCCATTTATCACTGCACTTAAGTAACTTATAAGTCACCTATGTGTCTAACCTTTACCTGGTAAAGGTTGGGTGCTAAGTTACTTAGTGTGTGGGCACCCTGGCACTAGCCAAGGTGCTCCCACATGGTTCAGGGCAAATTCCCCGGACTTTGCGAGTGCGGGGACACCATTACACGCGTGCACTGTACATAGGTCACTACCTATGTACAGCGTCACAATAACTCCGAACATGGCCATGTAACAAGTCTAAGATCATGGAATTGTCACCCCAATGCCATTCTGGCAGTGGGGAGACAATTCCATGATCCCCCGAGTCTCTACCACAGACCCGGGTACTGCCAAACTACGTTTCCCGGGGTTTCACTGCAGCTGCTGCTGCCAACCCCTCAGACAGGTTTCTGCCCTCCTGGGGTCCAGCCAGGCTTGGCCCAGGAAGGCAGAACAAAGGACTTCCTCAGAGAGAGGGTGTTACACCCTCTCCCTTTGGAAAAAGGTATCAGGGCTGGGGAGGAGTAGCCTCCCCCAGCCTCTGGAAATGCTTTGATGGGCACAGATGGTGCCCATCTCTGCATAAGCCAGTCTACACCGGTTCAGGGATCCCCCAGCCCTGCTCTGGCGCGAAACTGGACAAAGGAAAGGGGAGTGACCACTCCCCTGACCTTCACCTCCCAGGGGAGGTGCACAGAGCTCCTCCAGTGTGCTCCAGACCTCTGCCATCTTGGAAACAGAGGTGCTGCTGGCACACTGGACTGCTCTGAGTGGCCAGTGCCAGCAGGTGACGTCAGAGACTCCTTCTGATAGGCTCTTACCTGTGTTGCTAGCCTATCCTCCTTCCTAAGTAGCCACACCTCCTTTTCTGGCTATTTAGGGTCTCTGCTTTGGGGAATTCTTTAGATAACGAATGCAAGAGCTCATCAGAGTTCCTCTGCATCTCTCTCTTCACCTTCTGCCAAGGAATCGACCGCTGACTGCTCTGGACGCCTGCAAAACCGCAACAAAGTAGCAAAGACGACTACTGCAACATTGTATCGCTGATCCTGCCGCCTTCTCGACTGTTTTCCTGGTGGTGCATGCTGTGGGGGTAGTCTGCCTCCTCTCTGCACTAGAAGCTCTGAAGAAATCTCCCGTGGGTCGACGGAATCTTCCCCCTGCAACCGCAGGCAACAAAAGACTTCATCACCGGTCCTCTGGGTCCCCTCTCAGCATGACAAGCGTGGTCCCTGGAACTCAGCAACTCTGTCCAAGTGACTCCCACAGTCCAGTGACTCTCCAGTCCAAGTTTGGTGGAGGTAAGTCCTTGCCTCCCCACGCTAGACTGCATTGCTGGGTACCGCATGATTTGCAGCTGCTCCGGCTCCTGTGCACTCTTCCAGGATTTCCTTTGTGCACAGCCAAGCCTGGGTCCCCGACACTCTAACCTGCAGTGCACAACCTCCTGAGCTGTCCTCCGGCATCGTGGGATCTTCTTTTGTAACTTTGGGTGAGCTCCGGTTCACTTTTCTTCGTAGTGCCTGTTCCGGCACTTCTGCGGGTGCTGCCTGCTTCTGAGAGGGCGTCCTGTCTTGCTGGACGCCCCCTCTGTCTCCTCACGCTATTGGCGACATCCTGGTCCTTCCTGGGCCACAGCAGCATCCAAAAACCCGAACCGCGACCCTTGCAGCTATCAAGGCTTGTTTGCGGTCTTTCTGCGTGGGAACACCTCTGCAAGCTTCTTCACGACGTGGGACATCCATCCTCCAAAGGGGAAGTTCCTAGTCCTCTTCGTTCTTGTAGAATCCACAGCTTCTACGATCCGGTGGCAGCTTCTTTGCATCCTCAGCTGGCATTTCCTGGGCATCTGCCCAATCTCGACTTTGTCGCGACACTTGGACTTGGTCCCCTTGTTCCACAGGTACTCTCGTCCGGAAATCCACCTTTGTTGCATTGCTGATGTTGGTCTTCCTTGCAGAATTCCCCTATCACGACTTCTGTGCTCTTTGGGGAACTTAGGTGCACTTTACACCTACTTTTCAGGGTCTTGGGGTGGGCTATTTTTCTAACCCTAACTGTTTCCTTACAGTTCCAGCGACCCTCTACAAGCTCACAAAGGTTTGGGGCCCATTCGTGGTTCGCATTCCACTTTTGGAGTATATGGTTTGTGTTGCCCCTATACCTATGTGCTCCCATTACATTCTATTGTGACTGTACATTGCTTGCATTGCTTTCTATTGCTATTACTGCATATTTTTGGTATTGTGTACATATATCTTGTGTATATTTGCTATCCTCATACTGAGGGTACTCACTGAGATACTTTTGGCATATTGTCATAAAAATAAAGTACCTTTATTTTTAGTATATCTGTGTATTGTGTTTTCTTATGATATTGTGCATATCACACCAGTGGTATAGTAGGAGCTTTGCATGTCTCCTAGTTCAGCCTAAGCTGCTCTGCTAAGCTACCTTTTCTATCAGCCTAAGCTGCTAGAACACCACTTCTACACTAATAAGGGATAACTGGACCAGGTACAAAGTGTAAGTACCCCTTGGTACCCACTACAAACCCGGCCAGCCTCCTACAACGGCCTACCGGCTTATTTTTTATAAAACAGATGCAGATACTCTTATACCTCTGTTGAAGTAGGTTTACACTGAGGCCAAACATGATGGGCTTATGCCACCCTTGATGCGGGAAGCCCTGATTATCACGCTGGTAAAACCGAATAAATTAGCTTCCAGCTGTGGCTCCTACAAACCATTATCTCTTATAAATAGTGACGTAAAAATATTGGCTAAAAGTTTACCTAATCAGCTAAGTCTACTAATGACTTTTTTTACAAGACCAGACCAATAAGGAATTGTCCCTGGCAGAGCCACCTTGCACAATCCACGCACTTTTTTTGCATTACTACAAAGCACTGATCCTGACCTCTCAGCAGCAGCTGTTTCCTTGGATGCAACAAAGCCATTTGAGTCGCTTGGGTGGGACTACCTTATGGTTATATTGCGGCGCATGGGCTTTCCCTCTGAGTTCATGGCCTGGACTGCGCTTCTTTATACAAGTCATTTGGCGCGAGTACAGATTAAAGGCACACGGTCTATGTCATTTCCTATTACTCGGGTGACAAGGCAGGGATGCCCCTTGTCACCCCTGTGATGGAGTCCCTGGCTGCCACAAATCACAAATGTTTGCCTTGATGGCAAAAATGCAGAACTTCCAACCAGATTACCCCCTGAAATGATGCGAGACCAGCCTTCGGTATTTGGGCATCAAGGTGTCCCGGGACAGGGCTGAGGGGATGCATGCAAACTATGGCACTACGCTGGAAAGCATCACATCTGGCATTACTCACTGGATTTCCTTGCCCCTATCGCTCGCAGGCCACATCTCCCTTATGAAAATGATTGTCCTACCCAAACCTCTTTATCTGACCATTAACATACCATATCCACCGAGCTGTCACTTCTATAATATGCTCAAAACACAGTTGATTAGACTGGCATGGGCCGGAAAACAACCATGATTGAAGTGGGAAGTGCTTGCACAACCATTTGATTGGGGAGATTCGAAGCCCCAGATCTGGAATTGTATCATGCCTGTGCGCAAACATTTTCTGCAATATACTGGTACCATCTCACACCATAAATGCCACACCTGCCTGTCGAGCAGGGCTACATGGCTCCAACTCCCTCCTCCACTTATCTAGGACCTGGGGCATGCAGTTTGGCCCCCCCGGACTCCACCGTGGCCTTCACCTGGGCGGCTTGGGGCAGGCTGACCATGCATGGAGGCAAGCAGTTACTATACTCACCAGCTATGCCTCTTCATCATCAGGTTTCTGTTCCGGTCGCCTGTGAGGTAGCGGGAAGAAAGCTGTTGACAAGAGCTGGTATTCGTACATGGGGGATCTTTACAGGGAAGGTAATTTCCAAGACTGTAATGCACTGATGCCAGCCGAGTTGAAGACTCCACTGGACATCGTCTCTTTTATCCGCCTTAAATACACCATCAGGGCCCTTTTGCTTGACTATCCCTAGGAGCCTTCGATGGTCAAAACAGTTCATCTGCTGCTTAGTTCAGAGGGTCTGAGGCACTTAGGTGGTCATGACGACCCTGGCGGTCTTTAGACCACCAGGGTTGCAGTGGTGGTCTGACCTCCACCAGAGTGGTTGCGCCATGGTCGACCGCCATGTAAAAGCTGGAGGAGATGGGGTGCAGGGGGCCCGATGGGGGCCTCTGCACTGCCCATGCACTTGGCATGGGCAATGCAGGGGCACCCATGGACAGCACTGTGGCGCATTTCACTGTCTGCATTTGCAGACAGTGAAAAGCACAATGGGCGCTGTTTCACCATACGCACCGCAACATTGCCACCGGCTCAATTATGTTGTGGGCTGTTCCCCAACGGACCAGCGGGAAGGTGGCCACACTGGCGGCAACCTGATCGCAGGAGTCTGGCAGCCAAACTGCTAATGATCCCCTTAGTGTCATTACTGTATCAAACCGTGCAACAAGAGCAGCTGACTTTGAGAACTAGGGCTAGAGAGGGATGGAATGAGGAGCTGCAGGTACCATTGACTGGCAAGCAGTGGCTATATTGCTGCAAACAGACAGGCAGGATTGCTTCCAGTAGTAGACTATGCATAATCCACTATAAATTCCTACACACTCTATACTACACCCTGGTAAGCTTGCATAAATACGGCCTCCGTACAGATGACATCTGCCTGCGATGAGGAACGGAGCACGCAGACTTCATGCATTTGGCGTGGGCATGCCACCAGGTTCTGCGCTTCTGGGGGGAGGTTGAGAGCTCTTTGTCCCTCAAGGTCTCCATGCCACTTACACTTACCGCTTATGGCTCTGCTAGATACACTGAGGATCTGGAAGCAGAATACCACAAATATATCGCCCTTAGTCTATTACTGGCTAAAATAAGATCTGCATGTAGATGGGGAAGGGGCCAGGCACCAAAATTTGAGCAGTGGCGATGGGATTTAATATACTGTAAAGACCAACTGGAAATATATGCTGAACTGTTACCTCCAAGTTCCAGGCCCAGAGACATTTAGTGGCCTTTAGAGTCCTACTTGCTTCACCATCGACTGGACAGCCTGCCAGCGACTGCCTGACCAGCCGTTATTGATGTTTACTGTAATACACTGCTCATTGTTACACCCGGTGAAATGTTAGCTAATACTTACATTATTATCCCATGGGAGAAAGAAAGGGGGGTGCAGGGGGAATCTGAGGGGGGTGGGGTGGAGGGCGTGGTAGATGTCTGTAAAGCTGGCGTAGGATCAAGGTGTGACGATGTTAGTAGAGTCAACATCTCTTGACCATTGTGCTTAAATAAAATTGTCGTGTGCACGATATGCTTATTATAATGTGCTAGTGTGGCATGCCCGTTGTTGGAACTTATTTCATAAATGCTTAATAAATAACAACAACAAAAAAAGAACACATTTGGGCCTACGGAAGAACAGAAAGAAAGAACCCTAAAGGACTAGACCTGCTCCTACTTCTATCCAGGACAAAGAAATGAATTCCAAGGGTTATAATAGTGACCTCCTGTTCAAGTTACAGGGACACACTAAGCTATAAGAGGCCTTTCCTAGAACTACCTAGCTGACCAATGGTAACTGGACTTAGACTGGACCCTGCTGACACCATGTGAATCTGTAAGTGCCTCCCCTGAGGTCCTCCGGGGCTTTAGCAATGTACTCTTTTGGTGGATTGTGACTTAAAGAACTACATCAGAAAGTAATAGTTTGGACCAGGACAAACCTGGCTGGAGTACTACAGCGACTATGACTAACTTTGGCACTTTGTGCTTCTTACCGCTATTCCTACTTAAAACTTTAAAAATGCATATCTTTAGTTCCTCTTACTTGAGTTTTGTAATTTTAGTGTGATTTTGTTTATTGAATTCTTGTTCTAATTAGGTTTGGTATTTTGTATGTCCGGAACACTCCAAGACCACATCGTGTCCTGATAGCTGTACCTCTCCTCTCAGGTGTGCTTCTTTGGCCAGTGGGAGTCAGTCCCAGAATCCTAAGCCTTGCTGCTGTCACCTCATTCTCCAGCAGTCCTACTTTCATTTCAAGGAGTGATATCACAGGAATTCCAAAATCCTAAATTTTTGGGGCGTGCAATGACGTATTTTCTTGACATGTGGAAGACCACTTTATTTTAAAACTAATGTTTAAAAGAAGGCAAGTTTAAATAAAACACAAATACATATTATGAAATGTTAGGAAAACTCCAGTGATGAACTACAAACCATGTCTTGTTTTAGTAAAAAAAAAATATTTGCTGCTGCTACTCATTTGTGTGTTCTTTCTGGCAGGCATCAGGTAAGCTAAAAACTATGTGAAAGTGTGACAGAATGGGACATTTTTGCATTTAACATCGTAAGTAGGGTCTCACAGAATAACAGCACCTGTTCTATGTCCTACACATCTCATAGGGCTACTTGCCAGCTAGGTATGATTACGTTAAATAATAAAAGGCTAGAATGAATTTTCATTTCTGCCAATATTTCCAGGACGCCCTCTAAAGCCTCTCATACATTTTGCCCCCTATGCTTACAATGTATTCTCAATTCACATACAGCTTTAGTGAATGAAAAATTAAAACATGACACTGCTTTTGAACTATTCTTTTAAATTGCCTCCCAGCTTTGTGATTGCACTTAAAATGTTTGCCTTGCTAACGTTCACAGTGCATATTTACTGCACTAAATAGAAATGAAATGCATATCAGCTTTGTCTATATTCGTTGGGGGGGGCACCTTCAATTCCCATTGAAATTCTCGAGATTGCTTACAGCCTTTACATTTTTTGCAATAAACACTGAGCTCAGTTGAAATAATAAAAACAGCTAACTATTCACAACCATTAATTAAAACCATGAAATGTAAATATATTGGATAAAAAATAAAGTTAGTTCATCACACTTATAACAGCATTCATGAATCGACCTAAGGCTATGGCCCATTAAGTATTACCCAATCAATGACAAATGCAATCTTGTTACTGAGGAAGCAAGAAAGGGAAATTTGTCAACGTTTCGGTCTCATTGATACGTAATAGTGAGACCATCCTCAGGACAATGCTTATAGTTTCATTATTAAACCCCATTGATTGTGATTTAGATTAGCAATGATTTTACAATTGGCCAACGATGGGTGGCCACTATGAGTGTTTAAACAGTTATTAATTCTAAGTTCAGTGGTGACCCTCACTGAGCACACTGCATCCAGAGCAGAACAGACTGGTCTACCAGGACTTAACAGACAAAAGGGACTGTACAAAGGGAAAAGTACCAACTCATGGGGGCATCATTTAAGGTAATGAGCATTTGCAAGCGTTGACAGAGGCTGATTCACCCTGCGAGCATCCACTATAGTCTGTTCTGCCAGTGCTTAATTTGTAAATAAAAAGGTGTCGGTGCTAAAATCTCTCCTCTTAAACACACGGCTGCTTCAATTAAAAGTGCGAGCACATAATACTGAGGCAAAGTAATCCTGAAGTCACGTCGGGCCTCTTCAATCCATTAACAGCCACTCCCTGCCCCTTCAGCTCACTCTTGCAGCTTTCTGCTTTTTCCCTTTGTGACGCTTCTTCTTTTTTCTCTTCCTCCGTCTTTCCCACGTGTCTTTTGCTCGCAGTAAATGCTTGAGACACAAAACTAAGCCCCGGCCCTCAGAAATAAGTGCCGGTGCTCAGTGCCGGAAACGACAATCACAAATTAAGCACTGTGTTCTGCCCATGGAGGGTGAAAGAGTTTTGCATGGTGGATCTTCTTCAAGAGGCCTTTGCTGAGGCTGATTGCCTGGGATCCCTGGGTTTGCTATCAAACAGAGCACTGATTTTGCCCCCCCCCCCCATAAACAGGAAAGGTCACTCTCCTTTCTAGCAGTTGTGGCCATATCTCCCTGCAAAATGGGGATGTCAAGATATTGTCCAGTATTCTAGCTCCCGTCTCAAGGGAGTCCTCCCCTCTTTAATTCATCATTCGCAAGAAGGGTTTGTCCCAGTTCGCTTATCACGCATTCATCTTCTTACATTAGCTCAAGCAGTTTGGCTAGTAACGGACCTTCCAGATGAAGCCGTGGGACTGTTGTTAGATGCTGAGAAGGCCCTTGACAGGTTAGAGTAGCACTACTTGATTGCCACGCTCCAGAAATTTGGTCATGGTGATGATGTCATCTTCAGAGTGAGGTGGCTCTATGATTCCCCCTCGGTGCAGGTTAAATATGGGGGCTTTCTTTCTGACCCCTTCCCGGTCTGCAGAGGTACTGCCCATTCTACCTCCTGCTATTTCTCCTTCATGTTGCAAAGTTGCTCCCTCACTCTGCCTACTGGCTAAGTTGTCACTTATCCTATGATCATATCTTTCGGAATTGTTCCGCCATTCGCCCCAATGGGGTCTATGCTCCACGAATCTACAGGTTTGCCCTTGTCACATCCGGACCCCCTAATACACCTCTATGACTTATTGGATCTTTCCGAGCTGACCTGCCATGTCGCTTGCTCGTCACTGCCCTTACAGCTGCCAAGATATGTATTCTCCAACTTTGCCATCACATGAGGAATGGCTCGCGGAGATGTACAAAACTGCATCCTTTGACAAGGTAATTTACAAGTTAAAGGATAAATCAGATATTTGTCTTCTCACATGGTCCCCCTTTCTGCAGGATACACCTCCCTCTAATTCGCATTGAATCTTGATTCTTCCTCATCATTATCATTGCACCCCGTGCCCCCTTTTTTCCCCACATTACCATGCTTGGGCTTTGCCTGGCTGGCCTTCTCTTCCATACTTTTTAGTTTCGTTTTCCCTCCCCTTTTTCTTTCTGCCCTTCTTCCCTTCTCTTTAATTTCCTCTTTCTCTAGATTATATTCTTACCAGTTTCTTTCTTTTCTCCCTTTCCGTTTTACAAGACAAAGCACTATATGGACACTAATTTAATAATTACTACTGGAGGATTTGTTGAGTTCCCAGTCTCCACCCCCAGACTGCCCTGGTGCCCTGGTGCCCATCTCTGCATAAGCCAGTCTACACCGGTTCAGGGATCCCCCAGCCCTGCTCTGGCACGAAACTGGACAAAGGAAAGGGGAGTGACCACTCCCCTGACCAGTACCTCCCAGGGGAGGTGCCCAGAGCTCCTCCAGTGTGTCCCAGACCTCTGCCATCTTGGATTCAGAGGTGTTGGGGGCACACTGGACTGCTCTAAGTGGCCAGTGCCAGCAGGTGACATCAGAGACCCCTCCTGATAGGTTCTTACCTCTCTTGGTAGCCAAACCTCCTTTTCTGGCTATTTAGGGTCTCTCCTCTGGGCTATTCCTCAGATAACGGATGCAAGAGCTCACCAGAGTTTCTCTGCACTTCCCTCTTCGACTTCTGCCAAGGATCGACCGCTGACTGCTCCAGGAAGCCTGCAAAACTGCAACAAAGTAGCAAGATGACTACCAGCAACATTGTAGCGCCTCATCCTGCCGGCTTTCTCTACTGTTTCCTGGTGGTGCATGCTCTGAGGGCTGTCTGCTTTCACCCTGCACTGGAAGCCAAGAAGAAATCTCCTGGGGGTCGACGGAATCTTCCCCCTGCTAACGCAGGCACCAAAAGACTGCATCACTGATCCTCTGGGTCCCCTCTCATTGTGACAAGCGTGGTCCCTGGAACACAGGAGCTGGGTCCAAGCGTCTCCCACAGTCCAGTGGCCCTTCTGTCCAAATTTGGTGGAGGTAAGTCCTTGCCTCCCCACGCCAGACAGCAAACCTGTGTACTGCGTGATTTGCAGCTGCTCTGGCTTCTGTGCACTTTTCCAAGACTCCCTTTGTGCACAGCCTAGCCTGGGTCCCCAGCACTCCATCCTCCACTGACCAACTCGCTGAGTTGGACTCCGTCATGGGTCCCTCCTTTGTAACTCGGAGTCGACTGCTGTCCTCAGATCTTCTAAGTGCCTGTTCCGGTACTTCTGCGGGTGCTGCCTGCTTCTGCGGGGGCTCTCTAAGTTGCTGAGCACCCCCTCTGTCTCCTCCTCCAAGGGACGACATCCTGGTCCTTCCTGGTCCCCAGCAGCACCCAAAAACCTCTACCACGACCCTTGCAGCTAGCAAGGCTTGTTTGCAGTATTTCTGCATGGAAACACTTCTGCAACATCCAGCACGCCGTGGGACCTCTTCCATCCAAAGGAAAAGTTCCTAGCCCTTTTCGTTGTTGCAGAATCTTCAGCTTCTTCCACAAGGAGGAAGCCCTTTTGCACCTTCATCTGGGGTTTTCTGGGCTCCTGCCCCCCCTTGACACTATCGCGACCTTTGGACTTGGTCCCCTTCCTTTTCAGGTCCTCAGGTCCAGGAATCCGTTTTGAGTGTTTTGCTGGTGCTTGTGGTTCTTGCAGAATCCCCTATCACGACTATTGTGTCTTTCTGGGGTAGTAGGGTAACATTACTCCTACTTTCTAGGGTCTTGGGGTGGGGTATCTTGGACACCCTGACTGTTTTCTTACAGTCCTAGCGACCCTCTACAACCTCCCATAGGTCTGGGGTCCATTCGTGATTCACATTCCACGTTTGGAGTATATGATTTGTGTTGCCCCTAGACCTATGTTCACCTATTGCATCCTATTGTAATTCTACACTGTTTGCACTACTTTTCTTACTGTTAGTTACCTGTTTTGGGTTTGTGTACATATAACTTCTGTATATTACTTACCTCCTAAGTGAGGGTATTCTCTGAGATACTTTTGGCATATTGTCACTAAAATAAAGTACCTTTATTTTTAGTAATTCTGAGTATTGTGTTTTCTTGTGATGTTGTGCTATATGATATAAGTGGTATAGTAGGAGCTTTGCATGTCTCCTAGTTCAGCCTAAGCTGCTTAGCCATAACTACCTTCTATCACCCTAAGCTGCTAGAAACACCTCTATTCTACTAATAAGGGATAACTGGACCTGGCACAGGGTGTAAGTACCACAAGGTACCCACTATAAGCCAGGCCAGCCTCCTGCAGTCTGGGTAAAGAAGGACGTGAACGGAATAATGGTCAATGCAACCAGTGGTATAACAAAGGCCCCCATAGACCCCATGGTTCCATGGGCCCCCCTCAGCACACTGCACTGCAACGCTCATAATTCTTGTAGAAAAACGGTAAAGAACTCATTTTGAACACAAATGAACTCATTAATCACCGGTAATCTTCATTACACTGAACCATAGTCCTTCTTGTCCCTGACCTCACTGCTTGAGGTGAGCCCCGCCTCCCAGACAGCATCACATGCGCTCTAATAGAAAACAGACTACAAAGTAGTCTTTCTTTACAGTGTGTCATATGACGCATAAGAACCTTCCTTCTTCCCACAACGGCCTATTGGATAAGCCAAGGAGGAGGCGCCCAGGGATGGAGTTTATGCACACGTGCCAACATTTTAGAAAATGTAAGAGGGAGTTTAAATCAAAATAATTGGAGAATGTATTTCCCCCATTGACTTCTATTGAAACAGAGGCAATTTCAGGCGGGAGCCAAAATAAAGCCATTTTGCCTACAAATATCGAGAGTCTTTATCCTGAATTGAGTGTGTTGCCCCGTAAGGGTACAGGACTGGGACGAAGAGGGTGACGGCTTAGGTTGATGAAAATTATTGGTAACAAACAATTTCATTGCCCCTCCACGCGTTCTCCTCGTCCCAATCCTCACCTGTGGATAGGTACCAACCACACCTAAAAATGCAAATTAACTTTATTACATAAGAAATAGCAATGAAATCATTGCTAATTTTAGGATACTTGAACCAAAATAATCAAACACAGAGTCAGGGCATCATAGCTGTCAGCGCACTCACCTTTAGCCTGGAGGAAAAAAATGCCCATAGACTTTAATGGGTCCACCAGGTTTTCAAACCTACATCACCATTGAAAAAAGCGTCCATTCCCCATTAACCTTATTGGGGTCACCCTCTTAAGCGCCTGACTTCTCCCTCATTTTGTGGGTCAGGGGTGACAGGTGTGAGGTTTCTCAGGGAGCTGCTCGCGACACCTAGGCTTGGTAGAGCTGCTAACGGACCCCCACAAATACTTCGGTGAAACTGGCCCCCACGTGTCCAGGGCGAAGTGACAAGTTCCCACCTCTCCTCTGCGCAGGCGTCAATTCACCAAAATGCCAAGGGCAGTGGAAGTGACCACATGCCCTTTGACCTCCACTTTTGTTTACACTCACACACACTCACAGAAGCACACTCTCACCCGAAAGTGCGCACACAACATACATTTTAAAGCATTTGTACTTAACTCAGCTGTCATGGAAGGGCGCAGTCACATTTTTATTACACTAATAGTGAATCATATTTTATGTTTCACTATTAGTGTAATAAATAATTAACAGGAAACAAAGAGAGCGGAGTGCCAAGTGACGTCCATAAGGAGGAGATGCCACTGGGTTCCTGGCAGTGAATTTGCCACCTCTGAAGCCAGGGGTCGCAAATGGCAAGCCAGGGGTGGCGGCTGCGACCCCTGGCGACCCCTAAATGACGCCCATGCTCCTCTGGCAGCGGATTGGGCTCTACATAAGTGCTAATTAACAATAGCAATGTGATGTACTGTTTACATCCGTGTGCACAGGTCCTCTTGAATTATGCGGCAGGAGAGGGCCAAATTATGCGGCAAGGTTGAGTAAATTAAGCAACAAGAAAAGGCAATTTATGCTGCATGATATGGCACGTTTTGTACTAGTATTACTTCGATATTTCGTCATTTTAAAATTGGGAACATTGTATGGGCTTTGGTGGCATCTGATTAGCAACAGTTTAACACCCTGCTATGGCAATAAGCAACAAAGGTGAGCATTCCGGCTTTGCAAAGGGCCTTCCATTGTGCGGCAACACAGGTCGCTGCAGTTTCAATAACTTTTTAACCGTTTGAGCTAGAAACATCTTTTTTCGGTAAAATCTGTAGATTATGCGGTGGATGAGGGATTGTGTGGCAAATCTATATTTATGCGAAAATCGTCGCAGCCGCACAATGGCAGTGGCCCTGCGTCTGGGGGTCTCGGAGCTGCATCTTGAGAGGGCCAGGAGCAGGATGTCTGACTGTGCGATAACCCTCCAGGCCAGCAGGCGTCAGCAGCACAGCTGGACCTGCCCACGAGGAAGCAGAGGGAAGGTATGGCTGGTTGTGGCTGCTGCTGCGGAGCCTGGGATGAAGCACACCTGCGGGCGGGTCCCTGCCGCCGGACAGGGACTGTCACGGGGGCTCCACGGCTGCGCCCGCAGAGGAGCTGGTGTCTGCTCAGGTAGGGCACGTGACCCGGGGTCCCCGGTTACACCTCTGCCTGGGAGGCAGTGGCCCGGGACCAGCCTCTGCCCGGGGGATGGATGGAGCCCCCTCCTACAGGATGGAATGAAGGGAGGGGCGCCTGGTCCAGCCTCTGCCCTGCAGGATACACGGAGCCGCCCCTCGAGGGTGGGATGATGGCAGGAGGTGCCTGGACCAGCCTCTGCCGTGGAGGGTGCACGGAGCCGCCTCCCTGAGGGTGGGATGAAGGGGGCGCCTGCTCCAGCCTCTGCCCGAGAGAACGGATGGATGCGCCTCCCTGTGGATAGGGTGGAGACAGGGGCCGCCTGGACCAGCTTATGCACGGAGAAAGGATGTATGGGAAATGGGCTCCTGTGCCAGCCTGTGCCAGAGAGGCTGGATGTGAAGGCGGGGGCGCCTGGTCCAGCCTCCCTGTAGGTGGGTTGGAGGCAGGGGGCCCTGGTCCAGCCTCCCTGTAGATGGGAGGGAGGCAGGGGGCGTCTGGTCCAGCCTCCGTGTAGATGGAAGGGAGACAGGGGGCACCTGGTCCGGCCTCCCTGTATATGAGTTGGAAGCAGGGGGCGCCTGGTCCGGCCTCCCTGTAGATTGAAGGGAGGGAGGCAGGGGACGCCTGTTCCGGCCTCCATGTATATGTGTTGGAGGCAGGGGGCCCTGGTCCAGCCTCCCATGGAGGCAGGGGGCGCCTGTTGATGGGGTGGAGACAGGATACGCCTGGTCCGGCCTCCCTGTAGATGGGTTGGAGGCAAGGGGCGCCTGGTCAAGCCTCCCTGTAGATGGGAGGGAGGCAGGGGGCGCCTGGTCCAGCCTCCCTGTAGATGGGTTAGAGGCAGGGGGCCCTGGTCCAGCCTCCCTGTAGATGGGAGGGAGGCAGGGGGCCCTGGTCCAGCCTCCCTGTAGATGGGAGGGAAGCAGGGGGCGCCTGGTCCAGCCTCCGTGTAGATGGAAGGGAGACAGGGGGCGCCTGGTCCGGCCTCCCTGTATATGAGTTGGAAGCAGGTGGCGCCTGGTCCGGCCTCCCTGTAGATGGAAGGGAGGGAGGCAGGGGACGCCTGGTCCGGCCTCCCTGTATATGTGTTGGAGGCAGGGGTCACCTGGTTCAGCCTCCCTGTAAATGGAGTGAAGACAGGGTACGCCTGGTCCGGCCTCCCTGTAGATGGGTTGGAGGCAGGGGACGCCTGGCCTAGCCTCCCTGTAGATGGGTTGGAGGCAGGGGGCCCTGGTCCAGCCTCCATGTAGATGGGAGGGAGGCAGGGGGTGCCTGGTCCAGCTTATGCCCGGAGAAAGGATGTATAGGAAATGGGCTCCTGTGCCAGGGAGGCTGGGTGTGAAGGTGGGGGGCGCCTGGTCCAGCCTCCCTGTAGATGGGAGGGAGGCAGGGGGCGCCTGGTCCAGCCTCCCTGTAGATGGGTTAGAGGCAGGGGGCGCCTGGTCCAGCCTCCCTGTAGATGGGTTAGAGGCAGGGGGCCCTGGTCCAGCCTCCCTGTAGATGGGAGGGAGGGAGGCAGGGGGCCCTGGTCCAGCCTCCCTGTAGATGGGAAGGAGGCAGGGGGCGCCTGGTCCGGCCTCCCTGTATATGAGTTGGAAGCAGGGGGCGCCTGGTCTGGCCTCCCTGTAGATGGAAGGGAGGGAGGCAGGGGACGCCTGGTCTGGCCTCCCTGTATATGTGTTGGAGGCAGGGGTCACCTGGTCCAGCCTCCCTGTAGATGGGGTGAAGACAGGGTACGCCTGGTCCAGCCTCCCTTTAGATGGGTTGGAGGCAGGGGACGCCTGGTCCAGCCGCCTGTAGATGGTTTGGAGGCAGGGGGCCCTGGTCCAGCCTCCCTGTAGATGGGTTGGTTTCAGGGGGCCCTGGTCAAGCCTCCCTGTAGATGGGTTGGAGGCAGGGGGTTCCTGGCGTAGCCTCCCTGTAGATAGGAGGGAGGCAGGGGACGCCTGGGCCAGCCTCCCCGTAGGTGGGTTGGAGGCAGGGGCGCCTGGTCCAGCCTCCCATAGATGGGTTGGAGGCAGGGGGTGCCTGGTCCAGCCTCCCTGTAGATGGGAGGGAGGCAGGGGGCGCCTGGTCCAGCCTCCCTGTAGATGGGAGGGAGGCAGGGGGCGCCTGGTCCAGCCTCCCTGTAGATGGGAGGGAGGCAGGGGGCGCCTGGTCCAGCCTCCGTGTAGATGGGTTG
Source organism: Pleurodeles waltl (assembly GCF_031143425.1). Lineage (NCBI taxonomy): Eukaryota > Metazoa > Chordata > Amphibia > Caudata > Salamandridae > Pleurodeles > Pleurodeles waltl. The sequence continues at coordinate 1,316,162,088 of NC_090437.1, read as the reverse complement.
GAGGCAGGGGACGCCTTGTCCAGCCTGCCTGTTGATGGGTTGGAGGCAGGGGGCCCTGGTCCAGCCTCCCTGTAGATGGGTTGGAGGCAGGGGGCGCCTGGTCCAGCCTCCCCGTAGATGGGTTGGAGGCAGGGGGCCCTGGTCCAGCCTCCCTGTAGATGGGTTGGAGGCAGAGGGTGCCTGGCGTAGCCTCCCTGTAGCTGGGAGGGAGGCAGGGGACGCCTGGGCCAGCCTCCCCGTAGATGGGTTGGAGGCAGGGGGCGCCTGGACCAGCCTCCCCGTAGATGGGTTGGAGGCAGGGGGCGCCTGGTCCAGCCTTCCCGTAGATGGGTTGGAGACAGGGGGCGCCTGGTCCAGCCTCCCTGTAGATGGGTTGGAGGCAGGGGGCGCCTGGTCCAGCCTGCCTGTAGATGGGTTGGAGGCAGGGGGCACCTGGTCCAGCCTGCCTGTAGATGGGTTGGAGGCAGGGGGCCCTGGACCAGCCTCCCTGTAGATGGGTTAGAGGCTGGGGGCGCCGGTAGATGGGTTGGAGGCAGGGGGCGCCTGTTCCAGCCTCTCCCTGTAGATGGGTTGGAGGCAGGTGGCCCTGGTCCAGCCTCCCTGTAGATGGGTTGGAGGCAGGGGGTGCCTGGTGTAGCCTCCGTATAGATGGGTCAGAGGCAGGGGACGCCTGGTCCAGCCTGCCTGTAGATGGGTTGGAGGCAGAGGGCCCTGGTCCAGGCTCCCTGTATATGGGTTTGAGACAGGGGGCCCTGGTCCAGCCTCCCCGTAGATGGGTTGGAGGCAGGGGGCGCCTGGTCCAGCCTCCCCGTAGATGGGTTGGGGCAGGGGGAGCCTGGTCCAGCCTCCCCGTAGATGGGTTGGAGGCAGGGGGCGCCTGGTCCAGCCTCCCCGTAGATGGGTTGGAGGCAGGTAGCCTGCCCGTAGATGGGTTGGAGGCAGGGGGCGCCTGGTCCAGCCTGCCCGTAGATAGGTTGGAGACAGGGGGTGCCTGGCCTAGCCTCCCTGTAGATGGGATGGAGGCAGGGGTGCCTGGTCCAGCCTGCCTGTAGATGGGTTGGAGGCAGGGGGCGCCTGGTCCAGCCTCCCTGTAGATGGGAGGGAGGCAGGGGGCGTCTGGTCCAGCCTCCCTGTAGATGGGAGGGAGGCAGGGGGCGTCTGGTCCAGCCTCCGTGTAGATGGGTTGGAGGCAGGGGACGCCTGGTCCAGCCTCCCTGTAGATGGGTTGGAGGCAGGGGGCCCTGGTCCAGCCTCCCTGTAGATGGGTTGGAGGCAGGGGGCGCCTGGTCCAGCCTCCCCGTAGATGGGTTGGAGGCAGGGGGCCATGGTCCAGCCTCCCTGTAGATGGGTTGGAGGCAGAGGGTGCCTGGCGTAGCCTCCCTGTAGATGGGAGGGAGGCAGGGGACGCCTGGGCCAGCCTCCCTGTAGATGGGTTGGAGGCAGGGGGCGCCTGGTCCAGCCTCCCCGTAGATGGGTTGGAGGCAGGGGGCTCCTGGTCCAGCCTCCCCGTAGATGAGTTGGAGGCAGGGGGCGCCTGGTCCAGCCTGCCCGTAGATGGGTTGGAGGCAGGGGGCGCCTGGTCCAGCCTGCCCGTAGATGGGTTGGAGGCAGGGGGCGCCTGGTCCAGCCTGCCCGTAGATGGGTTGGAGGCAGGGGGCGCCTAGTCCAGCCTGCCCGTAGATGGGTTGGAGGCAGGGGGCGCCTGGTCCAGCCTGCCCGTAGATGGGTTGGAGGCAGGGGGCGCCTAGTCCAGCCTCCCTGTAGATGGGTTGGAGGCTGGGGGCGCCGGTAGATGGGTTGGAGGCAGGGGGCGCCTGTTCCAGCCTCCCCGTAGATGGGTTGGAGGCAGGGGGCCCTGGTCCAGCCTCCCTGTAGATGGGTTGGAGGCAGGGGGTGCCTGGTGTAGCCTCCGTATAGATGGGTCGAAGGCAGGGGACGCCTGGTCCAGCCTGCCTGTAGATGGGTTGGAGGCAGAGGGCCCTGGTCCAGCCTCCCTGTATATGGGTTGGAGGCAGGGGGCGCCTGTAGATGGGTTGGAGGCAGGGGGCACCTGGTCCAGCCTCCCTGTAGATGGGTTGGAGGCAGGGGGCCCTGGTCCAGCCTCCCTGTAGATGGGTTGGAGGCAGGGGACGTCTGGGCCAGCCTACCCGTAGATGGGTTGGAGGCAGGGGGCGCCTGGTCCAGCCTCCCCGTAGATGGGTTGGAGGCAGGGGGCGCCTGGTCCAGCCTCCCCGTAGATGGGTTGGAGGCAGGGGGCGCCTGGTCCAGCCTCCCCGTAGATGGGTTGGAGTCAGGGGGCGCCTGGTCCAGCCTGCCCGTAGATGGGTTGGAGACAGGGGGTGCCTGGCCTAGCCTCCCTGTAGATGGGTTGGAGGCAGGGGGCCCTGGTCCAGCCTCCCTGTAGATGGGTTGGAGGCAGGGGACGTCTGGTCCAGCCTCCTCGTAGATGGGTTGGAGGCAGGGGGCGCCTGGTCCAGCCTCCTCGTAGATGGGTTGGAGGCAGGGGGCGCCTGGTCCAGCCTCCCCGTAGATGGGTTGGAGGCAGGGGGCGCCTGGTCCAGCCTGCCCGTAGATGGGTTGGAGGCAGGGGGCGCCTGGTCCAGCCTGCCCGTAGATGGGTTGGAGGCAGGGGGCGCCTGGTCCAGCCTGCCCGTAGATGGGTTGGAGGCAGGGGGCGCCTGGTCCAGCCTGCCCGTAGATGGGTTGGAGGCAGGGGGCGCCTGGTCCAGCCTGCCCGTAGATGGGTTGGAGGCAGGGGGCGCCTGGTCCAGCCTGCCCGTAGATGGGTTGGAGGCAGGGGGCGCCTGGTCCAGCCTGCCTGTAGATGGGTTGGAGGCAGGGGGCCCTGGTCCAGCCTCCCTGTAGATGGGTTGGAGGCTGGGGGCGCCGGTAGATGGGTTGGAGGCAGGGGGCGCCTGTTCCAGCCTCCCCGTAGATGGGTTGGAGGCAGGGGGCCCTGGTCCAGCCTCCCTGTAGATGGGTTGGAGGCCGGGGGGTGCCTGGTGTAGCCTCCGTATAGATGGGTCGGAGGCAGGGGACGCCTGGTCCAGCCTGCCTGTAGATGGGTTGGAGGCAGGGGGCGCCTGGTCCAGCCTCCCTGTAGATGGGTTGGAGGCAGGGGGCGCCTGGTCCAGCCTCCCCGTAGATGGGTTGGAGGCAGGGGGCGCCTGGTCCAGCCTGCCCGTAGATGGGTTGGAGACAGGGGGTGCCTGGCCTAGCCTCCCTGTAGATGGGTTGGAGGCAGGGGGCCCTGGTCCAGCCTCCCTGTAGATGGGTTGGAGGCAGGGGACGTCTGGGCCAGCCTACCTGTAGATGGGTTGGAGGCAGGGGGCGCCTGGTCCAGCCTCCCCATAGATGGGTTGGAGGCAGGGGGCGCCTGGTCCAGCCTCCCCGTAGATGGGTTGGAGGCAGGGGGCGCCTGGTCCAGCCTGCCCGTAGATGGGTTGGAGGCAGGGGGCCCTGGTCCAGCCTCCCTGTAGATGGGTTGGAGGCAGGGGACGTCTGGGCCAGCCTACCTGTAGATGGGTTGGAGGCAGGGGGCGCCTGGTCCAGCCTCCTCGTAGATGGGTTGGAGGCAGGGGGCGCCTGGTCCAGCCTCCCCATAGATGGGTTGGAGGCAGGGGGCGCCTGGTCCAGCCTGCCCGTAGATGGGTTGGAGACAGGGGGTGCCTGGCCTAGCCTCCCTGTAGATGGGTTGGAGGCAGGGGGTGCCTGGTCCAGCCTCCCTGTAGATGGGTTGGAGGCAGGGGGTGCCTGGTCCAGCCTGCCTGTAGATGGGTTGGAGGCAGGGGGTGCCTGGTCCAGCCTGCCTGTAGATGGGTTGGAGGCAGGGGGTGCCTGGTCCAGCCTGCCTGTAGATGGGTTGGAGGCAGGGGGTGCCTGGCCTAGCCTCCCTGTAGATGGGTTGGAGGCAGGGGGCCCTGGTCCAGCCTCCCTGTAGATGGGTTGGAGGCAGGGGGCCCTGGTCCAGCCTCCCTGTAGATTGGAGAAAGGCAGAGGGTGGTGGGGGGCGAACAAAAAGGGCAGGAGTGACTCAAGACTGGACAGCCTCGGTATTTGGCAACCCCCACTTGCCGCATCACTAGCCTGTTGGCTTCTGAGAACAACTTGGGGCATCAACCCTTCTTCTCTTACAAGTTAAGCCCTGGGAGTAAACCTGTGCGAGGCCATCTGAGTACTTGTGAAGTAGCTCAGGGGGTAACGCACTTACATGACAACTTCCTCTATCACGACCAGACGCTTGCTTTTTTAGCCCAAAGTTTCTTATTTTTTCCTACTTTCTCCTTCCCAAAGTATTGGCCTCCGGCAAGCCTGATGTAACCCTTCTTGTCTTTCTAAGTCTGCTTCTGGGGTGATCCCTATTATCCTTTAAAGGTTAGTAAAGTCAGTGCGGTTGATTTTGTTACTGTTATAACACTTGATGCGTAAAGCGCTTAGAGGTTCAGTCTTATGGGTGTTGGCGCTGGACACGTGTTTTTGAGCCACACAGGGTTCTGCTTTATTTACCATAATAATGCATAAGCATCAAATTTGTTTCCCCAGCACACAGGAACAATATGGCTTTGGAAACTAGTACCTTTGGGCCTAAATGATGCTGCTACGAGAACCGTGCAGTGTAGGGCTGTTTCTAAATATTTCACCAGCAATCAGTTTTCTTTATGTGGCGAGCTTGTCCCTTCCTCACAGCCTGAAGCCTTTGCTGTCTCTCTGGACCTGATGGTCTCTTCAATTGTAAATAATTCTTCCTCTGCTCTCCTAAAGCTGCTGACACTGGTTCGTTGTCCAGAGAGACCCCCTTTTCATCAGCTGTATGACTTGTTCTGTTAGCCCCTGTTTCTTCCCGTCTACAAGTTTGTGTTGAAATGTTCCTCAGTTTGTATGGTAGTTTTGTGTGTCTTTTCTGTCTCTGTTCCTATGTGTTCTCTGTAGTGTCTTAGAACTGTAAGCATTAGGGCCCCGTGTCCAGGGGCCGGCTAATGAAGGACATTACATAATCAGTCTGGGAGGTGTCAGTGTGCGGTTTTTAACGGTTATTGGGATATTGAGAGTTTAGTTACATGTTGTACGCTGATGAGTAAAGACGTTAACTACGAGCTCCATGCGCGGTGTGTTCTTGCGCCTGTTAGTGGGCGGTGAGAACACAACGTTCCTCTCTTCATACGCTTCTTACATGCTCTTCTGCACTGCCCATCCCGCTCATTGTTTTACTTTTTTTTTTTTATGAGGGTCAGGCAACTGTAAAGTCCTTTTTTTAGTGCTGGCACATACTTTTATTCACTTTTCTGAAAAATTTTACTTTATTGGTCTAAGATACTTGTTTGGCATGTTAGAGTGGTAAATTAAAATGGCCACTGTGCATCATGCATCATGTGTGCACATGTATCCCAGTACACACAAACAAACTGCCTGCCATTTTGGAATGGGATTCCCTTGATAGAAAATCCAATACAAGATTTCTCACCATGTGTCCAAATGCATTCACTTGCAAATGGCAAAAAGCATTGGCAAAACCAACCACCCAGCCTTTCAGAGTCGAGACCTATTGGCTTGCCAATGCCTCTTAAAAATATACTCTCCTCTCGCCATACTGACTATTGAATCAAGATGCTTTTTCAAAACAAAAGATACAGTTTCATAAAGGAAACATTTCAAATTTATCAATTTTGTACGAAATCTCTCTTTTTACTGCATCTACAAAATTGTCCTAGGCCTAATCATAATCCTAAATTCATCAGTGTACCATCCACTTTCATTTTGATAACCTTTGGCTTACACTATTGCTTCTGTATGGTTGAATAAAAAGGGGTACCAACACGCAGACAGTGAAGGAACATGACCAAGATTTCTATTCCTGCCCTATGAAGCCAGCTGCCCCAGAAGATGTTTATCCTTGCCCCACTTAGATTCTTAACTTTATTTTGGTCCAGAATCTTTTTGAGCTAGGCTAGCTCAGTCTAAAAGGTGCAATGCTTTTCATTTTTACTAGCCAGTTCTAGGGTTGTGCACGCCAGGAATTCTCCCCGTGCAGCCCTCTCGTGTGTGCACACATGATCACATGTAACTAGCCCCGGGCCTCCTACCCTTGCTGCACCACAGCAACCTTTCCTTAGCAGGGCAGTACGCGCAGTAAACACGTGCAGTCCATTTCACAATGAGTTTACTTTGGGTGAGTCCCCGACTTGGAGGCTCCATCACAGTGTTGCGTGGGCTCTTATTATCCTAAATTAGACTACTGGATTTCTAGGCAGCAGGATCATTCACTGTGTGGGGGACTGAGTCGGACCCACTTGGAAGGACCTGTGTCACCCTAAACCCGGTTTTGCTCCGGCTAACTAGCAGTGCCTCATTTCCCCCAAAGGGAAGAGATGATTGGGCAGCCGAGCGCATGACATCTTTGGAACCTCTCAGGGAAGTCGTGGTCACTCAGATCCAAACCAACCCTCTCATTTACAGTATGATCTCATATACAAATGAGAAAAGGCAGTATAAGTTTTATATAATGTTTTAATAAAACGACTGCATTTTAGATAATAAGGCGTGAGCCGCAATAACCAGAACCATACAACACAGTAGGATTGAAATAGTCACGAGGGGAGTGAAACATAAGAATAACGCTATCATGGTGTGTAACAATTTCTACTCTCCCTCAGCTAGTTCTATTTCGAGCACAGCATGTTAAGCTTCTAACTTGCCTTTCTGAATCCCTTGGGAGACATCAGCCCTCATACCTGAGCAAAGGCATGTCATCTGTTTCAGCATCTGCAACGAGGCAGTCAGCGTCTAGTTGTGGTTCCCTGGTCGGAATCTCCCTCTTGCGTGTATTGGGACAAGGAAGTGTTTTTATAACTAACATGTCAGCGTGATCACAAAATGTCCCTACACAGGAATGCCAAAGACTAAACTCCTACCACGTCTATCGGCAATGTACCAGACTGTATCCTTGACTGAAGCACTGAGTAATGCGTTATGGAGAAGTCCAGTGCTGAAGTAGGTTAAACAGTGTGATATGAAATATAAAACAAGACCGTAGAACTGGCTATTTGAAAAATAACAGTACGAAGCCAAATAAAAAGCATTTAGAGCAAAGTGCACGAAGGCTCTAAGCTACGAGCAAAGGAATAAAATACATCCAGGGCAAAATGCACAAAGGCCTAAAGCCTGAAGCTAATGCGCAAAGGATACGTAAAACTGACCACACTACAACAGTAAAAGGTCAAAAACCAGGTGGTCAAAAAGCAAAAAATCAGGGTGGACCAGATGGTCAGAACTGTCCTCTCACGCCCCGTTATTCTGATATCCTGCATCTACTCCCCACTTCCTCACTCTCTCACCTGAGCCTTACCACTGCAGTTGGAATATTTCAGCAAAATTAGATAACATATGGAGTAATAACAATTATATGTGCATTTTTTAAGTCTAATGCAGGAACCAAACATTGTCATTTATACAATTAATATGTATAATGGTAGCAGAATATAACATTTGCTAATTTCAGGAAATATATATCATTGCAGTAAAGTGCATAATGTGCTATGCAAAATTAGTACAATTTTTGTTATAACTTACCTTTCTTCTTGTCTCAAAGCTGACAGCAACTTCACCCATATTCGCACTGCACCAAAAGAGGTACCTTATTTCAGCATTTTGAGCAAGCCATTATCTACCCCTGAATTTGAAATTGGAGGCTAAACAATGTATTTCCAACTTAATTATGTGCAGTGAAAACTATGGATTTAAGTACCTCTGTGTGCAATACACTAATACGACTGAGAACTGAAGCTTTGGATACTTCCTTTTTCAGTTACAGTCCTTTGAGATGACATCTATTGAAATTATTATCCGATGTTGCTTATGCCCTGAAAAAGTTCTAGGAATGAAACACGTTGGTTGTTTGTGGTGTTAAAGAACTTTTACAATGAAGAGGCTTATGAAAATCTTTCAGAACAGGATCAAGACTGATTAAAGTTGCATGGTATGCAAAATAAAGATGCACTGGTTTGCGGCCCAAGAAATCATCAGTGGCTGAGATTATTTCAAGCATCCTTTCCATCACATTTTTTGTAAACTTCAGTGCAACACCCTAAGTGAGATGGGTATGCCTAGATGTGGGACCTGTGCATACTGTGACATGGGAGCCAAGCTGTATCCAGCTGATGAGTCATAGTAAGAGGGAAACAGGTCTTGGGTTGCTTGTGTTCTGGTTCAGGTAGGATGTGCCCGGTAGTTTGGGCTAGACTATCTCCATTGGAGTAGGGTCGAGTCTAATATGCATATGGCTGCATGCAAACTAGGTTGCATGGTGCACAGCAAAAAAAAAATCAATAAACCTTAATGAGGTCCAGAGTAATTACTTGTGGCTGAGATTAATTGAAGTATTTCATCCTTCACTTTTTGTATACTTCAGTGCAATACTCACTCATAAACTCTTTCCTCTAACTGAGCTCTGTTATCCAGCTCTTAACATGGGAATTCCATCTAGTGCTACATGACAGTGAATGCCAAGGATTAGTGTGTTTACTGTACACAAGTATAACTACAAAGCAACTATAAACATAAAAGTTGCTAGGTCTTCTCCTAGCTACTCTGCCCAAAACCTCCTAAGCACCTCTCAAACCCATTTAACCCTCCTCTGCTTGCCTTGTCAAAGAAGCAAGAAAATAAAACCTCAATTTGTCCATTGTAGGAGACTTTCAGTCTTCACTGGCTGCCACTTGAGGCTAGAACCAACTTGAAAATAGCTTGTCTCACAACAAGGCGCTACACCTCAGTCTGCCATCCTATCTAAGACGCAAAATTCACACCACAGAATGTCAGAGAAACACCAGAAGCAAATCGGCATAGATTCTTGAAAGAACCATGACAAAATAATCTAAAACTTTCAGCTCCCAGTGGTTGAATTCATATAAATGAAGATTCCGATGGAATCTGAACTTCCTAGCACAGTGGTTCCCAACCTGTGGTCCGGGGACCCCTGGGGGTCCCTGAAGCCTTCTCAGGGGGTCTGCAACTGCTTAGAAAATTAAAAAATATTAACAAATATTGACAAATTAGGTCCCCAGCTGCCAGTAATGACTCAGGTGGGGGTCCCCGGATTCCAATGGTGATTCAGTGGGGGTTCCTGGGTTCCATTAATGTTAAAATGGGGGTCCACATAAATCAAAATGTTGGAAACTACTGTCCTAGCCTTCTGTAATGTCCTACAAAGTGAACTTTTCAAACTCTACCTGAAACCAGATAAAAACAATACAATAATAACCTGATTGTCACTCATATTTGTGATGTCATGTGACCTGTTGAGCAATGCATGCAGTGGCAGGAGGCAACGGTCTTAATCTACCATAACTGGATGACTTTTGTGAGTTTTTCAGGTTGAAGTTCCCTTCAACGGAAGGCTTTGCAAGTAATTTTTGAAGGCTTTTTACAATGCCTGACTCTTTACTATATAACATTATTTCTGCTTCAAATAAGGTTGGTGCAGCGAGTATTAACATAAACAAGATATATTGTCCCACGAAGCCTTATAAGCCATTGATTGGGGGCAATGATTGCAGTATTTGTGGTTTTATATTGAAAGTTCACTTTAGAAGATTTGGAAAATGTATCCCGAAGGTCGAGGTTCCATCATTCCTGAAACAAATTATTATTTATTTATTTTTTTATACAATAAGCAAAATAATTGCATGTTTTTACCTCATGGTTTAAATTTACAGGTAACAATGCTGACCCCCACAGCAGCTTGGAGCAACCCACAATAAATAGGTTTTTTTTAAATAAAATGATTACCTACTTTATTTTTTTCTTGGCTTCCGAAACGCGAACCTCTCTACAGTGCCAAAAAATCTATCTGACTGCCCAGTTTTGTGAAGTTTGCCTAGTTTCTTTTTGGCCACCCTTCGTAAATAGCTACCACGACCTTTATTTTAGGATAACAGCTACTACTCGTGCTGTATGTTTTTTCTCAATGGGAAGCCCTGGGTGCTTGGTTATTTAGGTTGGGGGAAAAGTGGAGCTCATATTCATCTTAGTGTCAACAAAATTCCAGTCAATTCTTTTAATTTTTGTTTTACCTTAGTAGTTTTCCCCATAGGTGAAGTGATTTATGGATGTTTTCATTAAGCTCCATGACATTTTGACATTAATAGGTGACATCTGTCATCTCTCCACTTTTCCTCACTTCTGATTTGTTGACACAGCGACAAAATGGCATGTGAACCATAGGTGTACCATATGAATAAAATATACAGGTAACACTGCTGACCACCCCCTCAAAAAAGAGTGCCTCCAAGTTTCTGATATTAAGGGTGCCTGTTTCACCATTTGTGACCAGCCAGCCAGGACATCTTGAAGGCAAGAGCAAGTAGAACACCCAATGCAGATATCTCAGTGTGGACTAATCCTGGCCATCCTTGACTCCTTGCCACTGCTTGCCCCAGTCCTTGTCCATACAAGGCTTGGTGCTGATACACTGGCTTTTTTGTAATATTTGAATACTTTTGGGAAGTAGATTGTATCTGTTCTCCACAGATTTTTTGTTTTCATTCCCTCTGCTCTCCTCTTGCTTCATTAGTTTATGAAATTCCACGTCCCAGCATTCTTATACGTTAGAAACCAAGGTTTTCACAAGGCTGCATATATGCATAATGTAGGTGAAATTCAGTGTGAGAGATTAGGTGGGAAATCCTTCTGGAGCTGAACCAAGAAGAAATTAGCAGGATGTATATAAGTTCACCATGAATACAATAAAAAAAACACACACAAACACAGAATTGGATGTTTTGTAATCAGTACTCTAGTCCACGGTTGACAGTGAAACAGAGGATTCAGCATTTCTACCTTGCTTGTTTTTGTTTAGGGCGAAAATGTAACAATGGCTGTTCAAAGCACATCTGTTGAATAAACACCACATCCTTGAGAGTGAGATGCCTGCTGTTGTAAGAGATATCAGCGGTGTGAAACCTTACAACCAGAAAGGAGATTTCTCAAGGGCCAAGTACTGTTTTGGGTGGAGTAAAGAGCAAGGTGGGAGATGGTTTGCCTTATATTTTTAATGATTGTCCTTTATTTTTCAGTGAACTTTAGGACAAATTGGGAGGTGATATGGGAATTTCATTCAGCCACAGCAAATCCTCACTAGGTTTTAAATGGTATTAGACATTAGAAAATTCATTAGACATTCTCCCTAGCCACCACTGAATGAATTTGGAATGTATGCCAAATAATTGAGACTTGAATGATCAACTTATGGTCTAATGTCTCTCAACTTTCCTCACTGACAGATATGGCACCAAAGAACCCATATAAGAAGAAGGGATTTGAAAACTGTTCTGGAAAGTTTGTGCCACTTCATACATTTCCAAGAAAAGCCATAAAGTCAAAAGAGGGGCATCATGAAAATCCTACCAAGAACCAAACTGAAGTACAGGCAGATTGTGAAAAAGATTGCAAAAATCCCGAAGACAATCCTGAGGTGAAAAATTGTGCTGGAAAAAAATCATATGCAAGTGGCGACTGTGGAATGCGTACCTCCAAGCCTCTCATTGATCAACGGCAATCGTGTGTCAAAAAAACTACACACAGAAGAATGAATACGCATGAATGTAGTGAATGTGGGAAGAGTTTCAGAGACCGTTCAGTCCTTGTTGCTCACCAGTTTATACACACAGGGGAGAAACCACATGAATGTACTGAATGTGGGAAGTGTTTCAGGCAGATAGCACATCTTATTTCTCACCAGCGGACACACACAGGAGAGAGACCATATGCTTGTACTGAATGTGACAAAAAGTTCAGATACCGAACAAACCTCAGACATCACCGGCAAATACACACCGGAGAGAAGCCACATGCATGTAGTGAATGTGGTAAGACTTTCAGACATCAAACATACCTAATTTCACACCAGCGAATACACACTGGAGAAAGACCACATGCTTGTTCTGAGTGTGGTAAGACTTTCAGACAAATAGCACATCTTACTTCACACCAGCGGATACACACTGGAGAAAGTCCATACACCTGTAATGAATGTGGAAAATGTTTTAAACAGTCATCAAACCTGGCCACACACAAGAGATCACATAGTGCGGATAAACCATATGAATGCAATGACTGTGGAAAAAAGTTCAAAATGTCTTCTTTCCTGATCACTCACCAACGAATACACTCTGGAGATAGACCATATAAATGCAATGAATGTGGTAAAGGTTTCCGACGGTCATACCACCTTAAGTTGCACAGCTCAATACATACTGGAGATAAAGCCTATGAATGCAGTGAGTGTGGGAAGAGGTTCAACCAATCAACAAGCTTGGTCAAACACCAGGCGACACACACAACAGGTAAACCTTTTTCATGCCAGGATTGCTGGAGGACATTCACAGTGTATCAAGACCTTCTCAAGCACAAGCAGTTGCACTCTGAGGTTAAACCATATTGTTGTGATGTATGTGGGAAGAGGTTTTGCTGGCCCTCCTCCTTGAACTGTCACCAAAGAGTACATTCCAACAAAAATGCCTACATATGTAAGGAATGTGGGAAGAGTTTTAGCTGGTTGGCAGGACTGATCGGCCACCAGCGAATTCATACAGGTTTAAACCTCAGCACCTGTAACGAATGTGGTAAAAAATTCACCTCATTAGCAAACCTCAAAAAACACAAAGAAACGCACTCAGTGGAAAAGCCTTACAAATGTAAGGTGTGTGGCAAGTGCTTTAGCCGTTCTCCATACTTAAACCAACATCAAATAACACACAGTAGAGAAAAGCCATATGCATGCAGTGAATGTGGGAAATGTTTCAAAAGGACTAATGAACTTGTAAAACATGAAGGAATACATACCGGTGAAAAACCCTATAAATGCACTACATGTAATAAGACTTTTCGCCTCTCAGGCACTCTCACCAGTCATCTAAAAACACACACAAAAGAAAAGCCATACACTTGCGGTGAATGTGGGAAGAGCTTCCGTTGGTCTTCGTACTTGATGACTCATCAGCGAATGCACACAGGGGAAAAACCAAATACTTGCAATGTATGTGGAAGGGCTTTCAGTGCATCAACAAATCTAATAAGGCATAAGAGAATACACACTGGTGTAAGACAATATCCATGCAAAGAATGTTCACAGGGTTTCACACGGCTTGCCAACTTAATAAAACACATGAAAAAGCACACACAAAATATGTCCTGACTCAGGAATATGGTCTGCCTTTCCTTTTCTTTGCATATAAGCAAAAGGTCCAGCATGTGGCACACAACAGGGATACACAAAATCTCATTGTAATATATATTTACATATATGTGAAGGTGTTACACTACTGCTACCCACATCCAGTATAAAAGTGCTACTACCCAATCTGGCCCTGAGGCTGATAGAGGTGTTTGTAACAAAATTGATTGTTCACAATTAGTAATGGTTCTACCATGGTGTTTGGTCATTGTGCATGTAGACTGTACGCTGACATCAGTGAGAGGTTCAAGTGCAGAGTCATAAAAGTTTTAGTCTTACACTGGAAGTAGAAAGTTTAAAAGACTATGATATTCTACCTAGCATCATCATAACATACGTATTTTTAGAAGTAAGATCTATTCCCACCATTGCAAGTAATCATAAATATATCCAGCAAGGCTACCTTAATCATGAGGGAAGCCATTTTCATGCAAAGCATGTGGAAAGAGAATTATCCTTTAGGAATGCCCACTGATTTCTAATACAGCACATCACAGCTTTATTCATTTCAAATAAAGTAATAAGAAAGAAGAACAGCCTCACCACTGTCAAATCATGGAACGGGAAATAGAATAAAAACAGAGCAAACCTGTCCAAGTATTCAGCGAAATAGAAGGTAATTGTAAACAGTATTTCAGCAGCTGGTATCAAATAGATTTTTTGCAAGCAGAGAAACAGGAAAAACAACTCTTTAGTAAACTGGAGCAATAGAAAAAATACACCTGAAAAGCACAAGTGAACTAAAAAATACATGAAAACAATAGATACATGAAGCTACTCCAAGAATTGAACCCGGCAGCTTACAGACTAATAGTTGCAACCACAGGCTTTACTTTTTGCATGTAAAAGATCAGCAAGTCTAATAAATCCAGGATTTTCTTGCATAATGGGAAACTTGATTTCTGGATGACAAGTAGTCACTGCTGAATATTGTTATACAAGCAGATGTCACAAAGGAATACTATGTTTAACACATCTTTCATAGGAATAAACCAGAAGCTGCTACTTTGGACCAGGCTATGGCAACATGAATGTGGAACGCATCAACGTTTATATTTTTCATAAGAAGGAGAACATCGGTCTTGCTGCTCTGCTTGTTCCGGAGGTTGTCGCAAAGACAGAATGGGTTTCTGCTGCCATTTTGCCAGGGGCAATGGGTTATTGGCAATCTATTCTGGTTGAGAGAACTGAGAGATCTCCTGGTGCTCCACAGTTTAGGTCTGAATAACTATGGATGTTACCTATAAATGGGGGGGGTCTGCCCATGAATTGCCATAGGATTGTTATATTGCTGATTGGCTTGCTGTAGGCACACCATCCATCTCTAGATGGTATATATGATGTGCAAGCGCAGTGATGCAAGGATCTTTAGGATGAAAAGAAAGGTCCCTTTTTATGTTCATGGAGCACTTCAGAGGACAATGATTTAACTCTAGTTTTGATTGTGTATTTGTGGTCATGGAATATAGAAACACTCACATGCACAAAGCATGCTACATCCTGACTGTTTTCTCATAAGCTTGATATTTGGAGCCTCGGCACTGCCAAGATTAGATGCACAAAACCCAGCTCGTGCTCCGATCAATTTGTTAAGACCACACCATTCCATACAAATTCTTATAAAACACGTAATACCACTGTTCAACCATGGTTGATGTAACATCACCCATCCACGTGAAAAAGAAAGTTTGGTACCACAGAAGCTAACAGATAGTTTACTGTTTATGTTGGCCTAAAAAGAGAGTGATAAATACTAGATGGACACAAGACATGGCCTTGGTAGAGTCTTGTTATCTGTAAACCCAACAAATTCAAAGTTGTCTGGTAGACAACAGATTGTTTCCACTGGCCTAAATGGGAAACGTCCTTAACCAGGCGTCCTTAAGGACACAGATGTTTCCCACACAAGCGTAACCACCTATACAGTTAATATTACCATCCAATGACCAGTCTACCTATATTGAGCCGGGTACTATAGAGAAGGATGTGTAAAACAATTGTAAGTGTGTAGGAAATATCAGACTATCACTTCAGACCATTAAATAAGTTATATTGCATCCTGGGATCTGAGTGTGTGCCAAAAAGCATCTGTTAATCTTCACAAAAGATTAAACTCTGGTCCAGAAGTTGCAGACTGCACAAGACGACAATGGTGTCTGTTAATCTCGACAGCAGGAGTATTTCACCCCAGCCTTGAATGCTCTTTGGTGGTATCTGGTTGTGCAAAGGGTATAATTTACAACTGTGTACCCACAGCAAAGCATTTTGGGTTAAAGAGCTTATGTAGCTACAGACCCCAATGCTCCTACCAGAATGGATTCAAATGAAACATGGTAGTAAAACCACCTGCTTCGTGGAGGCCATGGTGTAGAATAGTCTGGACTTGCCACTGAGTTATCCACCAATCCATCTCTGATTCAGGAAGAATCTAAAGCCCTTCAGTTCAGACAGGAAGTTGTTGCTAGCAGGCTACTTTACTCCCTGACCTCCACAATCCTATGCATGAACATTGCACACTTCCAATCTCTGAACAAGGATTGCTATTCCACATGGTCCTACCAACTACAGCAGACTTTAGGCAAACTTTGCATGACTTGCAGCTTCACAAGGTCTGTGCTGAGATACCATGTTTCCATGAGCACAGAGGGTAAATTCACTGGCTCTCAATTCACCATTATTGATTATTGTACTTAGTTTACTGAAACAATCCTGACCATGATCCAGTTAACTCTGCAGGAAAAAAAGAAGTTTCAATTACATTCAGTTCATGGGTGATAAAAACATTGCCAGAAAACTAAACATTGTAGCAAGAAAGAAACCAAGAAATTTGTCTCTGGACATGGGATGACTGTTGTGAGAAGTACCTGGATATGTAATCCAATGTTGTCGATGTGGGATTAATCAAACATTGTGCATGTAAGAATTGATAAACACGCTACATTGTCGGTACAATATTATTCAAAATATTGTACATGTGAGCATAGATATACACTGCTCTTTCACCCAGTTTAAGTATTTCTCAAATACCACCAACCAAACAAGTATCTCAACTAAGAAATGCTGGGAAGTGACTAGTCTTATCAGATAAACAGGTTAAATAAACCATATCCCAGGAAATAGTTTGCACCGACAGTCAACATAGTGAAGAATTGAAGTGGTATTGCCACACAAGCAGTTGCATAGGTTACATGTTACTTATGTCTTCAATTTTTTCTTTTTTTACTCCCGTTTAGGCAATTAGCTATTAATAAATCAGAGTATGGTAATTTAGTAATGTTCTTAGTGTTTTTAACAAAGCCTACTGGAGACATGGCTGTTTGCAAGATCTGGGCCCCACTACGTTGCAGCCAGGAACCTGTGTTTCTCCAAGGTCACCTTATCCAGCATGGGCTTTAAAACAGAACATGATGATGGATCTCTGATTGTCTACTCCTCAGACCCTAGCGTCCTGGACCCCAGCCTTGCAGCAGAGCCATAGCACTTCCAGTTCAAAAAAATCAGAAAATTGAGCTACTGACACTGACACTTAGTTGAACACTTTCACTAATAGGGGATGCTATAATTACGTATTTATCCATTTATGTATTTGGGAATTTTGTGGAGCACTACTAACTTTTGTGGCCTTGAAGCACTTTTTTAGTGGGGGTACGTACAAATATTAAAAGGATCCCACTGATACAGGACCAAGTAGACCTTCAGGTAGGGATGGATCATGCCTAGTGATCTGGCAATGACTATGACCCAATCAAATGACTAAATCTTAAAGGTTGAGGATTATTAGGTGAGTGTGCACTTTGGACTGTACCTTCTTCTGTTCATTTTTGCACTCTTTGTCTTTCAGTTCTTTGTAGAGCACAATGTATTGGCAGTAAGGTGACGTGTAACCTTATACAACCAAATAAAATAATTTGCAATTATGACGTTTGTTAAAGGGCCATTTCTGTGCAAGTACTTTGCTTTTGTCATGCATGGTACCTTTGATCTATAGTGATACCTATTTATTCATTTGCTTTTTACAGTTCTCACAAAGTAGAGGTGCACCCTTCATAACTTATGTATGGTGAATGAAGAGCAACCTACAAGCATGTAAGGCATTGTATACAGTTTCTGAAGATTACAAACAGTAACTTTCTGCAATCACCTTTGACTGGTGAATCATTTGTAAAATTGATACATGGTGTTCTGTCATTAGCAGAATAACATTTAAAAACAACAACAAAACAATTGTTCAAGTCCTTATTCAAATGCATGGTCATTCTAAGGAACGTGCCAAAAGTGAGCATACATAGGTGTCTACAACTGGGCAAATTTGGGAAATTGGACATACATAGTTGTTCTGAAAGGCTAATTTATTCTTAATTCAGGTTGTATCCGGCAGTTGTAGAATATGTACTTCTCATTACTGTGGTGGTCATTACGACTTCGGTGGTCTTTTTCCAAGACCACCAAAGCCGCTGCCACCAACAGACAGTGCTGGCAGAATTAGGTAGGATTTCCGCACATTTGCAGGTGGAAATCTGAAGAGAGGCGGTTCTACCATTAGCACCGCCTTGCTAACAAGACTACGCCCGACGTATTAGGATAAGTAATAAGTAATACGGCATGGCGGAGTCCTGCTGGCGGTGGAAAACTTTAAGACCCATCCCCTCCCGAATGACCACCTTGCCGGAAAAGGTAAGTTGACCGTCTGAAATGGGGGGGGGTGTTGGATGCATGTGTGTGGTCTGGGTGTGTGTGTGTGTGCACGAATGGGTGTGTCTGGCTATATGTATGTGTGCGAATGGGAGTGTCTGGGTGTGTGTACGTGTGCAAATGGTGTCTGGGTGCGTGAATCGATGCAGTGTCTGGGTGTGTAAATGAATGTGGAGGAGGGGTGTGTGAATGGATGCAGTGGGGGGAGTGCATGAATGGGTGCAGAGAGGTGGAGAGTGTGAATGGATGCGGTTGGGGAAGTGCGTCAATGGATGCAGTGGGGAGTGGGGATGTGCATGATTGCGGAGGGGGTGCATATGTGTGAGGTGAGTGCCAGTGGGGGTATGTATATGGTTGTGTGCGGTTGGGTGGGGAGGGTGTGTGCATGTGCGTGGAAGTGGGGGAGGGTGGTTGCATGTGCGTGAACGTGGGGGAGGGTGCCAGCAACAGGATTGGAGATTCCTTTTGCTGGAAATCCATTATCGCCAGGGTTTTCATGGCGGTGCGACCACCATGGAAAGCCTGGCGGTCTGCCGGATCATTATACCACCAGCCGTCTCACGGCTGGCGCTGGGCCTGAGGTGCTCACCTCCGGCCCGCCGGTCCGACCGTCCTGGCGGTACGGATGGCGTTTTGGTGGTTTGGGGTCATATTATGGTGGTCTTCACCGCCGGCCTGGAGGCGGACTGACCACCACCGTGGTGGTCAGGTGACTGCCAAAAGCATAATGACCACCTATATGTGCAGTTGTACAGTGTCACATGCTATCTATTTCCATTGTTGACTGTGGGGAGAGGCTATGGTTCACGAGAGTTGAAGCCTAGAGTGGACGATGATGTCCCTCCCCACTGGTAGACAGTGGTAATATATTGTTTATTACTCTCAGCATGTTTGCATGTATGGTTTACACATGGCTGTTCTCTTATCTGCATTAGTTATAAAACAGGTATTTTATCAGAACTATAGCACATTCTCATTGCATCTGCCCACTGTGTGTGCAGTGAAGATCATGATGGGTGAGGTGGTAGTACCTTTATTGTGGTAGTTACATTGGATTTGACCGCTCCCTCCTCCCCAAGCGGCATGGCTGTCCAACCACGGCTGCACACAGTCTTTAGTTGTGCCCAGCGGGTTTGGACCACAGACCCAAAACACTCTCCATGCAGCCAGTTGCTATTATTCGCTGCACTTTAAAGACAAGCATTTGCAATGCAATAGGTTTCCCATTTGTGAGAGTTAGAGCTATTGGCATTGTAAGTGACAATGTTTTTTTACCTATGGGTTTTGGTTTGGTCTCCAAAACCACCCAAATTGCGATTTATAGCTCCGGTTACCACATGAATGTCAATTATGAGTTTTATGCCCAGTCTTCATAGGAGCATACAGCTATGGATGCAGTAAGCACCATAATCTGCATGTTATTACCCCCAGACCTATATTTGGGTGGTAATTTTTGCACCTGATAAACTGCGGTGCAATAAATATCACACTAATTACTGTGCCATTTGTAATGAGGGCCAAAGAGGTTTGACCTTGTCCACATGTTCCTTGAAAATATTTTTTTAAGTTACCAGCTAGTATTGAAGTGGCATTGTCAATGTCACTCTGACCTCAGTACACAGCTGTGTAGCTCCCTATACTGTAATGTGCATGCCTGTCTTTCACACATCCTTCTTCATCATGCTGCTATGCACTGTGCACCAAAACACGATAAGAGCACCTTCCAGGTCACTATGCATGACAGCAAAGCGCATCCTCCAGAGGATCACCGTCTACCAACCATGCAATCTCCCAAGGTGTAGCTTACTACCTGTACGAAAAAGCGTTTTGCAACCACATAGGACTATATAAAAGTTACAATATTTATATCCTACTTTCATGATATTTTCTAAAGGAAGGGAAAATATGTTACGTGTGGTATATATATAAAACTGTCACTCCAAACTAGTTTGACTCTTTTTGAAGGATTCACAGGAGTCAAATAAAAAGGGGCTGGTATTTAAATTTAACCATGAAACCTTGCTACATGGGGTTCATGCTTTGCAAGGTCAACATGCGTGGCCAAGGAGGACCCCCAGGGGAATGTGGGGCAGGGGCCATGGTGATCGCGGAACGGCATTGCCCCAAGGTGGAGAGAGCACTGATCATCGAGAACCGCAGCCTCTTCATCCCATCGACTACTGTAGGAACCTGTAACACAACGAGTGTGGCGGATATTAAGCACAGGTCTCTCTGGCCTGTTCCAGTAGTGAGTAGGTCGCCGGTTAGGCGGTCTTCTTCATAGACATGGAAAGTGGTAGTGACATGTGAGTATTAAGGGGTGAGTGGGGGAGTTCCCTTTACGGACTATGTGGTCTCACACACATTATAGTGTCATGCTTCATCATTTGACCACCTAGTCCCACCCAGGTAAGATGATACCACCTGGGCGGACTCAACCTTGTTGTTAAATGAACTCTGAGGGAGAGCTGAGATTGTATTTTTCTGGATAAAACAGAGATCCAGTTGAAGGGAAAATTGATACTAAAATTACCTCACAAATCACCTATGAGTTAATAGTTTAATGCAGGTGTTTGTTGGTAAGATCAAAAGCAGTATGTGGCAGACTTGAATATAATGGTTCAAGGTGCCTTATGAGGCCTGCGCCGAGCCTGGCAGCTGGAACGGGAGCTGCTTGGGGCAAGTATGTGGTGCTTTCCTATCCACGTCTGTAGTTTCGTTGCTGAACACATTTCATTCGCCCCTGTCCCGTTACCATCCAAGCTGACGTGGGGCCAAAGAGCTGGACGTGTAGTGGTGTGTGCACGTGCTTTCTCAAACTTCAATCTGAAGAAAATCTTTCTCTAGATCAGAAGTACGGGATGCAGCCTACGAGAAATTTAAATGCAAGGAGGGCAACCTTCTGCAACAAAAAATTCAGAAAAGTAGTGAAAATCGCATGAACAAAGGAACACGGCGATCTCTGAACAAAGGAAATGCACATTGTCCCCACTCACCTATGTTCCTAATGCTGCCAGCTGAGCCCCCCAAAAAATCACAACCTCAAAAGAAAAGAAAAAACAGCAATATTTAAAGAGAGGCTGTGGCGTAACATCCAGCACTGCCAACTTTGTAACTGGAGAGCTGGGTTTGAGTCTCAGCATCTCCTGTGCCTTAAAAAAAAGATTTGAAATACATTGAAATTGTTAACGCAGAGGAAACAAAAAGATAAATGCACAATGCCTGCAAATGAACTCCCATCAGTATAGAGGAAGCGACATGTCACCAAAAAAAAAACAACACAGAGACAGCAATACGTACATCAGAACACAAGGCAGGAAACAATAAAAAAAAAGAGTTCCACTAAACAACAGATAAACAGTTCAAAGCATAAGGAAACTGTAGATGGCTGGTGCGCCTCAGCCAAGAAAGGATGTGAGGTATCGGCTGTGCAAACCAGTTAGGACGCAGAAAAGAAGAGAGACACTGCAGTCAACCTATGGTAAGCAGCAGGCAGGATCAAAGCCCCTTTACTGAATACAGCAGGTCTTACAGACAGTGCATGCACACTGCCTAGTCTTGACCTAAAACACAGCCTTTTCAAACTAAGTACCCCCAAAATAAATATGTAACCACACAACAGGTACCATGTGTAGTATGGTCCTATATTACCATCCTGGGGGTTCTGATGACATTTACAAACCAATCTGCCATGGGTCCCACGGTGTATGAGGTCACCAGAACCCCCAGTACAGCAATATTGGGCTATATTGTGAGAAAGTAGCCTCTTTCTAGCCTTGTTACCCCCACTTTTGGCCTGTTTGTGAGTATATGTCAGGGTGTTTTCACTGTCTCACTGGGATCCTGCTAGCCAGGGCCCAGTGCTCATAGTGAAAACCCTATGTAGTCAGTATGTTTGTTATGTGTCACTGGGACCCTGCTAGCCAGGACCCCAGTGCTCATAAGTTTTCTGGCCTATATGTATGTGTTCCCTGTGTAGTGCCTAACTGTCTCACTGAGGCTCTGCTAACCAGAACCTCAGTGGTTATGCTCTCTCATTTCTTTCCAAATTGTCACTAACAGGCTAGTGACCAATTTTACCAATTTACATTGGCTTACTGGAACACCCTTATAATTCCCTAGTATATGGTACTGAGGTACCCAGGGTATTGGGGTTCCAGGAGATCCCTATGGGCTACAGCAATTCTTTTGCCACCCATAGGGAGCTCTGACAATTCTTACACAGGCCTGCCACTGCAGCCTGAGTGAAATAACGTCCACGTTATTTCACAGCCATTTACCACTGCACTTAAGTAACTTATAAGTCACCTATATGTCTAACCTTCACCTGGTGAAGGTTGGGTGCAAAGTTACTTAGTGTGTGGGCACCCTGGCACTAGCCAAGGTGCCCCCACATTGTTCAGGCCAAATTCCCAAGACTTTGTGAGTGCGGGGACACCATTACACGCGTGCACTATACATATGTCACTACATATGTACAGCGTCACAATGGTAACTCCGAACATGGCCATGTAACATGTCTAAGATCATGGAATTGTCACCCCAATGCCATTCTGGCATTGGGGAGACAATTCCATGATCCCCCGGGTCTAGCACAGGACCCGGGTACAGCCAAACTGCCTTTTCAGGGTTTGCATTCCAGCTGCTGCTGCTGCCAACCCCTCAGACAGGTTTCTGCCCCCCTGGGGTCCAGGCAGCCCTGGCCCAGGAAGGCAGAACAAAGGACTTCCTCAGAGAGAGGGTGTTACACCCTCTCCCTTTGGAAAAGGTGAGAAAGGCTGGGGAGGAGTAGCCTCCCCCAGCCTCTGGAAATGCTTTGATGGGCACAGATGCTGCCCATCTCTGCATAAGCCAGTCTACACCGGTTTAGGGATCCCCCAGCCCTGCTCTGGTGCGAAACTGGACAAAGGAAAGGGGAGTGGCCACTCCCCTGACCTGCACCTCCCAGGGGAGGTGCCCAGAGCTCCTCCAGTGTGCCCCAGACCTCTGCCATCTTGGAAACAGAGGTGTTGCTGGCACACTGGACTGCTCTGAGTGGCCAGTGCCAGCAGGTGACGTCAGAGACTCCTTCTGATAGGCTCTTACCTTTCTTACTAGCCTATCCTCCTTCCTAGGTAGCCAAACCTCCTTTTCTGGCTATTTAGGGTCTCTGCTTTGGGGAATTCTTCAGATACCGAATGCAAGAGCTCACCAGAGTTCCTCTGCATCTCCCTCTTCACCTTCTGCCAAAGGATCGACCGCTGACTGCTCAGGACGCCTGCAAAACCGCAACAAAGTAGCAAAGACAACTACTGCAACCTTGTATCGCTTCATCCTGCCGGCTTTCTCGACTGTTTCCTGGTGGTGCATGCTCTGGGGGTAGCCTGCCTCCTTCTTGCACCAGGAGCTCTGAAGAAATCTCCCGTGGGTCGACGGAATCTTCCCCCTGCAACCGCAGGCAACAAAAGACTGCATCACCGGTCCTCTGGGTCCCCTCTCAGCATGACGAGCGTGGTCCCTGGAACTCAGCAACTCTGTCCAAGTGACTCCCGCAGTCCAGTGACTCTTCAGTCCAAGTTTGGTGGAGGTAAGTCCTTGCCTCCCCATGTGCTAGACTGCATTGCTGGGTACCGCGTGATTTGCAGCTCCTCCGGCTCCTGTGCACTCTTCCAGGATTTCCTTCGTGCACAGCCAAGCCTGGGTACCCGACACTCTAACCTGCAGTGCACAACCTTCTGAGTTGTCCTCCGGCGTTGTGGGACTCCCTTTTGTGTCTTCGGGTGGACTCCAGTTCACTCCTCTTCTAAGTTCCTGTTCCGGTACTTCTGCAGGTGCTGCCTGCTTCTGTGAGGGCTCCCTCACTTGCTGGGCGCCCCATCTGTCTCCTCATCCAAGTGGCGACATCCTGGTCCCTCCTGGGCCACAGCAGCATCCAAAAACCCTAACCGCGACCCTTGCAGCTAGCAAGGCTTGTTTGCGGTCTTTCTACGTGGGAACACCTCTGCAAGCTTCTTCACGACGTGGGACATCCATCCTCCAAAGGAGAAGTTCCTAGTCCTCTTCGTTCTTGCAGAACACCAAGCTTCTTCCACCCGGTGGCAGCTTCCTTGCATCCTCAGCTGGCATTTCTTGGGCATCTGCCCACTCTCGACACTGTCACGACCCTTGGACTTGGTCCCTTTGTCTTACAGGTACTCAGGTCCGGAAATCCACTGTGGTTGCTTTGCTGGTGTTGGTTTTCCTTGCAGAATCCCCCTATCACGACTTCTGTGCTCTCTGGGGGTTGTAGGTGCACTTTACACCTACCTTACAGGATCTTAGGGTGGGCTATTTTTCTAACCCTCACTGTTTTCTTACAGTCCCAGAGACCCTCTACAAGCTCACATAGGTTTGGGGTCCATTCGTGGTTCGCATTCCACTTTTGGAGTATATGGTTTGTGTTGCCCCTATACCTATGTGCTCCTTTTGCAATCTTTTGTAACTTTACACTGCTTGCATTACTTCCTTTTGCTATTACTGCATATTTTTGGTATTGTGTACATATATCTTGTGTATATTTGGCATCCTCATACTGAGGGTACTCACTGAGATACTTTTGGCATATTGTCATAAAAATAAAGTACCTTTATTTTTAGTATATCTGTGTATTGTGTTTTCTTATGATATTGTGCATATGACACCAGTGGTATAGTAGGAGCTTTGCATGTCTCCTAGTTCAGCCTAAGCTGCTCTGCTATAGCTACCTTCTATCAGCCTAAGCTGCTAGAAACACCTCTTCTACACTAATAACGGATAACTGGACCTGGTACAGAGTGTAAGTACCCCTTGGTACCCACTACAACTCTTATGTATTACACACACGCACACACTGTAGGAAGCTGGCCTGGCTTATAGTGGGTACCTAGTGGTACTTACACCTTGTGCCAGTTCCAATTATCCCTTATTAGTAGATTAGTAGTGTTCAAGCTTAGGCTGATAGAGGTAGCTATAGCAAAGCAGCTTAGGCTGAACTAGGAGACATGCAAAGCTCCTACTAAACACACAGAGTTACTAAAAGTAAAGTTACTTTATTTTAGTGACAATATGCTAAAAGTATCTCAGAGGATATACTCCCTTACGAAGTAAGTATTATACACAAAATATACACACAAACCAAAATCAGATAAGTAAACAGAAAAGTAGTGCAAACACTGTAGAACACAACAGAATGCAATAGGAGACAATAGGCCTAGGGGCAACAAAAACCATATACTCCAAAAGTAGAATGCGAACCACAAATGAACCACAGGCCTAGTGTAGTGTGTAGAGGTTCGCTGGGAGTGTAAGAAAACACTAAGGGTGTCCAAGATACCCCATCCCAAGACCCTGAATAGTAGGAGTAAAGTTACCCTACTACCCCAGAAAGACAGTAAAGTCGAGATAGGGGATTCTGCAAAGACAACAACTGACTGCAAAGCACTGAAGATGGATTCCAGGACCTAAGGACCTGCAAAGGAAGGGGACCAAGTCCAAGAGTCATGCAAGTGTCCAGCGGGGGCAGGAGCCCACTAAACCCCGGATGAAGGTGCAAAAGGGCTGCCTCCGGGTGGAAGAAGCAGAAGATTCTGCAACAACAGGCTAGCAGGATCCCAGTGACACATATCAAACACACTGA
Organism: Pleurodeles waltl; assembly: GCF_031143425.1. NCBI lineage: Eukaryota > Metazoa > Chordata > Amphibia > Caudata > Salamandridae > Pleurodeles > Pleurodeles waltl. The sequence goes on along the minus strand of NC_090437.1, from coordinate 1,316,136,535 downwards.
CAACATAGGGTTTCCACTATGAGCACTGGGGCCCTGGCTAGAAGGATCCCAGTGAAACAGTATAAACACCCTGACATATACTCACAAACAGGCCAAAAGTGGGGGTAACAAGGCTAGAAAGAGGCTACTTTCCTACACACACACACTAGTAAATGACAGAACTAACAAAAACACCCTCAATCTCTCTAAAACCAGTAAATTCTAGCCATTACAAAAGTAACACCCCATCTTCACACACAAAACATCTGCCCTACTCTACAGACAGTAACACAACTTCTAAGTCCAAGACATTCTACCCACAACAAACCCTCCCCCTCCAATCTCTCCTGCAACAAGAAACACCACCCTCAACTATTAAAAGTAACAAAAAAAAAGTCTGCCATGCAGTTACCTTTATTTATGAAGTTTTGTCAGTCTCTTTTTCACCTCTGCCTTACTGGCCATCGTCTTCACCTGATAAAAGAGCATCCAGTGGGTGTGGTGACAGATATTTCTGGACACAACTTTGGGAGGTGAAGCAGTGGCACTGCTACAGTCACTCATTGGCTGGTATGTGTCACTGGTTTATTGTTGGTGTTTCCAATGCACCTCTAGTTCCTCCATATGTCTGGTGAAGGTGGTGTCAGTCCCCAGGATTTTGTCATGTCTCAGTTATGACACTATTTTTAGCTGTTGTGCTACCTATCCGCCTATGCCTGGTCCGCCACAGCAGAGCCCCTGATGCTTCATCAAGAGGGAAAAAGGCACAAATTAGTGGTACCCATCACAGTAAGCATGTGTGTTTATAAAACCACACAACACTACTGTTCAGTATTTTTACCCTATACGTCCCACATCCTTTGAAAGATGTTTCCTTGGTCAGAGTTGGGATCACTGGAGTCTCCAGCTGGGGCTAGAGTAAACTAGAGTTAAAGAAGGTGTTTCATTGTATGGTTAGAGTAAGAGTAAGGAAATATGTGGATTAACTCTAGGTTGTGTTAGGTAAGGGTTGGAATCATGGAAAGTGTAAGTCATGGTATAAAGGATGGAGTAAGTACCTTTATAAGAAAGTGCAGAAGAAGGGTGTCACTTAAACTAATACTTAGTTACACCCTCCGTCCACAAAATTGCGAATGCACAACATTGTGTTAGGGAAAAAGAGTTACATAGGGAGGTTAATGTCAAAGAAGGAATATCAGAGGTTAGGCATAATGTATGTTTGATAGTGACGTTTGTACCTCTCCATTTTTCTATTTTCAGTAGACCTACATATTAGCCACAAGTTTCATATGTCTACATAAAACTACCCTAAGAATGAAAGATGTATATTATCCTTCTGCTTCTTCTCTCCAATCCACTAAACATAATTACTTCTAGCTAATGGTACCTAAAAGCAATTAAGTTCCTGCAGCGGGTGAAAGGAGCAATACTCTGCTCTTCAGGCAGACCCACCGCCCCCTACAGTGAGACCGTGTGCTGTGGCTGCTGAGCAGTGTTATCACACTCCAGAGTGGCAATGGCATATGTTTTTCTGCCTTTATTTAACTTTTTAAAACTTCTCCAGCTCAACTGAGAGAATGTAGCAAAAATATGAAAAAAGTGACCTTGAGAAGCACAGGGCTTTGCAGTTTCAATAGAAGAACAGCGTTGTACAAGAAACAGGCCGTGGGGGTGTGGCTACAGCTAGGACCCATGGGTCCTCATTGAGCTCCAGCAGACTTGGTTTCAGCCTGAGCGGACTGGGGCGAATGACGAGGTCCTGAGGGAAGCAGCCTTACAGATCAGAATAGGTGGAGCAGTGGGTCGCTCCCTCCACTGCCGGAATTAAGAGTTCTTGATCTAGAAGGGCTTGATCTCAGTTCTGCTGGGCCTAAGAATAAGAAAGGGTTTTTGCCTGAGGGCACCTCTTGATGGTAAAGAGAAGACAGATGAGGAAGCAGGATAGTCAACAACTGTGGGCCTTGTTGAGATGAGGGACAACTTGTGACTTATTGCAACAAATTACAGCTTTGGCCTAGAAGATCAATGCTGCATTTAGAGGTTTCTGACCGGGTGGGTTCATGATATATCCCTGAGGTGTATGCACTGAGTACACCGGGGGGCTAGATCGATTGTAAGGATGTTCATAGTCATGCAGTGTTCGCCAATGTGCCTCTGTTTGCAGCTTCTGGGTCCCTCCCTTGATGTGTCATGTGGAATAGTTATTATTTGCTGTTTTCTACAGGTGAAATAGAGACCCCACAGTTTTATAATGGTGATAGCTATCACTAAGGCACTGGTGACCCAAAATATTAAAGACCTCGTGGGCTCTCAAAGACCTCAGTCGCAGCATCCTGATTTGATGGACCAGGCTGGACACTCCAGCTCAAACACGTCACAGACAAGCACTGAAGGTGAGATGGTGGCAGTGGCCACGGAACTATATGGTCATCACTTGAAAGACAAAAAGGACATGAGCAGTCCTTAGACAAGCTTTTGCTTACTCAATTTCTGATATGGACCACACACCAAAAGTAGAAAATAGAGGGTACAAGTGGAAGTGACGGTAGGTGATGAAGCACATGAGAGAGACGAGCTGGAAACAAGAGTAGAACTACAAAAAAGGTGCCAACCTTTAATTGACAAGGTGGATGATGGAGAAAACAGTTCGCAATGGAATAATCTGAGATTTAAGGGTATTCTCAAAACAGCTGCAGCCCAAGAGCTGTAACAATATGTGTAAGACCTGTTTCAATCCTTACTTGAGAGATTGGAAGAATCTGCAGTAGAGCTTGACAGAGCCCACAGGCTTTTCAGTTTACTAGATTAAGAATAAGCGGACTACTGATGTACTCACTGGATTACTATATTAAAAAAGGAAGAACTCATGAAAGTGGCCAGACAAACTGATTCAATAGTGTTCAGAGGGTCCACAATCTACCTCTTTCAAGATGCTTCTACCTTAACGATGGCAAAGAGGAAAGCCCAAAAAATAGTGACAGATCACATAAGAGCCCAACATATTTATCACAGATGGGAATATCAATTTAAACTACTATTTGGAATCAACGATAAACCGGTCTTGATCTCCACTAAACAGGAAGCGGTTGAGCTGCTAAGTTTAAAAGGAGAACAAGGAAACACTTGTCAAATGACAGTTGGGCAACAACAAGCTTAGAGATGGCATCACTCTACAAGATCGAGAAGGTGAGAGGTGGATAAAAGACACCTGATACGTTACTGGCGAATTAAGTAGGTGTAGGAAAGTACCATCTTGCCTGGCATGTTACCCCCATTTTTCACTGTATATATGTTGTTTTAGTTGTATGTGTCACTGGGACCCTGGTAACCCAGGGCCCCAGTGCTCATAAGTGTGCCTGAATGTGTTACCTGTGTAGTGACTAACTGTCTCACTGAGGCTCTGCTAATCAGAACCTCAGTGGTTATGCTCTCTCATTTCTTTCCAAATTGTCACTGACAGGCTAGTGACCATTTTTACCAATTTACATTGGCTTACTGGAACACCCTTATAATTCCCTAGTATATGGTACTGAGGTACCCAGGGTATTGGGGTTCCAGGAGATCCCTATGGGCTGCAGCATTTCTTTTGCCACCCATAGGGAGCTCTGACAATTCTTACACAGGCCTGCCACTGCAGCCTGAGTGAAATAACGTCCACGTTATTTCACAGCCATTTTACACTGCACTTAAGTAACTTATAAGTCACCTATATGTCTAACCTTTACCTGGTAAAGGTTAGGTGCAAAGTTACTTAGTGTGAGGGCACCCTGGCACTAGCCAAGGTGCCCCCACATTGTTCAGAGCCAATTCACTGAACTTTGTGAGTGCGGGGACACCATTACACGCGTGCACTACATATAGGTCACTACCTATATGTAGCTTCACCATGGTAACTCCGAATATGGCCATGTAACATGTCTATGATCATGGAATTGCCCCCTCTATGCCATCCTGGCATTGTTGGTACAATTCCATGATCCCAGTGGTCTGTAGCACAGACCCTGGTACTGCCAGACTGCCCTTCCTGGGGTTTCACTGCAGCTGCTGCTGCTGCCAACCCCTCAGACAGGCAGCTGCCCTCCTGGGGTCCAGCCAGGCCTGGCCCAGGATGGCATAACAAAGAACTTCCTCTGAGAGAGGGTGTGACACCCTCTCCCTTTGGAAAATGGTGTGAAGGCAGGGGAGGAGTACCCTCCCCCAGCCTCTGGAAATGCTTTGTTGGGCACAGATGTGCCCAATTCTGCATAAGCCAGTCTACACCGGTTCAGGGACCCCTTAGCCCCTGCTCTGGCGCGAAACTGGACAAAGGAAAGGGGAGTGACCACTCCCCTGACCTGCACCTCCCCTGGTAGGTGTCCAGAGCTCCTCCAGTGTGCTCCAGACCTCTGCCATCTTGGAAACAGATGTGCTGCTGGCACACTGGACTGCTCTGAGTGGCCAGTGCCACCAGGAGATGTCAGAGACTCCTGCTGATAGGCTCCTTCAGGTGTTAGTAGCCTTTCCTCTCTCCTAGGTAGCCAAACCCTCTTTTCTGGCTATTTAGGGTCTCTGTCTCTGGGGAAACTTTAGATAACGAATGCATGAGCTCAGCCGAGTTCCTCTGCATCTCTCTCTTCACCTTCTGATAAGGAATCGACCGCTGACCGCGCTGGAAGCCTGCAAACCTGCAACATAGTAGCAAAGACGACTACTGCAACTCTGTAACGCTGATCCTGCCGCCTTCTCGACTGTTTTCCTGCTTGTGCATGCTGTGGGGGTAGTCTGCCTCCTCTCTGCACCAGAAGCTCCGAAGAAATCTCCCGTGGGTCGACGGAATCTTCCCCCTGCAACCGCAGGCACCAAAAAGCTGCATTACCGGTCCCTTGGGTCTCCTCTCAGTACGACGAGCGAGGTCCCTCGAATCCAGCGACGCTGTCCAAGTGACCCCCACAGTCCAGTGACTCTTCAGCCCAAGTTTGGTGGAGGTAAGTCCTTGCCTCACCTCGCTGGGCTGCATTGCTGGGAACCGCGACTTTGCAGCTACTCCGGCCCCTGTGCACTTCCGGCAGAAATCCTTCGTGCACAGCCAAGCCTGGGTCCACGGCACTCTAACCTGCATTGCACGACTTTCTAAGTTGGTCTCCGGCGACGTGGGACTCCTTTGTGCAACTCCGGTGAGCACCGTTTCACGCATCCTCGTAGTGCCTGTTTCTGGCACTTCTCCGGGTGCTACCTGCTTCAGTGAGGGCTCTTTGTCTTGCTCGACGACCCTCTCTCTGCAGGTCCAATTTGCGACCTCCTGGTCCCTCCTGGGCCCCAGCAGCGTCCAAAAACGCCAAACGCACGATTTGCGTGTAGCAAGGCTTGTTGGCGTCCTTCCGGCAGGAAAACACTTCTGCACGACTCTCCAAGGCGAGAGGGATCCGTCCACCAAAGGGGAAGTCTCTAGCCCTTTTCGTTCCTGCAGAAACCTCAGCTTCTTCTGTCCAGTCGAAGCTTCTTTGCACCCGCAGCTGGCATTTCCTGGGCATCTGCCCATCTCCGACTTGCTTGTGACTTTTGGACTTGGTCCCCTTGTTCCACAGGTACCCTAGATTGGAAATCCACAGTTGTTGCATTGCTGGTTTGTGTCTTTCCTGCATTATTCCTCTAACACGACTCTTTTGTCCTTAGGGGAACTTTAGTGCACTTTGCACTCACTTTTCAGGGTCTTGGGGAGGGTTATTTTTCTAACTCTCACTATTTTCTAATAGTCCCAGCGACCCTCTACAAGGTCACATAGGTTTGGGGTCCATTCGTGGTTCGCATTCCACTTTTGGAGTATATGGTTTGTGTTGCCCCTATCCCTATGTTTCCCCCTTGCATCCTATTGTAACTATACATTGTTTGTACTGTTTTCTAAGACTATACTGCATATTTTTGCTATTGTGTATATATATCTTGTGTATATTTCCTATCCTCTCACTGAGGGTACACTCTAAGATACTTTGGCATATTGTCATAAAAATAAAGTACCTTTATTTTTAGTATAACTGTGTATTGTGTTTTCTTATGATATTGTGCATATGACACTAAGTGGTACTGTAGTAGCTTCACACGTCTCCTAGTTCAGCCTAAGCTGCTCTGCTAAGCTACCATTATCTATCAGCCTAAGCTGCTAGACACCCTATACACTAATAAGGGATAACTGGGCCTGGTGCAAGGTGCAAGTACCCCTTGGTACTCACTACAAGCCAGTCCAGCCTCCTACATTGGTGGCAGCGGTGGGATCTGAACCCACGAGCATAGGGATCCTAAACCTGGAGCTGCCAGGAGATTAGTGATTCCTCAGGAGTACAGAAAGTTCCTCCTAACACTGGCACATGACATTCCCCTAGCTGGGCACCTGGGTCAAATGAAAACTTGGGACAGATTGGTTCCATTGTTTCATTGGCCTAGGATGTCTGAGGACACAAAGGAATTTTGTAAGTCCTGTGAAACCTGTCAAGCCAGTGGCAAGACAGGTGGCACTCCAAAGGCACCCCTTATCCCACTGCCTGTGGTTGGGGTTCCCTTTGAAAGGGTAGGGGTTGACATAGTTGGCCCCCTTGACCCTCCTACTGCTTCAGGCAATAGGTTTATCTTGGTGGTAGTGGACCATGCCACAAGATATCCTGAAGCTATTCCTTTAAGGACCACTACAGCTCCTGCAGTGGCAAATGCCCTCCTGGGAATATTTTCCAGGGTGGGCTTCCCAAAGGAAGTAGTATCAGACAGAGGAAGCAATTTCATGTCTGCATACTTAAAGGCCATGTGGAAGGAGTGTGGTGTAACTTACAAGTTCACAACACCCTATCATCCACAAACAAATGGACTGGTGGAGAGATTTAATAAAACTCTCAAAGGCATGATTATGGGACTCCCTGAAAAACTCCGCAGGAGATGGGATATCCTTCTACCATGCCTCCTTTTTGCCTACAGGGAGGTACCCCAGAAAGGAGTGGGCTTCAGCCCCTTTGAACTTCTTTTTCGACACCCTGTTAGGGGTCCACTCACACTTGTAAAGGAGGGTTGGGAACAACCTTTAAAAGCTCCTAAGCAGGATATTGTGGATTATGTACTTGGCCTCAGATCAAGGATGGCTGAGTACATGAAAAAGGCCAGTAAAAACCTTCAGGCCAGCCAAGAGCTCCAGAAGCAATGGCATGATCAGAAGGCTGTTTTGGTTCAGTACCAACCAGGGCAGAAAGTGTGGGTCTTGGAGCCTGTGGCCCCAAGAGCACTCCAAGATAAATGGAGTGGACCCCACACAATTGTTGAAAAGAAGGGTGAAGTCACCTACTTGGTTGACTTAGGCACTGCCAGGAGTCCCCTTAGGGTGCTCCATGTCAACCGCCTGAAACCCTACTATGACAGGGCTGATCTCACCCTGCTCATGGCAACTGATGAGGGACAGGAAGAAGACAGTGATCCTCTACCTGATCTCTTCTCTTCCACAGAACAAGATGCTCTTGTGGAAGGTGTAGTTTTGGCTGATTGTCTTACTGCTGAGCAGAAAGATAATTGCATAAATCTCCTAGGACAATTTTCAGAACTCTTCTCCATTGTGCCAGGCACCACTTCTTGGTGTGAGCACACTATAGATACTGGAGACAGTTTACCTGTCAAAAGTAAGATCTATAGGCAGCCTGACCATGTCAGGGACTGCATAAAGCAAGAAGTTCAGAAAATGTTGGAACTAGGAGTGGTTGAGCACTCTGACAGTCCATGGGCTTCTCCTGTGGTACTGGTACCAAAACCCAATTCTAAAGATGGAAAGAAGGAAATGAGGTTTTGTGTAGACTATAGAGGTCTCAACTTGGTAACCAAAACTGATGCTCACCCTATACCCAGGGCAGATGAGCTCATAGATACACTGGCATCTGCCAAGTATCTAAGCACTTTTGATTTGACTGCAGGGTATTGGCAGATCAAATTGTCAGAAGATGCTAAACCTAAGACTGCATTTTCTACCATTGGAGGACATTACCAGTTTACTGTAATGCCTTTTGGTTTGAAAAATGCACCTGCCACTTTTCAGAGGTTGGTGAACACAGTCCTGCAAGGGCTGGAAGCTTTCAGTGCAGCATATTTGGACGATATAGCTGTCTTTAGCTCCAGCTGGGATGATCACCTGGTCCACCTATGGAAAGTTTTGGAGGCCCTGCAAAAGGCAGGCCTCACTATCAAGGCTTCAAAGTGCCAGATAGGGCAGGGTAAGGTGGTTTATATGGGACACCTTGTTGGTGGGGAACAGATTGCACCAATTCAGGGGAAAATCCAAACTATTATTGATTGGGTTCCCCCTACCACTCAGACTCAGGTGAGAGCCTTCCTAGGCCTCACTGGGTATTACAGGAGGTTCATTAAGAACTATGGCTCCATTGCAGCCCCTCTTAATGACCTCACATCCAAGAAAATGCCTAAAAAGTTATTATGGACAGCAAGCTGTCAGAAAGCTTTTGAGGAGCTGAAGCAGACCATGTGCTCTGCACCTGTCCTGAAAAGCCCTTGTTACTCTAAAAAATTCTATGTCCAAACTGATGCATCTGAATTAGGAGTAGGGGCAGTCCTATCACAACTTAATTCTGAGGGCCAGGATCAACCTGTTGCTTTTATTAGTAGAAGGTTGACCCCTAGAGAAAAGCGTTGGTCTGCCATTGAGAGGGAGGCCTTTGCTGTGGTCTGGGCTCTGAAGAAGTTGAGGCCATACCTGTTTGGCACTCACTTCATTGTTCAAACAGACCACAAACCTCTACTTTGGCTAAAACAAATGAAAGGTGAAAATCCTAAATTGTTGAGGTGGTCCATATCCCTACAGGGAATGGACTATACAGTGGAGCATAGACCTGGGAGTAGCCACTCCAATGCAGATGGACTCTCCAGATATTTCCACTTAGACAATGAAGACTCATCAGGTAATGGCTAGTCTTATTGTCCTTCGTTTGGGGGGGGGGGGGTTGTGTAGGAAAGTACCATCTTGCCTGGCATGTTACCCCCATTTTTCACTGTATATATGTTGTTTTAGTTGTATGTGTCACTGGGACCCTGGTAACCCAGGGCCCCAGTGCTCATAAGTGTGCCTGAATGTGTTACCTGTGTAGTGACTAACTGTCTCACTGAGGCTCTGCTAATCAGAACCTCAGTGGTTATGCTCTCTCATTTCTTTCCAAATTGTCACTGACAGGCTAGTGACCATTTTTACCAATTTACATTGGCTTACTGGAACACCCTTATAATTCCCTAGTATATGGTACTGTGGTACCCAGGGTATTGGGGTTCCAGGAGATCCCTATGGGCTGCAGCATTTCTTTTGCCACCCATAGGGAGCTCTGACAATTCTTACACAGGCCTGCCACTGCAGCCTGAGTGAAATAACGTCCACGTTATTTCACAGCCATTTTACACTGCACTTAAGTAACTTATAAGTCACCTATATGTCTAACCTTTACCTGGTAAAGGTTAGGTGCAAAGTTACTTAGTGTGAGGGCACCCTGGCACTAGCCAAGGTGCCCCCACATTGTTCAGAGCCAATTCACTGAACTTTGTGAGTGCGGGGACACCATTACACGCGTGCACTACATATAGGTCACTACCTATATGTAGCTTCACCATGGTAACTCCGAATATGGCCATGTAACATGTCTATGATCATGGAATTGCCCCCTCTATGCCATCCTGGCATTGTTGGTACAATTCCATGATCCCAGTGGTCTGTAGCACAGACCCTGGTACTGCCAGACTGCCCTTCCTGGGGTTTCACTGCAGCTGCTGCTGCTGCCAACCCCTCAGACAGGCAGCTGCCCTCCTGGGGTCCAGCCAGGCCTGGCCCAGGATGGCATAACAAAGAACTTCCTCTGAGAGAGGGTGTGACACCCTCTCCCTTTGGAAAATGGTGTGAAGGCAGGGGAGGAGTAGCCTCCCCCAGCCTCTGGAAATGCTTTGTTGGGCACAGATGTGCCCAATTCTGCATAAGCCAGTCTACACCGGTTCAGGGACCCCTTAGCCCCTGCTCTGGCGCGAAACTGGACAAAGGAAAGGGGAGTGACCACTCCCCTGACCTGCACCTCCCCTGGGAGGTGTCCAGAGCTCCTCCAGTGTGCTCCAGACCTCTGCCATCTTGGAAACAGAGGTGCTGCTGGCACACTGGACTGCTCTGAGTGGCCAGTGCCACCAGGTGACGTCAGAGACTCCTGCTGATAGGCTCCTTCAGGTGTTAGTAGCCTTTCCTCTCTCCTAGGTAGCCAAACCCTCTTTTCTGGCTATTTAGGGTCTCTGTTTCTGGGGAAACTTTAGATAACGAATGCATGAGCTCAGCCGAGTTCCTCTGCATCTCTCTCTTCACCTTCTGATAAGGAATCGACCGCTGACCGCGCTGGAAGCCTGCAAACCTGCAACATAGTAGCAAAGACGACTACTGCAACTCTGTAACGCTGATCCTGCCGCCTTCTCGACTGTTTTCCTGCTTGTGCATGCTGTGGGGGTAGTCTGCCTCCTCTCTGCACCAGAAGCTCCGAAGAAATCTCCCGTGGGTCGACGGAATCTTCCCCCTGCAACCGCAGGCACCAAAAAGCTGCATTACCGGTCCCTTGGGTCTCCTCTCAGTACGACGAGCGAGGTCCCTCGAATCCAGCGACGCTGTCCAAGTGACCCCCACAGTCCAGTGACTCTTCAGCCCAAGTTTGGTGGAGGTAAGTCCTTGCCTCACCTCGCTGGGCTGCATTGCTGGGAACCGCGACTTTGCAGCTACTCCGGCCCCTGTGCACTTCCGGCGGAAATCCTTCGTGCACAGCCAAGCCTGGGTCCACGGCACTCTAACCTGCATTGCACGACTTTCTAAGTTGGTCTCCGGCGACGTGGGACTCCTTTGTGCAACTCCGGCGAGCACCGTTTCACGCATCCTTGTAGTGCCTGTTTCTGGCACTTCTCCAGGTGCTACCTGCTTCAGTGAGGGCTCTTTATCTTGCTCGACGTCCCCTCTCTCTGCAGGTCCAATTTGCGACCTCCTGGTCCCTCCTGGGCCCCAGCAGCGTCCAAAAACGCCAAACGCACGATTTGCGTGTAGCAAGGCTTGTTGGCGTCCTTCCGGCGGGAAAACACTTCTGCACGACTCTCCAAGGCGAGAGGGATCCGTCCACCAAAGGGGAAGTCTCTAGCCCTTTTCGTTCCTGCAGAAACCTCAGCTTCTTCTGTCCAGTCGAAGCTTCTTTGCACCCGCAGCTGGCATTTCCTGGGCATCTGCCCATCTCCGACTTGCTTGTGACTTTTGGACTTGGTCCCCTTGTTCAACAGGTACCCTAGATTGGAAATCCACAGTTGTTGCATTGCTGGTTTGTGTCTTTCCTGCATTATTCCTCTAACACGACTCTTTTGTCCTTAGGGGAACTTTAGTGCACTTTGCACTCACTTTTCAGGGTCTTGCGGAGGGTTATTTTTCTAACTCTCACTATTTTCTAATAGTCCCAGCGACCCTCTACAAGGTCACATAGGTTTGGGGTCCATTCGTGGTTCGCATTCCACTTTTGGAGTATATGGTTTGTGTTGCCCCTATCCCTATGTTTCCCCCTTGCATCCTATTGTAACTATACATTGTTTGCACTGTTTTCTAAGACTATACTGCATATTTTTGCTATTGTGTATATATATCTTGTGTATATTTCCTATCCTCTCACTGAGGGTACACTCTAAGATACTTTGGCATATTGTCATAAAAATAAAGTACCTTTATTTTTAGTATAACTGTGTATTGTGTTTTCTTATGATATTGTGCATATGACACTAAGTGGTACTGTAGTAGCTTCACACGTCTCCTAGTTCAGCCTAAGCTGCTCTGCTAAGCTACCATTATCTATCAGCCTAAGCTGCTAGACACCCTATACACTAATAAGGGATAACTGGGCCTGGTGCAAGGTGCAAGTACCCCTTGGTACTCACTACAAGCCAGTCCAGCCTCCTACATTGGTGGCAGCGGTGGGATCTGAACCCACGAGCATAGGGATCCTAAACCTGGAGCTGCCAGGAGATTAGTGATTCCTCAGGAGTACAGAAAGTTCCTCCTAACACTGGCACATGACATTCCCCTAGCTGGGCACCTGGGTCAAATGAAAACTTGGGACAGATTGGTTCCATTGTTTCATTGGCCTAGGATGTCTGAGGACACAAAGGAATTTTGTAAGTCCTGTGAAACCTGTCAAGCCAGTGGCAAGACAGGTGGCACTCCAAAGGCACCCCTTATCCCACTGCCTGTGGTTGGGGTTCCCTTTGAAAGGGTAGGGGTTGACATAGTTGGCCCCCTTGACCCTCCTACTGCTTCAGGCAATAGGTTTATCTTGGTGGTAGTGGACCATGCCACAAGATATCCTGAAGCTATTCCTTTAAGGACCACTACAGCTCCTGCAGTGGCAAAGGCCCTCCTGGGAATATTTTCCAGGGTGGGCTTCCCAAAGGAAGTAGTATCAGACAGAGGAAGCAATTTCATGTCTGCATACTTAAAGGCCATGTGGAAGGAGTGTGGTGTAACTTACAAGTTCACAACACCCTATCATCCACAAACAAATGGACTGGTGGAGAGATTTAATAAAACTCAAAGGCATGATTATGGGACTCCCTGAAAAACTCCGCAGGAGATGGGATATCCTTCTACCATGCCTCCTTTTTGCCTACAGGGAGGTACCCCAGAAAGGAGTGGGCTTCAGCCCCTTTGAACTTCTTTTTGGACACCCTGTTAGGGGTCCACTCACACTTGTAAAGGAGGGTTGGGAACAACCTTTAAAAGCTCCTAAGCAGGATATTGTGGATTATGTACTTGGCCTCAGATCAAGGATGGCTGAGTACATGAAAAAGGCCAGTAAAAACCTTCAGGCCAGCCAAGAGCTCCAGAAGCAATGGCATGATCAGAAGGCTGTTTTGGTTCAGTACCAACCAGGGCAGAAAGTGTGGGTCTTGGAGCCTGTGGCCCCAAGAGCACTCCAAGATAAATGGAGTGGACCCCACACAATTGTTGAAAAGAAGGGTGAAGTCACCTACTTGGTTGACTTAGGCACTGCCAGGAGTCCCCTTAGGGTGCTCCATGTCAACCGCCTGAAACCCTACTATGACAGGGCTGATCTCACCCTGCTCATGGCAACTGATGAGGGACAGGAAGAAGACAGTGATCCTCTACCTGATCTCTTCTCTTCCACAGAACAAGATGCTCTTGTGGAAGGTGTAGTTTTGGCTGATTGTCTTACTGCTGAGCAGAAAGATAATTGCATAAATCTCCTAGGACAATTTTCAGAACTCTTCTCCATTGTGCCAGGCACCACTTCTTGGTGTGAGCACACTATAGATACTGGAGACAGTTTACCTGTCAAAAGTAAGATCTATAGGCAGCCTGACCATGTCAGGGACTGCATAAAGCAAGAAGTTCAGAAAATGTTGGAACTAGGAGTGGTTGAGCACTCTGACAGTCCATGGGCTTCTCCTGTGGTACTGGTACCAAAACCCAATTCTAAAGATGGAAAGAAGGAAATGAGGTTTTGTGTAGACTATAGAGGTCTCAACTTGGTAACCAAAACTGATGCTCACCCTATACCCAGGGCAGATGAGCTCATAGATACACTGGCATCTGCCAAGTATCTAAGCACTTTTGATTTGACTGCAGGGTATTGGCAGATCAAATTGTCAGAAGATGCTAAACCTAAGACTGCATTTTCTACCATTGGAGGACATTACCAGTTTACTGTAATGCCTTTTGGTTTGAAAAATGCACCTGCCACTTTTCAGAGGTTGGTGAACACAGTCCTGCAAGGGCTGGAAGCTTTCAGTGCAGCATATTTGGACGATATAGCTGTCTTTAGCTCCAGCTGGGATGATCACCTGGTCCACCTATGAAAAGTTTTGGAGGCCCTGCAAAAGGCAGGCCTCACTATCAAGGCTTCAAAGTGCCAGATAGGGCAGGGTAAGGTGGTTTATCTGGGACACCTTGTTGGTGGGGAACAGATTGCACCACTTCAGGGGAAAATCCAAACTATTATTGATTGGGTTCCCCCTACCACTCAGACTCAGGTGAGAGCCTTCCTAGGCCTCACTGGGTATTACAGGAGGTTCATTAAGAACTATGGCTCCATTGCAGCCCCTCTTAATGACCTCACATCCAAGAAAATGCCTAAAAAGTTATTATGGACAGCAAGCTGTCAGAAAGCTTTTGAGGAGCTGAAGCAGACCATGTGCTCTGCACCTGTCCTGAAAAGCCCTTGTTACTCTAAAAAATTCTATGTCCAAACTGATGCATCTGAATTAGGAGTAGGGGCAGTCCTATCACAACTTAATTCTGAGGGCCAGGATCAACCTGTTGCTTTTATTAGTAGAAGGTTGACCCCTAGAGAAAAGCGTTGGTCTGCCATTGAGAGGGAGGCCTTTGCTGTGGTCTGGGCTCTGAAGAAGTTGAGGCCATACCTGTTTGGCACTCACTTCATTGTTCAAACAGACCACAAACCTCTACTTTGGCTAAAACAAATGAAAGGTGAAAATCCTAAATTGTTGAGGTGGTCCATATCCCTACAGGGAATGGACTATACAGTGGAACATAGACCTGGGAGTAGCCACTCCAATGCAGATGGACTCTCCAGATATTTCCACTTAGACAATGAAGACTCATCAGGTAATGGCTAGTCTTATTGTCCTTCGTTTGGGGGGGGGGGGTTGTGTAGGAAAGTACCATCTTGCCTGGCATGTTACCCCCATTTTTCACTGTATATATGTTGTTTTAGTTGTATGTGTCACTGGGACCCTGGTAACCCAGGGCCCCAGTGCTCATAAGTGTGCCTGAATGTGTTACCTGTGTAGTGACTAACTGTCTCACTGAGGCTCTGCTAATCAGAACCTCAGTGGTTATGCTCTCTCATTTCTTTCCAAATTGTCACTGACAGGCTAGTGACCATTTTTACCAATTTACATTGGCTTACTGGAACACCCTTATAATTCCCTAGTATATGGTACTGAGGTACCCAGGGTATTGGGGTTCCAGGAGATCCCTATGGGCTGCAGCATTTCTTTTGCCACCCATAGGGAGCTCTGACAATTCTTACACAGGCCTGCCACTGCAGCCTGAGTGAAATAACGTCCACGTTATTTCACAGCCATTTTACACTGCACTTAAGTAACTTATAAGTCACCTATATGTCTAACCTTTACCTGGTAAAGGTTAGGTGCAAAGTTACTTAGTGTGAGGGCACCCTGGCACTAGCCAAGGTGCCCCCACATTGTTCAGAGCCAATTCACTGAACTTTGTGAGTGCAGGGACACCATTACACGCGTGCACTACATATAGGTCACTACCTATATGTAGCTTCACCATGGTAACTCCGAATATGGCCATGTAACATGTCTATGATCATGGAATTGCCCCCTCTATGCCATCCTGGCATTGTTGGTACAATTCCATGATCCCAGTGGTCTGTAGCACAGACCCTGGTACTGCCAGACTGCCCTTCCTGGGGTTTCACTGCAGCTGCTGCTGCTGCCAACCCCTCAGACAGGCAGCTGCCCTCCTGGGGTCCAGCCAGGCCTGGCCCAGGATGGCATAACAAAGAACTTCCTCTGAGAGAGGGTGTGACACCCTCTCCCTTTGGAAAATGGTGTGAAGGCAGGGGAGGAGTAGCCTCCCCCAGCCTCTGGAAATGCTTTGTTGGGCACAGATGTGCCCAATTCTGCATAAGCCAGTCTACACCGGTTCAGGGACCCCTTAGCCCCTGCTCTGGCGCGAAACTGGACAAAGGAAAGGGGAGTGACCACTCCCCTGACCTGCACCTCCCCTGGGAGGTGTCCAGAGCTCCTCCAGTGTGCTCCAGACCTCTGCCATCTTGGAAACAGAGGTGCTGCTGGCACACTGGACTGCTCTGAGTGGCCAGTGCCACCAGGTGACGTCAGAGACTCCTGCTGATAGGCTCCTTCAGGTGTTAGTAGCCTTTCCTCTCTCCTAGGTAGCCAAACCCTCTTTTCTGGCTATTTAGGGTCTCTGTCTCTGGGGAAACTTTAGATAACGAATGCATGAGCTCAGCCGAGTTCCTCTGCATCTCTCTCTTCACCTTCTGATAAGGAATCGACCGCTGACCGCGCTGGAAGCCTGCAAACCTGCAACATAGTAGCAAAGACGACTACTGCAACTCTGTAACGCTGATCCTGCCGCCTTCTCGACTGTTTTCCTGCTTGTGCATGCTGTGGGGGTAGTCTGCCTCCTCTCTGCACCAGAAGCTCCGAAGAAATCTCCCGTGGGTCGACGGAATCTTCCCCCTGCAACCGCAGGCACCAAAAAGCTGCATTACCGGTCCCTTGGGTCTCCTCTCAGTACAACGAGCGAGGTCCCTCGAATCCAGCGACGCTGTCCAAGTGACCCCCACAGTCCAGTGACTCTTCAGCCCAAGTTTGGTGGAGGTAAGTCCTTGCCTCACCTCGCTGGGCTGCATTGCTGGGAACCGCGACTTTGCAGCTACTCCGGCCCCTGTGCACTTCCGGCAGAAATCCTTCGTGCACAGCCAAGCCTGGGTCCACGGCACTCTAACCTGCATTGCACGACTTTCTAAGTTGGTCTCCGGCGACGTGGGACTCCTTTGTGCAACTCCGGCGAGCACCGTTTCACGCATCCTCGTAGTGCCTGTTTCTGGCACTTCTCCAGGTGCTACCTGCTTCAGTGAGGGCTCTTTGTCTTGCTCGACGTCCCCTCTCTCTGCAGGTCCAATTTGCGACCTCCTGGTCCCTCCTGGGCCCCAGCAGCGTCCAAAAACGCCAAACGCACGATTTGCGTGTAGCAAGGCTTGTTGGCATCCTTCCGGCGGGAAAACACTTCTGCACGACTCTCCAAGGCGAGAGGGATCCGTCCACCAAAGGGGAAGTCTCTAGCCCTTTTCGTTCCTGCAGAAACCTCAGCTTCTTCTGTCCAGTCGAAGCTTCTTTGCACCCGCAGCTGGCATTTCCTGGGCATCTGCCCATCTCCGACTTGCTTGTGACTTTTGGACTTGGTCCCCTTGTTCAACAGGTACCCTAGATTGGAAATCCACAGTTGTTGCATTGCTGGTTTGTGTCTTTCCTGCATTATTCCTCTAACACGACTCTTTTGTCCTTAGGGGAACTTTAGTGCACTTTGCACTCACTTTTCAGGGTCTTGGGGAGGGTTATTTTTCTAACTCTCACTATTTTCTAATAGTCCCAGCGACCCTCTACAAGGTCACATAGGTTTGGGGTCCATTCGTGGTTCGCATTCCACTTTTGGAGTATATGGTTTGTGTTGCCCCTATCCCTATGTTTCCCCCTTGAATCCTATTGTAACTATATGCACTGTTTTCTAAGACTATACTGCATATTTTTGCACTGTTTTCTAAGACTATACTGCATATTTTTGCTATTGTGTATATATATCTTGTGTATATTTCCTATCCTCTCACTGAGGGTACACTCTAAGATACTTTGGCATATTGTCATAAAAATAAAGTACCTTTATTTTTAGTATAACTGTGTATTGTGTTTTCTTATGATATTGTGCATATGACACTAAGTGGTACTGTAGTAGCTTCACACGTCTCCTAGTTCAGCCTAAGCTGCTCTGCTAAGCTACCATTATCTATCAGCCTAAGCTGCTAGACACCCTATACACTAATAAGGGATAACTGGGCCTGGTGCAAGGTGCAAGTACCCCTTGGTACTCACTACAAGCCAGTCCAGCCTCCTACAGTAGGTATAGAAGATTTTTTACTTTATAGATTTAGCATAGCGCATCCCATCTCATGTACAGTCATGCAGACTGTTTGTTTTTTTATCCAATTTATATATATCACAGACAATTTGTAAGTATTTAAAAACATCTCTTTTCAGAGAGCTTATTTGTGTTATCCGTACAGATTTCAGCTAGCCATTTTATACCACTCTCCCTTACTTTGGAAAAGCCACCAAAATTATTGGGTGTAATGTTGATTTCTAAAGGGGAGTATTCTAAATAAACCTAACATTATTAAACATTTTGACCTTGGATTTCCAAAACGTAATGGCTGTCTGAACAACTTTAAATCAGACTTTTATATGATAGCTTTGCCCAGAAAAGCTAGTAAAAAATGTGTGCTGCTCTTTACCGAGACGTAATTTGTATGTTGAGGAAAGATAACAAATTCTAAAATTCCAGCTGGCCTCATAGGTGGCAAAATCATTGCCAAGAACACAGGGCAGGTCGCCATTATGGGTGGCAGGTTCCAATCTCCTTTTTTTCTGCCAACATTAGGGCCCTCATTCTAACCCCGGCGTTCTCAGACCGCCGGGGCCAGGGTCGGCGGGAGCACCGCCGACAGACCGGCGGTGCCCCGCAGGGCATTCCGACCGTGGCGGTTTGGCCGCGGTCAGAAAGGGTAAACCGGCGGTCTCCCGAAGGTTTACCGCTGCCCTTAGAATCCCCCATGGCGGCGCAGCTTGCTGCGCCGCCATGGGGTATTCTGACACCCCCTACCGCCATCCTGTTCCTGGCGGTTCGGCCGCCAGGAACAGGATGGCGGTAGGGGGTGCCGTGGGGCCCCTGGGGGCCCCTGCCGTGCCCATGCCAATGGCATGGGCACGGCAGGGGCCCCCGTAAGAGGGCCCCACAAAGTATTTCAGTGTCTGCCTAGCAGACACTGAAATACGCGACGGGTGCAACTGCACCCATCGCACCTTCCCACTCCGCCGGCTCAATTCTGAGCCGGCATCTTAGTGGGAAGGTTGATTTGCCCTGGGCTGGCGGGCGGCCTTTTGGCGGCCGCCCGCCAGCCCAGGGCAAATCCCAAAATACCCTCAGCGGTCTTTCGACCGCGGAGCGGTATTTTGGTGGGGGAACTTCGGCGGGCGGCCTCCGCCGCCCGCCGAAGTTAGAATCACCCCCTCAGTCTTGTGTATCAGACAGCACAATGCGCCTGCTAGCAAAAGACCTTTCGTGAAATTACAGCCTCCCAATTGCTTACCATTAATTGGCTTTTTTGTCAATATCATTTGCTTACTCCTTAGTCAGTGGCTTGCCTTCCTCTTCTTGCGTTTGTCTTTACCCATTCTTTTGATTGCTGATTTCTATCCTTCCACTGCTCACTTTTAGGAAACTTCTTTTTTGGTTAGGCACTTCATGAGAGTGTATGTATTTTCCAGAGCTCTCCCCCATGTGCTTCTCCGATGCCATATACTTCTCATGACACCCATGTTGCTCTCTCCCTCATGTGCTTTTACCAAAAGTCCTCCACCCCTGCACTTGTTTCACTCTCTCCCTCATGTGCTTCTCCACACACATGTCACATTGCTCTGTCCCGTGCATGCTGCTCTCACTCTCGCTCTCTCTCCTGCCAGTGCTCTGTGTTGTTCTCTCCTTCATGTGCTTCTCCCTGCCCTGTGTTGGTGTTGTGCTGGTTTTCACCTCCTGCCCCCACCCATTACTCCTATGCCACTTTCACCCTGTGCAAAAAAAAAAAAGATTTATTTTTATTCGCTAATTCAAGTGTCGCCCGCATTATGTGGCTTGGTGATGCATGCACGCACCTAAAGAATGACACAGTCGTAAGTGCATTTGCTTCATGGCGCCTTTTTGTTTTTGCTGAGGCTGTGCAGCATCAGCAACAACAATTTTGCTTCGTGCCGTTGCTACATAGCGTTTGCATTGCCAAAGACCCAAAAGGGAAGACCTTTTTGTTTTTCCATTTATTGCTTATTATACTAATAATGAATAGTAGACTAATGTTCACTACTAGTGTGATTAAAAATGGAGCACCAGGAGCTGGAACAAGAGCTTTGCTGGCATCTGAAATAAGTTTAAAAAAATACATTTAAATGGATATGGTGTCCTTAAGTAAGTGAAGGTGTGTCTGTGGGATAGAGAGTGTGTACATGTGAGCGTGTGTGAGTGAATGTGAATGAGTAAGAGTGACAGTTCTTAGCGTAGCAAAATATTGGCACTGGTGTACGAGATGGAATACTTGGCACTGTATACCAGAAGTAATGCTTGGTACTGGCATACTAGAGGTAATACCTGGAATAAGGGACACCGATGGGATATTGCTGGTGCAGGCATACTCAAGGTAAGTCACACTCCTTTCAGCAGCTGCAGTCACTTCCCAATTGGCTCACACACCCTTCTAATGCAAAGTATTGCAGGCAAAACCAACAACCTGTCTGCCCACTACAGGGTAGGAACTCAGACACTTCAAAGCTGTACGGAGATACACTTTCTGGCTGTGTCTTTCACAATTAGACAATGAGTGAAACTTGACAGCAAACCTCACTCCAGTTGATGCAGATCCTGCATGTGCCCTCAGGATTCACTTAATCCCAGCCAATAACTCACACTCACTCAAGGAAACTATTGGCACTGTCAATGAGGTCTCATAACAAGCACCTCACTGCAGACACTAAATTAACAAAGTGTCTTCTATATTTGTGCGTCATTCAGGGATCTTAGGCTACGATTGACCCAACAACAACAGTGGAAATTTCTGGCAATAAGCGCCACAATCACTTCGAGTTTGACAATTCCGCAAAACACTTCGCAAAATCACACTTTACCGCAATCTTCAGGCCAAAAGCAATGCAAGCGCAAAACTCAATTAATAATCACTCATCTGTCACTTGTAGGCACAAAGCTGGAACCTCATCAGTCATCGGAACAGACCATGAGGCAATATTTGGACTAGGCAATTGCATTGATCAACCCTATCTTCCTAAAGGGACACAGGAACGGTTCTCCTCCCTTGTGGGACACACCATATCTCTGCTACCAGAATCTGCTGGAGCGTTTTCATTTCTTTGCAGTAATCCATGCTCATCAAGGCTAATGGACCTTTTGGACCCTGCAACATGGTGTGGTAGAACCATACAACTCAATTTCAATACAAACCACTTACATTAAACAGTATGATCCATTTGGCAATAAAAGGAAAACTCGAGTCAGAACTAAAGTTAAGGGATTTATTACAAACTCAAGCTCAAAATCATGTAAACCGCTCTCAAGACAAAATTACAAAGATACAGAATCACCAAGGGTTGGCCAAGGCGATGAAACAGATTCAGGCGAACAAACATCAAAAGAACTAGGCATCCGCTAAGAAAAGTGCAAAACATTAACTAAAATTAGTTGTGATATAGAACTCACACTTTACTCAGGCTTAGCAAGCATCAGTCAATTTAAAATCATCAGAGTTATAGTTTTTAGCTGAGCAAAGGGAAAACCCTACCATGGCAAAATTAAAGATTAACGTGTGGGGTGGAACACATGCGGGCAAAATACAAAAAGGGCAAAACGAATTTGGAAAAAAGAAGTCTCTGGAAACAAGTACTAACTAAGATAAGTAAAAAGGGAATGCGTCAGCATGTGAGAAGCTCGATCAAGAGTCTTCTACAAGGGACAGGGAGAAAATCTCTAAGTCTCAGTGGGGCATCTCAAAGGGACAAAGCAGAAAGGAATATTGTAGGAGGCTGGGCTGGCTTGTAGTGGGTACCAATGGTACTTACACCTTATGCCAGGTCCAGTTATCCCTTATAAGTAGAGTGTAGTAGTGTTCTAGCAGGGTAGGCTGATAGAGGTAGCTATAGAAGAGCAGCCAAGGCTGAACTAGGAGACATGCAAAGCTCATGCAATACCACATATCATATAGGTACCATATCATAAGAAATACAATACTCATAGTTACTAAAATTAAAAGGTATTTTATTTTAGTGACAATGTGCCAAAAATATCTCAGAGGATATACTCCCTTAGGAGGTAAGTAACATACACAAAATATACACAACTAACCAAATAAGGTAAGTAAAACAGCCAGAAAGTAGTGCAAACACTGTAAAACACAATAGGATGCAATAGGCCTAGGGGCAACACAAACCATATACTAAGTAAGTGGAATGTGAACCACGAATGCACCCTTAGGCAAGTGTAGTGTGTAGAGGGTCGCTGGGAGTGTGAGAAAACACTAAGGCCCATATTTATACTTTTTGACACAAACCTGCGCCAGTGTAGGTTTGCGTCAAAAAGTTTAACGACGGCTACCGCCATTCCAAAGCGCTAGCCGGGTGTCATATTTAAGGAATGATGCTAGCCGGCGCTGCGGCCTGGTTAGCGTCAAAATAAATGACTCTAACCGGGCAGCAGAGGAGTAGGGAAGACTGGGGGTTGTGCGTCAAAGAATGGTGCAAGTCAGGTTAGAGTGAAAACAAATGAGTCTAACCTGACGAGCGTCATTTTGTGATGCACAAGCCAGGAGTCATGTCCCCTGGGCATGGCCATTGGGCACAGTGGCATGTAGGGGGGACAAAGTTTGGGCCCCCGATGCCACTTAAAATAAAATTTTAAAAAATACCTACCTGCACTCACCATGGATGGGTCCCCCCATCCATGGGTGTCCTCCAGGGGTGGGCTAGGGTGGCAGGGGGTGTCCCTGGGTGCAGAGAAGGGCACCTGTGGACTACTTCCATGGTCTCCCACCATGGAAAAGAGCCCACAGGTCCCTTAACGCCTGCCCTGGCCCAGGCGATATTTTTTTACGCAAATCGGGATTTATGTCATTTTCCGGCTCCGCCTCCCAGCCATGGGCCATTTTTGCCCAGTTGGATAAATATGGCGCGCGGGTGTTTAAGTCATTTTTTAGACGGGAACGCCTACCTTGCATGTCATTAATGCAATGCGGTTTCACGCATCTAGAAAATGACGCACACTGAGAAATTTTGACGTTCGCGGGGTCGCGTCTAAGTATAAATATGGTCTTAGTTTTGCGCTGAATTTGCGTAAAAAAAATGGCGCAAATCTGAGCAAGCAGAGTATAAATCTGGGCCTGAGGGGGTAAAGGAGACCCCAACCCAGGACCCTGGAAAGTAGGAGTAAAGTACTACTATTTCCCCCAAAGCACACTAAAGTTGTGATGAAGGATTTTGCAAGGACCACTACAAACTGCAAAGCACTGAAGATGGATTCCTGGACCTGAAGACCTGCAAAGGAAGGGGACCAAATCCAAGAGTCGCTAAAGTGTCCAGGAGGGGCAGGAGCCCACTAAACCCCGGATGAAGGTGCAAAATGGCTGCCTCTGGTTGAAAGAAGATGCTGGTTTTGCATCAACGAAAGGAGGAAGGAGGTTCTTCTTCATGCAGAAGATGTCCCACGGTGTGCTGGAGGATGCAGAGTTGTTTCCTTGGCAAAATACCGCAAACAAGCCTTGCTACCTGCAAGAGTCATGTTTGGAGAAAAAGGGTGCTGTCTGGGCCCAGGAAGGACTCTTAGGAGAGTAGACAGAGGGGGCCCTCAGCAACGTAGAGAGCCTACAGAGGGGAAGGAAGCATCCGCAGAAGTCCTTGAACATGGGTTCAAAAAGACTGAACATGGCGGTCGTCTCAACACTGGAAAGAGAGGTCCCATGACACCGGAGGTCAACTCAGGGAGCTGAGCATCGCAGGAGCAAGTGCTGGGAACCTAGGCTCAGCTGTGCATGCAGGATTTATTGGAAATGTGCACAGAAGCCCTTGTAGCTGCAGATCACATGATGCACAGGATTACTGTCTCGGGAGGGGAGGCAAGGACTTACCTCCTCCAAATTCGGACAGTTGGACCTCTGGACAGTCTGGGTCACTTGGGTCCACACCTGTGTTCCAAGGGCCATGCTCGTCAGGGTGAGAGGGGACCCAGAGTACCAGTGAAGCTGAAGTTTGGTGCCTGCTGAAGTAGGGGGAAGATTCCGTCGACCCACAGGAGATTTGTTCATGGCTTCCAGAGCAGGTTGAAGGCAGGCAGCCCCCAGAGCATGCACCACCAGAAAACAGTCGAGAAAGCCGTCAGGATTAGGTGCTTCAATGTTGCTGGTAGTCTTTTATCTACTTTGTTGCAGTTTTGCAGGCGTCCTGGAGCAGTCAGTGGTCGATCCTTGGCAGAAGTCGAAGAGAGAAGTGCAGAGGAGTCCTGCTGGATTCTTGCAAGTTGTAATCTGATGAGAAGCCCACAGGAGAGACCCTAAATAGCCTTCAGAGGAGGATTGGCTACCTAGTCAGGTATGCACCTATCAGGAGGGGTCTCTGACATCACCTGCTGGAACTGGCCACTCGGAGGCCTCCAGAGTGCCCCACACCTCTGGAAACAAGATGGCAGAGGTCTGAGAAACACTGGCGGAGCTCTGGGCACCACCATTGGGTGGTCACTCCCCTTTCCTTTGTCCAGTCTCGTGCCAGAGCAGGGACTGGGGGTTCCCTAAACCGGTGTAGACTGGCTTATGCAAGGAGGGCACTATCTGTGCCCTTCAAAGCATTTCCAGAGGCTGGGAGAGGCTACCTCTCCCCAGGCTTTAACACCTATTTCAAAAGGGAGAGGGTGTAACACCCTGCTCTCAGAGAAAATGCTTTGTTCAAGGAGAGCAGAACCCTGCCTGTGGGGCGGCAGCAACTGTAGCTGCAGAGAAAACCCCAGAGAGCTGGTTTGGCAGTACTGGGGGTCCATAGTGAAGCCCCCAGGATGCATGGAATTGGCTCCCCAATACCATATTTGTAATGGGGGGACAATTCCTTGATCTTAGAAATGTTATATGGCCATATTCGGAGTTACCATTGTGGAGCTACATATAGGCATTGACCTATATGTAGTGTACGTGTGTAATGGTGTTCCCGCACTCACAAAGTCCGGGGCAATGGCCCTGAACTATGTGGGAGCACCTTGGCTAGTGCAAGGGTGCCCTCACACTTAGTAACTTTGCACCTAACCTTCAGCAAGTGAAGGTTAGACATATAGGTGACTTACAAGTTACTTAAGTGCAGTGAAAATGGCTGTGTAATAACATGTGCGCTATTTCACGCATGCTGCAATGGCAGTCCTGTGTAAGGGTTTGTCTGAGCTCCCTATGGGTGGCAAAAGAAATGCTGCAGCCCATATGGATCTCCTGGAACCCCAATGCCCTGGGTACCTAGGTACCATATAATAGGGACTTATAACGGGGGTCCAGTATGCCAATTGAAATTGGTAAATGTAGTCACTAGCCTATAGTGACAAATTTAAAGGTAGAGAGAGCATGAGCACTGAGGTTCTGATTAGCAGAGCCTCAGTGACACAGTTAGGTACTACACAGGCATTCACATTTAGGCCACAAACGATGAGCACTGGGGTCCTGGCTAGCAGGATCCCAGTGAGACAGGCAAAAACATACGGACGTACATGTAAAATTGGGGGTAACATGCCAAGAAAGATGGTACTTTCCTACAAATATGCACCTCTCCAAGGGGCTCAGCATTCAGGGATTCCTCATCAGCAAAGGTTCATGTCGAAGTGCATCTGGAAAATCTGGAGAACTGACTAAAATCCAACTGGTCAACAGTATATTAATGTTCATAAAGCAATATGATTCGTTCTGAAAGACAGTCCCTATTACGTTGAAGGGGCATCATCCAATAGTAAATCATTGCATGACTTCCGATTGCAACATCAACATCCCTTCCCAGGTCTCATCCATCCATGTAGCTCTATACAGGATCGAAACATTTGTATAATTTGTTAGTTCATTGCTCAGGATGTTTCAAACTCAAAGACACTGTTACACTTTCTCTCTATGTCTAAACAGTAGGGGTCAATCAGCATTTCCTACACAGTCACGAAATACAAGACTAACAGGGCTCATTTAGACTAATGCAAGTGAATTATAACAATACATTTAATCAATATGTTTTAAGAAACACACACTTAACATGCAACTTATGGCTTTTACATTAGTAATGCTTCAATAATATACATGTTACATTCATTTTAAACAAAAAAACTGTTAATACAAGACTGCATTTCTCTATTTTTGCACACATATTTAAATCATTATTCATTAGAAATTAAATATTGTTTCAATACATTATTTTAATCTAAGGCCTAAATCATATAATTTAAATTGTGCAGACATTTCATTTTTAAGCGATACCACCAGGGTTTCTAACACTAGTTTAAACGGATGCACATTTAAAATGGTTTCTCAAAATGAAAAAATGCTGGTGCTCCCATACTGGAGGATAATTGTAGCATATACGGCACCCGTGGGAAAATGTTAACACTGGCACATTGGAGAGTATTCTCAGCATAAGGGAGGACAAGCATGCTAAGTGAGGAGGGGGCAACAATGACAGAATGTTGACCTTCACATAATAGAGGTACTTTTGACATAAGGATCACCCATGGAATATGAACAGCACCAATGGCAAAATTCTGCCAGTGGTATTTTGTATGTAACTTTTGCTCTAAGAGGGTACCCTTGGCATATGGGGGTACCCTTGGCGCAGGCACAATTGGAGATAGTTTATGGCACATGGGGGCATCCCAGTGTGACAAAAATTGAGTCAACTTCTGTTGAATGTCAGGTTGCACTGGCTTGGCACACTATGAAAGGACGTGAATATTTAACGAATGCCCTTGCAGAGCTTATGGTTTCTGGCCAAATTTAAGTGAACATTTTGATTTAAAATTCACTATTTGATCCCATTTTTTCCTAATATTCTCAGGGAGTACACTCCCCCATTTGAGAGCCTGCTTTGAATAGGTCAGGCACTCACTACAATTCTGGGTTACAATTACATCCGACTACTTTCAAAGATCACCAACCACCGCTGCACAAACATAAGGTAAACCTTGTCTTGATGGGCACTGGTGGCTTTCTGCAGCTTCCACTGGGGCCCAGACTTTACACTGTAGGGTTCGTAAAATCTATCAATTCGTAGTGCACTCTCTTGGTCAAATAAGAAAATGAACCAAAAAAAAAGCAAACCTATTTTTAAACGAGTTATTGCCATGTTCTATTATTCCACCTCTATGTTTTGCACAAATGATAGTGCCTTGCAAATTAACATAATTTAAAAAGTATTATCCAATAAGGAGTAATTTAAGCCAGTAACATAGCTCATGCTTCATATCTGGTCTATGTCAATCAATACATGTGAACCTATCTAATATAGTTTTTTTAATGTCTTTTTTACTCGCCTCTTTCTCCTTGATTTATTAATACATTTCTCCTTGTGCTGTAATATACAGTAGGTGAATGATTACATTAGTTTAGTTTGGGATATGAATATTCCAGTTTCGTGATTTCTGGCGCTTTAATCTCTTCAGAATTGCTCACAACTTTTCATGAAATAAAAAGAGAAACGAGTAATGACATTGACATATGTGAAATCTAAAGTAGACATTTATCTGTATTGAGTTATTATATTAATCATGATGATTTTGTAAAACTTCAGTAAATTATTGTGATGTCATCAGGGTTAAGGTCATGTGACATCACTTCTAGGAGGATTGAGGATTAAGGGTCATATGATGACTGTAGGAAGTTGGCTCTGTATGTACTAATTCAAAGTAAGAAATAGCAGCACAGAGTCCAAGGGTTCCCCTTAGAGGTATGATAGTGGCAAAAAGAGATAATCTAATGCTCTATTTTGGGGTAGTGTGGTCGAGCAGTAGGCTTATCAGAGGGTAGTGTTAAGCATTTGTTGTAAACACACAGGCAATAAATGAGGAACACACACTCAAAGACAATTCCAGGCCAATAGGTTTTTGTATAGAAAAATATATTTTCTTAATTTATTTTAAGAACCACAGGTTCAAGATTTACAAGTAATACTTCAAATGAAAGGTATTTCACTTAGGTAACTTAGGCACTTTGAATCAGCAAAATAGCATGTACAGTTTTCACAAAAATGGCAATAAGCTATTTTAAAACTAGACAGTGCAATTTTCAACAGTTCCTTGGGGAGGTAAGTGTTTGCTAGTTTTGCAGGTAAGTAAACCACCTACAGGGTTCAAAGTTGGGTCCAAGGTAGGCCACCGTTGGGGGTTCAGGGCAACCCCAAAGTTACCACACCAGCAGCTCAGGGCCGGTCAGGTGCAGAGGTCAAAGTGGTACCCAAAACACATAGGCTTCAATGGAGAAGGGGGTGCCCCGGTTCCAGTCTGCCAGCAGGTAGGTACCCGCGACTTCGGAGGGCAGACCAGGGGGGTTTTGTAGGGCACCGGGGGGGACACAAGTCAGCACAAACAGTACACCCTCAGCGGCACGGGGGCGGCCGGGTGCAGACTGCAACAGGCGTCGGGTTTGCAATTAAGTTCAATGGGAGACCCAGGGGTCTCTTCAGCGAAGCAGGCAGGCAAGGGGGGGCTCCTCGGGGTAGCCACCACCTGGGCAAGGGAGAGGGCCACCTGGGGGTCGCTTCTGCACTGGAGGTCGGATCCTTCAGGTCCTGGGGTCTGCGGGTGCAGTGTCTTTACCAGGCGTCGGGTTCTTAGAAGCAGGCAGTCGCAGTCAGGGGGAGCCTCTGGATTCCCTCTTCAGGCGTCGCTGGGGGTGCTCAGGGGGGTCAACTCTGGCTACTCACAGGGCCGTAGTCGCCGGGGAGTCCTCCCTGTAGTGTTGTTTCTCCGCAGGTCGAGCCGGGGGCGTCGGGTGCAGAGTGGAAAGTCTCACGCTTCCGGCGGGAAACGTGTTGTCTTTAAAAGTTGCTTCTTTGTTGCAAAGATGTTTCTTTGGAGCAGAGCCGCTGTCCTCAGGATTTCTTGGTCCTTTTAGATGCAGGGTAGTCCTCTGAGGCTTCACAGGTCGCTGGACCCTCTGGAACGCGTCGCTGTTGGAGTTTTTCTTGAAGTGGGGAGACAGGACAGTAGGGCTGGGGCCAAAGCAGTTGGTGTCTCCGTGTTCTCTGCAGGGCTTCAGGTCAGCAGTCCTTCTTTGTCTTCAGGTTGCAGGAATCTATCTTGCTAGGTTCTGGGAGCTCCTAAATACTCAATTTAGGGGTGTGTTTAGGTCTGGGGGGTTAGTAGCCAATGGCTACTAGCCCTGAGGGTGGCTACACCCTCTTTGTGCCTCCTCCCTGAGGGGAGGTGGGCACATCCCTAATCCTATTGGGGGAATCCTCCATCTGCAAGATGGAGGATTTCTAAAAGTCAGAGTCACCTCAGCTCAGGACACCTTAGGGGTTGTCCTGAATGGCCAGTGACTCCTCCTTGTTTTTCTCATTATCTCCTCCGGCCTTGCCGCCAAAAGTGGGTCCGTGGCCGGAGGGGGCGTGCATCTCCACTAGCTGGAGTGCCCTGGGGCGCTGTAACAAAGGGGGTGAGCCTTTGAGGCTCACCGCCAGATGTTACAGTTCCTGCAGGGCGAGGTGAGAAGCACCTCCACCCAGTACAGGCTTTGTTACTAGCCAAAGAGTGACAAAGGCACTCTCCCCATGTGGCCAGAAACATGTCTGGTGTGTGGCAGGCTGGTAAAACTAGTCAGCCCACACTGGAAGTCGGGTATGTTTTCAGGGGGCATCTCTAAGATGCCCTCTGGGGTGTATTTCACAATAAAATGTACACTTGCATCAGTGTGCATTTATTGTGCTGAGAAGTTTGATACCAAACTTCCCAGTTTTCAGAGTAGCCATTTTGGTGCTGTGGAGTTCGTGTATGACAGACTCCCAGACCATATACTCTTATGGCTACCCTGCACTTACAATGTCTAAGGTTTTGCTTAGACACTGTAGGGGCATAGTGCTCATGCAGCTATACCCTCACCTATGGTATGGTGCACCCTGCCTTAGGGCTATAAGGCCTGCTAGACGGGTGACTTATCTATGCCATAGGCAGTGTGAGGTTGGCATGGCACCCTGAGGGGAGTGCCATGACAACTTAGTCATTTTCTCCCCACCAGCACACACAAGCTGGCAAGCAGTGTGTCTGTGCTGAGTGGGGAGTCCCCAGGGTGGCATAAGACATGCTGCAGCCCTTAGAGACCTTCCTTGGCATCAGGGCCCTTGGTACCAGGGGTACCAGTTACAAGGGACTTACCTGGATGCCAGGGTGTGCCAATTGTGGAGACAAAGGTACAGGTTAGGGAAAGAACACTGGTGCTGGGGCCTGGTTAGCAGGCCTCAGCACACTTTCAAATCATAACTTGGCATCAGCAAAGGCAAAAAGTCAGGGGGTAACCATGCCAAGGAGGCATTTCCTTACACAACCCCACCCCCCAAATGAAAGAGGATGAGACTAACCTTTCCCAAGAGAGTCTTCATTTTCTAAGTGGAAGAACCTGGAAAGGCCATCTGCATTGGCATGGGCAGTCCCAGGTCTGCGTTCCACTATAAAGTCCATTCCCTGTAGGGAGAAGGACCACCTCAACAGTTTTGGATTTTCACCTTTCATTTGCATTAGCCATCTTAGAGGTCTGTGGTCAGTTTGAACTACAAAGTGAGTACCAAAGAGGTATGGTCTCAGCTTCTTCAGGGACCAAACCACAGCAAAGGCCTCCCTCTCAATGGCTCTCCAACGCTGCTCCCTGAGGAGTAACCTCCTGCTAATGAAAGCAACAGGCCATCATCATTTGTTTGGGACAAAACTGCCCCTATCCCATGTTCAGAGGCTTCAGTCTGCACAATGAACTGCTTGGAGTAATCTGGAGCTTTTAGAACTGTTGCTGTGCACATAGCTTGTTTCAGGGTGTCAAAGGCCTGTTGGCATTCTACAGTCCAGTTTACCTTCTTGTGCATTTTCTTGGAGGTAAGTTCTGTGAGGGGGGTCACTATTGATCCATATCCCTTCACAAACCTCCTGTAGTACCCAGTCAAGCCACGGAATGCCCTGACTTGAGTCTGGGTGTTTGGAGCTGCCCAGTCCAGAATAGTCTGGATTTTGGGCTGGAGTGGCTGAACTTGGCCTCCACCTACAAGGTGTCCCAAGTAAACCACAGTTCCCTGCCCTATCTGACATTTGGATGCCTTGATAGAGAGGCCTGCTGCTTGCAGCGCCTTCAAAACCTTCTTCAGGTGGACCAGGTGATCCTGCCAGCTGGTGTCACGGTGTAGGTACTCCTCAGACTCGGTGTGATGCAAACAAGGTCCACCTCCTGACACCACCAAGTCACCGATAAAAAACCACAGTGCATTGGAGTAATCAGGCGAGGGAAGGAAGGGGAAGGATCAGCAGGGACGGGATAACTGTAAAGAAAAATACACAGTGTTAATTATCACATTGTCTGTCTATTCTCATAAGGTCTCACTAAAACCAAAACGACCTGGCCTGCCCATAACTCATAAGGGCAGAACTAGTCCAAAGCCTGACTATGTTCCATCAGTATCACCAATGGATGCCCCAAGCCAACTACGGCCACTAATAATCACTTAAGGGTCTCACCGCCCCTCCTCCTAAACAATACTACAGTACGTATAAAGAAACAAACATGAGGAGAAAGAATAAGGTGAAGAAAATCTATTTTGCACTTCTTCCTATGATTCAGCTAACACACTGAGCCTTTTGTTAATGTCACGTATATTTGAAGAAGTAACTCGTTCATATCTCCTTGAATATTGACAAGAATCATTTGTCCCGGCTGTTTGGAATCCTGCAAACAGTAAATCTCATTCTGAATTGCTGCCAAAAAAAAGCCAAAAGATTATGTCTCATAAGATCGCCGTTCCTTTATTATGGTATATCAAAAGGTAAAGTGCTCCAGTATATGACAGTCACTCACAACCTGGCCATAAGGAATGCAGAAACAAAGAAAGGCGATAGCCTCCGGCAAGTAGCACAGCTTGCCGCTTACCACCTCCTTAGTACTTGGATCTTGAACGGAGGAGCAGCTAGGAACTCCTTCTGCCGGTAAAATGTCAGTTTCCAGGAGGGGGCCCTGATGAATCTCATTCCTCTTTTCCGGCCGCCGATGATTTCCCCCTTGGGAACGCCGTCCGCTCCGACCTCGTTGAGGCTCCGACCTGTCTCATTAGCACAGAATAACGCACACCCTTTCCGGGGTGTGCTGACTCTTACGCGATCTCTACCGCGCTGGGCTTCATGGGAGGTGTAGTCCCTAATGACTACAATCTCCCGATCGGCCCTGTAGGCGCCGGCTAGCACCTGACAGTACGCCCACCTCCAAAGCGCCTCCTAGGGCCAGGTTTAGTGGGATGACAAGCATGAAACCGTTGCACCGCCCTAGGGGCATGGACATTGCCTTCCGGCTCCCATGAATCCTCCTCGGCCTCATACCCCTTCCACGAAACCAAGTACCATAACTTACCCCCCCCGTAGTTTGGAATCCAACACTTTGCGCACCTCATACTCCAGCTGCCCGTCTCTAACCACCGGAGGCACCGCCCGCCGGGTCGCTGACAGAGCTGGCTTCAAAAGGCTGCAATGAAACAGCGGATGGATTCTTAAGGAAGCAGGTAAGTTGAGACGGTAAGCCACAGGCTTTATCTTGCGTACCACCTCATAAGGACCAATGTAACGAGGATGAAAGATGCTACGCATCTTAAAGCGTATATACTTGGTGGAAAGCCACACTCGATCCCCTGGCTGATACACCGGCCCCTCACGCCGATGTACATCACCCCATTTCTTATACTGTTCCTTGGCTTTATCCAAATTAAGTCGTATTTTTTTTTGCATGGATTGTAGGTTCTTAACCATAGCATGGACAGTAGGTTGATCCGTGACATCCCGAGGTATGATTATGGGCAACATCTCCGCGTGGAATCCTGTGTTAGCACGAAAAGGAGACTCCCTTATCGAGCTATGCCAAGCATTGTTGTACGATAGTTCGGCCAGCCATAGCAATGACACCCACGATTCCTGGGCGTCCTTTGCATAGCACCTCAGATATTTCTTCAGGGTTTGGTTGAGGCGCTCCGTCTGGCCATCGGTTTGTGGGTGGAAACTGGTGGATAGGGCGGATTCAATGCGCAGAACCTTGCACCACATGCGCCAAAACCTAGCAATGAACTGGGGGCCTCTGTCTGAAATAATGGTTCTTGGTAAACCATGTAACCGCACCACTTGAGACAGAATTAGATGGGCGGTCTGACTTGCTGTAGGTAGATTTCTACAAGGGAGAAAGTGACCCATCTTGGTAAGACTATCGATTACCACCATGATAGCATTGTACCCCTGATCCATTGGCAATCCTACCACAAAATCCACGCTGATGGTTTGCCATGGTTTTTCAGGAGTGGGCAAAGGCATCAGCTTGCCCTGGCTCTTCGCGTTTTCTCCCTTGGATCGAGCACATATCTCACACCGAGCCACCCATGTCGCAACGTCCTTAGCCCAACCTTTCCACCTGAAATGTCGTTGAACTATTTGCGCAGTTTTGGTGTACCCCGGATGACCAGCTGTTACCGCATCATGACACCAATTGAAGGCTTGCATTCGAAGTTCATGTGTTGGTAAATACAAACGATTACCTTGCAACGGTATTCCATGCTTAAGGGTACGGTCCTGACTTACTTCGGCCCACTCCTTCCACTGAGCAGCAGACTTATGCTTAGAGACCTTTTCTAGGAAGTGAGAGATATGAAGGGCACAAAGCACTTTTTCCGGTTGGATGATTGCTTCATCAGGTCTTGAAGCGATGTTCCTCGCGTCCCTTTGTCTAGACAGTGAATCTGCCTTGCGATTGTCGACCCCAGGACGGAAGGTTACTACAAACTCATATTCTGAAAAGAACAGCATCCACCTCATTTGCTGCTGGGTAAGCTGTCTAGCCTCCTTCATATACTGCAAGTTTCGGTGATCAGTATATACCGTGACCGGGTGTTGGGCCCCCCAGAGATAGTGTCTCCATTCCTGAAATGCCTTTTTGATGGCTAGTAGTTCTTTTTCTGCCACCGTATAGTTGAGTTCCGCAGCAGATAGCTTCTTAGATAAAAACGCAACCGGATGAAGCTGTCCCGAGGTCTTGTTTCTTTGGGATAACACAGCCCCAATGGCTATATCCGAGGCATCTGCTTCGACTATAAAAGGTACTTCTGGCTGTGGATGCTGAAGTATAGGCGCTGAGCAGAAGGCCTGTTTTAAGAAGCAGAAGGCCTCCTCTGCCTCCTCTGACCAAACAAAAGACACACCCTTTCTTAGCAACCTTGTTATAGGTGACACCATGTGGGAAAAATGACAGATGAATCTTCTGTAGTAATTGGAAAACCCCAGGAAGCATTGCACGTCTCTCACACTAGTGGGCACTGGCCACTCTTGAACCGCCTGTATTTTTCTTGTCGACATGCAGAACCCTTCCGGGCTTAAATCCACCCCCAAGAACTCAACCTTCTGTACATGGAACTCGCATTTGCTCAGTTTGCAATAAAGATGGTGCTGTTGCAATGCTTGGAGTACTAGGGAAACATGTTCCATGTGCCGCTCTAGGGAGGTAGAATACACCAATATGTCATCTATATAAACGATCACAAAGTGGTCTACGTATTCTTTGAGAACATCGTTCAGAAAGTACTGGAAAGCCGCCGGGGCGTTACACAACCCGAACGGCATTACCAAGTATTCAAACAGGCCATAACGGGTCTTGAACGCCGTCTTCCACTCATCCCCTTCACGGATTCTGACCAGATGGTAAGCCCCCTTCAGATCCAACCTTGTATAGATAGTTGCCTCTTTCACCTGTTCCAATAACACAGGAATGAGGGGAAGAGGGTATCTATTCCTTATCGTGTTCTTGTTCAGCATTCGATAATCGATGCAGGTTCTCAACTCTTTATTCGCTTTAGCTATGAAAAAGAGTGGAGAAGCTGCCGGAGAACAAGATGGTCTAATGAACCCGATTTCCAGGAAGCGGTCCAGATATCTTCGCAAATGTTTGGTTTCTGGGTCTGATAGAGCATATACCCTACAAGAATGAAGGAGTGCTCCCGGAATCAGATCTATCTTGCAATCGTATATACGATGGGGTGGCAATGTCTCCGCCTGGCCTTCGTCGAACAAATCCTTGAACTTGGCGTAAACAGAGGGCAATATCACAGCTTTCTCCACCACTGTGGCCAACTGTAACCCTTGAGCCAACGCTAACGCGGGGGGGTTATCATATAAGAAACAGCCTTTCTCACTCCTCAAGGACTGAAAACTAACCGTCTTGGTTTGCCAATCGATAACAGGATTGCTTTTTCTTAGCCAGGGCATTCCCAAAATTATTTCATACTGAGGAGCCTCTATTATATCTAGCCTGATCATTTCTCTGCGTGCCGGAGATACTCCATTGAAAACCAACCCCACATCCTCAGTTTGTTCAGTAAGGGGTCCAGACTTCAGTGGTGTACCGTCAACTGCCAACACTATTTCGGGGTTCTTTCTTGGAATTCTCGGAAGTCCCAGTCTCTTAACCACCCCTTCATCTATGAAATTTCCCGTGGCTCCTGAGTCTATCATTGCCCACACAGGATGGGTTCGATCTTGGGATACCAGCTCTACGGATAACAAAAGGTGTGACGCCTTTTCTTCTTGTGGCAAGAGGGTTAAAGAAGTCAACCGGAACCCCGATAGGGGTTCTATAAAGGGCAAATCCTCTTTCTCTGATATCTTCCCTGACGTCACCGCGGCCTTTTGAGTGGGGGAGTAGGAGAACCTTTTTCTTGGTTTTTGGGGACACTCTCTCACATAATGACCCTTCCTGCCGCAATACATGCACAGCCCCTGTACCCTCCTACTCTCTTTTTCGGCCCTTGACAGAGGTGCCCTAACGGCTCCCACTTCCATAGGTTCCCCGCATAAATCATGGGAATTAGGAACTGGTCGCCCCTCCCTTTCTGGAATGCCCGGCCGCCTATCACCCGCTCTACGCTCTCCTCTTCTCTCTGCTAGCCGATGATTCAATCTCAAGGTAAGATTCACAAGTTCAGTACACGTGGAAGGCTGTGGATCTATTTGGGCTAGGATATCCTTCATGTCGTCTCTTAATCCTTGATAATAGAGAGACATTCTCTTCTCCTCTGGCCACTCTGATTCCGCCACCAGTCTATTGAAGGTCGTAAGATAAGTAACCAGGTCAGACCTCCCCTGTCTCAGCTCCAGCAATTCTCTATCAGCACTAAAGGTGGTTGTTCTGTGATCAAACACCTTCTCAAAGGCCGACCGAAAGGCATTCCAATCCGATAATAAGGGGTCATCGTTTCTAACTAACGGCACTGCCCAGTTAGCTGCATTTCCCGAGAGATAAGAAATAGCGAACATTACCCTGGAAAGGTTAGAGGGAAAAGACGCCGGTCTACAAGAGAATTGAAGAGACAACTGCGTTAAAAAAGCCTGAACTTTCCTGGGGTCCCCTGAAAACCGTTCCGGACTGGCCAAAGGGATTGGAGGGGAGACGTTCACGGTTACCTGCGGTGTAGATGCTGAGGCATCGAAGGGATTCCTAGTAAGCCTTTCTACTTTGTCCTTTAGGGCCGCTGCCTCCACCCTAGAATTTGCCAACTCTTGCTGCACTACCACTAACGCCTGTAATACATCATCCATAGATGCCATCTTTGCATTACACCAAGCAGGAGGAGTATTATTCGTGGGTGCGTTATTCTGTCACGGTGTAGGTACTCCTCAGACTCGGTGTGATGCAAACAAGGTCCACCTCCTGACACCACCAAGTCACCGATAAAAAACCACAGTGCATTGGAGTAATCAGGCGAGGGAAGGAAGGGGAAGGATCAGCAGGGACGGGATAACTGTAAAGAAAAATACACAGTGTTAATTATCACATTGTCTGTCTATTCTCATAAGGTCTCACTAAAACCAAAACGACCTGGCCTGCCCATAACTCATAAGGGCAGAACTAGTCCAAAGCCTGACTATGTTCCATCAGTATCACCAATGGATGCCCCAAGCCAACTACGGCCACTAATAATCACTTAAGGGTCTCACCGCCCCTCCTCCTAAACAATACTACAGTACGTATAAAGAAACAAACATGAGGAGAAAGAATAAGGTGAAGAAAATCTATTTTGCACTTCTTCCTATGATTCAGCTAACACACTGAGCCTTTTGTTAATGTCACGTATATTTGAAGAAGTAACTCGTTCATATCTCCTTGAATATTGACAAGAATCATTTGTCCCGGCTGTTTGGAATCCTGCAAACAGTAAATCTCATTCTGAATTGCTGCCAAAAAAAAGCCAAAAGATTATGGCCCTCATTCTGACCCTGGCGGTCTTTGACCGCCAGGGCGGAGGACCGCGGGAGCACCGCCGACAAGCCGGCGGTGCTCCAATGGGGATTCCGACCGCGGCGGTAAAGCCGCGGTCGGACCGGCACCACTGGCGGGGTCCCGCCAGTGTACCGCGGCCCCATTGAATCCTCCGCGGCGGCGCAGCTTGCTGCACCGCCGCGGGGATTCCGACCCCCCCTACCGCCATCCAGATCCCGGCGGTCGGACCGCCGAGATCCGGATGGCGGTAGGGGGGGTCGCGGGGCCGCTGGGGGCCCCTGCAGTGCCCATGCCACTGGCATGGGCATTGCAGGGGCCCCCGTAAGAGGGCCCCTACATGTATTTCACTGTCTGCTGCGCAGACAGTGAAATACGCGACGGGTGCAACTGCACCCGTCGCACAGCTTCCACTCCGCCGGCTCGATTCCGAGCCGGCTTCATCGTGGAAGCCTCTTTCCCGCTGGGCTGGCTGGCGGTCTGAAGGAGACCGCCCGCCAGCCCAGCGGGAAAGTCAGAATTACCGCCGCGGTCTTTCGACCGCGGAACGGTAACCTGACGGCGGGACTTTGGCGGGCGGCCTCCGCCGCCCGCCAAGGTCAGAATGAGGGCCTATGTCTCATAAGATCGCCGTTCCTTTATTATGGTATATCAAAAGGTAAAGTGCTCCAGTATATGACAGTCACTCACAACCTGGCCATAAGGAATGCAGAAACAAAGAAAGGCGATAGCCTCCGGCAAGTAGCACAGCTTGCCGCTTACCACCTCCTTAGTACTTGGATCTTGAACGGAGGAGCAGCTAGGAACTCCTTCTGCCGGTAAAATGTCAGTTTCCAGGAGGGGGCCCTGATGAATCTCATTCCTCTTTTCCGGCCGCCGATGATTTCCCCCTTGGGAACGCCGTCCGCTCCGACCTCGTTGAGGCTCCGACCTGTCTCATTAGCACAGAATAACACACACCCTTTCCGGGGTGTGCTGACTCTTACGCGATCTCTACTGCGCTGGGCTTCATGGGAGGTGTAGTCCCTAATGACTACAATCTCCCGATCGGCCCTGTAGGCGCCGGCTAGCACCTGACAGCTGGAGCTAAAGACAGCAATATCGTCAAGATAAGCTGCACTAAAGGACTCCAAGCCAGCAAGGACTTGATTCACCAACCTTTGGAAGGTGGCAGGGGCATTATTTAAACCAAAGGGCATAACAGTAAAGTGATAGGGCCCATCAGGGGTGGAGAATGCTGTCTTTTCTTTTGCTCCTGGTGCCATTTTGATTTGCCAGTACCCTGCTGTCAAGTCAACGGTACTTATGTATCTGGCAGCACCTAGTTTGTCAATCAATTCATCTGCCCTTGGAATGGGATGGGCATCTGTCTTGGTGACAGAATGAAGTCCTCTGTAGTCCACACAAAACCTCATCTCTCTTTTTCCATCTTTGGTGTGAGGTTTGGGGACTAAGACCACTGGGCTAGCCCAGGGGCTATCAGAGTGCTCAATGACTCCCAATTCCAGCATCTTGTGGACTTCCACTTTGATGCATTCCTTAACTTGGTCAGACTGTCTGAAAATGTTGTTTTTGACAGGCATGCTGTCTCCTGTGTCCACATCATGGGTACACGGTGTGTCTGACCAGGGGTTAGGGAAAAGAGCTCAGCAAACTGTTGTAAGACCTTCCTACAGTCAGATTGCTGTTGGCCAGAGAGGGTGTCTGAATAGATCACTCCATCAACTGAGCCATCTTTAGGGTCTGTGGAGAGGAGATCAGGGAGAGGTTTACTCTCAGCTTCCTGGTCCTCATCTGTTACCATCAACAGATTCACATCTGCCCTGTCATGAAAGAGTTTGAGGCGGCTTACATGG
This sequence comes from Pleurodeles waltl, assembly GCF_031143425.1. Lineage (NCBI taxonomy): Eukaryota > Metazoa > Chordata > Amphibia > Caudata > Salamandridae > Pleurodeles > Pleurodeles waltl. Next base: position 1,316,097,801 of record NC_090437.1, on the reverse strand, counting down.
ATCACCCTTTTGGGGGTCCTGCTAGTGCCTCGGTCTACCAGGTAGGTGACCTGACTCCTTCTCTCTAGCACTGGGTAAGGGCCACTCCATCTGTCCTGAAGTGCCCTGGGAGCCACAGGCTCCAGAACCCAGACTTTCTGCCCTGGCTGAAACTCATCCATAGCAGCCTTTTGGTCATACCACATCTTCTGGAGTTGTCGGCTGGCCTCAAGGTTTTTGCTTGCCTTTTCCATGTACTCTGTCATCCTGGAACGTAGGCCTAGTACATAGTCCACTATATCTTGTTTAGGCTCATGAAGAGGTCTCTCCCAGCCTTCTTTTACAAGAGCTAGTGGTCCCCTTACAGGATGGCCAAACAGAAGTTCAAAGGGGGAAAACCCTACTCCCTTCTGAGGCACCTCTCTGTAGGCGAAAAGCAGACATGGCAAGAGGACATCCCATCTCCTTTTGAGCTTTTCAGGGAGCCCCATGATCATGCCTTTCAATGTCTTGTTAAACCTTTCTACAAGACCATTGGTTTGTGGATAGTATGGTGTGGTGAATTTGTAAGTCACCCCACACTCATTCCACATATGCTTCAGGTATGCTGACATGAAGTTGGTACCCCTGTCAGACACCACCTCCTTAGGAAATCCCACTCTGGTAAAGATACCAATGAGTGCTTTGGCTACTGCAGGGGCGGTAGTGGACCTAAGGGGAATTGCTTCAGGGTATCTAGTAGCATAATCCACTGCTACTAGTATATATTGGTTCCCTGAGGCTGTGGGGGGTTCAAGTGGACCCACTATGTCCACACCCACTCTTTCAAAGGGGACCCCCACCACTGGAAGTGGAATGAGGGGGGCCTTTGGGTGTCCACCTGTCTTACCACTGGCTTGACAGGTGGCACAGGAGACGCAAAACTCCTTTACCTTCTGGGACATGTTGGGCCAATAGAAATGGTTAACTAACCTTTCCCAAGTCTTGGTTTGTCCCAAATGCCCAGCAAGTGGAATATCATGAGCTAAGGTCAGAATTAACTTCCTAAACTCCTGAGGCACTAGCACTCTCCTAGTGGCACCAGGTTTGGGATCTCTTGCCTCAGTGTAGAGGAGTCCATCTTCCCAATAGACTCTATGTCTTCCAGTGATTTTTCCTTTGGTCTCTTCAGCAACTTGCTGCCTAAGGCCTTCAAGAGAGGGACATGTTTCTTGCCCCTTACACAAATGTTCCCTTGTGGGTCCCCCTGGGCCTAAGAGCTCAACCTGATAAGGTTCTAACTCCATGGGCTCAGTTCCCTCAGAGGGCAGAACTTCTTCCTGGGAAGAGAGGTTCTCTTTCTCTTGTTGTGTGGAAGCTGGTTCCCCAGTCTTCTTTCCTTTTCTCTTGGAGTGTTGGGCCCTTTTTCCAGGCTCCAACACCACTTTTTCACCCTGAGCCTTGCACTGTACCCTTGTCTTGACACACACCAGTTCAGGGATACCCAGCATGGCTGCATGGGTTTTGAGTTCTACCTCAGCCCATGCTGAGGACTCCAGGTCATTTCCAAGCAAACAGTCTACAGGGATATTTGAGGAGACTACCACCTGTTTCAGGTCATTGACCACTCCCCACTCTAAAGTTACCATAGCCATGGGATGTACTTTAGTCTGATTGTCAGCGTTGGTGACTGGATAAGTTTGTCAAGCCAGGTATTGACCAGGGGAAACCAGTTTCTCTGTCACCAGGGTGACACTGGCACCTGTATCCCTCAGGCCTTCTACACTTGTCCCATTAATTAAGAGTTGCTGCCTGTACTTTTGCATATTAGGGGGCCAGGCAGCCAGTGTAGCTAAGTCCACCCCACCCTCAGAGACTAATGTAGCTTCAGTGTGAACCCTGATTTGCTCTGGGCACACTGTTGATCCCACCTGGAGACTGGCTATTCCAGTGTTAGCTGGAGCAGAGTTTGAAGTGGAACCTTTCTTGGGACAGGCCTTGTCTCCAGTTTGGTGTCCCTGCTGATTACAGCTAAGACACCAGGCCTTCTTGGGATCAAAGTTTTTACCCTTGTACCCAAAATTGGATTGTGAAGAGGCTTTGGACCCTCCCTCCTGAGAAGGTTTATGGGGCCCTGTAGAAGACTCTTTACTTTTTTCCTTGGATGTCTCAACACTCTTCCCCTGGGGAGTCTTTGTGACCCCTTTCTTTTGGTCACCCCCTGTGGAAGTCTTGGTCACCCTAGTCTTGACCCAATGGTCTGCCTTCTTTCCCAATTCATGGGGAGAAATTGGTCCTAGGTCTACTAGATGCTGATGCAGTTTATCATTGAAACAATTACTTAACAGGTGTTCATTCACAAATAAATTGTACAGCCCATCATAATCATTTACACCACTGCCATGAATCCAACCATCCAGTGTTTTAACTGAGTAGTCAACAAAATCAACCCAGGTCTGGCTCGAGGATTTTTGAGCCCCCTGAACCTAATCCTGTACTCCTCAGTTGAGAATCCAAAGCCCTCAATCAGGGTAGCCTTCATGAGGTCATAGGATTCTGCATCTTTTCCAGAGAGTGTGAGGAGTCTATCCCTACACTTTCCAGTGAACATTTCCCAAAGGAGAGCACCCCAGTGAGATCTGTTTACTTTTCTGGTTGCACAAGCCTTCTCAAAAGCTGTGAACCATTTGGTGATATCATCACCATCTTCATATTTAGTTACAATCCCTTTAGGGATTTTCAACATGTCAGGAGAATCTCTGACCCTATTTATGTTGCTGCCACCATTGATGGGACCTAGGCCCATCTCTTGTCTTTCCCTTTCTATGGCTAGGATATGTCTTTCCAAAGCCAATCTTTTGGCCAACCTGGCTAGCAGGAGGTCATCTTCATTGAGGCTGCCCTCAATGCTTGCAGAGCTGTTGGACTCTCCTGTAAGAGAAACAACATCTCTGAATATCACTTGTTGAGACAGGGTTTGAGAAACCCTGGGCTCCCTATCTAGGACTGGAGGTGGGAAATCCTCCATATCACTAGCTTCCCCCTCTGGGAAGGTATCATCACAGCAGTGGCGTAGCGTGGGTTGTCAGCACCCGGGGCAAGGCAAGTAATTTGCGCCCCCTAACCCGGGGCAAGGCAAGTAATTTGCGCCTCCTAACCCGTGGATTTAGTCTCTTCCAAGATGTTGCGCCCGGTGCGGCCGGCCCCCCCTGCATCCCCCATGCTACGCCACTGCATCAGAGAGGTTATTTTTAGCAAACTCTGCCAAGAGCTCCTGGAGCTGTACTTTGGTAGGGTTTGAATCAGTCTTTGGGGGTCATTCTGACCCCCGCCGGCCTGGCGGGAACCGCCAGAAGACCGTACCGCGGTCAAAAGACCGCGGCGGTCATTCTGACTTTCCCGCTGGGCTGGCGGGCGACCGCCAAAAGGCCGCCCGCCCGCCCGCCCGCCCAGCGGGAAAGCACCAGCAATGAGGATGCCGGCTCCGAATGGAGCCGGCGGAGTTGCTGGTGTGCGACGGGTGCAGTTGCCAAGCAGACACTGAAAATCTCAATGGGGCCCTGTTAGGGGGCCCCTGCAGTGCCCATGCCAGTGGCATGGGCACTGCAGGGGCCCCACAACACCCGTTCCCGCCATCCTGTTTCTGGCGGTGAAAACCGCCAGAAACAGGATGGCGGGAAGGGGGTCGGAATCCCGTCGTGGAGGATTCCCTGGGGCAGCGGGAAACCGGTGGGAAACCGCTGGTTTCCCTTTTCTGACTGCGGCCTTACCGCCGCGGTCAGAATTGCCCCAGAAGCACCGCCAGCCTGTTGGCGGTGCTTCTGCGGCACTCTGCCCTGGCGGTTTTCAACCGCCAGGGTCAGAATGACCGCCTTTCTCTTTTTGATTTTGCAGAGAGACCTTAACTCTGACATCCTAAGATGCAGGTAAGGGGTGAGGTTGAGTTCCATCACTATCTCTTCTGCAGCAGACATTATGGTTCTAAAAGTTGGAATACTTTTTAAGAATCTAAAACTATCTCTAGAACTTAATTCAAACTTTTACAAAACTTTTAAACTCTAAAAGAAATGCTAACAGGGACTAACGCAAGGCCTTAGCAGGACTCTTAAAAATTTAGAAAAATAGCTCAAATTTCAAAAATCAGTTTCTAAGGACAATTTTTAGAATTTAGTTGTGTGATCAGGTATTGGCTGAGTAGTCCAGCAAATGCAAAGTCTTGTACCCTACCGCTGATCCACCAATGTAGGAAGTTGGCTCTGTATGTACTATTTCAAAGAGTCCAACGGTTCCCCTTAGAGGTAAGATAGTGGCAAAAAGAGATAATCTAATGCTCTATTTTGTGGTAGTGTGGTCGAGCAGTAGGCTTATCAGAGGGTAGTGTTAAGCATTTGTTGTACACACACAGGTAATAAATGAGGAACACACACTGAAAGACAATTCCAGGCCAATAGGTTTTTGTATAGAAAAATATATTTTCTTAGTTTATTTTAAGAACCACAGGTTCAAGATTTACAAGTAATACTTCAAATGAAAGGTATTTCACTTAGGTAACTTAGGAACTTTGAATCAGCAAAATAGCATGTACAGTTTTCACAAAAATGGCAATAAGCTATTTTAAAACTAGACACAGTGCAATTTTCAACAGTTCCTGGGGGAGGTAAGTGTTTGTTAGTTTTGCAGGTAAGTAAACCACCTACAGCAGTGGTCTCAAACTTTTGAATGCCGCGCCCCCCAGTTGAAAAATAAAAATCATTGGGCCCCCCCTTCAGAATTTTTCTCAATTATTTTAGAAAGATGGCAATGTTTAAATAGGTCTAAGCCTATTTAAACATTGCAGTTAAGTACTGTTACCTTTTTAAAACTGCAATAACATGCTTCTGCTTAAAACAAAGGCATGTTATCTGTATAATATTTCTTTTGGCCAGAGTTTGGCACTCCCCCTGGGATCACTTGAGGCCCCCCAAGGGGGACCCGACCCCCAGTTTGAAGACCTCTGACCTACAAGGTTCAAAGTTGGGTCCAAGGTAGCCCACCATTGGGGGTTCAGGGCAACCCCAAAGTTACCACACCAGCAGCTCAGGACCGGTCAGGTGCAGAGGTCAAAGTGGTGCCCAAAGCACATAGGCTTCAATGGAGAAGGGGGTGCCCCGGTTCCAGTCTGCCAGCAGGTAGGTACCCGCGACTTCGGAGGGCAGACCAGGGGGGTTTTGTAGGGCACTGGGGGGGACACAAGTCAGCACAAAAAGTACACCCTCATCGGCACGTGGCGGCCGGGTGCAGAGTGCAACAGGCGTCGGGTTTGCAATGGAGTTCAATGGGAGACCCAGGGGTCTCTTCTGCGAAGCAGGTAGGCAAGGGGGGGCTCCTTGGGGTAGCCACCACCTGGGCAAGGGAGAGGGCCACCTGGGGGTCGCTTCTGCACTGGAGGTCGGATCCTTCAGGTCCTGGGGGCTGCGGGTGCAGTGTCTTTACCAGGCGTCGGGTTCTTAGAAGCAGGCAGTCGCGGTCAGGGGGAGCCTCTGGATTCCCTCTGCAGGCGTCACTGGGAGGGCTCAGGGGGGGTCAACTCTGGGTACTCACAGGGCCATAGTCGCCGGGGAATCCTCCCTGTAGTGTTGTTTCTCCGCAGGTCGAGCCGGGGGCTTCGGGTGCAGAGTGAAAAGTCTCACGCTTCCGGCGGGAAACGTGTTGTCTTTAAAAGTTGCTTCTTTGTTGCAAAGATGTTTCTTCTTTGGAGCAGAGCCGCTGTCCGCGGGGGTTCTTGGTCCTTTTAGATGCAGGGTAGTCCTCTGAGGCTTTACAGGTCGCTGGACCCTCTGGAACGCGTCGCTGTTGCAGTTTTTCTTGAAGTGGGGAGACAGGCCGGTAGGGCTGGGGCCAAAGCAGTTGGTGTCTCCGTCTTCTCTGCAGGGCTTCAGGTCAGCAGTCCTTCTTCGTCTTCAGGTTGCAGGAATCTATCTTGCTAGGTTCTGGGAGCCCCTAAATACTCAATTTAGGGGTGTGCTTAGGTCTGGGGGGTTAGTAGCCAATGGCTGCTAGCCGGGAGGGTGGCTACACCCTCTTTGTGCCTCCTCCCTGAGGGGAGGTGGGCACATCCCTAATCCTATTGGGGGAATCCTCCATCTGCAAGATGGAGGATTTCTAAAAGTCAGAGTCACCTCAGCTCAGGACACCTTAGGGGCTGTCCTGACTGGCCAGTGACTCCTCCTTGTTTTTCTCATGATCTCCTCCGGCCTTGCTGCCAAAAGTGGGGCCGTGGCCAGAGGTGGCAGGCATCTCCACTAGCTGGAGTGCCCTGGGGCGCTGTAACAAAGGGGGTGAGCCTTTGAGGCTCACCGCCAGGTGTTACAGTTCCTGCAGGAGGAGGTGGGAAGCACCTCCACCCAGTACAGGCTTTGTTACTAGCCACAGAGTGACAAAGGCACTCTCCCCATGTGGCCAGCAACATGTCTGGTGTGTGGCAGGCTGGTAAAACTAGTCAGCCCACACTGGAAGTCGGGTATGTTTTCAGGGGGCATCTCTAAGATGCCCTCTGGGGTGTATTTCACAATAAAATGTATACTGGCATCAGTGTGCATTTATTGTGCTGAGATGTTTGATACCAAACTTCCCAGTTTTCAGTGTAGCCATTATGGTGCTGTGGCGTTCGTGTATGACAGACTCCCAGACCATATACTCTTATGGCTACCCTGCACTTACAATGTCTAAGGTTTTGCTTAGACACTGTAGGGGCATAGTCCTCGTGCACCTATGCCCTCATCTGTGGTATAGTGCACCCTGCCTTAGGGCTGTAAGGCCTGCTAGAGGGGTGACTTATCTATGCCATAGGCAGTGTGGGGTTGGCATGGCACCCTGAGGGGAGTGCCATGACGACTTAGTCATTTTCTCCCCACCAGCACACACAAGCTGGCAAGCAGTGTCTGTGCTGAGTGGGGGGTCCCCAGGGTGGCATAAGACATGCTGCAGCCCTTAGAGACCGTCCCTGGCATCAGGGCCCTTGGTACCAGGGGTACCAGTTACAAGGGACTTACCTGGATGCCAGGGTGTGCCAATTGTGGAGACAAAGGTACAGGTTAGGGAAAGAACACTGGTGCTGAGGCCTGTTTAGCAGGCCTCAGCACACTTTCAAATCATAACTTGGCATCAGCAAAAGCAAAAAGTCAGGGGGTAACCATGCCAAGGAGGCATTTCCTTACAATGCCCCTTCCTCTGATGTTGTTAAGGTAAAGGTATGCGTGATGTCACTTCCGCTCTGCCTAAGATGTTGGTAAACTGACATCCGTGTGGCCAAATAATTTAGGGTTCCTATGTGGTCAGCTTTGCATGTGATGCAGGCTAGTTTGAATTGTTTACTTGAGATCTGTAACTTGGTTTGCCTATAAGCGAAAAGCCTAATAATTATAGGATGTTTGTATAGTTGTATCGCTTAGATTTGTTTGAAAAGTGAGACATTGTGATCTTGAGGAATTAGTCAAGATGTGTGTAGCCTTCCAGGAATGTGGAGAACCTGTGTATAACTTTAGGAAGACAATCAAACAGAGGAGGCTGTGATGTGCAGTGTGATTTTCATGAATGTTGATTTTTGCTGCTTTACATGTACACATACTTTGCATTTTTTATAATATTAAAGCTTTAATCATCCAGGCTAAGGTGGAAAGAATTTGAAGTGACTGGAAATATCCTGCAAATAGGTCATGTTTGACTTTTCCCTATGTGAGTCTTTGGAGTTACAGTCATTTTACTGCAACATTGATGTTTTTTAAGAGTCTTCTTCTGACTGTGCCAATGAAAGGGACATGTCTAATATGCAAACTTAAAATACTTTAATTATTTTCTTATATAAAAATAGGAAAATCTGCATGTGTTATTATATAACCCTTTTTTGTTTATTAATTTTCATAAGCACGCAGGTTTGTTTTAACAAATTTAGAATATTTCATCTATTTAGAAGTTAACCATTTGTCCTTAATTTAAATTTTACATTCTTCTGTTCTGCAAATAAAATATATTATTTCCCATTGATTTTATCTTTAAAGCCAGCAGCCACAAATATCTCCTCTAACTGCAGGGAAAGACACAGACATAACTGGAAAAGGCCTCTAATATTTGAACTTTCTTAGGTCAGGCAGTAATCAAGACCTTGTGTTTTTACTAAGATTAGATCTCAAATATGTTTCCTAAGGGCTTTCAGCCAGCCCTCTTCATCCATTGGCCTATTATTGTGTCATTCACATTCCGCGCACCCATCACAGCATACAACAGGAGGCAGTGGGGCAGCCCTCTTCATCCATTGGCCTGTTATTGTGTCATTCACATTTCCCTGCCCCCATCACAGCACACTACATGAGGCAGTGGGTCAGCCTACTTCATCCATTGGCTAACTTCACAGTGAGTGATGGCATTCCACCCTGTCATACAAGGAGCAAAATAGTTTTTTTAAGTACATGGACTACTTTGGCAATGAGTGCTTTTTAGGACCATAAAATGTCTCCTTTTAGCCAGCGTTTTCCTCTGATAACAACGTTTTGGAATAACAGTGGCCAAAGAAATATTGACAAGGCTGGCGGCCGTAACCAAACCAAATTGACTGTTCACTTTAGTGAGTCATTTCAGTATAATGCTCGGGTATTCGATTTTTGTAACAAATGTAGACTTTCTTAGTTTTCCTTGCGGAAAGTACTTGAATTTGTTTTTAGCGAGTATTTGACTTTTGTTTATTGTTTGTCGGGAACACGTAGGTTTGTTTTTACAGATTAGAATGTGACGTCTATTATAAGTTATCAATTAGCCCTTAAAACGAATGTTAATATTCTTCTATTGACCACATATAATATATTATCACCACCCATCGGTGTGATCTTTGAAACCAGTGCAAAGGTTGATGAAATGTAAACTAAAACCAGACCCGGCCAGCGCCATACTCCTCCGGAGCGCTAGGGGGCAGCGGTGGCTGTGGGACTGGTTTTCATCGAAGACAAGTGATGCTTGATGCAGGGGCTGCTGGTGCAGCAGAGACGGGGGGCGGATTAAAAGCAGCCCAGCATCACGGACATCCTCTGTAGGAAGCCGAGCATCACGGACATCCTCTATAGGAAGCCGAGCATCACAGACATCCTCTAAAGGAAGCCCAGCATCACGGACATCCTCTGTAGGAAGCCCAGCATCACGGACATCCTCTAAAGGAAGCCCAGCATCACTGACATCCTCTTTAGGAAGCCCAGCATCACAGACATCCTCTTAAGGAAGCACAGCATCACAGACATCCTCTAAAGGAAGCACAGCATCACAGACATCCTCTAAAGGAAGCCCAGCATCACAGACATCCTCTTAAGGAAGCACAGCATCACAGACATCCTCTAAAGGAAGCCCAGCATCACGGACATCCTCTAAAGGAAGCACAGCATCACAGACATCCTCTGTAGGAAGCCCAGCATCACAGACATCCTCTAAAGGAAGCCCAGCATCACGGACATCCTCTTAAGGAAGCACAGCATCACAGACATCCTCTAAAGGAAGCACAGCATCACAGACATCCTCTAAAGGAAGCCCAGCATCACAGACATCCTCTTAAGGAAGCACAGCATCACAGACATCCTCTAAAGGAAGCCCAGCATCACGGACATCCTCTAAAGGAAGCACAGCATCACAGACATCCTCTGTAGGAAGCCCAGCATCACAGACATCCTCTAAAGGAAGCACAGCATCACGGACATCCTCTGTAGGAAGCCCAGCATCACAGACATCCTCTAAAGGAAGCACAGCATCACGGACATCCTCGCCGCTCTGCATCTGCGTGTTTCTCCACAAGGAAAGGGGTAGGTGCATTGAGGTAGGAAATGCTCCCTTTGCTCCACGCATGCTCGGGGAAACACTGGGCTGGGCTGCTGGACACCCTTCCCACCCTCTGCCTGGGATTTAGTGAGGCTGCAGGGTTTGTTTTCACCTGAGTGCCTCTGGTTCTCATGGGCAGGGGTTGAACCCCGTCCCTCACCCTGATAGCTGCACCCAGGGCCGGCTTTAGGGCAGTACGACTGGTGCGGCCGCACTGGGCGCTGACCCGGTAGGGGGCACTGACCTCAAGAGGGGAGTGGGGGTCGTTGGGGGGACGCTGTGTTGAGCAAAACCTTATGATTTAAAAATACCTGCTTCAGTGTTCCTTGCGTGTCCAGCTTTCAGGCAGCAATAAAAACAGTCAAGATAACTTGCGACTAATGTTCCTGCGAGAGAGAGGGATCAGAGTTTCATCTAGTGGAAGTTTTGACGCCATAAAGTAGCTCAGAGGGTTAATGTTCCTGCTGCAAAGAACAGATCTGTATTGTGTGTGGATAGCTGAGTGGATTAGTAAATGCAGACTTTACCAGCACTTTAAAACAAATGTAATGTATGTGAAAGAGGGACTATGGGGAGATGAGGGGCACTATTGCCAGGTAGTAGTGAGGGAATCTGCAGAGTAGGTCATTGGGGGTAGGTGGATGGGGGCGCAAAAGAAGATTGTCACACTGGACGCCACCAGCGCTAAAGTCGGCCCTGGCTGCATCCGTGAAAGCTGGATAGTCAGGGCCAGCTTTAGCCCTGGTGGTGCCCAGGGCCATAGCCATTTTTGGCAACCCCTTTGACCTTTTCCTTGGATTACCTCACTATCACCCGCCATAAGCGCCGTCGTCTCACCATAGCTCCTCTCGCACATGCATTTAATTTGTTTTAAAGCACTGGCAAATGCTAGCATTACCAACAAAAATGTATATCTACCCAAACGAACTCCTTTTAGCAACATTAGGAATTGAAAGTCAAAGACTGGGGCAAAAAAACATAACGTCCTAACAACCTATTTCATGCAGTTTCCTGCAGCTCTTCGATGACAGTTTGTAACACTCACTCTTCTATATTAGAGTTGTAGCTTATAAACTGCAGCAACAAAACCACCTCCATGACAAAAGCCGTAACCCAGTGAGCTTTCCACATAAAATACAGATCTGTGATCTGCACGGCACACGTTCTTTGCAGCAGGCATATTAACCCTCTGTGCTACTTTAACAGGAGTGAAAACTGCCACTGGATAAAACTCCGATCTCTCTACCAGGAACATTATTCATAAGAGTTATCACAGCGCCTCCCACCCCGAGGTCAGCACCCCCGTCTCCCCAGGTCAGCGCCCAGTGCAGGCCCACCAATCGCACTGACCTAAAGCCGGCCCGGTGGATCGTTATTGCACTGCCTTGCGATGCTACAGCAGAGAGGGTACAAACCTTTGCACTGGCAGGGTCCCTCACTTTCAGTACTGGGCAGAGGAGGGCGAGCCCATAAAGCGGCAACAGGAGACGAGCCAATGGTGTGGCTGGGCTCTACGACCCCTGCACTGGCCAAGCCCTGAAAATGTTTTCACCTAAATAGTGTAACATACCCGATAAAAATATGCTAAAAACATGAGGAAGCTTTTCAACTTAGTTCATCAGATTACATCACTGCATTAAGAGGCATTTATTAAAAGTGGCATTTTTCAAACCTGACCAACTTAAAAATATTCATGCCCCTCCACCACACCAGGACAATTATGTTAATGAATTAGGAGGCAAGTGAGTTGTCTGTTTAAATCAGGTACAAGACAGATGTTTGTACAGCCTGAATTCACCTATTGCAAAGTGCTCTCAAATGCAATCATGAGCAAAAGTTAAATACCATATTGTCCCAGGATTACACAATTTGGTCAAGAAGGGAAGCTTTCATAAACCTTGGGTTATCTGGTTTCACATTGTGTCATTCAGCCACTAGATGGGCATCCCTGTCCCTTTCATGTTCTACTTCAAGGTTAAAATGTTTTCTTTAATTCTCGGCACATGCGGTTAGAGTGTGGGTGTCAGGCAGAAGCCACATGACAGCTCGGCTTGTTTTGGGCTCAAGTGTCCAAGAGAACCTTGAGCTGAGTCAGAGCCAAGCATCTAGCTAGAGCTTTCAGTGTCTCATCCATCTCTTGCGCAGGGCTTTACCTTTACAAACCATGGGTTCAACAGAAGCAAAAGTCTATTATGATGCATGTGCGCCGCCTCCTAGGTACAAGATTGTACAAGATTCGGAATTCGCCTGTTGCACATATTGCGCCGCGCTATAATTCACATGCCTCAGATTGGGGGATAACTTGCATCCACCATTCCGAGGTGAACACACAGTGTGTGCACTCAGTGTGCTTACATTTGCAGCAGGTATTACCTGGTAGAAAGCTGGTGAATAGGAACATCAAGTGTGCACAGTTGAACACAGGTTGTATGTGGAGTCAACACAGATTATTTTACCAATCAGAATTGGACCAGTGCTCAAGAGTCCAATCATAGTGCGGGAATGCTTCTCGTAGAACCTTCCGCCTTCAACAAGAATGTGCTATCGCTCATTCTTCCTCTGGTTCAGGGAGGACCTGGCTGGGAGTTCAGGCTGGACTGTTTGTATTGGTGCAGGACCAAGACTGATTTGCATATGGCTAGGTCTGTTATGAGGTGGGCAAAAGAATGATCATCCTTGTGATTGCCAGTGGTTAGACAAATTGCAAGCTTCCCTCCCATCACCTTTTGTGTATCATATGTTATCATCATTTGTGTAGGGCCTTTTCAGTTGGCAACGTATTGTAGCAATTTCTTAATCTACCCACCCTTCTTGTGGTCTACTGGTGTGATCAGTTGCATATGGTTGTTTGATTGTGTGTTGTTGGGCTTGGTCCTCTCTGCAGGGTCACCCCCAAACGTTTTGCTGTCACCCCTTCATTTTTTGCTGAAATTCATATTTGTTGGTCTCAGGACTCTGTGCGCTTTACTAATGCTAAGCAGTGTTCAGTCCACTAAATATGGTAAAATGGGCTTACACTTGATTGGCATATTTCATTTACTTGTTTGTTCCTTGTAGAATGGTTTACCATCTACCCACGCCCAGTAAATTAAATGCTACTAGTGGGTTTTAACATTGACCACCCACCTATGTAACCCCTTGAAAAGGAAAACTAAATGCTAAATTTTGATTGAGAAAAGGTAACAATTTAATTTTTGTCATCTATGAGATTGTAATTAAAATACTCTCTGATGGTAAAGTCAGATTTTAAATTGAAATGTTGAAAATGCTACTTTTACAAAGTTGGTATTTGCCTGCCATTTGATTCCTATAGCCTATCCTAGGTCACATGACTGGGTGAAGTTGATAGATTTTGTGAAATCCTTCCAGACACTCACAAGATAGAGGAATTCTATTTGCCTAAATGGGCCATCTGCTGGCAGGATGGGGGTGCAGAGATGGGCATAGCCCCAGTTGCAGCTGAATATGCTTGACTCTGGCTACACAACAAAGGACTTGTCACCACTACATTGTCTCTGCAGCCAGCTTAGAGCCAGAGTAGGGGAGTCAGGAAATTCCACCACTTCAAAGAGAAACCTCTAGAAAAGTCTCCTACATTAAAGGAGAGTGCCCTCAGACCTACTCTTAAATTCCCTTTCTGGACTTGTGGAAGGTTTCTCAAAGGACTGCATACTGCTGTGGCTTCCTGTGCACTCCACAAGACTGCTTTGTTGCACCTGGAAGGACTGCCTGGATCCTGTCTTGAACACCTCAAAGGCCTGCCCTGCTGTTGAGCCCTACTTCTTCACCTGAACCCAGGACTATCATTGACTCCAAGTGGTAGTTTACGGGTCTCATGTTCAGAGCTACAGGGACATAGCAGGCTCCCATCATCTTGAACCTTCCCCTTGGCCCACCTTGAGTGAGTCCTAACCCCCTCCCTCAAGTGAAACCCTTCCAGTTAAAGACTCTTGGTGGTGCTGCTAAGGGTGTCCAGAGAGCCAAAATCCAAAACTTAGGACTTAGAACATTTTTGGCTGATAATTGCTCTGAGAACTGAGGGACGACCGGGACCAACCTGCTAATCGATTAATCACTCTTTGGCCTGGCTTCAAGGCAGCTCCAGCTACGTACGTCTCCATAGCAGCAAATCCTGTTCAGCTGTCCTTCATCAAAGGGGCTTTTCGGCCTCCTGGAAATGTCCCACTGGGGAATTTTGACTTTCATAAAAGTGACTGGGTCTGAACGTAGAAATCAACACTGAGACTTCATCCAGGCCCTGCAGCAACGAAGCTCCTGCCTCAGGCAGCGCCTGCAGCCTTACCTTGCTGAGCTTTACTTTTCAGAACTTTTTCACCAGAATTTATTCTACGTCCAAAGGTACGTGCCGACTTGGCCTGATCTACTTCTTGTATCCGACCCACACTCCATCATGGCCGACCATAGTTTTCAACTTTAACTCAGCCTCGAAAGACTAGGGGCCATATTTATACTTTTTGACGCAAAACTGCACTATCGCAGTTTTGCGCCAAAAAAATTTGCGCCGGCTAACGCCATTCTGAAGCACCATGCGGGCGCCGTATTTATTGAATGGCGTTAGCCGGCGCTAGCAGACCGGCACTGCCTGGTGTGCGTGGAAAAAAAACACGTACACCAGGCAGCGCCGGCGTTGGGGAAAATGGCGTTAGGGCGTCTTAAAATGGTGCAAGTCAGGTTGACGCCAAAAAATCGCCTCCACCCGATTTGCGCCATTTTTAACGACGCCCAGACGCCATTTACATGACTCCTGTCTTAGTAAAGACAGGAGTCATGCCCCCTTGCCCAATGGCCATGCCCAGGGAACTTATGTCCCCTGGGCATGGTCATTGGGCATTGAGGCATGTAGGGGGGCACAAATCAGGCCCCCCTATGCCAAAATAAAATTTTTAAAAAATAAAAAATTATACTTACCTGAACTTACCTGAATGTCCCTGGGATGGGTCCCTCCATCCTTGGGTGTCCTCCTGGGGTGGGCAAGGGTGGCAGGGGGGGTCCCTGGGGGCATGGGAGGGCAGCTGTGGGCTCATTTTGAGCCCACAGGTCCCTTAACGCCTGCCCTGACCCAGGCGTTAAAAAGAGGCGCAAATGCGGGGTTTTTTGCCCCGCCCACTCCCGGGCGTGATTTTTGCCCGGGAGTATAAATACGACGCATTTGCGTCGCAGTAATTTTTTTAGACGGGAACGCCTACCTTGCATCTCATTAACGCAAGGAAGGTGTTCACGCAAAAAAATGACGCTCTTTCCTCATACTTTGGCGCTAGACGCGTCTAACGCCAAAGTATAAATATGGCGTTAGTTTTGCGCCGAATTTGCGTCGAAAAAAACGACGCAAATTCGGCGCAAACGGAGTATAAATATGCCCCTAGATGTCTGTTCATTTAAGCACTAGTTTTCACAAAAAAACTTTAAAATATCATAACTCAGTTTTTACTGGTTGGTATTGTGGCATTTTGGTGTCAAATAATGTATTAAAGTTTACTCTATTTCTCTAAATTGGTGTGGGATTTTTCTTGTGTTGTGCTTTCCCTTACTTAATGTTTGTGGGTGCTGCATTTTTTTTTTTTTTTAAATATATTTTTATTAACATTTTGTTGTTACACAGTTACATACTTATTCAGTTTACATTTCCTCATTTGTTGCACTTTTTGTTTTTCATGCTTTATTTTGCTTTTTACTCCTTGTTTGCTACTTTTATTATCGTTAGTCTTTTTGCTCCTTATTTAATAAATTGTGCTCGTTTACTTGTTAAAGCGTATTTCCTTTCTTCGTTTCACTGTTCTGTATAATCAACAATCGATCAACAAACTTGAACCCCTTCTTCCTTGTAACTTGGGAGGGTGGTGTGGGGGTTAGGCGCGGGAGGACAAGGGTAGTGAAGGGGGGGAGGGAGGAGGTGGGGAGTGAGAACACAAGGTATGTGGTATACAATTTCATGTGACAGTCGTGTTGGCCTAATTGGAGGTAGGGAAAGGAAGAAGGGGAGAGATAAGAAAAAAAAAAAAAAAGGCCCCAAGAGGTCAACTTTACGGCTTTGTGTGAATGGCTTTTGTAGTTGTTAACTTTTAAGGTACAATAGTATATCAATTTTTGGGCGAGGGAAGATGTCAACCCAGGGCGCACCGGCGCACAGCGGGGGTGGCGGGTCACTCGCGCTGCTTGCTATTTCTGTCAGTGGAGTGGGGGTCAGAGGGCCAACTGTCTTCGCACCCTTGGTCTTGATGTGATCTATGTGTGGTTTGGGCCTGTTTTGGGTGCCTGCCTATGTGCTTCCACCATTTGGTTCTATCCTCGGTGCGGGCTGGATTTCCCTTGTTTCTCCTACTGGACTTGCCAGCCTCTTATTTATACTCTCCCAGTTCGTCATTAAATTCTCCCATCCCGGAGCTATAGGAACCTGGCGAATATTCTTGGCTTCTTCTGCTTTTAGGACCTGTAGTTCAGCTCTAGACCATGTTGATATATCCCTTGTCCAGTCAGACAGCAGAGGGTGATCTGGGGCCTTCCAGCCCCTCGAGATTAGTCTCTTATAAAGGGCCAGGGATAGGTCCAGAAAGCGCCCCTTCACTTTACCGCAAAGCGCAGCTGGTCTGAGGCCCAGCAGGCACAGTTCAGGGGTGGGTCTCAACTCAAACTCAAACAATTCAGTTAGGGTGGGCAATATTTCCCTCCAGCCAGCCTGGATCGCTGGGCAGGTCCAAACCATGTGGTCAAAATCCGCCCCTCCTCCTCCGCATCTCGGGCAAGTCCCCGGGGCCCCACCGTATATACGGAACAGTCTGTGAGGTGTGAGGTACGTTCTGTGCAAATAATTGTATTGAATGTATCTTAATCGCGTATTACGTGATATCTTCCGGGGGTAGGCCAGTATTCTCTTCCACTCTGAGTCAGTTAGTTCCCGCCCAACTGTGTTCTCCCACCGCCCTCTCAGCGACCGTAAGGGGTCTAAGGCTGCCTCGACTTGGGCCCGATATATTTTAGTGATCAGATGTGATTCCTCCCCTAATGTCAACAGTAAATGCAGGACCTCATGGGTGGTGGGTTCCGCATTCACTGTGTCCCAGTGAGCTTTAAGAGTGTGTACTAGCCTCCCATAAAGCAGGAACTGCCCCCTGGGAACACCCTCTTCCGTTAATTCAGCAAATCCCCTCATCACTCCCTCCTTGAAGAGCCCTCCCACTGCTTCTATTCCAGCTGACAGCCAGGGGCCAAGTCCCGTGTTTCCCAGACCCCTCCCCCTAGGTTCTAAGGCGAGCACCGCCAGTGGCAAAGCTGGGGAATATGGAGGGCCCACTCCCACCCTTTTCGTGCATCTTTTCCAGCATGCCACTGCCACTTTTATCATTATATTATTCCCAGGGGGGGGTTATCTTTCTGTTTGTCATACATGCCGCAATCCATGTTGCGTCCATTACTCCTTGGGCTGTATATAAATCCAGTTGGCCCCGGCCCGTAAGCCAACCGGGTATCCACTGTAATTGGGCTGCTAGGTAGTATGCCTCAAAGTCGGGGGTTCCCAGTCCTCCCGCGTGAGGTGGTCTGCAGATAGTCGTAAGTGTAGTTCGTCTGCGTCCGTTGTCCCATATTAGTTCTCTGAGCAATGTGTTCAGATCGCGGAACCATGCCTGGGGTCTCAACAGTGGCAAGTTGGTGAAGTAGTAGAGAAGTCGGGGGAGCATGATCATCTTGGAGAGTGCCACTCTGGCCATCACTGACAGTTTCAGAGAGCGCCAAAATTCTACCGAGAGCGCTCTACCAAGGTTGCCCTCTCTTAAGTCTCCCATGTCATGGTAGATCTGGATCCTCAGGTATCTAAATGTCCGTGAGGCCCATTTCAGGTCTGTTGGGCACGTTGCGGGACATCTATATCCAGGCGTCGGGGGGAACACATATGTTTTGTTACGGTTAAGTCTTAATCCTGACACCTCTCCGAACTCCTCCAGGGTCTTCAGGGCCCAGGGGAGACCACTCGCCCGTCTCTAAGATAGATCAAGATATCATCTGCATATAGCGAGATAATGTGATCAGTTGGCCCCCACTGAATCCCCCTGCCCGCTCCGTCCCTGCGCATCCAGGCCGCCAGGGGCTCCATCGCCAGGGCGAACAACAATGGAGATAGGGGGCATCCCTGTCTAGTTCCCCGGTGCACTGGATAAGCACCAGAGATTGTCCTACCCGTCTTGACCCTTGCTAGTGGGGATGAGTATAATAGGTTCACCCATCTGACCCAGCCCTCGCCCAGTCCCATTTTTAACATTGTCGCCCTCAGGTAGTCCCATCTGATTGAGTCGAAGGCCTTTTCAAAGTCCACCGCTAGCATGGTCCCGGTTGGCGGCCTCGATTCACTGGGCATATGTATGGTAGAGAAAATACGCCTAAGATGCAGAGAGGTGCTGCGACCAGGTATGAAACCGTTCTGGTCAGGATGTATCAGGGTGGGCATATGAGGTAATAGCCGGTTAGCCAGGATCTTACTGAGGATCTTGAAGTCGCTATTTAGCATTGATAGTGGGCGAAAGTCTGTTACTGATGCCTCCCTGCTATTTGTTTTAGGGAGAGGCACTACCAATGCCTCACGCAGTGTGCATGGGAGTTCACCATTCCTTGCCGATTCCATATACATTTCTATCAGTCTGAGGACTAGTAAAGATTTATACTTTTTATAAAAGTCCATAGGAAGACCATCTGTACCAGGGGTCTTCCCAGGGGCCAGCTGTGCAATTGCTTCAGTTGTCTCATCCGTGGTCACTGGGTCCCCCAGGCCGACGCTGTCCTCTGGGCTCAGTACCGGTAGGGGTATCCGAGTTAGGAGGTTGTCAAGAGTTCCCGTCCCCAAGTCTGTGGGCTTCCTGTATAAGTGTGTATAGTAATCTCTAAATGCGTCGTTAATGGATTCTGGGCTAAGTCTGCGTGTTCCCCCCCTGTCCAGTACACTTGCAATGGGGTCACTATCTCCGTTTGGGCGCACTAGCCATGCCAAAAGTCTACCGGATCTCCCCTCCTCTGATTGTATGGATGTCAAATATCTTTGCATACTGTGGCATCTAAGTCGCTCTTCAGCTTGGGAGTGCTCTCTACGTGCACGTTCGTACTCTTCATCCACTTGCCCTGCAGGGCCCTGTCTCAGTTCCCCCTCATGAATGACCCTCTCCAATGCGTTTAATTCTCTCTCAAGCGTACGTTTTATCCCCACAGACTGTCCAAGGCAGTGACCCCTCGTCCCCACCTTGAGTGCCTCCCACTCTGTGCCTCTGGCGGAAGTGGATCCCTTATTAGTTTCTATGTGTTCTATTAGGTAGCATCGTAATTCCTCCCTATATGCCTGGTCTTCTAGCGCTGTCGGAAGCATTCTCCATGACGGTATGGGGGGTCTGTCCTGTGATACCCTCAAAGTCATTAATAGAGGGTTGTGATCTGATATTGTGCGAGCAAGGTACTCAGCATGGGCGATACTTCGAGCCAATCCCGCAGTGCAAACTATCCTATCAATTCTAGTGTGTACCTGGTGGAGGCCCGAGTAAAACGAGTAATCCCTGGTCGCTGGGTGTTGAAACCGCCAAGCATCTACCAGCCCCCAGGCGTCTAGCCACTCAACTAGTTTTTTTGCTGTTTTGGTTGATGTTGCTCCCTGTAGTGGGGGGGTAGATCTGTCTAAGTCAATGTCAAGCACTGCGTTAAAGTCTCCTCCTATTAGTACTTCCCCCATGTGTTGACGAGTGAGGTGTCTAGACAGGCCCGTCATGAATGAGGTTTGGTCCTGGTTGGGGGCATATATACAACTCAGTATCAACTGGAGCCCCTGTAATTTCCCTTCTAGTATGACAAACCTTCCCTCTCTGTCTATGTTGGAGGAAT
This sequence comes from Pleurodeles waltl, assembly GCF_031143425.1. Taxonomy (NCBI): domain Eukaryota; kingdom Metazoa; phylum Chordata; class Amphibia; order Caudata; family Salamandridae; genus Pleurodeles; species Pleurodeles waltl. The sequence continues at coordinate 1,316,078,142 of NC_090437.1, read as the reverse complement.
CAATCGTGAAGGGGGCCCCCGCCCTAATCCAAATCAGAACTCCTCTTGCGTAAGCTGAATATTCTGTGGCAAACACCTGTCCCCTCCATCTCCGTCTTAGCTTCTCTCCCTCTCCGGGTGCCAGATGGGTCTCTTGTAACATAGCCATCTGCACCCCCCTCCTTTTTAGGAAGGAAAGAATTCTATGTCTCTTAGCAGGGGTACTCATCCCCTAACATTCCAGGTTATGATATTGTAGTCCGCCATCCTATTCTCAAAGCCTGTTGTGTGTAGGCTCGGCACGCCCATGGCCCGACCGATTCCCCCACAAGCTTGTACCTTCATTGTGTGCAGTCCATTTCACACATGTAGCCAATATAACTAGTAACAGCAAACCCCAACTCCCCATCCCCAGGGCACCTCCGGAACTGTAGGCTGCCCAATAAGTTATGCAACACTGCAAATTATTCAAACACATCAATGCAATACTCGCCAGCCAAGACTGACAGGCGAGAGTCAGGATCGGGGGGCGGCCAGGTCCGGAGGGGCCATTTCACTACTTAGTTTGTCTCGCCTTTCAGCACCGGTGCGGGTTCGATCTATGCAAGTTCGTCAGCGGTCTGCGGGGTCACTCTTGGTGTGTAAGTCGAGTCCCCAGAGCCATCGGGCGAGGACACCACCGTATCGTCCGATTCTTCTTCAGAGACTTCCCGGGGCGATGTCTCTCCACCCTCCTTGGCCGCCGCCTCCAGGGCCCCTCTCTTGCCAGTTTCCCTCTGTGTTCGCGTTGGCGGTCTCTGGGCCTTTTCCCCTTCGGGGCCCAGCGGGTCCCGCCCGCCCCGCGATTCTCCGGTGCAGGTCGCGTAGGCCGTGCCCCAAATCTTTCGAGCCAATCCCATGCCTCCTCTGGAGTTTGGAAGAACGTGGTTTTTCCCTCCGCAATCACTCGCAGTCTTGCTGGGTAGAGCAGCGAGTACTGTATCCCCTCTTCTCGTAAGGTTCTTTTAACGGCTAAGAAGGAGGCACGTTTGTTTTGGACTTCCAAGGTGAAGTCAGGGAACAATGTCGCTTCACCATTGGCTACTTTAAACGGGCCCGTTTCCCTGGCTTTCTGTAAGAGGATGTCTCTGTCTCTGTAGTGCAGGAGTTTAGCAATTACAGCCCGTGGTGGCCTGCCAGGAGCAAATGGTCTAGCTGGCACACGATGTGCTCGCTCCAGTGAGTAAAAGGGGGTCAGACATCCTGGCGCGACAACTGTGCTTAGCCATTTCTCCAGAAATTCCACTATGTTCGTCCCCTCGGCCCCCTCAGGGAGGCCCACCATGCGAATATTGTTCCTCCTGTTTCTACCTTCTGCGTCTTCAGCTCGCTGTTCGAGCTTTGCCACTCTGCCAGCCAAGGAGGTCACCTCCGCTGATACGTCTTCTTGTTTTGGGACGACTACCGCTAGCGTTGCTTCCGCTTCTTTTACTCTGTCGGCCAATTTGTGATGATCGGCTCTCAGGAGGCCCACCTCTATCGCCACCTGGTTAATGTTGCGCTGTAATGTGGATTTGGTGTCTTCAATGGCACCCAGTATCTTGTCTAGGGTGTCTTGTACTTTGATTTGTGACCGGCTCTGTATGGTCAGCTCATTGTCCCCCGGTGGTGTCGGAGTCGGGGGTCCATGGCTTTGTTCTTATGTCTGCCCTTGGGGGGCATTGGCCAGGCAGGGAAGGGCTTCTCAGTGGGTCTGGCGCACAGTTCAGGCACTTATGCTGTTCGCTTTTGATTTGTCCATTAATCCAGGCCACTGTTGTCGCAGTCTCTGGGCCCGGGTGCTCCAGGGCGAGCGTCAGGCGCTCCGCTAGCCGCTCCCAGCGCGATAAGTGGCGGTGGGCGGCAGGGTCGAGGGTCTCCACCAACGTTGTGCAGTCCGGCTCCGCCGAGGATCTGTGCCGGCGCTACGGTCGGGTCCCAGCGGCCCCTCTCGTTCGCGCGGATCACCGCGTCCGTCCCTCGCCAGAGGTTCACCTGGTCCAGTGCGCTCAGGCCTGGGTCCGCTGGTGGCCCTTCACAGACCAAACGATCATGCGTGTGCTGTGCTCAGCCCCCTGGTCGCGTCCCATCCACTCTTTGGATGAGAAAACAGTTTGGGCTAAACCGGGGTTGGTGGGTTTTCATAGATTTGCGCTGTTGTGCGTAGATGGGGTGGGTGCAGTAGACCTTCAGCTCGGCGTCGGTCCAGTCAACCAAAGGGGGCCCGCACCTGGCAACAAGGGTACCCAGCTTCCAACCCCGGTAGACGATGGCGGCTGGCGCAGGGCGATCCCGCACTGCCCCGCCCCACAAAGGGCAATCAATGTTTATTCTGTGTTGCCCCGGGTGTAGAGAGTCCCGTCGTCGGCATCCGGGGGCTCCCGGGCAGCAGTCACAGGCCCGCCGATTGTGCGCTCCCCAGGGGGTGTGCCCAAAGCGGACTCCTCACCGGGAAGCCCGGGGGGGGCACTCGTCCCTGTGTCTCCGCAGCGCAGGCAGTCTCGCAGCCAGGGGGCATCAGGCCCCGCCCCCCGAGCAGGAGGCCGACCCATCACCGGTAGGTGTCCTCATCAGCCGCTCCGGTCTACACCTTCCCCCCCAGGGTGGGCCCGCGTCCGCATCCAGCGCCGGGCGCAGCGCGTGGTCCGAACTGGGACCGCGGCCTTAATCCGACGGCGATCTCGCGGGCCCCGCTCTGCGCTGAGGCGCCCGAGTCCGCCGGAGGCCACCCCCGGGGTCGTGGCCGCACTCGAGCGGTCCCGTCCGCACCAGCCGCTCACCGCCTCCGCTCTGAAACAGGGAGCCTCCCAGTCCGGCGCGTCCTGGCTCCGCTCGCCGACAGGGCCGCAGGCTCTCGTCAGTCGTGGGCAGCCCTAGCCCACTGGCAGCCTGCACCAGGGCCGAGACTGCACCTCCGCAGTCCCCCCCGTCCGCAGCGGTCGTCACACTCTTCTTTGGGTGTAAGACCGCCCGCTCCAGCACGTCCAGGCTCCGGTTTAAAGTCGGCCCCTCCGGAGCCGAACAGTTAAGCGTGCGCCATGCTCGGCTCCGTGGCCACGCCCCCATGTTTGTGGGTGCTGCATAAATGTGTTACACATTACCTCTAAAGGAATTCTGATTGTGTTTTGTCCCAAGCTACCCAGGTTTAAGCACAGGTTAATTTTGTGACTTTTTGTGGTTCACCCTGCCAGGGATTGTGGCGTTTGCTTGACCAGGGCTATTACCCCAGTCAGTCAACAACCCAATTTCTCACATGTATGTTTAGTAGAGATTTGTTAAGTCAAAAGAGTTAGATTCTTGGTAGTGTCTTGTGTATGCATGGGTGTGCCGAGTACTTTTTTGTTGAGCTGGGTCATGGTTTGCCCATTGCTTGGCCAGTGTAGATAGTTTTCCAGAGAGCATTACTAACTAGGTAAATAGCTATGGTGGGATGATTTGTGGGTGAGTGTATAGTATATTTAAGCTAACAGCTGAATCTTTACAAGATGTATGGAACTGTGGTGTAAGGGATTACTGTTGAGTTTGTAGCACCTTGAAAATGGTGAATTAGAAATGTTATAAAGGTGCTGTGTATTTATTTTTGAGTTAAAGTGGTGAGTGCTTTTGGGTCCTGCGATCACCAGCTACAGAATGTAATTGTGCTGTAGTGGATCGGTCCACTCTCCTCTCCTAAAAGTGCATGCCCTGGTGGGTAGGTGTTGCTGTGAGCACAATGGTAGCCAACTACATTGCTCTTAAATGCTGTTCTGGATATTTGCAAAGTGGTCTGTCTAATATGTTCTGTTGGAAAGTGTGTGAATGTGGCCACCTATGCCTTATCGGTCATTACTGCTTATTGATAGACGCTGAGCTTGTCGCTGCTACAGCCATCTAACCAGAAGGGCAGCTGAGTGCTATGTAGTTTTACACTAACAAACATAATCAAAGTAGGCCTAGCAGGCCGCAGTATGATGTGCAGAAGGTAAGCAGTGTTTTTAAGGCATAGGTACTGCCAAGTGAAAAATGACTCCATGAGTGAAATAACAGGTCCAGCAGCAATCGCAGCTGGGGAGATGAGTAGACGCGGCTCCTCTGTATGGGCGGAGGAGCGTCGCCCCTCCCGCCAGCAGCAACCGCTGCAAATCTTTTACACAGGAAGGATAATAAACTCTGTTTATTATCCTTTCTGTGTAAAAGGGGCGGGGCTTTGGGGGTGACGAGCCGGGGGAGTGCTCTGTGCACTCCCCTCAGAGCACATGTGTGTTTGGCTGGCCGTCTTGGGCGGGCCAACACACATGCGCTGTAGGCTTTCTCCAGGCCAGCAACACAGTTGCTGGGCTGGAGAGAACCTGCACAGGCTCCCAGTCTGCCTGGGGGCGCGCTGGCTGGGCATTCCCAGCCAATCCTGATGCTGCTCTGAGCAGTGTCAGGATTGGTGCAGGGCAAGCTGGGAGCCTGTACCTGCAGCAGCGACTGGAGAGGAACGGCGCGCGGCACGGGAGCAGAGGTAATTAAAAAAAATAAAAAAAATATTATTATTCAATTATTTTTTTCCCGTGCCCCCCCACCCCATTCAGCCCCAGCCACGTGAGTCGCTCCTGGAAACGAGTAGAAGCTATTGAACTTTTTAAAGTGATGGCTGTGCATTTATGCCACATGACTGAGAGACGAACTGGGATAGCTGTAAAAGTTGGCCATCTAAGCAGACACTAAGCAGTTTTTAAAGGGTTGATTATCATCTTATCTTCAGAAGCCAAAATAACAGAATCCTTGTGTGAAAGGAAACCTGAAATATGGCTCGTGGAGAGCTGGAAACAGCTCTAAGATCCCTCATGACCTGCCACTTGGTCAAGCGTTTTTAGTGCAGGGCTCTACATGGGAGGTGGTGTTAGTGATCTTACAACAATGCAGCACCCAAATAAGTACACAGCAACTGAAGTGTGAATATCCAGTCAGAGTTTTTTTTTTTTATAATAGCTCTTTATAGAACCAGTTGATAAAAAAGTGCATTAAAAGTGATACATGTGTTTCACAATTTCAGTTTTGAATATGAAAGAGGCACAGACTTGTACAAAAGCGGTTCCCCCTAAATTTCCAGCAACTGGAAGCAGCATCTGTGGGGTGTGCAAGGGGGGAAGGGAAGTTATGTATGGTCCCTTGAGAGTGTTGGGGTGGTGTGCAAATTGCAGTGCAACTGATAGTAACTCAAACAGAGCTTTTTAACCCCTTCACTGCCAGGCCTTTTCCCCTCAGGTGCCAGGCCTTTTTTTGGCTATTTGGGGCAGTTCGCGCTTAGACCCTCATAATGTGTTGTCCACATAAGCTACCCACGCCACATTTGTGCCTTTTTTTCCAACATCCTAGGGATTCTAGAGATACCCAGACTTTGTGGGTTCCCCTGAAGGAGCCCAAAAGTTAGCCAAAATACAGCAAACATGTTTGTTTCAAAGAAAATTGGAAAAAAGGGCTGCAGAAAAAGGCTTGTGGTTTTTCCCCTGAAAATTGCATCAACAAAGAGTTTCCGGTGCTAAAATCACAGAGTTGAATCAGAAAATCCAATTTTCAGCACAATTGTGGTATTTTACTGGGACATGCCCCATTTTCACAATTTTGTGTGCTTTCAGCCTCCTTCCAGTTAGTGACAGAAATGGGTGTGAAACCAATACTGGATCTGGGAAAGCTAAACATATCTGAAAAGTATACAAAATTCTGAATTCAGCCAGGGTCCATTTGTGTAGATCCTACGAGATTTTCCTACAGGAAATAACAGCTGAAATAAAAAAATATTTAAATTGAGGTAAAAAAAAAAACATCAATTTTTCTCCACGTTTGACTCTAACTTTTTCCTGCGATGTCAGATTTTCAAAAGCAATATATTGTTACGTCTGCTGGACTCTTCTAGTTGCTGGGATATATAGAGCTTGTAGGTTCAACAAGAAACCTAAGTACCCAGAGCCAATAAATTAGCTGCACCTTGCAATGGGTTTTCATTCTATACCGGGTATACAGCAATTCATTTGTGATTTACAGGGCATTTCTCAAATAGACTTCTTTTTTACATACTGTCTTACATTTGGAAGGAAAAAATGTAGAGAAAGACAAGGGGCAATAACACTTGCTTTGCCATTCTGTGTTCCCCCAAGTCTACCGATACAAATGGTACCTCACTTGTGTGGGTAGGCCTAATACTCGCGACAGGAAACGCAACATGGACACATCACATTTTTACATTGAAATTTTACCTGTTTTTCGCAATGTGCCTAGCTGTGGATTTTGGTCTCTAGCTCAGTCAGCACCTAGGAAAACCTACCAAACCAGTGCATTTTTGTAAACTAGACGCCTAGGGGATCCAGGATGGGGTGACGTGTGGGGCTCTCACCAGGTTCTGTTACCCAGAATCCTTCGCAAACCTCAAAATTTGGCAAAAAAACACTTTTTCCTCACATTTCGGTGACAGAAAGTTCTGGAATCTGAGAGGAGCCACACATTTCCTTCCACCCAGCATTCCCCCAAGTCTCCCGATAAAAATGATACATCACTTGTGTGGGTGGCCCAGGTGCCTGCAACAGAAAAAAAACAAAAACCTGTAGAGATTGAGGGGATAGCACAGCGAGTTGATAAAAACATATTTTTCTTTTATACATCTTTAAGCTGACTCTGCTTTTTGGACCCACACAACTGAGCTATCATTTTACTTGGGAGACTGAGGGGAACGCAGGGTGGTAGGAAATTTGTGCCGGAGCGGTGATCCTACAAAGAAAAATGAGGAAAATATGCTTTTTAAGCAAATTTTGAGGTTTGCAGAGGAGTCTTGGTAAGAAAATGTTGAGGGAACCACGCAAGCCGCACCTCCTTGGACTCCTTGGGGTGTCTAGTTTTAAAAAATGTCTGGGGGTTGGTAGGTTTCCCTAGATGAAGGCCGCACCCGGGACCAAAAATGTAGGTGCTCCCACCCCAAAGACAGGTAGTCTTGTAATAGATCATTTTGATGTGTCCACATACTTATGTGATGTTCCAAACACTAACTTTTTTTAAAGAAATGCACTTAGGTCATATTAAAAAGACCCCTCACCCACCAACCAAGTTGGTGGCATGCTTCATCATCGGGGGCCCACCCGAGACACCTAACGGGTGTGCTTCAACGCCTGATTACAGCGGAGCAGGTTTTGTCATTTTTGCCACACATACTGGTTGGATTTGGCACGAGGGTGAGTGATGGTTCAATAGATCAAATTTTATTAACAAAAGATTTCACAAAAATGAAATGCACTGTTAATAACTGAAAGACCATAAAACTGAACCAGCTCGTGAGCCGTAAACCTCGACAAGGCACCAACCGCTTTACAGTCTATTCACACACTTTTTATACATGACATGCACAATACCATTCACGCTGACAGCCACGGACCCAGCACATTACAACACTCGCATCGACAGACAGCGCCACTCAAGAGCCCATCACTTTCAAATGCCCACATGCCTGATACTGCAATAACACCAGCTGATGGGAGTGTGTGGACTGCCGTTTGGCTGGCACCACCAGCCAAGCACCATTCCACGCACACCGCCAGCCAAGCACCACCCCACCCACACCGCCAGCCAAGCACCACCCCACGCATACCGCCAGCCAAGGGCCAACCCAAGCAAACCGCCAGCCAAGCGGCACTCCATGCACACCGCCAGCCAAGCGCCACTCCATGCATACCGCCAGCCAAGTGCCACGCCAGGCACACCACCAGCCAAGCGCCGCTCCGTGCACACCACCATCAACTTTTTTTGTTTTTTAACAAAGAAACCACTAACTAATTATAAATAAGTACAAACTACAAACACAAAAGCTCTATCTAATTATTCTTTTGGGTGTGGTAACTCCTGAAACAGCCAGCTACACACAGCCCAGGCTTTGAAGGACAGTCCGGGCAGTACATCTGGCTCTCCCTCCGGATACCTCTTCAGGCACAGACTCTGCATTTCTTAGTAGGCAAGTATTTTTTGGGAGTGGGAGGAATGTGATCAGTAAAGTGGCGATCTTTCAATCTAGCCACATCCTCCACCACTGCTACTCTAGGAACTCTTGCACGTTCCACCACAATAAGGCTCTCTATCACTGACTCCTGAAAATTAACAAATTTCATCCTTGGCTCAGGGGAACAATCCTTTAACACAATAAAAGCATTAAAAGTTGCCAAATGAAACAAATGAATGGGCAACTTTTTATGCCACACGTAAGACTTACGAAGAACAGTGTAATGTTCCAACCTCTGATCTACTCTATCAACACCACCTATGTGCTTATTGTAGTCCAAAATGCACGCAGGTTTGCGCACTTCCGCAACCTGACCCCAAACAGTCACAGGGGAAGTACTCTTATCATGGATGGTAGTTAGCATGTACACATCCCTCCTGTGTGCAAATTTCAGAGCTAGCAGCTCATAATTTCGCAAGGCACTGCACTGTCCCCTCTCAAGTTTTTTACAGACAAGCTCCCTTGGATTGCCTTTCCGGTTAGAGTGGATTGTGGCACAAGCAACAGTGTCCACGCTGAACAATTCCTTGAACAACGGAACTCCAGTGTAGAAGTTATCTACATACAAATGGTGACCTTTGTTAAACAGTCGTCTACCAAGTTCCCATACAATTTTCTCACTAACTACAAAAGTGGGGGGACAACCAGGGGGGTCAATATTGGAATCCCTACCAGTGTAGACCCGGAAATTATAAACATATCATGTACTACTTTCAGACAGCATATACAATTTAATTCCATACCGTGCCCTCTTGCTAGGAATGTACTCCCTAAAAACCATGAACAGAACCAAAGACTCGTCCACACTTATTTATTTGCCTGGAACATAAACCTCTGAAAACTGATCTATAAAATGATCAAGGACAGGCCTAATCTTAACAAGACCGTCACAATCAGGACGAACTCATGGCAAGGCTAAAGCATTGTCAACAAAATGCAGCATCCGAAGAAGCAAATACCGATTACGAGCTATGGTTGCAGGAAATATAGCCGTTGCCATCAAGGGACTAGTAGACCAATAAGAAGCCAGCGACGGCTTCCTTATCAGCGCCATCAAAAAGTCAAACCCAAGACCTTTTTCATCTCTTCCAGATTTGTGGGAATCCAACGGGTAGCTCTATACTGAGGCCTACGTCTGGCAGAGTTGTCCTGCAAATTAGCTCAACAATCTCTTCCAAAAATACATCGTCCATAAACAACTCAAAGAAATTGACAGGCAAAAAGTTTTCCGTATTTACTCTACACCCTGGGAGACTAGTAAAGGCAGGCAACTGTGGCTGCTCCATGTTTGGGGCAGCCCAGGGGTCAGGACTTCCAATGGGAAACCTTTCAGCTCCAGGTTGCTGCACTATTGGCACATCAGTGACCTCCTCTAAAACCGGCCCTTCATCTCCACCCAGAGTGGCCTGCTCATCAGGAGATTCCTCTCCGACAGAAAACTCACTGCCAGAATCTCTCACTTTCTCTTCTGCCTCAGATGCAGAGTCAGTCTCATAATCATGGTCAGAAGATGACTCAAAAAGCATGCCAACAACCTGCTGAGCAATCACTCTGCGGCTAGCCATGATCCTTTCTAAGTGTAACTTGACAAATGTGCCAACAACAGCCAGCACTGTCTAAAATAAGTAATAAACAAAGTGTGGCTTTATCACAAGAGTTATGTACTGAAAAACTATACCAGTCACTTGCCTGAAAAAGCTAGACTCACCACCAATGATATCCCACTAAAAAGAAAAGCACATTAGACATAAGACAACACAAATATCATTGTGCACAAATCTAAGGACAATTTCACACACAATCCTGCATTTAGTACACCACCTACAAACTTGTCATTCATGCATTGCAACATTACTCCTTTGGAATAAATTGTTTTTACTTACCTAAAACATGCAACTACGCAAACCGCAGGTCAGCCACTGCCAACACCGCAAGGAGCCACAGCAAAGGAAGCAAATGCTTTGAGCTAGAAGAAATAAACTATTATAATCACAAATGCAAAACCTTCGCCAGTTGACAAACACCCCTCCACCAAGCATTTTGAAATTTTCCATTGTGTCTAAGTGGATTCTGCCCCCCCTTAGGGCAGATGGGCCTAAAGAAGTAGGCTGATCTGCCCTGAGGGGGGCAGAAATATCAATCAGTTATGAGCCTCCTTTGGGGGGGCAACCCTTACCAAAGGGGCCGCCCCCACACAAAACACACAGACAAACACACAAGATCTCTGGTGCCTAAGGCAGATGGGCCTAAAAAAATAGGCCGATCTTCTCCCAAGGGGGGCAGAAATGGCCAGCAGTTCTGTGCCCTCTTTGAGGGGCGACCCTTGCTAAAGGGGGCACACACCAACACAAAAAAACAAAGGAAAAAAATATCCCTGGCGTTTTGGTGGCTTTTGCTAAAAAAAAAAGGCCGATCTGACCCCCAAGGGGGGTTGAAAGGGCCATCACTAATGTGCCCCTTTTGTGGGGTGACCCTTGCCCAAGGGGTGCACCCCAAGACACAAAAAACACACACACAAAACAGAATCCCTGGGACCTAGTAGGTTTTGACCCCCCCCCCCCATGGGCAAGATCGGCCAAAAACATGGCCGATTAAGCCCCAAGGGGGGGGCCTAAACATATAAAAAATATTGCCCCCAGGGCAGCGACCTTTGCCTTAGGGGTCACTGCCCTAAAACATTACCATACACATAATCTCTGGTGTCTAGTGGGTTTTGATCCCCCTCCCCCACCCTGGGGCAGATTGGCCGAAAAAATGGCCGATCTTCCCCCGGGGAGGGGGCCTAAACACCAATATAATTATGCCGCCAGGGGAACGATCCTTGCCTAAGGGGTCGCTTCACAAAATAAACTAAAAAGAACATCCCTGGTGCCTAGTGGTAAATTCCTGCTCGCGATTGTGGAGCAGGAATCCATTGAAAACAGGCACAGGGGAAAGGAAAAACTCTTTCCTTTCCCCCTGTGTCTGTTCCCCCCCCCAGAAAAACCCCAAGGATAAGGACTCACCTTGTTTGTGTCCTATCTACTAATGCGCTGGAAGCAAATGGCTTCCAGCGCACCCCGGCAGCATTTGATGACGTTGGCGTGCTGTGAGCCCGCTGACGTCATCAGATTGCTGGGAGGGGTTCGGGGGTGGAAGGGGAAGCAATTCCCCTTCCATCCCTGATGGAGGTATGTGGGTGGGAGGCCCGGGGGTGGAGCGTTAGTGCCCCCCCCGTGGGTTGGGGGCAGGGCGAGCTGGTCTCGTCCTCAGCACACAAGCGCCGTGGCCGATGGCGAGACCAGCTCGCCCAAGGCACCCAAGGGTAAATGTATGTTTAATTAATGTTTATTATGGAGTAGAGCAAGAAACAATGATAGAGCAAACAAGCACTCATCAGAGTTCCCAAGATTACACAGGTGACTCTGCTAGGTTCACATTAAATGTGTTAACACGTAGTCAATGCCGTATAACAAACGCAGGGTGTTTGTCAGGTGTCACCCCAGAGTGGACTGTGGTCAATGGGTCTGGAGAGAATCAGAGGTCAGTAAGGTTTACAAAGTATAGTAGGTCAGCATGATTTGCAAAGTCTGCTAGCAGTCAGTGAGTTTGCAGAGAGCCTCCTTGGTGGCCACAGGTTGCTCTAAGGACATGCACCACCAAGAAGACAGGGAGCCAGTCTGCAGCCCAGACAGAACTTAGCCATCCTTGTCCCCAGCCGGTCCTGCCCCTGCTGGTGCCTGATTTTTTTTTTTAATTAGCAGTTTTGCAGCGATTAACAACAGTAGCAGCAAAACACTACTGTCTCTGTGTCACTTTAATGTCCGAACACCACTATCTGACCAGAACATGTGGTATGGTAACACTTGAGTGTTGCACTGGTGGCTCAAGAAGCTAATGTGCCAATTCCAAGGAAATGTATTTGCCCCCCAGTCAAATATTCCATCTTACATGGGTTCAAATAGCTTTTCATCCTTGTGAGCTCGATAAAATGAGTACCATTGAGCTGAGGAACTATTATCTCACCAATCAACAGCACAAACAGGCTATGATATTTGAACTTGCACTGTAATAATATGTGTGTTATGGTTGTTGGTAGCAAAAAATATAAATTCTTAGAAATGTTCATCTACAGACAGTGATGCGGTGTTCCTCTAAACAGGCAGAACACAACAAAAGGCAGGGCTGCAGGGATAGCAATGCTGTAGAAATATCCAATCCACTTAAAGTCACCATTGGCCTGGAACTCCCATCATATGGCCATGCAGTTCTAAAATGACTGCTCACAAAGCAGCACTGCCTCTCTAACCCCAGGAGACTGAATAGCTATGAGCTGCTTGCCGGCAGCAGGCATGGTGACCAGCTGACAACCTGCACTCCTCCATTTAAGTTGTCCTCACTTGAGGAGTGTGTCAGCTGTAAAACAACAACTGAAGTTCCCTTGAAAGATCCGCTCCACTAGAAATCCTTGAAGGATACATTGGAAATGACAGACAATTGCAAGATTCTTGTGTCCTGGCTCTTTTTGGAGAAGTGTAAGGCGGCGGAGCAGCACTTTCAGAAGACCAGGTGATGGGGTACAAATTGGAGTATGATGAGAGAAAGTGCTGGCAGGAGAAGGGCTAGTAAGGGAAGAAGATGGAGGGTGGGCTGGAGTGGAGGATAGGGCAAGTGTGAACGGGAGAAGGATGGGGAGGGGAAAGATTGAGGAGAAATGGATGAGGGAAGATCAAGATTTGGGGGGGAAAACGGCGTGAGAATGCTTAATTTATTGAACAAAATAGCAATTAGCACAGAGGCCCAAGGTTTTTATTAGCAGCCAGCTGTGAGCTGCTAAATGCCAGCGTTTACAATACATACACTGATTACCTCTAAAGGAGACAGGTTCCGAGGTTGTATATTAAAAGTTGATTTGACAATTATGGAGGACTCCAAGGTTAGGGTAAGGTGAGAGAAATAATTGTAATCATTGTTCACTACAAAAACTCGAGACAACACGTCTTTCATGACTTACAAATACTCATGTTACTTCATCACTGCAAAGTCACAGACTGCATGTTTTTTGTGGGAAAGGGATCCAAGGTACAAGGTTTGTTTTCAATCTTTAGTTTGAGGCATCAGAACCCAGTCTACTGTATTTCAGTTAGGTAGTGCTTGGAAGGGGCTATACACTCTGCAGTTGGTCCTATATGGGTTCCCTTCCATTCTTTTGTTTTGATTGTTTGATTTCACCTTGTGCCTCCTACTTCTGCCAACCTACAGCTCCTGTCCATGTCACTCACTCTTGCAGGTTCTTGTTTATTCCTGCCTTCTCCTTTGGTTACTGTTTTCCTATCTTTGCTCGCTTAATCCTTTCTGCCTTGGTGTCTGTTTCTCTAAGTCAGTCTGGTGATGAAATATAAGTCCCCGTTCCACAAATGTATTGATGGTGCCCACCACCAGCAACTAGAGGCACGGATTAAACACTGGTTGTGTGAGGGTATGGCCTGAAGAAAGAATAGGGTGGGAATTGTGAAGAGAGATGGGTAAGGGACAAGGATGTGCTATGTGAGTGTAGGATGAGGAGGAGGAGAAACTACTGAGTTGTGCAGGATATAGGGCTTTTGTACTATAGGCGTTTGTAAACAGAACAACATCTGTTGAGTTGTACCTTGTTGGACATACATCTTCTACGTACTAATCTACGCATTAATTTTACACATGTAGCAGATGCAAATATGTTTTAAGTTGAAAAGCTTGAATGTTAATTTGTGTGTGTTTGTGCAAATTTTGACATTGCAGCAAGGCCAGCAGTGAAGGACATTCCTGAACATCTGCCTCTCGGCGCTTTGAAGTAATAGAGAAGACTGATTGTTCACTTCTTCAAAGGTGAGCACCGGTGTGCATTCCTCTTAAGAGACCTAGGGCCAGATGTAGGTAGCCTTTTGCGCCTCGCAAATGGCGAAAAACGCCATTTGCGAGGCGCAAAAGGCCTCACGCGATGCAGAAACACATTTTGCGAGTCGGTACCGACTCGCAAAATGTGTTTCCGACTTGCAAATAGGAAGGGGTGTGCCCTTCCTATTTGCGATTCGCACCGCGATGTAGAGTTGATTTGTGACCGCGAAAGCTGTCGCAAACCAACTCGCAGTTACCATCCACTTGAAGTGGATGGTAACTCATTCGCAAACGGGAAGGGGTCCCCATGGGACCCCTTCCCCTTTGTGAATGCTCACAATAATATTTTTCCTATGGACCACTGCCTACTCTGAAAAAAACCGAAACAAAAAGGTTTCGGTATTTTTTCTATTTGCAGCTCGTTTTCCTTTAAGGAAAACGGGCTGCAAAGAGAAAAAAAAAACTGCTTTATTGAAAGCAGTCACGGACATGGAGGTCTGCTGTCTCCAGCAGGCCACCATCCCCGTGAGTGCCCAGACTCGCTATGGGGTAGCAAACTGCGACCCACCTCATAAATATTTATGAGGTGGGTCTTTGCGACCCCATAGCGAGTCGCAGAAGGTGTCTGAGACACCTTTCTGCATCGCGAATTGCGAGTTGCAATTTGTGACTTACCTAATCTGGCCCTAAGTGTGATAGGAATGGGTTCCTTATCAGTCCCCCTCTCTTCCCTTAAGCAATGGTCCCTGATTCCGCTCTCTTGCGTCGAGGGTCTCTGCCCCTCTTCAATAAGAAGGCCTTACACACACCTTCTAGGGTTAGGGCACGCCTGTGAAGTTTTGTGTAAGGCAAGTAAACCCTACGAGCGCTTCACATAGGCAGAAGTCAAGTCTTACAGTGGAAGGGCGGTCATTCCATTGGAGTCCTGGTCCCTTTGCCCTTTGCCTCTTCATGCACGTGAGAGCTATTCACCTGGCTCTTCCCCAGTATGTATCTTTCTTTCTGTTTGGTTAATGGCTGCTTTTGTTCTGCTTTTGTTCGGCACCAAGAGAACTGTTAGCTTTTACTTGCCAAGTCTAATTTCGTCATCATAACTCTTGCAACTTATTACACTTACAGATCCAGAATCTGTGATACTTAGAAAGCTCATAAACCTCCTATCCACACACATATGAAGGCACTTTATTGATCACTCACACACACAAGTATTACCACTACAATGGCAGGCAGGATCTGAACTGCACCACACATACACAGCTCCGGCTTATTCAGTCACACATCCCCTCAGTTCATCACCTACACATACAAAATGTGTTTGCACACCCGGCACCTCATCACACGCACAGGTCTGCTTCTCGTATCTCTCTCTCACACATTGCTTCTCATTTTAACACACATGCATATATACCCTGCATCTCCTCTCTGCACACACCTTGCAACTCAAATTCACCTGCACAGGCACCGTGGCCAATCTATGTACATCCACACAATGTACACCTTATCACACACTGATAACCTGCATCTTCTGTGTTCATATGCACTAGCTCTGTAGTTCAACACACACACACACGTATGTGCCCAGCTAATGAACCGCATCACACACATACACATGCCTGTATCACATCGCACACAGAACCTTTTAACCTTATCTTGCTATTGTGTAGGTCTAGAAAGTGGGCACATTGTGCTGTCACACACCTGTACCACAAAACAGCCCTAAGGATGCTCTGTCAGGACTCTTTTCTTTTCCTTCCTCTCCTCTGTCTGTGTGAGGAGCCCCCCTCCTTCTTTTGCTGCTCCTTCATCTTCTCCTTCAGTGCCAAGGTTCTCTCACACCTCTTCATACTGAGGGCGTGATTTAGATTTCGACGAACGGGTTACTGCGTCACAGACGTGACGGATATCCCATCTGCCGTACTACGATTCATAATATTGTTTGTGACGGAGTAGCCTGTCCGCCAAACTCTAGATCAGGCCCTTAGTGTTCCTCTCAATCTTTCCATGTTGAGAGCTAGGAATTCTCACCTTTTCTTCTCTTATTTTCAGAATCTGCCCCCCCCCCCCCATGCAAGTTGTTCCATTCTTCTCTAGGTGATCCAGCTTGACAGAAAGTAGATTCCTGCTTTCCAAACGCCCCCTGTGTCTAGGACCTGTGAACATTTTCATTCAAAAGAGAACTCTAAATTCACCTTTTCTGAATTCTCAGTTGCACTCATTCTAATCTTGTTAGAGTTTAACTGCTCTTCTCTTGTGCATGTGAATGTTCTCCCCCAACCCTTCTTTTCCGATCTATCAGGGCTTCCTCCTCTTCTCTTATGCTCCTGTGACAGGGGGAATCAGAGGAGTATAAGTCCATTGAAGAGTGAATCTGCATCTCGCTCCTGGTTCTGCGTAGGTGGACAGACACCCGGTTCAAGCCCTTGAAAAAACACACAGCCTCGTCTTCCCTCGGAATACCTTTACTGTCTACAAGAGGCACCCTAGAAGGTTTATTTAAATACGATTTGATTAGTCAATGGACTACTTAACTTTTGTTGACTTCCAAATGAGGTTGTTACCTCCAATTTGTTCCTTTCTAAACCATACTTGAAAGCCAAGTGCTTTGCTCTCCAGTGTCCAAACCTTCAGGCATTCTCCAAAAAACAATACAGCTCATTATTGTAGCTCTAAGACACCACATGTTGCATATTCATGCTTTATGAACCTAGATAACACATCTTAATTTAAAACATCTTATATTGGTGATTTTATGGACTGGTCATTTTGTAAAAACAAATTCCCTTTACCTTGTTGGCCTAACTCTTTACTTAAACTTTTAGTGCCCTCCCCCCCGCCATAGTCATATCACTATTTCAGAGCATCCAACCTGGACATTTCATCCAAGGACCAAAGCAGCAAAGGGGACCTTCTTAGTCAACTTCTTGTTTGAACATACATGATCCTGAGCCTCTTACTAGAGCTGCACTGCAACCAGATGGTGAAGATTATGAACAGAATACCAGTGATTGAAATTAAGGCTCAAACAATGATTCAATTTATGTCTTGCATCACCTAGCTAATGGTGAATTCGGTATAATATTCACTAATATGCGGCGAGCACACTGCTCTATGTAAAGACATCATCCATCAAAGATATTGTCAGATATGGTCTGATGAAACTACAGCTTATGATTTAAAAAAAAAAAACAACTTTTGGATGTTAAACCCACAAAAATTGAGTTTATCCTTGTCGCACCAAGTGGCCAAATGTAAGAACTAAAACATATTTGATTTTGGTTGAATTATATATGGAGTTTATTTTTGCCGCTCTCCTTAACCCACAGTTAAGTCAGCTGGTGTTCATATTTGGAAACATCTTGTTTTTTTCAGCCCAGTATCAACAGAATTGGCCAATCTGCTATTTTTGAATCATAAAATTTAAAGGCACCTACTGATGTCTGACCACTCGCTACTCATTTCATGAGTCAACAGTAGTTTGAAATGGACTGTTCCCATACGAAGCTGGGCAGCAGTGAGGTAGACTATTTGCAAGCATTCCTTTTTTTTACCTTTGTGTATTTGATGTAATGCCCAAAGTGGCCAAGGATAACCCACACATAGGTCCTTGGCCGAATGTACCACAGAATCTAAGCTATACCTCACTGACCAGGCCTAACAAGGCCAAAACTGGTGTGTGGTTGCTTGTGTTTCCTTCTGGAGGGACCCTCACCTCTTAGGAACAGGCCTCATTTGTGATGGCCTGTTCCTAAGATGAACAGGGTCATTGCTGATAACCAAATGTTAGGCCTTTGTATGGAGGAGCACAGTTGAGAAACAATGATGGGTTATAGTGCTACGTAGAGTGGCTTCCACAGGTTAGACTCTTTGCAAACATTTCTTCCATCATCTTTTCTGTGATTGATGCTATGCCCTAAGCGGCCATGGGTATGCCCAGCATTGGGTCCTTTGCTCACTGGGCCATACGATCCTAGCTGTACCTCACTGACAATGCCTAACAAGGCTGGAACAAGGCTGGGGTAGTTTGTGGCCCCTTCTAGAGAGGGCCTCATCTGGCAAGTTGGAACAGACTATTCGCATAAGGAGCAGGATCAGCAATGATTTGCATACGACAGAGCTTGGTCTAGAGTTGCACAGTGGGTGAAAAATGATGGATTAAAATTCTACCATGAGCGATTGCCAGTAGTTTGACTTTGCGCAAGCATTCCTCCGATCACCGTTTGGGGTATAATACTGCCTAGGGTGCTGATGAGGTGAAGGAGAGGGACACTATTCTTGGGAACAGAGTCAAGAGTTGGTAAAGACCTCTACTGAGCTGGTAGTTATCCAAGCAATACCAGAAGGCGCTGCGGGTCGTAGACAGCGCAATTTGTTAGCTTGCTGTTGGTAAGTGAGAGTGCAAACCCAGTAAAAAGCAGAACTAACTCAAGTAGAACAGAATCAAATACAACTTGTGCTCTTTACTGTCATCATTTGCATTAGTGTAAAAATTGGGAGCAAAGCTTAGTCCCTTCACAAAAAAATAAATAGAGGTTGCCAATTGTGTGTGAAAGAGAGAGGGTAGGAAGTGTTAATGGTTGTGAAACCTAGTCTGTGCTATAAATGGTGCTATGATGCTAATTTGCTTTTCCTTGTTATGTATCAGTGCAAGGTGTGTTTTATAAGAAGAATGATACAAAGAGGCCATCAGAATGCTTGCCATGAATTCTATCCCAGTGATTTAATCCAGGTCAAACGCGCCACTAGCGATAAATCCTGCTCTATATGGGAACCCCTGACTGTACATATTCAGAGTTCTGTATTTATCCCAAGTCCTCGTGCCTTTGTGAGGTAAAGGAATTATCTGATTATGCCTATTTCGGTTCTTTAGTACCATATGGAACACAACCACTGAAATACTGTGAAGGTCACACTAGAAAAATATCAGATATTAACAAAACCACTCACATGTTTGTGCTGTTTGTGAAGCATGGGACAGAGCAGACAGTTTAGAAAAAGTCCAAGACTTTCAAAAAGTTTGGATGGAATTTAAGCTTTCTAGCCAGTAGTTCCGTCATAACTCTCTACAAAAGAAAAACAAGATGACATTCGGCCTTATTTAGAGTTTGGCAGATGGGATTGTACGTCAAAACATGACGGATATCCCATTTGCCGTATAGCGAGTGCATCCACTATATTGCACTTGTTATACAGTGGACGGGACGGAGTATCCGTCCGCAAAACTCTAAGGCCCATATTTATTCTTTACACAGTTTTGCGTGAAAAAGATTACCACCGGTTAGAGACATTCCTAGGCACCGGGCATCTTATTTATGGAATGGCGCAATCCGGCGCAAAGGGTGGGCTAACGCCCTGGAGCTCGGCATTAGCCGGTTGGGGTGGCGGTATGGGAGAAGGGGGTTTAGCCCCAAAAAATGACATTAGGCTGGTTAGAGTCAAAAAGATGACTAACCAGCCTAGCATAATTTCTTGACGCTAAACCTACCATACCACATGACTCCTTTCTTATGGAGACAGGAGTCATGCCCACCACCCCAATGGCCAGCACAGGGGACCAGGGTCCCCTGGGCATGGCCATTGTATGCAGTGCTATGTATGGGGGCCCATTTCAGGGCCCCCGATGGCACTTTAAAAAATATTACAAAAAACGTACCTGTACTTACCTTTACGTACCTGGGATGGGGTCCCACATCCTCCGCTGTCCCTCTGGTGGGGGTGTCCCTGGGACCTAGGGAGGGCACCTGTGGACGTATTCCATGGTGTTCCACCATGGAAATAGGCCCACAGGTCCCCTAACGCCTGCCCTGACCCAGGTGTTAAACAATGGCCCTAAGCAAGCTTAGTGTCATTATTTAGGCCCGCCTCCCTCCCGTGCTCAATTTTTGCATGGGAGGATGAATAAGGTGCCTTGGCCTTAGAGTAATTTTTTTCCCGGGAATGCCTACCTTGCATCTCACTGGCGCAAGGTAGTTTTCAGCAGGCAACAAATTACTTTAACTCCAATACTTTGCTGCTACATAATAAATATTGGACTACTGAACATTTTACTATTCTCAGAAATGTATAAACAGACATGCTTGAGTCTGAACACTTACATACTTGTGTTAATACCTCTAATTTAATGATCCGCATAGTTGCGGGTTCCAGTGGTTTCACAAATGCTTTATTCAATGAAGATGAAACAGTACAGATTGCTTATAAATCACATTTATATTCCAATGCAGAAATGCGCTTTACATCAACAGAAAAAACATTGACTGCAGTTCAAACAACTGCCCAGAAGGAACGTCTAATGGCTCAGGGGAAATGCATAATTGGTATGTCTCCTGTTCTAGCCTCAGAGGCTGTCGCCAAGGCCAGCGTTCCTAACACGAAAGCCTTACATCCAAAATGAATCCAGCAGGCCACTTCCTTGCTGAAGTAAAGGTTGTCATGAAAGATGATGTATTTCAGGCACAGAAAACATTCACAGAGACTTTGAGTGACTGCACCGCTCAGCTGGCTGAATTAAAAGCTTTGGTTTTGGCCCTAAAGAATTCCCCACACTTATAGTGTGAGATTCCTGTTACTGTGGTTGGTCCTTTAATGTCAAATTACCTTACTGTTGAATGGAGTCAGAGATTCTAAAGGTAACACTATCAAGCATAAGCTTCTCTGAGGGGGTGCTACAAAGTCCACAGCAAGATGGCTTCACTGCAGTGCTGCTCTGACGGCTGTTAGCTATTATTATGTCATCAAAATCCTATAATCTGGTGGCAATCGAAAAGAAACCAGAGAAATACTGGTTGGTGAAACACAGCTGCATGCTATACGGGCACAATTAGTGGAGTTTGACAGCGCTGCAACTCAAAAACCTTTGAGGTGGCATGCTGGTGAAGCAAGCTGAACCAAACAAAATGGCAGCTGCTCATTTTGAACTGCGATGCCCAGTGCCTGAAAGTGACGAGGCAGTGACCTGCAACTGGGTGCTGCTGTGGGACTGCTCCTGAAGAAAAGTCCCTGGCAGAATATTGGAGGCAATTTGGCAGACTCTGGTGGGCACGGATGCTGGGAATTTCGGTAAGACCCGTTGAGGCCACGGCACGGACAAGGCGCTGCCCAGTAGACATCCCTGAGTGACCCTGCGATGAGCTGCACCGTACAGACCTCCCTACATGGCATGGGGAGCTACGGCCTCTGAATGCAGTAAAGTGAAAGCCCTGAAGGCCCAACAGAAATAAGTCAGGAGAACCATGAGGTGTGCAGGGCCCAGGGAGGGTGTTCAGCCCAAAGCTAAAAGATGGCCACTTAGAGCAGTGACTGACGCTACAAGGACGACCTTGTGGGACGTGGTGAGACTAATGACTAATGTGCCCCAGTGGCTGGGATGGTCGACGGTGAGTCACATACAACCAACCCATAGGCTGATACCACAGGAGTGTGGAGAGGCATTGATTTACCTACCCTGGTGCAGCTTATACTGCAGCAAAGGAAGCAAGCAGCTCAACATGTACCGGTCTGTACTGAGCTGTTAATACTCCCGTGACCCACGTGCGAAGAATCAGGCACTCAAGCCTCAAAGGTATTTAACCAAAAAAGACACACAGACTGCTCTGGGCCGTGGCCTTCTGCTGGGATCCCCCGCCTGGATTCAGTGCTTAGATACATCTGAATGGACCATAATTGGTGACTGAATAGGAAGTCAGCAAACAATCCCTCAAAGAGGAGATCATCCCAGAGTCCAGGCGACTCTTAGCTCAGTAGGGAGCAGATCTCAGGGGGGCAACAGAACGAGTTGGGACCTTCTCGAGAGTCGCTACTGTTGGTCGACACTTTGATCCACTCATGGACAGGATCCTGGGGCACAACGAGGCATGACCTGATAGACAAAGCAAGAAAGAAAGAATTCACAGTCCCCATTGCATAGAATGTGCAGAGCTAGGTGTGAAGTCTACCACCCCCCTCAGACACCTTAAACCTACTAACACAGTGCAGGCACTAGCCCCCCTTCACAGACTGAC
Organism: Pleurodeles waltl; assembly: GCF_031143425.1. Classification (NCBI taxonomy): domain Eukaryota; kingdom Metazoa; phylum Chordata; class Amphibia; order Caudata; family Salamandridae; genus Pleurodeles; species Pleurodeles waltl. Next base: position 1,316,056,287 of record NC_090437.1, on the reverse strand, counting down.
AAGATCGCTAGTCCCAGTGGGTAAAACAGATAAATCCCAACCTAAGCTCACATTTGAATACGGAAAAAGCTCAAAGAGTTTGCCTGAGACTGTGCCAGAGGCGCTCAGGGTAGACCCACGCCAGGACGCTATGTCCCTTGAAAGCACTTTGCTGACGATGCAGCAAATTCTGCAGACTATTGACAGCAAAACTTACCAGCTCAATTTGCGAATGGCCTATCTTGCTGCTAAGCCTGATTAGCATGTGACCAGTCTGACTGAAGCAGAGCAACAGATATCCAACATGAAGGACAATGTGCAATCTATGTCCAGCAAAAGCCTCAACATGGAAAAGGTTCTTGCTGTAATCAAGGTAAAAAACTGAAGATTTGGAGGCACGATCTTGGTGCAACAACTGACAAATCATGGGGATTCCGCAGTGGACGAACACTGGGAGAATGACGGTCTATGTTGAGAGCGTGTTGGCCGAAATCTTTGCTGCCAACACCCTATAACCTCTTGTGGTGGTGGAACGAGCTCATAGATCCCTGGCACTGCCCAAACTGGGAGCTCCTCCATGGCCGATAACAACCGAACTCTTAAACTAAAGGGACCACAACACGGTGTTACGCCTAGCGTGAGAAAAAAAGGAGATCAAATACCAAGGAAATGCAGTGTCCTTTTTTCCAGACTTTATGGCAAATGTGCAGGCTGTACGAAAAGAATACTTGCCGGTCAAGAAAATGTTACAAAAAGCGGAGTTTGATTACACTATGCTCTATGCAGAAAGACTATAGATCGACCATTAGGGCAAGACAAAGGTTTTCCACGCACCCCAATCTGCGCTGCAATACATTGATAAACTTACTCCACACAGATGAGACCACTGAGTGCAGAGGAAGATGACACAGAGAACTAGTTCAGTTTGTGCTGCCGTAACAGGTCCTGCTGTTTATACCACTGTTTCCGCCAAGCAGGCTGCCATGCTGTGCCACAGATGGTGCTAGTAACGAGACTCAAGGCAGAATTGGCTGGATGGGGTGACGGACCTTATGGGCTGATACTCTAGAATGTCTTATCTATGATGGGTACTGCCTTGCCCCTACTGTAAAATCACCTGGCAGTACCTGTACTGGTAATGTATCCTCACCCTTGTTGCTGGCATTTCCCCCACTCAACCTGACATGTCCACTATGCTAGAACCAGCTGAGTCTCCCGTCCACCGGTGGGAATCGGGACTCTAGTTGCCCCCATGTGGGTATACCCCACACAAGTATGAATTTATCCAATTGGTGCTGATTTTAAATCGTCATCATATGATCTTGCTACAGTTAGCAGCTCTTATGTTATCTTGGGCACTCTTTAGCATGTTTAGGATGCTGAAGTGGATGAAGGGTGGGTAGTTTGTTGTGCTATGTTGTTGCCACAGCTTAATACTTTCCAATAACTCAGACATACTCACACCTACATTAACACCACTTTGGTTATACACCCCCCACTGCGTCACAGGTGACTAGGCCCCAGCAACCTTGATTCATATCTCTCATGACTTGGAACTTGCGGGCCTAAATAATCCCTGCAAGTCTTGGCCTACTTGGACAGGCGCTGTGTGCAGATCGCTCTCCTCCAGGAAACTCACTCAAGAAAACAGACAGAGAACAAAGTTGGGACGAGGTGGGCTGGGGTTAGAGTAGCATCATCCTATTTTTCCCTTTCCCGAGGAGCGATGATACTTATCAAAAAAGGAACACTATCCAACGTTATCCACATGATCACAGTTGATCAAGGTCGATATGTGAGACTCCGTGGCACTCTGGGTGGCTCCCTGGTCACATTAGTAAATACCTACGGTCGCAACATAGACAACCCTGCGTTCTACACCAACATGTGGAAAGGGTTACGCTCTCTGCCCCGTTCGGAAATAATATGGGGTGGGGAGACCTCAGCATGACACTTGATGTGAGACATGACAGATCGATGGGGCACCCAGACATTGTAGGCAGTCTGCCAAGTAGATAAGAAAGGGTATGAAGGAGTTAAATACGGTTGACGTGTGGAGATTACGCATTATGGATTTGTGTGAGGGCACCTTCATATCGTCTGTGCATGCAACCTGGTCCCGCTTAGTCTACTGGCTGACGGCCACAGGGGTGAGCACCTGGGTAACAGACATACAGCATCTCGCAAGAACCCCCTCGGACCACAAGTTGGTACAGTTATCCCAACGTACACTCCTGTACAGTTTATCTGGCAGTTTAAAGCTACTGCACTGTTAGATCAGGTCTATAAGCAGACTGTCAGATGAGCCATACATGAATACTTTGACATGAATAAGGACTCTGTGTCTGGGGCAGATACCTCTGGGAAGCCTTTAAGGCTACGATAAGGGGAATATACATCAGAACAAATGTGGGGATACTCAAAGACCAATAAACACAGTTATGAACGTTAGGGAAAACATTGCAGCAGTTAGTAAAAAAAATATATGAACAGACGCCCCAGGCCGATACCCTGGCCACCATTAGAGACCATATCACCAATTACCATGAGATGGCAGAACGAGATGTCCTACTGCTACTGCAGAGCGAGGGCATATGGGGAGAGTGGACATCCTGGCCGCTCCCTGGTGGCTAAGTTAAAAGCAACCTGGGGATCACAGCATGCTACAAAAATAAGGAACAGTAATGGAGCCGCCTACTATGACACGCTGATGATCCTGTGTCTGTTTTCTGACTTCTACAGGAATTTATTTGCCTCTTGTGGGACATCTCAGGAAATGGAGATTACAGAATACCTAGATGATGTGGTCCTGGCATGGTTGTTGGTGGGGCAAAGAGAATTCTTGTCACACTCTATCGAGGAAGAGGATGTACGCAAGGCTATATGGTCATTACCAAGCAGGAAGGCGCTGGGTCCGGACAGCCTAACCAGTGAATTCTACAAAGAGTATGCTGACCTACTTGCACCCTATCTCCTTGCAGTGTATGCAGAGGCATACGCCAAACAGACTCTCCGGCCGACAGTCCGCGAGACCCTTATCATAGTACTCCTGAAACCAGACAAACAGTTGGAACGGTGTGACTCTTACCGTCTCCTCTCACTCAACGCTGAGTCAAGATCCTGGCGAAGATTCTGGCCTGCAGACTTCAGCCTTTACTGATGAATGTGGTCCTCCTGGACCAGTCAGGTTTTGTCCCAGCTCGTTCAGCCACACATCACCTGCTCACGATATTTGCGCTCCTGTACCAGCTGAATCCAGAGCTGGAAGCGGCAGCGGTACTCCTCGATGCCGCCAAAGTGTTTGACTCTATAGAGTGTAATTTCATGTTCACTATTCTAGGATGCATGAGGAAAGCAGGCCCTTTTTAGGGTCGAGCCTGCTTTGCATGCGCTCGCGCATGCGTATAGCAGGGAGACTCTTTAGTATTTAGTAAAGGGCTCCGAGCACTGTCAACTTCACGTCAGTGCTTTTTATTGGTTCGTGGGCTTCCCTAATTAAATCGGCTTGCATTCATTAGTCGAGGCACGCATATGGCATGCCTTTTCCGGTGGCAAGCCCTCCTCCAGCGCAGCGACCAAGTACAGAAAACATGCGAGGCTCGCTGTTTTCCATCGGGCTCGTGGACTTCTTTTTTAACTAATTTACGAGCCCGATCTCGCTTGGCAGAAGTCGAGCGCTTTACCTACTTGATTTCACTTTTTCGGGTTACGTGCATAAATGCACTTTTGCCCGATAGGTGAAAAGTCGGGTTAGGAGTTTACAACGCGATCGGCTCTAACACGAGCAAACGCGAGACCCGATGCATTGTAAATGCTTGTCTACAATGGGTGCGACTGCTGTATACAAACCCAGTGGCGAGGGTCCACCTCAATGGGCACACTTCGGCACCGTTGCATATACACTGAAATACGAGACAAGGGGCCAGATGTAGCAAAAATAAAAATTGCGACTCGCATTTTGCGAGTTGATGCGACTCGCAAAATGCGAGTCGCAAATTGGAATGCCAGAAAAAAAAGCGATCCGATTTTGCGACTCGCAGCCGGACTCGCAACGCTGTGTGCGAGTCCGCAGTTTGCGAGGTCGCTGTTTGCGAGTGTGCAAAAAACGAACTCGCAATTAGCGAGTGGGTGTCGCAAATTGCGAATACCTTCAAAATTGCTTGCAGATGCAGCAGAACACTCCAGAAAGCATACCAGAACACTCTGGAAACACTTCCTGGCACATGATGATGACATCACAGCCAGGAAGTTAACAAATACACCTGGGAGGAGGGCTCAACAGTGAGCAGTGTCTCTGCCACTCACAGTAGGGTGCTGAGGAGTGGTAGGCAGAGCACCATGGACGCAGCAGGGACCAGCCAGGCTGGCAGGAGGGGCAGGAGATCATAGATAACAGCCAGGACAGATTAATGTGGCACATGGCGTTAATGTGCCACATGACTGGTTGGCATTTTCCTGCCCATGGACAATTTCAACTTGTATATAGTTTCTTCATGACATTAATAAAACAGTTATTTTTGTTCCACTTAACAAATGGTTAATAGGTGAGTATGGTGGGAGTTGACACGTACCGTCCAAAATATTGCGTTGCAATGTGGTCCCATCTCAGTCTGCCTTGATTAGCTAGACTCCTATCCCCATGATGGCGATGTGGTTGTTCTTGCTCTTCATCATCAGGATCTGGGTCTGCAGGGGTGAGAGGTACCCAACGTCGGGTGGCTATGTTGTGGAGGATGGCGCATGCGACCACAATTTTGAAAGCGGTAATGGGGGTGTATTGGAGGGCGCCTCCACTGCGGTGGAGGCATCTGAATCTTGCTTTCAGCAGTCCGAAGGTGCGCTCGATCAGGTTCCTGGTCCTCTTATGCGCACTGTTGTATTGCCTCTCTGATTCAGTTCTGGGTGTTAAAAACGGAGTCATGATCCAAGGCCTGAGAGCATATGCATATGATATTAATGAGTTTTTTGGGTTCATTGAGAACATGGTTGTTGTTCAATAATAAAATTAATCCTCAAAAATACAACTTGCCTAATAATTCTGCACTCCCTGTACATTTTAAGTATTTACAGCAGATGTATTATACACCCGCTAGACTGTATCGACGTGTTGCGGGAGGACACGTTTCCAACTCTGTGGGCTAACTGATGTGGATTCCCTGCACCTTGCATGGTGTTGCGCCCAAGTCCAGGAGTTCTGGCAGCAGGTGGTGCGAGATCTGTGTGATATGGCGCAGGATTCCATAGACTGCACTATCGAGATGTGCTTACTGGGACTCGTTAAGAAGATTCAGCCCCCTGGGTGTAGATTTGTAGCTGTGTCGCTCTTGTTGGCCAAGAGAAGGGTAGCCATGCACTGGGGACAACACTCTTCACCCAAATATAAATGATGGTTGCTAGACATGGTATACTATAGGAACACCCTGGAGACATACGCAGAGGAGCTGCCAACTTCTTCACGCCACAAAGATATGCAGGCCTCTCTAACTGCTCAATTGCTAGGACACCCTGATATACTCACTAACAATCTGTAGATTGCTGTTAAGTGTACGTGGCTCACTGTAAAGTACTATACAGCATAAACAATTATGCAACATGAATGTACAGTGTGTAACAAATATGTAAATTGCTGATGGCATGTTATTTCTGTAGTGTTTTCCCATTAAAGCTGTAAATCAATTGAAAAAAAGCATAAGCTTCCATGGGAGAAAGGTGGTGGCACGTGAAGGATGCTTTGCCTTGGGTTCATGTGATTTACACACTGAGTGATCAATGTGTTGCTGTACACGTTGCAGAGAATTTGTTGGCTGATGAAGCTGCCAAGGCGCGTCTCAGACTGTGTTAGAAGCTGCAATTACTCATTCACATATGAGGTTAGATGATGACATCATGGCTTTGGCTGGTGGTGAGCTGATACCGAAAGACTACTCAGCAAAACAATTCCTATGTATTGAGTCAAAATATTCCCTTTCCCTGCATTCCCGGGCTAAGTGATCGAGTGATATTCAACCAGGATCGCAGGTTAAAATCAATATTAGCTGCTCATGAGGGATTGACGTCTACCCATGCTGGTGTGGTGGCTACAATTTCTTTATTACAGAATCACTACTGGTGGCAGGGTTTTTATAAGCAGACTAAAACCTGTCCTTTGCTGTGACGTTTGTCAAGAAACCATGCCCAAAGACACCACTTTTAGTTTTGAATGAGCCATTACGATGTATCTGTATTGCAGAGCACTCTATATGGATGGTGCATTCAAATTTATCTTAGTAGCTGTTGACTCTTGTTCTTGGTTTTTATGGGGGTGGCCACAGCGATTAGCTGATGCTCAAACTGTTATTGAAGATGTGAAAGTCTTTATCAGTACATTTGCAGTGGCAGCATTCCAATCAGACTAGGGCCCATTCTTTGCCTCTAGGCTTTCCAGTATACGATGGGTATCTGGGTGTTGCTGTGCATTATCCCCCAACATCCTGCTGGAAATTCAATAGTGGATCGGATGAAGTGTGACTCAAAGCAGTCTTTAACAGATACGGTTTTAGGTTCAGGTTGTAGTTGGATCCATCACCTGTATGGAGCCCAGAGAGCATTAAATAATCTGCATAGATGGTTGTTGGGTGGTCGGACTCCCTACAAGGTGTTATTTGGGGTCCAAATATATGCTCCAGATCTTGATAACTCTGGAACAGTGGCAGCAGATATGCTCTTTGACATCAATGAACGTTTTGCTGCCTTACAGGAATTACAAGACTTCTGAGATGAGCACTCAAATTTAACTTCTACACTGATGAAGTGAAATAGCAACCAGCGGTTTCTGGCTGGATTCCGAAAGTTGGGGGATCTAGTCCAAGAGAATATTCCAGATAAAAAAAGAGTTTGGCCCTTCCTACTGTGCCTTTCCTTGTAGTCCAAGGTACTCGAACTATGACTTTGCCACCCCTCGCTAGTTAAAAACAGAAACAACAAGTTTCCATTGATTTGATCAAGTTAAGCCATGTAGCCAGTTCTCCACAGTAGGCCACAAGGATTTCTGGGTAATTCCTCGTCTCCTCTCTCTGCCCGGCATGGAATCCCTCTACGTGCACTAAGTAGTCCTGATTTTTCTACTCCCTGGCCTGGGACTTCACATGCTGAACTTTCAATTGTACCAATTACTGGTGACAACACAGAATGTGTTTCTAATGTGTTTGCCATTTTCTATGGATGAAACAAACTTACCTGATTCCTCCATTGTCCTACTGTTGGATTGTTCTTTCATTATTTTGCCCCCTACTCTGGATTGGATTTGTTACAGTTTTCTTCCTGCTGTTGAGTGGACATTTTCACCCAGATCCCTCTTCTCCAGCACTGGTAGCTGAGGTGCTTACACCCCATTCAAGGTCCGAAGAGACATCCCTTGTGAATATAACTGCATTTCCTGTCCATAGTGGTATCGTGTAGGATAAGGTGTCCTGTGACGTTTTAGGTCCTAGAGAGATATGGCAAATTGCCTACGTGTTTAAAATCTCTATGAATGACGTGGTTACTCCAGGTTCCATTTCTGATTAATGGGATCTTGTGACTGTTTATAATATGCTATCACTTAGAGTCATTCTCAGTATTTGAAAGTTAGGATTTGTATTTTAATTCTATAAATTATAGTGAAATGGTTGCTACCATTATTATGTACATCACTATTTACACATAGCTACTACTCCACATGTTTTTAATTATATACAGTGGGAACACTGCCTGACACCACCTGCAGGTAGTTCTATAACATATTTAAGAGGTTTCCCTATGTTTCTAGACATGTCTTTATAGACCCAGGTTCATATTATTAGAAGCTTATGCTTTCCCCACCAAAGAAAAATATGCTCACACAAATGTAATTAATTTATTCTGACTCATTTATTTCACAACTGGCTGTATTGGAAGGACAATATTGAACTAAAATCTGTTTGGGGTATACAACACTGGCAGGTCCAGGGCATTGCTGCTTTATTTGGAGCTTGTCTGAACCCTTGCCAAATGATCTTTTTAAACAAAACAGTACAACAGACTACATGTCTTGGTTTGGCCAATACTGAAGATTTGAATACACCTAGCATGCTCTCTGTTGCACAGTTTGATAATTGGCAACAGTACATTAATTTCACACAAAAACATATTAATGAAATTGTGCAGAGTGGAACATACAATTTTTCCGTTTCTGGCTCAGATGGTTGGTCACTGTGGCCAGTTGAGACCACTAGCTGCAATTCCCATTTTTCAAACTCTTCCATAGGGTTTAAAGCAAGCAGGTCAGACCCCCGGTATATTCAGTCACAACACTCAGAGGTGGTTACTGCCTATTGCATAGGTGAGTTATGACTGTAACAGTTAAATCATTTCACCTTGTCAGCAGTTAAAGACCATTTATCTCTCCTTTTATATGATATGGATTTACAAGATTTCCTTGTTCTATAAGTTTTATATATACCTTTTATAACAAAATTTGGAACATTGCTCAACAAGAAGCGGCTGAACAGTTAAGACAAATTGATCAGGAAAATTTGGAAAAGGCTTTGTCAGTTGTCACCAATGGCATGACTACATGGTCAACCGGCATTTATTCATTTAATAGTATTGTTTCATCTGCATTCACTATCAAACGAAATGACATGTCTATGCTTCAACATGGCCAGAGTCTGTTGAGGTTGATTATGCAATTAATTTGGATGTTGCAAGTTTTAAAATCAAATAGAGTACCATGCAATTATTTGAATGAAATTGTTTTTGCCCTATAATTTGACACGCATGAAGAAATTAATGACTAGGAAACAAGAAACTTGCATCATGCTTAATGTTGAATGTTTAGAAAAGTTGATTTTTTCTGTCACTGAAACCCCATCTTCTGTTTGGCTCATTCACTTTTTCATTTCTCTCACCATTTCAACGTTTCACTTCACATCATGTCTAAAACATTTTCATGCAGGCAGATATGAATCGATAGATACACATTTTTTACACAAGACTTGGTTTCTCCCTTGTGAGTACAGATGTATATATGAGAACACAGACATTTTTGTTAGTCTACATTAATGTGGAACTTCTTTAGGGCGACTCCTTCGTCTTTAAAGAGATAACACTTCATGGAGTTTGTAATGTATCCATAGCTAACCGGGCGTGTTATTTGAAGGGTGTTCCCATACCATTGAAAAAGTCTGAATTTTTTAAAACGTTCTAATACAAGCTACTCAATTTTAAATGATCGGGGTTGCTGTGGAATGGAACCAGGTGTCCCATATAAAGTCACAGTTTCCATGGTTTTGACTTGTATCAACATCTTATATCCTCCCACTCATTTAACCAGGGAAGTTCCTTTGTGGCCGAAGGTCCCAGTTTCTCAAATCAGCTTTGATAAATTAAGAAGACTTAAAGCCTTATTGTTTTGAAAAGATGTGGCATTAACATCTGTCTGAGAACTTTTGATGTCCAAGTAGCCCGTTCTTCCTTAGAAGTGCAATTGCTTTTGCACACCCACATGCCACAGCACTTTGGTGAGCTTGTGCACCGTACTTTTAATGCTTCTAACACGGCTGGAGTGGCACACCTTTTTAAGGAGCTTTGGTCTGGACTACTTTTTACGTTGCAGCGTATACTTTGAATTATTCCGTCCTTTCTTCACTTGTTATTTTCATGCGTTTTTGGAGGCATTATGATTGTGTTGCATGTCTATGACTTTGACAGACATATTTTGTAACTCTCACATTTAAAGAAATCACCAATTGCCTTAGTTTGGTGTATTCACCCTTTGTTTTTGAAATTCCCAATCTTGGGGCCTGATTTAGATATTGGCGGATGGGATACTCCATCACAATGGTGACGGATATCTCATTTACTGAAATCTAAATGAGACTTAGATTTCGGCAGGCCGGGATATCCATCACTGTTGTGACAGAGTAACCCATCTGCCAATATCTAAATCAAGCCATGGTCTTTATATACTTGCCTGCCTCTGTGGTTTTGACCTGGCTTTCTGCAAGGCTTCACACCTCACCTTGCCCACTACTCTGCCTGATACCTCTCATTTCCCTTATGTAGAACGCTGCATATCCATGTTCAGAAAACATTTCTATGACATATCCCATGCTAGAATCTTCTATAGACAACAGTTGTTCTTGTAATGTTTTGATGCTTATGATCTCAATTAATTGGTCTGTATTCATCTTGTATTTATGTCCCAAAATAGCAAGTACCAGCTAGTGACCTCAAGGCAGCAACATAGCTGCATACTGGTACATCCTCACCCACATTACACATATTTTATTTTTACTATGTATTAATAATTGTTAAAAAATGATATATGGAATTAGATGAATGTAATTTAATGTTTTAATAAAAATAATGTTAACGATAATGTAAAAGCTCTAAAATGTGTATTAAATATGTTAAAATAAAAAATCTTTATATCTAGGTAGTTATTTAACAACTAATTAATATTTGTAACTATTTTAAATACCTTAATTTAACATTATTTCCTCTTGGATTTTATTTTAAGTTCCTACCTCCATTATTTTCGAAGGGAGGTTGTTGCATTACCTGTGGTTGGACATGACATGTGTAGTACTGGACATACTTCAGCGCTGAGCTGGAGTACATTTACTACTCTTTTGGGTCATTTTGCCTGTAATTACTTTAAAAGTGCAATTTATGAATAGGAAGGGACGGAGGGCCAGATTACAATCTTACTTTGTCACAAACATGCCGGATATCCCGTCCACCATATTATAATTCCATTATATCCTTTGGTAAATCATAATAGGGTGGACAGAATATCTGTCATGTGTGTGACTGAGTATTCCATCTGCCAAGATCATAATCCGCCCATTAGTCTTCTGTGGGTGGGTGCCAGCCTCTCCCTAAACCCACAGTTAACCATTCCTTAAGCCCTTTTTAATCCTGTCTTGACTCGTCCTTACTCTTCGCTAAACCCCACCTATTTTGTAGTATTTACCTCCCTTTTTTTCAACCACTCCCCAGTCTCTTCCTCATTTAGTAAGTAGTAAACTTATGTGTGTGAGGATCTCACCACAGAAAAGAATAGAGAGGTGGAGCTGGTGATTGAGACTCCTAGGTTTGTGGATAGCATCTTTTATTACTTTAACAGTACTATTATAGTATGACTAAATGTATAGGCCGTAAGCCATTAACGTAACATTATGGTTTCTAGTGATCTGAAATAGGGGCCGTAATTTATTGGTCATGGTCTAATGGTTCCAATGTGTGGTTTACATTGCGTATTACAGGAAGACATATTAAAAATGCAAGCCAGACATGTTGCAGTTGCTAATGCTTTTTTTAAATATCCCTTCAATTAATACATAGCTACAAAGATATTATTACTTACACGTGCCTTCAGTGGTCCTTCCATATATACTGGTGAAAGGCTATATTTCATTGGTCACTGTTATGATAACTTTCAACTTCCTGGCTGTAAATATTTAGCATATTTTTTTGTTAATTGTGATAGTTAGTTTTGTTTGTAACCAGGGTCTTGCTACATGTTGTAAAGGTATACAATAGTCTAAGTCCATGTTATATCAATTGGCAGATTATTGTTTAAATTGTGATTTCTGTGTTGATCATGGCACACAAAATTTAATGATTTTTGCAATACTGTTTTTTACCATAACAGAGAAGTACCATCAGTGCATTGAGCTGCATCTTTGAATGGCCAGAGCCATTCAAATTTAGACATGTCCTCTAATATCCACTGACTAAATATGATTATAAAGTTGTTATATTGTATATATTACCTGCTTATAGTTTATTGTGTTCCACTTTTTTCTTTACCAATAGTTATGGCGCCCCGGAACCCACATACGAAGGGGAATCATGAACATTCTTCTGAGAAATCGAAGCCATTTAACAAATTTCACAAAAATGCCACCTATTCACGGCGGAAGCATCATGTGACATCTGTAAGAAAACAGTTAAATGGACCTGTTGAGTGTGGAATAAAAACCAGCAAACTAAAAGAAACTACCAAAGAGGGCATAGGTGCTAAAAAAAAATCATATATTTGTAGCGAGTGTGGGAAGAGTTTCAGCAACAGCTCGTGGCTGATGATTCATCAACGAGTGCACACAGGAGAAACACCCTATTCATGTGAGGAGTGTGGCAAGTGTTTCAGTGTGTCATCAAGCCTTAAAATGCACCTGCGAGTACATACAGGGGAAAAACCTTACAGCTGTGACGTATGTGATAAAACATTCAGTCAGCGAGCACATCTTGAAAACCACCAAATAACACATGCCGTAGAGAAACCATATGCTTGTAGTGAATGTGGAAAGGGTTTCAGGCACCAAACATACCTCATTTTACACCAGCGAATACACACAGGAGAGAAACCATATACATGTACTGAGTGTGGAAAGAGCTTCAGACAGTCAGCGCACCTTAGAAGGCACCAACAAACACACACTGGAGAGAAACCACATACATGTACTGATTGTGGTAAACGTTTCAGTGACAATACGTCACTTCGCACCCACCACCGAATCCACACTGGAGAAACTCCGTACACTTGTAATGAATGTGGGAAATGTTTTAATCAGTTGTCAAACTTAAAAACACATAAGCGAACACACAGTGGAGATAAACCATATGAATGTAAGGATTGTGGACAGAAATTCACCTTATGTCACTCCCTTATGACTCACCAACGAATACACTCGGGACTGAGGCCATATAAATGTAATGAATGTGGGAAAAGATTCAGACGATCAACCCACCTTAAATCACACAGTTCAGTACACACAGGCGATAAACCTTATACATGTAGTGAATGTGAAAAAAGTTTCAGACAGTCATCACAGCTTGTCATGCACCAGAGAATACACACAGGAGAGAAACCATTTGCGTGTGAAGAATGTGGGAATAGATTTACCTTGTCTGGAGACCTCCAAAAACACAAGATAGTACACAAAATGGTTAAACCACATACTTGTAATGTATGTGGGAAAAGTTTTAGCCGGCACCAATACTTGATCATGCATCAGAGAGTACATTCTGGTGAAAGGCCCTTCTTTTGTAATGAATGTGGGAAGAGTTTTAGCTGGTCATCAAGTCTGACTAGTCACCAAAGAATACATGCTGGCCTGAAAATCAATAGATGTTATAAATGTGGTAAAACATTTCGCTCATTAGAAATTCTCAAACAACATAAAGAAACACACACACATGAGAGGCCATACATGTGTAAGGCATGTGGAAAGTGTTTTAGTCTTTCCGCTGCCTTAAAACAGCATCAAATAACACACACTGAAGAAAAACCATATGTATGCAATGAATGTGGAAAATGCTTCAAAAGAACCACAGAGCTACTCAAACACGAAGGAATACACACAGATGAAAAACCCTACAAATGTACTATATGTAATAAGAATTTTCGCCTGCCAGGCATTCTCAATTGTCATCTAAAAACACACACAAAGGAAAAGCCATACATATGTGGTAAATGTGGAAAAGGTTACAGTTCTTCATCATCCTTGATGACCCATCAATTAGTGCACACAGGGGAGAAACCAAATACTTGCAACGTATGTGGAAGGGCATTCAGGGCAATGACAAATTTAATCAGGCATAGGAGGATACACACAGGTGAGAGACTGTATCCGTGTAAAGAATGTTCAAGAACTTTTACGCGACGAGGACTCCTAATAAAGCACATGGAATTTCACACAGAAAGTACACTTTGATTCAAGAACATTGACCAATCTTATGATTGTTTACAAAATGCAAAATTTCATTGTATAATATTTTCATCAACAAAGAATTTTGTGCCCCATATATAGAATAAATATGTACAGCAACAACTATGTCCAGGTTTTTGTTTGCATATGGCTGCAACAGTGCCGAACTTCAATGTTCTACATCAGGTTTTGATGTTCGATGACAGCAGACTGAAGTTAAAGTCCACAGAGAAGGATAGAAGCCTAGAAACTGCTATTATTATAACTTCCTCTTTTCCAGGATGGGTCATAGCTGCAGGGCTTTTTCCAGACAGGTTGTGTGCTGGTACAGATAACAGTGGAACCTTCTCCCTGACAGTTCTCTCTGGCTAGAGCATATAGGGGGTTATTACAACTTTGGAGGAGGTGTTAATCTGTCCCAAAAGTGACGGATATCCCACCAGCTGTATTAGGAGTTCCATAGGATATAATGGACTCGTAATACGGCTGGTGGTATATCCGTCACTTTACCGTCACTTTTGGGATGGATTAACACCTCCTCCAAAGTTGTAATAACCCCCATAGTCTTGTTTCAATTTTGGAAGATGGCAGCTCGTAGCTAGATTATTTATACTTCTTTGAAGGCACTAGTAAGACGCCAGGGCCAACCAAAAAGAAAATCTATTTTTTTAACACTTCTTCTCCAAACATGGCACATCTTCCTGGGTTTTTTCCCTAAGTTTTCTTGGAGGCAGGGCAAAGAATGTTATCCACTGGCACATGCATATGTGGTGCATTAAATCGAAATCAGATGTTCTCACCCAACTTAAGTTGCTTAGCAGAGGAGAAACTTGTTACCAAGAATTTAATGTATATTTCACCAGCCCACCATGGTCCCTGAGCCACAGTCCCGGAGGCAGATATTAAGCAGATTCAACCCTACACAACCTTTTTATGTAAGGAACGTGGGTATGTTTTCCCTCTAACAAGTCTAGTTGATCACCAAGGGGTGCACATAGATGCAACTCCTAGTGCTAGCAGTGAATGTGGCAGGACATTCTGCCAACTATCACAAATAAATACATTAGGAAGCACACACAAGTGACTGTATACATGCAGGCTCATGTGTTATTCTCAGTTAAGTGTGAGAAGTATTTAAAAAGGAGAAAGAAGTCCTCCACATATAAGCAGTGCGGTCAATAGGTTCCATTAAGATATAGATGGTAAATACTGCACCTAAATGAGATTAACAGACAGTCAAATCAAACCAGTCTGTACAATAACCACACAGTGCAGCTGTTTGAAGCTTATTCTCTGGGTCAGGAACTGCCTTGATGTTTCTTGTATTGTGTACCAATCAACGCGGAGGGCCCCTGAAACTAATAAGGGAGTGGGACAGGGGTACAGAAACATGGACACCAACCAAACCCTCTTCCATTCACACTACTATTCAATAGATTACCTTAGCATTGTACATTTACTTCATATACACATATTGATTTTAATTTGAGTCAACAACTAATATCAAGAAATCCCATTTATCAGGATATATTTCTTTAATGCAAAATATATAAGTATAAATATACTTTTTTCTACATTTTAGAAACAATTTTCAATAGTATACATTCAACAATCACTCCCACTTTGTATGTATTCATCCCCTCATAAAAAGTAATACTAAACACTAATACGACACTCATACCATACACCCTACATCTAAAACTCTGAACACATACAGTAAACCAATATCAATAATTTTATTAATCATTCAAAAAATATACATCAGTATACATTCTTTAAAGCCCATGTATCCTCTTTACATATACATAAGTACATATATTTCATTTCCCCGATTAATTTTATCATACATCACAAAACAGGTTTTGGCCTGCTATGTTGGCACTGTGTGTTTAGGAATTGTGGTTACAACTTCTGTGTGTTTCGGTGGAACCTGGCAGACGCTGTACACTTTCTTCAGGGCATCAAATTACCCACCTAAAATGAAACTATGGATGAAGTGAGACAAGTCCCCATATCCCATAATAATAAGTACTAAATAAATATACTCAAAACAAACACTGCAGGGATATCTTAACAACAAGAACGAGATAAGGTTTTACCCCTTCACCAAATATGCGTGTTTTGTGAAACCCTCATTCCATCACATAAGAGTGTTTTTATGAACCTGCAAGGTGTATCCCGTAGTGTAAGCCATTGCCATCATGCATCAATCAATCAGTTTTTGTAAAGTGCGGCTACTTACCCGTGAAGGTGTCTAATTCCTATACCTATAGTCCCTATACCAATCGTTCCAAAAAACCACATCCTTTCCCAACGATCACTTCACATCACATAAGTCTCTGTTTACTGTCATCGCTTCTGGGTCTCTGGATTATTGTAATCAAAATGTCTTCCTCTTCCTCCAGGTAAGTAGAATAAAGGTAATCATGATCTATTATACCTCTTACCATTCAAATTATACCAACACCACCACCTGATTGCACAAAAGCAGAGTCAGACTGGTTCATTTTTCAAATTACCTTCTTAATGTATCCTCCTCTGTGTTACAGCAAAATAGCAGCATCTTTGTGGGGAAAAGTCACCTGCCAGATTATAACAGGACTAAACCCTCCATCTGACTTTTGTCCTAGCTTAGACATCTTATGAACAAAATAGAGAGAGCCATAAACTACACACCCAAACAACAAGGGAATCTCTCCTATGAGGAGAAATGTGCTCTTAAAAAGTTGGAAGGTAATAAACGTACCACTATAAAACCGGATGATAAGGGGGGATGCATTGTGATACCTAACAAGGAAAATTATAAAAGTAAGATGGGGACTATGTTAGCTGTCCCTGAACATTATCAAAAAGTGAAGGGAGACCTGTTTAAAAGAATTATTGGTCGCAATAAGGATGTTAATGTGCAAGCACTGTAAAGTGGGGTAAATTGTAGGCTGGAATTTGATTTTTTAAAAATAACATTGATGTCAAGATTCCAGTGATTTATGGGGTACCCCAAACACACAAAAATGAGCAGGCCTACTGTATCTAGCATACGCTCAGCAACAGAACTGCTATCCGTATATATCGATTCATTCTTGAAATCTCTTGTGACCACATTTGATTTTATGTAAAAGACACAGGACATATGATCCCTCGGTCGGAAGGTTTAGATTTCATCAAAATGGATGTTGAAGCTCTTTATCAAATATCCCTCAACAAGGTGCACTACAAGCTATTAGCGTGGTACTGGCATGCTCCACTCCAGAACACGTTGGGGCCTTCATTCTCCAGTGCTTGAAAATCGTACTAGGAGAGAATTATTTTGAGTTTGATGGGCTATTATACAAGCAGATCATGGGAGTATATATGGGAGCGGCATGTGCACCCAGTGTAGCCAACATCTATAAGGGTATATTAAAAAGCCCCATTCATTTTTTGTGAATATTAGACAGTGGTCACGCTTTATTGACAATATCTTCTTTATTTGAGTGAGGAAAGAGGAACAACTCCAATTTCTTGCCTGCATTAATGTTTGTGACAATAATATGATGTTTTCCCCCCAAAACAGCAAGAATAGTTTGAATTCTTGCATATTTGGATACAGCACCAGCACCAGGACCAAAGGCTAAATATCTCCTTATAGACCAAATCTACTGCTGGAAACACCTTGCCTCATTTTCAAAGCTTCCACCCTCAGTGCCAGAAACAGGGTATCCTGTTTAGTCAATTCCTGCATATACTTCGAAATTGTTCCAGCCTCCAGGATTACATTAGGAACGCTAACATCTTGAAGGAGAAATTATTGAAGAGGGTTTACCCTAGATGGTTAGTGAAAGACTTCTTTAAAAGGGACAGATACTTCAACTGAGACCTCATCTGTGTACCTAAGCAAAAGGAAAATAAGGACAACTTAGTGTGTGTTACTCAACATTTTTTCTTCAATCGAAAGATCAAACAGGTTGTAAATTCCCAACAGCATATATTAAATATGTGTCATGAAGAATTTAGGCTACTGAGGCCCATTTTTTGCCTTTCGTAGAAATTGCAAGGTGATAGACAAGCTAGTAAAATTGAGGTTCACATGTGAAACTACCTTTGTACAGAAATCCATCACAGGGCATTACCCTGTAATGGGAAACCACTGTTGTGGACACTGTCATGCATATGATGGTGCAGTAACTATTACCAATTTAAACTATATGGACACACGTATTATACTGAGGTACATGACTAACTGCTGAAGAGCATATTAGATTAAATGCCCTTGTGGACTTGGATATGTAGGGGAAACGGGAAGAGAATTCCGCTATAAGTTCAGCAAACATAAATCAGCAATCCGCAATAAAAGAACACAAGCCCTGCATGGTACAGCACTGTATGAAATACAGTCATTCAGAAAATTGCCTCAATTGGGTTATACTAAAGAAGATCAAAACCATCAAGGGAGTACCCCTTATCAAAAGAAAAAAGAGGTATATTGGATCTTTAATCTAGGCATGCATGAAAAAGGTCTGAATGATAGAATATTGTGGAAGAATGCTATTTAATATTCTTCAGTGAGTGAAGGTAGTTTTCCTTTGAATTATCCTTTTGGGGTCACATTCCTTTGGCGTATAGAAATATCCTTATATATTGTTAAGATAACCTGTAGTAGATCATTAGTTTAGATTAGTGTAGGATAGCCACCCTCAGGATGTACTAATGTTCTCTATATTCTCTCTTAGACCCCCCATGGTATACCCTTTTGAGCTACAAAATAATAATTACATCTGTTGAGAGACAGATATCTGTCTATATACTCATCCACCATCTTCTAATGGCTGCTGGAAGAGATATATGAGAATGGTGACTGTATTTAGAGTGTTGCAGGGATATCCTCTTGCAATCGCTGAGGCTTCCATATAATTTGATTTGTATAAGAGAGAGACCACCGATTAAATTCTGAAAAAGTAGTAATTTTTCGATATCAGAACTCAATGGCACCTTCTCTTTATGGATTTAATTTATTGTTGAAAGATGGTTGTCATGGTAATGCTGGCAGTCCTGCCCCATGGCATATCCTTTAGATGTGTAAAATAATGAGTGTCTCTGTTGGTAGACAGACATCTGTCTCCATACCATACTGAATCACCATCTTAAAATGGCCTCTGGAAGTGATGTATGAGGAGGGTAACTATATTCAAAGTATCCCGTAGACATCCTTGTGGCGATTACGGAGGTTCTCATATAATCTGATGTATATTAGAGAGAGATCCCTGATCAAATTGTGTAGAAGTAATAATTTTTCAATAACAGAATTCTATTGCACTTTCACTCTATTGATTTAATCAATAAGAGTGTAGCCCTGACCAGGCCATGATAGAGAATCTTAGGGTTCTAAATCTGGATTTAATCAATTCCCTACCAACACACGAGGCAGGTAATCTCTTAGATCCTATCTTCACAAATATAAAACATTGATACACTGACTCACCCACACCCGCCACTTCTCTGGTCGGACTATTTCACAGTACGTTTCTCCATCCAGACCTATTACTCCCCATCTACAGTCAAGATTGGACCCCAGGTCATGACTAGGAACTGGTCAAAATGAGATGTGCTGTCTCTCAGTGCTAACTGAGGAACAGTACACCTTGCCTGGAGCAAGTGGCTGATTTAGATCAACCGACCTGTCGGACTTCACCCCTCTACCCTGTGGTTTACCAAAACGTTACTGGTGGGGACAACGCATTGTAAGGGCCTGGAGAGGTCCTCTAGGGTCTCCTTTGACGAGGAGAAAAAATTCAAGTATAAAATGGCATTAAAAAATTACCATGGGCTTTGTAGAGCTGCTCGGGCCACCTTCTATTCAGATAAAATTTCTACTGCCCAAAATTGCCCCAAAACTCCTTTTGGAGTAGCTAAGGAACCCTCTGACCCAAGGAATGTATCTCTTGCCTGTCCACTCCCAGTTACAATGTGAGGAGCTAGCGCACCTCTTTGTCCAAAAGGTGACGGACAGCCAGAATTCTTTGGCGGTTGCTCGAATGAAGGTATCCAAGGCAATTAACTGCACTCCCAGTATTAGCTTACAGAATCCTCTTCCTATCAAAGGTCCTAATACCTCAGGGTGAACTTTGCTGTCTATCCTGCTTGAGAAAGTTCTCCAAGGGCTTGGAGTAGAGCTTGCCTCCTGTTGGAAGTCTCAGGGACACCAAATACTTCAGTTTCCTCGACCTTCAGCACTGGAAACTATGTGTTCTGTGCTGTGTAACCAGAAAAACCACTGTGATGCTGCCGACAACGTCGCTGGCATGCACTGTGACCTGCCGACACCACACGGAGTCGCATTGCCCCACTTTGCACCACAACCCGGGTGTAAACGTCGCCATCATCAAATGACTTCACCGAGCCGCTGCTCGCACCGCGACCTGTGGGCCTCGCACTCCAGCATCACCTGCTCACACCGCAGCCTGGGCATTCCTGACGATGCTCCTACTGACGCCGATGCCGCTGCCTGCACCGTGGCCTGTGGACACAGCTTGTGAGAAGCCCAAAGCACCGTCCCGCCCTGCACTGCAGCCCCGGTCCACCAACGCCAGCACCATCGACTCCAGTGTCGTCACCAGGCATCCCTGCCTACACGGTGGCCTGTTGACTCCGCTCCTGAGGGTCACAAAGCAGCGTCCCATCCTGCACCATTGGCTTGGGCCTACCAACAACAGTGCTTCAGCAACGATGACAATGCTGCCTGCACTGTGACATGTGGTCACCACACGTCGCACCGCCCCGCTTCACACCGCAGTCCTGGTCTCACCGACACCTCTGGACGCCGTCACCGAGCCACTGCCTGCACCGTGACCTGTGGGCACCGCACGTCACATCGTCCCGCTTTGCACCGCAGCGCCAACACCATCCACACCAGCACTCCTTACTTCATCAGCCCGGCATTCAATCTGCAACTCGCGTGACTTCAAAGGCCCGACGACTCCAGAACCGACACCGCAATGCCAGCGACGCCGCTCTCTGGAGCTCACCGTGAGGTTCACGACGCCCTACAATTCCAAAGGTACTGTTTGTGGGTCTTCCCAACATCATAGCTGGCCCACAACGCCGCGGCCAACCTGAACTGTTGGTTTTGTTGATCATGAAGCCGTGATAGCCCCTGGTGGAGCTATCGACTTCCAGGCTTTAAGGAACTGTTTTTTTTAAGATAAATCTTACAAAATTCATATCTTTATTACTGTATGTTGGATTTTTATCGTTTTGGTCTTCTTTTTACACAGATAAATATTTGCTATTTTTCTAAAACTCGTGTGGTGTCCTTTTGTTGTGTTTTCACTGTATTACCCTAAGGGGTTCAGCTCTTACCACCACTCCAGTGATACCTACAGTGTTTGTCAGCACTAAGTGGATCAGCTTTTACCACCACTCCTGTGACACCTACAGTGTTTGTGTGACAACTAAAGAGTTTGTCAGCCTTTAGGGGGTCAGCTCTTATCACCACTTCTGTGACACCTAGAGGCAGATTTACAAGAAAGTAGTGCATCGGTCATGATGCACCACTTTTATTGCGTCCCCCTAACGCCATTTAATGACACCATGGTTGCGCCGTATTTATAATACCTTGCACCGTGGTGGTCATTAGCAAAATAGCGTAAATATGTTTTACGCTATTGTGGCACTTTTCTGCACTAGCATCAAAAATGTTGACGCTAGTGCAGCAAAGCACAGGGAGGCCCATAGGTTAATGTGGGTGCGTCATTTTAACGCCTGCTCTGAGCAGGCGTAAAAAATGACGGAAACAATGGCACAGTGAAATGATGTAAATTTCACTGCACCATTTTTTTCGGGCCTCTGTGTGTCGGAATGGCCCCCCTGGCATAGGCATAATGTGGGCCAAGGGGTTGCAAGCATTGCACCACTTTGTAAATCTGGTGCTGGGAAAAGGCAACCTTAGTGTACAAAAATGATACTAGTGTGACACAAGGTGGCACAAGGGGCTTGTAAATAAGCTCTTACCACTACTCCAATGGCACAGTGTTTGTCAGCCGTTAGAGGGTCAGTTTTTACCACCACTCCTGTGACACCTATAGAGTTTGTCAGCCCTAACAGGGTCAGCTTTTACCACCACTCTATTGACACCTATAGTATTTGTCAGCCCTTAGGGGTCAGCTCTTACCACACCTACAGTGTTTGTCAGCCTTAAGGGGGTCAGCTTTTACCACCACCCGTGACAATTACAGTGTTTGTCGGGGTCAGCTTTTACCACCACTCCTATGGCGCATACCATACTGAGTACTGTGGAATAATGCTCATCCCAACTTTCATGTAGGGTTTCACATCTGAACTGGGATTCTTGGTAGATGCCATCATTCCAAATGAGCACACACCAAACATCATTATCTGAAAAAAACGAACAATGGAGCAAAGTACTGGTGTAGGTGAATACTGTCACAGAGGTAGGAAGGAAAAAGAAAAGTGCAATACAAGATGACATACAAAGAAGAACAAATTAGGAGCTAAGGAACATTGTACAGGTGATGATCTACCCTCCCTTGAGCTGGAGTTCACTCTCTTCCAAGAAAAGATGGGAGCCATTGTGGATGTTGGCACCACTGAAGACACAGTTGGAAAGGACACCACATCTGTAAAATAGGTATATTTTTCATACTCGCGGCAGCAAGAGAACCAACAAACGTGGAAGAATTGTAATGTGAGTCGTCAAGTTAGACCTTCAAAAATGGTAAACATCTTTCATCATTTTAGATGCTCATGGACCAGGAGAGTCAGTAGAAGAAACTGCAGAAGAGGAAGCAAGAGAAGTAGAATCTGCAGTCATGCACTTGGATCACAACATTGATGTTTGACAGCCAGATGAAGCGGAAACAGCGACTCGCTCCATTGAAGAGCAACATGATGGCACAGCCAAAAGCTCCCATACTGTTGTTCTGTTCATATATAATGACGCCACATTAGAGCGACCAAGGAGCATATTTAACAAATATTCACGCAATGCAGCAAGGCACCTTCCTTCGCTGCGTGAAACGGAGAGGGCATGAATGCACCGTTTTCTGCATTGTACTGTGCATTTCAACACTCTCTTTCTGCACTGGTGCACAAACTGCTGCCTAGTGCCATTTCACAAAATCTTGCACGATGGTGCAAGGGTGCCTGCGTTGTAGGCAGGCACGTTCTTGTGCAGGAAGGGACACCTTCCTGCATAAAAAAAATTCTCTGAAGCTTTTTCCACTTTCTACATGCAGCACACGTAGAAAGAGGAAAAAAGAGGTGAAATAAGCATGTTTCCTCATTACGCCCCGCCTGGACAGGCCAAGAATTTTGATGCACTCCCAGGTCTACCACTAATGGTAAATCTTGGAATGTGCCACAATACATGAGTAGATGCGTAGCAACTCCCACTCTCTCCCAAGGAACGTCTTAAGTTACTCCACATTTACCAAGCCACACAGGGTCACGTGGCTGCATTTTTCCTGTCCTGAGAGTAAAGAAATAATCTCCTTTTCACACAGGTCTTAAATATGCAACATAGTTATGACATTGCACAAGTGAAACTCCACACCACGCAAACGTTACTAAGACAGACATTTTGAGGCGACAATTATTATTATTGGAATCTTATATAGTGCTCAGCTACCTACACAGAGTTTCCCGGCACTTCAGCAACAGTTCGTCTAGCAAGGTACCACCGAATCAGAATATCCAGGTCTTCACATGTTTGCAGAAGATGGTAGGTGAGTTGGAGCTACTCAGGGACTCGGGTAAGGCATTCCACAGCTTGGGGACCAAGTATGAGAAGGAGCAACCGCTCATTTGTGCCAGTTTAACTTTAGGGACTGTGCATAGGGACAAATTGCATGAGTGCAACAAACAGGAGGGCTGGTAAGGTATCACTATTGTTTAGGGTACTGTGGTCCCGCATCTTTCATTGCCCTGGATAAGTAGCATAGTGCTTTAAACTGTATCTGTTTTTCTATGGCAAAGCTTGCAGAGAAGGCCGGATGAAGAGGCACTTTTAGGGAAATGGTATAGAAGTCAGATGGGGAATTCTGGGCTTCTTGATAACGTCTGGTAGCGGCCTTATCTGCCCCTAAATAAAGGACATTTCTGTAGTCTAGCCTCTATAGAATAAGTGCCTGAATGACCGTCCTTCGGGCTGGAATCGGAAGCAGGCAAATTATTTCACTCAGCCATTTCAGGACCGCAAAACAAGTCCTGGCAATCTTGGCCACCTGAGGCTTCATAGACAACTTCTTGTCCAGCCAGAAGGTTCTGTACCTTGGAGGCTGGTTCAGGAGGATCACCCAAGGTGTCTGGCCATCGCTGTGGGCCCCAAAGGAGGGGATTTCTACCTAGCACCAGGACCTCAGTCTTGTTGTCATTCAGTTTGAGTGAACTGCTGTTCATCCACATGGAAATAAAACCCAAGCAGGAGTTCAAGGCCCCATGGTTGTGACCGTGGACAGATGACAAGGAGTGTCATCTGTGTGTGACAACAAAGTGAGACTACAACTTACCAGCAAGTCCACAAGTGGGTGGATATAGATGATAAATAACATCAGGCTTAGGGCGAATCCTTGGGGGACTCCAGGGGTAAGGGTGTGGGGTTAGGAAGAAGCACTGACGGAGAAAGCCTAGAAGGAGCGGTCCTTTAGAAATTATGCCATCAAGGATAGAGCTGTCCCTTGAAGACCCAGGTGTGCCAATCTCTCTAACAGAGTGGCATGTGACACAGTATCAAAGTTCAGATCCAGTAAAATCAGAGCGGTGGTCTTGTGCTGGTTCTGAAGCCGTGTAAGATGTTCTGTGACTCCCAGAAGGGTGGATTTGGTATTGTGTTTGGCTCTCAAACCTGACTGCGAAGGATGTAAGACATTTTGAGAATCCACAAAGGTGGAGAGTTGTATGTTAATGTGTTTCTCCAAAATGTTTGACAGGATGAGAAGCATCAAAATTGGTCTGTAATTAGACCAATGGGAGGGGTCCGGATTAGGTTTCTTTTGGAGGGACAGAACATCAGCATGCTTCTATGCCCGTGGAATATGACCCTTTTCTAAAGAGGAATCGAGGAGTCCTACCAAAGGAAGAATAAGCTCTGGGTCCAACATACTATGCTTAGCTGGAGGGAGAGGATCCCGTGGGGAGCCAGACTTCATAGATTGAAATGGGGATAAAAAGAGAGAGGAGTCCAACATGGCCCATGAGTCCAAATACTGACCAACTGCACTCTTTTCAGGCAGAAGCAGCAACTGCAGGCCAGCCCAGCAAAGCAACACAGCAAAGGGACAGGGTACTCCTCCTCCAGCTCTTCAGCTCTTCTCCTTGCAGAGGTTCCTCTTGATTCCAGAAAGATTATAAAAGTCTGGGTATTGGGTCTTCTTCTTATACCCCTCTCTGCCTTTGAAGCTGGCAAACTTCAAAGCAAAGTTTCAAGTGTTTGTGAGATCCTTCCTTGTTCAGGCTAGGCCCGAGACATACAACAGGGGATTGGAGACTGGGTGTGTGAGGGCAGGCACAGTCCTTTCAGGTGTGAACGACCACTCCTCCCTCCCCTCTTGATCTGATGGCTCATAAGGATATGCAGGCTACACCCCTGCCCCCTTTGTGTCACTGTCTAGAGAGAGGTGCAAAACAGCCCAACTGTCAAACTGACCCAGACAGACAGTCCACAAACAGGCAGAGTCACAGAATGGTTTAAGCAAGAAAATGCCTACTTTCTAAAAGTGGCATTTTCAAACAGACAATTTACAAAACCAACTTCACTAAAAGATGTATTTTTAAATTGTGAGTTCAGAGACCCTAAACTCCACATTTGTATCTGCACTCAAAGGGAATCTGCACTTTAAGGATATTCAAAGGCAGCCCCCATGTTAACCAATGAGAGGGATAGGCTTTGCACAGTGAAAACCGAATTTGGCAGAAGTTCACTATTAGGACATATAAAATGCACTAGTGTAGGTCCTACCTTAAACATACACTGCCCCCTGGCCATGGGGCTACCTAGGGCCTACCTTAGGAGTGCCTTACATGTAGTAAAAGGGAAGGTTTATGCCTGGCAAGCGGGTACACTTGCCAAGTCGAACTGGCAGTTTAAAACTGCACACACAGACACTGCAGTGGCAGGTCTGAGCCATATTTACAGGGCTACTAATGAAGGTGGCACAACCAGTGCTGCAGGCCCACTAGTAGCATTTGATTTACAGGCCCTGGGCACCTCCAGTGCACTGTACTAGGGCCTTACCAGTAAATCAAATATGCCAATCATGGATAAGCCAATCAACAGTACAATTAAGACGGAGAGGATATGCACTTTAGCACTGTTTAGCAGTGGTAAAGTGCCCAGAGTCCTAAAGCCAACAAAAACTGGTCAAAAAAATTAGGAGGAAGGAGGCAAAAAGATTGGGAATCGCCATAAAAAAAGGGCCAGGTGCAACAATATCCTTAAGTCGCTGTGATGGGGCAGGACTGGCCCAGAGGTGATAGTGCTCCACACCCCTTCATTGGGTCAAACACAGGGACATGGAGCTGCAAGAAGGGTGTGACCTTGCCTAGGGGCCTTGTACCTGGAGATGAGGGTGGAGCACATGGGTGGCCTGGCTGCGGCTTCACATTGTTCTGCGGCTGTTACCTCAGAAGATGAGTCCAACTCCTGTTCCTCGCCTCCCATAGGGGATCCTGGTAGGCAGGCCACAGCTGGGAGTCTCTTGGGCTTTCCAAAAATGTGAAATGTTGTGAGGGGCAGTTTCTGTCCTTTGGTGAAAAGTAATCATAGCCCTTTTCACTGCCATAATGACCCAAGCACCAGTGCGAGATCTCCAAGGCAGATGAGTCACTATTTTGCATGCCTCCTCTATGAGGTGTATTCATTGTTGCTGGCCCACCGAACATCCAGTTGATTGGGGGGGTCTGGGTGCTCGGCCCACAAAGGGTGATGATGAAGAACCATGTAATTGATCGTTCATCCTAGGCACCGCCATGTGGGAGCTATTCATGTGGTTGAGTGATGTGTCACACTGTATTCCCTCAAAAATGATTAGATGGCCCCTTCCACATTCTTGCCTTCTGCCATTAATATCCGAATAACTTTGGTCACAGTTCTTACAAATCTCTCTACCTCTTCATTGAATTGAGGCCATCTCGGGGTAATGCACCTGTGCTTGGAGTTGTGGGACTGCAGATATTTGGCCCACTCACGGCTGTTAAAAGGAGGTCCATTTCCAATGCGAAGTTCTCCTATCACAGAGAGAATGGGCATGACCTCGGAGGCAGAGGTGGAGACCACAATTTCTACTCTTAGGTAGTGGGAGAAGTCATCTACCAACAATGAGCATGTGCGTGCCATCTGGAAGGCTTCTGAAATAGGCACTCGCATGCTGCCATGGGTCGTTGGACCCTCTTCTGTGATGACTAAGGTGGATGTTCTGGGGGACTGCTCGCTTGGCAGGCACTGCAATCTCTCACCGCCCCTTCCACACTCTGATCCAGCCCCAGAAACCAAAATCGCTGCGGCATATTTACAAAGTAACTTTGTAACCCTTTGCGCTACATTATGCCTGCTCCAGGCATAATGTATGCAAAGGCGGTGTTCCCACATTAAGAGATTTGCGTCATTTTTTTTCAGCACTTTTAACGCCTGCTCAGAGCAGGTGTTAAAAGGAGGCTTCCACTGGTTTCAATGGCCTCTGGGTGCTTTGCAGGAATAGTGTCAGAATTGCTGATGCTAATCCTGCAAAGCGCTGAACTAGCATCAAAAAGTCTGATATTAGTTCCCTACCATCATGATGTGCCAGTTATTAAATACGGCGCACACCTGGTGGCATTAGGGGGCACTAAGGGGTGCCAGAAAAGTGGCGCTGTACTAGGAGCAGCGCCACTTTTCATAAATCTGCCCCTAGGTGTGACCCTCGCATCAGGCAGCCCTCTGCGGTTACTCAGAGCTCTGGCCTCACTAGGAACGAGGCTTGTAGCATGACCTTGATCTTTTTAGTCCTTTGGACTGAGTGATTGTGTATTGCCTTCCAGTCACTGACATGTACTGCTTTGATGGCTACCTGAAGGCAGTCATCTTGTTCTGTGTCTGTCACAACATCCATCAGGGACATAGGTAAAAGCTTCGACCTCTCTACTACCAAACAAAGTGTAGCGGGGACCGGCCTGGCATGCCATAACAGGAAGTCTGGAGGGTTCAGGGGGCCTGATCTGAATACAACAGTGAACTGCAGGGTCCATTTTTTGATCCATGGAGGCAGTTTGGGTACTGATCCCTTTAAAATTGGTATCAATGGTTTGGGGTGTGTATAGATGATGAACAGATGGCATACAGTTACAAATAGAAATGGAGGAAACCCCAGTGGATCGCAATGGTTTCCCTATTTTGGAGTATCTTGGTCCACGGGTGTCAGTGCCCTCCTCACAGAGGTAAATGGGGCTCATTCCTCACAGTTCTGATGTTGCAATAGCACCACTTCCAATCCAGTAGGGCTTGCATCCACACTAGTTCAGACTCCTTTTGTGGGTCAAAATACACCAGGGTGTTCTTGGCAAACCTTGCGTCTTTAGTGTTCTTGAATGCTAGTTCCTGCTCATTGCTCCATAACCAGGGGCTGGATGCCTTCGTCAATTTACAGAGAGGCCCCGTGAGGTCAGACAGATTATTGATAAAACAGCCTCAATATGTCATTATGCCTAGGAGACTTCAGAGCCCAGACTCTGAAGTTAAGGCAGGCACTTCTTTTATAATTTTTGTACTTTCTCTGGGTCTGGGCCAGTGCCTTTCCCTGACAATCGCTAGCTGAAAAAGCTTATGATCTTTTGTAAAAACTCAAATTGTTCCCGTTACAGCATCAGGCCTTTGTCTCTGAGTCTCATGAAAAATGTGCAGGCCCACGTGAGGTGACTCTCAAGGGTCAGTGCATGGACCAAAATATCATAACTTTGAGAACACCTCGGAGGCCAGTCAGTATGTCCCTTATAATGTTCTGGAAAACGTCTGAAGCACTCAAGATGTCAAAATTCTGCCTGGGATACCTCTGGAGGCCAACATGCATGGGTCAAGAAGGTAGTTATTGGTTAGGAGTCTGGATGGAGGAGAATTTGGTGGTACCCAGACCTAAACTCCAGCTTGGAAAATGACTGTGAGCTCTTCAATGACGTCTATAGTTGGCATCAGTTGGCGCTCTCGCTTGATGGCCACATTCGGCAGCCTCATGTCTACGCAGACCTATACTGCTTTTCGTGTTTAGGCTTCCTGGCGACAACAATGGGGTAGACCATGGGGTGGGGCCAGTGACTATTTCAATGATGCCCACTTTTTCGAGATGCCACAGTTCTTGCTCCACCTTGGGAAGGAGGTGAAATACCAAGTGCTGGTGGTGGAGGGCCACAGGCTTGATTGATTTGCTAAAATGGAGTTGAATCGCTTGGTTCCTTGGGCACCCTATGCCCTCAACCAGTGAGGCAAACTCATGCCTGAAAGTGTTGATCTTGTTGGCATGGATACTGATTGCAAAATGTACCAAACCAAGACCCATATTTATGGGCTTTGTGGCGCAGGGCAGCAGAGTAAATCACCTTGCTTTACTGCCCTGCGTCACAGGGAAAGGGCAAGAATGCACCAAATATATCCAATATGGCACATTCCTGTCCTTTCCCCCTGTGCTGGCACCCTTTTGGCAGCCTAGCGCCAACACAGGCACCCTTGCACCATGGTGCAAGGTTGTCTGCATTGCATGCAGGATTGTTTTTGTGCAGGAAGGGACACTTAACGGCACAAAACAATCCTGAGAGACTTTTTTTTCTTTCTATTTGTGCTGCACAATGCAGCACACATAGAAAGAGGAAAAAATGAGGAGAAATAAACATATTTCTCCACGTTATGCCTCTCATGGGGAAGCATTTCTTTTTGGAACATTCCCAGGTTTGCAACTTCTTGTAAATCTGGAAATGTGTCAAAATCCATGGATGTTGCAAAGGAACTCCCAAGCAACACCCATGGAAACACCTCCTTAGTAAAGAGTAATGTAACGCAGTGATTTGTGCTGCATTACGTTTCGCGAGATTTATGAAGCCATGCAGGCCACATAGTTAAAACAGAAGATTTCTGGGATTTTAGTATGGATTGCCTCCTTGGCCACTGGGTCTTTTGTTAGCTATTCATTAATACACCTGTTCAGGTCCCTTGGGACTCATCATGCATGATCCAAGATTGCAGGAACTCCATACTCTGCTATGTTTGGTACTAACCTGTGGTCCAGTAGCAACATATATCTTCTGGTACAGAACTTGTATGCTTCTGTAAGTGTGTCTGATTTATTGTCATGAGGTGCTGTAATCTCCATGCATCAATCAGGCAGATGTCTGTGACACAGCTAAGGTCGTCTGCTGAGAGTGTCGCTGCTCCCCCTCTATTCTGGTCTGAGCAGCCCGAGCCCTATGTTCCTCTCCCCTCCTGTCACTGAGGGGTTAGTAGCTTTAGTCAGCACCTTTTGAATTGTGTGCCAGATGACAGCCGCCTACCCCTTTTGGTGCATAAACCAATACCATTGACATTGGTTTCTCCTCTAACCACCCATTTTATTGATTTAAAGGCACTGAATACAACCACCTTCAATTGACGCACCATTCGTGGGACAGATTCTGCACAACCAATGGCAGGACAATGATTTTGGCCAAGTATCTACAAAAATAACAAATTGACACAGTAATGATATTTGCAAAGGCCCCTCACAGAATAATGTACAATGAAACTTTGCCCCAGCCATTTCCCCCAGATCTTAACATATTTGTGAGGGCAACCCCTTGCTTCAAAGACCGTTTTTTCTTGTCTGACACACCAGTCCACTCCTCTCCTCCAGCTCGAAAGAGTCAGTGGAACAGCAGCCTTCCTACCCACTGCATTGTCTCTTTTGGCTACCATGAGGGCGGTGCCCAGGAAGAGGCGATCTATTCTGGTACCTCCTATACCTTCGAGGACACCTAGCATCACAAGCAATGGGGCTATCCACCCATTTAACAAGAGCCAGCACCTGTCTTTATCTGACAACATATCATCTAAGGCAACTTCTATTTGCAGTGCCATTAAAATATCCATGCACGCCTTTCATTTTTTTTGTATTTAGCGTGAAGAAGCAGTCTGCAGGGAAGTATCTAGATCAGAATTGCCACGTGTCTCTAGTAAGTAAATGTATCTGCTGTAGGAACCATATGTCCCCGTCAGTCTGCTTTTGAGGGATCGCAGGGTCATAATCCACTTAGAAGTGTTATTGAGGACTCTCACATTGAATGAGACATATCTAACAACCTTACACATTTCCCTGGCTCTTTGGCAAAAACTATGCAAGAGGCCTTTTCCTTTCCCACAACTGGATATGAATCCATCCAAAGTTGTTCTCCAGGCTGGCCCTATTCTCTCCCCCTTCCTTTAGTCATACCCTATGAACTCTATTCAACTCCCAAATCCATCTCTTCTAAAAAAGAAATTGAGTGCCCCTCACAGAAAAATAGACCATG
This sequence comes from Pleurodeles waltl, assembly GCF_031143425.1. Lineage (NCBI taxonomy): Eukaryota > Metazoa > Chordata > Amphibia > Caudata > Salamandridae > Pleurodeles > Pleurodeles waltl. The sequence goes on along the minus strand of NC_090437.1, from coordinate 1,316,025,100 downwards.
TTGCTCTCATGAAGCTCCTACTCGCCCCTTCTCTTGCTTCTATGCTGTCTACTTTTGTCACCTCAGAGTGGGCTCTAGGCAATTACCATCTGAGCTTTTTCACTGTCTCCACTGACAGGACTGGAGTCCACTTTTACAGTCATAGGCTGAAATCTTGAATTGGTCCAGAACCATTCTCCTTTCCCTGACAATCACCCCGGCATTAGGTTTCAAATTCTTTTGTTTGCCTTGATTGCCAGTTCCTCGCTTTGCCTTCATGGTTTCAGACCCCACAAGGATGGTCTACCCCTCTGGGTCTCAATGAACTATTGGGGATCTTTGGACAATTGAAGAATCTGCAAAGTCTCTGCAAGTGACCTTGTTTGGTACTGATGGTTCTAGCATTCAAAGATAAAACAGAAAGGATCCCCCCACAACCCACCTTGTGAGAATGGACAGTCTATCAACGAGTGGAAAAACTACTTTTGTTGAAGGGTGACAGCTGACGAGTCCCAGAAAAGCTTAATATAGTGTCCATCAAAACAAAATTGTTGTTATACCTTGCCAAAGCCATTCTTTCTTCTTTTTGATGAACAAAATTAATCCTTATCAGCTTCTCGGGTGGCTTTGAAGTGTTGGGACAGTCAGTCATTCAGTGGATTCTATCTAGCAAGATTTCTGTCTTTTCTGATGCTTGAAGCACCTCTTTGAATGTCTGCCAAACTTAACCTCCAATGTCACTTCCCTCCACACCTTGTGGCAGCCCTCTGATACTTGCAGGGGGTCATTACGAGTCTGGCGGTGTCAGGACCGCCATGTTGGCGGCGGCAGTCGCACTGCTCACAGGCTGGTGGAGAAGACTGCCAAATCATGACCATAGTGGTATTCCCGACAGATTACTACCATACCACCGCTGGCACCGCCAGTGCGGTCAGGCTGCCACAGTCGGCGGTAGCCACCGGCAGGTCGGCGGAGACCATGTTCCCGTCAGACATATTACAAGGCTGCACACTGCCAAGGTTTCTGCTGTGGTCCCACCACCACATTCACCTTCAGGAAGCCAAACACATCCAAAGCCGCCATGTAACCAGAACTACACATCTTACTGCTGCGCCTGCTCACCCAACAACTTCGGAACTAGCGATGACGACAACAGCAACCGTGAGTACACACACCTACCTGTCATATGTAAAATGTCAAAGTACCTACGCACACACAACATACCAATCGGGAACGGGTGGCAAGGGCGACATACACACGTAACCCCACACCAACACAAGCACACACACACACACACACAGCCAGATACGCACATGCACCTACATAGTACTCATACTACAGGCAACACACAGACAGCTGAAACACACACCAACCACCAGATACACAGCACTGGCACAGTCACACAAAGCACCACCAAAAGACACAACTACACCACAACCGCAAAACCACCAAAGCATTTTCAAGCACCCACAATAGACCCCACCACTTGACAAATCATACATACAACACAAAGTGCTAAAAGCAGAGAACAAACACACACAATGACACATCCAAACAACGCAGCATACGTCATACCCCACACACATCACAACGGATCTGACATACCAATCGCCACGCACAGTACAACCACACAAAGGCACACTACAAATACCACATGACAACACAAACACCACCTAATACCAACACAACAACATGTCCCCAACATACACATGCCCATCACATGCCCATCACACAATACACGCACATTACTGGGGGACTAATGCTATGCACACAGCCACACCTGCTGCCCAGACACAACTGGTAGCACAACCACCACTCACACAAAACTTACTCACACACAAACAAAATCAGCCAAGACCCAAATTGCCCTAAGAAAATAAAAGCAGGACAAAGATGTAACCTTTGAACCAACAACCGGTTGGCCCTCATATATATTAATAGGAAAATAATATATATATAAATATATATATACACAAAGATGAAGGCTACAGGCCACTGTAAAACGACAAGTGCAACATGCACATAATGCACTTCTTTGTGCCCCTAACTTGACTCCTGACTGCCATGTAACCTCCACAGGTAAGGACATCAGGGGGGCGGTAGGCACCTCAGGGATGGGGGACTGCAGGGGGGGGTGGTTTGGGCTTAGTGTTGTGAGGGGGATCTTTGGGTGTGGGAGCCTTAAGTTGAGGCTTAGGGGAGGGTTTGGAACTCTTGGGATGGGTAGACTTCTTGGTGGGGGAGGGGCATGGGTACTTGCAGGGGGGGCAAGGGAGGTGGTGGAGGTGGAAGGGCTGGACTTGAGGAGGGACACAGAGCATTTTGGGGTCACACAGGGTGAGAGGGGAGTAGGGAAAAGGTTTAACTCCAACAGGGAAGCTTTCTTTGACACACACACAGACAGTCATGGCAAAAGGGTTTGGGTGTGGAGGGAGAAGGAATGGTTGTCTGAGGTGTTTTAGTGGATGTCTTGGGTGCATGTGTTTGCGAGGTATGCTTGTGGGTGCTGGGTGTCTGTTGTGTGGGTAAGTGTGGATGTTTATGTGTCATGAAAGGAGGGGGCTGGAGGTGCTGGGAAATGCCACAGTGGATGGGTGACTGTCTGTTGGGGTGGTGACTGCAGGCATGGTGGATGTGCTTCATGTAGGTGTGTCTCTGGTTGTGGTGTCTTTGGATGTGGTGACTGAGGTGGATGTCTAAAGGGTCTGCTATTGTGCTGATTGTGGGTAGGATAGGTGTTGTGGCTGTATCAGTGATGTTGGTGTGGTGACTACAGGTGAGGCAGGTGTTGTGAATGTGCTGCTGTGGGTGGTGGGGGTGTCAGGGCTGGTAGTGACTGTTGATGTGTCTACAGGTGGGTGTTGGTTATGTGCGTGCCTGTGGTGGGCCTTGTGGTGCTTCTGTTTGCCACCGTTACCCTTGCATGTTGAGGTGGATGCATGCTTGTCCGTTTGTGTGCTGTGGTTGGGTCAGGGAAGAGGGGTTTGGGACTGGAAAGAGGAAGGTGGAGGGGGTACAGAATATAAAGGGTGACCGGCTGCCGTTAGTGTGGAGGCCAGAGCCTGAAAGGATCTCTGTAAGCCAGTCAGTGCACCGTGAATGCCCTCCTGGAACCCATTACTCAATTAGCTTTGAGTTGCCAGTCCCTGGATGGCATTCATGATGGTCAACTGACCCACAGAGGTCGCCCTCAGGAGGTCAATAGCTTCCACACTGATGGCAGCTGGGCTGGCAGAGGTGTCAGCAGCAAAGGAGACGCCCACCCTCTTGGGTGAGCGGGCACAGCCAACTGGGTGGGGAGCGACCGGGAGGGCGGTGGTAGAAAGGGGGGTGGCGGACAAAGATGGTGCTGGGGTGGTCCAAGATGGGTCTGCCACAGTCACGGAGTGTTCACTGGAGAAGGATTCCGAAGATGTGTTGGATCGAGTCTCCCCCTTGGCACTCCCCTTGCCCTCTGGGCCACTGTGTCCCTCGCTGTCAGTGGTATCAGCACTCCGGTTCCCATGGCCGGCAGCATCCCCACTTGCCTCTGCCCATCTCCTTCGCCTGCCGATGCTGATGCACACAAACAGAGAGAGAGGGAGGGAGCGATAGAGAGGGAGAGAGAGGGTAATCACATTCTATACATACACACATTACAAGATGCACAACTGTAGGTATACATCGCATGGCAAGGGAATCCCATATTCAAACCCAAAGATCCTACATCATGTCAAAACATGTTTCTCTATCTACCCAATTTGGGATCTCTCTCACCGACATCTTAATCCATGTAAGGGAGCACAACAGGAGCATATCATCAAATCACCTGTAAATCAAAGTTAGCATGCCCATCATGCCCTGGCTAAAGCTGATATATAATCCTGATCCAGCTCATTACTTTCCATATTCTCAACACTTTAAGGACATGCAGTTGACTGATAACACCATACAATGCCGAATCCGTATCTACAGTCCATGAACATAAGTCATGTTCTATGCAAATAAAGACAACTCTCTACAAACAACACAGCACCTGCCATTCCAATCACATGCCTAGCTGAACCCTCTGTATATATATATATTTATATATATATATGACAACATGGCAACAACCTCTGATGAAGACACAACATGTGACAGTCCCATACAGTTGCCATCACAATTACAATCCATGTCTGGAGAACAGCTCTGGTACTACATGTACCAAATCTTAAGAGGAATAGATGCAGTCACTATTCACAGATATTCCATATCGCACCATAAATGCATGTGCTGCTACTGTGGCCTACCTACCACACGAGACAATCACAGAGAGCATAGTTACAACTATTAAACAAAGGACAACCTACTAATTCATGAGTACACCAACATCACTCACAGCATTCCTGATGTGATTTCTAGTAGCTAAGTCCAGACAACACACACATATCCCACTGAAAAGGCATGTACACATGGACCTACAGGACTGTCATTGCACTGACAACATATCCCACAACAACAACTGTATGAGAAATAGTAGTACACCTAAACCATGACATCTTGAAATATGAGGTGAGCCAATAGCAATTCCTGTCCAAATTGCCAACATCAGCTAGGTTAAGGTTAGTAATGATTGTCCCACTCTACAAGATCTGTTCCAAAGTAACCAGTGAGACATGATGTAGGCAAATGTTGCACTTTTATTGATAGGGCAATGGCACACTAGCATGGACATTGCATATTGTCAAAGGGTAGGACAGCCTCGCCACTTACCTCCTCTACACCAAAGCCATTGGGATAAAAGTGATTTTCCCACATGTAAATGGTATGGATATGCATGGTAAGGGCAAAAAGACAAAATCAGACACCAATAGTTGGTTGTCCTTCCATAACAACCTTCACATACCCCATAGTATCAATATGAAGGGACAATGGGGACACCTCCACTCACCAATTTGAACAGTCCAATACTCACCATACATATTGACTGAATGAGATGCCAGCCTCACATGGAGTCAATACCTGTACCAGGACACAAGCTAACTGGGCTCTATACCTAATATGTCAGGCCCTACGTAGCACATACAGCTGACCTTTGCAAATGGGAGTGGTATGACACCTTAGAGCTACATTATCATGTAATCTGATTAATGGACATGGAAATACTAGATGGGTTGGATGCTACAGCAGCTTACAGGCATATATATGGCTGGGTAGAATCACACATGTGGCACTGTCAAATGTGCATCACCACATGAAGTCATAGATATTCCTTGGCACAGGTGATCTAAACGTCCAGATGCACAACCCTAAGACCAGATATCCATCTTTTATTCAGGCAACTTGAGTACTATGTAATCCCAGTAGTCAACATACATGTAGCACCTACTACAGTGTCACACCTGCTAAAGTGTGACAGCAAACATTTAACTGCCAGAGGAAAGTACAAGGAGTCAGTCAGCGCTTACCCCCTCGTGGCTGCTGTGCTGCCCTCAAACGCCCATCCACCTCAGGGTAGGCTACTGCCAAAATGTGGGCTATGGGGGGTGGAGGGTCAGGGTCCGACAGGCACCCTTCCCTCGTTGGTAGGACATCCCCAGCTGGGCCTTAGCGGTCTTCCGGGCCCAGCGTCTCAGGTCCTCCCACCGCTTTCTGCAATGGGTGCTGTTAGACCTGACAGCCTTAGGGTGTTCACCCCTAACTTTTTGCCTGCCTCCCTCCACTTTTTGGACACTGTTTTTGCTGGCTTTTAGACTCTGCGCACTTTACCACTGCTAACCAGTACTAAAGTGCATATGCTCTCTCCCTTAAAACATGGTAACCTTGGATCACACCAAATTGGACTATTTGATTTACTTGTAAGACCCTCGTAGAGTGCACTATATGTGCCCAGGGCCTGTAGATTAAATGCTACTAGTGGGCCTGCAGCACTGGTTGTGCTACCCCCTTTAGTAGCCCCTTGCCTTGTCTCAGGCCTGCCATTGCAAGGCCTGTGTGTGCAGTTTCACTGTCACTTCGACTTGGCATTTAAAAGTACTTGCCAAGCCTAAAACTCCCCTTTTTCTACAAATAAGTCACCCCTAATGTGTGCCCTAGGTAACCCCTAAAGCAGGGTGCTGTGTGGGTAAAAGGCAGGACATGTACCTGTGTAGTTTACATGTCCTGGTAGTGTAAAACCCCCAAATTCGTCTGTACACTACTGTGAGGCCTGCTCCCTTCGTAGGCTAACATTGGGGCTGCCCTGATACATTGTTGAAGTGGTAGCTGCTGATCTGAAAGGAGTAGGAAGGTCATATTTAGTATGGCCAGAATGGTAATACAAAATCCTGCTGACTGGTGAAGTTGGATTTAATATTACTATTTTAGAAATGCCACTTTTAGAAAGTGGGCATTTCTCTGCACTTAAATCTTTCTGTGCCTTACAATCCACGTCTGGCTGGGTTTAGTTGACAGCTCCTTGTGCATTCACTCAGACACACCCCAAACACAGGGTACTCAGCCTCACTTGTATACATCTGCATTTTGAATGGGTCTTCCTGGGCTGGGAGGGTGGAGGACCTGCTCTCACACAAAGGACTGCCACACCTCCTACTGGGACCCTGGCAGACAGGACTGAACTGAAAGGGGTCCTGGTGCACTTCTAAGCCACTCTTTGAAGTCTCCCCCACTTCAAAGGCACATTTGGGTATAAAACAGGGCCTCTGCCCTACCACCTCAGACACTTCCTGGAGAAGAAACCTGAACCAGAACCTGCACCCTGACAAGAAGAACTGCCTGGCTGCCTAAAGGACTCACCTGACTGCTTTCTACAAAGGACTGCTGCCTTGCTGTTGCCCTGCTGTCTTGCTGCTCCCTTGCTTTGCTGCAGAAGTGCTCTCCAAGGGCTTGGATAGAGCTTGCCTCCTGTTCCCTGCAGTCTCAGGACCAAAAAGACATCTCTCTTGCAACTGGACTCCTAGTACAGCAAAAAATTAGACGCATAGCTTGTTCCGCGATGAAATATTCACTGCACGCCGGACTGGAAAGACGCCGCTCGACTTCGCGAAGAAAAGATCGACCCGGCGCCTGCGGTGCGACAGGAACTTCGACGCACGGCCCGCCTGGACAACGCCACCCTACTTCCAGAGGGGAAATCGACGCAGCGCCTGCCGTGCGGGAGAAAATTCCACGTACAGCCCACCGGAATGACGCGCAGCCGGACAACAAGCCCAGGATTCCACGCACAGACCCCGGGGTGTCTGAAAACCCCACGACCCACAGAGGAGACCTGTCCGCGCACCAGAAATCGACGCAACGTCTTCCCTGTGTGAAAAATAACAACGCAAGTCCGTGTGTGAAGGGGCGAAACCGACGCACACACCATTTTCCCACGCATCTCCTCCTCTGTAGCCCTTTGCGGAGATTTTTCACTCCAACCAGGTACTTTGTGCTTGAAAGAGACTTTGTTTGCTTTTTAAAGACTTAAGACACTTTGGGCCTGATTATGACCCTGGCGGACGGCGGAGGCCGTCCGCCAAGGTACCGCCGCTGAATGACCGCACCGCGGTCAAAAGACCGCGGCGGCCATTTAGACATTTCCTCTGGGCCGGCGGGCGCTCTCCAAGAGAGCGCCCGCCGGCCCAGAGGAAATGCCCCTGCAACGAGGACGCCGGCTCAGAATTGAGCCGGCAGAGTTGCAGGGGTGCGACGGGTGCAGTTGCACCCGTCGCGTATTTCAGTGTCTGCTTAGCAGACACTGAAATACTTTGCGGGGCCCTCTTACGGGGGCCCCTGCCGTGCCCATGCCATTGGCATGGGCACGGCAGGGGCCCCCAGGGGCCCCGCGGCACCCCCTACCGCCATCCTGTTCCTGGCGGGCGAACCGCCAGGAACAGGATGGCGGTAGGGGGTGTCAGAATCCCCCATGGCGGCGCAGCAAGCTGCGCCGCCATGGGGGATTCTAAGGGCAGCGGTAAACCGCCGCGGTCAGAATGCCCTGCGGGGCACCGCCGGCCTGTCGGCGGTGCTCCCGCCGACCCTGGCCCCGGCGGTCTTGTACCGCCGGGGTCAGAATCACCCCCTTTATATCACTTTCCAGTGATATCTTTACAATTTCTTATTGCATCTTTTATCATTTTGACCTGCAAATATCCAGATAAATGTTATATATTTTTCTAAACAGTGTGGTGTATTTTTGTGGTGCTATATTGTGTTATTGTATGATTTATTGCACAAATGCTTTACACATTGCCTTCTAAGTTAAGCCTGACTGCTCAGTGCCAAGCTACCAGAGGGTGGGCACAGGATAATTTGGATTGTGTGTGACTTACCCTGACTAGAGTGAGGGTCCTTGCTTGAACAGGGGGTAACCTGACGGCCAACCAAAGACCCCATTTCTAACATTGGTGATCAGCAGTGAGGATAGGACTTGTATTTGGGCAGTGACATACAGCAGCTAAGTATTTCACTAACTACCCACAGTTGAAGGTCAACATGATTTGTATCTCTTTGCAAATTTCTTTTTTCTGACAATTTACTAAACCTAACTCCTCACTCAACATGTCTCTGGCTGGGTCTCAAGCAGGAGATTTTGACCTAGCCCTGTTGGAGACATATACTGTCAAACAGCTAAAAGGGTTCTGCAAGGAGATGAGTGTACCCACCCAAGGGGCCTCCAGAAAGGTGGACTTTCAAGTGGCGCTGAGGGCCTGGGCAGAAGCCCATTTAGAGGAGGATGCTGAGGAGGAGGAGCCAGAAAATGGCCCCTCCGAGGATTTATTGCCATCAGTGGGTGATGTTACCACTGCAATTGTGCCCCCTTCCAGACCAGGGAGCAGTGTCTCTGATCAGGGCCTGACCGCAGAGGAAAGGAGAGGGAGTTCCAATTGCAAATGGCAAGGATAAAACTTGAGGCTCAACAGGACGAAAGGATGGCAGAGAGAGAAGCCAAGCAAGCTGAGGCTGAAAAGCAGCCAAACAGATTGAAGCTGAGCGAGCCTTGGCTGAAAAGAAACTTTTGTTGGCTCATGAACTGAGTCTCAAGGAGCTGGATCTCAAGGCAAAGCAGTCTGAATCCAGCAATAATGGTGGCAGCATACAGACGGGACCTGCTGGAGAAAAGAAGGTTTGTATACCCAAAAATGTGGTGCCCAGTTTTGTGGTGGGAGATGACATAGATGGTTAGCTGCTTATGAAGTTGCACTAAGGGCTCATGAGGTTCCTGAAGGGCAATGGGGTACAGCTATGTGGAGTTATGTGCCACCATTGGGGAGGGACACACTTCTCACATTGGATAGATCAGATCAAAACACATACCCACTTCAGAAAGCCATTTTACTTACCAAGTTTGGGCTGACTCCCCGAGAAATACAGTCACAAGGTTTAGGGACAGCACCAAACTATCCACACAAACATGGGTAGATTTCTGTGACTTTTCCAGTAAGGCACTGAATGGATGGGTGTGGGGCTGCAAAGTAGATGATTACACAGGATTGTACAATTTGATTCTGAGAGAGCATATGCTCAGTTTTTGTTTTACAGAGTTGCGCCAGCATCTAGTAGACAGTAAGCTGACTGATCCCAGGAAGCTTGCTGAGGAGGCGGACCTATGGACTAGTACCAGAGGGTCCAAAAAGGTATCTGGGGGGACACCCACAAAGGTGGTTAGGGTTCCCATCAGAAGAAAGAGGGGGGAGAAAAACTTAAAAACAAGGAGATCTCAAAAGGCCCCCAAAATAGTTCCCAAGGGATTAGTGGTAACCAGTCCCGGTCTGATTGTCAAAAGAAGGGTTTTACTGACCATAAGAAAGGGAGGTTTGTACCCCACTGTGCAGAGTGCAATAAGTATGGGCACTCTGAGGGCGACTCCAAGTGTCCCAAGAGTGCACAGCCCCCCAAAGGAGGGCAGACACCTGGGTTGGCTAGCGTAGCGCTCGGGGAGGAGATGGTCCCAGTCAGTTTTGGTGAGCAGACAGAGGTAACCCTAGTGTCCCTGGGGGATGCAGAGATGGTGCCAAAAACCCACATGCCTGCCAATACTTCCAAGTATAGACAGTGGGTCACCATCAATGGGCAAAGGGTGGAGGCTCTGCGTGATACAGGAGCTAGCATGACTACTGTCAAGGGTCAGCTGGTGTCAGCAGAGCAGGTTATCCCAAATACATTCCACCAAGTCATAGTCGGCGACAATCATGAGAGCCCCTACCGGTAGCTCTGGTTCCCTTTGAGTGGGGGGGGTCTCTGGTACTCTAAAAGTAGCTGTGAGTCCTGCCATGCCTGTAGATTGTCTGTTAGGCAATGATCTTGAGCACACTACCTGGAAGGAGGTAGAGCTAAGGTCTCACTTGGAGATGTTAGGATTGCCTGAGTGGGTCTGCATGACCACACGGTCCATGGCTGACCGAGAGGGAAGTCAAGGGCGTCTGGAGCCTGGAACAATGGCCCAGACAACTGCCAAGAGGAGGGGCAAGGGGTGCGGGAAATCGGTCCCAGAAGTTCCTGCAGTGGTTGACGGGGTTCCTGAGGAGGAGGCCCCCGAGCCAACTGGGGAAGACATTGCCGCCCTAGGTGACCTACCCGAGCTTGCTGGCTGGCAAGTTGAGGGTGGGCCCACCAGGGAGGAATTCTGCAAGGCGCAGAAAGAATGTCCCACTCTAGAGGGCATGAGGAAGCAAGCCTCAGCCCAGGCAACAGGTGCAGCCTCTGGCGATCACCACATATATTGGGAGAATAATCTCCTCTACAGTGAGCTTAAGGTTCCGGCCATTGGGGCAGCGCATGCGCTGGTGGTCCCCCAGTGTTACCGGACCTTCCTACTGGGACTGGCTCACGACATTCCCCTGGCAGGACATTTGGGGCAAGGCAAGACCTTTGCCAGGCTCGTCACCCACTTCTATTGGCTCAGAATGAGGACAAACTCAGATACGTTCTGTAGGTCCTGTCCTACCTGCCAGTCCAGCGGTAAAACAGGAAAAAGGGTTAAGGCCCCCCTGATTCCACTCCCTGTCGTTGGCACCCCCTTTGAAAGGGTGGGCATTGACATTGTTGGTCCATTGGACCCCAAAACTGCCCTAGGCAACAGGTTCATCCTGGTTTTGGTGGACCATGCCACCCGTTACCCAGAGGCAATCCCTCTGAGGACCGTAAGTGCACCGGTGGTGACCAGAACTCTGATGGGGATATTTACCCGTGTGGGACTCCCAAAGGAGATAGTGTCTGGCAGAGGCACTAACTTCATGTCTGCATACATGATGTCTATGTGGGATGCGTGTGGTGTAACCTACAAGTTCACCACACCCTATCACCCCCAATCTAATGGTCTTGTGGAGAGATTCAACAAGACCTTGAAAGGCAGGATCGCTGGCCTCCCTGAGGCGTAAGTGGGACGTCCTCTTACGATGCCTTCTCTTTGCTTACAGAGAGGTACCCCAGAAGGGGGTAGGGTTCAGTCCCTTTGAGCTCCTCTATGGGTACCCTGTCAGGGGACCCTTAAGCATTGTCAAGGAGGGGTTGGAGAAAGCTCCAAAGGCACCCCCTCAGGATGTGGTCAGCTACATGCTGGCCCTCCGCAACCAGATGAACCGCTTCTGGAAAGTGGCCAAAAGTAACCTTGAGGCCAGTCAAGAGGTAATGAAACGCTGGTATGACCAGAAGGCCACCCTGGTAGAGTTTCAACCTGGAGACAAAGTGTGGGTAATGGAGCCAGTAGAGCCTAGAGCTCTCCAGGACCGCTGGTCTGGCACATTTGAAGTGAAGGAGTGGAAAGGGGAGGCCACTTACCTAGTGGACCTCCAATCCCCTATGAACCCCCTAAGGGTGCTCCATGTCAACCGACTGAAGCCTCATTTTGAGAGGTCTGAAGTCAACATGCTTCTGGTGACAGATGAGGGGGCGGAAGAGGAGAGTGAACCTCTTCCCGACCTCCTCGCCGCCAAGGAAGGTGTTGGGTCAGTGGAGGGTCTCATTCTCTCTGACTCCCTGACCCTAGAACAGAGAGGGGGCTGCTACCAGTTACTGGAACAGTACTCCTCCCTGTTTTCTCTCACCCCTGGACGCACACACTTGTGTGTCCATGATATTGACACAGGAGACAGTCCCCCTGTAAAGAACAAAATGTACAGGTTGTCAGACAAGGTGAAGGCCAGCATCAAAGAGGAAGTCTCCAAGATGTTGGCTCTTGGGGTTATTGAGAAGTCTAGCAGTCCCTGGGCCAGCCCTGTGGTGCTGGTACCCAGGGCTGCTGCCCCTGGTGCCAAGCCAGAACTTAGGTTCTGCGTGGACTACCGGGGTCTCAATTCAGTCACACGGACTGACGCTCACCCCATCCCCCGAGCTGATGAGCTCGGAGACAGGCTAGGCGCTGCCAAATTCCTCAGTACTTTTGATCTCACATCAGGGTACTGGCAGATCGCCTTGACTGAGGGGGCTAAAGAGAGATCAGTATTTTCCACACCTGAGGGCCATTACCAATTCCTGGTGATGCCCTTTGGGTTGAAAAATGCCCCGCTACCTTCCAACGGTTGGTTAACGGGATCCTAGCTGGCAAGGATGCCTTCTGCGCAGCCTACCTGGATGACATTGCCGTCTACAGTGACAGCTGAGAGGAACACCTGCTCCACCTCGAGGAGGTGCTTCAGGCCCTGCAACAGGCAGGCTTGACCATCAAGGCCAGTAAGTGCCAGATTGGGCAGGGTTCCGTGGTGTACTTGGGACACCTAGTAGGTGGTGGCAAGGTGCAGCCACTACAGGCCAAAATTGAAACTATCAAGGCCTGGCAACCACCTAGAACCTAAACAGAAGTGAGAGCCTTCTTAGGCCTCACCGGATATTACTGCAGATTTGTCAAGGGCTATGAAACCATGGTGACACCCTAGACAGAACTCACATCCAAAAAACAACCTAGGTTGGTGAATTGGACAGAGGCTTGTCAGAAAGCCTTTGACTCCCCGAAGGAAGCCATGTGCACGGCCCCCGTGCTCAAGGCCCCTGACTACTCCAAGGAATTTATCGTGCAGACAGACGCTTCAGAGCATGGCATAGGGGCGGTCCTAGCATAGCTAAACAAGGAGGGCCTAGACCAACCATTAGTCTTTATTAGCAGGAGACTATTACCACGGGAACAGAGGTGGAGTGCTATTGAAAGAGAAGCCTTTGCTGTGGTCTGGGCACTGAAGAAGCTGAGACCATACCTGTTTGGGACTCACTTCCGGGTTCAGACAGACCACAGGCCACTCAGATGGCTCATGCAGATGAGGGGTGAGAATCCAAAACTCTTGAGGTGGTCCATTTCCCTACAGAGGATGGACTTTACGGTGGAGCATCGCCCAGGGGTTGACCACGCCAATGCTGATGGTCTCTCCAGATACGTCCGCCTTAGCGATGAGAGGTCCGAGGAGGTTGGGTAGCTCTCCCCACTTTCAGCTGGGGGGGACACATGTTAGACCTGACAGCCTTAGGGTGGTCACCCCTAACTTTTTGCCTGCCTCCATCCACTTTTTGGACCCTGTTTTTGCTGGCTTTTAGACTCTGCGCACTTTACCACTGCTAACCAGTGCTAAAGTGCACATGCTCTCTCCCTTAAAACACGGTAACCTTGGATCACACCAAATTGGACTATTTGATTTACTTGTAAGACCCTAGTAGAGTGCACTATATGTGCCCAGGGCCTGTAGATTAAATGCTACTAGTGGGCCTGCAGCACTGGTTGTGCCACCCACTTTAGTAGCCCCTTGCCTTGTCTCAGGCCTGCCATTGCAAGGCCTGTGTGTGCAGTTTCACTGTCACTTCGACTTGGCATTTAAAAGTAGTTGCCAAGCCTAAAACTCCCCTTTTTCTACATATAGGTCACCCCTAATGTGTGCCCTAGGTAACCCCCTAGAGCAGGGTGCTGTGTGGGTAAAAGGCAGGACATGTACCTGTGTAGTTTATATGTCCTGGTAGTGTAAAACCCCCAAATCCATTTGTACACTACTGTGAGGCCTGCTCCCTTCATAGGCTAACATTGGGGCTGCCCTCATACATTGTTGAAGTGGTAGCTGCTGATCTGAAAGGAGCAGGAAGGTCATATTTAGTATGGCCAGAATGGTAATACAAAATCCTGCTGACTGGTGAAGTTGGATTTAATATTACTATTTTAGAAATGCCACTTTTAGAAAGTGGGCATTTCTCTGCACTTAAATCTTTCTGTGCCTTACAATCCACGTCTGGCTGGGTTTAGTTGACAGCTCCTTGTGCATTCACTCAGACACACCCCAAACACAGGGTACTCAGCATCACTTGCATACATCTGCATTTTTAATGGGTCTTCCTGGGCTTAGAGGGTGGAAGTCCTGCTCTCACACAAAGGACTGCCACACCCCCTACTGGGACCCTGGCAGACAGGATTGAACTGAAAGGGGACCTGGTGCACTTCTAAGCCACTCTTTGAACTCTCCCCCACTTCAAAGGCACATTTGGGTATAAAACAGGGCCTCTGCCCTACCACCTCAGACACTTCCTGGAGAAGAAACCTGAACCAGAACCTGCACCCTGACAAGAAGAACTGCCTGGCTGCCTAAAGGACTCACCTGACTGCTTTCTACAAAGGACTGCTGCCTTGCTGTTGCCCTGATGTCTTGCTGCTCCCTTGCTTTGCTGCAGAAGTGCTCTCCAAGGGCTTGGATAGAGCTTGTCTCCTGTTCCCTGAAGTCTCAGGACCAAAAAGACTTCTCTCTTGCAACTGGACTCCTTGTGCGACAAAAAATTCGACGCACAGCTTGTTCCGCAGTGAAAATTTCACCACACGCCGGACCGGAAAGACACCGCTCGACTTCGCGAAGACCGGAACTTCGACGCACGGCCCACCTGGACAACGCCGCCCGACTTCCAGAGGGGAAATAGATGCAGTGCCTGCCGTGAGGGAGAAAACTTTACGCACAGCCCACCGGAACGGCGCGCAGCCGGACAACAAGCCCAGGATTCCACGCACAGACTCCGGGGCGTCTGAAAACCCTGCACCCACAGAGGAGAACTATCCGCGCGCCGGAAATCGACGTAACGTCTTCCCCGCGTGAAAAATAACAACGCAGGTTCGTGTGTGAAGGGGCCAAACGGACGCACACACCATTTTCCCACGCATCTCCTCCTCTGCGGCCCTTTGCGGAGATTTTTCACTCCAACCAGGTACTTTGTGCTTGAAAGAGACTTTGTTTGCTTTTTAACGACTTAAGACACTTTGTATCACTTTCCAGTGATATCTTTACAATTTCTTATTGCACCTTTTATCGTTTTGACCTGCAAATATCCAGATAAATATTAAGTATTTTTCTTAACACTGTGTGGTGTATTTTTGTGGTGCCATATTGTGTTATTGTATGATTTATTGCACAAATACTTTACACATTGCCTTCTAAGTTAAGCCTGACTGATCAATGCCAAGCTACCAGAGGGTGGGCACAGGATAATTTGGATTGTGTGTGACTTACCCTGACTAGAGTGAGGGTCCTTGCTTGGACAGGGGGTAACCTGACTGCCAACCAAAGACCCCATTTCTAATAGGTGCTCTGCCAGCTGTGGACCCACAGGGTTCGCACTTGCTTGGCGATGGCATGCCAAATCCACTTCTTCTGATGGGTGTTGACCTGCATGGATGACACAGACAAAAGGAGAAAGTCATGTACATATGCACCATACCAATAGGAGTGGTCAGCACACAACAGTCACAGAGAGTAGGCACACATACCAATCGTCTCTCCACACACGCCTTCACAGTATGCCATCTGAATCCACACCCTCACAAGTTCACATGGCCTGTGCAATGTCACACAGTACACCTATCACACATAGCTAAGACATTAGACTCACCTGCTCCTCTGGTGCCCCATATAGCTGTTCATACAGGGGTAGGACTACGTTCACTAGCCTTTCAGGCTCTTCCCGGGTGAAGGCAGGGGACCTAACACCTGCAGGACGTGGCATGATGGCTCCCAGAGGCAGTACATAGCAGCTCACGTCATGGAGGTCTTGCACGCAACAGTGTCAGGAGTCAAGTGAGCAATGGTGCAGAAGATGGCGGTCACGGCAGCCAAGTACATGACCGTCACTGCCGGTGGACATCGCCATTGGCCCAAGTCCACCAAAGGCAGCTATGTTTACCAATGCAAGTTACATGGCGGTTGCGACCACCATTGCGACTTCCGCCAGTGGACTTAGGTCACTTCCACCTGTCCAGTACAGTAGGTCAGGAGCCGCCATTTTGGGAACTTTAATAGATGAAAGTGTTTACTGATTTGTGTTATTCACTTACTCCCCTAAAGTGCTGTTTATCTGTATGTAGTGCCTTCATGTTTGGGCCACAGATTGTGCATATGAGAAGTAAAAGCTGTGTTGAATGAGAAAATATGGTGATATCTATGTACAGCTACTCAGAGGTTCTTAGTCCACGGAGAAGTTTAGTTTCAATTCAAAAAGATGTGTGATTAGTGCAGGACAGCTAGGTCTTACACATATATACTCTAACAGTATTATCATATGTACATTCCCATTGTCATACTTGGCAATATGCACCAAGGAGGATGAAATCTTATGCATATCTAAGGGCTGTGCTGTAAATGTCAGATGTGCTAGGCGTCCTCCACAGATGTTCAGTGTGCGGAAATAAACAATGTATACATGATGTGTGCATACTGCATAACTCATATTATCTTTACTTGTCTTTACATAGTTATCCTGCCGTGAGAAGAATGAGACAACCACCAGTGTACCGTCCACTAGTAGACTTTGACACTATGGAGGAAAGGCATATCATCCAGGCTGTTACTGCCACTGCAGTGTCTGAGTGTGCAGTTTTAAACTGCCAATTCGACTTGGCAAGTGTACCCACTTGCAGGTATAAGCCTTCCCTTTTCTTACATGTAAGGCACCACTAACGTAGGCCCTAGGTAGCCCGATGGGCAGGGTGCAGTGTATGTTTAAGGTAGGACATATGCTAATATGTTTTATATGTCCTAACAGTGAGATACTGCCAAATTCGGTTTTCACTGTGCAAGGCCTCTCTCTCTCATAGGTTAACATGGGGGCTGCCTTTAAATATTATTAAAGTGCAGATTCCCTTTGGGAGCAGATAGAAATCTGGAGTTTATGGTCTCTGATCTCACAATTTAAAAAAATATATATTTTATTAGTTTGTTTTTGGATTGTGTGTTTGAAAATGCTACTTTTAGAAAGTAGTCATTTTCTTGCTTAAACTATTCTGTGACTCTGCCTGTTTGTGGATTCCCTATCTGGGTCAGTTGACAGTTGGGCTGTTTGCACCTCTCCTCTAGACCGTGACACTAAGGGAGCTGGGGTGCAGCACGCATATCCTGATGAGCCATCTGGACTGGAGGGGAAGAGAGGAGTGGTCACTTACACCTGAATTGGCTGTGCCTGCCCTCACACAAACCAGTCTCAAACCCTCTGGTGTTTGGGGCCTGGCCTGGGCAAGGCAGGATCTTACAAACAAGAGAGACTTTCCTTTGAAGTTTGCCTACTTCAAAGGCAGAAAGGGGTATAAGTAGTGGATCCAAAACCCCTGAAAATGAGATCACTTTCGGATTCAAGAGTAACCTCTGCCAAGGAGAAAAGCTGAAGAGCTGAGGAGAAGTGCTGCCCCTGCCTGTGACTGTGCTTTGTTGGGCTACCCTGCAGTTGCTGCTCTGCCTGTGAAAGGGGACAAAGACTGGAAGTCTCAAGGCCATCAAAAACCTCCCCTCCCAGCACCTGGACTCTCTGCTGAGACTCCTGCCCTGCCAAGTGGTGCTCTATCCATATCCTGGGCCCCTGAAAGGTGAAGCTGGCAGACAAGAACTGAAAATCCACGCACAAAATGCTGTGCAGGGAAATTTATGATACACCTTCCGCAACGCAGCTAATAAACGGCTTTGTGGCAGAAATTGACGCACCACCTGCATCGCTGCTGGGAGATCAACGCAACACTGCTAGGGAAATTACGTGTACGGAGGCTGATAATGCAAACCCCATGCAGTGCATTTTGTTTAATACCGTGCAACCAGATTTTCCACGCATAGTCCCTGGACATCCAAGTCAACCTGACTGCGCAGATCCAAGGTGCCCCGTCTGGAAATCGGCGCGTCGCTCTCTTGCGAGGGAGAAAACAGATGCATCACCAACCCGACCAGAGAAAGAAACAATGCACTGCCTCACTTGCGAGTAAGGAATCGACGCAGTGCAACCCTTTTCCAACGTGCAACTTTATTTTTTTACACTAACCAGGTACTTTGTGTAACAACAGCATTCTCACTGTTTTCTAAGGATTAAGACTCTTATTCTTTCGAAAATTCATATTTCGACTTGTGTTTGTTGGCTCTTTTTCATTTTGGTCTTGTTGGATTTAGATAAATATTATCTATTTTTCTAAACGGGTGTGGTGTCCATTTTGTAGTGTTTCACTGTATCACTGTGTGTTGGTACAAATACTTTACACATTGCTTCTGAAGTTAAGCCTGCCTGCTCGTGCCCAGCTACCAAGGGGGTGAGCAGGGGTTAACTGAGGGTGATTCTCCTTTAATCTGACTAGAGTAAGGGTCCTTGCTTGGACAGGGGGTAACCTGAGTGCCAACTAAAGACCCCATTTCTCACACAGACATATCTTCTTGATCATCATAGCATCATGGATCTTTGTACACAGATGGAGCCAGATCTGATGCTTGCCATTCGCAATACCTATGGCATTCTTCCCATCATTCAAGTCTTGTCAGTGTTACACTTCCTGGCCACAGGCTCCTTTCAGAATACAGTGGCCTTAACAGCAGGGATGTGTCAACCCATGTTCAGTGTGGTTTTGAGGGATGTACTGTATGCATTTTCGAGACACCTGGACAGCTACATTAGGTTTCCCCACTGAGTGGATTTGGCCTATGTGAAGGCGGACTTTTATGAGATGGGGCACATTCCTCATGTGGTAGGAGCCATTGATGGCACCCATGAAGCCTTGGTCCCTCCCAGTACCAATGAGCAGGTGTATAGGAACAGGAAAAGCTACCACTCTATCAACATTCAGGTGGTGTGTCTGGCAGACCAGTACATCTCACAAGTCTCAGCCAAGTATCCAGGATCTTTACATGATTCCTACAGCATGCGGAACAGCAATGTTCCACAGCTAATGACACGACTCCACACAGAAAGGGCCTGGCTGCTAGGTAAGTTTCCATTGTAGTGTGCTTGTTATTTGTCTCTCCTATCATCACAATAAAACAAGTCCCACATACATGTTTGTGGTGTTCAGCCATTGTGTTCGCAGGTGACTCAGGCTATCCAGACCGTCCTTGGCTGTTGACACCAGTGAGGTACCCAACCACGCCAGGGGAAATCCAGTACAATGAGGCCCACAGGAGGATAAGGCATGTTATAGAGTGAACATTTGGGCTCCTGAAGGCAAGATTTAGGTGCCTGGACCTATCTGGAGGAGCCCTCCTCTACTCGCCCCACAAGGTATACCAAATAATTGTTGCATGTTGCATGCTCTACAACCTAGCCCTGAGACAACAGATACCATTGATAGCAGATGAGGGGGGAGGCAGCTGGACCTGTGGCTGGAAATGCTGATATGGCAAGTGATGAAGAGCCAGAGGAAGAAGGAGCAGGTCACTCTAGGGCAGATCTCATCAATCAGTACTTCAACTTACATACAGGTATGTGAAGTGGACTTCAATCAGTGTGTACAACCAGAAGTGGATGGCTGCCATTACACCTTCTTTCTTGCTTGCTTCATCAGTGGGGGTGTAATGAGCTCCCATGCCTAGGTGTGAGTTGTGGATGCAGACTGATAGATTGTAATGTGTACAGGACAGATTGTTCTGCTTTTTCATTTATTGTAACAGCAGATGCTAAGATACACTTCTGGTAAAGACTTCTCAGATTTGAGCTATGTTTCGTGCAATCTCCTATCATCTTTTCCTTCTACTCACTGATTTAGCTAGATCCGGTTTGGCTCTGCAACCTAGGCTTGAAGTATTCTGTGTCAGTAGCCAATGGTCATTGCTGACAGACATGAGAGGTGTCCCTGACAGATACCCGGTAACATGAGATTAGTTTTAGTGTGCTGGTACCTTGCAAGTTTATTCTTCATAATAGTGGGGTGGTAAATGCTTAGTCCTTTATTGTTACCCGTGGGGTTGAGGCGGATGTAAAATGGTGTCTAATGTGTCAGGTGAAGTTTCTGGCACATGTGTGAAGTTTGGATCATGGCCTCTCGCTTCACAATGAGGGGAGTATTTTGTGATGGCAATGGGACCTAGCTGTGTATGTGTTCTAACTTTGCAGTGCAAGGTGCATGTAACTGTATACTGACATGGGTAAGTGACAATCCTACAGGTGTGGGGCCAATGTTAGTGTATGTTTTCAGTACTGGGTTCCTTGTCATGTTCTTTGTATGTTCCATGGGATATGTGATTCAGTAGCTATGGTATGGGTATGTGAAGAGCCTATACGTGATGATACAGTGGACCTATCTGTGTGCCCCAGCTATGTAGATAGTTAACCATGTGCCTGACTTGTGTAACCTGTGTATGTTCTTTTTGTTACACCATAGCTTATATCCATATGGTACTCTCGGTCATGCTGTTTCCTGAATCCAATACAGACTATTCAATAGTGTATACCTAGATTACAATCTCTTACACATTTGTCCTCTAACATTTCTGTAGTACTGTTTCTCCTGCTGAGGGATCCTCCGTATGATGAGCATTACACTGGCTGTTCGATACAGTGGGGCATGACCAGACCACAGTTGGCAAGCATGGATATTGTACATGGATTGTAAAGGACACATACACAGTTGCTGTGTTCAACTGTGATCTATTGTGCTTGGATGGACGTCCACGTTTGCGGGGGGTTCTTCAACTAGAGAGGGAGGGGTGGATGAGGCATGGCCTTCCCCTAGCAGGGCCTCCAATCTTCTAGCTGCCGCAGATGTAGAAGGGGCAGATGGAACATTGCTGGTGGAAGGGGCCTGCTGTTGTGTGGAGAAGGTAATCAGGGAGATGTTGATGTCCCTCAGCACCCCTGAAATGGTAGCCATGTGTGCATTTTGGCCTGCCATTGCTGCATGACTTCCTGGTGGCGTTCACTCTGCAGACTTTGATTTTCCCCCAACATGGTGATGATTTGGCCCATCCTGTCTTGGGAACTTTGGTAAGCTCCCAAGACTTGGGAGATGGTTTCCTGGTCAGTTGAGTCCCTTTGCGGCCCATCCTCTGGCCCACAGCATCCCTCCCACACACACTAGCCCCACGTGCCTGTGCCCCTGTGTAGGATGCTGGCCTGGCTTATAGTGGGTACCTGATGGTACTTACACCTTGTACCAGGTCCAGTTATCCCATATTAGTAGTGTTCTAGTTCTAGTGTTCTAGCAGCTTAGGCTGATAGAGGTAGCTATAGCAGAGCAGCTTAGGCTGAACTAGGAGACATGCAAAGCTCCTCCTATACCACTTATATCATATAGCACTATATCATAAGAATCACAATACTCAGAGTTACTAAAAATAAAGGTACTTTATTTTAGTGACAATGTGTCAGAAATATCTCAGAGGATATACTCCCTTAGGAGGTAAGTAAAATACACAAAATATACACACAAACCAAAATCAGGTAAGTAAACAGTTAGAAAAGTAGTGCAAACACTGTAGAATATAATAGGATGCAATAGGCCTAGGGGCAACACAAACCATATACTAAGAAAGTGGAATGCGAACCACTTAGGGACCCCCAGGCCTAGTGCAGTGTGTAGAGGGTCACTGGGAGTGTAAGAAAACACTAAGGGTGTCCAAGATACCCCACCCCAAGACCCTGAAAAGTAGGAGTAAAGTGACCCTACTTCCCCAGAAACACACTAAAGTCGTGATAGGAGATTCTGCAAAGACCACAACTGACTGCAAAGCACTGAAGACGGATTCCTGGACCTGAGGACCTGTAAAGGAAGTGGAGTCACGAAAGTGTCCGGGGGGGGGGGGGGGGCAGGAGCCCACTAAACCCCGGATGGAGGTGCCTCCGGGTGGAAGAAGCTGAAGGTTCTGCAACAACAGAACATGCCAGGAACTTCTCCTTTGCACAGAAGATGTCCCACGGCATGCTGGAGGATGCAGAGTTGTTTTCATGTAGAGAGACCGCAAACAAGCCTTGCTAGCTGCAAAGGTCGCGGTTGAAGAAAATGGGTGCTGCCCGGACCCAGAAAGGACCAGGAGGTCGCCCCTTGGAGGAGGAGACAGAGGGGGCACTCAGCAGTACAGAGCCCACGCAGAAGCAGGCAGCACCCGAAGAAGCATCTGAACAGGCGTTCCAGAAATCTGACATTGGCGGTCGTCTCAACACTACAAAGGAGGGTCCCACGGAGCCGGTGGTCAACTCATTGAGTTGAGCAATGCAGGACGGAGTGCTGGGGACCTGGGCTATGCTGTGCACAAAGGATTCCTTGCAAAAGTGCACAGAAGCCCTAGCAGCTGCAGATCATGCAGTGCATAGGATTACTGTCTGGCGTGGGGAGGCAAGGACTTACCTCCACCAAATTTAGACAGAAGGACCAATGGACTGTCGGGGTCACTTGGATCCAGCTCCTGTGTTCCAGGGACCATGCTTGTCAAGATGAGACGGGACCCAGAGGACCAGTGATGCAGAAGTTTGGTGGCTACGTTAGCAGGGGGAAGATTCCGTCGACCCACAGGAGATTTCTTCTTGGCTTCCAGTGCAGGGTGAAGGCAGACAGCCCTCAGAGCATGCACCACCAGGAAACAGTCGAGAAAGCAGGATTAGGCGCTACAATGTTTCTGGTAGTCGCCTTGCTACTTTGTTGCGGTTTTGCAGGCGTCCTCGAGCAGTCATCGGTCGATCCTTGGCAGAAGTCGTAGAGGGAGATGCAGAGGAACTCTGGTGAGCTCTTGCATTCGTTATCTGAAGAGAAACACACAGGAGAGACCCTAAATAGCCCTCAGAGGAGGATTGGCCACCTAACCAGGTAAGCAACTATCAGGAGGGATCTCTGACATCACCTGCTGGCACTAGCCACTCAGAGGCCTCCATTGTGCCCTCACACCTCTGCATTCAAGACGGCAGAGTTCTGGGACACACTGGAGGAGCTTTGGGCTCCACCCCAGGGGTGGTGATGGACAGGGGAGTGGTCACTCCCCTTTCCTTTGTCCAATTTCACGCCAGAGCAGGGGCTGGGGGAATCCCTGAACCAGTGTAGACTGGCTTATGCAAGAAGGGCACCATCGGTGCCCTACAAATCATTACCAGAGGCTGGGGGAGCCTATTTCCAAAGGGAGAGGGTATAACACCCTCTCTCAGAGGAAATCCTTTGTTCTGTCTTCCTGGGACTGGCCTGCCCAGACCCCAGGAGGGCAGAAGCCTGTCTGTGGGTTGGCAGCAGCGGTAGCTGCAGTGAAA
Source organism: Pleurodeles waltl (assembly GCF_031143425.1). Taxonomy (NCBI): domain Eukaryota; kingdom Metazoa; phylum Chordata; class Amphibia; order Caudata; family Salamandridae; genus Pleurodeles; species Pleurodeles waltl. The sequence goes on along the minus strand of NC_090437.1, from coordinate 1,316,001,766 downwards.
ACCCCAGAGAGCTAGTATGGCAGTACCCTGAGTCCATGCTGGAGTTCATGGGATGCATGGGATTGGCACCCCAGTACCAGATTTGGCATGGGGGGACAATTCCATGATCGTAGACATGTTACATGCCCATATTCGGAGTTACCATTGTGAAGCTAAGTATAGGTATTGACCTATATGTAGTGTACGCGTGTAATGGTGTCCCCGCACTCACAAAGTCCGGGGAAATTGCCCTGAACAATGTGGGGGCACCTTGGCTAGTGCCAGGGTGCCCTCACACTTAGTAACTTTGCACCTAACCTTCACTAAGTGAGGGTTAGACATATAGGTGACTTATAAGTTACTTAAGAGCAGTGTAAAATGGCTGTGAAATAACGTGGACGTTATTTCACTCAGTCTGCAGTGACAGTCCTGTGTACTATTGGTCTGAGCTCCCTCTGGGTGGCAAAAGAAATGCTGCAGCCCATAGGGATCTCCTAGAACCCCAATACCCTGGGTACCTAGGTACCATATACTAGGGAATTATAAGGGTGTTCCAGTGTGCCAATCAGATTTGGTAAAAATGGTCACTAGCCTGCAGTGACAATTGTAAAAGCAGAGAGAGCATAAGCACTGAGGTTCTGGTTAGCAGAGCCTCAGTGACACAGTTAGGCACCACATATGGAACACATTCAGGCCACAAACTATGAGCACTGGGGTCCTGGCTAGCAGGATCCCAGGGAGACAGGCAAAAACAAACTGACACACATGTAAAAATAGGGGTAACATGCCAGGTAAGATGGTACTTTCCTACCCCATTGCAGTTTGCCCAATCCGAGTGGTTGCAGGCCCATCATTGTCAGGGGTGGCAAGGTTAGACTCAGGTACCTGTACTGCGGGGCACACAATAGATTGAACAGTTCTTTGGACACAGGTTTGGGGGTGAATGGTTGCCTGTGAAGTTGGTGCAACAGTGTTGGGAGGTGTTGATGTGGGCAGAGTGAGGCTGAGAGTCGTTGACTGACCAGGTGTCCCAGATGGGCCAAGTTGTTCTTCAGTGTCCAGACATCCCAGGGTGTTGTCCTCACTGGGGCCTTCATCCTGAGGGGGACTGACAGTCTCAGTTATCTTCTCCATGGTGGCAATGGCAAGGTTACCTGTGGAGAGAGTGAGACACAGACTTCAAGTTAGGAAATGTGTTTAGTTGCTTTGGTGTGAGATGCAGACAGTGGCTTGACATGATTCCCTGCAATGACACTGATAGCTGCTGCACAGCATACCTTAGTTGTAGATATGAGTCTGTGACCTGTTTCCCTTAATCCTTATTGGGAGCAGTCATACTAATTGCGTTCAAATGTTAGTGCAGATGCAATCTGATGATGTCTGATATGTGACAAGACTGTTCGGCAACGTTACCTAGTGTAGAGACAGGCTTGCCAGATGTCACACATTATAGCTGCACAATGATGTCCTTGTGGGAACACAGTATGGGAGTATGCAGGGGTAATTGTCCTGTAAGTATGTGTTGTGCATGTGCATCGACTCTGCCTTCTTCCTTTCCAAACCACGTCTGGCTATTTCTGGATTGATATCTGTGATCTGTTGGCATTGGGAATGGTCACTGAGCTGTAGCTGTGTTTTGCTTTGGTTGCTGTGGTGGGTGTGCCCTTGCATTGCTGTCATTGCCATGTGCTGGTCCTCACTAGAACCATCTAGTTGGTGTAGCCTCTACTTTGGTTATACATGCAAAACATGATGTGATGTGCAATATCCAGGTTTTCAAAATGATAGGTTGGTGCATTCTGGGAGTCGTAGTGATCTGATCAGCCTTTGGTTAACGTGCCATCTCCAAGGGCTTGTGAGGGCAGTTGGGCTGAGTGGAAAGGTGGCATGCAAGCGAGGGGCATTAGGTGATTATGTAAGAGGTGTAGTGGCTAGATTAGTTACTTAGGGAGGATTGGGGTGGTGAGAAAGCATGCAGGACTAGTCAATTGAGTGACATTAATGTTGTGGGTACTTACCATACTCCAGTCCCCCAGGTATTCCAGTCAGGCCCTCAGGATGCAGGATGTCCAAGACCTTCTCCTCCCAAGATGTGAACTGTGGGGAAGGAGGTGGAGGCCCACCGCCAGTCTTCTGCACGTATATCTGGTGCCTAGATTCCATAGAACGCACCTTTCCCAGTAGGTCCTTTCACCTCTTCCCGATGTTCTCCCAGGAGCGTGGATGACTGCCTACAAAATCGATCCCGTTGACTGTCCTTTGCCACAACTCAATTTTCCTGGCAATAGATGTTTGTTGGACCTGTGCTCCGAACATGTGTGGCTCTACCCTGACAATTTCATCCACCATGACCCTCAACTTGTCATCAGTAAAACATGGGTGTTTTTGTGGGGACATGGTAGTGGTTGTGTAGACGGTGTGTGGGGGTGTTGTGAGTGTAAGGGTGCCGTGTTAGGTAATTGGTGAGGTGTTGGTGCTGCAATTTGATTTGGAGACGGTAGCTGCGGATTGTGTGTGCTAGTGATGTGTATAGAGTGATAGTTGTGCTGATGTAGGGTGTGTGCTGAGTGATATGTGTAGGTGTGCCTATAACATAGAAGTACGGATTCTTCTCTTTACATTTCTTGTGGTATGTATATGGCATTCTGGATGCAAAGGATTGCAGGTTGTGTAGGTGTGTGTTATATAGTGCACTGAGTAGGTGTTTCGGGTGTGTGGATGTGTGTTAGGTGTGGGTTATTCAAACTATCCAATATGGGGTGCTGTTCTGACTGAAGTTAGTTGGGACCGCTGCGGTTCGCACCACCAATTGTTTTCCACCATGGAAGAACCACTGTGGGGTTTTGTCGCTCCTAATCTGATGGGTGGATTTTTCTTGGGCTGGTGGTGCTGGGAGCGCCTCTTTTCCGTCCTCTAGTGTCCTGGCAGTTTCTGAATTTTGGCTGTTTTTTGGCTGTCTTCACAGTGTGAGTCATAATACGGCAGTCGGATTACTGCCATCATGGCGGTCTTTTGGCAGCCGCCACCGCTGCAGTCTTGCCAAAAGACCGCCAAGTTCGTAATTAGGCCTTTAAATTTCAGACAGAAGCAATTTTCCAGGTCTACAACATGATCCTGCAGAATAATATTCTGTTCTTGTAGGTTGATGAGCTGCTGTTTTAGGACTTCCAGCTCCTCTTCTCTTTTGTCACCTGCCTCTTCCAGTGCCGATCCTTTCCCTCTTATTCAGATCTTTCTGGATGCCCTGATGTAACTCTTTGAAAACCAAGCTAAAAGAGGTGGTTCACCACAAGAACCTTCTGGCCAGCCCACAATATCAGTGAAGGGGGTTATTCCCCGGTTCATTCACTTGCTCAGGACTGCCACAATGGAAATCACTGCTCCTGCAATGGAATCCCCTCTAATTTGGTCTCTGCGCCTCGCGTAGGTGTGCCCTGTTGCTTATCTAGGAAGTTCAGAATACTAATAGTCAATATATGGGAGGAACAGGTGAGTGATGGTGTCTCCTTCAACACTGTTCTCGCCAACATTGGACCTTCACTTATCTCCAGTCCATTGATCTTCATAGCTCTACTGCAGCTGACAAACTGCTCAGGCCTGGAGTAAGGGACATCTACACTTCAAGGCACAGTGCCATTTCCCCTCAGGGCGACTTCAGCCAAAGCAGCTCCATCAATCTATTTTGAGCAGGTACCCCCTCTTTTCTCCATATTACCTCATTGAGAGTAGTTTCTTGCCTCGCAGTCAGGGCCAGGAACCCAGTGGCTGCTCAGCCTAGTCTTCTTGCCAAGGGAATCGCTCCTGTTAGTCTAAGTGAGCCCACTCCACACGCCTTTCTCAGGCCACCAGTCTTTGATTACAGCAGTACCAGCAGGGTCTGCCATCTTCCTTTGCACACCCATGCCACATGAACTCCTGGCTCCATCAGTGACATGGTGGGAATTGGGAAGGTTCTACAGTTTAACAGAGAGGGAGACAAAAGTGTTGTATTTAGCTTCAGCTGAGGTGAGCTGTTTAGAGGAGAATGCAACTAGATATTTTTGTCCAGAGTTAGGATCTTTTGAGAAATACCATCTTTTACTGAAAAAAGTGACACATCTACCTGTATAATGGATGGCACTTTTGGGTCAGGGTAATACAAACTGGGAGCAGATGTAAATTGTCTCTAAGTTTAGTTTTAAAACAATACTTAGGCTTCCCTAGTCAACTGAAAAGTGCCTCCCTTGCAAATAAATCACATGATTAGGGAAAACATAGCTTTGAATCACTGAAAAGAAACTGGTGAAGCTAAGAAAACTTTGCACTTCCTTGACACATGAGGGAAATGGCCATTACACAATTATATCCACTTTTGCCAGGTACCAATGTATGCCCGAAGGATTAAGGAAAAATCCTGAAAATTCTACCTTTTCAGGGTGGAAAATACACATTTGTAGGTGTAGCATACACATGGTTTTCTCATAGGCGTTACAACACAGCTAACACATGCTCTTGTTTAGTTTTGAAAAAGATCAAAATGTTTTCAGTATAGACTTGAAAAATACCTCATTCATAAAACAACTGGAAGGCAGCTGGAGCATTACAGAGTCCAAATCGTATAATGCAATACTAGTAGATCCCGAATTTCATAGGAAATGCAGCTGTCTACTTATTTTAGTCCCAGACTGTAATGAGGATGGGCCCCATGAAGATCCAGTTAAATGGTTGCACTCTTCATCTGATCCAACAAGACTGAAATTAAAGGCAGCAGGTAGCCATATTTTACAATTACTTTGTTCACAGCTCTATTATCAATACTAGTTCTCAATTCCTCTCCCATTTTAGGCATAGAAAAACATAGGAGATGAGATCTGAGATGTTTAGTTTCTTTTTCACCAAGAGGATAGTTGTGACTACTAGGTAAAGTTGTACCTAGTTGTACGTTTATATGGCAATCAAATTCTCTAGGAGAAATTGTACTCAATTAGACTATATCAAACACGTGAGTGTACTTTTGATAAAGGCTGGTATTTAGTTTTTCAAATTCTTAAGTTACCCCTGCCCATATATATGGGATACTCAACCCTGGGAAATTTACAAAAGCAGGTCTGCAAAGAATGAGGTGAATTCAAGGCGATAGTAAGTGCTTCCTGTCAATTGTAGGATTATTCAAGAATACCCATGGCAAAACCAAAATAGTCCCACACTGAGAAGCGTGAATATGATCAAAATGCCATTGTCTTCCTGTCATTTTGGACTCATTGTTCATGCTGGTCTTGCTTGCCATTAAATAGTACTGCAAGATAATTCTTGTCCATCTACTGCCTGTACTACTGCAGTCATTTTTTGCATAGATACTGAAAGAAATAAGACCAAAGTGGTATCTAAAAATGTACCAGTTTGCTCCAGAACATAATGAAACTAAAAGTGCAGCAGTTGATGAGATTTTATTTTTAAGGGTACAGGCATGACAAGATGGGATTGAATGGTCTGTAAACATTTCAGAAGGAGTGGGAGACCAGGGGGGTCATTATGACCCTGGCAGAAGGCGGAGAAGCGGCGGTAAGACCGCCAACAGGCTGGCGGTCTTTTTTTGTGTATTATGACCATGGCGTTTACCGCCATGGCCATCCGCCGCTTCTCCGTTCCACCTGCCGGGCTGGAGGCCCGGCGGCCGTCACTATACCACCGGCGGTATTTCGACCCGGCTTACCGCCGTGGATTTCCTGCGGTTGGAACCGCCATGAAATCCATGGCGGTAAGCACTATCAGTGCCAGAGAATTCCTTCCCTGGCACTGATAGGGGTCTCCCCCACCTCCCACCCCCACCTCAACTCCCTCCCCTACCCCCCCCACCACCCCTGCCACTCCCCAAAGGTGGCAGGACCCCCCTCCCCACCCCGACTCCCAACATAACTACACTCATACACACACGACACGCACGCAGGCACCACCAACACACATACACGCACACCGACATACATGCCAACACCCACACACACAGTCAGACACGCACACCCACATTCAAACATACACACACACATCCATACAGACATACCTACAGACATACACACACTCATTCCCAAACACACAACACCCCCGCAAGCATACACGCACTCACACCCCCCTCTACATACACACACGCACACCCCCACGCACGCACACAACACCCCACCCCCCTCACGGACGATCGACTTACCTGGTCCGACGATCCTCCGGGAGGGGACGGGAGCCATGGGGGCAGCTCCGCTGACACCACACTGTCAACAGAACACGGCCACGGCGAATCACAGGACGTGATTCGCTGGGCGGTGTTCTGTTGGCGTGGCGGTGGAGGTGGAGCAACCTCCACTTCCCGGCCTCCTGCCCACTAAACCCCGGATGGAGGTGCCTCTGGGTGGAAGAAGCTGAAGGTTCTGCAACAACAGAACATGCCAGGAACTTCTCCTTTGCACAGAAGATGTCCCACGGCATGCTGGAGGATGCAGAGTTGTTTTCATGTAGAGAGACCGCAAACAAGCCTTGCTAGCTGCAAAGGTCGCGGTTGAAGAAAATGGGTGCTGCCCGGACCCAGAAAGGACCAGGAGGTCGCCCCTTGGAGGAGGAGACAGAGGGGGCACTCAGCAGTACAGAGCCCACGCAGAAGCAGGCAGCACCCGAAGAAGCATCTGAACAGGCGTTCCAGAAATCTGACATTGGCGGTCGTCTCAACACTACAAAGGAGGGTCCCACGGAGCCGGTGGTCAACTCATTGAGTTGAGCAATGCAGGACGGAGTGCTGGGGACCTGGGCTATGCTGTGCACAAAGGATTCCTTGCAAAAGTGCACAGAAGCCCTAGCAGCTGCAGATCATGCAGTGCATAGGATTACTGTCTGGCGTGGGGAGGCAAGGACTTACCTCCACCAAATTTAGACAGAAGGACCAATGGACTGTCGGGGTCACTTGGATCCAGCTCCTGTGTTCCAGGGACCATGCTTGTCAAGATGAGACGGGACCCAGAGGACCAGTGATGCAGAAGTTTGGTGGCTACGTTAGCAGGGGGAAGATTCCGTCGACCCACAGGAGATTTCTTCTTGGCTTCCAGTGCAGGGTGAAGGCAGACAGCCCTCAGAGCATGCACCACCAGGAAACAGTCGAGAAAGCAGGATTAGGCGCTACAATGTTTCTGGTAGTCGCCTTGCTACTTTGTTACGGTTTTGCAGGCGTCCTCGAGCAGTCATCGGTCGATCCTTGGCAGAAGTCGTAGAGGGAGATGCAGAGGAACTCTGGTGAGCTCTTGCATTCGTTATCTGAAGAGAAACACACAGGAGAGACCCTAAATAGCCCTCAGAGGAGGATTGGCCACCTAACCAGGTAAGCAACTATCAGGAGGGATCTCTGACATCACCTGCTGGCACTAGCCACTCAGAGGCCTCCATTGTGCCCTCACACCTCTGCATTCAAGACGGCAGAGTTCTGGGACACACTGGAGGAGCTTTGGGCTCCACCCCAGGGGTGGTGATGGACAGGGGAGTGGTCACTCCCCTTTCCTTTGTCCAATTTCACGCCAGAGCAGGGGCTGGGGGAATCCCTGAACCAGTGTAGACTGGCTTATGCAAGAAGGGCACCATCTGTGCCCTACAAATCATTACCAGAGGCTGGGGGAGCCTATTTCCAAAGGGAGAGGGTATAACACCCTCTCTCAGAGGAAATCCTTTGTTCTGTCTTCCTGGGACTGGCCTGCCCAGACCCCAGGAGGGCAGAAGCCTGTCTGTGGGTTGGCAGCAGCGGTAGCTGCAGTGAAAACCCCAGAGAGCTAGTATGGCAGTACCCTGAGTCCATGCTGGAGTTCATGGGATGCATGGGATTGGCACCCCAGTACCAGATTTGGCATGGGGGGACAATTCCATGATCGTAGACATGTTACATGCCCATATTCGGAGTTACCATTGTGAAGCTAAGTATAGGTATTGACCTATATGTAGTGTACGCGTGTAATGGTGTCCCCGCACTCACAAAGTCCGGGGAAATTGCCCTGAACAATGTGGGGGCACCTTGGCTAGTGCCAGGGTGCCCTCACACTTAGTAACTTTGCACCTAACCTTCACTAAGTGAGGGTTAGACATATAGGTGACTTATAAGTTACTTAAGAGCAGTGTAAAATGGCTGTGAAATAACGTGGACGTTATTTCACTCAGGCTGCAGTGACAGTCCTGTGTACTATTGGTCTGAGCTCCCTCTGGGTGGCAAAAGAAATGCTGCAGCCCATAGGGATCTCCTAGAACCCCAATACCCTGGGTACCTAGGTACCATATACTAGGGAATTATAAGGGTGTTCCAGTGTGCCAATCAGATTTGGTAAAAATGGTCACTAGCCTGCAGTGACAATTGTAAAAGCAGAGAGAGCATAAGCACTGAGGTTCTGGTTAGCAGAGCCTCAGTGACACAGTTAGGCACCACATATGGAACACATTCAGGCCACAAACTATGAGCACTGGGGTCCTGGCTAGCAGGATCCCAGTGAGACAGGCAAAAACAAACTGACACACATGTAAAAATAGGGGTAACATGCCAGGTAAGATGGTACTTTCCTACCCCATTGCAGTTTGCCCAATCCGAGTGGTTGCAGGTCCATCATTGTCAGGGGTGGCAAGGTTAGACTCAGGTACCTGTACTGCGGGGCACACAATAGATTGAACAGTTCTTTGGACACAGGTTTGGGGGTGAATGGTTGCCTGTGAAGTTGGTGCAACAGTGTTGGGAGGTGTTGATGTGGGCAGAGTGAGGCTGAGAGTCGTTGACTGACCAGGTGTCCCAGATGGGCCAAGTTGTTTTTCAGTGTCCAGACATCCCAGGGTGTTGTCCTCACTGGGGCCTTCATCCTGAGGGGGACTGACAGTCTCAGTTATCTTCTCCATGGTGGCAATGGCAAGGTTACCTGTGGAGAGAGTGAGACACAGACTTCAAGTTAGGAAATGTGTTTAGTTGCTTTGGTGTGAGATGCAGACAGTGGCTTGACATGATTCCCTGCAATGACACTGATAGCTGCTGCACAGCATACCTTAGTTGTAGATATGAGTCTGTGACCTGTTTCCCTTAATCCTTATTGGGAGCAGTCATACTAATTGCGTTCAAATGTTAGTGCAGATGCAATCTGATGATGTCTGATATGTGACAAGACTGTTCGGCTACGTTACCTAGTGTAGAGACAGGCTTGCCAGATGTCACACATTATAGCTGCACAATGATGTCCTTGTGGGAACACAGTATGGGAGTATGCAGGGGTAATTGTCCTGTAAGTATGTGTTGTGCATGTGCATCGACTCTGCCTTCTTCCTTTCCAAACCACGTCTGGCTATTTCTGGATTGATATCTGTGATCTGTTGGCATTGGGAATGGTCACTGAGCTGTAGCTGTGTTTTGCTTTGGTTGCTGTGGTGGGTGTGCCCTTGCATTGCTGTCATTGCCATGTGCTGGTCCTCACTAGAACCATATAGTTGGTGTAGCCTCTACTTTGGTTATACATGCAAAACATGATGTGATGTGCAATATCCAGGTTTTCAAAATGATAGGTTGGTGCATTCTGGGAGTCGTAGTGATCTGATCAGCCTTTGGTTAACGTGCCATCTCCAAGGGCTTGTGAGGGCAGTTGGGCTGAGTGGAAAGGTGGCATGCAAGCGAGGGGCATTAGGTGATTATGTAAGAGGTGTAGTGGCTAGATTAGTTACTTAGAGAGGATTGGGGTGGTGAGAAAGCATGCAGGACTAGTCAATTGAGTGACATTAATGTTGTGGGTACTTACCATACTCCAGTCCCCCAGGTATTCCAGTCAGGCCCTCAGGATGCAGGATGTCCAAGACCTTCTCCTCCCAAGATGTGAACTGTGGGGAAGGAGGTGGAGGCCCACCGCCAGTCTTCTGCACGTATATCTGGTGCCTAGATTCCATAGAACGCACCTTTCCCAGTAGGTCCTTTCACCTCTTCCCGATGTTCTCCCAGGAGCGTGGATGACTGCCTACAAAATCGATCCCGTTGACTGTCCTTTGCCACAACTCAATTTTCCTGGCAATAGATGTTTGTTGGACCTGTGCTCCGAACATGTGTGGCTCTACCCTGACAATTTCATCCACCATGACCCTCAACTTGTCATCAGTAAAACATGGGTGTTTTTGTGGGGACATGGTAGTGGTTGTGTAGACGGTGTGTGGGGGTGTTGTGAGTGTAAGGGTGCCGTGTTAGGTAATTGGTGAGGTGTTGGTGCTGCAATTTGATTTGGAGACGGTAGCTGCGGATTGTGTGTGCTAGTGATGTGTATAGAGTGATAGTTGTGCTGATGTAGGGTGTGTGCTGAGTGATATGTGTAGGTGTGCCTATAACATAGAAGTACGGATTCTTCTCTTTACATTTCTTGTGGTATGTATATGGCATTCTGGATGCAAAGGATTGCGGGTTGTGTAGGTGTGTGTTATATAGTGCACTGAGTAGGTGTTTCGGGTGTGTGGATGTGTGTTAGGTGTGGGTTATTCAAACTATCCAATATGGGGTGCTGTTCTGACTGAAGTTAGTTGGGACCGCTGCGGTTCGCACCACCAATTGTTTTCCACCATGGAAGAACCACTGTGGGGTTTTGTCGCTCCTAATCTGATGGGTGGATTTTTCTTGGGCTGGTGGTGCTGGGAGCGCCTCTTTTCCGTCCTCTAGTGTCCTGGCAGTTTCTGAATTTTGGCTGTTTTTTGGCTGTCTTCACAGTGTGAGTCATAATACGGCAGTCGGATTACTGCCATCATGGCGGTCTTTTGGCAGCCGCCACCGCTGCAGTCTTGCCAAAAGACCGCCAAGTTCGTAATTAGGCCTTTAAATTTCAGACAGAAGCAATTTTCCAGGTCTACAACATGATCCTGCAGAATAATATTCTGTTCTTGTAGGTTGATGAGCTGCTGTTTTAGGACTTCCAGCTCCTCTTCTCTTTTGTCACCTGCCTCTTCCAGTGCCGATCCTTTCCCTCTTATTCAGATCTTTCTGGATGCCCTGATGTAACTCTTTGAAAACCAAGCTAAAAGAGGTGGTTCACCACAAGAACCTTCTGGCCAGCCCACAATATCAGTGAAGGGGGTTATTCCCCGGTTCATTCACTTGCTCAGGACTGCCACAATGGAAATCACTGCTCCTGCAATGGAATCCCCTCTAATTTGGTCTCTGCGCCTCGCGTAGGTGTGCCCTGTTGCTTATCTAGGAAGTTCAGAATACTAATAGTCAATATATGGGAGGAACAGGTGAGTGATGGTGTCTCCTTCAACACTGTTCTCGCCAACATTGGACCTTCACTTATCTCCAGTCCATTGATCTTCATAGCTCTACTGCAGCTGACAAACTGCTCAGGCCTGGAGTAAGGGACATCTACACTTCAAGGCAAAGTGCCATTTCCCCTCAGGGCGACTTCAGCCAAAGCAGCTCCATCAATCTATTTTGAGCAGGTACCCCCTCTTTTCTCCATATTACCGCATTGAGAGTAGTTTCTTGCCTCGCAGTCAGGGCCAGGAACCCAGTGGCTGCTCAGCCTAGTCTTCTTGCCAAGGGAATCGCTCCTGTTAGTCTAAGTGAGCCCACTCCACACGCCTTTCTCAGGCCACCAGTCTTTGATTACAGCAGTACCAGCAGGGTCTGCCATCTTCCTTTGCACACCCATGCCACATGAACTCCTGGCTCCATCAGTGACATGGTGGGAATTGGGAAGGTTCTACAGTTTAACAGAGAGGGAGACAAAAGTGTTGTATTTAGCTTCAGCTGAGGTGAGCTGTTTAGAGGAGAATGCAACTAGATATTTTTGTCCAGAGTTAGGATCTTTTGAGAAATACCATCTTTTACTGAAAAAAGTGACACATCTACCTGTATAATGGATGGCACTTTTGGGTCAGGGTAATACAAACTGGGAGCAGATGTAAATTGTCTCTAAGTTTAGTTTTAAAACAATACTTAGGCTTCCCTAGTCAACTGAAAAGTGCCTCCCTTGCAAATAAATCACATGATTAGGGAAAACATAGCTTTGAATCACTGAAAAGAAACTGGTGAAGCTAAGAAAACTTTGCACTTCCTTGACACATGAGGGAAATGGCCATTACACAATTATATCCACTTTTGCCAGGTACCAATGTATGCCCGAAGGATTAAGGAAAAATCCTGAAAATTCTACCTTTTCAGGGTGGAAAATACACATTTGTAGGTGTAGCATACACATGGTTTTCTCATAGGCGTTACAACACAGCTAACACATGCTCTTGTTTAGTTTTGAAAAAGATCAAAATGTTTTCAGTATAGACTTGAAAAATACCTCATTCATAAAACAACTGGAAGGCAGCTGGAGCATTACAGAGTCCAAATCGTATAATGCAATACTAGTAGATCCCGAATTTCATAGGAAATGCAGCTGTCTACTTATTTTAGTCCCAGACTGTAATGAGGATGGGCCCCATGAAGATCCAGTTAAATGGTTGCACTCTTCATCTGATCCAACAAGACTGAAATTAAAGGCAGCAGGTAGCCATATTTTACAATTACTTTGTTCACAGCTCTATTATCAATACTAGTTCTCAATTCCTCTCCCATTTTAGGCATAGAAAAACATAGGAGATGAGATCTGAGATGTTTAGTTTCTTTTTCACCAAGAGGATAGTTGTGACTACTAGGTAAAGTTGTACCTAGTTGTACGTTTATATGGCAATCAAATTCTCTAGGAGAAATTGTACTCAATTAGACTATATCAAACACGTGAGTGTACTTTTGATAAAGGCTGGTATTTAGTTTTTCAAATTCTTAAGTTACCCCTGCCCATATATATGGGATACTCAACCCTGGGAAATTTACAAAAGCAGGTCTGCAAAGAATGAGGTGAATTCAAGGCGATAGTAAGTGCTTCCTGTCAATTGTAGGATTATTCAAGAATACCCATGGCAAAACCAAAATAGTCCCACACTGAGAAGCGTGAATATGATCAAAATGCCATTGTCTTCCTGTCATTTTGGACTCATTGTTCATGCTGGTCTTGCTTGCCATTAAATAGTACTGCAAGATAATTCTTGTCCATCTACTGCCTGTACTACTGCAGTCATTTTTTGCATAGATACTGAAAGAAATAAGACCAAAGTGGTATCTAAAAATGTACCAGTTTGCTCCAGAACATAATGAAACTAAAAGTGCAGCAGTTGATGAGATTTTATTTTTAAGGGTACAGGCATGACAAGATGGGATTGAATGGTCTGTAAACATTTCAGAAGGAGTGGGAGACCAAGGGGGTCATTATGACCCTGGCAGAAGGCGGAGAAGCGGCGGTAAGACCGCCAACAGGCTGGCGGTCTTTTTTTGTGTATTATGACCATGGCGGTTACCGCCATGGCCATCCGCCGCTTCTCCGTTCCACCCGCCGGGCTGGAGGCCCGGCGGCCGTCACTATACCACCGGCGGTATTTCGACCCGGCTTACCGCCGTGGATTTCCTGCGGTTGGAACCGCCATGAAATCCATGGCGGTAAGCACTATCAGTGCCAGAGAATTCCTTCCCTGGCACTGATAGGGGTCTCCCCCACCACCCACCCCCACCTCAACTCCCTCCCCTACCCCCCCCACCACCCCTGCCACTCCCCAAAGGTGGCAGGACCCCCCTCCCCACCCCGACTCCCAACATAACTACACTCATACACACACGACACGCACGCAGGCACCACCAACACACATACACGCACACCAACATACATGCCAACACCCACACACACAGTCAGACACGCACACCCACATTCAAACATACACACACACATCCATACAGACATACCTACAGACATACACACACTCATTCCCAAACACACAACACCCCCGCAAGCATACACGCACTCACACCCCCCTCTACATACACACACGCACACCCCCACGCACGCACACAACACCCCACCCCCCTCACGGATGATCGACTTACCTGGTCCGACGATCCTCCGGGAGGGGACGGGAGCCATGGGGGCAGCTCCGCTGACACCACACTGTCAACAGAACACGGCCACGGCGAATCACAGGACGTGATTCGCTGGGCGGTGTTCTGTTGGCGTGGCGGTGGAGGTGGAGCAACCTCCACTTCCCGGCCTCCTGCCAGTATGGCTGTTGGCGGCTCTCCATCCGTAAAAGGACAGAGAGCTGCCAACGGTCATAATAGGCCGAGCAGCAAACCGCGCCCCCTGGCGGTCTTCCGCACGGCGGTCCCTCAGCGGTCTTGGAAAAAGACCGCTGAGGTCAAAATGACCCCCCAAATCTCTTAACGCTTGACTGAGTGGTTTCCTCTCTGACTTAACATGAACGTTTTCCTGAACCTTCAGTATTGGACTTAGAGACAATCACTGCGCCAGGATATATATATATTTTTTTGTTGTTGTGCAAAATGCCCTGATTTAAACACTGATTAAGTATTTTTCTTTTCTATTTTTATTCATTAGACAAGGGTCCTCAAACTCCCTCAATCAGCACTGGGTCAATTTCCTCTACACTTTAAAGGTGTAACACCACTCTTAATTTTTTTTTCAAACTTCATAATATAATTATTTATGGATTTTCCTTACTCCATTTCCCACTTTGTTCAAAGAGGTAATGATCCATCTTCACAACTAGATCACACTCAAAGCAACTTTCAGGGGGGTACCTACCTGAGCTAAAATATCTTTATGAATGGTGAATGTGTAAAAGCATAACACACCTGGTGGACCCTTGGGTAGGTAACATCCAAGCATTTGCCATCTCTTGCCCAATCTAGTTCTTGTTGCAAAGTTTAATTTTCCTGCCCTATAATCTGATTTCCTGCTGTAACAAAGACAATTCTAGATGCACTATCTTTAAGGTCTTGGCTGAGTTGACCACAGATGGATTATGAGGATCCATAGCATTTGGTCAACAAGTATAGGCCATGGGCCTCTGTTGATTATCAATGCTGAAATGGTTAGAACTCCAAAAATATATTTGTTGTTTTATAACTTGCAACACATTACTTTTGTTTCTGATTAATGTTAATTCAGTGAGCTAATATTACTTTCACCTAAATGTAGCACAGGAAAATATCACATTTCTCAATTATCTTAGAGTTAACAAAATACATTTACCTGCAGCAATTTAATAGAATCTTTGAGTAAGTGGTAGAACTTCTTACATTTAATTCCTTCATTGTCCCACAGTGTTTTGGCATAAATTGTGTGAAACACTGTTCTCAAAAAGAACGTGTCCCTAACAGAAAGCACTGTTCCTTCATAGATCACTTCTCACTGTCTGCTTTTTTTGCCTTAAATGAGGAGACACTAAGCAAAAACAGAAGTCCATGAGGGTAATCAGGTAAGTAAAATTAATTAGGCCAAGACGGAGAAATCTTCAAGGAAATTTAAAAGGTAAACCAAGATTGTGTTGCTGACTTACCAACACTGATTCAGAAAACAATCTGAAAGATAAGCAATGGTGCTGAATCTAGAATGTGCTTTAACATGGCCATACCCCATGCCCTTTACTATTCTTCTCTTGCTGACTTTCACATGACTTTGGTGCAAGGAAAAGTGACGCACCAGAGTAATAACAGTAGGGAACACAGGATGTGGTAATGAAATACTGTTTTAACCAGGAGATAAACATTTGGAGATGGGATAATTGATTAAAAAGGGCAGATTACACAAGGAGATAGATTTTACAGCAATGTAGTTTTGATGACAAGATATTCTTGTGCATAATAATCAGGTCATTAAACTGGGAATGGAAACAATGCTACTGGGTGTGACAGAAAATCACTTTCGTTTGGGAAGGAATACAGCCACTATTATGCAGGATGTTTATTTGATTTGTCAGTTATGTTTTGCCTAGAACTTGTTTACGTATCCTGAAGAATCAAATGAGAGTACCAGGTGGCACTCAGTTGGACTAGGACTATCTCAAAAGCCAGGGGACAACATGCCTGAATGGAAGATAGTAAATTTCAGAACATTAATTTGGCTTGTGTTGAGCACTCGTTTCAGCCCTTTCACCCACCGACTTCAACAGGGAAATATATCCTTTCTTAGAGACGGACAAATAAAAGCTAAATTTGCTGCCAAAAACAACTGCTGGGCAAATAATGCAAGAAAGAAGTAACAGATAACGGATCCATCAAACTAAATGTAATAGTATCAATATCTACTGAAATGCCTTATTTTGTATAGGAGAGCATTCGCTGGTGAGTCATCAAGCATGAAGTCCAGCAAAATTCCTTCCACAGTTACTACGTATTTATTACTTTTTTTTCTTTTTTTGCATGTGTTTTGAGATGCTTCTCAAGGACGGATGATATGTGAAAACTCTTCGGGCATATAGTACATTTATAGGGCTGTTCACCTGTGTGCATTCCTTCATGGTAGAGTAGTTCTGTTGTCCTTTTAAAACATTTGCCACATTCATTACATTTATATGGCTTCTCTCCACTGTGGATTATTAGATGTTTGTGTAAGTATATAGCACGGCTGAAGCACTTTCCGCAGGTCTTACATGCAAATGGCTTTCCTTGTGTATGAGTTTCCTTGTGTCTTTTTAGGTACGATGAGCTGAATTCCTTACCACATTCATTGCATGGAAACAGTTTTAAACCTTCATGTTTTCTCTGGTGAACAAGCAGACTTGATGACCAGAAAAACCTCTTCCCACATTCCTTACAGAAATAGGGTTTTTCACCGGAATGAATGCTCTGGTGTTTGATCAAGCAAGTGCGACGACTAAAACTCTTCCCACATGTTTGACAACTATATGGTTTAATACCCTGGTGAACTACTTTGTGCTTTATAAGGTCTCCAGACAAAGTAAATCTCTTCCCACATTCTTTGCACGCAAAGGGTTTCTCTCCTGTGTGCGTCCTCTGATGTGTCACCAGGTGTTCTGACCGGCTGAACCTCTTCCCACATTCACTGCATATATAGGGTTTTTCACCAGTATGTATAGAATTGTGAGATTTAAGGTGGTATGCTCGCCGGAAACTCTTGCCACATTCATTACATCGATATGGTCTATCTCCTGAGTGTATTCTTTGGTGAGCAATTAGAAATGAAGACATTTTGAATTTCTTTCCACAGTCATTACATTCATATGGTTTATCTACACTGTGTGATCGCTTATGAGTGGCCAGATTTGATGACTGGTTAAAACACTTTCCACATTCATCACATGTGTAAGGATTTTCTCCAGTGTGTATACGTTCATGGGTAGTAAGTGAGGATTTTAGTCCAAAGCTTTTTCCACATTCTTTGCATGTATGTGGTTTTTCTCCAGTATGTATGCGTTGGTGAGAATTAAGGTGCGATCCCTGGGTAAAGCACTTACCACATTCAGAACATTTATGTGGTTTCTCACCAGTGTGTGTTCGCTTGTGAGAAACAAGGTGCGCATGTTGTCTAAATCTCTTTCCACATTCACTACACTCATGTGCTTTCTCTGCTGTGTGTGTTAGTTGGTGTGTTCTGAAATGTGCTAGCTGAATGAACTCTTTGTTACATATGCTGCAAGAATATGGTTTTTCCCCTGTGTGTATTCTCTGGTGAACTTTCAGGCTTGATGAAAGTCCAAAACATTTGCCACATTCCTTGCATGAATATGATTTTTCTTTTGTGTGCACTATCTGATGAATGAGAAGTGATGCAGTTGCACTGAAAATCTTCCCACAGTCAGTACACTGATATCGTCCTTTTATAGCACTCCTTTTTCTTTTGGTCATTTTTCTTACTTGGCTTTTATTAGCAGATGTAACAAGTTGGTTCCTTGCTCAATTTATTAGGCCTTCTTCGTTAGCTGTTAGGTGCTTAAAGAGAGTTCACGTTCTTTGAGTTGATAACACCAACTCCTCTTGAGGTGGATGGTGTGACTTCAGTTTATCATCGTTCATAATTCCTTTTCTTCAATGGGCTACTTACTGGCTGTTGTCTCTGTTAGAAGGAAAAAAGTTGACATTAATTCAGAAACTCATAATGCATTCAATCCAGCTACTATTTAGCTTTCAAGTTTAGTTATTTAGTAAGGATTGTTGGGCCAGATGTACTAAGCATTATAACATTTGCAAACACTCCAATTTGGTGTGTGTGGCTTAACATTCTTTTTTGAATGAACTAATCCTATTTTAGGAGTCATTAAACTTTTTCCAACTTCTAAAATGGGATTGTGACCCACATATGAAATGGGTACATGGAAGGGGTGTGTTGTAGGCAGCCCTCCCAAATACCAATTTGATATGATATTTGTCAATGTTTGGCGACTAAAACTCGGTCACAAAACACTGAATAATAAGCAACTACTGAGTTAGGCTGGTAATGCATTTGCAAAAGGGAAGATGCCCCTTGAAACCCATACCCTTGGTGTATTAAAAAAAAAGAGCTTGTTAGGCAGTAGGCAGTGGTCAAGAGGGACCACTACCAAACGTACGTTTGAAAAGAAAAACTTTTGTTTTAAAACACGGTCCCTTCCCCTTAAGAAAAATATGCTCCATTTAAAAAAGTATGTTTATTTTCAATAAAAAACAATCACAGACATGGTGGTCTGCTGCCCCTAGCAGGCTTCCATGTCTGTAATGGCCTCCAGTCAGTGAGTGACAAATTTCCAGCTACCTCATAAATACTCATGAAGTTGGTGGGATTATGACCCACTACGATTTGGAACTTTATGAATCGACCTATTATTCCTGTGACCTTAAATGTTCACTTACCGTTCTAGATGCACAAAGGAATGTGTTTGCAAAATGAAGTGATACAACCTTGTTGAAGTTATTTACATCTATTCAACCTTCACATTTTGAAAGGTTTTCGCTTTTCAGCTAACATTGGTAGACAGCTGTCATGTCCGCTTCTTGATGCACCCAGGTGATGTCTTTCTCATGCTACAGACACTATTGATCTTACAAAGGATTACATCATTGTTGGAAGATTATTTAGAGTTAAATAGCACTAAGAGCAATAAACATGTGTTTAATGTTATTAAATTTAGTCAGTCAAACTGGCAAAAAATGTTCATTGACTGGTCTGAGATTTAATAGCTTCAACGTTTTAAATATCTTGCTTTAAATTATTCTTGAAAACCTTTACTTGTGTACACATCTTGGGAAACATCAGCAGAAAGCAGGTGACAGATGTTAATATTAAGATTCCTGCAAATAGCACTTGCAGAAAATTGCCAGTATTGGCAAATATTACTTTTCAGAAATCAGCTCTGTTCCACTATCACCTTAAGGAACAACCACAGAAGCACTTGGATGGTCACTGCCATTCATACAGCCAAGTATTTTGGGTATGTGTTTTAGAAATTACTGTCAATCAATATTTTAGTCCATTTGAATCTAGTCCAGCACAGACATGAGAAAATATACCTCATATCACATAGTTATTTTTAATTCTATTTATTGACTTTTTGTAAAACATGCAGGAACATTCATTGATAGTACATGTGCATGTGCAACTAAAGCTGCAGACTTGGATGGTACAAGCATATGGGATCAAAACAAATAATGAGTGGCTTTCTCTCATGGGTAATACATAGCATTCTCATCTTACAATTCTTCTCTGCTGGTCCACAGGCCTTTATCAAGAATCCTTCAAGGCTGGCCTACTGTTAGAGGGTCTATTATTTTGGTAAGCATCTTCCCCTGGTTACTAGGTCCTCAGTGATCTTTTCAGGTAAGCTTTATGTGCATCTGCAAGTGCCCAATTCACCAGGTCTCTTTTTTCAGGACTTCACCTCCCGGGGCCTGGGGGCAATCCAGAGGATGGCTATGCAGCGCCTTGCCAGTACTAGCCGAGCGATACCATGGGGATTTTTATTTTCAGATGTTTCCATCACAGCATTATGCCCTGCAGGCACATTTTTATTGAGCCTTCCAACTCTAGCCTCGTGATGTTTGACAAAGTAGGCACAATTTCACCAGAAACTTATAATCAGCTGGCAAACACTTGTCATGTGGAGAAAGTTATGGGTTGCCCACACATACCACATGGAACAGGTCCAGTAGGGTACATTGTTAGTGAGCTTTTTAGGAGTCAGGTATGTTGTATGTAAAAAGCAAAACGGTATTACCTTAAATCTTGCTTTAGGGGACACCTGCCTAGACTGCTCACATGCCTTCCTCCGTTCTACTGTGGATAATTTGTCGGGACAATCAGCTCACCAGCGATCCCTAGCTCGACCCATACTGCCACTGTTCTCTGGCATCAGGGCTACATGCGCATGTGTTGTCAGTCACCTACAACCAGCCAACTTGAGTAGCTGTTGCAGGACAGCGTGTTCCTTTGGTTTCTCAGGAAAAGACGTACAGTTTACTTGGCCCGCATGAGCCTGCAAGAACTGTTCTACTCCTACTTCATATTCTCCCTGCGCTTGTAAAAATTATACAAATCTATCATTTAAAAGCAGGTCTCCCACATGTTTACATCCACCTTTGCACCATCTAGTGGAGGACATATCTTTCAGCATGCTGTAGAGTTACTGCAACACCCATGAGGGCAGAGATCATATAGGTTAAACAGAGTAATGCACAGGCTGTTTCTTGACAAATCAATGTACTTTTTAGCTTCAAGGGGTGTCTCAACATAAAGTATGGAAAACCAGGATTTATTTGTTACACTAAAATACCTTCTCAAAATGCAATTAACTAAATTTACCACTGAGTTGTTTTGTGACAGTAAACTCTTTACAGATACTAGAGGGCAGGCTTGGGACTTCTTGAAAGTATAACGAGAAGGAGGGCACTCATACTTTCCTAGACTCATGGAGCATGCACTGAGGAGACAATGAGGTTGCATAAAGGACTGGGGGGCTTGCTGCGGTATGAGAGCAGACAGACGATGGTTCTTTTGATAGGGCAGTTGAATAACCACAGCGCTCTATAATCCAAAGATCTAGATCATGGTGCATCGTGAACCAGGTCCAGATACTGACAATACTGAGTACGGCCCTTTCCTTTTCTGCTTCTCACACATCGTGCCACAAAACTAAGCTTTTGACTTTCAATGCCTCAATATTGAGCTCATTCAGCATGTGGGCACAGTGGTGGGCGTGTCATTGCTGTGCCCCAAAGGGCGAAAGGAAACAGCCCATCCACCCAATCTTTCTACATAACAGGTGTATTTGTATACTACATATTCACCATTGAGGAGATCTCTTGACTGATGTTTACTGTTACCTGTTGGAAAATGGCCTCTCTGAAGGGTCACCCCAAATGTTTTGCCCTCCTCCTCTTCTTTTTCTGACCTCATTTTTGCTGGCTTCAAGGCCCTGGACAATTTACGCATACAAGGTACTGTGTGTAACAAAGAGACAACTGTTTATTTCTAAGGATTGAGACTCTTTTTAACCTTTTAAAAGTGATATTTCAACTTGTGCTTATTGAATCTTTGTTGTTTTGACCTTATTTTATTCAGATAAATATTAACTATTTTTCTAAACCCGTGTGGTGTATTTCTGTGGTGTTTTCACTGTGTTACTGTATGATTAATTTCACAAATACTTTACATATTGCTTTCTAAGCTAAGCCTGACTGCTCGGTGCCAGCTACCAGAGGGTGGGCACAGGATATTGTGGATTGTGTGTGACTAATCCTGACTAGGACTGTGGTTCCAATTTAGACAAGGGTGTATACCTCTGCCAACTAGAGACCCCATTTCTAACATTACTCAACTAAACGCTTCTGAACCATAGGTTCTGGATCCACCAATTGCTTTCTCCACGAGGGACAGGATGTGCTTGAAGACCTCCAGGATTGTCTCTGCTCTATCCGGTAAGACATTGTTATCTTGGGAATGCTGGTGTGATGGTAACCTATTGCTTGTAAAATATTAAGTGCTGAGTTTTATTGAGTTTGGTTGAGAATGTGTAGAATTATAAAACAGACGAATGTGTAGAGGGCACATAGACAAATGTTTTTAGTAATTAAATCAGAGGTCCTGCACTACATTTGTTTGGGTGGTACTGTGAGTGAAAGATCCGGGTAGCCCTGGTACGCATACAATCAAAGCCCAGCCTCAATATATCCTTCTTTTTTCCACCTCCCTCTGTTTTTGTCCAATAAAAGCTGGATCCATAGCTTACTCAAAAGATCTCAGTGAAACCACTGTAAACTCCCATAGACTTCCATTCCTCACACATACTCTGACTGTGGTGTTTCTGGACTCCCTACCACGATGTCCTCTGAGTCACCACACACAGTGGTGCCAAACTATCAAATGCTACCCTCTGTCTGAGCAGGACTATATGAAATATTTTGTGATTGATGATTTTTATGAAGTGTCTTCTCTAACTGGAGTCTGTAGGAACACAAAAGATACACCTGGCCTGGGCTTTGGCGTTTTCCACGTACCCCTTGCTGCCCTTCTTGTCTGGATTGGGGCTTCAAAAGATAAGTTTTCACACCGTAGCCACCTCAGGAGTTCAACCAGCTGGAGTTACCTGGCTGAGAAGCACCAACACTGATCCTCCTTTTATCCTCAAGGAGTACTCTCCTTGGCTTCGGGTAATGCAAAGAATTGTGTTACAACTTGAAAGTGCGCCCTGCATGGTATACATGAGTGTACCACTGCCCTTAGAGACCGACAGCCTGGGAAAAAGGAATCTTGATTTTTACTGGCCGAGCCATCACACTAATCTAGCGCAGGCGCTGAGACCTAGGCCTGTCCATGGTAAAGCCAAGGTCTGCAACTTGTTTTGGACCAACTTTCTAGAGAAGCGGTGGGTTTTCTTGATGCCTAGAAACTCACAAGCTCAGAGATGGAAGGCGAGTGTCTGGGCCTGAAGGGGGAAGAATCCAAAATATGTTCCGCTGAGAGGAGCACCGAGATGAAGCCAACGTGTTGGATTGCGTCAGCCTGGACAGAAGCTGAGGCCTCTATTTATTGATTCATTTAGTGAACTACGCAAAGCAACATTAACCTTCACCTTCTGTTTGTCATTGGCATCTCTGCTCTGACCTCATGGGCCTGCCTGCAACTGAAAGACGGGTCCACACATAATAACTGCTGCCACCAAGAACTTTCCTGAAGGCCCAGAGGCCACAAGAGCCAAGGAGTGATAACTGCTGATCCCCGGCTGTGGTGCCACAACTTCGACTGGGCCATTTACGCAGCTCAGTTCCCACGGAACTCAGTCGTGTAACCAGGAAATGCGCTGGACAACTGCTGCCACAACTCAGAGCACTGCTTAGCAAACTTTATCTTGCCCTAGAACTGTGTAGTTAAATCCAGTCAACCCACGGCCAATGCAAGACTGAACTGACCTATGTATCCCCTGCACTGGGCCACTGATCCAACAGCCAGAATCATCTACTCCTGCCAGGGCTGACTCTTGCCTGAGAATCCCCATAACTAAATGTCCCGCATCAAGGGTTTGGGGCTACAACCCTATAGGATAGTGCTGTGGTAGGGCAGGGATCACCAACCTTGAGCTGAAGCTTGGGTGGGGGCAGGCTCTATCCACAATTGTTACAGACCATAGCAATGTGAAGAACCCCATAACTGAACACCATTACTGTGTGCAGTATTATGTTGTGTCATTAAATGAAATTGCTCTTTTTTTAACAAGAGAAGCACTGGGCTGACAGTACATTTTTATTGAGTTCTGAGTTCTTCTCCTGCACACTGCCTCCCTGACAGCCTGACACACTGGGGTGGTGCCTCTGTTATGGTGGAGGAGCGTCGGCCCCCTGCTGAAAGGAGGATGCAGGGAAGCAGAAAAATAAAATGATAAAGCATTTTTATTATCCTTTTATTTTTCTGCTTAAGTAGGGCGGGGCCGGGCCAGCATTCTCGGTGTCACTGGGGTGTGGGTGGAAGGAGTGCTAGGTGCACTCCAAGTGCTTATGTCGGTTTGGCCAGCTGTCCGAGGCCGTCCAAACTGACATGCGCACTTTGAACTCTCCACCTGGCTGTTTCTCCCAGCCGGGTGGACCCCAAGTGCAGGCTCCACTCCCTTCCTGAGTGGTATTTCAGACCGCTCAGGCCAATCCTGGCGCTTTTTTAATGCTGTGTTACAACATGAAAGAAGCGTCTGGATTGGGTGGGGAGGGGAGAAAGGCAGAAGCACCGAGGCTGCAAGAGCGGAGGAGGAGAGGTGGAGAGGCAGGTAAGTGTTTTTTTTTTTAATTATTTTGTCCCCCCACCTCGCGCACCTCCCCACCAGCCCTTCCTGCCGGCAGCCGCCCCGCTGACACATCCAATAAGTTGAAGCGCTCCATGACTTCCCAGCAATTGCAACACATTTTTAAAAGACTGGGATGCAGAGAGAAAGGCTTTTAGACCAATTCCCAATGGCTTCCCTGCTCAGGATTAATATTTCATGCTCACCTTCAAAGAGGCAAGGATGTGCCTAACATGTTGCCGGTCCTTGAAGCACTGGTGCACGGGTCCTCCTGAATTTCAATTAATTCAAACCTTCACCAATACTCGGGTTTTCTGAAAGAAAAAATACTGAGATATAAAAGCAACAAGTGTTTCTCACTCCAACTTTTGAGTTATATTTGCAGGAGTAAAGAACTGATTAGCATCCGACAAACCTGTCAGACAGACAATCTCCTGCTCTCACCGGTGAAAGATAAAGGGTCTATGCTGAGCCTGCACTATCGGTATAGACACAAATTTTGGTATTTTACAATAATTTGTTTTTGTTATGTGCTACTCTTCGGAAAACCACATGTGAGAAAGTCACCCTTTTAGCATGTTCACCCCAATGTTTCTGACTGATACTAATGGTAATTGACCCTGACTTGCCCTGGGCTCTGCTTAACAGCCCCAGGGCCAGTGCTGTGAATAAAAGGTATACGGTCAAATGGCACAATTTTATAATTCCAATTGGCAATGACAGGCCGTGTAAGTCCCTAGTAGATAATAAGGAAAGGGGGATTCAAACACCTACAAGTCTCTAGTATATAATAGGTATAATAGGTGTTGGAGTTTTTTCCTTACGCAGGGTCATCCCCAGTCTTTTTGCCTCCTTCCTCCTGGTTTTTCTGACCTCTCGCTGTTGACTCTAGGACTCTGAGCACTTTATCACTGTTGACCAGTGCTAAAGTGCAGGTGCTCTCCCATCTAAAGTTGGTATGATTGGCTTATACCTAATTGGCATATTTAATTTATCTAGAAGTCCCTTGTACAGTGGTATACCTATACCCAGGGCCTGTAAATTAAATGCTACTAGTGGGCCTGCAGCACTGCTTGTGCACCCACTGGAGTAGACTTTCAAACCTGTCTCAGGCCTGCTAGCGCAGGGCCTGTTTGTGCAGTTTTCTGCCACAGGGACCTGGCATCTAAATTTACTTGCCAAGCCCAGAACTCCCCTTTTACTACATGTAAGTCACCCCTAACGTACGCCCTAGCTAGCCCTATGGGCAGGGTGCCATGTATGTAGAAGGCAGGACATGTGCCAGGTTGCGTGGCCTGTTCTGGTAGTGACAAACAGCCTAACTTGGTGTCTCACTGCTGTGAGTGCTGCCTCCTCATAGGATTGCATAAGAAATGCCCTGCCTTATGTGTAAGAGGTATTGTCTGATTTATGAGGGGTAATGTAGGCGTGTTTGGTATGGTTGTGATGGTGATAATAAATGCTGCTTACTGGTGTAGGTGTATTTGTTATTACTATCGCATAAATGCCACTTCTAGAAAGTGCGCATTTATCTGTACTTATGACTCTGGTGTTTTGCAGCTTGACTCCAATCCACGTCTGGGCAGAGTGACAGTTGGGGCTTTCTGCATACTTTTCAGACAGCCTGTACACAGGGAGGGTGGAGGTTTCACAGAGGTGCATCTGCATACTGAATAGTCTTCCTGGGCTGAGAGAAGGGAGAGGTGGGGCACAGCTGCATTTGTAAAGACTGCGCCCTGGCCTCACACAATAGGGTCGTTAACCCCCCACTGATGTTTGGAGCCTGTGCTGAAGGATAGAGGGGGCACTCCCAGAACCAGTTGTAACTGGCTGGAACCTCCTCTCCCTACCATTGCAAAACACTCTAAGGACTGAGTATAAGTACAGGGGAATTTTCCCCCCAATTTGGAGACATTTTGGAACTGGATACAATGCTGCTGGAGGGACTCACCACCAGGAACCGTCATGGACTGCTGCTGCTGTGCTGCCCTGTGACCTGCAAGGTCACCTAAGAAGAACTGCCACTGGCCTGCATTTGCCATGTGCTGGCCTGCTGTTGGACTCTGCTGCACTGTGCCCTTTTGCTGTGGCCCCTGACCCCTGCATCCATCCTCAGCACGAGGAGTGCTTTATTTAGCTCTAGCGCTTTAGACTGTGCTCCCTAAGGATTGCCTCGCTTCTCCGTAGAAGCCAGCGCTTGGAAAGCGCTTGTTGCCGAAATTCACTTCCGCGACCCAGGCTTAATGTAATGCCCAAGAGCTTTGAAAAGCACGTCGTTGTGCCCCATTTTCACCACCACAACCTGGACTCCTTAATTGACTAAGCGCGTCAGAGACACGCCTCACAGTGCCCCTGGGACACGAGGAAAATCCATTGGTCTAAAATCGGAGCAAGCGGGCTCCTGTCAGTGCCCCCGGGACGAGGTTTGCTCTGTGTGCCCTGACTTAAGGGCCTCCACCACCGCAGCCCAGGGAAGAGAACGAAGTCGCCTGCAGGTCGGGCAGGATATCCAGGGCACGGCCCAGCCGAGGTGAGCCTTTGGCAGGCTCAATACTCGCTCCCGGAGGAGCGCATTGAAGGGCCGAGGTTTGCTGGGTTCCGTTCTCCTCTTCTTCTATAGCCCAAGGGTGGGCGGGGTGGCAACCTCATTGGAGGTTCCCCGCACCACTGGGTTGCTGCATCATTCATTGGGGGCATTTTTGTTGTCCCCCCCGCATTGGATGGCCGGTGCAGGCCCTGGGGGGAACCCCTAGATATTGCGGGCCCCAGGAGGGGCCTGTTGCGAATCAGAGGGGGTGCGTGCCGCCCCCCTCTTGTCCCAAAAGTATTGGATGACCTTGCCCCCCCACACATGAGGGCCGGTGGAGGCCCAGGGGGCCCCCAGTGATCGCAGGCCCCAGGAGGGGCCTGTCAGGAATATTGAGAGGGTGCGTGCCGCCCCTCTCGGTCCCTGTGCTCACAGGAGGCCCCCCGTTTCACGCAGAGGGCACCAGGGGCCCCAATTCTCGTTCTATACCTTCATCAAACCAGGTACTTTTAAAGGACCAGTATAATTATAATCTAAGTCCTTTCTAAAGACTGATTGAACTATATTGCCTGCCTGTTTGATGATGCTTTTACATATATGTGCAGATGTTCCTTTTATGGACATGACTTGCTGATATGTATTCCTATGACTTGCCATTTGTTTCTAATGTTCTTATTATGGGCGTTTTATGATATTCTTATGACAAGTACTTTGGTGTAACAACGTGTTTCCTGACTACTGCTTATGTTGCAGAATACTGAGTAACCGGTGTGTTATGTGTGATTACTGCTTGTTTGCAGAGTAACTAATGTGTAACGTTCGGACAACTGCTAAGGTGGCAGGATAGTACTAATATGTGATGTTTGGTCTAATATTTGCGTTGTGTACAATACGGTATATTTTCATATAATCTGGTGTTGTGTTTCCTTTGTGGTGGGGATATTGCGTCACGTGTGCTGTGTGTGTTGTGCAAACGCTTTACACATTGCCTTTTGGATAGACCTGACTGCTCGTGCCAAGCTACCAAGGGGGTAAAAGCAGGGGTTATCTTGGACGTGAAACTCCCTTGCCCTGACTAGAGTGGGTAGGTTCTGCCTGGCTGAGGTGCATACTCTAGCCAACCAGAAACCCCATTTTTAACAATAGAGCAGGGACGTTTAGAGGCACAGTAGATTTCCTGCACTGGAGTGTGCATTGCTGTGTTGCCTGCTGTCATTGTTAAAGGCAGCCCTGTCTGACAGACTGTCTTTAAAATGTATGCAAAATCGACTTTGGAATTAAAGGTACTTCCTAAGTAACAGTCTACCTTAATTTTACATATTAGTCACCCCAAGGTCTCCCCTAGATGCCCCAGTGGTAGGGTGCCATAACTATAGGCATAAACATTATAAAATAGGTTTTATATGCCCTGGTGAGGGAAAAACTGCACCTTTCATTTCCCCCCATAGTAGAAAGTTGGCACCATAAGCTATAATGGAAATATATTTCTTAAGCCTAAATACTGCAAGGAAAAATATGCAAATGCCATGAAAGGACTCAAATGAATGGTAATGGTAAATGCAACAGTTTGCAACATTTGAATTTATCATAACTTAAACAGAAAATAAGTTATGAGACTTTGTTTACTGTAAGCCAAATTCCAGTCTGATAGTGGCCTCTCCTGATTGGCCAGCCCAAACAAGATTAGCCAGGCTGTTTTAGGTGATAAGTGGCCTATAGTGAGTAGAGTTTATCTGATGTGGGAGGGTGGCAGAGGATGAAGCCAGACCAGGAAAGGGACTGGGTGAATGAAGCTGAAGCCTCAAAGGATACCAGTCGGAAAGGATTACAGCCAGACCTGACCTCTCACCACTGTACCCACAGATAGATGGTGAGCTTAGGAAAGGAATTTGCAGATGTCCAGAGGGGGAGTTAATGGAAATGAGCTACACCAGTAGGTTGGTTGGGCCAGATCTTACTCCTCTGAAGGAAAATCATCCATTTTGGAATGTTAAAGTGCAGAGCTTTATGGGGCATGAAGATTCCACACTTTAGAGGACGTTGCAATACTTCTGGATGGCACCCTGCAGCTCACTGGACAAGGATGCTCACTGACTGTCCACCAAGATGATTGAATAAAAGTGGCTGATCTACATTGAAATTCAGGTCTGCTGCCTAAAGCCACAAGAAAAAAGACTGCCCTGCTGAAATCTTGGTTTGCAACCCAGAGGTCTTCCCACTTAAGGACTGCACCTGTTGCACACTGAAACCACAGCCCAAATAACTTTGCCTTCCTTCACAAATGACTCAAGAGTGGACTCCCTGAAACAACAGGTTAAAATAGCTTCCCTGCACCAACTTCCACAAACGTTCCAAGCCTGAAGTGCATCCAGTGGACTTGCAAGGATGTGGTCAGGTGCACTGTGGGAACTGACCATCCTATCATTGAGGGAGCCATCATTGGCCTGGAATATCCTGTCACTTAGGGAGAAATCGTCAGCCTGGAATATCCTGTCACTGAGGGAGCCATCATCAGCCTGGAATATCCGGTCACTGAGGAAGCATCATCGGCCTGGACCATTCCATCACTGAGGGAGCCATCATCAGCCTGGGCCAACCTGTCACTGAGGGAGCCAACATCGACCTGGACCATTCTACCACTGAGGGAGCATCATCGGCCTGGACTATCCTATCACTGAGGGAGCCATTATCCGCCTGGGCCATCCTGTCACAGATGGAGCCATCATCAGCCTGGGCCATTGTGTCACTGAGGAAGCCATCATCAGCCTGGGCCATCCTGCCACTGACTGAGCCATCATCAGCCTTGGCCATCCTGTCACTGAGGGAGCCATCATCATCCTGGACCATCCTGTCACTGAGGGAGCCATCATCAGCCTGGACCATCCTGTCACTGAGGGAGCCATCATCAGCCTGGACCATCCTATCACTGTGGGAGCCACCATTAGCCTGGACTATCCTGTCACAGATGGAGCCACCATCCACCTGGGCCATCCTGTCACTGAGGGAGCCATCATCAGCCTGGGCCATCCTGTCACTGAGGGAGCCATCATCATCCTGGACCATCCTGTCACTGAGGGAGCCATCATCAGCCTGGACCATCCTATCACTGAGGGAGCCATCATCATCCTGGATCATCCTATCACTGAGGGAGCCACCATTAGACTGGACTATCCTGTCACAGATGGAGCCATCATCCACCTGGGCCATCCTGTCACTGAGGGAGCCATCATCAGCCTGGGCCATCCTGTCACTGAGGGAGCCATCATCAGCCTGGGCCATCCTGTCACTGAGGGTGCCATCATCAGCCTTGGCCATCCTGTCACCGAGGGAGCCATCATTAGCCTGGACCACACTATCACTGAGGGAGCCATCATCAGCCTGGACCATCCTGAAAGGGGGGGAGCCATCATCAGCCTGGACCATCCTGTCACTGAGGAAGCCATCTTCAGCCTGGAAAATCCTATCACTGAGGAAGCCATCACAAGCCTGTGCCATTCTGTCACTGAGGGAGCCATCATCAACGTGGGCCATCCTATCACTGAGGGAGCCATCATCAGCCTGCGCCTTCTTGTCACTGAGGGAGGCATCATCAGTATGTGCCATCCTGTCACTGAGGGAGCCATCATCAGCCGTGACTATCCTGTCACTGAGGGAGCCATCCTCAGCCTGGACCATCCTCTCACTGAAGAAGCCATCATGAGCCAGGATCGTCCTGTCACTGAGGGAGCCATCATCAGCCTGTACCATCCTGTCACTGAGGGAGCCACCATCAGTCTGGACCATCCTGCCACTGAGGGAGCCATCATCAGCCTGGAAAATCCTATCACTGAGGAAGCCCTCATCAGCCTGGACCATCATATCACTGAGGGAGCCATCATCAGCCTGAACCGTCCTGTCACTGAGTGAGCCAACATCGGCCTGGACCATCCTGTCACTTAAGGAGGCATAATGAGCCAGGACAGTCCTGTCACTGAGGGAGGCATCATCAATATGTGCCATCCTGTCACTGCGGAAGCCATCACCAACCTGGACTATCCTATCACTGAAGGAGCCATCATCAGCCTGGATCATCCTATCACTGATGGAGGCATCATCAGCCTGGAAAATCCTATCACTGAGGAAGCCATCATCAGCCTGGACCATTATATCACTGAGGGAGCCATCAGCCTGGACCATCCTGTCAGTGAAGGAGGCATCATAAGCCAGGACAGTCCTGTCCCTGAGGTAGCCAACATCAGCCTGAACCGTCCTGTCACTGTGTGAGCCAACGTTGGCCTGGACCATCCTATCACTGAGGGAGCCATCATCAGCCTGGACCATTCTACCTCTGACTGAGCATCATCAGCCTGGAAAATCCTATCACTGAAGGAGCCTTCATCAGCCTGAACAATCCTGTCACTGAGGAAGCCAACATCAGCCTGGAACATCCTATCAGTGAGGGAGCCACAATCAGCCTGGATCATCCTATCACTGACTGAGCCATCATCTGCCTGGGCCATCCTATCACGGAGGGAGCCATCAATTAGCCTGGAAAATCCTATCACTGAAGGAGCCATTATCAGCCTGGGCAAACCTATCGCTGAGGGAGCCACCATCAGCCTGAAGCATCCTATCGGTGAGGGAGCCATCTTCAGCCTGGGCTGAATTATCACTGAGGGAGCCAATATCAGGCAGGAAAATCCTAGCGCTGATGGAGCCATCACCAGCCTGGATCATTCTATCACTGAGGGAACCATCATCAGCATGGGCCATCCTATCAGTGAGGACGCTATCATCAGCCTGAACAATCCTATCACTGAGGAAGCCATCATCAGCCTGGAAAATCATATCACTAAGGGAAGCATCTTCAGTCTGGACCATCCTGTCACTGAGGGAGTCATCATCAGCCTGGACCATCCTGTCACTGAGGAAGCCATCATCTGCCTAGGCCATCCTATCACTGAGGAAGCCATCATGAGCCTAGAAAATCCTATCACCGAGGGAGCCATTATCAGCCTGGGCCAACCTATCACTGAGGGAGCCATCATTAGCCTGCACCATCCTATCACTGACGGAGCCATCATCAGCCTGGACTAGCCTAACACCTGAGGGAGCCATCATTAGCCTGGAAAATCCTATCACCGAGGGAGCCATCATCAGCCAGGGCCAACCTAGGAGCTACCATCAGCCTGGAAAATCCTATCACCGAGGGAGTCATCATCAGCCTAAACCATCCTATCACTGAGGGAGCCATCAGCAGCCTGGGCCATCCTATCACTGAGGGAGCAATCATCAGCCTGGAAAATTCTATTAATGAGGGAGCCATCATCAGTCTGACTATTCTGTCACTGAGAGGGGGGGGGGGCATCATCAGCCTGGACCACCCTATCAGTGAAGGAACCATCATTTGCATGGCTCATCCTGTCATTGAGGGAGCCACCATCAGCCTGGATTATCCTATCACTGAGGCAGCTTTCATAAGACTGGAAATCCTATTACTGAGAGAGCCATCATCAGCCTGGACTATCCTGTTACTGAGGAAGCCACCATCAGCCTGGATTATCCTATCACTGAGGGAGCCATCATCAGCCTGGACCATCCTATCATTAAGGAAGCCATCATTAGCATGGAAAATCCTATCACTGAGGGAGCCACCATTGGCATGTGCTGTCCTGCCACTGAGGCAGCCATCATCAGCCAGGACCATCCTGTCACTCAGTGAGCCATCATGAGCCAGGACTGTCCTGTCACTGAGGGAGCCATCATCAGCCTGAACCATCCTAACAATGAGGGAGCCATCATCGGCCTGGACCATTCTACCACTGAGGGAGCATCATCAGCCTCAAATATCCTGTCACTGAGGGCGCAATCTTCAGCCTGGAAAATCCTATCACTGAGGAAGCCATCATCAGCCTGTGAAATTCTATCACTGAGGGAGCCATCATCAGCATGGACCATCCTATCAGGAAGGGAGCTGTCATCATCCTGATCCATCCTGTTACTGAAGAGCCGTCATCAGCCTTGGGTCATCCTGTCCCTGAGGGAGCCATCATCAGCCTGTGCCATTGTGTCACTGAGGGAGGCATCATCAGCCTGGACCATCCTGTCACTGAGGGAGCCACCATCAGCCTGGACCATCCTATCTCTTGAAGGAGTCAGCATCAACCTGGATCATCCTATCACTGAGGGAGCCAATATCAGCCTGGAAAATCCTATTACTGAGAGAGCCATCATCAGCCTGGACCATCATTTCACTGAAGGAGCCATCATGAGCCAGGATGGTCCTGTCACTAAGGGAGCCATCATCAGCCTGAACCGTCCTGTCACTGAGTGGGTCAACATCAGCATGGACCATCCTATCACTGAGGGAGCCATCATCAGTCTGGACCATTCTACCACTGAGGGAGCATCTTCAGCCTGGAATATCCTGTCAATGAGGGAGCCATAATCAGCCTGGACCATCCTATCAATGAGGAAGCCATCTTCAGCCTGGAAAATCCTATTACCGAGGAAGCCATCATCAGCCTGGATCATCCTATTAGGGAGGGAGCTATCATCAGCCAGGGCATCCTGTCACTGAGGGAGTCATCATCAGCCTGGAAAATCCTGTCACTGAGGGAGCCATCGTTACCCTGGAAAATCCCATCCCTCAGGGAGCCATCATCAGCCTGGGCCGTCCTATCACTGAGGGAGCCATCATCAGCCTGGACAATCCTGTCACTGAAGGAAGTATCTTCAGCTTGGAAAATCCTACCACTTAGGGAGCCATCATTAGCCTGTAAAATCCTATCACTGAGGGAGCCATCATCAACCTGGGCCATCCTGTCACTGAGGGAGGCATCATCGGAATGTGCCATTCTGTCACTGAGGGAGCCATCACCAGCCTGGACCATTCCATCACTGAGGGAGCCACCATTAGCCTGAACCATCCTGTCACTGAGGGAGCCATCATCTGCCTTGAGCATCCTATCACTGAGGGAGCCATGATAAGCCTGGCCCGTCCTATCTCTGAGGGAGCCATCATAAGCCTTTAAAATCCTATCACTGAGGGAGCCATCACCAGCCTGCACCATCCTATCACTGAGGGAGCCATCATCAGCTTGGGCCATCCTACCAATGAGGGAGCCATCATCAGCATGGGCCATCCTATCAATGAGGGAGCCATCATCAACCTGGACCAGCCTATTACTGAGAAGCCATCATTACCCTGGAAAATTCTATCCCTGAAGGAGCCGTCATCAGCCTGGGCCGTCCTATCACTGAGGGAGCCATCATCAGCCTGGCCCATCCTATCACGGAGGGAACCATCATCAGCCTATGACATCCTATCACTGAGGAGCCATCATCCGCCTCGGCCATCCGATCACTGAGAGAGCCTTCATCAGCCTGAACAACCTATCACTGAGGAATCTATCATTAGCCTGGAACATCCTATCACTGAGGGAGCCATCATCAACTTGGACCATCCTATCATTGAAGGAGCCATCATCAGCCTGGAAAATCCTGTCACTGAGGGAGCCATTATTACCCTGGTAAATTCTATCCCTGAAGGAGCCATCATCAGTCTGGGCCGTCCTATCACTGAGGGAGCCATCATCAGCCTAGACAATCCTGTCACTGAAGGAAGTATCTTCAGCCTGGAAAATCCTACCACTTAGGGAGCCATCATTAGCGTGTAAAATCCTATCCTGAGGGAGCCATCATCAGCCTGGGCTATCCTGTCACTGAGGGAGACATCATCAGTATGTGCCATCCTGTCTCTGAGGGAGCCATCACCAGCCTGGACCATCCCATCACTGAGGGAGCCACCATCATCCTGAACCATCCTGTCACTGAGGGAGCCATCATCAGCCTGAACCATCCTATCACTGAGGGAGCCATCATAAGCCTTTAAAATCCTATCACTGAGGGAGCCATCACCAGCCTGCACCATCCTATCACTGAGGGAGCCATCATCAGCATGGGCCATCCTATCAATGAGGGAGCCGTCATCAGCCTGGGCCGTCCTATCACTGAGGGAGCCATCATCAGCCTGGACAATCCTGTCACTGAGGGAACCATCATTACCCTGGAAAATTCTATCCCTGAAGAAGCCATCATCAGCCTGGGCCGTCCTATCACTGAGGGAGCATCTTCAGCCTGGAAAATCCTACCACTTAGGGAGCCATCATTAGTCTGGAAAATCCTATCACTGAGGGAGCCATCTTTAGCCTGGAAAATCCTGTCACTGAGGGAGCCATCTTTAGCCTGGAAAATCCTGTCACTGAGGGAGCCATCTTTAGCCTGGAAAATCCTGTCACTGAGGGAGCCATCATCAGCCTTGGCTAACCTATCACTGAGGGAGCTAACATCAGCCTGGAAAATCCTATCACTAAGGGAGCCATCATCAGCCTAAACCATCCTATTATTGAGGGAGCCATCATTAGCCTGGAAACTCCTATCACTGAGGGAGCCATCATTAGCCTGGAAAATCCTATCACTGAGGGAGCCACCATTGGCATGTGCTGTCCTGCCACTGAGGGAGCCATCATCAGCCAGGACCATCCTGTCACTCAGTGAGCCATCATGAGCCAGGACTGTCCTGTCACTGAGGGAGCCATCATCAGCCTAAACCATCCTATTATTGAGGGAGCCATCATTAGCCTGGAAACTCCTATCACTGAGGGAGCCATCATTAGCCTGGAAAATCCTATCACTGAGGGAGCCACCATTGGCATGTGCTGTCCTGCCACTGAGGGAGCCATCATCAGCCAGGACCATCCTGTCACTCAGTGAGCCATCATGAGCCAGGACTGTCCTGTCACTGAGGGAGCCATCATCAGCATGAACCATCCTGTCATGAAGTAAGCCAACATCAGCCTGAACCATCCTATCAATGAGGGAGCCATCATCGGCCTGGACCATTCTACCACTCAGGGAGCATCATCAGCCTTAAATATCCTGTCACTGAGGGAGCAATCTTCAGCCTGGAAAATTCTATCCCCGAAGGAGCCGTCATCAGCCTGGGCCGTCCTATCACTGAGGGAGCCATCATCAGGCTGGTCTATCTTATCACTGAGGGGGCCATCATCAGCCTGGGCCATCCTATCACTGAGGGAGCCATCATGAGCCTGGGCCATCCTGTCACTGAGGGAGGCATCATCAGTATGTGCCATTCTATCACTGAAGGAGCCATCAGCCTGGAACATCCTGGAACTGAGGGAGCCATTATTACCCTGGAAAATTCTATCCCTGAAGGAGCCGTCATCAGCCTGGGCTGTCCTATCACTGAGGGAGCCATCATCAGCCTGGACAATCCTGTCACTGAGGGAGCCATGATCAGCCAAGAAAATTCAATTACTGAGGGAGCCATCTTCAGCCTGGGCCATCCTATCACTGAGGGAGCCATCATCAGTCAGGCCATTTTGTCACTGAGGGAAGCATCATCAGTCGGGCCATCCTGTCACTGAGGGAGACATCATCAGCCTGGACCATCCTGTCGTTGAGAGAGCCACCATCAGCCTGGACCATCCTGTCGTTGAGAGAGCCACCATCAGCCTGGATCATCCTATCACTGAGGAAGCCATCATCAGCCTGGAAAATCCTAATGCTGAGGGACCCATCATCAGCCTGGACCATCCTGTCATTAAGGATGCCATCATTAGCCTGGAAAATCCTATCACTGAGGGAGCCACCATCGGCCTGGACCATCCTGTCACTGAGGGAGCCACCATCAGCCTGGACCATCCTGCTACAGGGGGAGCCATCATATGCGTACACCATCCTATTGTTGAGGGAGCCATCACCGGCCTGGCCCATCCTATCACTGAGGGAGCCGTCATCATCCTGGGCCATCCTTACACTGAGGGAGCCTGGAAAATACTATTGCTGAGGAAGCCATCAAAATAGGGCAGGGACGTTTAGAGGCCCTGTAGATCTGCTGCACTAGAGGGTGCACCACTGTGTGCCTGCTGTCACTTTTAATGGCAGCCCTGCCTTGCAGACGGTCTTTAAAATGTAAAATGTATGCAAATTTGACTTTGGAATTAAAGGTATTGGAAAATCATATTACTGAGAGATATAAACACTTCAATGTATCACAGGCATTTAAAGGAGGAGGAATGCATGCTTATAGACAGGCGGCATTAAGGTAATCGTATATTGCCCTGAAAGATCTCTCTAAGTTGTCCGTGGCTGGCACAGTGTTCAAGACACGTTGTGTGTATAACGTGAGAACCTTGAAGAGTGTGAGGTCTGATTTAGTTTTAGTACATACAGGGTGCGCTGTCCGTCCACACCGCAGCGCTGCTTGCCTTTGTGCGCAGACTGAGAATGTGTACCCAAGTACAATAAATGTGCTGGCCCCAGCACAGCCGAAAACTTGCCCTTACATTACAGCAGTGGTCAAAGCGCATTAAATAAACTATGGGAACTGTGATTCTGCATGCAGTGGGGGCAGAGTCAGTGAGCATGGGGGCGGGGTCAACGGTGTGGCTAAAAAAAACAAGATATTCTGTACACTTTTTTGGTCTTTCACTGTCGGGTAGCTACATATGAAATAACGCACAGCTTAAATGAAAAATAAATTTTAAGAAGTTGCATAGCGTGAAATATCTATTGGTTAATACACTGCAGAGGTCTATCGGTAACCAGAAAGCCACAGAATTAAATCTTTGTTAGTGCAGTGGAGAGTAGGGACGTGTATTTTTAGTGCTACAAGATCACAACCCCTGACAGCACTGTGAATATGTAAGTAATTATTTCAATCTTACATTGCACACAGTATAAGATAGACAGCTACACAACGCACAAAAAAAGGGTTAAGATAAAATGGTGCTTCCAAAATATAGATTTTAGTAATACCCAGACTGGATGCAAAGCATTTTTTTTTCATTATTGTCCCTTCAACACCTCCAGGGATAGCAAGTACTATATAAATACATTTGCAATTAAAAGCACACGCTTCTCAGCTCAGTGGTTAACTCTTTGTACTAGCACTAAAATAATAAATATTTTCTAGCACAAAGCTTCATGTGATTTGATCAATTAAAGCCAGTACCGGCTCCCAAGCATCCTTTACATTTGCAGTTTACCCTTCACATTTGCAGATGAACTTGTTTCGCACATTTGCATTTCTTTCAGGCAAGCAGGCACCATGGCAGGAAGGCTTGTTTAGCTGTTTTCACAGCACAGGAGACTTGCTGGATGACACTTCAGCTGAAGCATTTAAATTATCGGAATTAACCGTCCCAGGACGGTTGTCTTTTTACAAAAAGTGGAGGAACAGTTTTTAATAAATCAAAAAAGTATGGGCGCGTCGTGCCCCTCCGATCCCGCCCACTTTGACCTCCGCATTAGGGACAGTCAGCCCAGCTCTCACTAATGCACTGTCTTATAACTGCAGATGGGAACCTGCCCTTGGGAAAGGGGGCAGAGATGACTCTGCAGGGGGATGTAGTGAGTGATTGCACCTGCCTTGGGGGAATGTCTGGCAGGACCCTGGGAAATCCAGTGCACGCCTCCGAGGAGGGGGCGCTCTGAGTGTACACCACCTGGAAATGGTGCTCAGTGCGTGCTGACGCCTCTAACCCCACACCTGCAGTACTGTGCACAGGCAGCGTTTATTTATTTGCACGAGGCCACACCCAATGAAAAGATATGTGTCTTTATATATATTTTTGTTTTTTTACTGAATTACTGTGTGTAACGTTAGTGGCTTCAAGCAGATTCTGCCCTAGAGGGAATAGCTTTAACACTGAATAGTAATTTAATCCAGCCTACTTCCTTGTGAACATACAGCTATTCCTGAGGAGTCTATCACTAACAAAGCCTAGTGAATGGTAATTTCAGTAACACTGTACCTTTATATAGCGCTTACGGACAAGATATGGCGTTTATAAGCGCTGTGAAGGAAATAGGTGTTCTAGTAACACGCCAGCTGGAAGTGCATGTTTATGATCAGAAAACGAATGAAAGGCAGTGGCTTCGATGATGCACAGAAGAATTCGGCCACCGGGGATTAACCCACTGAGATGCCGACTACGTATCGGTAGCTTTGCATTGCACTCGAGGCCACGCCTAGATGTTCTGTGCCGCCTGGGGGTAAGTGGCCTCGGAGCAGGGGCGTAGGAGACAATACATTTCTGGGGGGGACAGGGACAGCCTTGGGGACTTTCAATCAACCCTATACAAATCGCTCGTTGTTTACGAACTGCAGGCTCTGATAAATATACACAGTCCTATATATTGGAAGTGAAATAGGGAGAAAGGAAGGCATGTTTTCACAGTCTGAAAGTATCTTTAATTGTTATTTACATTCCCAAAGTAATTAGCTAAAATGTGAAAATAACATGTTGATTAACCTTGCATCTTCATGCACCAAG
This sequence comes from Pleurodeles waltl, assembly GCF_031143425.1. Classification (NCBI taxonomy): domain Eukaryota; kingdom Metazoa; phylum Chordata; class Amphibia; order Caudata; family Salamandridae; genus Pleurodeles; species Pleurodeles waltl. The sequence goes on along the minus strand of NC_090437.1, from coordinate 1,315,962,826 downwards.
CAAATAAAGGTAGGAGGGTAAAAAGGAAGAACATACCCTTTGCGCCCCACACCCACCATGCTCTTCGCCTCATGCCAATTGGAACCGCACTGGAGATATCAAAAGCGATTAAGTACAAGAGTTGTAAACTGTGCTCGGAAACCATAGTTCTAATAACACTTCTACTCCTGTGTGTGATCTTGGGCAGCTCAGCTCCACATCAGTCATAACTAGAAGCATTTCAACTGAAGAAGCTCTTGCAGTTACAGGCTATATAAACATGGATTCTCTAATCTCTGTATAAACTGCAGTCACTAATTTCTCTAGAAAAGGCTGTTTGTGATGCACCAAGCCACTGCGTGTAAAGAAAAGACATTCACTGATTATAAAGAAAAGACATCGGAAAATCACTATGATAGGGTTATTACAGTCGAGTTCTGACATTACAGTGCCTTCTGCCAGAGCTAGCAGCCAAGGTAAAAGGCAGACCAGGTCACAGAGCATAATTAATGCAGCTGTTTAAAGCAAAAAATGGAATGTTGCTTTTCTTTCTTCTGCTCTACTTTCATAGCTTTGAATGTCAGAAGCTATGCACTAAGGTTTTAAGTGGTTTGTGGGAAAGTTGGTGGTGTGACCATGTATTATATGGGGTAAAATACCCCCCTGCGTACATAAGGATATTGCAAGTCACCTTGAAGTTCATACCTTATAAACAAGCATTGGCAAAGCCAATAGGTCTCACCTATGCAAGTTCTATTGCCTTTGCCAATGTGTTTTAGCCATGCTGTACACTAGTGAGACTACTATTCAGCATGGCTCAAAGTTAATGGCATAAAGGAGAATGATGTGTCATCGACTGGTGTGGTGTAGTGTCATGGAGTAAGTAGAGTGTCCTAAAATGGAGCAGTAAACTAACTTGAAAGGAACAGGGGTCCCTTGAATAAAATGCAACACCACTCCCATAAACAATGATATTAAAGTAGTATGCAAATGGATTGTTTCATACATTTATTCAATCAAAATATAAAAGATCAAATGTAGTGGGAAAACATCAACAGAGTAAATCGAGAAAGACTGGTATTCGGGCATTACACAAGTTATCTGGATGACCCAATGTCACCAATTACAAGAAAAATGTAAAAAGTAACCTATATAGTACAGTGGTTTAGAGGAGGCTGGCCTGGTTTGTATTGGGTACCTATGGTACTTACACCTTATACCAGGTCCAGTTATCCCTTATTAGTTAAATGTAGGCAGTGTCTAGAAGCCAGGCTCTCTAGGGGTAGCTGTAGCCAAGGCTTATCCAGGAGACATGCAGAGCTCATTCAATACCACTGTAGTCACACAGCACTCACACACATGAAAGCAAACACTCAGTGTTACACAAATAAAGGTACTTTATTTTAGTGACACAAATGCCAAAAATACCATAGAGACTATACTCCCTTAGGAGGTAAGTAATATACCAATTATATACACTAGTATGCAGCAATAGCAATAAAAAGTTAAAAAAGTGCAATTAGTGAAAATCACAATGGTTAGAAATGGGCCTGGGGAAACACAAACCATATACTAAGAAAGTAGAATGCGAATGTCGGTTTCCCACCTAGACAAGTGTGGTGTGTAGAGGGGCACTGGGAGTATTAGAAAACACCAAAGGTAATTAATAGAACCCACCTCAGAGCCCAGGAAAGCAGGAGTAAATGACAGTAACTTTCCTAGAACACACAAGAACACGAGAAAGAAGATAATGCTAGAACCAGAAGATACTTCAAGACACAAAGGGTGGATTCCTGGACCTAAAGACCTGTGGAAGAATGGTACTAAGTCCAAGAAGCACAGAAGAGTCCAGGGAGGACAGGAGCCCCTACTAACCCGAATCAAGGTGCAAAAGAAGAACCACTGGTGAAGAACAACAGTCAGTACTGCACCCAAGAAGATTAATGCGGGTTCCTGGTTGGTGCAGATGATATCCCACACCGGATGGATGATTGCAGTCTGGTTGCGTCGCTGGATTCTGCCAACAAACCTTGGTACACGCAAAGCTCACGGTTAGCGGAAAATGGCACTGCCTGTGACTAGGAGGGACCTGGTGGACTCTATCCTGGAGGAAGAGTCAGATGGGGCTCTCAGCAACTCAGAGAGCCCACAGAAGACCAGCCAGTGCACACAGGAGTCCTCCAGCACAGGGACAAAGGAGTTGTAAAAGGAGGCCCACGCAGCATAAAAACAAAGGATCCCACACCGCCAGAGAACCACTCAGGAAGCTGTGCATTGCCGGAAGGAGTGCTGGGGGCCAGAGTTACATTGTGCACAAAGAATTTCATAGAAGGATGCCAACAAGCCTTGGCAACTGAAAAACATGTGGTGAACAGGGTTACTGTCTTGCGTGGGAAGGCAAGCTCTTACCTCCACCAAAGTTTGATAGTAGGACGTCAGGACCATCGGGAACACTTCAGTCCACGACCCGTGATGTAGGATCCATGCAACTCAAGAGAGGGGACCCAAGCAGATGGTCGTCGTTGCAGAGAGGTGCCTGCTGAAGCAGGGGAGTGACTCCTTCACTCCAAGGGAGATTAGTTCATTCTTCTGGTGCAGGCTGAAGACAGGCTGTCCTCTGAGGATGCACGACCGGGAAACAGTTGCATATGCTGGCAAGAGCTGAAGATAAAATGTTGCAGAAGTCGTCTTTGCTTCGTTGTTGCCGTTTGTGGAGTTCCTGGAGGGTCCAGATGCAGTTTCTTCAGTGAGAAGGTGAAGTAAAGGATGCAGAGGATTCCTGCTGGAGTCTTGCAATCCGAATCTGAAGAACCTCCCAAAGGAGATACCCTAAATAGCCATGAAAGGGGGATTGGTCAGCTAAACAGGTAAGCACCTATCAGGGGACGGCTCAGACACCACCTGCTGCCACTGCCCACTCAGATGCTCTCAGAGTTCACTGCCAACTTGGAATCCAAGATGGCAAAACACAGGGACCCTCTGGAGGAGCTCTGAGCACCACACCTGGGGTGGTGATGGACAGGGGAGTGGTCACTCCCCTTTCCTTTGTCCAATTTCATGCCAGAGCAGGGACTGGGGGGTACCTGAACCGGTGTAGACTGGATTATGCAAGGAGGGCACCAAATGTGCCCTTCAAAGCATTTCCAGTGGCCTGGGGAAGGAAGCTACCCCTCCCAAGCCTGTAACTCCTATTTCCAAAGGGAGAGGGTGTAACACCCCTCTCCCAAAGGAAATCCTTTGTTCTGCCTTCATGGGCTTGAGCTTCTCAAGCAACAGGAGGGCAGAAACCTGTCCGAGAGGTGGCAGCAGCTGGGCCTGCCTGGAAAACCTCAGAAAGCTGGAATGGCAATACTGGGGGTCCTCGAAGGAGCCCCCAGAGTGCATAAAATCATACAACCAATGCTTGCAAAAGCCTTGAGTTATGATTCCAACATGTTTGATACTAAACATACCTATGTTCTGAGTTACCATTATGTAGATGGGAATAGGTGGTGACCTATTTCAAGTACATGTGTAAAATGGCATCCCGCACTCAGGAAGTCTGGGAAAATGGTCCTGGAGGTCGTGGGGGCACCTCTGCTAGTGCAGGGGTGCCCTCACTCACAGTTACTCTGCACCCTGCCCTCAGGGCTGGAGGGCCTGCTATAGGGGTGACTTATAAGTGACCTGGTGCAGTGAAACTGGCAGTGAAAGGGTGCATGCACCTTTTCACGCAGGCTGCAATGGCAGTCCTGCAGAAGCCTTTGCATGGGCTCCCTATGGGTGGCAAAAGAAATGCTGCAGCCCATAGGGATCTCCTGGAACCCCAATGCCCTGGGTACCTAAGTACCATGTACTAGGGACTTATAAGGGGGCACCAATATGCCAATTTTGGGTGAAATACTGGGTTACCAGTATGCAAAAACCATAATTTAAGGGAGAGAGCATAACTACTGGGGTCCTGATTAGCAGGATCCCAGTAGACACACGCAAACACACTGGCAAACAGGCCAAATGTGGGGGTAACCAAGCTAGAAAGAGGCTACTTTCCTACAAGGTTAACATCCACAACAATGATTTACAAGCTTTTATACACCGACTTTTACATGAATGACTCAAATAGTGAATCAAGAAGTCATTAGCTCATAGTACCTATGCTAATGCCAACTTATGGACAATATCACAAATTCAAGTCAAGGTACTTTGGCCGACAATATTTTGATGCCCTAGACAAGTATCAGGATTATCCTAAGCCTTCGTTAAGCTTGAGTTAAAATGGTTACAGAGTGCTTGTAACCAAAACGGCGAAGATAAATCGGACTCACGTCTCATATGAGTGAGAAGGCAATCAATGGAGATCTGAATCTCTAATCAAGCGCCAATGCCATAAAGTAGTATTAGAGTGGCGTAGTGTCACAGTGTCATAGAGTGGAGTGGCAGAGTGTCGTAGAGTGGAAAGGCATAAAGAAGAGTGAAATGGAGTAGAGTGAAGTAAAGTAACTTGAACTAGCATAGAAAAAGTTGGGTAGAGTGTTGTTGAGCACAGTACATTGTTGTATATTGGAGTGGCATAGAGGGTTGTGCAGTGGCATTGAGCAGAGTATCGTAGATTGAAGTGGCATAGAGTGGTGTGGAGTGGCATACAGTGGAGTAAAGTGGAATGGAGTGGCGTATAGGGAGTTGTGTAGGGAGTTACAGAGTGGAGAAAGTGTTTGAGTTTAATGGAATAGAGTGTCAGAGTCTAGTATCATGGAGTGTAATGTCATAGTGAAGTGTCAGAGTGGAGTTGGGTGGTCTAGAGTGAAGTGGCATAGAGTACAGTGGTGCAAACTAGATTGGTGTAGAGTGCATTGGCGAATACTGCACTGGTTTAGCGTACAGTGCAGTAGCGTAGAGTGGTGAAGAGTAGAGGGGAGCACAGAATAGATTGCAGTGGTTCAGAGTACCTTGCACCACTCCACTCTACCATGCACCGCATCACTCTATGACACAGTAGAGTAGACTAGTGTAGAGTGCAGTGGTGGAGTGCAGTGATGCAGAGTAGATTGTCATAGAGTGTAGTGGCATATAGTACGCTGGTGTAGAGTGCTGTAGAGTGGCATATAGTTGAGCGGTGCAGAGTAGAGTGCCGTGGTGAAGAGTAGAGAGGAGTATAGTTCAGTGGCAGAGTGCAGTGTTGCAGAGTAGAGTGTCATAAAGGGCAGTGATGCAGAGTAGAGAAGAGTGGCTTAGAGTACAGAGGTGCAGAGTAGATTAGAGTTGCATAGAGTGCCGTGGCATAGAGTAGATTGCTGCAGAGTACAGTATAGTGGTGAAGAGTAGATCGTTGCAGAGTGGAGCATAGTGATGTAGAGTGCAGTAGCATAGAGCGGTGCAGAGCAGATTGGAGTGGTGCAGGGTACATTGGTGTGGTGCAAGATAGATTAGACTGGCATAGAGTAGAGTTGCGCAGATTGCAGTGGCATAGAGGAGATGATTTCAAAGTAGAGTGAAGTGCCCTACAGTGGAGTGGTGTAGAGTAGATTACAGTGCAGTGGTGCAGAAAAGAGTGCAGTGGGACAGAGCACAGTGGCATTGAGTGCAGTGGTGCAAAGTAGAGTGGCGTGGAGTTCAGTGGCAGAAAGTGCAATGTTGCAGATTGGAGGGTTGCAGAGTACAGTGGTGTATTGTAGAGTGACGGAGTGCAGTTGCATAGAGTCCTGTGGTGTAGAGTACAGTGGCATTGAAAGCAGTGGAATAGAGTGCTGTGGTGCAGAGTAGATTGGCATAGAGTGCAGTGGGATAGAGTGCATTGGTTTTGAGTAAAGTGGTGAATAGTGCACTGGCAGAGTGCAGGGGTGTAGTGTACAATGGTTTGAGTAGAATAGCATAGATTGCAGTAGTGTAGAGTGGAGTGGTACAGCAGAGATTGCAGTGGCGTAGAGTGGCACTGAGTGGAGAAAAGTGGTATAGGGTGCAGTGGCAAAGGGTAGATTGTTTCAGAGTAGAGTGAAGAAAAGATAGAGAAAAGATAATATACTTCAATATGCAGAAGTATGTAATGATAACAACAACATAAATAATAACGCTAGGCATAACGGCCCAAAATGAAATATGGCTTCTCCCTGTTAGCCACGCTGTAATCAAGCACTTCATTACCTAGAAAATAAAACATTAAACATAAATGTTAGAAAAATATACCCTTCTAATAGCTAAATTGTTGTGTAAAAATGTAAAATCTGGGCTCAATCTCGACTTCACTGTTTCACCAACTGGTGTGATCTTAGGCAAATACAAATATTGTGTTTCACAGAGTCTCCTTTCTAGCCTGCAGGCATCATGGTGAGTGGGACTCTGTTCTCTCTTTAGATCTTCCTCATTGTTTTGCAGCTTCTCTTGGAGGCATCCTGCAGTGCTCCTCTTCAGGGCAGCAGGTGACAGTAATCATCCAAAACTCTTTTCTCCTCCTGTGCCCTTTGTTCTTATGAGCACCCTTAGAACAGGACAAAAGGGCAGTGGGCGCAGTGGGCGCAGGGGGCCTCCTGACACCTTCATTCGGTTACCATCAGCTTGGAGGAAGGTCTGTACAGGGCTATCGTAAGTAGCGCTTTTGTGCGCTAATGGCCCTCTGAATAACAGATGTGAGAGGGGAAATTATTGTGTCCCCTTGTCCCCCCCACCTTCGTCCCCGTGTCCCCCACCCTCCAAAATCTGGGGGGGATACATCCCCCGCGTCCCCCACACTTCCTACGCCCATGCCTCGGAGCACATACCCAGATGCGAAGAGTGCAGAATCAGCAGCCATCACCCATAGGCCCCTCCCCCATCGTCTTCGTGACGCAGCCAAAGCATTGTTTCTGTGAATGAAGGTCCATGCGCCTTCATCCCAACCATAGGCAGAGGCTGGCCCGGGAGGATGGATGTAGACGCAGGGGGCGCCTGCGTCTACATCCATCCTCCCGGGCAGAGGCTGGTCCATGCGCCCCCTGTCTCCATCCCAACACAGACAAAGGCTGGTCCAGGCGCCCCCCGCCTGCAAACCAACCACAGGCAGAGGCTGGTCCAGGCGCCCCTGCCTCTACATCCCAACCACAGGCAGAGGCTGGGCCAGGCGTCCCCTGCCTCTACATCCCAACCCCAGACAGAGGCTGGTCCAGGCGCCCCTGCCTCTACATCCCAACCCCAGACAGAGGCTGGTCCAGGCGCCCCTGCTTCTACATCCCAACGCCAGACAGAGGCTGGTCCAGGCGCCCCCTGCCTCTACATCCCAACCCCAGACAGAGGCTGGTCCAGGCGTCCCCTGCCTCTACATCCCAACCCCAGACAGAGGCTGGTCCAGGCGCCCCCTGCCTCTACATCCCAACCCCAGACAGAGGCTGGTCCAGGCGTCCCCTGCTTCTACACCCCAACCCCAGACAGAGGCTGGTCCAGGCGCCCCTCGCCTCCATCCCAACCCCAGACAGAGGCTGGTCCATACGTCCCCTGCTTCTACATCCCAACCCCAGACAGAGGCTGGTCCAGGCGCCCCCTGCCTCTACATCCCAACCCCAGACAGAGGCTGGTCCAGGCGCCCCTGCTTCTACATCCCAACGCCAGACAGAGGCTGGTCCAGGCGCCCCCTGCCTCTACATCCCAACCCCAGACAGAGGCTGGTCCAGGCGTCCCCTGCCTCTACATCCCAACCCCAGACAGAGGCTGGTCCAGGCGCCCCCTGCCTCTACATCCCAACCCCAGACAGAGGCTGGTCCAGGCGCCCCCTGCCTCTACATCCCAACCCCAGACAGAGGCTGGTCCAGGCGTCCCCTGCTTCTACACCCCAACCCCAGACAGAGGCTGGTCCAGGCGCCCCTCGCCTCCATCCCAACCCCAGGCAGAGGCTGGTCCATACGTCCCCTGCTTCTACATCCCAACCCCAGACAGAGGCTGGTCCAGGCGCCCCTCGCCTCCATCCCAACCCCAGACAGAGGCTGGTCCATACGTCCCCTGCTTCTACATCCCAACCCCAGACAGAGGCTGGTCCAGGCGCCCCCTGCCTCTACATCCCAACCCCAGACAGAGGCTGGTCCAGGCGTCCCCTGCCTCTACATCCCAACCCCATACAGAGGCTGGTCCATACGTCCCCTGCTTCTACATCCCAACCCCAGACAGAGGCTGGTCCAGGCGCCCCTCGCCTCCATCCCAAACCCAGACAGAGGCTGGTCCATACGTCCCCTGCTTCTACATCCCAACCCCAGACAGAGGCTGGTCCAGGCGCCCCTCGCCTCCATCCCAACCCCATACAGAGGCTGGTCCATACGTCCCCTGCTTCTACATCCCAACCCCAGACAGAGGCTGGTCCAGGCGCCCCTCGCCTCCATCCCAACCCCAGACAGAGGCTGGTCCATACGTCCCCTGCTTCTACATCCCAACCCCAGACAGAGGCTGGTCCAGGCGCCCCTCGCCTCCATCCCAACCCCAGACAGAGGCTGGTCCATACGTCCCCTGCTTCTACATCCCAACCCCAGACAGAGGCTGGTCCAGGCGCCCCTCGCCTCCATCCCAACCCCAGACAGAGGCTGGTCCATACGTCCCCTGCTTCTACATCCCAACCCCAGACAGAGGCTGGTCCAGGCGCCCCCTGCTTCTACATCTATCCACCCGGTCAGAAACTGGTCCAGGCGCCCCTCGCCTCCATCCCAACCCCAGACAGAGGCTGGTCCAGGCGCCCCCCGCCTTCACATCCAGCCTCCCTGGCTCTGGAGCCCCCTTTCCTATACATCCTTTCTCCCGGGGATAAGCTGGTCCAGGCGGCCCCTGTCTCCACCCTACCCACAGGGAGGCGCATGCATCCATCCTCCATGGCAGAGGCTGGTCCAGGCGCGCCCCGCTTCCACATCCAGCCTCCAGTGCAGAGGAGCACACAGAGCGTTTCCTACCTTAGCAGCCGCCGGCTCCCCTTGTCTCACAAAGCTAGCTGCAGAGCCCCCCGCAGAAAATGTGTGCGGGCTGAGCTGTGAAGTCCCGGGCTGTCTCTGCTGCTGTGCAGCCCCGCGCGCTCCCGGGCTGTCTCTGCTGCTGTGAAGCCCCGCGCGCTCCCGGGCTGTCTCTGCTGCTGTGCAGCCCCGCGCGCTCCCGGGCTGTCTCTGCTGCTGTGAAGCCCCGCGCGCTCCCGGGCTGTCTCTGCTGCTGTGCAGCCCCGCGCGCTCCCGGGCTGTCTCTGCTGCTGTGCAGCCCCGCGCGCTCCCGGGCTGTCTCTGCTGCTGTGAAGCCCCGCGCGCTCCCGGGCTGTCTCTGCTGCTGTGCAGCCCCGCGCGCTCCCGGGCTGTCTCTGCTGCTGTGAAGCCCCGCGCGCTCCCGGGCTGTCTCTGCTGCTGTGCAGCCCCGCGCGCTCCCGGGCTGTCTCTGCTGCTGTGCAGCCCCGCGCGCTCCCGGGCTGTCTCTGCTGCTGTGAAGCCCCGCGCGCTCCCGGGCTGTCTCTGCTGCTGTGCAGCCCCGCGCGCTCCCGGGCTGTCTCTGCTGCTGCAGACATCCCTGGCCCTCTATGGCTGGGCTCCGGGGGCTGCTGCTGCCCCCTGCTGTCACGGAGGGTTTCTGCTGTAGCTTGTGAAAGGGAGGGCGCCTAGTAGTGGGCTTCTCTTAATGAGATTTTAAGACTCGAGGCTACGATTGTGCATTCTTTCCTCGCTTTACACTTTCAGAAGCAAAGAGTGAAATACCAAAATACCATATGTCGCTCGCTCGCTCTCTCTCTCTCTCTCTCTCTCTCTCTATATATATATATATATAAATATATATATATATATATAACATTCTACTTTAGAGTCGTTGTTGGCATTTAGTTATATCGAAATTATTAATTTATATTTCTTTTTTGATAGTGAGAACATATTGCAAGCATCCCTGCACAGTGAGGAGTAGGTTTATACACATTGTACAGTGCTTTGTAATCGGATGATATAGACCATTTCACAAGGAAAATTACGAAAACGGTGCTGAACAAATTAGAAGAGTCTGGAGGACGGATACATAAAGCTAGCTGTCTGTATCAGACCTGCCATTTCACAGCACGCCGTGTCAAGCTATCGTCATTTCCACACGCCCCCACCTCCCCCACTGAAGAGCACACATCACACCGTGAACATAAGGGAAGCTGAAAACCTCTACGCCAAGGAAGTAGCCAGAAAATTAAAATAGCCGCCACTTTGAACAAAAGCACCGATTCCACCAAGCAAGTGAGCCGAACCCTTGCTGGAACAGCTCCCACCCATGCATCTATCCATTCATTCTTTCACCGTTCCACCCACCTGCTATCTACTATTTCACCTTTACAGTCTGTCATCTATTCATTTTCATCCACCATTCAATCTTTCACGTTCCATCCATTCACCCATCCATCCAATATGCCATCTGTCATCCATCCATCCACTTCTACAATCTGCCATCCATCCACCCTGTCACCCATCAATCCATCCACCCTGTCACCCATCAATCCATCCATGCCGCCACCCATTGATCCATCCACTTTGCAGCCCATCAAGGTACCCACTCTGCCATCCACTCAGCCACCCATCCATCCATCTAGACACTCTGCCATCCATCCATCCATCCCTACACTTTACTATTCATTCATTCTGTCATTCATCCATCCACTCTGCCATCAATCCATTCATTCATCCATCCATCATCCACTAATCCATCCATCTATTACATCATTATTCCAGCATTAATGATGAGCTTTTGTCTCCTGAGTTTCAGACAGAAGAGGCCTGAAAAGAACACCACCCCTGCTGTAGCTGCTAAAGCGGGGGGTTCATGGCGTTCCTGCTCTATGCAGAGTAGGTTCCAGCTTCAGTGATCCAGGGTGCAGCTGGGTCCGTCTCGGGAATCAGGGCTCCAATTTACTGTCCTGAACCCTTTAAACTGGCTATCATGCAAATACTAACAACACCCTCAACACCCCCTCACAGCACACGTCACACAAGCACCATCGCCTTCACCCCACCTTACACCACATGCCACAGCAAACCCACACATCAACACCCACTTGCATGCATGCTTCTCAACCCACAGTCACTCAGCAAACGTACAACCGAAATATGGGATCTGCTGAGCAGCGACACACCCAACATCCTCTTCTTCACAGAGACCTGACTCAACCCCTCATTCGCTCCAGACATCGCCACGGCAGTCCCACCGGACTACAGGATTGCTCAACAGTACCGCCTTCTCAAGCCAGGAGGAGGACTCGCTATCATCTACAAGGAATCCATCAAATGCACAACATCCACAGAGAACGCCACCTCATTCATGGGACACCTGCACTTCAAGCTGTAAATCTCAGAAAACTTCACCCTGAACAGGAACCCTTGCCTACAGACCACCCGGACCACAAGCCACCTTTACCATCCTCATCACTAACTTCATCACTCCGCTCCCCATCAACTCCAGAGCCCACATTCTCCTCAGTGACCTCAGCTTTCACCTGGGAGACTGAAACGATCCCATCTCCACAGCACCCCTCGAAAGCTTGAGCAACATCAGACTCACTCAGCTTATCTCAGAACCAACAGCGCAGGACACACACTGGACCTTATCTCCACCACAAGCGACAGCATCAAATACAACTCCACCACAGCACTCATAACGACCAACCACTTTATCATCCACTTTCAAGTCAACATGCCTACCAGGTTCAGCATTCCAAGCTGCAGCTGGGGCAAAATCGCATAAGCAGACTGGTTCAGCACCCAAGTATGGATCAACCTAGACCCACAAACAACCTCGACAAGGACATCAACCACTTAAACAACTGGATCAAGAACTGCATGGACTCCCTTGCACCAAAAAGCAGAGTAGATCATGCAGGAAGGCCAGCTGGTACAGAGAAGACTGCCGAGACAACACTGTAAACAGATAGATTGGAAATGGAGAGCCAGCCACAACACCACTGACAGAACTACCAACAAGGCTGTACTCAGACGCTATTCTTCTCAAATAAGAGACACCAAGAAAAAGCACTAGTGGACTGCATCAAACAAAGCTCCAGCAGTTGAAAGGAGAACCTTTTGATCATTAAGTATTTCACCTCGGCCTCAGCCACTGTCACCAACATCGCTGCCTCCCAGCAACTCTGTGACAACCTATTCAACAAAATTGTAAACATCTACAACAATTATGCACACCAACACAATCCCAGATAACTCATTGCTAACCTACCCACCACCAACCAATACAGCCACCTGACCAAATGAACAACCCTCACCAGAAACAACACAGCGGCAGTCCTGCAGACCATCCATTCAGGGGTCCCAATGGACCCCTACCCCCACGACATGCACAACCTGGGAACATCTCCAATCAGCACCACCCTCACCCACATCATCAACACCTGCATCACATCTGCCACTTTTCCAGATGAATGGAAACTTGCAGAAATCAATGACCTCCTCAAGAAGCCCACAGCTGACCTGAATCAAGTGAGCAACTTCTGACCCATCTCCCGTCTTCCCTATCCAGCCAAAGTGACTGAGAAGGCCATCAACAAGCGACCCACAACCAACCTCGAAACTTCACCAGCTTCTAGACAACACTCAATCAGAATTCATAAAGAACCACAGCACCAAACAGCACTCATTGTGGCCACTGATAACATTTGAATCGTCGTGCACTGAGGAGAAACAGTGACTCTCATCCTGCTCGACCTCTCTGTAGCCTTTGACACTGTCTCCCATAACACCCTCTTCAGAAGACTCAGAAGTATTGTCATTCAAAAATCCGCTCTCTAATGGATCTGTTCCTTCCTCAAGGGAAGAACCCAAAAGGTCAGGCTGCCAACCTTTACATCAGAGACCAATAAACTAATATGCAGAGTCCCACAGGGATTGTCCCTCAGCCCTACCCTTATCAACATAAACATGACACCAGTTACCAACATCATCAGATCACAAGATGTAGGAAGCTGGCCTGGTGCATGGTGGGTATTTACACCTTATACCAGGTCCAGGTATCCCCTATTAGTGTAGTGTAGGCAGTGTCTAGAAGCCAGGCTTTCTAGAGGTAGCTGTGGATGAACAGCCAAGGCTTATCTAGTAGACATGCAAAGGTCATGTAATACCACTGTAGTAACAAAACACTTAGACACATGAAAGAAAACACTCAGTGGTATGAAAATAAAGATTCTTTGTTACAGTAGCAGTACCAAAACACTAGATAGACAATACTCCAATAGGAGGTAAGTAAACACACCAAATATGTACACTAGTAGTCAGAAATAGGCATAAATAGCAGAAGAAAATAGTGCAATAACAAATAGACAATAGTGACCCTAGGGGGAGCCCAAACCATATATTAAAAAAATTGAATTTGAATGCTGGACCCCCACCTAGGTAAGTGGAATCTGTAGAGGGGAGCTGGAGAAACTGGGAAGCCCCAAAAGGTAAGTACCACAGGGCCCTCCAGCAACCAGGAAGAAAGGAGTAAGTTGCTGGATTTTCCCTGAACCACTAAAGGGAAGGAAAATAAGGATAATGTAACACCCAGACGAGACTGCAAGAAACCAGTGGTAGATTCCTGAAGAGGAAGACCTGAAAAAGAAGGGGATCAAGTCTAGAAGTCATAGAAGTGTCCGGTGGGGGCAGGAGCGACTACCCACCCGACGGTAGGATGAAGACAGTCAGCAATGCAGCCTTGGAGTCGGTGAAGAGTTCCTGGGGGATGCAGTCGACGACCAACGCCGGATAGAAGATTGCAGTTGGTCAGTGGCATGGAAAACCCACCAACAAACCTTGGCAAAGGCAGAAGTCGCGCTAAAGCAAAAGTGAGCTGCCGGGCACCAGTAAGGTCCAGGAGGACTCAACCCATGGAGGGGAGTCCTGGGGAACCCTCAGCAAGGTGGAGAGTCCACAGAAGAGGCAGCCCCCACAGAGAACCCACTGGACGAGGAACCAGGAGTCGCAGAGGAGCCCACGCAGCACAACTGAAGAAGGGTCCCACGCCACAGGAGAAGCACGCAGACGGCTGTGCGTCGCAGGGAAGGGTGCTGGGGCTACATAGAGCCTGAAGGTCCCTTGGAGGAGATGCTAACAAACCTTGGTAGCTGCAAGAGATGTGGTGCACGGGGGCAATGTCCTGCATGGGAAGACAAGGGCTTACCCTCACCAAAGTTGAACAGCTGGTAGAGAGGACCAAGGGGACCACTCCAGACCACCACCAGTGATTCAGGATCCACGCACCTCAGGATGAGAGGAGATCAAAGCAGTCAGTCATCATTGCAGTTGGTGCCTACAGATGCAAGGACGTGACTCAGTCACTCCAAGGGAGATTCCTCCTTCATTCTCATGCAGACTGAAGACTTGCCGTCCTCAGAGGATGCATAGCCAGGGAAATGTTATAGAAGCTGGAAGGAGCCGTGGGAACAATGTTGCAAGCAAAGTCTTCTTTGTGGATGCAGATTGTCAGTTCCTGGAGGCCCCAGTCGCAGTTCCAGTGGCCGGAAGTTGAAGTAGAGGTTGCAGAGGAATCCTGCTGGAATCTTGCAAGCCGCCTCTGAGGACCCACCCAAAAGGGAAACCGTGAATAGGCCTGAAAGGGGGATTGGTCACCAAGCCAGATGAGCACCTCTCAGGAGGGGGTTCTGACGCCACCTGCCTGACCTGGCCATTCAGATGCTCCCAGAGGCCACCTTGGATTCAAGATGGCAGAATCAAGGGACCTTCTGGAAGAGCTCTGGGCACCACCCCTGTGGTAGTGATGGACACCCCAGGGGGGACTTTCCATTGTCCAGTTTGGTGGCGGGGCAGGGACTTCCCTCTCTCCCACTCTCACCCTCTTCCTCCTTTCTTGTTTCCCTTCTTATTTCTCCTGTTACTTCTTCTGCTCTGTCCACCTTACACTTAAAGGCACCAGCGAATAACAGTAGGACTACGGTATATGAGAGTGTGGATGGGTGAAGGGCCCAGTGGTAGTTAAAGGCTCCAATGGTGACACTGGATCATGACCCTAATAAGAGTAGCACTGGAACAAAGGCAAGGGTACCCTTGGGTACTACATACTCTTAAACAAAGAATCAGGAGTAGTTGGGTAGACTGGATGGGACCGGCGCCGCCATGTTTAAAGGGTTGCAGTAAGACATCTCAGTCAGTTTAGCCTAGCCAACCCACCCTTGTTGTGATGTCTGTATTATAAAGGGCCGCATAGTCTTTCCCTAGGATTTCTTTTACGCCACATGTTCTGTGAGGTACTTTACTGTAGATCCAGGTTCAAGTTAAATGTCATGTTTTGTCATTTCCTGCAACGTCATCATTATGCAAATTAGCACATTTGAAACCTGAATATTCCTATCTCACTTTGGTCGTAGAAGGTTGGCAAGCGTGCATTAGTACCCATATGTTAGGTTGTGATTAAACGTCTGATGTCTCCGTTTCTACAGGAATTGAAAGAAGGTTTTAATTGATATTGCACAATGTTCAGATGAAAAAAGTAGCCAACTGCCCAGGGAGATATCGACCACAGTGTGTGAGCCTTCAAATGGTGGTTCTGAAGGTTTTAGGATTTATAACTTTGGAAAAGTGGTTTTACGTATTCCCTATCACTAGGCTGGGTTTAGTTAATGTTGGGGCTTGGAGTCGCAAGAAAGAAGGCTTAATGCAAACTGAATAATACTTTACCTCTGTTGTAATGGTCTAAAAGGACTTGTGACATCCAGGTGGGTATGGTTAACAAAAGACAAGGAATAGTGCACAGTTTCCACACTAACACCTGGGAGTAGCAGGGTTGAGGTGACCATGGTCTGCGGGGTGCATGAAGATTTATGCGTATGGTGAAACTGGTATATTGTTTTCATCTTATCAACTATGGCATTTTCTGAGAGTTGAAGAAAGTTTTCCCAGTCAGAAACATCTGAGATGTCACACAATTTAGGTATCGCACGTATAGAATAGTTTACATCGAAATCAAAGTGTCTGGAAAGTGTTCCTTAAGGCTCTTTACAGAGCTACAGGTGAAGATTATGTCACCATGTCTCTGTCTATTGCCTATTGTAAATCTTATTTTTCAAACTCAAGAAAGTGAAGACATGATACTGTGTATTGGCGGTATTCTGAGAACAGAACATCAGGTTCTGCTGAGATTTAACTCCTGGGATTTATTTGTAAAGCAACCCGATTTAATTGCTTTAAATAGAAGGCCTTAGGTGGTCGAGAGAGTGTGACCCTCCCCACTTCTCTGTGTCTTTTTAACAATGTCATATACAAGATTTACTAAGGAATTTGTCCATTACCTCTGGATGTAGAATATAGCACCTAGACTGCACTTGCACATGTAAAATATAGATTGTGTGGTGTGTGTGTGTGTGTGTTTGTCACCTTGATCAAGGATACTGGCTCTCACTCCTATTGGCCAAGGGAGATACAGGTTTCAGTAACATGTAAAATACCTAAGTCCTACTTCGATCTTTTTTGTTTACAATTCCACATTTCCAATTACATTTCCGTCATAGAGAGGCAAGGTTCCATTGGTTTATCTAACACACCTCAAATAATTCCAACATATAATCTAAATAAATGTACACACAGATTAAAAATGTAGTTCCAAATTATCTATATAGTCTTCCAGACGTCCAAGAAATTCCACCTCCATTTGGGAAATTTGGGCTTCTCAGCTTCTGAAAGCCAAGAAAAATCTCGATCTTTGAAAGTGGCTGTAAGCACAATTATAACACAAAGAAAGTTGTATTTTCTTCCTACCTCTTCATAATACATGCACATTTATGCCATCTACAAAATACATAAACATAGTAATTATATGTATTGGTGTCTCTTTGGGTTTGTCGATTAATAATGAAGCTGGGCATTTGAATGGTGATCAGACTGAACCTCTTCTATGGTCACAGATTAACCCAAGCCAGCAGAAGGCTTGTCTGAGGAATGTCCCACCTCAAGATAAATCTCCAGGTCTTCCTGGGGCCTGTGTTTGATCTCTGAACATACAGTATTTTCCTCTGCATAAGTCTCTAGTCTGTAAAGTCAATCATTGTGTATATAAGCTGGAAATTCTGAAATGTCTAAAAGTCCTTTAACTGTCTATACCATGGGCTCTGTCATCAAACAGATTCACACTTGATGCCTAGCCTTCAATACAAATACTTGCATCAGTGGATAATGTTGACATTTGCTGCAAGAGCCCATCCCCTGATCGCAATTAATGGTCTATATATCCATTCATACAGTCCTATTCTTTTGTGGAAGATATTTCCAAGCGGAGTTACAAGTGGCAGAAGTTCATTTCTAGAATATGTATGGCTTTCCTATTCAATTCTATTCTTTAGCGTAGTAAGATTTCTGTATCAGGACAACCTTACTGTGCCTCACTCACTTATACACGTGCATTTCTATACAAACCACCAAGGCCAGTTTGCTAGAGAAAGAGCACGGATCAGATACACCAATTGGATTTGTCATGGTCAAAGATTTACCTTCTGACTTGGTTTCTGAAATGAAGTTGAAAACCTCCAGTGGGTCAAGGTTGTAGGATGTATCCACCCAACTCCCCCTGAAAATGAATAGCTGGTAAACCAAATCCCACTAAAGACGTTGGATTGGCGGGAAAAGCTCAGAGCGGGAGAAATTCAAATTTTGCAGGCGTCTTAGCCCTACTGCCGGATGCATTCTTTCAAGCCTTCATGAGGTAAGGCTTCTACCTTCGGACTTCTTTTTACGAAGCTGAAAATCCCTTAGCAAGGCCAGTGTTGAGCTGTTTCTGACAAAGTCCTCACAAATTCAGCCACTGTTGCTACAAAGTCATCGTGACGCCCCAGGGGTCTTTGAAGTCCAACTTTTCGAAGTTTCTGGAGCAGCTCCTCTTGGTACTTCTAAAGCTCCCAGGACATCATGCAAAGCACTTAGGGGCCAGGTCTCACTCTTGCAGAGGCCACCAGCAGGGATCAGTCCTGTTCCAGATGACACTGGTCAGCTGGGCACCTCAGGCAGAAGGGCCTTCTGCAGCTTGTTGTGTCCCTGTTAACTTTTTAGTACTGAGCAGAAGTGGGAGGAGACACTAGCCATTCATGTCTCCACACACACGTCTCAAACAGCTGGTCTAGCTGTCTTCTGTTCTTCCATAGTCCAGAGTGTTCCGATGAGCTGCAGATGAGGTGCCAGCTTTGAAGCTTTCACTAGCCAATGGATTGAGGTAACTTCTACACACTCTCTAACCAATGAGAGAAACAGTTCTCAGGAGAAGGGCAATATTGTTTGCTTTACTGCAAACTATCCCACAGTGCAATATTATTAGGCAAACCCAACATGGCAGAATATTTCTGTACCTGGAAGAAGCGTGTGTGCCAGCGTAGAATGTACTTAGGGAAATTAGCAGTTCCCTCTTCCTCAGCTACTCCAATCTGGTTCTGGGATCAGCTTCCCCTACAACTGAGCTGGTACCAAACTAGCAATAGAGGGCCTAAAGAAATTACTTTTCTTCCCTAAGGCTTCCTTTACACTTAACTGTAGGAAGCTGGCTATCTATGTAGTGTACCAATGTAGGGGTACACTATGCAGATAGTACAGGTGGCCCTTACTGGAAGAAAGAGGTTTAAAGTAATAACCCTAAATGGTCTTTTTTGTGGTAGTGTGGGGGACCAGTTTAGGCTTAAGAGAGGCTAGTGCTAAGCATTTGTTGAACACACAGAAAATCAATAAATGAGACACACGCTCAAGAAGAAACTCAGAACCAATTTTAGAAAAACACTTTTGGATTATGTTTCAACACCAGAAAATCTTCAAAGTAGTTAAGATCTGTTGCAGAATTATTGTTCACAGTAGGGTAAGTAAAATACACCAATGCTCTTTTACACATTAATGACTTTCAACGGGTAAAGTACATGTACTGCATACAGGTAGTTGCAGGAGTATCTTGGGGATCCCAATTAGGTCAGAGGGTGCTAAAGGTGCACGGTCACAGAAAACACGAGTAGTTCAGTTTTACCTGCTCTGGGGCGTCCGGGTGCAGAGGTACTGGATGGGTTGGGTGACTTGTGCAGTGCACGGTTGACTTAAAGGGGGGTCACCTGGAAACAGACTGTAGAGGGGGACTTGGGACAAGTCTGGGAGCTCTCAATGGGAGGCTCGGTCAGGGAAGGTCCTGGGAGCAGGGGAGCACCGTCGGTTGTAGTGGACATGAGCAGGGGAGCTCGGGTGCAGAGGGTTTTGGTCGGCAGGTGCTCCTGCATCAAAGATGCCCATGGTTCTTGGTTAGGGGGGGGAGGGAAAACAGGACAACTGGGCCACTCTTGGTGCTGGCCTCTGCGTTGCTGATGCCCCTGGATGGCTGGTCAGTCTTTGCGGTGTTGGAATCTGGATTGGACTCAAACAAGCTTTCATTGCTGCAAGGCATCCAGTACTCCGGGAATTGGTGCAGAATGGCTCAGGTGAGTCCTGGCATCTTCTCACTTGGTGGGGAGATGGATCTGACCTCTTGAAGCACGGTGTCCACCACCTGATGCGGCTGCTGTGTTGGTGGACCCGGTGGTAAGCAAAACATTTTGCCGGACATTGCGGTTGGTGCCTGCAAGCTGCATGGAAGTGGCTTCTCCACTCCAAGAGAGATGCTAATGGCTTGGCGAAGTGCTGGAGGCTCTCAGAGGCTTTAGGAATATGCACAGCGGCAGGGCGAGTCAGGTTGTCACGATTGTCAGAACAGGCGAATGCAGGCAGACAGGGTTTGGTGCCAAAATCCACCAACAGTTCACAGTTCTCACTTCTTCGGTTCCTCTTTGTTCCCCTCTTTCTTTAGTCAGTCAAATCTGTTCTTCTGGTGTCAGGAGACCTCCTAAATATTGAATTTAGGAGTGTTAAGAGGAGTGTAGAGAAGCAGCTAATGGGCTACTCACCCCTGGGGTGACTATACCCCCTATATGACCACCTCCTGTTGGAAGAGGGCATAGCCCTGCCCCAGAATTCCTAGTTCCACCAAAATCAAGATGGTGGAACTCTTCCTCGAATATCCACTTCATATAGCCCTATATAAGGGTGTGGCTAGCCCAAAGGTGGAACATGCCTACTGTCTAATTAATTTTCCCGCCTTTCCTGGTGGCAAGTGGGCCCCAGGCTGGGGGTGGCCCCTCCGAGGTCTGGGGAAACCGGGGTCACATTCCAAAGGCCACAGGGACTTTGAAATCACTGGCATTGGTATGCAGATTTACTAGCCATCCTGCTAGAGTAGGTGATAACATCTTCCTCCGGAGCAGGCATTCTTTCGGGCCTCTGAGAGCACAGGGGGCTGGGGGTCAGAAACATGTCTGTGGTGGTGGGCTGGTTGACACCAGTCAGCCAGCACACTAAAAGCCCAGTAGGTTTTTACGGAGCATCTCTAAAGTGCCCTCTGGGTGCATGTCATAAAAAATCCAACACTGACATCAGTATGGATTTATTAGGACGAGGTTTTGACACTAAACACCGTAGGTTTCATTGAAGCAATTATGTATCTGGGTAACTCGTATTGACCAGTGCCCAGTACATACCTTAAGATGGCTTCCCTGTTCACATGCATTGTCTAGTAATTGAACTAGACATCAGAGGAGCATATCTGCTCATGCAGATATGTCCTCACATTAAATATAATGCACCCTACCTTAGGGCTCTCAGGCCTGTCATAGGGGTGACTTACATATATAAGATGCAGTAACTTGGGCATGGCAAACAGTGTGCCATGTTGTGTTTCACTCATTGCCTGCACCATGACACGCAGTCTGCGATGGAAGGCTGTGTGCAATATTTAGGGGAGTCCCTTAGTGTGGCACAATACATGCTACAGCCTTTAGGGACCTTCTTCAGTACCCAGGCCCTTGATACCAGGGGTCTCATTTACTAGGGACTTACAGAGGTACTAGAGTGTGGGCCAATTTTACACAATTAGTCCCTTTACCTTGTTTTAGGAAAAGAGCTTTGGCACTGGAGACCTGGTTAGCAGGAACCCAGTGCACATGCACTCGAGAAATCTCAGTACCAGTGGCAAAAAGTCAGGGTGACAAAGTCAAAAGGAGCACTTTCCTACATTAACTATGAATGGACAGGACTCACCCTGGTCCCTTTCAAGTTAATGACGTTCCTGAACACTCTCAGCAACTCTTTTTGCGTTGATATCCGTCATGTACCTCGCTTCCAGGTCATCCTTTGAAAAGGCCAGATCTATTGTTTCTACTCTGAGAGCAGTGTTCACAACTAATTAAGAGGAAGCACTGGCAGGCCAGCTGCCAGAAGGTTAATGCTAATTAGTTTGCCAGAAGCTTAGAGGGGTAAAGTGTAATTTTTAGAAGTCACTTTTACTAAATATTTACTAATAATCTGACTTCACCCTTGAATTGGATTTTGAATAAATATTTAAAATAGTGGTTTAATCACCTCTGTATCTTATCCACATAGAGCAGATTATTGTGTCTGAATTTTAGTGTTTCTCATAGGACTGCTACAGCTGTAACATTCAAAATAGCTTTTGGGGGCTAGTAAATGTAGGTACATGCTAACATTAAATTCTTGCAAGTACTTCTTTTTAATATTAGGCACCCTATCTTGCTGTCTAAGGTCTACTTAGGCGTGACATAGAGGGTAACAGTTAATACTTAAAAGTAAGCCTTTTCATGTCAAAAAGGGTTATTTTATCAGGTTCGCCCGCAGACTCAGCAGCTGCGGCATTCAGGCTGCACAGGTAGGACTGGATCCCTGTTTTCTTTGTCACTTTTGTGGATAGCACAATAAGTACCGCAGTCCACAGGAGACATTTAACTTTCCATGCCACCGATGTATTTTTCCTGTGTGATATAATGTAGCCTTTCTCTATAGTTAAAAGTGTCAAGTGGGTGTTCACCAATGTTACCACGTTTTAGGGGTCAGAGCACATAGACAGAGACCTGGACAGCAGTGCAGAGGTAAAAAAATCAGCAATACCAGTGAGCAAAAAAATAAATAAAATGGGGATGACCACTCAAAGAAGAGGCTCTTTTTCACAGCGGGCAAAGGAACGATAAACTGGATGCCGCCTAAAGTAATTACCAGTGATTGAGATTAATTCAAACATTCCAGCCATTATGTTTTTGTGTACCTTAGTGGAAAAACGTAAGTGCGACTGGTATGCATAGACATTAGTCCTGTGTCATAGGACTAAAGGTAAACCACATTCAAGAGTTCCAAATAGGCCAAAACTGGTCTAGGGTTGCTTGTTTTCCAGTTCAGAGGGGACCTTACCTCGCAGTTCACTCTGAACCATTCCTATGAGAGCGGGATCAAGGATGCGTACAGTCGGTTCCTATCTGAGATGGCAGAAAGAGCAAAAAAAACAATGGACTGTGGATTGAAGCCCAGGCAGAACTGGCATTAATGGACCTTCATAGATCATACAGCCTGATCTGGCCCATGGAGCCACTGTGGAATATGAGCTGTTGTTTTTGGGCCTCGGACAGTCTTTGCCCAGTGAGCACTCTGTTTTGTGGAACCAGAAGATGTGGTGTTGCATCCTCTCGTCCCCCACGTGTGCTGGCAGAAATGAAGAGTGCAAATACAGGCAGAAGGAGTTATGCTAACACCAGTCGAGAGTGGTATGGTTCACATTTTTTTAACTGCATTTACAATTCCAATGGAAGAACTCTCTTTTGTCCAAGATTGCCAATGACATTTCATTTTCCAAATGCGCTGCCTGGATCAGCAGTCTGCTCTAACAAGTCGTTTCATGAAAAATACTTACATTATTTGGCCAATAATGGTGCTGTCAAAATGAATTGTTGCTGCAAGGGTGATGCAGCTCTTCAAGCTGTGGACCAGGAGGCTGTTCAAGATTCATTCATTCCCCTCAGTGCTACAACCTAATCTAGAGGAAGTGTGTGACTCTTCCTCCTCCCAGCCACAGTGATGTTAGGTCATACACTTTCTCCCTCAAACACAAACATATTCACTTCCATAGTTGTTCTACAGGTACATGAGGTACAACCAAATATTACAATTATATATTTGTATCCTAGGACATCCCACATCTTGTCATCCATAAAGAATAAGGAAGAAAACTGGGACATTCTGGTTCACTGGTTCCAAACATAAGCCACACAGTTCTTGAAAACACAAGAAGATAAAAGAGTAAAAGGGCCTTGGTGGTCAAGTCCTAATGCCCTCACTTGCAGATGATTTCTTTGAATGAGTGGGATGTTCCTGTTTTCCTCTTTGACCATAGGACGTTAATGTCAGTTGAGCAGGCTATATCCTAACTGCTGGCACAGAGAATGTAGCTGACCTCCACCACAAAAAGCCTTTTACATTTCCCAGTCTCAAACATTGTGACTATTTAAATGTCCTGATCTTGAGGGGGTGCTCTCCCTCAAGACATTTAAAACCAGATTTATATCTTTGAAAAAATGTGATTATGAAAAGTTAACCAATGAAGCCTCTTCTGGCTACTGTAACATGATTGTCTTTTGTTACCACATTTGCTAATCTAATAGCAGCATTTTATTACTTTTTAGCATTTTCATGAGCAAATTACGTGGCAGCCACACACATAACACACTACAATAAGCGATACAGGAGTTGCTTCAGGAAGAAAGTTAATGTGCATAGCTTGTGTAAAGTTAGGAAAAAAGTCCCAGTGTATGTGAGGGTCAAGGGATATAGGCCCTCATTATGGCGGTAAATTCCGAATACTGCCGCAGTGACTGCCGCCAACATACCGCCACGGAGGCGAACATCCGTCCGCCAGATTGTGACACATACACACAAAACTGAGAGAAAACAGTCACAACCAGAAATCAGCCAGACCCACTGAACATGATAAACTGTCGGAACTACAGCCATACCGTTACGCCACCAATACTATGCCTTCCAAATAATGACCCACGAATCACCACAGCAGACATTAAACAACAGTAAACCATTAGCGGTGCACACACCACCAAGGCGGTTATGGCCACCCAAATACAAAACAAGACAACATTGGCCAGAACAAAAAACCCACACCGGACACAATTACACACACCCCACACACTCACCAGTAGGACTGTAAAACACACACCCCCATCACCCACAATCCTTTGCTAACACTATATTACAATAGCAACATTAAATCCAACTTCACCAGTCAGCAGGATTTTGTATTACCATTCTGGCCATACTAAATATGACCTTGTTACTCCTTTCAGATCTGAATCTACCACTCAAACAGTATATGGGGGTAGCCCTAATGTTAGCATATGAAAGGAGCAGGCCTCACAGCAGTGTAAAACAAATTTAGGATTTGTACACTACTAGGACATATAAACTACACAGGTACATGTCCTGCCTTTTCCCTACATAGCACCCTGCCCTATGGGTTACCTAGGGCCTACCTTAGGGGTGACTTATATGTAGAAAAAGGGGATTTTTTAAGGCTTGGCAAGTACTTTTAAATGCCAAGTCGAATTGGCAGTGAAACTGCACACACAGGCCTTGCAATGGCAGGCCTGAGACATGGCTAAGGGGCTACTTATGTGGGTGGCACAACCAGTGCTGCAAGCCCACTAGTAGCAATTAATTTACAGGCCCTGGGCACTTGTAGTGCACTTTACTAGTGACTTATAAGTAAATTACATAAGCCAATTGGGTATGAGCCAATGTCACAATTTTTTAAGGGAGAGAACATATGCACTTTAGCATTGGTTGGCAGTGGTAAAGTGCGCAGAGTCCTAAAACCAGCAAAAACAGTGTCCCAAAAGTGGAGGGAGGCAGGCAAAACATTAGGGGACACCACCCTAAAGCTGTCAGGTCTAACAGCTACAGTTTGCAGCGCTAATCCAAAAGAGAACTAAACACACATATCACAATTACCAATTCATCCGACACACACCACGCACCCCAGCGCATCACACATCACCCTCTGCACAACCTACACACACCACACAACACCCATGTCTCCACAAAGGCACCCCCGTTTCACAGATGAGGAGTTGCGGGTCATGGTTGAGAAAATATTCAGGGTAGAGCCACAGCTGTTTGGATCACAGGTATAGCAGATATTCATTGCCAGGAAGATGGAGCTGTGGCAGAGGATCGTGTGCAGGGTGAACGTCGAGTGACCACATCCACGCACAAGGGACAACATAAGAAAGAGGTGGAGCGACCTACGAGGGAAGGTGCGTTCCATTGCAGCAAGGCACCAGCTCACCATCAGGAGGACTGGCGGTGGACCCCCACCTCCTCCCCCACAGCTGACAGCATAGGAGGAGCAAGTCTTGGCAATCCTGCATCCTCAGGGACTCACTGGAGTATCCGGAGGAATGGACAGTGGTGAGTCAACATTTACTACCTATCACCGCCCCCCCTCCCCATGCCTGCATGCCATCTCGACCCCTCACCCTGACCACGATCATCCCACTCCATCCCACACAGTGCACCACCCCAATTACCAAACCTAAATGCCAAGCCCTGCATGACTTACCCACTGCATGCACATTCCTTCCAGCCCTGTATGTACCCCCACCACCAATGCATGCACAGCATGGAGAAATAACAATCACACAATACATCACCATACACAAACAAAGGTGGCAGGGCAACAGAAATAATATTGGGGAAGCTAGTGATGCAGAATATGTCACAGACATGTAGCATAATACAAGACATACATCACCACAGGTGCCCCACCCAATCTCAGCGGTGAGGAGGTGCCACGGCTACCCAGTCCCCCACCAGAAGATGCCCCCAGTGATGACAGCAACTCCAGAACTCTGGATCTGGATGAACTCCCTGGCCCATCAGGGACCAATGGTCAGTCGGCTACCCCAGCCCACACCCAGTCCACTACAGAGCCTCCCCCCTCAGAATCCAACACCACAGCAGCCACCTAATGTCCCCAGACCTCTGTCCCCAGGTGTAGGAGCCTGGCCTGGCTTATAGTGGGTACCTTGTGGTACTTACACCTTGTGCCAGGTCCAGTTATCCCTTATTAGTAGAATAGAGGTGTTTCTAGCAGCTTAGGCTGTTAGAGGTAGCTATGGCAAAGCAGCTTAGGCTGAACTTGGAGACATGCAAATCTCCTACTATACCACTGGTGTCATATGCACAATATCATAAGAAAACACAATACTCAGAGTTACTAAAAATAAAGGTACTTTATTTTAGTGACAATATGCCAAAAGTATCTCAGAGGATACCCTCACATAGGAGGCAAGTAATATACACAAATTATATGTACACAACCCCAAAACAGGTAAGTAACAGTAAGAAAAGTAGTGCAAACAATGTAGAATCACAATAGGATGCAATAGGTAGACCTAGGCCTAGGGGCAACACAAACCATATACTCCAAAAGTAGAATGCGAATCATGAATGGACCCCAGGCCTATGGGAAGTTGTAGAGGGTTGCTAGGACTGTGAGAAAACAGTAAGGGTGTCCAAAATACCCCACCCCAAGACCCTGAAAAGTAGGAGTAAAGTTACCCTACAACCCCAGAAAGACAGTATAGGCGTGATAGGGGATTCTGCAAGAACCACAACTGCTACCAAAGCACTGAAGACGGATTCCTGTGCCTGAGGACCTGTAAAAGAAGGGGACCAAGTCCAAGAGTCACGCAAGTGTCCAGGGGGGGCAGGAGCCCACTAAATCCCGGATGAAGGTGCAAAAGGGCTGCCTCCAGGTGGAAGAAGCCGAAGATTCTGCAACAAAGGATGGTGCCAGGAACTTCCCCTTTGGTGAGAAGATGTCCCACGGCATGCTGGAGGTTTCAGAAGTGTTTCCACGCAGGAATACCACAAACAAGCCTTGCTAGCTGCAAGAGTTGCGGTTGAGGATTTTGGGTGCTGCTGGGGCCTAGGAAGGACCAGGATGTCGCCCCTTGGAGGAGACAGAGGGGGCGCTCAGCAACTCAGAGAGCCCCCACTGAAGCAGGCAGCACCCGCAGAAGTACCCGAACAAGCACTTAGAAGATCTGAGGACATTGGTCGACTCAGAGTCACAAAGGAGGGTCCCACGACGTCGGAGTCCAACTCAGCGAGTTGTGCAATGCAGGACGGAGTGCTGGGGACTCAGGCTAGGCTGTGCACAAAGGAAGTCCTGGAAAAGTGCACAGAAGCCGGAGCAGCTGCAAATCACGCAGTACACAGGTTTGCTGTCTGGTGTGGGGAGGCAAGGACTTACCTCCACCAAATTTAGACAGAAGGGCCATTGGACTGTGGGAGACACTTGGACCCAGCTCCTGTGTTCCAGGGACCACGCTCGTCAGGATGAGAGGGGACCCAGAGTACCGGTGATGCAGAAGTTTGGTGCCTGTGTTAGCAGGGAGAAGATTCAGTCGACCCACTGGAGATTTCTTCTTGGCTTCCAGTGCAGGGCGAAGGCAGACAGCCCTCAGAGCATGCACCACCAGGAAACAGTCGCGAAAGCCAGCAGGATGAGGCGCTACAATGTTGCTGGTAGTCTTCTTGCTCCTTTGTTGCGGTTTTGCAGGCCTCCTGGAGCAGTCAGCGGTCGATCCTTGGCAGAAGTCAAAGAGGGAAGTGCAGAGGAACTCTGGTGAGCTCTTGCATTCATTATCTGAGGAATAGCCCAGACTAGAGACCCTAAATAGCCCAAAAAGGAGGTTTGGCTACCTAGGAAGGAGGATTGGCTACCAAGAGAGTTAAGCACATATCAGAAGGAGCCTCTGACGTCACCTGCTGGCACTGGCCACTCAGAGCTGTCCATTGTGCCCCAACACCTCTGAATCCAAGATGGCAGAGGTCTGGGACACACTGGAGGAGCTCTGGGCACTCCCCTTTCCTTTGTCCAGTTTCATGCCAGAGCAGGGCTGGGGGATCCCTGAACCGGTGTAGACTGGCTTATGCAGAGATAGGCACCATCTGTGCCCATCAAAGCATTTCCAGAGGCTGGGGGAGGCTACTCCTCCCCAGCCTTCACACCTATTTCCAAAGGGAGACCTCTCAGAGGAAGTCCGTTGTTCTGCCTTCCTGGGCCAGGGATGCCTGGACCCCAGGAGGGCAGAAACCTGTCTGAGGGGTTGGCAGCAGCAGCAGCTGCAGTGGAGGCCCCGGAAAGGCAGTTTGGCAGTACCCGGGTTCTGTGCTAGAGACCCGGGGGATCATGTAATTGTCCCCCCAATGCCAGAATGGCATTGGGGGGACAATTCCATGATCTTTGACATGTTACATGGTCATGTTCGGAGTTACCATTGTGACGCTGTACATAGGTAGTGACCTATGTACAGTGCACGCGTGTAATGGTGTCCCCGCACTCACAAGGTCCGGGGAATTTGCCCTGAACGATGTGGGGGCACCTTGGCTAGTGCCAGGGTGCCCTCACACTAAGTACCTTTGCACCCAACCTTCACCAGGTGATGGTTAGACATATAGGTGACTTATAAGTTACTTAAGTACTGTGGTAAATGGCTGTGAAATAACGTGGACGTTATTTCACTCAAGCTGCACTGGCAGGCCTATGGGTGGCAAAAGAAATGCTGCAGCCCATAGGGATCTCCAGGAACCCCAATACCCTGGGTACCTCAGTACCATATACTAGGGAATTATATGGGTGTACCAGTATGCCAATGTGAATTGGTAAATTTAGTCACTAGCCTGTTAGTGACAAATTTGGAAAGCAGAGAGAGCATAACCACTGAGGTTCTGGTTAGAAGAGCCTCAGTGAGACAGTTAGGCACCACACAGGGTACACATACAGGGCACATACTTATGAGCACTGGGGCCCTGCCTGGCAGATACACTAAAACAACATATATACAGTGAAATATGGGGGTAACATACCAGGCAAGATGGTACTTTCCTACACAGTGTGAATGCAGGGGTGCGGGTCAAGTGTGTGCCTGATGAGGGGCTAATGCAGTTGGTAGGCCATATGTGTGACAGGCTGGATTGTCTGGTTCATGGTGTTCCACTGTTTGTGTTTCCTCTGCAGGTCAGCGCCCATCAGAAGAAAGGGTTGTGGCGTACCATCCCCAAGAATGTGAGAACCCTGGAGGTCTATAGCAGGTGGAGCATCCACTGCAAGAAACGGTGGGAGGACCCGAGTCGCTGCGCCCAGAAGACCGCAGAGGCCCAGTTGGGGAGGGCCTCCCAACAAGGGAGGGGTGCCTGTCGGACCCTGACCCCCCTGATAGCCCGCATACTGGCGGTGGCCTACCCGGAGCTGGATGGGCGCTTGAGGGAATCAGTGCAGCCACAAGGAGGTGAGTACAGTGTGGTTTGACAACCATCTCTGTTGCCTAGCATGGGATCTTGGTTGCAGGGTACTAGTCAGTGGATGCCCCAATATGCCAGTTTAGACACTGCTGCGTGTTCAGCTTAGGTTTCTAGGGTGAAATTCATGTTTATGATAGCTAGGTAGCTGGCTTTCCATGTGAGACAGGGCTCAGTTGGTTCCAGTTGGTGTGTAGCTGGCAGTGTTTGGCTCCTACCTGGTATGGTACTTAGCCAATGGTATGCCAGTGTGGTCCATACTGCCCATTCTCAGTCTCAGTGTGTGACAGTGATGTATATGCCATCTGTGCTGTTGGCGCTGTGATTGACCCTGTGCTCCCTTTCTTTCTCCCTCCTGTCTCCTTGAGTCATCCTGTCCATGTGTGCATTAGCATCATCTGGCGAGGGAGCAGGGGCACCGGCGAGTGAGGGAGCTGCAGCCCACGGGACCCAGGAGGCAGAGTCCACTGACGCCGAGGGGACCGCCACATTGGGGAGAGGAGCAGATAGCATTAACTCTGGCTCCTTCGATGGAGCTCTCTGGTGGTGCCTGCGGACCCCTCTGGGACCACCCCAGCTACAGATTCTACCGCCACCACTGTATCAGCACCGCCCTCCAAGTGGCCCCCCACTAAGTGGCCTGTGCCCGCCCACCCAGGAGGGTGGGCATCTCCTTCGCCTCAGGCACCTCAGGCCCTCCCCCAGCCAGCCCTTCTGCCCTCAGTGAGCAGGCTATTGACCTCCTGAGATCCATCTCTGTAGGGCAGTCAACCATAGTGAATGCCATCCAGGGGCTGGCATCCCAGATGCAGCAATGCAATGCCTTCCTCTGACGGCAGCCAGTGTCCCTGTTTCTTCCGTCCCCCCTCCAACTACCGCTTCCCACTCCCAGTCTCCTCACCCCAACGCAACCCACACATTCAGACAAGCATGCACACAAAACATCACACAAGAATCGCACAGACAAACACAGGCAGCACACTTCAGTCCACAAGCACTCACAAAGCCAACACCCACATTCACACACAACATCATCCACTGTCTCCCCCTCCTCCTCCTCCCTCACAGTCACATCCACACTCACATCTGCATGCACTGCATAAACAGTCCCTGAACCTGTCACCTGCACAGCCTTGCACCCAGTCACCACAACAGCAGACCCGCATACATGCACCCCACACACCACATGCGCAGTCACCACCACCACCATCACATCATCATGCAGCACACCCACCTCACTTGCAGACACCACCACAACATCCATCCACACGTCCTGTTTGTCCTCCCCCACCTGTCTGCCCCCCTCCAAAGACACACAAACGCTCATGCTTAGACCCCCAACAGCCATCCACCTCAAAAACGCACACTATCCATGCACCTACACCCAAGTCCAGCTCACCTCCTCCTCCTACAACCACAACCTCTACCTCCACTCCCATCCTTCCTCCCACATCCAGCCCCATTGTCCCCAAGAAGCTTTTCCTTGCCGCCCTTGACCTCTTCCTTCCCACTCCCCACTCCTTCCCATAAGCGGAAGGTCCCACCCCCACAGCCCAGTACCCCAAGCACCCAGTCTGACACTGTTCCACCCCCAAAGTCTCCAGCTGCCACTAAGGGGCACATGAAAGTGACGCCACCCCCCCACCCCAAGGACACTCCTCCTCCCCCAAAACGAAGGGCCAAAGTGCCGCCCCCTCCCAAGCCAAAACC
Organism: Pleurodeles waltl; assembly: GCF_031143425.1. NCBI lineage: Eukaryota > Metazoa > Chordata > Amphibia > Caudata > Salamandridae > Pleurodeles > Pleurodeles waltl. Next base: position 1,315,932,008 of record NC_090437.1, on the reverse strand, counting down.
AGGGAGGCACCTCCAAAACCTAGGGCCAAGGAGACCCCTCCCAAAACCAAGGCCAAGGGGACCCCTCCCAAGACAAAGGCTAAGAGGCCTCTCCAAAATGCCAAGGCTAAGGAGGCCCCTCCCAAAACTAAGCCCAAGGAGGCCCCTCACAAAGCCAGAGGCCAAGGAGGCCCTTCGCAAAACTGAGCCCAAGGAGCCCCATACCGAACCTGAGGCCAAGGAGGCCCCTCACATGGCTGAGCCCAAGGAGCCCCATCCCGAACCAAAGGTCAAGGAGTCCCCTCAGTAACCAGTGGGCAAGCAGCCCCCTCAGTAACCAGTGGGCAAGGATCCCCTCCAGAACCAGTGGGCAAGGAGGCCCCTTAGTAACCAGTGGGCAAGGACCCCCTCCAGAACCAGTGGGCAAGGACCCCCTCTAGAACCAGTAGGCAAGGAGCCCCCTCAGTAACCAGTGGGTAAGTACCCACTCCAGAACAAGTGGGCAAGGACCCCCTCCAGAACCAGTGGGCAAGGAGCCCTCTCAGTAACCGTGGGCAAGGAACCCCCTCCAAAACCAGTAGGCAAGGAGCCCCCCTCAGTAACCAGTGGGTAAGTACCCCCTCCAGAACCAGTGGGCAAGGACCCCCTCCAGAACCAGTGGGCAAGGAGCCCCCTCAGTAACCGTGGGCAAGGAACCCCCTCCAGTACCAGTGGGCAAGGAACTCCCTCCAGAACCAGTGGACAAGGAACCTCCTCCAGAACCAGTGGGCAAGGAGCACCCTCCAAAGAGATGCCCCCCCCCACCACACCACCTGCCACCTGAGGTGCTTGTTCAGTTCCAACATGATGCCCCTGAAGAGTGGAGTCCTGATGTTGTCAGGAGTCAAGTTGGGGCTTGGACTTTGCCCTGTGAGCATTAGAGACTTTGGACTGGCCTTTGGGTCTGCATGTATATATGCAGTTGTGTATGTTTTGGGATTTTGAATATTCATCCAACATGATTACAGTGGTTGGAACAGAGGTATGTGACCTGGCTTTCTTTGCTCCTGGGTACTATTACCATTGAATTACTCTGCAGCTGGTTCCGGGTATGTGGTGTGTGTATGGTGTGTGTTCTGTGTGTGTGTGTGTGTGTCACTCTCCCCTCCCTTCCTCCCTCCTTGGTGTGCTAGGCGGCTGTACTCACCGTTGTGGTTTTCATTGGTGTTGGTGCCCCAGGACGGCCATGGTGTGGTACAGCATCGGGAATACTTGCAGTTCAGGTTCCACGGTGGCCGCGGACTCTTCTGTGCCCCTGGACGTGAGTGTCTCCTTTTATATGATGTGTATCTGCCAGGCTTTTGTTGTTGTTGCTACCGTCCCAGAAATCCTGGTGGTGTGCTATGTCATAATATGGTGGGCGGATCCTTGTCTTCCGCCTACCTGTAGGTGGCTACCGCTGTGTTCAGTGGTCGTACTCTGCTGCAGATAAGACAGGCAGGGAGTCCTTGTTTACAAAGAAAATACTGTCCTGCCTAACTGAAGTCTCCAAGAAGTGTAACATTCTCAGTTTAGGGTCTGGTAAAAACCTGTTATCAATATCTATTTCTCAAATGTATTAGTCTAGCTAAAATCTCTAGAAATCATGCAGGGGGAAAGAAAGCATTTTAGCAGTAGTTAGACTTTAATAGTTTGAATTTCCCCATAACAAATTATTACAGGGAGTGCAGAATTATTAGGCAAACGAGTATTTTGACCACATCATCCTCTTTATGCATGTTGTCTTACTCCAAGCTGTATAGGCTCGAAAGCCTACTACCAATTAAGCATATTAGATGATGTGCATCTCTGTAATGAGAAGGGGTGTGGTCTAATGACATCAACACCCTATATCAGGTGTGCATAATTATTAGGCAACCTCCTTTCCTTTGGCAAAATGGGTCAAAAGAAGGACTTGACAGGCTCAGAAAAGTCAAAAATAGTGAGATATCTTGCAGAGGGATGCAGCACTCTTAAAATTGCAAAGCTTCTGAAGCGTGATCATCGAACAATCAAGCGTTTCATTCAAAATAGTCAACAGGGTCGCAAGAAGCGTGTGGAAAAACCAAGGCGCAAAATAACTGCCCATGAACTGAGAAAAGTCAAGCGTGCAGCTGCCACGATGCCACTTGCCACCAGTTTGGCCATATTTCAGAGCTGCAACATCACTGGAGTGCCCAAAAGCACAAGGTGTGCAATACTCAGAGACATGGCCAAGGTAAGAAAGGCTGAAAGACGACCACCACTGAACAAGACACACAAGCTGAAACGTCAAGACTGGGCCAAGAAATATCTCAAGACTGATTTTTCTAAGGTTTTATGGACTGATGAAATGAGAGTGAGTCTTGATGGGCCAGATGGATGGGCCCGTGGCTGGATTGGTAAAGGGCAGAGAGCTCCAGTCCGACTCAGACGCCAGCAAGGTGGAGGTGGAGTACTGGTTTGGGCTGGTATCATCAAAGATGAGCTTGTGGGGCCTTTTCGGGTTGAGGATGGAGTCAACTCAACTCCCAGTCCTACTGCCAGTTCCTGGAAGACACCTTCTTCAAGCAGTGGTACAGGAAGAAGTCTGCATCCTTCAAGAAAAACATGATTTTCATGCAGGACAATGCTCCATCACACGTGTCCAAGTACTCCACAGCGTGGCTGGCAAAAAAGGGTATAAAAGAAGGAAATCTAATGACATGGCCTCCTTGTTCACCTGATCTGAACCCCATTGAGAACCTGTGGTCCATCATCAAATGTGAGATTTACAAGGAGGGAAAACAGTACACCTCTCTGAACAGTGTCTGGGAGGCTGTGGTTGCTGCTGCACGCAATGTTGATGGTGAACAGATCAAAACACTGACAGAATCCATGGATGGCAGGCTTTTGAGTGTCCTTGCAAAGAAAGGTGGCTATATTGGTCACTGATTTGTTTTTGTTTTGTTTTTGAATGTCAGAAATGTATATTTGTGAATGTTGAGATGTTATATTGGTTTCACTGGTAATAATAAATAATTGAAATGGGTATATATTTTTTTTTGTTAAGTTGCCTAATAATTATGCACAGTAATAGTCACCTGCACACACAGATATCCCCCTAACATAGCTAAAACTAAAAACAAACTAAAAACTACTTCCAAAAATATTCAGCTTTGATATTAATGAGTTTTTTGGGTTCATTGAGAACATGGTTGTTGTTCAATAATAAAATTAATCCTCAAAAATACAACTTGCCTAATAATTTTGCACTCCCTGTATAGCTTGTTCCAAGTGTGTTACAGAGATTTACAAAAGGTGGGTTGATGGGCCAAAATGGTTCCTTTATGGAATTAAAAGCTATCAAAACCTTTATTCCCCCCAAACACTCAGTTTCAAAATAGCTTTGTTCTAGGTGACAAGAGCCTGATTAACATACCTCTGTTTACCCAAGGCAAATGTGGCTTCATGCACATCAAATATTTACAGTGTATGATTCTAAATGAGAATAATTTACAATCAGAGTATACTCTAAAAATATGGCAAAGATCCAGTCCTCATACGCAAGGTTTGAAAAATCCAAGTCAAAGCGCAACCAACAAGAAGCAAAATTACAGCTGTCTCCAATATTATAAGTAAAGAGTATTTAAATTGTGGGACTAAACATATGTATACTGTTATGAGCAAGAGTGTTCTCTACACAGGAGGGCTGGATCCATGCCACATTTTCAGGATATCAACTGATTCCACATTGGGTTTCATTAAGATTTATTGCATATAAACATATCTAATTTGGACATCCTTAATATCCGCCATGGATCCGGTCCACCTGGACCAGCTCTAGCCATTTTAAAAGTTCTTTCTTAAAGGCTGTGATGGGATTGATGCCCACATCTACATTTCAGGCATTCACACCCTTTGTTGGAAAGCAGTCAGCCTAATAAATAAAAAGAAGATTGCATTTGTAAAAAAAATATTTTATTTTTTATTTTTACAAACATATTCACAGCACTTTTTAATAAAATTGGTCGTTTTTTAAATATGTTTCATAAAAAGCCACAAATAAATGTAATCATTAAAAAAATATTTAAATGCCATTTTAGTAGATTTACATCACAAGGTCAAACTAGGACTTTTGAAGAAAACATCCCATAAAGCTTTCAATTTGTCCATCACAAGCAACTTCAATTTGATCTCTGCAAGTACTTCTCTGAAAAGGTTAGTGCCTTATCTAAGATCAGTTCCATGGTGTTTTCCTCCCCAAAACATGGTTTGTAACTTTCTGCAAAAGAAAGAAACAGTGAATAGAAAATATAATACTGTATTCTATTTAAATATTGAAGGCACTTGAGAAAGACGTAGAATAGCAGAACATTATATAAGGAAAGTGTGAATCTGAAATATTTTATAGTCTTGTATTGCAATGCAAGATTGTCAACTAGAAAAAAATAAGGCAAATATTTAGGTTAATTCTGAAGTTATTATTTAGCACACTACTATCATATAATAAAAGGTACAACTTTGATGTGGATGGATATTGGTGTGCAAGCCCTCAGTGCTCTGAAAGCAGTAAACGTGTTAAACAGCAGAACTTCAAATATGTTCATACGTATATGTGTAGAACCTTTCTAGGATTTGTGTTAACTCCTCAGGCATCTATGCTAGGTTCATGGAACCAATAATCAACTTCTTTATATAACAGAAGAAGTTTTAAAGAAGTATATATATTTACTTCAGTAAAGTTAGTGTTAGGGTAAGAAGGTGAAGTTAGTCAAATAAAACGTTAGGTTTGCGCTGCAGGGTCTTTTGTTGAAGATTCTAGTTCTTGTTCCAACCAGTGCAGTATGCGATGTGTTCATGTAGAGCGTTTTAGCGCTTTGCATATGTGAATAATAATGCTACCACTCAGTGGCGGCCGGCAGCTTTAGGAGGGAGGGGGGCGCGCGGGAAGCGCACGCACACAAACACACACACTCATTCTTTCACACATGCACGCACGCACATCCATTAACAACACTCATAACATTCAAACATGCACGCACCAATCATTCATTTTAAAAGTTCACACTCTCATTCTTTCACACACACGCACGCACACACATCCATTAAAACTCATACCATTCAAACATGCACGCACGCACCAAACATTAATTTTAAAACATCACACACACACACCTTCAGCCTTGAGGTCCCAGGAGGGTTGGGACTGCTGCCTTCCCTCATTGGCTGACCTTAGGTCAGGAAGTGAGGGAAGGCAGCACTCCCAGCCTCGTCACAGAGTGGGATGGGGTCAGTGGGACTGCTGACCCCACCCCACTCTGTGACGAAGTGTCACTGATTGACACTCACCCTGGGCGCTTCAGGGCTTAAACCTGAAGCGCCCAGGTCGAAGTCAATGGGTGACGCTTTCCTCGTCACCCAGGGGAGGGCTTCGAGGCACCTTTGCTGAGCTGAGGAGGTCATGCCCACAGGAGCTGTGACCTCTTCAGCCCAGCAAAGTTCAGCTCAGGCAGCCAGGAGTCTGCACAAATCGCGTATGTCTCACTCCTGGCTGCCTAACCTGAACATGAAGAGGGTCTGTCAGGCTGACCTTTGTTCAGCCTGACAGACACTCTTCATGAGGGGCAAAAGGTGGGAGGAAGTGGCCCCCCCGCCCTAAAGGACGGGCCACGCCTGCTACCAGTATTTCTATGAGTCGGTTTTTCAACTTCCTGAGCAGTCATTACATCTACTATCTAAAATTGTGATTAATATGTTTGGAGTTATAGGTTAAATTAGTAGGCAGATACTTTAGTGAGCACACGTTACGTTAATGGTTCCCCAAGCCCCGTATTAGAAATAGGCTGTTTAAGTGGAGGTTCAGGTTTCATTCGGGTAGGTGAATGTTGGGGTTTGATTCCTCCATGCAATGCAATGAAGCCATATGTTCCTGTGCTTTGAAAAGAAAATGTGCAAGAATACATATCTCATTAGAGCAGTGGTTTTCAAACTTTTTAATGCTGCGCCCCTCCCCCAGTGGAAAAAAGAAAAAAAATAATTGGGCCCCCCATCCATATTTTTATCAATTATTCTATGAAATTGGCTATGTTTAAATACTTAAACACTTATTTAAACATTGCAGTTACATTGTTACTGTTTTAAAAATGCAATCAAATACATGATGCATACTATTCTGGTCAGGCAGGCCTTACTATTGTGTACAAATATCCACAGTGTGATTATTAGAAGTGGGGGTTTTGAAGAGTATTCGGAGTCCCTCCCCCTTAGACACACACTCCCAGCTTGGATAGAAATGACAAAACCTGTTAGTGATGGCCCATCACAGAGAGGTTTACCGCTGCTCATTTTTTTCATCTCAAAGCAAAGCCTTATTATAAGCATAATGCTTCTTCTGGCCAGAGCCTGGTGCCCCCCCCCGGATCACTTGAGGCCCCCCCGTTTGAAGACCTCTGCATGAGATTGTTTTTCGCTGCTTCCACTACAATGCTCAATATCCAAGAAATATCAAATCAATAATCGCAAATAAGCTGTAGCGAGCTGTAGGGCGCTTGTCTTTTTAAGATCTTGCTTTTTGCCTCAGACAAATACCAATGTAATATACGGGGAAACAGCTTAAAACCTGTATTTCTCCTTATTGGCTACTTTGCCCCATTGCATTTATTAACTATGTTAAGGAGCCTTTTATTTTGACTGTTTGTACATTTTAAACAAAACAAACAATTACCACAATGTTATTTCAGAATTTGCTTTAGTCATTATAGTTACTTTTACATGTTTTCAGCCCTGAAGTAATTTACATTACTGATTGCACATTATTTATTACCACTTAGTTTCTCCAGGTTCAGCCACTGGTCTAAAAATTCAGCACTAGATGTACCAAAACAGGAGAAAGAGGAGGAGACTGACCAACAAGTGCAAACGTGGGTAGGATGGGCTTTGGGTAGGATGCATCAGCCAGGAGGGTATCAGGAGAGGTGGGTAGGATGGGCTTTGGGCATGATGCATCATCCAGGAGGGTACCAGGAGAGGTGGGTAGGATGGGCTTTGGGCAGGATGCATGCATCAGCCGGGAGGGTACCAGGAGAGGTGGGTAGGATGGGCTTTGGGTAGGATGCATCAGCCAGGAGGGTACCAGGAGAGGTGGGTAGGATGGGCTTTGGGCAGGATGCATCAGCCAGGAGGGTACCAGGAGAGGTGGGTAGGATGCATTAGCCAGAAGGGTACCAGGAGAGGTGGGTAGGATGGGCTTTGGGTAGGATGTATCAGCCAGGAGGGTATCAGGAGAGGTGGGTAGGATGGGCTTTGGGCAGGATGCATCAGCCAGGAGGGTTTTTGGGCAGGATGCATCATCCAGGAGGGTACCAGGAGAGGTGGGTAGGATGGGCTTTGGGCAGGATGCATCAGCCGGGAGGGTACCAGGAGAGGCGGGTAGGATGGGCTTTGGGTAGGATGCATCAGCCAAGAGGGTACCAGGAGAGGCGGGTAGGATGGGCTTTGGGTAGGATGCATCAGCCAGGAGGGTACCAGGAGAGGTGGGTAGGATGGGCTTTGGGTAGGATGCATCAGCCAGGAGGGTACCAGGAGAGGTGGGTAGGATGGGCTTTGGGTAGGATGCATCAGCCAGGAGGGTAACAGGAGAGGTGGGTAGGATGGGCTTTGGGCAGGATGCATCAGCCAGGAGGGTAACAGGAGAGGTGGGTAGGATGCTCTTTGGGCAGGATGCATCAGCCAGGAGGGTACCAGGAGAGGTGGGTAGGATGGGTTTTGGGTAGGATGCATCAGCCAGGAGGGTACCAGGAGAGGTGGGTAGGATGGGCTGTGGGTAGGATGCATCAGCCAGGAGGGTACCAGGAGAGGTGGGTAGGATGGGCTCTGGGTAGGATGCATCAGCCAGGAGGGTATCAGGAGAGGTGGGTTGGCAGGGCTGGCGGCTATCAATAGACCTAAAGAGTTTTTTTAATTGATACTGCAACAGTGGTGTTAGAGAATGCTGAAATAAGAACATGGAAGTAAGCAGATGTTCTGCCAATATGGTATCCGGATTGATTGGAGGAACGACACCAGGTAGTGCTTTTTCTAGTTCTCAAACAAACGTGAACATCTACAGCTCAGTTTTGAACTACAAAATATAGGGGGACCATATATAAAGATGTTATATCATTTCACTGGTCGCACACCCCATTTTGTAGTTAGAGAGTAGATCTGACTGTGCCTACTTGCAGTGTCTCACTTTATATTGGGCTAAAGCAACATCCTCCCTATACGCAGACCTGTGCTATAACAAGTACAGGTTTTCCTTGAATGGTGGCAATATGGACATACTTGAAGTGAAGTCTCAGGCCAAAAACATTTGTTGGATCACTTTTACATTATGTAGGCATCTACAATTTGGGCAAATTAGGACAGCAAACCTTCCAGATGTACATGGAGAGAAAATAATGTAAAATTTGCCATTCATTGGAGAATAAAAACAATCTAGATTTCACTCACCTTTTTAAATAGTTGAGCTTTCAGTCGATATGTTGTATACTCTGATTTCCTTTTCTCATCCTCTTTCCTCTTCCTGATTTCAGGCAGCTGCTCATATATTCTTAAAAATTAAAAAAATTAAAACAATTAAAATTATAATATTTATAGTGTTTAACTTAATCAGTTTAGGGAATACGTAATATCTTGATTTCTACAACCGGTAAATTGCTATAAATTGTTAATGTGAGGATTACTCAGTTCAAATTAACTAGCTAGATTTAAATTTTGTTTCGCGAGTTTCGCTGGACATTGGGAGATGTTGGAGACCTCTATGAGGTCTGATGAATCACTGAAGTCTAATCATGGAAGCGTGTGGGAGGGATATTGGAGATAAAATTGTAGACTCTAATGATTAAATGGGTAGCAATGTGCCTTGTGCCACCACTGGAAAAAATTTAATTGACATTTTATATCATCCTCTCTCCAAATAAAGTGTGTTTATGTAGCATTCCATGCCTGTATAGCCAACAATGCAAAGTGAAAAAAATACAGATTTAGTATAGGGAGGAAATTAAATTACAGAATCATTCTTTTAGAGAGGGCCTGTAAAGATTTTCTAAACATAAGGTAAAGTATGAATCTAATTTCTAATAAAATAGAAAGGCATTCCATTGCTTGTGAGGCAGATATTTCACATTCATAAATTTAGGCTTAGGAGTAAGGAAATGGGGGGCAAATGGATGACTCTTGGAGGGGTACATAACACCCACAAAGTTGAACGTATCCACAAACCTTTCCTTTTTTTTCCACAGATACATTTTATACAAGTTTTGAACAAAAGGCGTACTGGAGTAAGTGTGCAGATTAAATGTAGAACACACCCAAACACGACAATATGCTCTGGGGATTTAAGGGATAGTATTTACTCATGTGAAAAAGTAATTTTCTGATGCCAATGGATAACAGCAATACTTACAACTACAAAACGGTCATCATGCTACATTTATCTAGATGATGGATTAAAAATAGGGTAATTTTGGACAGCAGGGGTAGATCTCCCTACGATGACGACTGAATGATGCAACTGTGGAATACTTAAAATAATGACCGATAATATTTCCTGTGCCACTTCCACTCAAAGCTGAAGTTCAGTGACCCCGCATGGGATGGAGATTGCGGTTGAAACAAATCTGCTGAGGTGAACCTCCTGTGGAGGATCAGAGAGAAATTACTTCAATAGGTCCAAGACGGCCCAAGTGGTCCCTATGTGTGCAAGACGCTCCATCAACAGCTCATTGATGGCCGTATTGAAGGCCGCTGACAGGTCGAGCAGGATAAGGGCAGCACACCCTCCCTCGTCAAGGGACCACCAGATCTCATCAGTGGCTTTGATAAGCACTGTTTCCGCGCTGTGCCCGCAGCAGAACCCAAACGGGGTATCATCAAGAAGGCTGTAAGTGTTGATGAACTCTACAAGTTGCCTAATTACAATTTGTTCTGCACTTCTGGCTGGAAAAGGTAGGTAGGAAATGGAATGGTAGCTGTTAAGGTCCTTAGGGTCCAGATTTGGTTTCTTAATGAGTGGAATCATGGAAGCTTTCTTCCAGGAGGGGGAAGGATCCAAGATTGAACATGGCCTGAAGTATCTTTAGAAGAACAGGGGTGACGGTCTCAGCTGCAAGCTTTGTCACTCTCAGGGGACAGGGGTCTAATGGGGACCCAGATTTGGTGGAGAGGATAGGTTGCGTCACTTCCTCAACTAAGGGGGACTTGAATTTAGGAAGGCATGATCCATTCTCTCTGGGGTTATAGAAGGGGCCGAAACCGGATGAGATTGGGGGGGGGGGGTAGGTCATCAAGACAAATTTGCTACATACAGCTGCAACCTTTTGCTCGAAGAAGTTAGCCAAAGAATTGCAGACGGATTGGCTAATGCACATGTCGAAATAGTTGGAGCTATAGTAAGTCTGGTTACCGTTAAAAGTAGTTCTTTAGTTGAGTTTGCTGCAGCTTCTATTTTGTAGGTAAAGTATGCTGTTTTCTCCTTGCCAATCAAGGGTTTGTAGTCAACCAGGCAACTCCTATCTTTGGCCTTCTCGGTCCGGTTGTAATCTAATCTCCATCTCCTCTCTTGTTGTCTGCAGTTTTGTTTGAGGGCCCAGAGATTTTCCGGGAACCAAGGGGCGCAGTGGTGCACCTCTTGGGTTTAGCTAACTTAGAGGGAGCCAGAAAACGGGCAGCAGAGTCTAACCATATGGTATAGCGTGACACCGCATAGTCGGGTGGGAGAGGATCAGCTAGCATGTTGTTAAAGGGATGGGTTGAATTTCACCCCAAGCCAGAGATACCACTGTTTTGGGAGTGGCGTATGTGGCTAGTTCTGGGTAATTTATGCTAAGGTCAAAAAGAACTGCGCTATGATCTGTTGATGACATTGGGAGGATCCTAGTGTTACCAAGGGCAGAATTGTAAAGATCCCGTCAAGTGTATGCCTTTCAGTGTGTATAGGGCTGTACAAAATTTGAGTAAGGCTTAAACCAGACATAGGGGGTCATTATAACTTCGGCGGATTAAAAAGCCCGTCTGCTGAACTTGCGACGGGTATGTTGCCGCCAGTGCGGCTGCCTTCCCGCCGGCCCCATTACGAGTTTCCTGCTGGGTCAACGGGTGGAAACAAGAATTGTAAAGATCCCGTCAAGTGTATGCCTTTCAGTGTGTATAGGGCTGTACAAAATTTGAGTAAGGCATAAACCAGACATAGGGGGTCATTATAACTTCGGCGGATTAAAATCCCCGTCTGCTGAACTCGCGACGGGTATGTTGCCGCCAGTGCGGCTGCCTTCCCGCCGGCCCCATTACAAGTTTCCTGCTGGGTCAACGGGTGGAAACCGAGTTTCCGCCGGGTGGCCCAGTGGGAAGCAGCCAACAGCATTGTCGCCGGCTTGTAATAGAGCTGGCTGCAATTCTATAGCGCGTAGGGTACACCAGCCAAGTGCATGGGCAGTGCAGAGGCCCTCTTGTGGCACCATGCACCCCGTCTCCACCAGCCTTTACATGGTGGGGTTACCGTCATGTAACCGCTGGCGGAGAAGGGGGGTCGGATAAGAACCGCCAGCACTGCCAGACCCTCCTGTGGAGGAAAACTGGCTGTGCTGACGGTCCAACCACGGAGCTACTGTGAGAAAGTAGCCTCTTTCTAGCCTTGTTACCCCCACTTTGGGCCAGTTTGTGAGTGTATGTCAGGGTGTTTTCACTGTCTCACTGGGATCCTGCTAGCCAGGGCCCAGTGTTCATAGTGAAAACCCTATGTTTTCAGTATGTTTGTTATGTGTCACTGGGACCCTGCTAGTCAGGACACCAGTGCTCATAAGTTTGTGACCTATAGGTATGTGTTCCCTGTGTGATGCCTAACTGTCTCACTGAGGCTCTGCTAACCAGAACCTCAGTGGTTATGCTCTCTCATTTATTTCAAATTGTCACTAACAGGCTAGTGACCAATTTTACCAATTTACATTGGCTTACTGGAACACCCTTATAAATCCCTAGTATATGGTACTGAGGTACCCAGGGTATTGGGGTTCCAGGAGATCCCTATGGGCTGCAGCATTTCTTTTGCCACCCATAGGGAGCTCTGACAATTCTTACACAGGCCTGCCACTGCAGCCTGAGTGAAATAACGTCCACGTTATTTCACAGCCATTTTACACTGCACTTAAGTAACTTATAAGTCACCTATATGTCTAACCTTTACCTGGTAAAGGTTAGGTGCAAAGCTACTTAGTGTGAGGGCACCCTGGCACTAGCCAAGGTGCCTCCACATTGTTCAGAGCCAATTCCCTGAACTTTGTGAGTGCGGGAACACCATTACACGCGTACACTACATATAGGTCACTACCTATATGTAGCTTCACCATGGTAACTCCGAATATGGCCATGTAACATGTCTATGATCATGGAATTGCCCCCTCTATGCCATCCTGGCATAGTTGGCACAATCCCATGATCCCAGTGGTCTGTAGCACAGACCCTGGTACTGCCAAACTGCCCTTCCTGGGGTTTCACTGCAGCTGCTGCTGCTGCCAACCCCTCAGACAGGCATCTGCCCTCCTGGGGTCCAGCCAGGCCTGGCCCAGGATGGCAGAACAAAGAACTTCCTCTGAGAGAGGGTGTGACACCCTCTCCCTTTGGAAAATGGTGTGAAGGCAGGGGAGGAGTAGCCTCCCCCAGCCTCTGGAAATGCTTTCTTGGGCACAGATGTGCCCAATTCTGCATAAGCCAGTCTACACCGGTTCAGGGGACCCCTTAGCCCTGCTCTGGCGCGAAACTGGACAAAGGAAAGGGGAGTGACCACTCCCCTGACCTGCACCTCCCCTGGGAGGTGTCCAGAGCTCCTCCAGTGTGCTCCAGACCTCTGCCATCTTGGAAACAGAGGTGCTGCTGGCACACTGGACTGCTCTGAGTGGCCAGTGCCACCAGGTGACGTCAGAGACTCCTTGTGATAGGCTCCTTCAGGTGTTGCTAGCCTATCCTCTCTCCTAGGTAGCCAAACCCTCTTTTCTGGCTATTTAGGGACTCTGTCTCTGGGGAAACTTTAGATAACGAATGCAAGAGCTCATCCGAGTTCCTCTGCATCTCTCTCTTCACCTTCTGCCAAGGAATCGACTGCTGACCGCGCTGGAAGCCTGCAAACCTGCAACATAGTAGCAAAGACGACTACTGCAACTCTGTAACGCTGATCCTGCCGCCTTCTCGACTGTTTTTCCTGGTGGTGCATGCTGTGGGGGTAGTCTGCCTCCTCTCTGCACTAGAAGCTCCGAAGAAATCTCCCGTGGGTCGACGGAATCGTCCCCCTGCAACCGCAGGCACCAAAAAGCTGCATTACCGGTCCCTTGGGTCTCCTCTCAGCACGACGAGCGAGGTCCCTCGAATCCAGCAACTCTGTCCAAGTGACTCCCACAGTCCAGTGACTCTTCAGTCCAAGTTTGGTGGAGGTAAGTCCATGCCTCACCTCGCTAGACTGCATTGCTGGGAACGGCGACTTTTGCAGCTACTCCGGCCCCTGTGCACTTCCGGCGGAAATCCTTCGTGCACAGCCAAGCCTGGGTCCACGGCACTCTAACCTGCATTGCACGACTTTCTAAGTTGGTCTCCGGCGACGTGGGACTCCTTTGTGTAACTTCGGGTGAGCACCGTTTCACGCATCCTCGTAGTGCCTGTTTCTGGCACTTCTCCGGGTGCAACCTGCTGCTAAGAGGGCTCCTTGTGTTGCTCGACGTCCCCTCTACCTCCTGGTCCAATTTGCGACCTCCTGGTCCCTCCTGGGCCGCAGCAGCGTCCAAAAACGCTAACCGCACGATTTGCAGCTAGCAAGGCTTGTTGGCGTTCTTTCGGCGGGAAAACACTTCTGCACGACTCTACAAGGCGAGAGGGATTTGTCCTCCAAAGGGGAAGTCTCTAGCCCTTTGCGTTCCTGCAGAAACCGCAGCTTCTTCAGTCCAGTCGAAGCTTCTTTGCACCCGCAGCTGGCACTTCCTGGGCATCTGCCCATCTCCGACTTGCTTGTGACTTTGGACTTGGTCCCCTTGTTCCACAGGTACCCCAGATTGGAAATCCAGCGATGTTGCATTGTTGGTTTGTGTCTTTCCTGCCTTATTCCCCTATCACGACTTCTTTGTCCTTTGGGGAACTTTAGTGCACTTTGCACTCACTTTTCAGGGTCTTGGGGAGGGTTATTTTTCTAACTCTCACTATTTTCTAATAGTCCCAGCGACCCTCTACAAGGTCACATAGGTTTGGGGTCCATTTGTGGTTCACATTCCACTTTTGGAGTATATGGTTTGTGTTGCCCCTATCCCTATGTGTCCCCATTGCATCCTATTGTAACTATACATTGTTTGCACTGTTTTCTAAGACTATACTGCATATTTCTGGTATTGTGTATATATATCTTGTGTATATTTCCTATCCTCTCACTGAGGGTACACTCTGAGATACTTTGGCATATTGTCATAAAAATAAAGTACCTTTATTTTTAGTATAACTGTGTATTGTGTTTTCTTATGATATTGTGCATATGACACTAAGTGGTACTGTAGTAGCTTCACACGTCTCCTAGTTCAGCCTAAGCTGCTCTGCTAAACTACCATTATCTATCAGCCTAAGCTGCTAGACACCCTATACACTAATAAGGGATAACTGGGCCTGGTGCAAGGTGCAAGTACCCCTTGGTACTCACTACAAGCCAGTCCAGCCTCCTACATTGGTTGTGCAGCGGTGGGATAAGTGCTTGAGACTACTTACCACTCTTGTCATTGTACTTTTCATAAGAGAAAAATATACAAAACAAGGTCAGTGTATATACACATAGCCAAAAAGTTTTGCATTTCCTCTTTTCACTCTTTTCTAAGTGCTGAAAAGTACTTCTAAACTTTCAAAAAGTTCTTAAAAGTTTAAAAAGTTTTTTTTTCTGTCTTTCTAAAAAGTTCTGAAAACTTTTTTCTCTTTTTCTATCACTTTAACTCTCTCTAAAAATGTCTGGCACAGGCCAAAATGTTGATCTGTCCAAACTTGCATATGATCACCTTAGCTGGAAAGGAGCAAGGAGTCTCTGCATAGAGAGAGGTTTGAGTGTAGGGAAGAATCCTTCCTTGGAACTGTTACTTAACATGCTTAGAGAACAAGATAAGGCTATAGGTGCCCCATCTGTTGAAAAAGTACCTAATAGTTCCCAATCTGATCCAGGGACTCCCCCAGGAAAAGATTCAGGAAAGAAAGTTCCTACCTGCCCATTACTAGACAGTCTAGCATAGTTGGTAATGATGATGAGCCACACCATACAAATAGTGTTGTCTCACATCATAGCAAAAGCATTTATTCTCACCATACTGGTAGTAATGTTTCTGTTAGCCAAGCTGTTAGGGTGGCTTCTGTAAGGGACAGGTCTCCTTCTGTTCTTTCCCATCATACCTCTGTATCTAGGAATGTCCCTCCCACCATCCCTGATGACAGAATGTTAGAGAGGGAACTCAATAAGTTGAGGGTGGAACAAACCAGACTGAAGCTTAAAAAGCAACAGCTGGATTTGGATAGACAGTCTTTTGAACTAGAGAAGGAAAGACAGAAGTTGGGTTTAGAAACCCATGGTGGCAGCAGCAGTATTCCCCATAGTCATCCTGCAAAAGAGCATGATTCCAGGAATCTGCACAAGATAGTTCCCCCTTATAAGGAGGGGGATGACATTAACAAGTGGTTTGCTGCACTTGAGAGGGCCTGTGTTGTACAGGATGTCCCTCAAAGGCAGTGGGCTGCTATCCTATGGCTATCATTTAGTGGAAAAGGTAGGGATAGGCTCCTTACTGTGAAAGAAAATGATGCTAATAATTTTACAGTTCTTAAGAATGCACTCCTGGATGGTTATGGCTTAACCACTGAACAATACAGGATAAAGTTCAGAGAGACCAAAAAGGAGTCTTCAGAAGACTGGGTTGATTTAATTGACCATTCAGTGAAGGCCTTGGAGGGGTGGTTACATGGCAGTAAAGTTACTGATTATGAAAGCCTGTATAACACAATCCTGAGAGAGCATATACTTAATAATTGTGTGTCTGATTTGTTGCACCAGTACCTGGTAGACTCTGATCTTACCTCTCCCCAAGAATTGGGAAAGAAGGCAGACAAATGGGTCAGAACAAGGGTGAACAGAAAGGTTCATACAGGGGGTGACAAAGATGGCAATAAGAAGAAAGATGGTGAAAAATCTCAAGATAAGCATGGGGATAAGGGTAAAACCAAAGATCCCACTTCAAATCTTAAACACTCTTCAGAGGGTGGGGATAAAACTAATTCTTCCTCTTCTTCTCAACCTGCACACATTAAAAAGCCTTGGTGCTTTGTGTGTAAAAATAGAGGCCATAGGCCAGGGGATAAGTCCTGTCCAGGTAAACCCCCTGAGCCTACCACCACTAATACATCAAGCTCTAATGCCCCTAGCAGTAGTGGTACTAGTGGTGGGACTGCTGGCAACAGTCAAGTTAAGGGTGTAGTTGGGTTCACTTTTGGGTCCATAGTAGAAACTGGGGTAGTCAGTCCCAAGACAGTTTCTGTCACACCTAGTGGCATTGGCCTTGCCACACTGGCTGCTTGTCCCCTTACAATGGATAAGTACAGGCAGACAGTTTCAATAAATGGTGTTGAGGCCTTGGCCTACAGGGACACAGGTGCCAGTATCACTTTGGTGACTGAAAACCTAGTGCACCCTGATCAACACATCATAGGACAACAGTATAAGATTATTGATGTCCATAACTCCACTAAGTTTCTTCCCTTAGCTATAATTCAGTTTAGTTGGGGTGGAGTTACTGGCCCTAAGCAGGTGGTGGTATCACCTAGCTTACCTGTAGACTGTCTCTTAGGTAATGACCTAGAGGCCTCAGGTTGGGCTGATGTAGAGTTTTATGCCCATGCAGCCATGTTGGGCATCCCAGAGGAATTGTTCCCTCTCATTTCTACTGAAATGAAAAAGCAAAGGAGAGAAGGCCTGAAAACTCAGGATCCCTCTCCAACAACAGGTGAAAGGGGTATCACAGTATCCCCTAACCACCCTACCATTCAGGATACCATTCCTGTGGTGGGAGAAACCTCTCCTGGGGTGGCACCTGTTCCAAGGGAATCATCAGTTGGCAAAACTGTACTCCCTGAGGTAGAAGTACCTCTCTGTGGGATAACTAACATTGGTGAGAAAAAGAGCACCATTTTAGTTAACATGGAGCATCCCTCCAACCCTCCCAGAGAAACTTTGGTGCAGAAACCCTGCATTGCCTCACAACACTTAGGACAGCATCCCTGCCCTAGTGTGGAGCTCATAGGACAGCATCCCTGCCCTGCTCAAACTCAAGAGAAACAGCATCCCTGTTCTCTCTTCCAGCCATTTGGACAAAGTTTTTGCCCAGCTATGGCTTTTCTGAGACAGCATCCCTGTCTGGCATTTCCATCACTACAAATAGGTTCAGTGGACAATTCCCACTGCTCTAAACTAAAACTTACTGATAGAAACTCTGAAAATACATCTTCACATTGTTGCTTAGCTAAAAAACTTCAAACAGGGTGGTTTACATCCCCACAGGGAAGTAACCATATAGTGGATGATAAAGGGAGTAACCAGTCTATTGCAGAGCTACTCTCTACTTATCATCACCACTTAGACAATAAAGTCTCAACTGGCCAAGGTTAGCCTTATTGTCCTTCGTTTGGGGGGGGGGGGGGGGGGGGTGAGAAAGTAGCCTCTTTCTAGCCTTGTTACCCCCACTTTGGGCCTGTTTGTGAGTGTATGTCAGGGTGTTTTCACTGTCTCACTGGGATCCTGCTAGCCAGGGCCCAGTGCTCATAGAGAAAACCCTATGTTTTCAGTATGTTTGTTATGTGTCACTGGGACCCTGCTAGTCAGGACCCCAGTGCTCATAAGTTTGTGGCCTATATGTATGTGTTCCCTGTGTGGTGCCTAACTGTCTCACTGAGGCTCTGCTAACCAGAACCTCAGTGGTTATGCTCTCTCATTTCTTTCAAATTGTCACTAACAGGCTAGTGACCAATTTTACCAATTTACATTGGCTTACTGGAACACCCTTATAATTCCCTAGTATATGGTACTGAGGTACCCAGGGTATTGGGGTTCCAGGAGATCCCTATGGGCTGCAGCATTTCTTTTGCCACCCATAGGGAGCTCTGACAATTCTTACACAGGCCTGCCACTGCAGCCTGAGTGAAATAACGTCCACGTTATTTCACAGCCATTTTACACTGCACTTAAGTAACTTATAAGTCACCTATATGTCTAACCTTTACCTGGTAAAGGTTAGGTGCAAAGTTACTTAGTGTGAGGGCACCCTGGCACTAGCCAAGGTGCCCCCACATTGTTCAGAGCCAATTCCCTGAACTTTGTGAGTGCGGGGACACCATTACACGCGTGCACTACATATAGGTCACTACCTATATGTAGCTTCACAATGGTAACTCCGAATATGGCCATGTAACATGTCTATGATCATGGAATTGCCCCCTCTATGCCATCCTGGCATAGTTGGCACAATCCCATGATCCCAGTGGTCTGTAGCACAGACCCTGGTACTGCCAAACTGCCCTTCCTGGGGTTTCACTGCAGCTGCTGCTGCTGCCAACCCCTCAGACAGGCATCTGCCCTCCTGGGGTCCATCCAGGCCTGGCCCAGGATGGCAGAACAAAGAACTTCTTCTGAGAGAGGGTGTTACACCCTCTCCCTTTGGAAAATGGTGTGAAGGCAGGGGAGGAGTAACCTCCCCCAGCCTCTGGAAATGCTTTCTTGGGCACAGATGTGCCCAATTCTGCATAAGCCAGTCTACACCGGTTCAGGGACCCCTTAGCCCCTGCTCTGGTGCGAAACTGGCCAAAGGAAAGGGGAGTGACCACTCCCCTGACCTGCACCTCCCCTGGGAGGAGTCCAGAGCTCCTCCAGTGTGCTCCAGACCTCTGCCATCTTGGAAACAGAGGTGCTGCTGGCACACTGGACTGCTCTGAGTGGCCAGTGCCACCAGGTGACGTCAGAGACTCCTTGTGATAGGCTCCTTCAGGTGTTGCTAGCCTATCCTCTCTCCTAGGTAGCCAAACCCTCTTTTCTGGCTATTTAGGGTCTCTGTCCCTGGGGAAACTTTAGATAACGAATGCAAGAGCTCAGCCGAGTTCCTCTGCATCTCTCTCTTCACCTTCTGATAAGGAATCGACTGCTGACCGCGCTGGAAGCCTGCAAAACTGCAACAAAGTAGCTAAGACGACTACTGCAACTCTGTAACGCTGATCCTGCCGCCTTCTCGACTGTTTTCCTGTTTGTGCATGCTGTGGGGGTAGTCTGCCTCCTCTCTGCACCAGAAGCTCCCAAGAAATCTCCCGTGGGTCGACGGAATCTTCCCCCTGCAACCGCAGGCACCAAAAAGCTGCATTACCGGTCCCTTGGGTCTCCTCTCAGCACGACGAGCGAGGTCCCTCGAATCCAGCAACTCTGTCCAAGTGGCCCCCACAGTCCAGTGACTCTTCAGTCCAAGTTTGGTGGAGGTAAGTCCTTGCCTCACCTCGCTAGACTGCATTGCTGGGAACTGCGACTTTTGCAGCTACTCCGGCCTCCGTGCACTTCCGGCGGAAATCCTTTGTGCACAGTCCAGCCTGGGTCCACGGCACTCTAACCTGCATTGCACGACCTCCTAAGTTGTTCTCCGGCGACTTCTTTGTGCGACTTCGGGTGAGCACCGTTTCACGCATCCTCGTAGTGCCTGTTTCTGGCACTTCTCCGGGTGCTACCTGCTGCTGAGAGGGCTCCTTGTCTTGCTCGACGCCCCCTCTCTCTCCTGGTCCAATTTGCGACCTCCTGGTCCCTCCAGGGCCACAGCAGCGTCCAAAAACGCTAACCGCACGATTTGCAGCTAGCAAGGCTTGTTGGCGTTCTTTCGGCGGGAAAAAACTTCTGCACGACTCTCCACGGCGAGAGGGATCCGTCCACCAAAGGGGAAGTCTCTAGCCCTTTTCGTTCCTGCAGAAACCGCAGCTTCTTCTGTCCAGTAGAAGCTTCTTTGCACCCGCAGCTGGCATTTCCTGGGCATCTGCCCATCTCCGACTTGCTTGTGACTTTTGGACTTGGTCCCCTTGTTCCACAGGTACCCTAGATTGGAAATCCACAGTTGTTGCATTGCTGGTTTGTGTCTTTCCTGCATTATTCCTCTAACACGACTTCTTTGTCCTTAGGGGAACTTTAGTGCACTTTGCACTCACTTTTCAGGGTCTTGGGGAGGGTTATTTTTCTAACTCTCACTATTTTCTAATAGTCCCAGCGACCCTCTACAAGGTCACATAGGTTTGGGGTCCATTCGTGGTTCGCATTCCACTTTTGGAGTATATGGTTTGTGTTGCCCCTATCCCTATGTTTCCCCATTGCATCCTATTGTAACTATACATTGTTTGCACTGTTTTCTAAGACTATACTGCATATTTTTGCTATTGTGTATATATATCTTGTGTATATTTCCTATCCTCTCACTGAGGGTACACTCTAAGATACTTTGGCATATTGTCATAAAAATAAAGTACCTTTATTTTTAGTATAACTGTGTATTGTGTTTTCTTATGATATTGTGCATATGACACTAAGTGGTACTGTAGTAGCTTCACACGTCTCCTAGTTCAGCCTAAGCTGCTCTGCTAAACTACCATTATCTATCAGCCTAAGCTGCTAGACACCCTATACACTAATAAGGGATAACTGGGCCTGGTGCAAGGTGCAAGTACCCCTTGGTACTCACTACAAGCCAGTCCAGCCTCCTACAGCTACCGCCGCGGTCGTGATGTGCCGGTCGGACCGCCACATTGGCGGCGGTCTGACCACCACCTCAACCCGGTTGTAATGAGGGCCATAGTCTAGAAAAGTGCAGCTGTGTCCTTATCTGAATAGTCTTCCAGGTGGAAGTTAAAGTCGCTTAAGACAGTAAAATCAGAAAGTAGGATGTTTGCTTCAATCAGACTACTGATATCCTGGGAATAAGCAACTCTAGAGCCTAGAGGGTGATAAATGACCAGGCCTTTAAAGTTTTGGTTAGTGGAGACACTTATGGAAAGGTGACTGCCTCACAGAGGGATGATGCTACAGGATTGCAGCAAATTCTTAGGTCTGATTTAAATATAACTGCCAGGCCGCCGCCTTTCTTCTCTGGTCTATTGTGGCGAGAGATGGTGAAGCCTTCAGGTATGGTCGCCTGAATATCGTGGCTAGAAGCTGGGTCAGCCCAGGCTTCAGTGACAAAAGCGAAGGAAGATTTATAGGTCTCCATAAGCAGATGAAACTCTGTGGAGTGTTCAATTAGGGAGCGGGTGTTGCTAAGAAGGCAGCTTAGCATTTTTTTAGATTTAATGGACTGAGGCAAAGGAAGTGCTGAAAATGCAGAAGTGGGGGCAGAAGCAGTGTTAAAACATTCAGCAGGAGAACAGAACAAATGTAATTAATGGCCAGAATGGTGACAGGTGATAGTGTCAGGGCCATTGCTGGTGCTAGAATCGAACCTATTACAGCAGCTGAAGTTACCTGTGTTGAGTACCAGTAGCTCTTCACCAGTATAAGTGGTCATTTGGCCACCGTTAAGATGTCCAACAGGCAAGGGGTCTTGCGCTCGCCGCCGCCTGGGCAAGGATGGGCGCAGATGGGCTTGTCTTAGCTGCACGTGTCCGCTGCGAGGACTCGCTCTCCTGCCCTTGATATGTGCCGCTATCAGCGCGGGCCATGGCAGGAGGCTTGGTCCAGTGGTTCCTCAGTGCTTCGTCAGTAGAAACAGGTGGGTAACTGAGGAAGTGAACTGGGTTCTAGCAACCCCTGAAACCTGTGACAGGTTCCTCTGTGGCAGGTTACTACTGGTAAAATAAGGCAAATTAAAATAATGGTGGGAAAAAGTAAAATCAATAACCATATAAAACGAAGGCAGGCACCTTCGCAAATATGGCCGCCGCATCAGAAGGGAGCCAGGCACCTTCCAGTAAGTTGCAGCAAGCTGCCTGCAAGGAAAGGAAAGATGAGACACTCACAGAGCCATCAGTGAAGAGGAGGCGCTCTGCTGCCCTTGATCTCGCCCCCCATGAACGGGGGCGTGGCAGGAGGTGTGGTCCAGGGCGCTCTGCAGCGCGTCATCAGATAATCTGGGGGCAATGCCACACCATATGTGTAAAGTTCGCTGGGATCGTGTAACAGAGAGGGCAAGCAGCAGTGGTGCCTGGGTACATTCGCAACAGCCGTTCTGGTCTAAGACATTTATGAGGCAAATAATTGAAGTGTGTGTACTTCAACCTAGCATGTGTGGAGATACATTTTGGTGATTTGAGGCGCTGAGTCTATTGCTTATCTGACAACGTGACAATAACAGCTGTGTCCCAATATGTACGAAGAGCCAGAAGGGGAGCCTTGTTAGTCATGCGTAAGGATTTATAAATTTGTGTAACAGCTTTGCAGGCACTACTGTGCGTCAAAACGGTTTGTAGAAGTGGGGTGTCAGGTCCAGCATGTGTCCTCTGCCATGTCACATATAAGTAACGTGTAAGAGTGGCACAGATGAGGAAGGAGCCCTGTGGGATACCATAGTCATCCGTCAGGATTTCAAATGTATTAAGGATCTTAACGGTAAACAAGTCACCCCATTCAGTCAGGCCAGCTTCAAGCCAAGCTGCCGCATCCAGCTGTGTTTGTAACATGTGGCATCTCGGCAATGCCCACAAGGGGTAATTTGGGTGCGTATGGAATGTGAGCATTCTTTTTAGTCACTTACGCAGGCCAGTATATCTTAGCTATGTGCCTAAGAGCGTTGCCCTCTCCACTTGGTATCACTGTATCTGAGCCCAGTAGCCAACGCAATATCGAGAGCTGAGGTGCACCCTCAAACCATTGCCCAAGTTCTAACTCATTTATTGCCTCGAGCTAATGCATGGGAAATTGGACTTGGGCTGCTGTGTAGTAGTATTCATAGTTTGGGGCACCCAGCCCGCCTGATCTAAGGGGACGTATAATTAGTAAGTGCCACTCGAAACCTGTCCTTGCCCCAAATTAACGCTAATAGGAGGGAACCCATGTCTGCGAACACCTTGGTGGGAGAAAAAGGACAGCAGTCTAGGGAGGATTAACATTTTAGAAATAGCCACCCTGCCTGCTGGTCAGAGTAGCGGCGACAGCCAGAACGACAGAGAGGACTTTGTGCTTGTAAGAGCCTTGTCTTTGTTGCCTTCCATCAGATCTTTATCTGAGAGGTATATCCTGACTCCTAAAACATTATGGAGTCCCAAGCCCAGGAGAGCGAGGTACTTGGATGGCGCCCTAGAGCCGTTACTGGGAACAGCTGCGATTCATCCCAGTTCACCTTCAGGCCAGAGGGCAGGCCGACTGTTCCAGTAGTGCCATAAGGCGAGGGAGTATTGCAGCATCATTTCACAGGTAAATTAAGGCATAATCTGTGTACAGTGAGATAATGAGACAGTATCCCTCAGCACGTATCCCTTATTCAGGGGCGCGCATCCAGAGTTCGCAGGCAAAGGATTCCATTACTAGTGCCAATATAATCAGGGATAAGGGGCAGCCCTGTCGGGAGCCATGACCTATGGTGAATACGTTAGAAATAATGGGGGTTATTACAACTTTGGAGGAGGTGTTAATCCGTCCCAAAAGTGACGGATATACCACCAGCCGTATTACGAGTTCCATAGGATATAATGGACTCGTAATACGTCTGGTGGTATATCCGTCACTTTTGGGACGGATTAACACCTCCTCCAAAGTTGTAATAACTCCCAATGTGTCCTATCTTTACCCGTGCCAGAGGCATATTGTAAAACAGATCTATCCATTTAAGGAGCCGGGTCCCTCACCTAGTCTGACAAGTACCTCTCTTAGGTAGGCCCAACCCAAGGTGTCAAATGCTTTCTCTATATCCAGTGATTCCATCCAGGGGTTAACATCTGCTGACTGCGCCCAGTCCATTAATGTAAATAGGCGACATCATTTTTTAAATGTATTTCTACCTGGTATAAACCAGTTTTGATACGGGTGCACGAAGGATTGGGCTATAGGGACCAGAGGATTAGCTAGTATTTTTCCTAATATTGTGTAATCAGAACACAATAATGATATGAGTCGACAGGACCCCTTTAGCAAGGCATCGCTGCTTGGCTTTGGCAGTATCATCAGCACTGCCTCCCAGAGGGAAGGTGGACGTAAACCTGGGGTGAAAGCGTCCTCATGGACGTTCAGCAGGCGTGGGGCAAGTTTGGACTGAAAGGCGGAATGCTGGATTCAACTTAATTTAAAAAGGTGTTCTTGATGCTGGGGAGAAGGATGGTATAACTCAGCACATCCACTGACAAAGTAAATGTGTAGATGAATTTATGGCAAGGAAGCCAAAGCAATAGGTGCAATGTACGGGCTGAACAATGTTTTTGATGTCAGGTTAGCGGCACACCGTGACCACCCAATGACAACGCTTTTTCCACAAAGTAGCGTCAAAGCAGAACAATTACACTTGCTTCACTGTGGATCTATGAGCCAAGTAATCCAAAGTGAAGCATTGCTCTCTGGTGGTCAAGCGTACATCAGAACATGCATAACTCCTGGGCTTTCTATGCCCAGGACTTTAGGTGGAGTGGAAAGATTTTGAAAATGTTTTTATGCATATGTACCTTCTTATAATTTAACAGATATTGCTAATTTTCATTCCGAACACGGACACTGAGCTACAACTACAGTGCATATGAGCATTCTTTAAATCAAACTATGTTTATAATATGGTAGTCTTCTAAGTTTATTTTGTGTGCGTTAGAGGAAGGATTGATATGTTTGGATAAATATCACAGATTGTCTGACCGAAGGTCTTGTGGATGACAGCAAAACAAGAATGTATGGCTCTGTTAGCTTCAAACTGACATACTCTTGACTTTCATGAAATCTGTCCATGAAGAGGCTGGTTATGTGTGAAAGTAAAGCTTCTCTCCTACAAACATGTTCACGCCTCTATCTGGCCTGTTGATCTAAATTCACGCTACAACTTTCTGCAGCCACACTATATAAATCAGCTCTCCTCAAGAGCAGCTCCAGCTGTCCTGTTCACATTACCACCTCCTTAAACTCCCCCCATGAGATCCTGTGAGGGTTTACATTGAAATGCCCCTGAAAAAGGCATTACATCTCCAATGTATCCTGTGCAGTGCCACTTAGTAAAAGCAAGTCTCTCCTTCCCCAAACCAGACACATCTACTGTAGCAGCGTCTACTAGTCTATGAGCAGGCATTCTATAGCTGAACCTACCCTGTCAATCAAACACTGCACCGCCCATTATTGTCAACTATTCAGACAAGCTCTGAAGTGACCTATTGAAGCTCAACCAGGTCAGCCTTCAGCACAGTCTAAATGTGTGCTCAGTATATTGCACATCTCTCCTTCACTGTCCACTACCCTAATGAAGTGACCCCCATTGCTTTGTAGAATGTTATTGCTGCCTGTCCCTATAGTGTTGAAATGCACACACAGGCCTGATCTGAAAGGAGGAAAACAATGAATGAAAAAAATCAGTGCACAGATGCTCCACGGTCACCTCTGGTTCAAATTGCACATGTGCCTTAAAATACATGAAACAATTAAAATTAAAAAGTAGAAATACATTTTGGTTGAACAACCAGATTGAAAAGTAAAACCAAAAATATAGAACTCCTTCTGACTTTATCTAAGAACAAGAAAACCGCATCAAGATTATGACCACCTTGTCTTAATTCTATTTCCTGATAATTGTAAAGTGCTCCATTGGTCAAGTTGTAAGGTCTTCACTATATAAAATAAAGCTGTGTACAAGTATTTGATAATCCTCATATTATTTTCTGATAATATTCTGTTGATGGTACATCTTCTAATCCCAGGAAATGAAGAAATTTCGGAATTAAATGGAACTATCTGCAGATACCACATAATTACATTTGTTTCTTTTCCAGTTGATGGTGGTTGGAGTGATGCATGGTGTACTATCTGTTTTATAATTTTTAATGCAAGTAACGATTAGATTAGGAGAAATGGGCAATTTCAAGACGTCACTGTGTGTGGTGTTGTGGTGAGTTCTAAAGAGTACCGCCTTTTAGGAAGGGCTTGAGATTTTACAAAGATTTGAAATTCCTGCAAGAATTAAGGTGTTGTAAAATACTTCCCATAAGAGAGGTAGTTTTCAATTATTCTGCACTGCAATTTTATTCTATAGATTAGATTTTTTAAATATTAAGTATACATTTTCAATTCTGTGGCTTCAACATGTTTCATTCGTCATTAGAGATCTACTTTCTTTACTGTTCACCTGGGCTCTATGTGTGGACACTGTTCTGCTTAAAGCCACCTCCTCACATACACCCCTTCAGCAGGTATGTCTTAGCGTGCCACATGTAACAGAAAACATGAAGAGCCTACGAACGAGACATCAACAGAGAAACTAGTAACATATTATTGGAAGACCTCAAAGATTCTACTGCTCAAGTACAGCCACATGTGAAAGACAACTAGAGGTTTACAGAACTTGGTGGAGGTTTACGTCACTGCACAGTACTTTATAGAACACTGCAGATACACTGAGGCATTGTGGGATACCAAAGTGGCTCACACTGTCCAACTCGAGGAATTAAGAGGTGTTACAACATCCCTCTCCGAAGACTGAGTGAGGGCCTCAATGGCGTCCACGAATACTACTAAATATAAGTGTGGGAAAATGCTAATCCTTGGACCACTAAATCTAGGGCTCTTGAGTGACATACCTTTTCAGAGGTCCCTCTCTTCCTACACTCTTTCTTCCTGATCTTACGAGGACTTCATGGCTAAGGGACAGAGCAGCTGATGCATCACTTCTAAACAAGAGACAAAATCAAGACAGCAAATGAATTCATGGGGTTTGACCTCTGCAATGTTCAGGATGTAAAATGCCCCACTCATCCACAGAAAGGAGGGAGGCGGTGCGTACCCACACACTCTCGACCATCAAGAGCACACAGCGTTCCACTAGTGAAGATACTTCCACTTCCATGACTACTCGTTCCTGTCTAGGGGAGGAATTTTCGACCCACTGATTAGTAAAATCCAGGTTTTTAGTAATTTCAAAACTAATATGTATTAAGGAAATAGACCAAGAGGTATTTGAGTGGCCGTTATTTGCATATCGGATAGCAATTCATTGTAAACGTCCTGCTGTAATCTTGTATTCTGTGCCTCAAAGGTCCAAGCTCCGATTCTATCCTCCAGGATGATGTAAACTAGACTGTCAATTATATTCAATAGTGACTCACATTTGTGTGCTTGGCACACAGATATACTAAACGCCATATGTAAAACTGGCTTCCCACCAGATGACGCAACTGACACTACACAACTGAATTAGATTAAGGTTTTCTGCATCAGTTGTAGACACAGGAACCTGCCATCTGTTTCTGGACTCTGAATAGCTCAGATTCGCCAGGGCTAGAGACATAACCTTTAGGGTGGATCATAACTCTAAAATCCTTTCTCAGAAGATAGGAAACCACACAGGGGCACTGTAACCCGCAGATCATAAAACAAGATTGCTACAGAGGATGCCATGAGGGCCTATTGTAAGCTTTAGCCCAATCCCTATCCCCTTTAATCTAATAAACTAGTTAGGATCACTTACTTATTTTCCCGTCCTCCCTTGCTGAGTTCTCACACCCACACAGATCAGCATGTAGAGAGATAAAAGAGAAAGGAGAAGAGGGCTGAAGGTGGAGGGAATGATGCCAATTGGACAAGAAAAAAACATGACAACACTCAATCTAGAGATACATCCACCACACAAGGATGGATCTAGGAGTTATTGGATTGGGGTTGTAGGAAAGTACCATCTTGCCTGGCATGTTACCCCCATTTTTCACTGTATATATGTTGTTTTAGTTGTATGTGTCACTGGGACCCTGGTAACCCAGGGCCCCAGTGCTCATAAGTGTGCCTGAATGTGTTACCTGTGTAGTGACTAACTGTCTCACTGAGGCTCTGCTAATCAGAACCTCAGTGGTTATGCTCTCTCATTTCTTTCCAAATTGTCACTGACAGGCTAGTGACCATTTTTACCAATTTACATTGGCTTACTGGAACACCCTTATAATTCCCTAGTATATGGTACTGAGGTACCCAGGGTATTGGGGTTCCAGGAGATCCCTATGAGCTGCAGCATTTCTTTTGCCACCCATAGGGAGCTCTGACAATTCTTACACAGGCATGCCACTGCAGCCTGAGTGAAATAACGTCCACGTTATTTCACAGCCATTTTACACTGCACTTAAGTAACTTATAAGTCACCTATATGTCTAACCTTTACCTGGTAAAGGTTAGGTGCAAAGTTACTTAGTGTGAGGGCACCCTGGCACTAGCCAAGGTGCCCCCACATTGTTCAGAGCCAATTCACTGAACTTTGTGAGTGCGGGGACACCATTACACGCGTGCACTACATATAGGTCACTACCTATATGTAGCTTCACCATGGTAACTCCGAATATGGCCATGTAACATGTCTATGATCATGGAATTGCCCCCTCTATGCCATCCTGGCATTGTTGGTACAATTCCATGATCCCAGTGGTCTGTAGCACAGACCCTGGTACTGCCAGACTGCCCTTCCTGGGGTTTCACTGCAGCTGCTGCTGCTGCCAACCCCTCAGACAGGCAGCTGCCCTCCTGGGGTCCAGCCAGGCCTGGCCCAGGATGGCAGAACAAAGAACTTCCTCTGAGAGAGGGTGTGACACCCTCTCCCTTTGGAAAATGGTGTGAAGGCAGGGGAGGAGTAGCCTCCCCCAGCCTCTGGAAATGCTTTGTTGGGCACAGATGTGCCCAATTCTGCATAAGCCAGTCTACACCGGTTCAGGGACCCCGTAGCCCCTGCTCTGGCGCGAAACTGGACAAAGGAAAGGGGAGTGACCACTCCCCTGACCTGCACCTCCCCTGGGAGGTGTCCAGAGCTCCTCCAGTGTGCTCCAGACCTCTGCCATCTTGGAAACAGAGGTGCTGCTAGCACACTGGACTGCTCTGAGTGGCCAGTGCCACCAGGTGACGTCAGAGACTCCTGCTGATAGGCTCCTTCAGGTGTTAGTAGCCTTTCCTCTCTCCTAGGTAGCCAAACCCTCTTTTCTGGCTATTTAGGGTCTCTGTCTCTGGGGAAACTTTAGATAACGAATGCATGAGCTCAGCCGAGTTCCTCTGCATCTCCCTCTTCACCTTCTGATAAGGAATCGACCGCTGACCGCGCTGGAAGCCTGCAAACCTGCAACATAGTAGCAAAGACGACTACTGCAACTCTGTAACGCTGATCCTGCCGCCTTCTCGACTGTTTTCCTGCTTGTGCATGCTGTGGGGGTAGTCTGCCTCCTCTCTGCACCAGAAGCTCCGAAGAAATCTCCCGTGGGTCGACGGAATCTTCCCCCTGCAACCGCAGGCACCAAAAAGCTGCATTACCGGTCCCTTGGGTCTCCTCTCAGCACGACGAGCGAGGTCCCTCGAATCCAGCGACGCTGTCCAAGTGACCCCCACAGTCCAGTGACTCTTCAGCCCAAGTTTGGTGGAGGTAAGTCCTTGCCTCACCTCGCTGGGCTGCATTGCTGGGAACCGCGACTTTGCAGCTACTCCGGCCCCTGTGCACTTC
The DNA here is from genome assembly GCF_031143425.1 of Pleurodeles waltl. Lineage (NCBI taxonomy): Eukaryota > Metazoa > Chordata > Amphibia > Caudata > Salamandridae > Pleurodeles > Pleurodeles waltl. The sequence continues at coordinate 1,315,902,372 of NC_090437.1, read as the reverse complement.
CGGCGGAAATCCTTCGTGCACAGCCAAGCCTGGGTCCACGGCACTCTAACCTGCATTGCACGACTTTCTAAGTTGGTCTCCGGCGACGTGGGACTCCTTTGTGCAACTTCGGCGAGCACCGTTTCACGCATCCTCGTAGTGCCTGTTACTGGCACTTCTCCGGGTGCTACCTGCTTCAGTGAGGGCTCTTTGTCTTGCTCGACGTCCCCTCTCTCTGCAGGTCCAATTTGCGACCTCCTGGTCCCTCCTGGGCCCCAGCAGCGTCCAAAAACGCCAAACGCACGATTTGCGTGTAGCAAGGCTTGTTGGCGTCCTTCCGGCGGGAAAACACTTCTGCACGACTCTCCAAGGCGAGAGGGATCCGTCCACCAAAGGGGAAGTCTCTAGCCCTTTTCGTTCCTGCAGAAACCTCAGCTTCTTCTGTCCAGTCGAAGCTTCTTTGCACCCGCAGCTGGCATTTCCTGGGCATCTGCCCATCTCCGACTTGCTTGTGACTTTTGGACTTGGTCCCCTTGTTCCACAGGTACCCTAGATTGGAAATCCACAGTTGTTGCATTGCTGGTTTGTGTCTTTCCTGCATTATTCCTCTAACACGACTCTTTTGTCCTTAGGGGAACTTTAGTGCACTTTGCACTCACTTTTCAGGGTCTTGGGGAGGGTTATTTTGCTAACTCTCACTATTTTCTAATAGTCCCAGCGACCCTCTACAAGGTCACATAGGTTTGGGGTCCATTCGTGGTTCGCATTCCACTTCTGGAGTATATGGTTTGTGTTGCCCCTATCCCTATGTTTCCCCATTGCATCCTATTGTAACTATACATTGTTTGCACTGTTTTCTAAGACTATACTGCATATTTTTGCTATTGTGTATATATATCTTGTGTATATTTCCTATCCTCTCACTGAGGGTACACTCTAAGATACTTTGGCATATTGTCATAAAAAAAAGTACCTTTATTTTTAGTATAACTGTGTATTGTGTTTTCTTATGATATTGTGCATATGACACTAAGTGGTACTGTAGTAGCTTCACACGTCTCCTAGTTCAGCCTAAGCTGCTCTGCTAAGCTACCATTATCTATCAGCCTAAGCTGCTAGACACCCTATACACTAATAAGGGATAACTGGGCCTGGTGCAAGGTGCAAGTACCCCTTGGTACTCACTACAAGCCAGTCCAGCCTCCTACAGGGGTGTATGTTTGTTTTAAGCGTGAAACTAGCTGGGAAGCAGCAGAGTGCTGAATAGAATAGCAGAACTCTGGTAGGTTAAGGGACATTGAAAGAGAGACAAACTGGTGGTCACCTAATTGGAGAGAAGAAAGAGATATCTCTTAAATTTATTTCTCAAGAGTGGTGCATTTTATGGTTTCGATGGGGATGGTGTTATAGATCCTGGGTGCTTAGACTGAGAAGGTCTGACTACTATTTTTTATCTTCTAGCATTTCCTTGTTTCTCTGGGGATAACCCAGTTACTAGTGTTGCACTGTCTGACTTAGGATGGCTAATTTTTGGGAGACTTATGCAGCAGTGTTATTTTTGAGGGGGTTGTAGATGATGTAACTGGTCTACAAAGCAGGCATAGAGGGATAGCAAATGAACTTTCTTTTCTGTGCGGGTCATGTGATCACATTTCCTCAGGCCTTTGATAAGGCGAGTGGCTGCATGTAGGATGCCTTTAAGGGTGCAACAGTGGAGTTCAATCGGGATGAGTATGGAGTTCCTGTAATTTTGGCTGGGGAGGTCTGGCGCTTGCATTACCGCTCTGAATGGTAGGAGGGTTGGAAGATTTGTAGATCTTTTTCAGGGAGGAGAGCTGTTCCCATTCTATTGTGCTTGCTTGGTGATGTATTCTTTGAAGGAGAGGTTTGTATTGAAAAAGAACCCAGATATTTATTGTTAGGGGTCAAAAGGGGATAGAGGAAGTCGAGGTGCATATCTGCTGGTCAAGTTTCAATCAAAGGTAACTTGTACTGAAGCAGAGGAGCCAGAATTCTGTCTTAGTTATGCTGAGGTTTAGGCTTTTGCTCGACTGCCAGTCCTGAATGAGCTTGGGGCAGGATCCTAGTGCTGAATGTCATCCCTGACCAGATTTTGTTGCTAGTGAGTCAAGTCACCAAGGCTTCCATGTTCAGATTGAAGATAGTTGGTGGAGGATGGATTCTCGCGGACAACCACATGGGAAGGGGACTGAAAGTTTGACAATCCCATCTGGACAATCTAGTTATTGTAGGAAATAAAGGACTATGTCAGCAAAATCTAAGCATCTATACAGGGTGTTGATCAGTGCCTGTTGTTTGATGGTATTATAGGAGGCTGATAGGTTGAGGAGGAGATGAATACCATTTTTGCCGAGGTTCACCAAGCACGTATATGATGGCTGCCTCTGTGCTGTTGCATGTTTTGAAGCTTGATTGGAAAACATGTAAGCAACTGTTTGTGGTGAGTGTTTTTGTAATTGGGTAGACGCAGCTTTCTCAATGGTCTTTCGGATGAAGGGGAAGTGGGACATGGGACAGTTGCTGGACTGATTTTCTGAGTCTGGACGCAGTACTTTTCAGCAGTGGGATGATCTGTCCTCTGAAGCACTACTTAACGCTTCCTTGGGTGAGGGAGACATTGATAATGTTGAGGACAGGAATTGAGGCATCAGTCTGGTGGTTAATGGAAGGATGGAGAAAGTCCATCACATATGAGAGCAAGAAGTGCGGGAGAAAAGGTATTGATGGGCTACACAACCTAAGAGTGGGTTGATGCAGTGCTTAACAGCCATGAAGTGAGCTTTGTTTCTGCTGGTCACTCGTTTACAGTACTTCTGTAGAAGATTTCCTTGGATGAGTTGGCGACTGATCGGCAGCTGTGCAGAGTGCTTTGAGTTGGGCCAGGTAGGCAAGGGCCTTTGTCTGTATTTATTTCTTTTCTTGTCTTCATATTGTGCTTTTATCTTCAGCAGGTTTTTTAGAATACCAGGGGAAATGATTAAGGACCTGATTTAGAGTCTGGCAGACAACTTACTCCGGATATCCCGTCCGCCGTATTATGATTTCCATAGGATATAATGGGATCGTAATACGACGGACAGTATATCCGTCACATTTGTGACAGAGTAAAACCATCTGCCAAACTCTAAATCAGGCCCTTAGTCTTTTAAGATAATATTCTGAATTTAAATGAATTGAATATGATATTTATGGAGCAGACTGCGAGGTTCGATGAGATGGCCTGGCACGAAGTGGCAACACCTCTGAGAAAAGAAAGCTAAGAAGCATTGGCAATGTCAATAGGTCTGGCTTTAAAGGAATGTTGCACAGTAATGTGAAGCATTACAAGAAAATATTATAGGAATGGATATTTGTTGGGAAGCAAATAAATCTACAATAATATTGGTGTAGGTTAAGAGGTCAGGTCACAGGTGCACTGGCAAGCCAGACCTAAAAATACAGGTAGGTTAATGACTGTCCTCTTCCTATCTGTACTGCTGCCAGAGAAAAACACCGTACATTTTTTAATTATCTAAGACCTTACTAGTATTGCAGTATCATACGTATGCACCTGAAAATTCAAGCTCAGGCAGCTGGATAAATAAGTAAAATGATTACAGCTGTGTGGAGGGCAAGAGCGTTTTTGTGGAAGCGCATAATTTCTGCAAAACATGTACTCCTGACTCTCAACATGTAGGCGGAGCCAAAGCCCCTCTCCTGGTGATACTCACATAATTGTCTGGCAAAAAAAAAATCCAAACCAAAACTTCTGATGAAATTATCTAGGGGTCACATATAGATATTAAACAGTTTAGGACATGGCAAAGACCTCTGAGGCATACTGCAAGGAAAAGAACAGAAAGAAGAGTATTGAAAGATGAGAGCTATGGCTTCTTCTCTGTTTTGCCAGAATAAATCAAGCAAACACAGGGCACGGCCCCATACTTTGCTGTTAACGACCTTTTCCAGCAGCTCAGAATAAGGGACATTGTCAAATGCAGCTGAGAGGATGAAAAGCAAAAAAAGCTGCTGCCCCGTCCTCAACTCCCCCTCCCCCCAGCATCATAGCTAGTTCTAGTATTGTCCAACATGGCAAGGAGCAGTCACTCAGTGCTATGACTGGAGCAAAGGTCCCCATGCCTTAAATGTAACAGAATGTTAGTTTCTAAGAAGTATCAATACTGACTATTTACTCCTGCTTTAATTAACTTTAAAGCAAAGAAGTAGGATGATAATTAGCACAGACTGCAGCATTTGCTTTTTTTACGAGTGGCCTACTGTAAGAAATTGAATTGTTGGTTGAGGGGAGTGAACCCCTCCTCAGGCAACATCCACAGTCCTTGTGAGGGTGAACCACAAAAAGTCACTAAATTAACCTGGGCTTATCCCCTGGAAGCTTGAAACAAAAGCAGTCAGACTTATGTTAGAGGCAATGCATAAAGTATTTATGCAGCAGGTAAACAGTAACACAAGAAAAATCCCAAACCAATATATAAATCTAGAGTGTAATGTAATACATTGTCTGACAGTACAGCCAGATATATGCAATTTTAAAGACTGTGGTACAAATAGTGCCTAAAAACACCAAGAGCCACTCGTAGTTATTTGGTAGCACCAGATGGAGACAAAGCAACATGCTCACCCTGACTGATGGAGTGCTGGCCGAATACAGGGACCAGGTTAGGCCTGTTGAAAATGGTACTTTATGTCCTTGAGACAAGACGTTGTTTCACGCAGCGTCGTTTCCAAGGATTGATGTGAGGACCTGCGTCAAGCTGTGTTGCGCAGCGTCGGTTCCACAGAGAAGCTGTGATGCAAGGTCCTGTGTTGAGGTGCATTGAGCTGCATTGGTTCTGATGCAGAGCTGTGATGCATGCTCCTGCATCACATTCTGTTGGTTCCAATCAGGCCCCAGTACCTTTAATCCTACTTCCAAGGGTCCACGGTTGGGGCACCATGTGGAGGGTCAGGACTTACGGCAGGCAGAGTCCAGGTGCAGAGTTTATGGGTGCTGGAGCTCATTGTGTCCCTGTAGCTCAGAATAGGCCAGTCAATTATCCCTGGGACTAACTCTGGTGGTTCTGGGATCAGGGTGCATGTCCAGTCCCAAGTCCTCAGACAGAAGAGCAGTCCTTCCTGCAGCAGAGCAGCAGGACAGACCTTCTTGAAGCAGAGCAGCAGGGCAGTCATACTTCTGAGTCTTCCACAGGTCCAGAGGCAATTTGAAGACTGGTTCTGAGGGCCCTATTTTGAAGTGGGAGAAACCTCTCGATGCTCCTCCACCCCACGGAATTGTCTGGAATTTCCTGCCCCCCTGCTTTGGTCCATATCTGTCTGCAGGCACAATAGGCTACTGTGCTACCTCTACTGTGTGGCTGTCTGGGCGGAATAACTACACCTAGTCATGTGACCAAGGAACAAGCTGCAGGCACCAAAAGGTTAGGACAAGAAAATGCCAACTTTGTAAAAGTACCATATTCAGAATTGTGACTTAAAAATATGACTATACCATTAAAATGGATATTAAATTAAAATTCCTGAGACACCAAACATGACTTTCCTACCTGATCCAAATCTAAGGTTATAAGTTATTTATTGTAATAAGGAAACCAAATGTTATCCTATGAAAGGTAGGCCTCACAGTAGTGAAAACACATTTGTGAGTTTTTCACTACCAGGATATATGAAACTTAAAATACATGTCCAACCTTTTAATTACAACACAACCTGCCCTCTGGGCTGTATTGGGCCTACTTTACAGGCAACATACATATAAGAAAAAAGAGAGTTGAAGGCTTTGCAAGGGGGTTAATTTGCCAAGTCGAATTGGTAGTGTAAAACTGCCAACAGGCTGCAAAGGCAGGCCTGGGACATGTTTTAAGGGAATACTTAAGTGGGTGGCACAATAAGTGCTACAGACACACTAGTAGCATTTAATTTACTAGCCCTGGTGTAGGGGGCTTGCCTTGTGTTTGGTGGGAACTTATGGTACTTACAACTATCAGGTCAGGCAACACAGAAAAAACAGCTTAACAGAATACGGTGGGAGAGGGTAGATCAGCATTTTACACACAATGAAACAAAAAAATTGCCACCTCTTCCAAAATACTACATCACCTATGCATTTCCATGGAAGAACACTGTCCTTTTGCAGCGAAAGAAGGTCCACTCAGAGTGGCTACCTGATGGGGTACAGCACGCTCATGCCCAGAGGCCATGAATACCAACTCTCCTGGCCCAATCGAGAGCCACTAAGATGATGTGGGCCAGGTGGCACTTGATCTTCCTCAGACCTCGGGGCAAAAGGGCCAACAGCAGGAAGGCGTACAGGAGCCCCATGTGCCGCTCAAGCCAGTACACATCTCCTAGCAAAGGTTTTTGTGGGAACTACAACAGAAAAAACTGCACATTCTCAACGGCGGCAAAAACAGCTGGCTAGGATTCCCCCACCCCCCTTATCGGAATGGGGGCAGAATCTGTTAGCCGTGCAGTAATGTTGTTGTCGTTGCCAAGTTCAAAGTGTGAATAGTTGGTACTGAGAAAATCAGTGTGGAACAATTCGCTCCCAGAGCAGCGTTCCCAGAAGTCCAATCCCATGGTGGAAGAAAACAATCTGAAACGGAGCCAATGTGCTGGTGTGTTTTGCATGGAGTCAAAACATGTTTTTGCAACACGAAGGACTTTGAAGAAAAAAATTACAAACGTCTAGGCCCAACAGTAGGTGGTGGGAGTATGCAAAGCATATTTATCTACAGCCATTCCCGATATAATTCATTTTAGAAATACAGGTTAGAGTGACATATTTAGGTATTGTAATAATATACAAGTTGTATTTAAAAATAAAAAAAATACTCACATTTGCAAGCTATACTTTACTGAGCTAACTGTAACTTATGCCACCTACATGCACTGCTTATGACCTCATATAGTGAATCACTTATGACATGCTAAAATAGCTGCATTAAGGACATCACTCATCGATGACATCATTGATCACAGCCAGGCCATGCACCCAACCCAATGCTGCACTTGACTGACTGAAGGCCGTGTGTGGCATGGGGTTGGCTGTAGGGCAAGTCCTGTGGCCAGAACCTGAGGTCATCTTCCTGAGGGGTGCCAACCCCTGCAGCCGCACACAACCAAAGGCAGTGCACAGCATTGGGTTAGCTAATGGCCCTGAGCCCAAATCCCTGTGGGCAGCCAACCTGGTTCTGCACAAGTTCTGCAGGACTCGAGGCACAAAAGTTTTTTCTCTTTTTTAGGTCGATCGCACAAGTGCTCTGATGTGTTGTAATCTATCTGTGGGCTTTTAACCACGCCCATCACTATCACTTGTTCAAGGGCTTGCCTTTCAAAAATCCTTTATCATCATTGGCAAATGTTTTACGTTTGTCCCTCCTTGGGGCAATTTTGTTACCGCCTTGGCCATCAACCCAGTTCCATGGATAATTGCACGTTTGCCAATATGTTTGGCTGCGAGTGAACAATTTTCCTTTTGTGTCTCCTTTGTGGTCACGCTCATAGCGGCCGTGGCGCTTTGAATTAGCTCGCTTATGTCAAATGTTTTACTTTTCATTTTCAATTTTATGTGGCAAAAAAAGTCCAGTTAGGAATTTACAATGCTAATAGCTCTAACTCGCACATGCGAGACCCACTGCATTGCAAATGCTTGTTTTACTTTGTGGCCCTGGGACCCCTCCATGAGTAGCAGGGGTTCAGGATGTCCCTACCCTACACCCTTATGTTTTAAAAATAAATAAAAAATTCAGGACATTTGTGTCTTGTAATGGCAGCCACTAAATTTTTCTTCATGTTGCATTCAGCCAATCAGATCGCTCTGTCATTCTATCCTGCAAGACAGAAATTAAGTATAGGAAAAAAGGTATCTCAATCAACCAGGTGTTATTTTTTTAACTTGCACTACTGCGGGAATCCCATGGGAGTCCTGTATGACCAGCTGTCCAGATATCACTATATAATAAATGCAACTTTGTCAAAAACGGCAGAACAGACATACACTAAACAACGAAAAGCATGCTTTCTGGGTAAAGTTCTAACTTTCTGCCACATTCTTTTGAGTCTTTTTTTTCTATATCACTTTCCGAACATTCCAAAGGGAACTAAACATTTTGGGACCCATCCTTTTTCTCATCCCCCGCTTTTCAAATCGCCCCAAAACCTTTCAGGAAAGAGCTAAGGTGAATGAACTTTGTTTTTGTAACGTTTTGTGAAGATTTGTCAAACGGCAACAAAGTTATTAGCAAAACAAAAAAAGACTCTTCCTATGGATACTCTAACCTATCTATAGCCACGCAGTCACAACAGTCACAGTGTAACAGAGAGAGAGAACGACATTTTAAGTGTTAAAAGTTATATTCAATTTAAAATTATTATTTAATTCAATACATTAATATTGTGTAAATTTCTCTCTAAAAATAATTATAACTTTTAAACTTTAAAACAAAATAAAATTAACTGCCAAATACATTTTAATAAAATGCACTAAATAGTAAATATAGAAATGAAAGTGAAAACAGGTTTTTAAAAAAAATAATAGTAAGTCAAAGTTGAATTACCATATTTCATTTAATTATTTATTAAACATTTAATTTGATTAGTTGCTGTGCTGTAACCTTTATTTTCTTCTAAGTCTAATTTATTAATAATATAATTCATTTAGAATTTTATTTTACAGTAAAAAACAATTAATAGGAGTGGAAACAAGTTAAGTCTACACATAGTAGTACATTTGCATTCAGAAATGGTGAATAGCAAAAAGGTGTAAAGTTGCTACTAGGTGCAGTACTAAGTTTGCACAAGTAAATTTACACATTTAAATTTACCTCTGTGAACAGAGCCTGCTCACCTTCAAGGTCTTTTTTCGTTATAAAAGTGGGCGATAGTCATCAACTTTTAAGTCTAAGAACACCCATGTTTCCTGTATTTCTATTTCCTGTAACACCAGTATATCCACATCTACATGCTTGCCAAGATGGGTCAGTCACAACAAACAGTATTAAAGGTACTCTTGAGGAGTCCACAACCTTGCAAAACTGCCAGCAGCTTTATAGATTCAAAGTCGTTACAACCCAATTCTGCTTCCCTGTTCATGATATGCTGAGTAGCAATGCAGCATGCAAGATGGAAGGCAAACACAGGGAACCCAATGTTCAGTGCAGAACAGAAAATGTCGAGGATGTGGTGTAATGACGTGAGCTGCTGACGAGTCTTGGCGTCAGCTCAACATCCTGCGATTGTGGCCAGAACAGAAAATGTCGAGGATGTGGAGTAATGACCTGAGCTGCTGACGAGTCTCGGCGTCGGCTCAACATTCTGTGATTGTGGCCAGATCACTTAATCACCCCATGCCTGATCAACGCCTTGAGACCCTCAGGGGTGATTTGCGCACTTTATAAATTCTGGACTTAATTTAGGATGTAAGCATTTTCTTATTGTGTTTAGTGTTGTAGATTCACATGCTCTGCATAATCTTGCCATCTAATGTTGGGGCTGCAGCCTTGCACGTTGTTTTTTTAAACCAGTCTTTGTGATGCGGCTCCTCCCTAAGTGGGCAATGGGCATGGGCACTGACTCTATTTTAGACTGTTTTTTCCCTGCCATTGGGTTTGGATGTACAATGAGGGAGTTCACAGTTTGTGGTGCTTTCGTGATGTTTTTGGGGCCTACACAGTTGGATTCCAAAAACAATGCATCAGAAAACAAAGCTGGACTTCAATGACTCTCTAGTACATTACTTCAGCAAACACCATCAGAGGACCAGGGACCAGCACTCGATGCCTCGGTCCTCCATCATCCGTCGATAGCAAAAACCCGTGAGGGGATAACTGATGAACGGACATCCTTCCAACATTACCCCTCACCCGCGCAACTCTAAATACACGTGGTTGGATCATCACGGCATTTGCAACTTGTGACTTTCTCCTGATCATGACAATGCCTCCTGTGAGCTTTGCCTGGCCCTGTTCAAAGAAGAACCTAAGGTACCAAAGGGGCCAGATGCACCACAGATTTCTCTGAAACTCCAGACATCTTCAGAGAACAAGATAGCTTTGGCACCGAAGAAGGCAAAGAGACCAGCCTATCTGGTATTCCAGCAGCCCAGGCAACAGCCAGTCCAGAGACAGTCTCCTTCAGCGTGCTGAAGCATGAGGAAGAGGAGGATGTCAAGCTGACACTAAAGACCAGCAGCCCTTGAATGAAAACCACACCTAGGGCTGTAAATATGCCACTTAGCTCCAACATCCACACCCACCCACAAAGCCGGGGTGACAGAACACTGCTCCCGTACAAGTAGGCCATCGAGCCCCGAGAACGGGCACACAAGACTGCCACCTAGAGGGCTTCTGCTGCCTTCAGGCCCCATCCGGCACCAAGAGAAGGCTTCAGCGGCGATGAAGGCTCCATGGAAGGGCGTAAAGTCTCACCAGTCATTGTGCTCTATCCGAACCAAGGGCACCGAGCATCCTCACTCACATCTGAAGCTGGCGCTGTAGGCACCACCAAAGCCATCGCTCGAAGATCCCATCAACTCAAAAAAACCTGGTGATGCAGAAAATGTAAACGAGGCCAAATGCCTTGAGGTTTTATTCAGATTCTTCCATCTAAAGGCAAGACTCTCGCCTTCACTGAAGCTCATTACTGTTTTGGGAGCGCTAATACATTCATTGTTGAACCAATTCATAGGTCTACAATAAAGCATCTTTCTTGGAAGGATACTTAGGGGCAGATTTACTAAAGGCTTGCGTTGCCCTTGTGTCACGCTTGGCAATGCAATCCCTTAAGTGGGATTTACTAAGTCACGCAAAGTCACAGATATGCGTGATTTAGTAAAACGAGAGTAACACAAGGCAGGGCAAATCAATGCTTTGCGTTATTCTGCAATGAGATGTCGTTCCACAGGTGGAGCACGGGCATTCCAATGCATTCACCTGTAGATTCTGACACAATCCCAGATTTACTAAGGTCAGTAAATTTAGGATTCTCTCAAAACGGTACTTCTTCCCAAATGAAGTGTAACAAGGAAGCATATCTTTATTTCTCTTTGTCATTTCCTCTTTCCACGTGTGCTGCATTCAGCAGCACACATAGAATGAGGAAAATGCACCTAAGGATTACTTCTGTGCTGAAGGTATGCCTTCCTGCACAAAAACAGACCTGCCTGTAAACACAGGCACCCTTGCACCATGTCGCAAGGATGCCTGCTTTGGCTCTATGGGGTACACAGTGCACCAGTGCAGGGAGCGAGCAGATATGCGCCATATCCTAGCAGATATGGCGCATTTCTGCTTGCTCCCTGTCATGCAAACCAGAGCAGCGAGTTGTCTTCCTGATTTGTTTGACTTCTTAGTAAATTAACTCCTTAATTGCTAACCCAAACACTAGCTAGAAGAGTTGGGGAATTACAGGCTGTCTTGCAAGCAACCTTAATTATGATCCTTAAAGGACAATGTGCCTGTAGCTTCAAATCCAAGATTCATTCCTAAGGTGCCCTTGCATTTCTTTTAAGTCAAAAGCTCTCTTTACCAGTGTTTCCAAACCTTGCCAGAGCGATGGAGAGAGATCTTAATCCTCTAATCATTAAATTTATCTGCAAAAGATCAATATGAAACCAACAACAAAACAGACACCCGTCAGATGAAAAGTCTTATTTACAACTCTGGACTACATGTCTATGATCGGACCACTTTCTGGAACTGTTAGATCCCACTCAACAAGGAGTATGGCAGCTACTGTGGCCTGTTTGCAGGCGTCTCACTCATGGAAATCTGTAAAGTAGAGACATGGAGATTGACGCATACTTTCTTGAACCATTAGTGCATCAACCTTCAATACCGGAAAGAAGCAACATGGAGATGAGTGGAACGTATGTTCTTAAGGCGAGCCTCATTATCAATTTCCACTGTTGTTAGTAATGCTTTGCTAATCGTGAGTCAGGTATGTGACTTTATGAAGATCCAATGCTGTAGAAAAAAGGGTGAGTAACTTGTGCTCTCTAGCGCTTGTATCTTTCATAGATTCACATGCGACCTGCCTTCTTCCCATTTGATCAGGCTCTCCCCTCCTTGACCTACACTGTTAAGAGCTAGAAAATCTGGAAGCTGGAAGCCTCTGTGAGGGGAAGGGCTGAGGGCTCTGGTACCTTTTTGGCTGAAGTTGGGGGTCACACGATGAAGTTGACCTGTTGTGTGGAATCTATGTTGTTTCCAATGTTATTGGGTGCAATGGTACCTGCTAACATTCATTACCAAGGATTTTCAGTCTGATGACAGGGAATGAATCACGCATGTGAATTTATGAAAGATTCAATGCTGGCAAAACAGATTCATTGTACTACAAGTATGACTTCATGAAACATCTCCTCTCAATGTTTGCCAAGTTCAGCATTCTACCATTTGTAACACACAAACACCACTGCAGTTCAACACCAAAAGCTAGGCAAGGAAGGGTTTGCCTTATGAGTACTAAATAAAAGACTCGGTAAGTACCAAACTCCGTGTGAGCGAGGCTTGGTAGGTAGGTTGCCAACAGCCGGTGCAAAATAAGGATGGCATGCCAGGTAACCACCCTAGGCTGTGCTTTCACACCACACCCACCCCTCATAAAACTGCACTATCATGCATCCCTTGTGTGCACAACGCTAATGGCACAAGAAAAATGCCAACACTGGTAAATGCCTCTGGTAAAATAATACTCTTTCCCGATATGCATGAACGGTCCACCACCAAGGCTGAATGAACAGCAGGCAAAGGTGGGGTTTAAAAGAGTACCCCAACACCCTTGTGTAAATCATAACAATGAGAACAGGGGGTCACAAAAAGGAGAAAAAAACAAAAACTGCTGACATGTCTGCATTAATCAGATTTTCACATTAATCATTAGGATAAGAGTATGTTCCAAAATAAATACCACTAGTGCGCTGAAATCAAACTACAGACTGCACAAGATATGGACTCTTACCGCCTGGATCTCTCGACCATCTCTTTCTTTGAAATTGTTCTCCGTTTTTGTAAGATCAGTTCATCTAACAAAAGGAAACAGACTGAGATCAGTAAAAATCTGAAATTGTTCTTTCCTGAGATAAGATGCTGGTTGGCACTACGGAAACATATTTGTGCGTTATTTGAGACAGCATACAGTCTACAATAAAAACAAAGCCAATGCCTGACACTTCAATGAAGTGCGCCACTCCCCCGCCTAGTGGCTGTTTGAATTCAGGGGCCTTGGATTTCACTGTTGCAATGGTACCCAGAGTGTAACCGCATCTCCGACACTCAAACGCAGGCAGCCTTCTTAGGAGCTCCCATGGCTGGTCCAGGTGGGCAGACAGCTGCCCATTCACAAGCAGATAAGAGTTCCTGGAAACAGCTGACACACCTGCCTAACAATGAGGCCATGAGAAACGCTAACCGAAAAGTGAGGGCCTCTTCTACGAGGGGGCACCATCTGACAAGCATATAGGATGCCCAACAGAAAGAACCAACCGAAGGAAAATGTAGAACGTGGGGAGCAGGTGGGCAATCTGGGGTCCTGCTTCTGACTGAAAAGAAGACAGAGAAGCAGAGATAACCAAAGGTATATCGATAAAGCTCAGAAGACTGCATTAGGACACCTGCCCTTTCTTCTCCTCTGATCATTAGGAAAGCTGCACTGCAGGCTGGATTGAAAGACCCTGAGCGGAATGAAAGGACGGGAAGGCGGATAGGAAGAATGCTGGGACCATGACTGCGGGCCTGCCTTCCCAGTCTTGTTCAAGAACATGCACGCTTTCAGGAAGACTCCCAAGGAGACATCTTTACACCCCATGGACCATCAGGCCCACAGATCTGTGACTGGAACTAAGACGTTGATTGTATCATGTATTGTTCACAGGATATGAAGATATGTCTCCCAGTGCTGGACCATAATAAACAGAGTGTTACACTGCTACGTCTGTACCTCTGCCCCTTGCTTCTGAAGCCTGCAGATTGTTAGAAATACTTACATACATACTTTGCACATCTGTCTTGACAAAAGGGCAAATTTTAATTCTTAAGTCTGGTCTCCCTTAGACCTTTGACTGTATCTAACATGGTGTTGTTATTGTGTTGTGTTGAGTCTCACGCATGTGGAATGTTGTTCCTGGGATTCTACTAGATACAGTTACTGAAGCTCATTACAGGATGCGTCAAGGTGGTGTCAACGTAGGTTCTAGTGGGACTTTAGATATAGAAATTACTCTGTAGCTAAATTGGAGATTACTCTATTAAACCAGTTCCCATATGCATCGACTGCATGGTATTCTTCAACTTAACATTTCAGCCTAAAGGAAGAGAGTTATGTATTTTGCTGTTTTGGTTTGAGCATAAATACTGCCACCTCCCCATCCTCTGTCATTTAAATTCGGCAACCCATAGAGCCCTACTTTATCTGTCAAGAATTCATGACTTTACATGTTTCTCTTGGGTTGTTCTTCACTAACACACCACTGATATAAAAACTTAAATGAAGCATCTGCGGAAGCCACCTGCCGCCTAGGATCCTGCTTCCGAATCACTCTAGTCTAGATGGGAAGAAAATGTTACTCACCTTCGGTAATGCTCTTTCTGAGGGATAGTCTATCTAACCACAGATTCCTCACCTTTTGAATTTCACCAGGCCCCAGACTAGCCACTAATCTAGAGTGCCAAAAGTGTCACGATTGGACTCTACAGTAGCCTTGCCATACTTCCGGAAGTTATGGCGCAGAGACACATTAGATAATAATCCTGCATGCGGACGTCAGTTTACCATAAAGCATTTCACTGCTTTAGGGGTGATTGTGTGAGGAATCTAAAATGGGACCTTATTAACACCTACAAGTCCATTCCATAGAACGCGGAGGAGAGAAGGCAGTAAGTAAGTACATTTTTTATTTATTAGCAAGTTAATTAAAACCAACGCTAATCTGAGAAGTAATCACATATCGTACCAAATAATCATTCACACATGCACTTAAGTTACACTTTGAGTACACACAGTACGAAAACATTCCCCAATATTAAAAATCAATTGAGTTTAACGTTTGATTATTCACTATATGAGGTAATTAGATAAAAAATATAAAATGACCAAGTAAGCCATATCTAAAGTGGCAGTGCATTCTAGTTACTAAACGTAAAATAATAAAACTTGTTTCCAAATCTAAATTATTTAAACTAAAGGATTTAAACTCACCAATGGTGCATACTAACCCTTCAACTCTTAAAAGACGGCTTTTGTTACCTCCATCCACCCATTATACTAAGGTTCGCCAAGTAAATACTTGTTAACATAGACCCACAAGCTATTAAAGCATCTGCACGCCGATCAGTTCTAAGCTATGATCTGCCTACTCAGCTATTATCGCAATTTCTTTGAAGGTCTGCACCAAGAATTTGGTCCCCCGACCAGAAAAGGGAATTGAAGAGCTGCTTAACCAGCTAATAATGGCTTACCTGCATGAATGGATGTCCAGCATCCTTAGAATGTATTTCAAGTACTTTCTCCTATGTTCTGCCAGCACTCCGCACACACAAAATACAATCACAATTGACTCTTGTTTATACCCACAAAGGCGACATGATTGTGTCTCTGACTGCTGTCTCCATGAAGGGACCATGTCTTTAGTTTCCATCATGCCAAAATGAAATAGCATGAATTGATATTTCAGAGTGGGTGAAGGGCACCGTTAGATATTTCTGAGCCCGTAGAGATTTGTATGATGATAACATAGTCCAGGCATGTCGTCTTGTGGAAAGCGTGTTTTTGTCTGTAATTAGGAACAGTAACTGAGTGGCAGCGTTTGCCATCCGGTAAAACTCTATTTTACCCAAGCTCATGGCCCATGCGACTTGCAAGCCTCGTTCCTTTAAAGAGTTGTTTAGGTAATGACCCCATGAGCATTCTCATTACAACGCCGTTGCTCCTCAATTTCTATCCAAAATAGATTATTGATTGTTCTAGGCTCTGCTGCTCGCAGTCTCCAACAGAATTTGATATAAGTGCTTTTGCTCTGATGCATATAGTTTTTCAGTCCAAATGCCCAGCGTACCTGGGCTGGTGAAGCTGAGCTTGTAATCTGCAACACTTTTTTGTAGGCCTTCGTTTGAATTCAGTTGTAAAAAGCTGTTTCCTTGCCCAGCATTATTTCGGCTCCGTAAGTGACAGTTGTCAGTCTCTGTTTTAATAACTTAAATCTGTAGGTCAAGGATTGAGCCTTGGCTGGTGCAGCAGCAAGCTGTGGTTTAAAGGTCAAGTGATGATCCACTAAGAAACCCAAGTATTTGTATGAAGGGTCAACCTCCACCTGAGTTCCATGAATGAACCACGCAAATGATTTGAACTTTGAGTCAACCAACCGGACTACCTTGGTTTTATTCAAGTTCAATTCCAGACCTTGCTTAACAATATAAGTGGTCAGCGCATCGATGCTGTGCTGCAGTCCAAATGACTGAGTAGTACTATGTCATCTGCATACCGTAGCCATGCAATTGCTTCCCAGGCCCAAACCAGCGGATGACTATCTACCGGTGCTAGGGCGTTGGCCAAGTCTGTGAGGAATAGATCAAAAAGCAGAGGGGCTAAGACAAATCCTTGCTTTAGACCATTTGCAGTTTGAATTCTGTTGGTAACTTGGCTGTCCTCACCAATTTTAACTTGCACCCAAGTACCCAAGTATAGTTCCATCATTGCATTCAACAGGTTACTTGGAAGGCCCCAACCTTTCAATTTTTCCCATAGGCGAGTTCTTGGCACATGGTCAAAGGCAGACCTAAGGTCAATAAAACACCAACATAATCAACATTTCTTTAGTCTGGCTTTAATACCCAACAGGGCCAGTGCTGCCAGATTGGTTGAAGTCCCCATACCAGCTCTGAAGCCTGTCTGACTTTGTGGTAATAGACGCCTTTCATGAATCCATTCCGATAGTTGTTGCATCAAACAGGATGCATAAAGCTTTGCTTCAACATCAATCAAAACTATAAGCCTGTAATTTAAAGGGGAGGCGGGATTGCCAGACTTATTTCTCCGGATGAAAGATGATGCCTTTCCACGAGTCTGGCAGCTGCTTTGGGCCCTGGAGATCATTAAAGAGCAGCGCCAGATAATAAACCCAATATGTTGTATCTCCTCTGACCGGCGGCCCCTTCCTGTATTAACTTCTTTATCAGGCCTGTCAGTAGTTCTATGTCTACGTCCTTTCGAGCGGGCTCTTGATCAAGCGGGGAGGGATCTTATTTCAGCGTTACATTAAAGCCAAAGTTGGACAGGCTTGAGTTATGGGGACTTGCAGACAGAGAATCCTCCACCTTCCCTTGTTGGTCTGGGGCCCAATACATTGCTCGTACATGGCCTTCCCAAGCGGTATCGTCAAAACCTGCACTAGAGTGTCAATTGTTTTCCCTGAACTAGCCCATTTACCAATACGTTTTATTATTCTTCTGTTTGTTTGGCATAAGGAGAGTAGTCCACAGGTCATCATAATATCTACGTTTCTCCATCCAGCAGTCTTTCTTATATTGAGCTCTTGGTTCAAGAAGCCTAGTTTTATCGGAGTTCTTAACCCATCGTATATCCTTACCCACTTTTTTTTATTCTCTTGAGAACGTTTTTTAATTTACGCAGTGTTCTGTTATACCACGGATGCTCTTCAGTGCTACCCTTAACCTTTTTGTTTGCCTCAATTGCAGTAATTGGAAGATTTTTTTTAATCAGAAATTTGTTCAATAATGAGTGACATAAACGCTTCCATGCCTTCACCTGTTCTCCTGGTTTCAATTCTGATTGCTCCTGCTTTCTAAGTTTTTCCTTGAGCTCTTCCATAGACTCTGCACAGTGATACACTTCTTCTATCACTTTCTCGATGCCCGGCCACCGCCATGTCAGCTTTTTACTATTATAAGTTGCACGGGCAGCGATAATAGTGTATGCAGGTGGAAACCGCTTCCATTCATGCCGTATCTTTATCGATTGAGGAAAGTGGTCGCTCTCTGGGCGTACATGGATATTGTAGGCAGAAACTGATGGCAGTGCAGTTTCACTTATTAACGTGAAGTCAATGGTTGATTTTTTTGTGCCACTTGAAAAAGTTACTGGTGCAGAGGAAACGTCCCCTGGAAAGGTCGTCAGACGATGCAGGCCGAGATTTTCAAACCTTTTTTTCAAATACATTCCGTACTAATTTGAACCCCGTTTTATGCAGTCATTACTCAAATCAACGTTAAAGTCGCCAAACACAATAAAGATAGCATCCTTTTACTGTCTCTGCAGCATTTTTATGACACTTTTTTGATCCTTGTTCGGGTGAATATATACATTAATTGGCAGCTCCTGGGATTCTAACTTCTTTGGCAGCATCCAGTCGACTCCAAGGTCAATCTGTTTAATGACACAGTTGAATTTAGTTGAACAGAACGTTGTGAGGACCCTTTGGAGTGACCAAATCTTTGAGGCTTTATGGCAGAAACATTCGTTCCAATGTATTCTTAGGTTTGAATTGGCTCCATACACCAGGTTTCCTGGAACATGATAATATCAAACTGCTGTAGGAAAATCAACGCCTCTCCGTCGGTTACCATATGTTTCAGACCATGGGAGTTCCAGGAGCATATATAAATGGTGTCATCTGCTGATGTTTGCCATCTTGGTTCTTCATCAGGATCGATTGCTGCAGTAGTCATTAAGAAATTGCATTTCTGTCTGTTTGCAGATCAGAGGCCTGCCAACAAATACTTGTTGGATCATGCCCTGACGGAGAATACTTTGGTGCTTTACTACAGTTCGCTTTTCCCGTCTGCTTGGGGAGGTATCGACTCCAACCGCTCCTTTTAACACAGAGCCCCCCTTCTCTTTTTCCGGGAACAAGAGACTGGGGTATCGAGAAGGTTTTAGTCTTTGTAACTCAATGCCCCATGAGCTAAAGATATCTTGATGTACCAGAATTTGATCCACAATAACAGACGAGGCCCAACATCTTAGAGTTGCCTCTTTGTCCCTGTAATTCAGATGGGGGATAAACTTCACAGCTCTCAGTTCTGTCGGTGAAATGTGGGCCTGAGGCTGAACTGCATTTATGAGCTTGATTACTGTTCCTCTGTTTAAAATATCAAAAGACCCCCTTCGAATTATAACAAGGGACTAAGAGTAGTTTGTTGTCACCCAGAGCCAATTTATGATACGGTATCTGGCGACCAGGCGTTCTTAATAATACCAGGCTTTTTGAATAATGATCTGGCCTAGGGTGCAGTTCATTGCTCAGCATATGATTTCCCACAAGGTGGTTTTGTGAGCTCGGGCAATTTGGGGAAATTGCTAATTGTTGGTTATCTTCCCAGTCGTTACCGGTTTCCGACCTTGCGTTGTCCCCTTGCTAGCCTTGGCCTGGATGCTGGAAGTAGTTGGGTACCTCTTCCAGGGCTTTACTTTTACTTCTACTTTTTTTGTCCAATATTTCTTTATTGATTTTCAGCTATATAATTCTTTACAAATGCAACATATATACACAATTGCAGCTAGAAAAAGGGATGTATCTTTACATTATCAATTTGAAAGCAAAAATAGTTCTAGCAGTCTAGATATTAGGCGCTGAGGAATGGATAATACAGATGAGTCAGTCATAAGAACAAGTTAACCAACAGAAATAGGTAGAAAGTGGTATTTAGCAAATAATTTACTGAGGTACTAAGAGGCTATCAACCTTGTTTGAAGAGGACTTAAATATCTTATTTGGTCTCATGCTTCCTGTGGGTCTATCAACGTGATCTTCTCTGGAGATGAGTGGTAACCAAGAGATCATTCCCCCCCACCTCCTTTCCCACTCCCACCCTCGGTGGCCTGTAATCCATTTGGCTTTATGAGACCAGTATCTCAGATGGCACCAATTGGGACCCTGCCCACCTTACTCACAGAGCAATGTGAGCACATTTGTTTCAGCAGTGGTCATTTTATGCAGGTCTCTGAGATAACTCCTGATATCTGACAAACCAAGGACACAGCAATCCGGCGCTTTAGACAACATGAGCATCAGGTCAACAAATTTTCATGCATACTTAGCCTTTTTTGATTATGGCAGCAGCGCCAGTAAGCAGGATCTAGGATCAGGAGCCATTTTACGATCTGTGAGTTCTGATACAACCTCCATAACCTCAAACCATGATTCAGTCAGCACTGGGCAGTCCCACACTATGGTAAAACTGCAACTAAGTAACTTGGAAGTCACAAGCATTTGCCGGGAAGACCGCAAACACTCAACCATAAGAAGGAAAGCATAGCAGGCTGCATCATTCGGACCCTTGAGGAAGCAAGCCCAACAGGGCAAGAATCGTTTCAGGTCCTTCTTTCCCTTGAAATACTTTAGAGTATCTACTTCTAGGAACCCCGTCAGAGGCGGATTCCTTCATCATATGTAAGTCTTTATTATTTAGTGACATATGCTGGGATTTTTATAGCCACCAGCTGTTCGGACTAATTCTGTATACTAATACTGTACTGACATTATACCTTTTTTCTAGTTTCTTTGTGTCAATATACAGGGGCAGAAAAATAACAGAAGAAGGTCTTTTGTCCCCTCTCACCACAGTAGCATACTATGTTATCCTGGTACACACCTCCCAGTTATATCGGACTGAATACGAATATTGTATTAGATTTATACTTCAGATTAAGAGATAGACTAATTTATAAAAAATGGAAAGACCTAACAGTCTTAGGATGGGCTTTATTTGTCTATCTTGTGATCGTGTATCACTACAAGGGTTAATCCAATGTTTACCCGAGGTTAAGAGCATCTAGTCAGATGTTTGGATAAGGCTAACAACTATGCTTTAAGTAGAATAAAAATCTACTATAACTATATTTTTCATATCTGTGTGCTGTGCATTATGGGGATTATTTTGACCCTGGCGGGGTAAATGTGGCGGTCCCACCACCAACAGGTTGGTGGTGCAGACCGCCACACTATGCATGTGGCAGGTTGACCTCTGCCAACCCGCCACATCTCCCCTCAAAGCACCGTGGCGGTCGGAACTACTGGGCCGGAGATGATCATCTCCGACCTGGCAGTCCACAGAAAACCACCAGCGGTATTAGGAGCTGGCTTTCCACCATGGTTTCCGCGGAGGTAGCACCGCCACGAAAACAATGGCGGAAAGGCTACCGGTGACAGGGAATTTCTTCCCTGTCACCAGTAGACGGCTCAAGCAAGCACTAGGCCCCCACTCCCCTCTTCAGCCACACCACCCACTTACCCCCACCCCCTTCAGCCACAACGCCCCCCCACCCTGCATACATGCACACAGACACCCACACGCACCACACATACACCCATTCATGTACACTTACATACATGCATTCAAGCACACACATCCATACATGCATTCACACCAACATTCATACATTCATTCAAGCATGCATCTATACACACATTCACAACATACATACATGCATTCAAGCACACACATCCATACACGCATTCACAGCAACATTCATACACGCATTCAAGCATGCATCCATACACACATTCACAGCAACATATATACACGCATTCAAGCATGCATACTCACATCCATCCAAACTTGCATACTCACACGCATACACACTTACATGCAGACACGTCCTCACTACAACATTTAGACACACATACAGCCACGCATATACACATTCATGCAAACACCACACACTCAGGGAACAGTCCAGCCCGAACTGCCAGGCCAGGTCCTCCCTGAACCAGAAACAAGCATCCTAGGACCGGTTTCAGGGTATCACCCTTCATCAGCCAGGCTAGCTTGAATCTGGTGGCATAGCAAGTACGGGACCCACGTCTGGGCATACCCTTCCCACTTGGGACGACAAATGCAAAAAACAACAGATGATGGACTGCTCATTGCGTCACTGGATTCAAGCTAGCTTAGCTGATGAAGGGTGATACCCTGAAACTGATCCTAGGATGCTTGCTTTAGGTCCAGGGAGGACCTGGCTTGGCTGTTCAAGCTGGACTGTTCCCATAAGGAACAGGGCCAAGAGTGATCTGCATATGGCTGGGTCCAAACTGGGGTGGCATGGTGAGAAAAAAACGATGGATTAAACCCAGATCTTTGTTACTGGGGGTGAATGTTTGCATTGTTCAGCATTCCGTCCATAATCTGTTCTTTTTGCATTTGTCGCCCCAAGTGGGAAGGGTATGCCCAGACGTGGGTTCCGTGATCACTGTGCCACTGGATTCAAGCTAGCCTGGCTGATGAAGGGTGATACCCTGCAACCGGTCCTAGGATGCTTGTTTCCGGTCCACTGAGGACCTGGCTTGGCAGTTCGGGCTGGACTGTTCCCATGAGGAACGCGGTCAAGACTGATTTGCATATGGCTGGGTCCAAACTGGGGTGGTGTGGTGAGCAAAACAATGATGGATTAAACCCAGCTCTTTGCGACTGAGGGCGAATGTTTGCATTGTTCAGCATTCCGTCCATCATCTGTTCTTTTTATATTTGGTTCTGCGCCATGCCATCACTCCATGAGGCAGAACGAGGTCGCTGTGGAGACTTATGGCACCACCTGTGTGCGTGCAAGAGCATTTTCTGGAAAAGGTTTAGCTCTAGTCTGCCACCTAGAGGAATTCAAAAGGTGCGGAATCTGCAGTTACAAGTCAGTTCAATATTGTGACCCTTATCTTTATGTACAGGCCTAGTTTGGGGATACAGAACAAGAGAGATATTCTGCTTTCAAATAGCTCCCCAAACATGGGGAGTCTAGCTAGGTTTATTCCGAGAGATAAAACAATACCTGTTTTATGGGTACCAAATTCTGAACCCCTGAATAGGGCCAGATAATACCTTACTGGTAGATCAACTCGAGAATATGGTGCTGTCCTCCATCCCAGGAAGCAACAGCGATAAAACGCAAAATACTGTAGGACCACTCTCATATTTGAACTTCATAAGTATCAAGAAAAGTCTTGCAGGCTTTTATAAAAGGCCCACAGGCCCGCATAATCCTTGATCCACTTAGACGCCAATTAGTAATGAGAAACCGCTAGCTAATGATGGAGTCGCCTTTGTTGTGTTTTTGATCCGATGTTAAATGGGTTAGGAGATTACTGGACCACACAGATGTTTATCACACATTACGCATATTTACAACTACAGGCATGTGTTGGTGACATGATTTGCCCAGAGTCACTTTATTTTTCAGGTGTTATAAGTTTACCATGCCTTCACGCCATAGAAAAAAGGAGATGACCATTGTGCAAACAGTCACTGAATCATATTGTTAGGGAAATACCTTTCTCTAAGCATGGATGTGCAGTACTCAGCCACTCTCTTCTTTCCTCCAGAGGATTAAACAGCTGGTCCCGCTCTTTCTGAAAGATGCTTTGCAGCTTTCGTTCTTCTCTGATCAGCTCCAACCGCTTCATACGCTCCCGAGAACTGGAGATGAATTCAGGCCGATGCATCTGCAGAGCCTCCTACAAGGAAACACCACAACATTGACTGTGAACTCTTTTTTACATATGAACATACTCTTACATACTAGCATGCAAGAAAGAGATACAAGCAGCAGTGACAGTGTGGTGGTAATATGAATAACTATCGCGTTACCTATTGGGGCCTATTCACAAAGGTACATTTACGACCAGATTTACCTTGCAGGAACTCACAAAGAGATTACCATAATTTGTTACAAACAGTCTTGATTACTTAAACAGAACAGCAGGTCAATCACATGCAGTGACACATTCGGTGGCCTACATGCAGGTAATGTCCGCATCAATAATTTTTACTTGCTGTGTGTTTGCACTCTTTTTGCAAAGAATTACACAGCTACTGAAAATACTAAGGACAACAAACTATATCTTTTCCCTGTGCCTTGATGTATTTGCCACCCTTTAAGTACCCTGGTTTTAATTACAGTCTGTGGGATGTGTTCAACATTTGGGTCCTTCGGCTCAGAGTTGTCCACATCTCTATTCTTCAAGCAAAAAGAACAGAAACTAGCAATCCGGGAATTCAAATGCTTCGTAGCATCAGGACTAGCAATGGCCACTGTATGTGGTGAAGCGACCGTGACAGCCATGACCATAAAAATCTGTCAAGGTTCTTGCGTGTGTTGTTAGAGGGTAGAACTCTACACTGGTCCAGTTAGACGAACAGCGGCACTACTTCTGCGTGCTGTACTCTGCTCAAGAGTTTGGGGTTTTAGGCTGAAAGTTAATGCACAAAGGGCCAGATGTACAAAGCAATGGTCGTAAAATACTGGTCCCAATTTGCGACCAGTGAGGTATTTTGCGAACCAACCTATGTACTGATAGGTGGGTTCACAAAATACCAAATCGGAGTGGGTCACAATTCAACCTACCTCATGAATATTAATGAGGTGATTTGCAAATTACGACCCACTATGATTCACAGCCATCTCAGGGGAGGCACGGGTCAGCAGATCACCATGTCTGTGGTTGCTTTTTAATAAATCAAACTTAATGGAAACAGGACGGCATTTAAAAAAAGTTTCTTTTTTCTTTGTTATTTGTTTAAGAGGAGGCATTGGTAATAGAATGGGACTCGTGTTCAGTATGCATCAGGTACATCACTGAAACTTTCTTTCCTTGTCCTGATCCACCCAGGCTGCTCTTCAGCAAAGTGATATCTTCCTATAGATGAGGGAATTATCTGATGTCTCCATGGGCTACATTCACTGGACCACCACCTGCACCAGTACGTGTCACCACGGCGACAATGATACATATTAAAACAATCGATAAAACATTATATAATATCCCGCTGGCAATAGTACTACGTAAATATACCACTGGATAATGTGACAGTGCAACTCAGTTACAGGGCGATAACCCAAGGCACTGCCCACTCACTGTTGAGAGGAAACTGAAAAACAAATCTTCAAGGCACTGGGATAACTACATTGAAGCTGACCTAGTAAGATTCTCTCAGTAGCATTCTGTTTTTACCTGTAATGTAACTTGCAGAAATGGGATTTGTGACTTGTCTTCTGTGATGGCTGTACGAACATCAGTGTTTTTTCGGCTGATGATTTGCTGATCCTGTAGGTTTTTTTCTCGAAGTGGCGCTCTCCAAGGCTTTGTGTGGGTCAGTTGTGCATACCAGACAGGGCTGTGTCCCGTTTGTAAAGTGGGTTGGTTTTCTTTCCTCGAGCCAGATTTCAAATCCTCTGCAGGAACAAACCAGGTGACTCCTTTGGAAAAGGTCATGCAAGTACAAAATAAAGATTTTCTTAAGTAAGGAAAACCAAAAAAACAATAGTTCAAAAAAGCAACCAGTGGTTTATCAGGATCATGTTTAACAGATTATTGCAAAGCAAGGAAGTCACTTTAGTGTGTCTTATATAGCAGAGGCAGAACTCATTTTTGTAAGACAAGATCTGATTCTATACTGCTGTTTCTGGTGAAATAAGTACTATTTTTGAGATCAGCATGTTCAGAGTCAATTTTGACTTCACACTTCTGGTCACCTCCCATAACCCCAATGAGACCCACAAAATCTCAGGCTAAAATGCCCTAGCCACAGAGGCCACCATTATCCCTGATCATCATCGCTTCAGTTTAGTTTGGTTAGAGACAGTGGATGTCCATCCGGATTTGTCCCCAACAAAATAATTTTGAAATTTAGTTGCTGTCACACACAAATGTCCATCAAAATATAGGCAGCCACAGACCAAATAAGGCATGTAAGTGGTTGAACACAGATCTCACGGAGGCAGGGAACAGTGAGAATAACTTGGGAACACCACAGTTCAAGCTCACGGTTTTTAAAGTATGTACACTGCAGAGTTACAATGCCGATAACCTTCTGCAAGCTACTGGCCTAGTGGAGAGAAGGAATCTTATGAAAGTAGTTTACAGAAGGATCCGAATTACTGTGCAAATACTTGTTGATTTTTTATTGCATTACTATCTAATACAAAAAGCATTGACAAAGGCACTAGGTTATGTCTATGCAGGAGCTTTTGGCTTTGCAAATGTGTTTTAGCCATGATGTTTACCAGCCTGGCTGCTGTTCAGCATGGCTAAAAGTTAGTGGCATAGAGGAGTATGGTGTGGAGTGTCAGAGTGGAATGGCGAAGAGTGGAGTAGAGTGTTGTAGAGTGGAAGAGAGTGTCGTGTATTGGAGTGGCATGGTGTGAAGTCGGGTAGAGTGGCATACACTGGAGTGGCATATAGTAGAGTGGACTGGTGTAGAGTGCATTGGCGTAGAGTGTTTCAGAGTATAGTGGTGTTGAGTGCAGTGGCAGTGAAATCGTTGGCGCACAATGAAGCGATGTAGAATGCAGTGGCATAGATTAGAGTGGTGCATAGTAGAGTGGAGTGGAGTGGCGTAAAGTGGCATCAGAGTAGAGTGGCAACAGAGTAGAGCAGGGTGGCATAGAGTGCAGTGGCATGGCGTAGAGTGGTGAAGAGTGGAGTGGGGTAGAGTTGAGTGACGCATAGGCAGTGCCGCAGAGTAGAGTCAAGCGGCAGGGAGTGCAATGGTGTGGAGTGCAGAGTAAAGTCGGGTGGTACAGAGTGCAGGGTTGTAGAGTGATGTAACATAGAGTAGCATAAAGTGGTGCAGAGTGGAATATAGTGCCTTGGAGTACAGTGGCATAAAGTGGAGTAGTGCAGAGTAGAGTGGCGTAGAGTTCAGTGGCAGAGAGTGTAGTGTTGCAGAGTAGAGTGTCAGAGTGCAGTCGTGTGGAGTAGGCTGGCGTTGAGTGCAGTGGCGCAGAGTAGACTGTTTCAGAGTAGAGTGAAGTGGCGCAGAGTGGAGTGGTGCAGGGTAGAGTCCAGCTGCACAGAGTGGCACAGAGTGTAATGGCACATAGTGTAGTGATGCAGAATAGATTAGAGTGGTGTACAGTGGATTGGCATAGAGTGCAGGGGAACAGGATTGAGTCTCACAGAGTAAACTGCATTGGCATAGAGTGCACTGGTGTAGAGTGCAGGGGAATAGAATTGAGTGTTACAGAGTAAACTGTACTGGCGTAAAGTGTATTGGCATAGAGTGCAGTGGTGTAGAGAGCACTGTTGCAGAATGGCTTAGAGAACAGGCGCGTAGAGTGGAGTTGTGTGGAGTAGACTGGTGTAGCCTAGACTAGAGTGTTGTAGAGTGCAGTGGTGTAGAGTGTTAAAGAGTGCATTGGCATAGAGTAGAGTGGTACAGGGTAGATTAGAGAGGAGTACCGTGGTGTGTCAAAGTGCAGTGCGTACAGTGGACCGGTGCAGAGTGCAGTGCATGGAGTGGTGTAGAGTAGAGCGTAGTGGCGTAGAGTAGAGTATTTATGGTGTGGTAGCACAATGCCATTACATACAATACAATTGCAAGTGAAATGACCATTACATTTGCACAGACATACAGTTTCACTAATAAAACTATACAGTGCACAGAAAAAAATGTGCAGAAATTGCATCACTTGATTTAATGATTCGTTTTGATCACATTAAAGTATTGGTTTTCAACACACTTCAGAAATAATGAAAAATGTGCTTCATTTATGCGTTCTGATATATTCTGACACAGTTCATTTAAACGTTGTCATGTGCTAGAAAGGTCAACTCTTTAATACCCCCAGTATCCAGCAAGACTGTCACATAAATCCTCTCACTTTGAAGTCTGAGAAAGAAAAGTAAGCAAGTGCCCTTGGAAGATAGTGCCTGACATTTGACCTCAAACTCTGAATGCACAGCAAACGTGACAAGATAAGAACAAGATTTAAAGGCCTGCTAATAGAAAGCAAGTTTGTGAAAGAATACAGAAAACATGGTTTAGGCAATGGGAGGGATGAACTGAACCTGGAGAGCCAAAAGCAAATAAAACTAGAAAAAGAAAAGCCAGAAAGTGTGAAATCCACAAAGACAGGCTGGGAAGGTGTAGGAGGCTGGCTCTCTATGTAGTGTGCAAAGCTAGGTACACTGTGCAGGGAGTTCAGCTAAACACTGTTGGTTTACAGAGGTAAAAACTAGACCACCTGATGCTTTAATTTTTATGGTAGCTTGGTTGAGCACTAAGGCCAATCCTGGGGAACTGCAAAGCATTTGTTGTACTCATAGTATCACTCTTGCAACTCACACACTAAAAGGAATAACTCAGGACCAATTTATAAAAGTACTTCAGATTTTTATACACATTTTAAGACCACGATCATCAGATTTGGGTAAGTACTTTTTGAGATATGAATTTTTGAAGATTAATAAAAAAGAGTTTTTTTGTGCGTAATTACGTACCACAGGAATAAAGGGAGGATCACCTTTAAAAATACATATAAAAATCATACAGTTGATTTACCAAGTTCTTCTTTTGCATGTTGGTTGAGGTTGTCGGTGGGCACACTGGGCCAGCTGGAGATGTTCAGGCAGCTCCCGGTTCTGGCAGGAGCAGCAGAAGAAAGTCTCTGGAGCTGGTGCATGGCCACTGCGGGGGACCACTTGGAAAAGCACTGCACAGGTAAGTTTAAAGATGGATCCTTGGGGTCCCCTTGGAGTGCCACCGTCGCAAGGGACCCTTAGGACACAGCAGGTTCTCCATGTAGGGCGCAGGGAGCAGAGCGAATCAGTGAGCCAGGAGCTACGTGCAAAGATGTCCCCAGAAGCATAAAGTAAGTAGGTTCAAGGGTTGTTTGCAGGACAACAGGGCACTCGGGCAGGAGGTCCGGGTTGTTCCTGAAGTCCCTTGACTAGGGCTTCCTCCTGGTCTTTTTGCATCCCCAGGTGGGCTGTTTCTCTTGATGTCTGACGTGGGCTGACCAATGCCCCTGGTATTGGCAAGGTTTGCCGCTGGAGGTCGCACTGCCACCAAGCTTGGCACACTGGCAGGGCTTGTTCTCACAGTCGTCGGGTTGCAGTTTGGTCCCGCTGCGGCATCCGGTTCGGGATTTAGAGGCTGGTCAGTGAAGTGACCCTCACTGGCTTGATGGTTCCTTTGGGTTGTAGAGTGGTACCTCCACTCTGGAGTGAGTTCTTGGGCGATTTGAGAAGCCTAGAGGTCCTCTAGGGTTTTTTGTAGAGTTGTCCAGTTTGTCCAGCAAGATCCTCAGCGGCGATTGTCAAGTCCTGGGTGCAGGCAGGCAAGCGCCTTTTCTTTGTTGCAGCAGGTCCACAGTACTCGTGCTTAGGATCTTCTTGGTTCTCTTTGTCCATCAAATCAGAATCTCTGGTCTAAGAATACCCACTAAATACTGTATTTAGTGGGGGTTTTAAGGAGAACCTGGTAGTAACAATTGGGTCATCTACCTTAAGGTGGCCACCTCGCAGGCAACACCTCAGGGGTGGTGCATGCCAGGTGGGGCCACTACTCTTTTCCGTTGTGTATTTTCCCGCTGTTGCTCCTGCCAACAGTGGGGGTTTACAACAGGGGCTGCCATCTTCTGCTTTTAGCAGGCCTGTGGGTCAAGTTTCAAAGGCGGTTGGCCCTTTGAAGGTCGCTGCCAGGACAGTGCACATTCCTGAGGCAGGGGGTGCTAGCACCTCCACCCGGGAAAGGCTTTGTCTGCAACCCAGGGAGAAGAATCTCTCACCCCAAGGTTGTAGATTGGTTGTCTGGAGGTAGCAGGCTGGTTAGAACCAGTCAGCAACCATACCAGGGTAGTTAGCGTTTGCAGGGGGCATCTCAAAGGTGAACCCTAGGTACACTTAATAATAAATTCAGTACTGGTACCAGTTTGAATTTATCATTCTGGTTTGTTTGATACCAAACAACCCAGGGCTGAGCGGCCGTCATGTAGCTGTGAAACTTGTGAAACACATGTATTAAAATGGCTGCTCTGTCCACTCACTATGTCCAAGGTTTGGCAAGGACACAGTGGGGGCATATTGCTCATGCAGCTATGCCCTCACATACAGTATAGTGCACCCTGCCTTAGGACTGGAAGGCCTGCCAGAGGGATAACTTATCTATATTGCATGCAGTGTGTAGTTGGCGGGGCACACAGGCAGTGGGCTATGTCAAGTTTACTTTTTAGGATTGTACTAGGACACCCAGCCTGCAACGGTAGTGCTGGGTGCATCTGTATGCATAGTCCCAGAGAGTGGCACAATCAGTGCTGCTGCCCTCCGTACCCCACGCCCTGGGAACTTAAGTACCATTTACCAGGGACTTATAGTGGTAGCTAAAGAGGTCTCCAGTTGTGCCAATGCATCACAACAGTTTTAGGGAAAGAGCTGTGGCCCAGGCAACCTGATTAGCAGTACAATTACTAGGCTACAACATACATCACGCAAAAAGTGGGGGCTAACCATGTCAAAAAAAGGCCTCTCCTCACAGAAGGGCAATGACGTGTCTGTGTGCTCACTAGTTTGTTTAAGATACCGGATGGAATCTGAAGGCTTTCATAATCAGGGTCAAGGAGTCGGCTGGAAGGGCTCAAGCAGCAGAGCAGTGGCGCGGCACATAAAGAATAAAGCCTTCTTCCCAAACGCATTGCACTGGCTGGAGAGCACCCTCTGAAAAAAATATAAATCAGGGTGATGGGAGTTTCCTATTGTTTGATAGGCGAGAAATCAGGCACGTAGATGAAATATCTTGTGTTTTAGTGGCACAGACATAGATCACAAAAACCCAGTGCAGCCAACCAGTGCTTAATATCTAAACAAAAAAAGAACAAATAAGTGCAGGGATCCAAACTGTTTCTTAGGAACCTGCCGCTGGCGCTGCCAAATACTGTGGTAGCTGAAGACCAACGCTGTGCAAGTCCTGATTACACCTCATGCCTCTTCTGCCCTCCACCCTCCACTTCCTTCTCTTTTTAGCTCACCGTTGCTGGTTCTGTTTCATTCCTTTTTTAGTCCAGCTGAGACTGTTTTCCTATCATTCTCTTCCTACTCATTGACCTCTTTCTCTTAATTGATCTGGGGTCAAAGTCTGATGATTGAAAAAAAAAGTCTCAGTCAACAAAATAAGGACCAGTGCCCACTACCTGCACTAATTAAGTCCAGTTGCCATTGTCAAATCAGAAAATGTCTGTCAATTCAATATACAACAGTGAGTACCTGGATACATTATTCAGCACCTTTGATGTGCCATCGGTGATAGGAAAGAGAGCTAACCTGTTGGCTGTGGTCTGCTTCTTCTTGGTATTTTTTCTGCAAGTATACCATTTGACCATTTTTTCTGCTCCTTGTTGTCTTCTGGTGTTGACATCCTGCTCTCCATGGACTGACGGAAAACTCCATTCGCCGTTGGAATGTCCCGTGGTGCGATTTCTTGATGGGTCCTGGGGGAAGGGAATGTCATGCCAACGTCTCGGGTATTCTTCTTTGTGCCATTCATCACAATCTCAAGGTCCCCTGAAAGGAATCAAAACAACATAACACCTTATAAGACAAGAACACCATCTATGTCCTTTCAATGGTTTGCTGTTCCTGAAAAGGAGGTGTGTCTAATGCTTGTCCACGAGGGACAGAACTAGGATATATTTTCATGCAATCCCCACAAAATAAATGTAGTTAGAATAATGTACATGGAAATCATCCCTATAAACGTTCGTTATCATGAAAATCTGAATTGGCTATGGACCAAGGTTTGCACACTCCATTCTTTCCTGGCTGCCTTAAGCACATCTATATTGAACAAGGCGCATTCAGGACCCATGTTATTTAGATCAGAAATGGAAAGCAAGGATGGTGAAGTTATTTGTGTAAACCATTTAAATTTCTTCTTGATCCACAATATTTAAGAGTAGCTCTTGCAAAAAAAACAAACAAAAAACAGCAAATCAGCCACCTAGCAGTACCAGAGCTCTGGTAATGAATTGTAACTTGCTGGGAGGGGGTTTGAGGCTAAAAGTACAAAGGTTACAACTCACAAGTATCCTTTTATTAGTCTTGCTCGCAACCCTGCGCCACCTGAGCCACTTGAGACCTGTTAAACAACATATGCTCAGTTCGTCCCCTCTGGCATTCAGAGACCCAGCTAGGTGGTTGGTCAACAGAAAGATGCCCTGGCGCTCTAGACATCCACAGAGGCACAAAATCTCCTGCCACAAAGCTCCACTCCACCCCGTTGTTTTAGTACAACATGGCAGTCGTGTTGCCTGTGAGAACGTTCCCTAGCCTCCCCTTGATGGACAGCAAGAAGGCCTTCAAGGTCATGCGAATGGCCTGTAGGTCCAGTAGTTTGATGTGGTTGATGTGGATGTGGCCCTCCACTGGCGGCCAGAGGCTTCTGATCTCTAACTCCCACACAACCCAGCAGCAATTCGTCAGTCATCCCTGTCACTTTTAATGAAGAAGGGAGGGTGGCCTGCCCCAGGAAAAATTTAATCGGTCTGCCACCACTGTAGATCCTGATCAGTTTCCTCTGAGCCCTAAACAGTGTAAGAGAGGTGGGTGCTGTGCTCCCGGGGTTTCAGGTTCCACTGAAGAGCTCGCATGTCCCACTTGGGGTGCTTGTTGAGAAAATCTAGATCATCAGATGGTGGTCTATGACGTCTGCCCAACTGCATATTCACAAGCAGCAAGAACATGGTTTCGACCAGGTAGCCACAAGAGTATCTGGGTGCTTGACAACTGGTTGCACTTTGTGAATTCTAGCAGATGTCTGGTCCGAATACAACATGGGCGTCTGCAGCAGGTCATCTACTGGCGCCAGTGATATTGGTACTAGCGTTGGGACTGGGGACACCGACGTGGTTCTGGGTGACAGAGGGGAAGCCTGTGCTGGAGTCAGTAAGATCTAGATGGCACCACAGAGAGCTCCCCAGCAGAAACCAGACTAGAAGCCCTTAAGTTCAGCAAAGTACAGCTGAAGAACTACTTTTACTTGTACTGAGAAGTGCTACCACTCTTCCCACTTATAGCTGGACTGGTATTCCCAACCCAAATTTAGCACCAACACCGGACCTTGGATCACTGGTAGAAAAATCCATCCAGAAACATCAAATAGGGCTTGGGCTTGCACCCTGGCCTCAACTCCCTGCCCAATTCCCTTCCACAGCATAAGAACCACAAAATGCTCCCTTCTGCCAACGCACAGCTGAGGCTGTGCCGTGATGCTCCTTCTTCCATGCTTATTTACTACCAGCTCAGAGCTGGTTGTAAAAGGAAGCATATTTGCCCCAACTGGTGATACCACATGCAGATGTGGATGTGGGTCCACATGGTATTTCCTATTCTGGAGTCAAATACTCATTACAGCTGTATTTATGTACAGGGAAAAACATGGATTCAGATGATGACCCCAGCGGGATGGGCCACCCAACACCCCGCCAGCTGCTGAGCACACTTTCCCAGTGATCAGAGTGTGCTCTGCCGTCAGAAACACATCTCACCTCTAGGTGAGTGAGGAACTGTGGCTTGGATGGGCAGGACCACAGATGAGTTGGGCGTTCCATTACTGCCTGAATCTAAATAACCCCCTCAGTCACCTACCAATTTAGAAAAATTCAGCTAACAGGATCCCAAGGAGTGTCGGACAGAAGGCAGGGGATATCCTTGACATCTGCCTCTTTCAATGTCTTTGCTAAGATTGCAAATAAAGAGGGCCAGTGGTAGATGGAGCACAGAAGCCCCAGCATATGGCATTAGCTCAAGCAGGATGGTGAAGGTCAGTTAAATATGGAAACATAACCAATGTATACAATGTAAGACACTGCCACCCACCCCGTCAGAGAATGCCCTCCTGAGGGAGCTCCTGGCAAAGTGACTCACCTGCTTGAACACCTTTGTGCCTAACATGCTTCTTGTTAGCGAGAGCTGGGCTGGGACCCCAGGAACTGCTAACCGTAGAAACTGTGTCTGAAGAAACTTCTGCATCAGACATCTGTGAGAAAGCAAAAGGTGATATTAGGTGCCACTTCCATTTCAATGCGCAGGGAGGCAAATCTGTGCACCCTGCGTCTAGGTTCACAGAACAAGCTTGTGCACCTACAGAGGGGTACAGCAATCATTAGGTTTTCAGATTCGGGAAAATGTAGTCCGTGATCTAGTCTTTTATTCTGTGGCACGAGTGTTCGACATTGGTTCACGCTGGCTAGATCGATGCCAGATTTTCAGCCTATCATTATGTCAAGTACTTCTATTTAAATGACTTAATATGCCAATATGGATAACCTGACTATCTGACATGGATTCAGCTTTTGTGGGCCAACTCTGGAAACTGCAGCACCACAGCGATGGGTGGATCAGTGTAACTGAACTACTGAAGCAAAACAAAAAAACACTCATTAAACACCTTTATAATTACAGGAGATGCTCACATAACTAACAAAGGCTAGCATGCAAGCAAGATCAATGATAGAAACACAAACACACAAAAATAAATTTAGCACTGTAATTGCAGGATAGTAACCAGATCTCAGAAGGTGACACGATGACGCATAGATCCCTGGTATGGCTCTGAATGTCCTGACCATGTTTTTTAAAATGAATGTAATATTGCATTTAGAAATTCTTGCAAGTTGCATTGGAAAGTATATTATAAAAACCTTGGCCTTTCTTCCTGTGTTCTGGTCAATACATATTTAGAATTGTAAGCCTTTGGGGAGAAGGGTTCTGCCCCCCTTCATTCGTGGAGTACGGCTTTTCTTTCTCGGTGCCTTTGCTCTTGGACCTCTATTTGTTGCTTCTCTATTGTGATTCATCCATCCTGATACTACTGTAGCCTCTCTCTATCTCTAACACCCCATTGCCCCTTTGCCTATTCCACTTCTGCCATTTCTCCTTTTGGTTTTTTCGTATGAGGAAGGGTTCACACATAGTGGTCTGTGGAGAAACCTATTCTGTCAATTACGTAAACAGCAAGGAGACATTTAAATTATTGTGAAAACAGGAAGGCTCTTAAGAGTGACCTGCATCTGACAAACGAGGGTTGGAGGTGCAAGTGTGGATGCTTTAAATTTTGGTGTTCGTCATGGCAAATCAAACAGGCTTTGAGCTGGTGCCATAAGGTACATCTGACAAGCTCAGGGCACTTAAGGCAAGTTCTTTATGAATTTTGAGCCAGAGGTAAGAGGATCTAATGTCGCTTAGACATTTTTAAGGCATTTATTGTAAATCATGTGGTTAACTGTGAGCTAGCTGAATAGACACTAAGTTGCTGAGACATGGTTCTGTCTAGGTAGCACAGTGCACACACACCTGCGCGCTGTGAGGCGTGCAGTTTGTCACCACACTCAGTTCAGGTGAAAGACAATGGTGTGTTGACTCAGAGTCTGATGTAGAATGTGGTGCAGGTGCACCAGGTTCATCGGAATAACTTTCTAGAGAAGAAGGGAAAAGATATTTATTCTGACACAATTGATCTGGGGGACCATTTTAAGGGTTTTGCAAAGGTAAAGGTCTAGCTTTTTTTTGTGTAGAGTGATCTTTCAAATAAAACATTTACACAGATGCCTGATAACACAGACGTTGTTTACTAACAGGGTCCACTATCTTCAGTTCTCGACTCAAAGATGGTCTCTTCAGTTTCGCTGCATTAAACTCTATCCAACTTTGGAGCAGTCAAAGACTTAGGGCCTGATTTAGATTTCGGCAGACGGGTTATTTCGTCGCAAATTATATCCAATCCACTGAAATACAAATCCCATTATTTCCTATGGGATTTATATTTCAACAGACAAGATATCCGTCACTGTTGTGACACAGTAACCGTCCGCCAAAATCTAAATCAGGGGCTTAATCACTTATAGACGTGTCAGAAGACCCATCAAGGTTTTGAAAGATTTGTGCATCGTCAATAGGATTTAAAAGATAAGAGTATGGTGTCTAATGAGCCCTATGAGATCTTGATGTACAGATCATATAAGACAGGCTTAGAAGGAGAGCAAAGTGGGACACTGAACAGAAGCACATGGCATAAGTCAGTGACGTGAAAGAGCCTCAATATTATTCTTGTATGATAATCTGAAGTATATCAGATTCAGGTTCTCATGTCTTACCCTTCCCTCACATATTGAAGCAGCTAATGTCTTAGGGTTCAGTGCTGATCTTTTCTTTAAGGGGAATCATTATGTTTTTTTAATTGTTACACAGGACAAACGGTCACTATTTATGACCTTTGGTGCATTAGAACACATCTGAGTGCAATCCACGTTTAACCGCTGCGGGTCAATTTACTAGGAGGCCATGCGCCTTTTGGAAAGATCATCCTCATATTAGTTTGGTTTGGGACTGAGAAGTGACAGACACTACCTATCGCGTCTTACTTGTTCCTTTTGATTCATATATTCACAAATAATAGAGAGTATCCTGAGGAGGGACATAGGAGGAAGGTATTGGATAGCCAGGTTTCTCAGCCAAGAGCCACTAGAATTGCCCAGTTAACATTTGGCCAACTGAAGTATTGACAACTTTAACTTAATCTAAACCCAGCAGGTGCCTCTGCCTACAAACGTCATCAACAAAGACAGCATTATTGCTATTTCCAATGTAACTAAGAGCCTTCAATATATTCCCTTAAAAGCGCAGAACCACAAACAAATAGCCCTTTGAGGCAACACTGCAGAAGTCTCGGAACAAGAGTGGGTCCTGACCCCAAAGTTCTGGCACTAAAACAGATCAATCCCTTCCTTTATAGGTTAGCAACTTGGATGACAGCAAACATATAAAGTAAAATCTCAATACGCTGTTGACTTATTGTACCTGGGCATCTCTTCTGCTCCTCTTCAGCTCTGTAAAACAAATCTTGCCACTCTCCTTGACCTGGGCCTTTCTGTTTCCTTTGCGACCCACCTCAGAGCAGATTTTCTGATGATTGATGGTGCTGTAAAGCTGGGAGAGCCTGGAGGATGGACACACCCTCTCAGGACCAAAAGCCCTGACAAGCCGTAGGGTGTCAATCGTAGAAACTGTACTGCCTGTTCGTGTCTGAGTGGCTGTGTCACTGTCCGTTTGAGTAGCCATTTCGGATTCAGTTTCAATTGTTGAGTCAGTCACGCTGTTTTGATCGTCTTTAGAAGAACTGTCACTTGCTGTGAACGTGTACTGCTTTTTTTGGAGTATTCCGCTGATGTGGTCTGTGGAGAGGTCTGTCCAGTCATCTTTGGAATTGGAGTGCTTTGCTCTTTTGTCCTTGTGGTAAACTTTTCTTACATGTTCCTGGAGGTCTGATAAATTCCAAGCAGACTCTTGTCTTTCGTTATTCACTCTTTGCCTCCCTTGCTCTTCCTCTCTTTTCTTTGAGGTGTCTCTGCTGGGCTCATCTTTTGCATACATCAGGGAATAAGCAGTAGGATTCTGGAGAAGCCGGGCTAATCGATCCAAGCGATTTACTAGGGAGATCTCCACATGGCTGCTGCTACTAGAGTCTTGCAGCCGATGCCTCTTCTGCCGCTCAAGGAACCGGTACCAGAGGTCATCCAGACTTCCAGTGGATCCGGTGCTTTGCTTCAAAGACAGTTCACGTTGATGCCACTTGTCATCGATAGGAGTGACTTGATGTATTTGTGTAGAACTAGGGCTTTTCTCCCCTGAAGACCGCTGCCTAGCACCGTTCAGAGCTTCATTCCGCAATGTCAAATTGATGTGTTGGTCGTCATCCCTACTGTCATCAAATTCAGCCTTCAGTGGAAAGAAATCCTTTTCATCCTCTTCCTGGGACCTTTCAAACTGAAGATACTGTCTTTCTAATGATGAATAATTTCTTAGTTTATCACTACCTCGTAACTTCTGATGCCTCATGGAGGCGTATAAGGCTTTGGTGCTGATTTCGCCCTGATGTTTAGGGTGTACGTGCAGAGAATGAGACAGTGCAGACTTAGTAACAGGATGGTTCATCTCTGACGATTCCCGGTGTGTTTCAGGTACTGTAATGAGCAAAAACGAGGAAATATTTGATCACCGGGGGAACACAATATTTATACGAATTAATAGTCAAATTCAGTCACAAATTGCGAATGCTGCATAGACAGTAACTGATTAAATCACAATCAGCAAGTACCCAGATTCTTCTGTATCGAAGGCCAGAGGAGCATGCTTGAGAGGAACAGGTCCCAACATTACATAGTACAATCCATTTGAATTCCATTTGCGAAATACTATTTGGAACAGAGATTGCTTATTAAATTTGGTTCTGCGTCTTGCAAAACGCGATAGTCACCTGTAACAGCTTTCAAGTTTGAGATATTTTCTTGCCAGACCACCTTTGGGGTTGCGCGTCTGCTGTAAATTCCCTCTGTGTGTTTAATGGGAACAGTGATTGAAGCTCTCTCATCCTCTGAACCAAGTACGTCTGCTGGGAACTTCGGTGGGATGGCATCATTTGATCCTGCAGATAAAGGACACAACATGGCGGTTATGGTGTCTTTAATAGGAGGGCTCTTCCTCAGTCAAGACAAAAAACAGCAACAAAAGTAAAGCCAAACAGTCTGACCGCAGCATCTAAGCGCACTCTGAGTGCGGGTCCCAAAGCTGCTGCACAGGCCCTGTCCTTCCTGCGGATGTGTCTCTCTCTCGTCATCCAAGGACTTGATTCAGGGAGTGTTCAAAACTGGTCTGAGAGGGCTTACATGCCATATATATACTTGGTATGCAAATAGTGATAGTTCGACATATTGATAAAATGAAAATAATTCATTGAGCTAGTCCTCGTACAGAGGTTGGCTAGCCCTACATAGACTTGTTGATTAAAGATTAATGAATATGTCATGCACGTCCTTTTTATGTATGTGAGTGTGGATAAACTACTTCATTTTCAATGACGCTGCCAAATACATCTTATTTCAATGTTTGGCTTGGTTGTTGCTACTAGGCCAGCTCATATTTGTTTACGGACATGTGTCCATGAAAGCGGCTATTCAACACTTGACATTAGGCAACTCTTGAAAAAGTCTTGCAGGGTAAATGGCAGTCACTCTTTGTGGGATGTAGGCCTTGAATACTACACTGCAGGTCTGTTGCTGTTATCAACCAAGAAACCTTCCATAATTAGTGAGATAGGTTGTTTTTAAAAACTAAACTTGAACAGAAGGACAATCTCACACATTTTTACAAAATATACATCAAACAAAACCCACCAAGACCAAGTATCTTTGCATTCCTGTGCCAGACATCCAAGTTTACTGAGGTGACTTTAGCACAACTGTTGGCACTAATGTAAGAATCATGCATTAACGTTTGGATTAGCAGGATTTAGCTGCTAAACTAAGCAACATTTTGAAAAGTATGAGAACTGTTTGGAGCATGTTTCTCAACGTCCGAGAGGGTATTCAGAACATGTAAAGAACATACTAAGGTAACCTCTGGCTCCATGTAAAATATGTAACCAGACTTAAATAATCTTTGGTCTAGAACTGGAGGAGGAAGCCAGTTTTAGATAATCTGTAGTCCAGAACTGGAACATATAGTTGCCTCATTAAGAGCATTTCTGGATGATAGATTTGGAGCAAGATTAATACCAATTCCAAACATTACAAGACTATACACTGCGTCTGGAACAACAGGCGCTTAGATTGTAATGGACAGCAACTTTAGGTTCCAGGAAAAAAATGAAGTCACACTTTATGGCAGTTAATGGCCCTGAGCAGATAGCTGATGTCAGTGTCGACAAAGCATCCTACTGAGCCTATCCCGTTTCAGTCTCCAACTGCAAATACAGCCACTCAAACTTTATTGATTCCAGTGCAGAATCTTAAATATGTTGTTTGCACCCCTGTCCGTTTCCTCAAACCTATATACACTTACATTTTTATTTTCCTCTCAGACACTGGCTCTATTTTACTAACTCTTCTCTGGGCTCAGAATTTAATGCTGCTACTTTGGAATATATGGCTTCCAGAAGCCAACATCTCTCCGGATGAAAGTCTTAATGCCTACGTTTTCCCGAGCCATCTTTTTTTTCCTAACATGCCACTCCATTTTGGACCCAGCCATATGCAAAGCAGCCTTGACCCTGCTCCCCATGGGAACAGCCCAGCCCGAACTGCCAGGACAGCTCCTCCCTGGACCGGAAACAAGCCTCCTGGGACCTGTTTCAGGGTATCATCCCTTATCAGCCAGGCTAGCTTGAATCCAGTGGCACAGTGAGCCTAGGAAACACGTCTGGGCACACCTGGCGCAGTTAGGGCGGCAGATGCAAAAACAGCAAGCTGATGGATGGAATGCTTGAATTTATCTCAGTCACTGGCAATCGTGCAGGCCACATCCCAAACCACTGTTTTTTGCTCACCATGCCACCCTATTTTGGACCCAGCCATATGCAAATCAGACTTGACCCTGCTCCCATGGAAACAGACCAGCCCGAACTGCCTGGCCATGTCCTCCTTGGCCCAGAAACAAGCAACCTGGGACCAGTTTCTGGGTATTACTCCTCATCAGCCAGGCTAGCTTGAATCCAGTGGCACAGAGAGCCTAGAACCCATGTCTGGGCACAGCATGCTCACGTAGTGCAGCAAATGCAAAAACAGCAAAGTGATGGATGGATTGCTTGAATTAATCTCAGCCACTGACAATGGCTCGGACCACATCCTTTTTTTGCCCACCATGCCAACCCATTTTGGACCCAACTATATGCAAATCAGTCTTACCCTGCTCCTCACAGGAGTGTCCAGTCCGAACTGTAAGGCCAGGTCCTCCCTGGACCGGGAACAAGCATCCTGGGACTGATTTTGGGGTATCAGCCAGGCTAGCTTTAATACAGTAGATTAGAGCACTCCCAGTAGGCAAAGGAGTTCTCAAGGTACCTCTGATCTGCTGTAAAAATCATTTTTTGGACCTAGGGAGGTCTTACAAAGATACTTAAGTCACACCCTTCCACAAATAAAACAGTTATTGGATATACACACTACAGAGTATTACATTGGCATGACTCTTTCACGCTTGGCACTTTAGAAAGCATGCCAATGCACAAAGCTTGAAAGTAACACTTAGCATTAGTCACGCCAAACTTGCAAATTTAGTAGTAAACAGATTACATTTCTGAATAATATTTATTTACCAGTGTGGGTGCTTTCGATGGTGGTATCTGATCGGACAGGAGATAATCTGGAAATGCTGTCAGGATGGGGGACATAGTACATTTCTGCGCTTCCCGGAGGCCAATACGGCAACAGCAATTGTTGATCTGCAGCAGTGTAGAACAAGGATGTTAACAAAGGTCTTCTGGACATATACTAGAAGTCAGCAGGTTTAGTGTGGGCAATACCAGTCAAACTGCACAATCTGCTCAGATCATTTCCAGGTGTAACACTTTACATATACATAGTTTGCATTAATGTTCTGCATTGAACAACTTTTCCTAGGGCATAGTTTTATGCAAAAGGATATTTATACATTGACACCTACAGACTCACAATACCCAAGGGTTACATTTACTACTTAAGAGTGTACATTGGGCACCATAAGGCAACATTACACGAGAAATTAAGTTTTTCCAAGTGTCTGGGAAGCAATCACCTCACTTTATTAATACAGACATAACTGTGTCTGCACTCTTTAGAGACATATTGTAAATAGCTACAATTTAAGAAGTTCCAATCCTCTCTGGCCACTGAAAAAATAAGTATAGAACGGTGGGGTACGAACACAATGCGGGGGAGGCTGAAGTCGTTGTGCACAATGCTTACACGCAGGAAAAATATCCACCCAACGTATACCCCATTGACTTGTAGCTAGTAAAGACACACACATTTATTTCTCTCTGCCGACACTGTGGCATGCTCAGTGAGTCGGACACATGAAGGAACAGCAGGTATGAATGACAACATATAGGCAGATAGGAACTCTTTGCCAAACATTAATGAACTGCTGTTACTGCTTAGAAATGTGTGCAGTCACACGTTTCAGATTGTAATCATCACTGCCCCTGCTTCAGAAGTTTGTACTCAGGAAGAAACAAGGAAGAGGCAGCATACTTTCAGGATAACATTTTGGAAAGTAAAGGAAGAAAGGTCAGAAATGGAGGCTTTAAGGAGGAAATTAGCAGAAAATAGGATAATATGCAAACTGGAGCAGTGAGCTTGCTTTAACAGATGCAGTTGAATATCTCAGAAATTGAATGGTTAGATAAAGAGTAAGACTGAAAAGGTTCTAAGGCCACCAGCCCTAAAATGAAGGAACAACTGTAGGCCTTTTGTAGGAGGCTGGCCTGGCTTGTAGTGGGTACCAGAGGTACTTACACCTTGTGCCAGGTCCAGTTATCCCTTATTAGTGTAGAAGAGGTGTTTCTAGCAGCTTAGGCTGATAGAAGGTAGCTATAGCAAAGCAGCTTAGGCTGAACTAGGAGACATGTAAAGCTCCTACTATACCACTGGTATCATATGCACAATATCATAAGAAAACACAATACACAGATATACTAAAAATAAAGGTACTTTATTTTTATGACAATATGCCAAACGTATCTCAGTGAGTACCCTCAGTATGAGGATAAGTTATATACACAAGATATATGTACACAATACCAAAATTATGCAGGTTATAGCAAGAAAAGTAATGCAAGCAGTGTAAAGTTACAATAGATTGCAATAGGAGCACATAGGTATAGGGGCAACACAAACCATATACTCCAAAAGTGGAATGAGAATCACGAATTGACCCCAAACCTATGTGAGCTTGTAGAGGGTCGCTGGGACTGTAAGAAAACAGTGAGGGTTGGAAAAATAGCCCACCCCAAGACCCTGTAAGGTAGGTGTAAAGTGCACCTACAACCCCCAGAGAGCACAGAAGTCGTGATAGGGGGATTCTGCAAGGAAAGCCAACACCAGCAATGCAATAACAGTGGATTTCCGGACCTGAGTACCTGTAAGACAAGGGGACTAAGTCCAAGAGTCGCGACAGTGTCGAGAGTGGGCAGAAGCCCAGGAAATGCCAGCTGAGAGTGCAAGGAACCTGCCACCGGATGAAAGAAGCTTGGTGTTTTGCAAGAACGAAGAGGACTAGGAACTTCCCCATAGGAGGATGGATGTCCCACGTCGTGAAGAAGCTTGCAGAGGTGTTCCCACGCAGAAAGACCGCCAACAAGCCTTGCTAGCTGAAAGGGTCGCGGTAGAGGTTTTTGGATGCTGCTGTGGCCCAGGAGGGACCAGGTTGTCGCCACTTGGATGAAGAGACAGGGGGCGCGCAGCAAGTCAGGGAGCCCTCACAGAAGCAGGCAGCACCCGCAGAAGTACCTGAACAGGCACTTAGAAGAAAAGTGAACCGGAGTCCACCCGTAGTCAC
The DNA here is from genome assembly GCF_031143425.1 of Pleurodeles waltl. Taxonomy (NCBI): domain Eukaryota; kingdom Metazoa; phylum Chordata; class Amphibia; order Caudata; family Salamandridae; genus Pleurodeles; species Pleurodeles waltl. The sequence continues at coordinate 1,315,859,291 of NC_090437.1, read as the reverse complement.
AAAAGGGAGTCCCACGACACCGGAGGACAACTCAGAAGGTTGTGCACTGCAGGTTTGAGTGTCGGGGACCCAGGCTTGGCTGTGCACGAAGGAAATCCTGGAAGAGTGCACAGGAGCCGGAGCAGCTGCAAATCACGGGGTACCCAGCAATGCAGTCTAGCGTGGGGAGGCAAGGACTTACCTCCACCAAACTTGGACTGATGAGTCACTGGACTGTGGGAGTCACTTGGACAGAGTTGCTGAGTTCCAGGGACCACGCTCGTCGTGCTGAGAGGGGACCCAGAGGACCGATGATGCACTCTTTTGTTGCCTGCGGTTGCAGGGGGAAGATTCCGTCGACCCACGGGAGATTTCTTCAGAGCTCCTGGTGCAGAAAGGAGGCAGGCTATTGTAGGAAAGTAGCCTCTTTCTAACCTTGTTACCCCCACCTTTGGCCTGTTTGTGAGTGTATGTCAGGGTGTTTTCACTGTCTCACTGGGATCCTGCTAGCCAGGGCCCAGTGCTCATAGTGAAAACTCTATCTTTTCAGTATGTTTGTTATGTGTCACTGGGACCCTGCTAGTCAGGACCCTAGTGCTCATACGTTTGTGACCTGTAGGTATGTGTTCCCTGTGTGATGCCTAACTGTCTCACTGAGGTTCTGCTAACCAGAACCTCAGTGGTTAAGCTCTCTCTTTACAAATTGTCACTAACAGGCTAGTGACCAATTTCACCAATTTACATTGGCTTACTGGAACATCCTTATAATTCCCTAGTATATGGTACTGAGGTACCCAGGGTATTGGGGTTCCAGGAGATCCCTATGGGCTGCAGCATTTCTTTTGCCACCCATAGGGAGCTCTGACAATTCTTACACAGGCCTGCCACTGCAGCCTGAGTGAAATAAAGTCCACGTTATTTCACAGCCATTTTACACTGCAGTTAAGTAACTTATAAGTCACCTATATGTCTAACCTTTACTTGGTAAAGGTTGGGTGCTAAGTTACTTAGTGTGTGGGCACCCTGGCACTAGCCAAGGTGCCCCCACATGGTTCAGGGCCAATTCCCCGGACTTTGTGAGTGCGGGGACACCATTACACGCGTGCACTACATATAGGTCACTACCTATATGTAGCTTCACAATGGTAACTCCGAATATGGCCATGTAACATGTCTCAGATCATGGAATTGCCCCCTCTATGCCATCCTGGTATTGTTGGCACAATCCCATGATCCCACGGGTCTGTAGCACAGACCTGGGTACTGCCAAACTGCCTTTTCAGGGGTTTCACTGCAGCTGCTGCTGCTGCCAACCCCTCAGACAGGTTTCTGCCCTCCTGGGGTCCAGCCAGGCTTGGCCCAGGATGGCAGAACAAAGGACTTCCTCAGAGAGAGGGTGTTACACCCTCTCCCTTTGGAAAAAGGTGTTAAGGCAGGGGAGGAGTAGCCTCCCCCAGCCTCTGGAAATGCTTTCATGGGCACAGATGGTGCCCATTTCTGCATAAGCCAGTCTACACCGGTTCAGGGACCCCTCAGCCCTGCTCTGGCGCGAAACTGGACAAAGGAAAGGGGAGTGACCACTCCCCTGACCTGCACCTCCCCTGGGAGGTGCCCAGAGCTCCTCCAGTGTGCTCCAGACCTCTGCCATCTTGGAAACAGTGGTGCTGCTGGCACACTGGACTGCTCTGAGTGGCCAGGGCCAGCAGGTGACGTCAGAGACTCCTTCTGATAGGCTCCTTCAGGTGTTGCTAGCCTATCTTCTCTCCTAAGTAGCCAAACCCTCTTTTCTGGCTATTTAGGGTCTCTGCTTTGGGGATTTCCTTAGATAACGAATGCAAGAGCTCATCAGAGTTCCTCTGCATCTCTCTCTTCACCTTCTGCCAAGGAATCGACTGCTGACCGCGCTGGAAGCCTGCAAAACTGCAACAAAGTAGCAAAGACGACTACTGCAACTCTGTAACGCTGATCCTGCCGCCTTCTCGACTGTTTTCCTGGTGGTGCATGCTGTGGGGGTAGTCTGCCTCCTCTCTGCACTAGAAGCTCTGAAGAAATCTCCCGTGGGTCGACGGAATCTTCCCCCTGCAACCGCAGGCACCAAAGAACTGCATCACCGGTCCTCTGGGTCTCCTCTCAGCACGACGAGCGAGGTCCCTTGAATCCAGCAACTCTGTCCAAGTGACTCCCACAGTCCAGTGACTCTTCAGTCCAAGTTTGGTGGAGGTAAGTCCTTGCCTCCCCACGCCAGACTGCATTGCTGGGAACCACGTCTTTTGCAGCTACTGCGGCTCCTGTGCACTTTCCGAGGGAATCCTTTGTGCACAGCCAAGCCTGGGTCCACGGCACTCTAACCTGCATTGCACGACCTCCTGAGTTGTCCTCTGGCGGCGTGGGACTCCTTTGTGCAACTTCGGGTGAGCACCGTTTCACTCCACTTCGTAGTGCCTGTTCCGGCAATTCTGCGGGTGCTGCCTGCTTCTGAGAGGGCTCCTTGTCTTGCTGGGCGCCCCCTCTGTCCCCTGACGCAATTGGCGACATCCTGGTCCCTCCTGGGCCACAGCAGCATCCAAAAACCCTAACCGCACGACTTGCAGCTAGCAAGGCTTGTTTGCGGTCTTTCTTCAGGAAAACACTTCTGCACGACTCTCCACGGCGTGGGACATCCATTCTCCAAAGGGGAAGTTTCTAGCCCTTGTCGTTCCTGCAGAATCCTCAGCTTCTACTGCCTAGTAGCAGCTTCTTTGCACCCACGCTGGCATTTCCTGGGCATCTGCCCACTCTCGACTTGGTCGTGACTTTTGGACTTGGTCCCCTTGTTCCACAGGTACCCTCGTCTGGAAATCCATCGTTGTTGCATTGCTGGTTTTGGTCTTCCCTGCAGAATTCCCCTATCATGACTTCTGTGCTCTTTGGGGAACTTTAGTGCACTTTGCACTCACTTTTCAGGGTCTTGGGGTGGGCTATTTTTCTAACCCTCACTGTTTTCTTACAGTCCCAGCGACCCTCTACAAGGTCACATAGGTTTGGGGTCCATTCGTGGTTCGCATTCCACTTTTGGAGTATATGGTTTGTGTTGCCCCTATCCCTATGTGTCCCCATTGCATCCTATTGTAACTATACATTGTTTGCACTGTTTTCTAATACTATACTGCATATTTTTGGTATTGTGTACATATATCTTGTGTATATTTGCTATCCTCATACTGAGGGTACTCACTGAGATACTTTTGGCATATTGTCATAAAAATAAAGTACCTTTATTTTTAGTATATCTGTGTATTGTGTTTTCTTATGATATTGTGCATATGACACTAGTGGTACTGTAGGAGCTTCACTCGTCTCCTAGTTCAGCCTAAGCTGCTCTGCTAAGCTACCATTATCTATCAGCCTAAGCTGCTAGACACCCTATACACTAATAAGGGATACCTGGGCCTGGTGCAAGGTGTAAGTACCCCTTGGTACTCACTACAAGCCAGTCCAGCCTCCTACAGCTATCCCCAGAGCATGCACCACCTGGAAACAGTCGAGAAAGCCGGCAGGATGAGCGATACAAGGTTGCTAGTAGTCGTCTTTGCTACTTTGTTGCGGTTTTGCAGGCGTCCTGAGCAGTCAGCGGTCGATCCTTTGGCAGAAGGTGAAGAGGGAGATGCAGAGGAATTCTGGTGAGCTCTTGCATTCGTTATCTGGTGAGATTCCCAAAGCAGAGACCCGAAATAGCCAGAAAAGGAGGTTTGGCTACCTAGGAAGGAGGACTGGCTACTAAGAGAGGTAAGAGCCTATCAGAAGGAGTCTCTGACGTCACCTGCTTGCACTGGCCACTCAGAGCAGTCCAGTGTGCCAGCAACACCTCTGTTTCCAAGATGGCAGAGGTCTGGGGCACACTGGAGGAGCTCTGGCCACCTCCCCTGGGAGGTGCAGGTCAGGGGAGTGGTCACTCCCCTTTCCTTTGTCCAGTTTCGTGCCAGAGCAGGACTGGGGGATCCCTGAACCGGTGTAGACTGGCTTATGCAGAGATGGGCAGCATCTGTGTCCATCAAAGCACTTCCAGAGGCTGGGGGAGGCTACTAGTAGGCCAGTAGCCCAACATTCCAGTAGAATGTGTGTTGGTCCTTGGGCGTTTATGGACGATGTGGATGCCAAGTTGGCACCACGTTTATGGAAAATCAGGTCAGCAGTATAGTGTGTTAGTCTAAAGCAAGGGTGGGGGTGCCAACATGTGAATCTGAAGTTGCATGACAAGGATTACACAGTGAAAGGATGTGTGTGAACTGCTGCGGACAATGTTGAGGGAACGCTGCATGGAACGCAAATGGCAAAAATGACGGGTTCTGGGAGGAGCACTTTGGGAAGACAGCGAATAGACGTGAGTGTAGATGCAGCAATAAATATGCACTACCTATACCACTCTGGATAGGCATCACTTGTGGGAAAACTATGGCATTCCTCTAACAAAACCATCTCACGTCCAAACAGAAGTAGCAAGGCTTACCAGGGAGCCACTGAAGGAATCACCATCACAAACACATGTGACTAAACCCTTGGGCAAGACACGAGTCAAAGGGCGCTCAGTACTAGTGCTCCAGATTATGCCATTTCAAAGCAAGCAGAGTTAGTTAGGCCCAAAACTAAACACAAAATTGTGATTACTGAATGCCTCTCTCTCTCTGCATGCCAGAGTCACCCATATTAGTCTCTTTAGAAAGCACAGACCAGGACTATAAAGGCTATGAAAAACTTACCATTTAAAGCAGATCAGAGGAGGCTAGTCCTGTAACATGTCAGAGACCTCCTTCTTCCACGGAATGTATTTATTTCTCAGTTGTTGTGCTGTTCTATTTCATCATCACGTTCCACTTCATCACAATTGTACAGAGAAGGGCATCATGTGCACAATGGAAGATCCATCACTGCACAGTAGAGAGAGCAGGATGTCCTCTCCTGGTACAGTTACTAATATTATCATGAAGCTCATTACAAGAAGTGCTGCTTCTCAAACAGGTTAGGGCAAGTTATGTTTCCAGCTAAAATGTAAACTGGCTGGTAATGTAAGGGAGTTGGCTTAATAAAACTCTGTAAACAAACGTGTGGCGTTCGCCAGGTCATTTAGTTCCACATATTGTGAAATCACTTTCCGCAATTTATTCAAGACGAGAAGGCATACAAATAGTTTAAGGTTGGAACAATATGTTTATATAGATTATGATGCAGAGTCTATGACGGTTATCTGCAAGCCTTCACCAAGCATCAAACCTCTTAGGGCTGTTTGTGTACCAGTCTCTGCGCCTGCGTAAATCTCACAGACGACTAATTTGCAAAGCTCAAGTTACAAAGTTGAATTAAACTTAACCCTCGTATGAAACCTTCTTCTAAATAAAAATGGTTATGCATCTGGATTTGATATCTGGTGTAGAAAAGCAAAAAGATGTGGACTAACATCTATGGAGTTAGATCAGGTCTTGTCCTAGTCTGTTAGAATATTCCAATAATCCCCTTCTCATAGCTCTAAGGGTAGGCAACCTAGTCTAAGGTAGTCGCGGGCCCACAAGGACATTCTCAGATCAATTTTCTGACTCTCAGTTTACTGATTTATCCTCTGTTGACCAGACTGCCAACAACCCCAGGGAGATGCACACACAAAAAAAAAAACACAACAAAGACACACTATGGCAAAATCACCTATATGTTGGTTACTCAGCAGAGCTGAATGCAACCTGCAGAGATTGAGTGAGGAAGGCTATCCGGAGACTCAGGTCCTATGGCGTTCAATATCAGCATCTCAATACAAGCCACCCCGCACCTTCACAATCTGTTCCGTATTTCATATACTGACCACTATCAGGAATAGAATGTATCTTGCTGTCTATATGAATAACATCCCAGATGGAAACAAGAGGTCCTGAAGGCAAAATACCACTGCTCTAGAAAGCCAGCATATCAACTATCAACATTATTCATAGATGAAAATAAAGGGAATGACAAGAAAATGCAAGCTGCTCACCTGCTGACCGAGAGGAGTGTGATGTCTTGTTCAAAGAGGATGCAAAGGTTGTACTTCTAACGGCTTTCTTATCTGCGGACCAGTCAGAAGGTTGTTTACCGTCTTCACCCTGGATGTAAATCTCTGCTGAAAATGTGGTCTTTTCTGGACTTTCTGTTGTTATTTGAGTCATTGCGTCAGACAAGGATTTCTTGGTTGCTAAAGGACTGGCAGGCTGGGGGGTATGTGGTTTGCTCATGGTACTGGAATCCAGAACATTAGCGTTCATCAGCTCTGGCTTTAGTACTGCTCGGTTCCCATTTTGTGATGTTGTGTCGCCATCAGGAATAGAAGAATGCAGAAAGTATGAATCCTGAGGTGGAGCGGTCTTTGGCTCATCTAGGTAGCGTAATTTCTTTTCAGCCGACTGCCCGCTTACTACTTTTTTACCTTTGCTCTCCGGCTCATCTACACCTATCGTGCCAGTGGGTTTTGCTTCTGATCTGTCATGAGCTATACAAGGTATGTGTGAATTCACCACAGAGGAAACATCTACATGCTGGAAGTGTAAAGGTTTTGGAGCAATTGTAACACGTACACAAGAAAGAGCTTTTCTGCTTGGAGAAGAAACTGCTGCCGCCTCAGTGTGTGATGGATAGGACGGTGAAGGACTGCGCTCCCTTCTGTTGTTCAACTGGTCGAAGGGCTGATTTACAGACAAGATTTCAACTTTCTCTTCATTTACCGGTAAATTCTGATCTTTGGGGAGAGGGTTCAAAGTGGGAAGAACAATGTTTATCACATTTCCTGTACTAGAGCCTAGGTTGCTGTGGCTGCTCTCTCCAAGCTTCGGATGACGTTGATAGTCTACAAAAGTTGTTTTCTGTGTAATCTCAGGATTGTGAGTGGCAGCCCCACCACTAGCTAAAGTCTGAGCACTAATAAGATCATGTGATTCTTCTCCTAGGGTCAAACCCTTTCCTAAACTGCCCCTTTGAGAATCACAGCTGTGACTTTGCTCAAATAGAGACCGCCTATTACTCTGGGCCAAGAAAACATCTCCACCTTGATGGAGTTCATGTTTGCCAACCACAGTGGAGTCGTGTAGCATCCAGTCTTTGTCCGCTATTTGTTTATGTACAATAGTTGCAGGAAGATGGCTTTGGCTTGCTGAGTGATTCTCTTTAGGTGCTCCAGAATGATGGGTATTAATCATCTTTTCTTTGCTGTTAATGGGCAGCACCTCCAGAGGGACTATCCTGGCTGGGACATCGGGAAAGCTAGCGTTAGTAAGGGGGGAGAGGGAAGGGGATGGAGTGCGCTTCCGAGATGAAAAAGTAATGGACGTAATTGGCTTTGCGGCTTCCTCAGACAGCAATTTCAAGTCAACAGGATCATCAGCAGAGCTAGCTGTAGTTTTCAAAGAAAGGTTCACAACTTTAAATTGGGGCTTGAGGCAGTCAATGTTGATGGCTTCAGCAAAGTTTCTATCTGCGGACATTGGAGCCTGGAGGGTATCTTGTAAGGTCATGGTCTTCGGCGCTTTGAACTGGGAGGCATTTGGCTGTGATTCATCACCAGGGTTGCGTGAGGTTTCATGGCTTTCACCTTGAATCAGTTTATTCTTCTTTGTCTCCTCTTCCCAGAAATCACGGTTTTGGACGCCAACCCTCGACTCTTTCAATTCCAGGTCTCTGATACGGTTCATATTCTGCACGTGCTGCTGAGGTTTAAGGTTGTCTGAATCCCAACTCACTATCCGTGAATGCTGAAAGATTAACACAAAGAAGAAAATAAACCTTCTGATTCACATTGTTATTAAATGTAATAATTTCTGAAATGATTACTAGTCTCTGTAGTAACGTTCTGTAGTCAAAGCCAAATAATACACTAACTCGTACAGTATTTAATTTTGCTAAAAATTAGTGCATCATGTGTAGAATACAGAACAGCTAAATTAAAGCAAATGATGGTCACTTTGGACAAAAACAACACACAATTCTTGCTGTAGTATTTGTGCACACTGCCAATTACTCTGAATACCTTGGAAGCAATTTCCTTTTATTTTCTTAAAGTTTTTGTGTAGTGAGACTTTTTTGCCTGGACATCTGCAACTTGCAATGTTAGTTAAAGAAGCTTAAATAAAAACAGAGCCTGCCCTGTGTATCTGTATTCCTGAGACCTTTTCGAACAATTCAGATACTAATGATTCTAGGGCTGTCTCCATGAAGATCGCTTGACTGAACAGCACCTACCCCACCATTCCACAATTCCTTCCACAAAACCTTCAATGGCTGCAAAATGTATTGGTTCAAGCTCGCTTTAGACTAGGTTGCCTCAGCCATGTGTATCAGACCATTAGTGCCCTGCACTCGCCACCAATTATTAACGACTGGACAGAGTTCAAATCACTATGGAAAGTTCATCAGGCAACGAGCAATGTCAGACTCCCTTTCACGCTCAACTTGTATGGGCAATAGTAAAAGTGCACTGATCTGCTTTCCTTCTTCTGCTCACCACCATTCAATGTGAAAAGAGTTGTACTGGTTAGTAGTAACTTCTCAATTTCAGCTCCCCGGATGTGGAATGATCCCTCCATCAAGTTAAACCTGTTGGATGCTCACTGAATTGTCAGATGTGTGCTTAAAAGAAATGAATCTAACGGACTGGCCTGCCATGTTACTGTGTTTTAGGTGATAACCTGTGGGTTCTCAGTGCCTAAGGGTCACACTGAGGATCTGAATTGCACTGTGTGGTCAAAGTCAATTTGAGAGTTCTCCTGATGCCAAGGTTATTTTACTTATTTGTGTAAAATGTGTATTACATGAATGAGGTCACAATCAGTATCAAAGTGCTGTGATTATGTAGAAATGTAAAAACTGCTACTGAGTAGTAGAATAAACACTGCATCAGGTGAAGATCTGAATGATCACTGTAGGTAGTTTGGTAATATTAGTTGTCAGGTGTTGAAATCTGGGTGCGGAAGCTTGTTTGGGGGGGTCGCGGGGGAGTTCAATATCTGTCCTGCATACATGTTAAAGGGTCCGGTGGGGACTTTTTTTTTCAAACTCCAAGTAAGCTGCTGCAACTTGAAAGTTACAAAGATCTCGGGAGAGTAACATGGCTATGCATCAGCCACATTCACACTAATGGCCTGATTTAGTTATCGACGGAGGGGTTACTCCGTCACAGTGGTGACAGATATCCCGTCCGCTATAATCTAAATCCCATTATATCCAGTGGCATTTAGATTTTGGCGGACGGGATATCCGTCACCGTTGTGACAGATTAACCCTTCCACCAATATCTAAATCAGGCCCTAAGTGCTGAATGATGTGCCCAAGTTAGGATGAGGAGGAAGAGAAGGACGGGTGAACAACAGCTTGGCACATTAAGCAGGACGAACACTTAGAGGGTTCACTATTGCTTAAATGCATGTGTATTTAGTTCTGATTGTAGGCCCTGTGGGTTGGGCTCACTTGCTTTCAGAGGGCAGGCTGTGGTCGCTGTGAGTTTGTAGTACGTGTGTCTAGGCTGACTTATAAAATACTATATCCTAGTAGTTGGATAATGCCTTAAAAGACCTTACATTACCTCACTATCACACCCTTCATTACTGAATGCATTGCCCACTGTCACAATATACATTACTGCATGCAGGGCTCAAACTCTATTTAATCAGTCTTCTTCAATCGCATCATCCTGAGATAGTTAACCATATCTCAGGATGGGAGAACCAGAGGAAAGGTGATTTTTCAAAGGTAAACAGCATAAGATGGGCAGCACCAGAGTGAAATCTAAGGGTGATATCAGCAGTGTGAATCTCATTCAACATAGTGAATTGTTCCAGCAGGCCTTGATATGCCAAGTAGGATGCCATGGGTCCTGGAAGATAACTGAGGCCCCCAAGGAAAAAGGAAAAAAGACACAAAGTGCCCTGGACAGAAGGCTGGAAGTATAAAAAGCAGTTTCATAGGCAGCCATGCCTGAGAAGGATGAGGGAGCAGAATGCTAAGAGACAATCGGGCCAGAATCTTTGAATGTTCCATCACTGTCAGGTTGTGGAGGTAATTCACACATAATCAGTAGCCCTGACAGAAGTGAAAAGAGTAGCTTGATTGTTTGACTCTGCCTACAAGCCACACACCAAAGTTCAGACAGCCATGGCCTCTCTCAAGACTTCAACTGGGATCCACATATGGGTATGTTGATTAGTAGGCCGAATCACTCCCAGTCACAGTGATACAGGCGATGAACGCCTGAAACAGTTGTACCAAGCCATGGCTCATAGCTATTTTGAGCATTTTGTCGGTGAGGTGTTCTGCCACTGTAGCTGAATTTGCCATATTATAGGCAGAGGGACAACTGCTCATAATGTAGCGTCTAGTTCCATGGAACCAACTGGGTAGGATCTGATGTCAGCACAGAAAAGGAAGTTTGAATCAAAGAACCACAAGGAAACAGGTTAAAAAGTGGTTGTAGCTATTTATGTAGTTTAAGTTAACAAAAGTCCTTTATCAAGCACTTGCCTTCAGGGTCCAAGCTACTATTTTCCAAGAGACAGTTCTTCAGTTGTGTTTTCTTACCGCATATCTGACAAGGCAGCATGTATTTAGCAGTACAACATGCTGTGCAATGAAGGATGCCTTCATTGTTTACTCTCTGCTTAACTGCCTTGCTTGGGAAAACATATTTGGTAGTTTGTAAAGGCCAAGGACAGGCATTCAGCTTTTGCGGACTAGCTTTGTGCCAACAGGATAAAAGCATCACTGAGCTGCAAAGGCAAAAGCTGCACAGGAAGCTTTTCCTTTCACAATAGGGCACTCAGAATAGATCCACTCCAAGGAAAGGAATTCCAGCACAGACAAAGCCCCACATTAAGCAGGGGACTGCCATTGAAAGGTAAAGCTAAATATGAAAGCGGTTCAGCACAGGGCTGGAGGAATAGAATGAGGCTTTGTCTTTAACGCAAACTCTGCTTCCAATCAGTACTTCCTGATTCCAAACAAGGTATGGATGGCAGATGTCACCCTTGCTCTCTCTACTCTCTCCTTTAAGGGAGGTAGAATTGAATGGTTGTTAAGCATTAGACTGGCTCAGAAGAAAAAAAGGATGTAAGAAGGGTGGGTGGGGGTTAAGGGACATTGACAACCATTGTAACAATTCTGACATTCATGCAAGAAGTAACCTACGTTTAAAAAGAAAAAGTTTAAAAGGTTTATTTACGTGTTTATAGTTTTCATAGAGCACAATTTTACCCCTTTGGGATTCTTCACAGCCTTCAGTTGTGCCAGGAGAAAGGAAGAATCATGGGGGGGGAGGTTGGGATGGGGGTTGGTACAGAAGCAGTAGTCAAATTAGTAATGGGAGGGTCCGGCTCCAATATTCTTCAATCGCCACCCCCACGAGATGTGGATTCTATTTAAACATAGGGTGGAACAGTTTAGTTTTCATACTTTTCATGAAGTGGATGTAGTTTGTTTGTCTCCCCTAGTCCTGGATTCAGTGAGTTATATTGGACGGGTCTCAGACTACGATAAGGATGGTTGAACTCTAATCTGAAGGTTTTTTTATTAGGCAGAATGGAGTCCTCTCAGAACCCTGTTCAGAAGGCCACGGGGTAAGCAGGAGTTACTGGGCCCAAGAATGGTAGCTGAGGCCTTTGACTCCTGGGGCCCACCCATCCCGCTCAGCTGGGTCAAACACCCCCTTTTGCCCCCGACTCTCAGTTGAGTAGCGTACGATGATCAGTCACAGCACTTGGGGAAGCACAGATACAGATCAGTGAACAAGACTCATAACTCAATGTACAAGCAGCGCAAACAATAAATCAATGTCCACTCAAATACTTCTTTTGTATAAAAAAGAAGTATTATAATTCTAACGCTACACATGCAAAGGTAAACAACATTCAAAAGCAATAAAACATTCCCCCTTGAGGTGGGGGCTTTAGTAGTTGACAGGCCACTCCTTTTCCTCCCACCTCTAGTGCAACAGGTTCGATGTTATTCCTCATTAAATGATAACTGTATCCAGGGAATGTAAACTATTAGGCTGTACTCAAGTGTTCTCTCCTTAGACTCCTTTCGTAAGTTCAGTCACTAGAGTCTATGGGGTTGCAGCATCAATGGAGGTATGTCCTCGGGGCCCCAAAAGCCCAGTTTCTGGCTTACCCGCTCCAGCAGTGGAAATTCTGAATGCAAGTGGTCACACTCGGCAGCACGCTGCAACACCAGGCAGGTGAAGGCTCTCACCCTTAAGCCACATTAACGGTTGGTTTCAATGATCAGGGTTGCTACTACGATGCAATGACACAGTATGTCCCCTTCCCACTGCACGGATGGGGTGGGCTCCTTGCTCTGATGGGGCTCTGGCGGTGTCCTGTTGTTCCTCAGGCCTCTTTACTTGCAGTCCAGAGTGTGGGATGGTCCGACCTTGGTTACAGTGGCAGTTTTTCAGTCTCGATCGATGACCCAGACCCTTGGTCTCAGTGTCTCCGGCGGCCCCTCCTGGCATACAGGTCACTACCACAGCACTCACAAGTCTGGTTACGCTGAACTGATGTTGGCATCCACGGCAGCCCCTCATGGTATACAGGGGTCGCTGAATTAATGCAGCACATGGGTGATAGCCCGATCAGTGCGGGAGCGGGTTCCTCTCACTACATTCCTTGGTTCAGTCTGTGGCGGCCCCTTCTGGCATACTGGATCGCCAAATAGGTACAGCACATAGGCTTCAACTTGATCAGTGTGTGAGTGGGTTTTTCACACCTCACTCTCTAGCTCAGTCCACGGCAGCCCCTTCTGCAATAGGAGGTCGCTGAATCAGTCCAGCACGCAGGCTTAACCCGATTGGTGTGTGTGCGCATTTAGAGGCCAGCTGAAAACGTTCTTGATCCGTGAACCAAAGTATCTCCTTACCATGAACCTTGGTACCTCTCCCCATACTTCTTGTATTTTACAGCCAGGACACTTCTCATGAAGCAGCAGCTGCCCTTTATAAGTATAATTTAATTCATTTAGCTGGTTCCTCAAACCTCACAAAGAGAGTCCTCACATCAGGGCTCCCCTCTGGACCTCGCTCCCTCCAATGCTCTCCTCTTCCTCACAGGCCCACTAGTCTTGGCGGGCAGGCAGCCGCTGGTGCTCCAAGTTCCAGGGCAGGTGGTCTTGGTTTACCTTGGTGATGTCCCCTCACCCAGCAGGGAACCTAGCAGGCTTGGGGCCCTATTCCTGCTCATTGACAGAAGTCTTGAAGAGCTCGTCCTCCTCACACAGCCTGTTTGGCTGCTCAGCAGATGGCAACGTTTTAGGGTCCCAGACTCCCCTACTTGGAGTCCTTTGCCAGACACATTTTTCATCCACTCCTGGTCCTTCGCACATTTACTACTGAAACACTGACTTACATGTTTGGAACTCTGTGCCACCTTGGAGGACGTCTCTGCAAAGAAAGGACATGAGCGGCAGAGGCGCACTCCCCCACCTGTTTGTTGTTACATAGCCTTTAAAAGAAGTTGAGTAGTACAACTGAAGCACTACTTGATGTACTACAAAATTAAGGGGGTCATTACAACCCTGGCGGTCTTTGACCACCAGGGTTGTTTTGGCGGATTTCACCAGCAGCAGGCTGGCAGTGAAATCCTTGGTATTATGACCGTGACGGAAGCGCCGCGGTCGCACCGCCGGGACCGGCGGTTTCCTGCCACTTTAGTCCCGGCGGGAGTAATCCATTACGAGTCCCCCTCCCGCCAGCCGTTTCATGGCGGTGCAGGCTTGCGGAAAGGGGAGTCACGGGGCCCCTGGCATGGGCAGTGCAGGGGCCCCGTGGCAGGGGCGCACTTCCCCACCTGTTTGTTGTTACATAGCCTTTAAAAGAAGTTGAGTAGTACAACTGAAGAACTACTTGATGTACTACAAAATTAAGGGGGTCATTACAACCCTGGCGGTCTTTGACCACCAGGGTTGTTTTGGCGGATTTCACCAGCAGCAGGCTGGCAGTGAAATCCTTGGTATTAAGACCGTGACGGAAGAGCTGCGGTCGCACTGCCGGGACCGGCGGTTTCCTGCCACTTTAGTCCCAGAGGGAGTAATCCATTACGAGTCCCCCTCCCGCCAGCCGTTTCATGACGGTTTGCACCGCCATGAAAAGGCTTGCGGAAAGGTGAGTCACGGGGCCCCTGGCATGGGCAGGGCAGGGGCCCCCTGCCACGGCCCCGTGCAGCTTTTCACTGTCTGCTATGCAGACAGGGAAAAGCGCGACGGGTGCAACTGTACCCGTCCCACGGTCGCAACACCGCCGGCTCAATTTGGAGCCGGCTCCTGTGTTGCGGCCGAGATCCCCGCCAGCCCAGCGGGGATCTCATAATGGCCATGGCGCGAGTGGGGCTGCATTGGCGGCCGCCCGGCGGTCAGACCAAAGTCGTAATGACCCCCTATGTGTGTGAATAGCCTCAAAGGTGTGTAATGCAAAAAGGGCTCACTCCGAGTGAGCCCTTCCATTGAGGGGTGGGCTCAACAGAAGAAAAAAGCTGTACACCCGTACTGTGAGAGTTTCGTATGTCGACACTCTGTCCCCTTCTTTAGCCTAAGGATTTGGGAAATATATAGCCCTCGTACAGAAGCTGTGAGACAAGCAGGTGGTTGATATTATTGAGATACACAACCCTATCAAATAAGACATGGGGTGGATTGGTAGCCTACTCTTTGATCAGCCATAAAAACAGTTTTGCTCTAGGCCTTCAGTCCTACAATGTTTGCACTAATCGATGTTCAAAACACTCTTGGTTTTCCTCTCAGATGGTCATTTGACGTTTTCCACTACCTGACCCACTAAATGAGGTATTGGGAAAATAACGTGTTTATAATCAAAGCAGTTGTGCTAACCAGTGTACAGGTTTGCTGGCTCTAAATTTCTTTATTTTAGCCTTAAGTCCTAGAGATTTTGCCCAGGCAGATATCCAAAGCTCTTGTGATTTGCAACATCTAGACCATAAATCTTGGGAGACTTCTAAGCAGAGCGTTCCATCTCAGGGGTGTGCAATGTAAGTCTGAAAGAACAATATCTACGATGGAGAAAAAGGATGTTTACATAATATATCTGCATACTATTAATCCAAACGGAAATAATGCATGTAGTAAGCAGTGATCCTGGTTATCTGGCAAAGGTA
This sequence comes from Pleurodeles waltl, assembly GCF_031143425.1. Classification (NCBI taxonomy): domain Eukaryota; kingdom Metazoa; phylum Chordata; class Amphibia; order Caudata; family Salamandridae; genus Pleurodeles; species Pleurodeles waltl. Next base: position 1,315,844,172 of record NC_090437.1, on the reverse strand, counting down.
TACTGCTAGGGACAACAGCTAGGGACAGGCCTGCTACGTCCCTGAGGTGTTCTCGACAGGAGATGTTACGTGGAGGCTTTCTAGATGTATCTTTGCCACCGTGTGAAAGATTTGTGAGGATGGTATAGGAGGGAGATAGATGTGATCTATGGCATGAAGGAATCTATGGTGAGAGACTTAATTTCCCCCACCCCCTCCAGGAAATGATTCTCATTGACGCATGTTCAATATAACCGATGAATGCCGAAGTATTTATCCTACATGCATTTTCTGTTAACACGCATACTTCGGGTTCTTCCGAAATAAAACAATGTGGAGGCTCAGTGAATGAAGCATGTTTATTTCCCAGAGGGAAACATGAGAGCATTTTCACACCCTAAAAGACACAACACTGCTTTGTTAAATTTCGCCCCACTCAGGCACTGGGAGGTTCCTTCGGTTTATATATACTGGTAGCATTATAAGTACTTAGAAACTGTAGCCATTCTTTGGGAATATTCCAAAAATTGTAGGAGGTGAATAGGGAATAAAACGAAAAACCCACCAGTCCATGTTCTTTATAAAAGGAAATCTCTTGCAACAAAAACACTGAGCCACAGTTTTCCTCCACCTTACCTTACCAGAATCTGAAAGGCTTGAAAGGGAAAAACACAATAACACAGGTCTACAAAATGTACATCACTGTGGCACAAACACAGTCTTTAAGAAACATGCTGTTAAAATCCCCCAAAAATCACACTTTGGACAGATCCCTTGAATAAAAAAAACCAAAACAGCACACGCCCTACTCCACCTTCCCAAGTCCTCTGGGATAGCAGGCACAGGTGGATCATCTACAAATCACACACCATGCGGGGAAAAAGAGCGCAGAAGGGGCAGACACAACACTCTTTCTTACATCCCTTCATCGATCAGTATTGGATCAGGATGCCAGGCAGAGGTAGAGCTGCAAACAAACAACAAGACAAACCTCTGACCCACGTCCACTTTCATTAGGAAAGCATAAGAATATATGTGAGCACAAAGCATTCGTGGGTGAGAGGACAACCCCCAACACCAAGCTGGCAAATTGTATCCTCTGCGGCTCCCAAAAATATGGGTAAGCTCAATGGGACAGCAATTTATTATAAGAAGACTAGGACCATACCCATCTAAAACAGATAATGTTTGTCAGAAAGATGGCTGGGAAACAGCATCATATGTAGCTTACAACTCAAGGAAAAGCAGTGGTTCTTGCACCCCCAACCAATCATTTTAGTGTGCCAGTTGTTTCAACTAAGGTCTCTCTGACTAAAGTGTGTGCATTTACATGACGCAAAGCTACTGTGTGGAGAGACAAAAACAGATCAGTGTTCACTGAAGGAACACAGGCCGTTTCACTATAACCATGGTTCAGGGCTACAGTGGCTGAAGGTTAGTCAAAGCCACAAAAACACTGTTTACAGAATGTACCTGTGAGGCAAGGGCGTTAACTCCTCACGGCATATCGGCGTAAATTATAGAACATGTTACATGTACAGAAGCTGTGCTCTCTGGGTCTATATTGCATCTTTTGTGGACTGTGTCACCTCTGTTGAAAACAAGGCTACTGGAACTAGAATCTCCAACATAGAAAATAGGCCATAATAGAAACAGCCAAAAAGCCGAGATCGAAACTTATCCTTCTGCTATCTCTTGTCAGGCATCAGGACTGTGGTTGCTGCTCCTTTCTGATATTAGGTCAAATGTTCAAATCAAGTAGTTAAAAAAGTTCAAAATTAGAAAAAAAATAAAGTTTGAAAGCAAGTCCAGTTGTTGCAGCTACAGAAGTGTTGCCTTGAGTGTAGCCTTGAATGGGGAAGGGAGTAAACTGAAGCATTTGATGCAGGGTGAACTGAAGGACAGCCTCTTTATGATGCTGACTGGCCCATAGGCATGTGATAATGGTAGCATGAAGGGGGAGCAGGAGTCACGTGGTCTAAGATAATCTGCTCTTCTTGCACCTAGATCGAGATATGTGGGTGGCAATATGTGGTAAGAAGTAAACTCTACTTACCAGGCAGAAAAGATTCAGGAACTTCTTTCAAGTCATATTAGAGGGGACACACAGTCTAACTTGTCTAAACAAACACACCAATAATGGCGCCTTGAAGGCACATGCACAAACTCAAATAGGCTGCAAATCACAACTCCAGTGTATGGAACCAACTAGCAGTCATTTGCTATAAATGTGACTGAGGTGTTGAAAATGTCATTAGTCAGAGTATGTGTACAGCATGGAGTACAAGTCAGCAGGCGGGAGCACTTAACAACCAAGATAGCATGGACAGCTGCCCTGCTCGGGCTTGGAACAGTCGGCTGCTTAGAGAATGGAGGCTTTAATACATAAATACTTGTTCTTACAAGGCCTTGTTGGGCTTCGACAACAGAGATTCTCATTAGCCAGTTTGTACATAAATAGCAACAGGACATGAACAATTACTTGAAATGCACCCTGAGAGGGAATGGGCACATCTATAGCAGCACCTAGGAACCAATCACTACCTAATCTGAGGACAAATTGAAGTTAATAAAGTAATGATGAATGTAGTCCTCTGGTACGGACATACAAGTTATAAGAAGGTGGACAGATGAATGTAATGTAAGCTGTAGTGTGTAAGTGAGTGGCGGCCGGTCCGTTCCCCATAGAAATGAATACAAGCATTCCCAGGCTACGACTGGCTAGACAGCAGTCAAAGTAATTCCCCTGGGAATATGAGAACATCTACATGGATGTGTGACTTATTGTAATCCTAGAACACAACCCTGTTGTAACTGTACAGTTTCTGCATGTTTTTTCTCTCCTGGAAATGTATTTACTACACAGTTGTCGTATATTCAGACATGACAAGTGGGCAGGGTCTGTAGGAAAGGGGGGCAAGTCATTACCCTCAAGTGAACACTAGTGAAAAATATTTTAAACTTAAAGGATGAGATCAAAAATGGGCTGTTCCCAGAACCAACAGCATGTTGAATGAGAAGGAGGGGGGGGTCACAACATCAGTTCACAATTCTACTTTCGTGCCAATAGGATCTAACCTAGCTAACTCACTGAAGTATAACTTTGACTAGGGAGCAACAGTATCTTTGTATACTTTGTGCTTTTCTTGTGTTTGGTTCCATTGCCCCACCTTACCTTGGCAGAGCCGGCTTTCTTTGCGCTCTCTAGAAGTTCTATCTTGATTTCTTCTATTCGCCTCCTGTCCTCTTCGTTGAGATCTGCTTCCTGACCAGCCAACTTCAGCTTCACCACAGCTGTAATACAAACATATCTGTATACACAGTGGCCATCACAGAGGTCCACTAAAAACTCTGCGCTTCACAGCACAAATCGTCAACAGAAGTCACTGGGGTCCCAACACAACCCAGCACTGTTTTACAGCAGCAATTGTATCCTGGCTGGTGCATGCTTTTTGTTGAGCCTAACACAGTAGGGCTTAAGGATGCGTATTTAAAAGATATTTGACCTACAGGAAAACATAAAACATTCTTTGCGTGCCACCCTTTGACATGAACTACTCAGTTACAAGGTCTGCATCATGTGTGGTACATGCACAGCAGACTCCCTTCCTGAGTTCAAATGCCAGTGGGAGGCCGGCAGTTACGAAGAAACCCAACTTGACACTAGCGACTCATCTATATACACAGTCACTGAGGCATTTAAAGCTTGTAGGGGGGAAAACAACTTCATGATTTTAGACCAACATTCACAGGCAAATGCAGCACCAAGAAAATCTCAAGCAGAATGGATTTCCTAAGCGCTCTCTTCATCAAAAGTAAGCTAAATATAAGCAGAGCTGCAGTGCAACTGAAGATGTGGAAGTCCAAGGTTTTATCAACAAAAAGTTAATGCATGGTTCATGGGTTGTGTTGCATCCAGTGTGTTCCTCCGACTGGGTAGATTTACACCTACCTAGTCCAGGTAGCTTTCCTTTAAAATGGCAAAGCTTTTCATAGTGTTCTGGGTATGCATTGGAAATTCCTTACTTGTACCTTCTGGGGCATACAATGATGTCCAGATGTGATGCGACACTTGATCATAGCTTTGGTGTAGGACCTAACTATCAAGCAGGGAATATCGCTATACCTTAATATCATAGCAGTAACACAGAGGACAAAAATATCGACAGGTAAGTATTTATAGATTTTCTACACCTAACTCCGCCTATATGTACCTTGACAAGATATAAATGTCTTCAAATCTCAAGGTATGTAGATTTGAGTTAAGTAAAGTAAATGTATGCTTCCGTACATGCACTTACTTTTAGATATCTTATCCTCATTATTTTGCCTCTAATATTAAGGTTTTTGCTATAATATTAAGGTCCAACACTATTCTGTACTTGACATTCCAGACTACACCCCCTTGTTGCTCTTTGCTCAACAGCATCTCGATGCATCACAGAAAAATGATGAGCTCAACAAGTCGAGCAGAGAAAAAGTGCTCTTCTCCAGATTAAAAAATGCAATAAGGACATATTTTGGAGACAATGAGGCAAATCACTAAACTATTTAGAATAGTTGCATATCTGTTCTTGGCTTTGTTTCCCTACAAATGTGAGTAGATTTGCAACCTCTTGGATAGTTCATGGCCATATTTTGAAAATCCCCAGCGGCTGACTCTTCCGGTCATTACATGCTTGCTTGCCAAGATAGAAGTTAAAGCCACAGGCATGGGCTATAGTGAGGTCAATGATTTTGCTGTCATAGGAGGATATGGCAGAAATATATATACACAAACATCCTGAGTCCAACACAACTCTGCCCAGCGAAAATAATGTGCACTCCACGTTATTTTCGCTGGGCAGTCACGCTGGACCCAGGAGGTTTGTGTATATATGAGGGGAGCCTTGTCCGTACAAACCAGCCATTCCGGAATGTATGTCCTTACCAAAGAATCCCCATTGGTTAATGTCTGCTTCAGCAATAACCGCCTATGACAGCGAGAACTATGCGTTTTCATGGACAGCTAGGAACGAGCCACACATTGTGACGTCTCTCACTTCCCTGCTGTACCGCCTACAACTAACTTCAGGAAACAGTAGAGAGTCTGGTCCCCCATCTTGTAGTAAGTGTCAGGAGCGAGAAGATGAAAAAGCAATGGCATAGGAGTAAAGGTGTTTTGCGTCATTATTAAGCTACGAAATAAATCAGAAATCTTACAGAACTAATGACAATGGATATTCGGGACAAGACGCAGTTGTTTTAGAACCACCAGGAAACTACTAAATTGTAGGATTAAGATGTAGGATGAACAAATGTCACTTAGAACCATCGGATGTACAGTAGATAGACGCACTCAATTGATTGCAACATATTGAACCAATGACGGTGGTAAAGGCCACTACAAACAATGAGACAAACAGTTGTTTTAAACAAATCTATCGAACAATGAACGCCCAATATTCTTACCACATGCTCGTTTCTCCTCGTCTTTTGACCTCTGGATCACCCGTGTTGCACGTACAGCAGGGGCTTCCCCTTTGAGAAGGCTCGTGACGCGTGCTGCAAGTGAGTCGACACTGCTGCTGTCGTCGCTCTCTCGAACTGTAGGTCTCTCTGCGACCCTCCCTCCATCACTCATGGCCAGAGCCTGTTCGAGGCCACTGACCGCATCAGAGACCCCGCTCAAGAGCTCTCTGGTGCGAGCTGACGGGTCTACTGAAATCCTTTCAATGCTGGAATGTGCGCTGGTGTCATCACTTGAACGCAAGGCGGTCACAGGTGCGTTTCTCTGCAATACTGCAGTGTTGCAACCCTCTGGCTCGGCCCTTTTTGCAGGATACGCTGCCCGCATATTTTCAATACTCTTCCATGGCTCTAAACTGAGTTTTCTAGGCTGATCACTAGTACCAAGTTTATCCCATTGTACAATGTCATCTGTTAAAGAAGTAGATTTTACCAGGGAGTGATTATCTGTGAAGCTGCTAGTGAAGGAGGCGTCCCACGACAGCCTTCTCTGAAGCAGGGGACTGTGGCTTTCTGCGCTCCATCGGACAGCTTCAGAATCTTGGGAACCATGCAAGTTTCTCCACAATAAAAAAGAGCCCCCATGACTGTCTCCCAAAGAAGTGAGGGGAGAAGTGGGATTTGAATCCCCCAAGTGAATGTTGTCTGCCTCTGCCAGCAACTGACGGATCTCTTTAAGTGTCTTTGACCCGACAAATGAATCATTCCCCTGTTCCTTGTGCTGTTCAAGTGAGGCACTGAAATTTGATGACAATAGCAGAGCACTTTTGTGCACATCAAGTGAATCTTCCAGCACAGGGCTTGAGCTCAGACTGTCCGAGATGTGAGCAGCAGTTTGATATTCCAGTTTATCAGCAAGGTAACGGCACTCCTCATCCAGCTGGCTGGATAGCGGGGATAGAAATTGTTGGTTATGATTATCTGGTTCTTCTGCATCACTGCCAATCACATGCCCCACAGTTTGCCCGTCTTGCGGGTCTTCAGTTTGGATGGAGTTGAAGCTATTCTTTATGGCAGCAGGTTCCCCAGTCGATGTTAAAGGTAACTGAGGTGAGAGTTCACAAGGGAGAGAAATTGGGAGTTCTGGTTGGCTGTTACCTCGGACAGAACTTATGCTGTACTGGCTTATGGGTCGTTCATTAGAACTTCTCAACGTAAGCTGCAGTGAGAGCTCAGTGGGAGGTGGAGTATCACGTCCACAATCTGACCCCATCGGGATTGACGTGCTTATGGTGGAAACGCCAGAATTGAGGCTAGACGGAGAATTATCAGCTGCATTTAGTGAGCTTCCTAAAACGAAAGAGAAAATGTTTACCAGACTTCTATTACTCACATTCCCTATCAAGCAATCAACCTTTTTCTCCTGTTATTTGCATTCAATGGCAAACTATCTACTTGATATTTCCTTCCATTACTCGCCTGATCTATCAAACATCATACCCTCTCGTGTCCTGCATTTTTCACTTGTAACTCTCTTACTTTCGATCATCATCATAAATTACAAAAGCATCCCAATCTTTCCATCTATTAGCGTCTCTTCTATCAATCTATCACCATTAACCTTGTTTCACAACTGGTCCACTCTTTGCTTCCACCATTATCCTTCTATCTTCGCCATATGAATAATTCCACTCATTCCTTCAATAATCCCCACTGCTATTAAAACAACCATCCCACTGGATCCACCCATCATCCCTTCTGCTATCAAACAATCGATCACCTTTAACAATGTACATTCGAATGATCAATAATCCTTCTTTCTAGCCCCTCACCCATGCTATCCGTTCTTTCCATCATGCCCATGTATTCAAGAACCAATCCACTCACCCCTTACGACAACACTAATATAGAACAAACATCCCACTCTTTCAAGCCATTATTACAATGGACTTTCAAATAATGACTCACCCTTTTCCTTCCTTATGCACCATCAAGTAATCTACCTTGTTGTTCCCATTAATATTTGCATCCAAATATCTATATGCATTAGAAAATGGTGTGTAAGCCTTTTGTCATTACTCGTATATTAAATGATGTCACGTGTGCCTTCCATCATCGAGGCATACTATTAAATGATGTATCCGTCTGCCATTCTATCATGGCATGTAGTATTAACTGTTGTACCCACTCATTTTCATTTATTAACAATCTATGTAGGATGTAACATCAAACAGGGAACATGAAAACACTTGGTACAAAATGTCACTGCCAAAACAAAGTCACAGTAAACAAGTCAGGAAACCCCCAATATGTATCTAATTAACACTTTTCTAAAAGCACCAACTGTGCCTGGAAAGCATTACACAGTTTACACAAAACACTTATTAAATTCCAGTTTCAAAGGCTGAATGAACCTTCTGCATGAAAGAGAGCCTACATAAAGGAGAATACAGCAAACACAATAAAACATGTAGAGTCAGGTTAGTCTTAGGAGACCAGGAGTAGTTAAAATGAAAACGAAATTTATTCTAGAGCGTGACTGCTGCACCTGAAGAATGACTGTTTCAGTGAAAGAAAGGCTCTGAATTTCGGGGGTTACAGATGTATACTGTTTTTGCCCCCGAGAGACAACTTTCCACATGAGATAGCTTTTCAAGGTAAGATGAATTCTCCAACAGACTTTAGGACAAACCATGTTTACAACATTTATATTTAATTTTCATTTTGACACTTGCATAACACAGTACTGTGAGATTTCAGACCAACTATAATGTACTTCTTGAAAAGAGCCCCATGTACACCAACCGCAAAGCGAAATGTGGGCAAATACTACTTCTACGATGCAACATCTGAAACTATTTTGAATTTGCTTTAAAAAGGATGTATTCCATAATTGGAAATGGAATACCCATGCAACTCAGCATACACAGGGCAGTCAGAGAGGTCCATGTTCCTGGGATTTAGAACAGACTGTCACGTAAGGGCATTCAGGAGAACTACAACTAATTAATCGTTCCTCTGATCTCTTTTTCCCTTACTTTTCGCATTATTTAATTTTCTTAGAAATATTGCATCTGAACAAGGGAAAAATATAATGTATGAATGCCTCAGAGTGTCAACTTTCACCCAGTTCTGCTCATCTTCAACTCTACTTATCTCTTGCTTTTGCCTTTGTTATTAGATATCAGTGCCAGGAAACACCTCCTCCTCCTCACTTATCAGTTCAGGTCTTTCAGGCAATGCCTCACGTAAGTGCAATCTTCATCCCTATCTTCTACCTACTGGTGGAATGTTTCTCTCCAACACTTTCACCAATGTAGGTTCTCTTCTTCCTTTCTCCCTCCATCTGGTGTAGGGTCACTTCAATCCCATCAGTTTGCCATCTCCCTCCTCTCACTCATTGAATCAGTTCAGAATGTCCTGTCTCTTTCCTGCTGAAGAGCAGGCACCTAGGGGGGTAGCAAACTCGTAGGGAAGGAGAGGATTAGGGTAGAAAAGCATTGATGCACCTCTCTCATGCTCCAAATGCGCTGATTGCTGGCCAGTGTCGCAAAGCTAGAGACGGGGTACCTGCGTCATGTGACAGGCAACGCACACACCTGCCCCCAACTCAATGCAAGTGAAAATCACTTTCCAAAATATACAAAAACCCCACCTGCTGCAACTCCCCCTCCCCCCGAGCCTACTCTTATCTTTGTTTAAGTCTTCTGAGAAAGTGACCTACGCTTGCCTGTAAGGCGGTGATGCAGTATTCCCAGGTATACATTAGGATCACAGCCACCTCCCTGATGAATACAAAGTTAGCAAAGTAACTCAGCCCTTGCACACAGAGGGTGTGCTTCTGCCATTAGGACAAATAAAGTGATCTGCAAACACGTTGTGGTCAGACATTGACACCTCGAGCATCATCATTCCACGTAACCACAAGCCCAAAATTAACCACTAGTCAAGACATGATGAGGAGGTGCAGCAACGTTCACAAATTATGAGACAATATTTTAGAATCTATTACCGGGACGCACTTGAAATGAGAGGCAACATAATCTCTGCTAAATGATCTTTCTTTAAGCTTGAGGAATGAACTGGTTCTTGGTCATAATATGGCAGAGTACAGGCCGGATCACTGCCATTGATGAAGTCATTGTGAAGGTTTATCAGTGATGTATCTAGTTTTAGCAAAGTTACCTCCAGGAGTTTTCTACCTTCTTAAGGCTCATTGTTATGTTATTCTATGTGACATGCTCTTTCGCTGCTGATGGACTGGAGGACTTTTCAAGCAGTAGGAACATTAAATAAGCATCTATGGCCTACAACTGAGACCAGTGTATACCCTGTCTGGACACTTGACAGCTGGAGCTCAAGTACGTATCTGATTCTGATCTTATTGTACATATGATGCCAGGTTGCTTCAAAGGTCAGACATATGGCAGAACCAGGGCTCAAGCAAAACTGAGATTAGGAAAAATGATTAAACAGAAGGAGTAAGTGAAGCAAAACCAACATTAGTTGTCATGGGACAACCCCGTTAAAAACAGAATGAAGGAGATGGCTTGGTATCCACCACTACTTTTTGTCAATTGTCCAACACAGACTCTGGTTTGGGTGTGTAATTCTACCTCTCTTATCACAAAGCATCAGATGTTGCCAATTGTGTCCAAAAGGGAGGTGGCCGTCTTCACCAGGTCACCGTTTAGTGGATATCTCCTGGTCATTAGAACACTTCACCAAAAATAGGCAATCATGGTGGTCAAGTGTCTATATGAGCTGCTTGTTGTCCACTTTCACTGTCACGAGGGACATTGAGTTCACTGTCCAGAAGCCAAAGGCGTTAGCCAATTTTTAGATAAGGAAGATAGAGCTGGACATTCAACTGTAAAAGCGGAACATGGACACTTGCAATTGAAAGAATACAGCTTCCTAAGGTTCCATCGCTAAATGAACTCCTCATTTATATCATCATCAGGTGGCAGTTTTAATGGCTTCACTAGGTTCAAAACAGTAACTATAGATCGGTGTGGGATGCAATGCCACCATAACCGTATCGTTAGCTGAAGAGCATCACATACTTTCACAAGAATAGTATGTTGAACTGCCACACGGGATGTGCTCATATCAGAATGGTACTGTGCAGGTTTCAACACATTTACTGCTTGACAAATAACTAATACATAATTCTTACCACTATTCATTTAAAATAACAACAAATACAACATACAGAAGCGGAGACTCCGAATTAGGAGACATTTAGTGAGTGACATTACAGATACTGCATATACAATAATAATAATGTCAAGTTCCACATCTTTGAAGAATGAGGATCTCATGCATTTGTTTTCCCAATAGTATGCATGATACTCTAACCATACCTTCAGAAGGTTGTATGCTTTTTGTTGTTGAGTCAGCACACTCCTTAAACGTTCGGAGTTCCGAAGGTGAAAATTCTGTTTCTCGGATTGGTCCTCTGGGAACAAATGGGTTCAGAATGGTGGAGGGTGACTGGTCGATTCCAAGATTGTGAAGGTACGTCTTGCAGAACCGCACGACAAAAGAAAACAAACATTACCACATTTAACTAAAATATTGCAGTGCTATGCTGCCTTTTAGCTAGGCTCATTCTATGCAAATAGCGCATCAATCCATATATAAATACATTTATTCCTTCAGAGTTCAAATACATTTATCAGGTGTAGAATTCAAAAGCCGAATAAAACTTTGAATAATGAGCCAAAACCTTCCATGTCAGTGATTCAAACACTAGACGTCCTAAATCAGGTCGGGAATAACTTCAAAGGGGATTTTACTCCTGCTTCTTCATTAACATGACCAATTGTCTGCCAGTCGTTATGTCTCTGAGTCTTTGAGGAAGTTTTTGATTTGCATACAAAAGAGTGCACAGTGTAACATTCAAACAGTAAACAAACCTATAGCTATATTTGCACAGCAACTGTGGTCAAAAGATTGGTTGATTATGATTTACAAGGGCAGAGGGAAGGCCTCACTCTATTTATGTAAGGAAGTTAATGTGAAGTGCTGTGCAATATTTTGGGCAGATGATGGTCACTCCTTGGGGGGAGAGGGGCCGTTTGCCTGTGGTGGTAACATAAAAAGAATAAAAGCAGAATCTTCAGAAGGTGAAGAACACTTAGGAGGGGTGAGGTGGTGTTGTGAGCATGAGTGTTGCCCAGCGCCTGGAGGCGTGAATACAGGAAGTGCAAGAGTTGGGAGTGCATCTAGCAAAGTACAAGAAGTTGTTGAGACTCTCAAGGTGCATAGGTAGGAGATGTAGTAGTAGGTCTCCTAAAACAGATTAGATTCTTCATGAGGATGGTGAGGTGGGCTGGACTTGGCGGATGTCGAGTGGGCTGACTGAGGCAGCAGTGACAGAATTTGTGTGGTATAGTGATTTCACTACAAAAACTGAACAATGAGGCTAAGGGACTGGCAGGAAGAATGAAAAAGAGGGAAGGAGAGTGGAACTGCCACTGACAATCAATAGGGTACAATATGACTTCACGTGCAATAGATGAAGGGGAATGCTAAATGTATCTAAAAGCGTGTTCATCAGGCAACACAAGGACCCACTATATTGAATAAGGGAATGATGGGTAGGGATACGTTTATGACCCTGGGTCGGAGAGCAGGTGGGGGAAATGGGTGTTGAGTTCAAAGAGAAGCAAAAGTTCGAAGTCTTAATTCCCAAATCCTTTTCTACTAGAAACTACATCCTTTTCTCACCTTAAAATCACATGCAGGTCTGCTATTTAAGTGGAAGAACTACAGAGCCTGCCTGAAGCACAATTTTTATTGAATAATCCTTGTAATCTATAAATTCTGAAATGCTGAAAATGAGGGTATGTTCCATGGGATTGCCATCACACAGCCAACAGCCATAATTACTTATGATAAGGCAAGACAATTTCCTTTATCATGCGATGTTTTATACACACACAAATATATAGAAGTATATGTGTAAGTATACACAGACACACACACACACACACACATCTACGCAGCACCACAGAACCCTTTGTAATAAAACAGCTGAACTATAATAATGACGGAGAATAAGATTTGTGTGAAATAAAGGGGAGAATAAAAGCCCTCCAGAAAGCGGGGATATATAGTATTGTTTAATTCCGATACAGATGATGATGATATGCTGCTGGACCGTACGATTGGTCAGAATGAAGGAGTGTCATTGCTTGAACTGTCTGAATGACACTTATTCGGCAGCAAGAGGTATCTATGGTCTTAGAACGGTTTTGCAGGGAGTTTGGATCAGTACATCAGCATCAGGGTGTCAAGCAAATCCTCTTACCCATGCTTTCAATCATGCGCTCTCTGCCCTAGATCCAGGCTGCAGGATGCGGGGAGGGTGGTGGATTACCGTAACAGTGTTACAAAAGGCAGTTAAAATATTTCTAGCTATCAGTCTGAAAAAATGAAAAAAACAAGGGAACATGTTTTTGGTAGACTGTCTGGATTAGATTGCCACAAATAGGAAGGAGAGCTGCATGCCGATCTAGTGAGGTAATATTTTGGTATAAGAAGTGAGTATTGGTGAGGCAATGTGAAGCTTGAAGGACAGGGAGGCTGTGGTCAGAGACAGACAGGGACATATGAATAAAATAAATTAAAATGGAAAAATGGTAGTTTACCGGTATTCTTTCTTCAATGTTAAGCTCTTTTTTCTCTGGTGTTTTAACTGTAGATGACCAGTAGGGGGCATAGTTATCCACCTCCAGGCTGGTGAGGGAATGGCCCGACCCAGCCCCAGCAGAACCTACAAATGTGCGATCAGGTTGGCTGTTGGACTGGGAACTGTCCATAAAGTTGGAATAAGTATCCAGGGAAACATCGCTGAATTGCTCCAATGTAATTTTGCTAGTCGAAGGACCTGGCTCAAGGGACTTTCCTTGATCATACTTTTCGGGACTTCCTGTTGGGTCTACTTTTCCTGAGAGGAAGTCTGATACATTTTGACCTGTAGGAGGCGCACTTGCTTCAAGACATTGGTTATGAACATTTGTAGGACTCGTGCCTCCTTTGTTTTCAAGAGAAGTCTTGACTTGTTCTGTGCGATCTCTGATGTTCTCCTCATCTGTGTTAAGACTCTCAACATAGCTGGCCTTCTCACTTTCGTCTTGTTGTAAAGCTTTGCTGACTGATTGTTGGTTTTTGTCTAGGACAGAATCTGTGTGCATCATCTCTTTGCTAACTGTGCTTATAACACTGTATGACTGGGATCGGGTTATGGGTAAACTGTGCACTGACTTTCTCTCATCAGAGTTCAAACTGGTGAGCGACGATGTACCTCCGAAGGATGCAGCCAGGCTTCTCTTTGGGCTGCCACTGCTGCTCTGCTTAGCTAGTATGCGGTTCAAAGATTCAGCGACAGCGTTGTAGGCTTTCTTCTTAGGTGACACACCATTTAGACCACGTAGAACTAAAGTATCAAAGGTCATCCTCTCCATTGGCTGGTTCACTTTCCAAGCCCCTACTTTCTCCATGTAACTCAAGGAAGGGAGAGAATGGATCCTTCCAGAAGGCGGTGAGGAGGCACTGGGGGATGTACTACTTTCAGAGTTGGATTTAATGTCAACCTTCTCTAACTGCTGCTTTCCGGAGGTAGGGGTATAGGCACTTTTAGTTGTTTCATGAGGGTCTTCACTTAATACACCATTTGAGCCTCGAAGGTTTGACATGAAAGGCATCATTTTATCAGCAATCTCCTTCTTTATACGTTTGCTGGGAAAAGCACCTGGAGTTGACTGGGAGATAGGTTGTGCCATCCCCTTAAAGAACACACTGTCATTCACAAGAGGCCTGTCAAAAGGAGAAATGTCAGCATCCCGATGTCCTCGCTCTATGCTGTAGCCAGAAGAATCAGTTATTTCAGCATTACCTGGCTTTCCTTGGACATCGCTAACTGTGCTCTCCTTCGGACTGCATGTTTCAGTAGGCTCTGAATCCACATTCACAGAATAGGGTGGTGCATTTTCAATTGTACAGTCTCCATTCTTCTTAAAAACTGATGCCACTTTCTCTTGATGTCGGAGTCGGATCTCAGAGCACAAATTTGTGCGTAACTCATATCGAAAATCTCCACCCGCAAGTCTATTCAATGGATGAACAATGATGCCAGAAAAGTCAGAACGGCCAGAGTCACTCACGTTCACGTTGTCTCTCTTCATATTCATGCCATCAACAGAAAGCATGGCACGACACAAATCTGTTTCACTAGAGGATTTCAAAGTCTTGCTCAATGAAAGAACAGAGTTGGCCTTGGATCGTTCAAACTCTAAGATTGCTTTTTCTTGATTCTGTGATTGAACAAAGTTCGCTTCCAAGGACCTGGTCATTGGTTCTACAAGATCCAAGTTCCCAACCTCGTGTGTCTGGCTTCGCTTGGACATCAAAGTTGCTCCTGTTTTGTCAGAGGTCTCTTGTGTCTGGTGATCCACATTATGGTCTTGTTGAAGCTGGTTTTCCAGATGTTCAGTGTTAAAGAATATTTTGTGAGATGCATCCTTCTCTGCAAAGTCATAGTTCCCATCTTGCTGCATCTGAAACTCATGATGTTCACCTGTGAGAAACTGTTGTTTGGATATTTCTTGCCCCACAGGATCTAGGTTCTCATCAAGAGATGATTGGTGGCTGCTTGACACGACTTCTTTCTTGAACAACTCATGCCCAATTTCTTTATTTAGTGACAAATAGAAGCCAGAGCCCACATTTGTAGTCTCATGCTCCACCAGATCAATGTTCTCTTGCTCCTTGAGGTCTAAGGTTTCAGCTTGCTTGATTGGACTATATTCGGGCACTGTAGATGAAAGGCCCCTGCAAGGTGAGCTGTCAAGGGATGATCGACTGCTACTTGACAACCCAAATTCCTTCTCTAACAACTCAAGAACACTTGGATCAATCACTACTTCAGGTACCTCAGGACCTAGGGACTCTGTCTCATGCACCATATGATCCAAGACCGCCACTTGCTCCATTTGCTTCTGCTCTGGTTCTGTATCTGGGAGCATCTTGTAGGAGGAACTATCTGAAGCTGATCCTCCACTGCTAGACAACCCCACTTCCTTCTCCAGCAGCTCAAGGAGCATTGGTGCAGACACACTACTGTCAAGAAAGGAGCCTTCATGAGTGAGAGAATTTATGTAACCTTCACCTTCAGGACGTGGTGCACATGCGGTTAACACTTCTTGCGTGGTAACAAGCGCCTGAGAATCTGGAACATCAGACTTTGCACGTACATTTGTGATTAAATGCTCTGATAAAGTTTCTGCTCTAGTCCTCTGGTCCTCAAAAAATATCCTTGCAGACTTTGGAGTAGGAGGCAGTGGGTGCTGAGATAAAAAGAAGGTACTACTTGCATCACCAGCCCCTGCTGTGCTTAATGCAAGAGGATGCTGCGAGATAGTGAAACCGCCACTGGACATGTCCGTGGTAACTTCAGTGGAAGCCAGCTCTACAGCATCATGCATCTGCAATGGCCTTGAATGTTGCTCAGAAAATTCTGAATTATCAAAGGTCCACCTGAAAAGACAAAAGGAAAAATACCTTAGTAAGATTTTCAGATTCAATACTGGGACATGATGTTCAATGCACTGTTATTTACCAGAATCTCTGGTGGAAATATGAGTATTTCTGTGCATAATGGCACAAAGACTCTGAATTAAGGCAGATTACTGCATGTGCTCAATAATTCTGGGTAAAAACATCTCTTACCACTTGCTCGGTTACAGGAAGAAGCTACTTACACTCACACAGAGAAAGAATGCTCAAACACATAACACTATTCAATATTATAGAAATGAACATAGATAAGGCAGATAGATTTCCACTCAGATTTTCTAATAAGATGCCACATTTTGAAAGTATATTGCTGAATCTTTAAACTGCTATGAAATGTATCAATGAATAGGTAGAAAGTAATACCTCAAAACATGGATACTTAGAAAATGTATCTAGCAATTGACCAAGAGTTAGTGAATGAAGATGGATGAGGTGCTGATTACACACTAAAGTAACAATTCAGAAATAAAACTCTTATTAAACAAGATAAAAGGGATAAACAGATTACTAATGATCAGGCTATGATGTGATCAAGGCTGCAAAAAAGGATAGTTACCCAATATAATTATAAAAATATAAATACATGGTGGGATGCATTCATTGTATGGTACCTCCATTAAGAAATTTCATTAAATTGGCAGGAAAAACATTCCTTGAGTATTCTATATATTATTTGCTAAAATGAATACCTAAGTTACAGACACAGTTCACATGATTGATGTACGATGGAACTGGTACTGTACATAAGTTCTTAATGGTTTTCTTGTTGGGATTCAGACTAATTGTGAAGGAGGGTAAAGCAGCAGTAACGCATGTCAAGAGTCATGAATCTGAACATGGACTAACTATACACGAGTCTCCCTTTGTTTGTCTGTTATTCTGAACTAATTCCTGAAAACCAAAAACCACAGAGAACAAGTTTTGTTTGCAAAACTATGACATCTAGATGAGAGGAAACGCTAAAAGAGATTCACTCTTTTTTTTGTTTCAAGGAACAATTCACAACCCAAGAGCAGAGCCACTAAAGAAGCTGAATAGTTCAGCCATTGACTCACAACTAACGAGACTGATCACCACTGTCATGCAGTTGTATTGTAACTAGAGTACGCTGAAGCCAAAGAGAAGCCAACACAATGCAGAAAAGTATTGATTCAACTTCGACCACCTTTACATGTGTTCACATCATGGGCACAAACCTCTTGGGGGGGCCTAATCTTACCAGGTTCGGAGCTGCTGGTTACAAGCGATATATCTTAGGACTCACTTGCCTGTATGCATCATAGTTTAGGGCAATTCACTGAACTGGGCTTTGCTCATTCAACATTGAGGGCTCCACGTTACCAGGTTTGGGTGATATCAAAGGAATCTGTGAAGAATGAAGCCACCGCTGTGTTTTTGAAGCCTACCTCAGAAATCGCCTTTCTTTTTAATGCATTAGATGCAAGAGCCAAAGGTTCAGGAAAAAAAAAAACAGGAAATGTGTAATAATACAGGCAGAAAACAAACAAGACAAGTTGGGCATAGTCAGAAAAAAATCAAGAAATGTACGGCCTCATTTATAGATGGGCAGTAATTGGACATCAGCCAAGAAATAGTGGCTGCCACATTGATTCTCTCTCTATTCCCCCGCCTTATTACGAGACTGGAATCTTGCACAGACCTATTATAATTGGATATGATGTCAGAGAGGCTGTTCTGTTTAGTAGTCCAAGATAGAAAAAGATAGAAAAAGCGAGGAAATTTCACAAATACACTTGGAGGACAACACGGTTTTTGAAGACAGACTCAAGCTCAGAGGGACTTTCTTCACACATAACTTAAGGCAAGTATGCTGTGGTATGGTGACCACGTGTCACTATTTTTCCCACTACCTGGCTCCTGCTCACTATATTCAGCTGGCTGCAGAGAGGGTAGTGAAGGTGGCGATTCTGCATTCTCACAGCAAGCCAGCCTTCAGAACAATAAATGATCCTTGAAGTAATGATTATAGCGGTCCAATGCATAGTGAAATGGATAGGTCTGAGGGCCATGTTCTGTGTCACTTTCTAACAATAAGGGTCTCTGGACCCACCTCCAAGATCCTGAAACCCCCAAGAAGAAGTATTCTCCTAGATGTTCTCAAAAGGAACTTTGGTGCACAATGTGCGAAGCTGAAGCATTTCACACATCCATATTCAAAGGGTATGAAGATCACTTACCTCAAAGGAGCAAAATTGAGCTCAGTCCGCTGAAGCAGTGTCTCATCAAAAGTATTGTGTGCTTGGAGGGAGCCAGATGTCAGCAGGGGGAGATGAGGTGAGAGGTGGTCATCCAGCATTTCTAGAAAGTTTAAGAAATGAATTAGCGTCAGCAGAAATGACAGCTAACGGACAAGTTGATCACATAGTTGATCACATCAATGAAGCCACCAACAGAAGAAGCATGGATTCCAAGGAAATTAAGTACTGTATCAACCCCTGCCTAATGAATCTTATGCTCACTCCAAAGAAAAACTACGGAAGCTCTGACAGCACATCGATGACAACAAGCCTGCTTTCTCTCTTAAGCCCACCCCTTCCCATCGAATTCTGCAATGGTCAACCTTCAAATCCCTATTTCTCCCAGATATCACTGAAATACGCTACTCCCTTGTTAGAAATAGGGTCTTTGGTTGACAGTCAGGTTACCTCCTGTTCAAGCAAGGACCCTCACTCTAGTCAGGGTAAAAGAGAATCACCCTCAGCTAACCCCTGCTTACCCCCTTGGTAGTTTGGCAGAGCAGTAAGCTTAACTTCAGAGTGCTAGGTGTAAAGTATTTGTACCAACACACACAGTAACTAAATGAAGACACTACAAAATGACACAACACCAGTTTAGAAAAAATAGGAAATATTTATCTAAACAAAACAAGACCAAAACAACAAACATCCAACATACACAAGTCAAGTTATACATTTGTAAAGATTAAACTCAAAAATAGAGCTTAGAAACACAAAATGCTTCGATGAGGTGTTAACAAAGCATCGTAACGGAGTAGTTCCTAACAATCCGACACCAGCGGTGCCGGACACGGAGTCGCGTAGACCCCCAGGTACAGTACCTTTGGTGAAGAGTGAAAACAAGTCGATGCGCGAAGTCGGGGATCGCGGCGTCTGTGCGAAACGTTGAATCCGCGCACTTTGAACGGCGGTCACGAGGTGGTGCGGCGATGTCCATGGAATCGCGGACTTCAGCGGGGCTGCAGCGGCGTCGGGCCTGCGAAGGTCGTTGCGTTCCAGCGAAGATCACGGAGTCGGTTGCAGGCGGCGTCACCAGATTCAGCAGCTGCGTTGGTCCGAAGTCGTCTGAAGTCGATTTCCTTGGATTTCCACCAGCTTTCCTTTCAAGGGCCCAGGGACTGGATAGGGCACCACTTGTCAGAGCAAGAGTCTCTCCAGAGACTCCAGGTGCTGGCAGAAATATGTATTTGCTGTCCCTGAGACTTCAAACAACAGGAGGCAAGCTCTAAATCAAGCCCTTGGAGATTTCTTCACAAGATGGAAGGCACACAAAGCCCAGTCTTTGCCCTCTTACTGTGGCAGAAGCAGCAACTGCAGGGTAGCTCCACAAAGCACTTTCACAGGCAGGGCAGCTCTTCTTCCTCAGCTGTTCAGCTCTTCTACAGGCAGAGGTTCCTCTTGTTTCCAGAAGTGTTCTAAAGTATGTGGGTTTGGAAGCCCTTCTTATACCCAATTTCTCCTTTGAAGTAGGCCTACTTCAAAGTAAAGTCTCTCTTGGATGTGAAATCCTGCCTGGCCCAGGCCAGGCCCCAGACACTCACCAGGGGGTCGGAGACTGCATTGTGTGAGGACAGGCACAGCACTTTCAGGTGTAAGTGACCACTCCTTCTCTCCCTCCTAGCACAGATGGCTCATCAGGAAATGCAGACTACACTCCAGGTCCCTTTGTGTCACTGTCTAGTGTGAGGTGCAACCAGCCCAACTGTCAAAGTGACCCAGACAGGGAATCCACAAACAGGCAGAGTCACAGAAATGGTATAAGCAAGAAAATGCTCACTTTCTAAAAGTGGCATTTTCAAACACACAATCTTAAAATCAACTTTGCTCAAATATGTATTTTTAAATTGTGAGCTCAGAGACCCCAAACTCCACATGTCCATCCTCTCCCAAAGGGAATCTACACTTTAATCAGATTTAAAGGTAGCCCCCATGTTAACCTATGAGAGGGACAGGCCTTGCAACAGTAAAAACGAATTTTGCAATATTTCACTGTCAGGACATATAAAACACATTACTATATGTCCTACCTTAACCATACACTGCACCCTGCCCATGGGGCAACCTAGGGCCTATCTTAGGGGTGCCTTACATGTAAGAAAATGGAAGGTTTAGGCCTGGCAAGTGGGCACACTTGCCAAGTCGAATTTACAGTTAAAACTGCACACACAGACGCTGCAGTGGCAGGTCTGAGACATGATTACAGAGCTACTCATGTGGGTGGCACAACCAGTGCCGCAGGCCCACTTGTAGCATTTGATTTACAGGCCCTGGCACCTCCAGTGCACTTTACTAGGGACTTACTAGTAAACCAAATATGGCAATCATGGATGAACCAATTACATACAATTTACACAGAGAGCATATGCACTTTAGCACTGGTTAGCAGTGGTAAAGTGCTCAGAGTTCAAAAGCCAACAGCAACAGGTCAGAATAAATAGGAGGCTGGAGGCAAAAAGATTGGGGATGACCCTGCATAAGCAAAAGAAAGTCCAACATCCCTCAATGATGCCTTACCATCGTCCTTCATCAAATCTCCCTCTGGGGTACTCTCTTACCCCTACCGACCATTGACAATGCATCCCTCACTCAAGGCATCATGTCGAAAGCTCTCAGGACAGACCAGATCATTCCATTCCTAAAGAAACCTACACTAGACCCTGATGACCACACCAACTAGCGGTCCATCACTCACCTATCATTCATTGGCAGGACCATTGAAGAAGCAGTCTATGTTCAACTCCAAGGTCACATCAATGCTTACCATCTTCTGCACAACTATCAGTCTGGCTTCAGGTCATGCTGCAGCACAGAGGCCGATAATAAAAACACTGTGGACAATGCCATTTTGGCTACAGATGAAAAAGACTTCTGCTTCCTGATATTGCTGAACCTCAGTTGCCTTTGACACAGTTTAGTATCCCACCCGCATATGCACCCTGGAGTCTCGAATGGGAATCTTCAATAATGTCCTTCACTTGTTCTCCTACTACCTTTCCAACAGAGGCAAGTGGTTCAAATGGGCACCTCAAGGTCACAAAAGATTCCAATTACCTACGTAATCCCCCAGGGTTCCAAACATTCTCCTATCATCTTCACCCTATACACAGAGCCAGTTAGTGCTCAACTCAGATACTAGCATCAAGATTTGCCAATATGCAGATGATACACACCTCTACTTGAAAGTCTCCTGTGCGTCAGATATCCAACGCCTCAAACTGTGCCAGCACATCATTGAGACCTGGATGCCCAGAGCTCACCTGACAGTCAATCCAGCCAAGATAGAATTTCTGTTATTTGCTAAGAACTACTGTCCAAGCTCTTGTGCTCTCGCATTTGGATAGAGGACATACACTGTGGCCTCCACACTCTACACAGGCACTGCTTAGGGACATGGTACACACCACAGCATGTCTCAACCAGGGCCTGAAGAAATCTGATTACATCACCCCCATCCTGATGTAACTCCATTGGTCCCCCTTGCTGGCCGACACCATCTTCTAAACCAGCTGCATCATTTAGAAAGCCATCACCACAAGCACACCACCTTACAGTGCAGGCAAGCTCACCAATTCTGGTAGTTCTCTGCACACCCACTGCCAGGACGTTGTCAGACTTCAGAGTAAGAAGTGTAAAAAAAGAAAAAAATACAGGAGAACAGGCCTTATCCATTTATGCAACCAAGGAAAACATCCCCATAACCATCAGGACCACCCTAACACTGCTCCAATAATACTACATGTTAGACCTGACAGCCTTAGAGTAGTCAGCCCCCCACCTTTTACCTGCCTCCCTCCACTTTTATGACACTGATTTTTCTGTTTTTAGGACTCTGCGCACTTTACCACTCCTAACCAGTGCTAAAGTGCATATGTCCTATCCCTTAACATGGTAACATTGGTTCAAACCCAAGTGGCATATTTAATTTACCTAAAGTGCATTACATGTGCCCATTGTGCCACCCACATACGTAGCCCCATAACCATGTCTCAGGCCTCCCATTGCAAGGTCTGTATGTGCAGTTTCACTGCAACTTCGACTTGGCATTTAAAGGTACTAGCCAAGCCTTAAACCCCCTTTTTTCTACATATAAGTCACCCCTAAGGAAGGCCCTAGGTAACCCATAGGGAAGAGTACTATATAGGTAAAAGGCAGGACATGTACATATGTGTTCTATACGTCCTGGTATTGAAAAACTCCTACATTCATTTTCTACTACTGTAAGGCCTGTTCCTTTCATAGACTAGCATTAGGACTTCCCTCATATACTTTTTGAGTAGTAGATTCTGATCAGAAAGGGGTAACCAGGTCATATTAAGTTTGGCCAGACTGGTAATTGAAAATCCTGCTTATTGGTGAGGTTTTATTTTATATTACTATTTGAGAAATACCACTTTTAGAAAGTGAGCATTTCTCTGCACTTCAATACCATCAGTGCCTTACAGAATGTCTCCAATCAATGTCTCGGCTGGGCTGGGCTCGTTGACAGCTCCATTGTGCATTTCACCAAGACAACCACAAACACAGCACACTCAGTCACACCTGCACACATGTGCATATTAAATGGGTCTTCCTGGGCTGGAAGGGCCTGCCACTTACATTTCAAAAGCTAGTGGCCTGCCCTCATACAATGGACTGCCAAGCCCCCTTCTGGGACCCTGGCAGACAGGACTGTACTGAAAGGGGAACTTGTGCAATTCCAAACCACTCTTTGAAGTCTCCCTCACTTGGGTATATAAACTGGGTCTCTGACCCCATCAACTCAGACACTTCTGGAACTGCACCTGAACTCTGTCAGAAGACCTGCCTGGCTGCCCAAAGGACTCTCTGGACTGCTTTGCTGAGAAGGACTGCTGCCCTGCTGTTGCCCTGCTGCCTGCTGGCCTCTGACCATGCTGGAAGGACTGTGTCTTCCCCGAAAAGTGCTCTCCAAGGGCTTGGATTGAGCTTGCCTCCTGTTCTGAGGTCTCAGGGACTGTAAAAACCTCCACTGCTAGCTTTGTGCTAGTACACCGACATTCAGTGACTTTGTAACAACTTCAGTGATGCCAGCGACACCGCAGCCTGCTCCCAATCCATGGACCTCACTGCACGCACTCACCTCGACCTGCAACGCACGTCTGACATTGCTGCAACTCCGCTGACGTCACGCGGAGTCATCGCGACCCTGCGAAGTCGACACATCACGTCCTGACAGACCGAAACCAGCAAACCCGCTGGGTCACAGGGAATCGATGCACCGTGGACACCGCCACATCATCTCCCCCTGCATCCGGACGGGATCGATGCTGCACTGCCACCTGCTTCGCAGCGCGTAACCAACGCCTCTCTCTTCGGACGCTGTAAGGGACCAACACCGCACCGCCTCCAGCAACGCCTCTTCCCGACTCCGTGCAACATCCTTTGTCTTCGTTTTGAAAAGGTACTGTACCTGGGAGTCCGTGTGACTCTGTGACCGACACCGGTGGTGTCTGATTATTGAGAACGACCCAGTCAACGACATTGTGATAGCCCCAGCTGGAGCTATTGTGTTTTCTAGGTGCTTTAGTTGGTTTTAATCTTTAAAAATTCATAACTTTGCTTGTGTACATTGGATTTTCATCACTTCAACAGTATTTTATTCAGATAAATATTATCTATGTTTCTAAACCTGTGTGGCGTATTTTTGTGGTGTGGTGTTTATTGCACAAATACTTTACACATTGCCTTCTAAGTTAAGGCGGACTGCTCAGTACCAAGCTACCAGAGGGTGGGCACAGGATAATTTGGATTATGTTGTGACTTACCCTGACTAGGATTGTGGTCCCTACTTGGACATAGGTGTATACCTCTGCCAATTAGAGACCTCATTTCTAACACTACATAACAACACATTAACCATTCATATCTCAGCTTCCTCTCCTGTTACTTAGTCACTTTAATTTGGTCTATGATCATGTACAGTGCTCCGACGGTTTTGGCAGGTTCTTGCTATAGAAATACAATATACATGCAAATATAGAAACACTAAGGGGGTCATTACGACCTCGGCGGTCTTGTAAAAAGACCGCAGAGGCCGCGGGAGACAGAATACCGCCATTGCCGGCGGTATTCCTGGCTCCCTGTTATGACATTTCAGCTGGGCCAGCGGAAATGTCACATCAACATTGCTGCCGGCTCGTAATAGAGCCGGCGGCAATGCTGATGTGCAGCGGGTGCAGTAGCACCCGTCGCGCATTTCACTGCCTGAAATTCGGGCAGTGAAATGCGCGACGGGTTATGCCTGGGGGCCCCTGCACTGCCCATGCCAAGTGCATGGGCAGTGCAGGGGCCCCCAGGGGCACCCCAAGTCCCCTTACCGCCAGCCTTTCAATGGCGGTGTTTACCGCCACGGACAGGCTGGCGGTCGGGGACTCATAATACCCAGGGCAGCAGTGCTTGCACCGCTGCCCTGGGATTATGACCGCCAGGCGGAATCCTGGCGGGATATTGAAGGGTCCGGCGGTGTGGCCGTGGCAATTCCGTCACGGTCATAATTGCTGGCGGAACACCGCCAGCCTGTTGGCGGTGTTACCGCCACCTTACCGCCGGCCGCCAGGGTCGTAATGACGCCCTAAGTGTGCAATATATTTGACATTGCAATTAAGATTTCAGTGTTCTGAGAACAATGAACCTGTCAGCAATGACCAGTGTTCTATCTTGGTAATATTCAGCAACCCCTTCTTAAGATTCTCAACACTATGCAAATTATTGATTTTTTTGTTTCTTATAGTTTATTGTTTATTAACAGTTTCTTAAAATCCATGAACTCCCAGTAAAGCCATAATGGCTGTTAATATTTGTTAGCACAAAAACAAAATCAATTAGGAGAAAAAATAATGCACTTTTAGAAACATAGGCCCTCATTATGACATTGGCGGTAAATGCCTTCTACCGCCGCGTCGACGGCCGCCAAAAGACTGTCGCCGCGGCTACCAGTCATCCACCAAATTATGACCGTAGCCGGAATTCCGCCAGAAGGAAAGCGGGATTCCGGCTGAGGTCACTGATAGTGCCTACCGCCACGGTTTTCGTGGCGGTAGGGAAGCCACACAAACCATGTCGGTAGGCGGGGTCATAATCCCGCAGGCGGGTTAGTGACGGCTGCCTGGCTGGAGACTGCAGTCTCCAGCCCGGCAGTCCTTCCCAGCATGGCGGACAGTGTGGTACATTGGAGGTTTGGCTTAAGCCAAACCGCCAATATCATAATATGGGGAAACGTACCGTCAGCCTGTTGGCAGTACTTTTCTCCATTTTACCACCGTCCGCCAAGGTTGTAATGAGGGCCATAATTTGTAAAAACTGCTCAATAGGAGACAATAGCACAAAACCAAGGATCAACAGAACTGAAAATGTGAAGCAAACAAGACTGAGTTTAGAGCACGAGAACACAACATAATACCTACAATGACACTAGAGGGAAATTCAAATCAGCATCCAAGGAAGATCTGGTACAATAACGCTTTTCAATATCTGGTACTACCATGCTATTCAGTATCTGACAACATGGTTACGCTTTTCAATATTTGGTACAGCAAGGCTTCCAATGTCAGGTACAGTCATGCTTTTCCACAACAAGTATAGCAACTCTTTTCAATATTTTGAATAGACTGCTTTTCAATTTCTGATGCATCCATACGATTCAGCATCTAGCACAGCCTAGTTTTTCAATATATGGAACAACTGTGCTTTTCAACAGCAGCGGTGTTAAATATCTGGCACTTCCATACTTTTCTGCTACAAGCAAATCCAAGCAGTTTGTGGGTGGGTCAAACTTTAGTCAGTATGCGGGTGGGGCAATGTGGACCAAGGGGTTCATTAAGTGTTCAGAAAGCAGTGGGTTGGATTGCTTGAAGGAGGAGGGACAATAGGAGGAGGACAAGGAAGGGAAAATGACAATGAGTTATGAATATGATTTTGGTTGGGCTCTTAAGTGTAGTCAGCAGGCAAAGATGTGAATGTAATACAGAGGAGGGAAGGAGTTAGACTGTGAAACTGCATCAACTGGAACTAAGACAATAACAAAACCAGCCTAGTTCTTTTCAGCAAAAGAAGGGCCTATCTCTGTGTGCTTTCTAGTAACCTAAATTGGTACAGATGCTACTACTTCTGGGATGCACCTATTAAGAAAAAGCAGAAGGCCCACTAGTGCATCCCTGCAAGTGGTCAAGGTTGACAAATCCAGCTATATAAAATTATTTTACCTTAACATACTAAAATATAGTATAAAAACAGCTGGCTGGAGCAACAGATAGGAATGTGGAGCCTTCAGCAGAAACACAACTGATAAGGATTATCAGTTATTCTGCCCAATTATAACATGAGACTCCTGGCTCCCAACATGTGGGCGGAGACAAAGCCCCTCTCCTGGTGTTCTCACATAATCGCCTAGCGGCACCTGTACTGTCAAGCTGTATCATAAAAAGGAAACATATTTTTCCCATCACTATCTTCCCCAGGGCTTTTTCAGTTAAGCTTGTTAACGAACATTGCATACAGGCCACCACTTTGCCCCTGTGAAAACCTAGTATAGACTGTGTATTGGCCTTGTCTGTCAACAACACTTCTGCTGCCTCCACGTGAGAAGGGTCAGTGTTCCTCTGTACTAATGATGGAAAGTCAGCCAGAACAACAGTAGCTGAAGATGGTGCTTGCCTTCAACTTCTCAAATGTACGCATCTTCTTTCAAGGCCCAAACAACCGAAAAATCAAGGTTTTGAGGAGAAAGTGAGATGAAAGGAAGGCATGATGTTTTTATTTACACTGGCCATTGCCTTCAAAGGCATCTACAAATCTGTGGTACTAAGTCAAAATGTATTTATATAGGTGCCCCTCAACCTCTGCGTACAAGCGATGTAGGAAAAAAAGTCCTTCCTGATTCAGGGTATGCTGGAATAACGTGTTGTACACCAAATCACTGAGGAAAAAGTTATTTATTGTGCTTATAAATATATACCATGCAGGTCGTAAACTCGGCTTTCTGTCAGTTCTCCTAAAAAGGCTGGAACAAGCAATACCACAGCAGTTGGCCCAAGAAGAATGCAAACCAACATTTAGTGTACAAGAGAAAACCAAAGCAGAAACTCTGCTGAAAAGAAACAGTTAGGGCTGCCAATAATGATCGCTTGAACAACTCTCGAGAAGTAGTTGCCAGTTTGTGCATGAATGGCTCTAGCTCGGATTTGCATTCTGTTTACTGCTAAGCCAGCTGCCATGGTGACCAAGCTGCTCGACTCCATTAATACACTTTAAAACTCTCATGTTTGCCTTCCAAGGCTAAATGCCTTTTGCAGGAACAGAAATAAATTTGCTGCTTGATAACGCAGATAAAGAACACAAAGAGCCCTTCCGAGAGCATTGCGATATGACACTTCTGCCACTAAGCGCAGGGAAACCAGAAATGGTAACCAGGTGCTCTACTAAAAAGCGATTTAACATACCAATAAATGACTGGCAAGATCAAGGTCCACACCAGTTTCATGAGCCCTGCATCAGATGGGCTTCAATCAGAAACAGTCTCTTCTAGTGGTGATCAATACCGGACCCACTACTGATACAAGGGACATCTGAGCCATGAATGATGCCATCAATATAAGAATACTTCAGTATTTTTGAGGTAAGGTAAATATCAATCATAGCAGAACTGAAGGGATGCAGACTGCTTAATGGAGCCATGCAGAGCAGTACTTTGCCACATTATAGCACTTCAGTGACACAACTCAATGTGGGATTGTCAAATAATGCAAAATCAATGCTGCCATGAGCAAATAGCAGCTGTGCTTTGAAATCTAAAATATGCAGTGTAGCAAATAGTGGCCTGACAGAGGAAAAGGTTGCCTGCTTCGGATCATTAAGATGCTGGATCACTTCACCAGGGCTGGGTCACCTTCTAGGGAACATAAAAAAAAAAAATAGGAAAACCACTCCTGGTTTTCAGGCCTGACCAAGCAGCATTCAGTTACAAGCTGAGAATCACTTGCTGGGTAGGTGAAGGAAATGCACCCCAAATTTCTAAGGAGGGCTAGCCATCAGCTCTAGGAAAGGGCACAGAAATTAGACAGTACCTATAATTTTATTCATGAGCTTAGTTGGTTGCTTTACAAGCGGACATTAAATGAAAGGTATTTTGCTTAGTTTATAAGGTCCCCTGTAAATGAATTCTTTCCTCAATATACCACAGCTTCTGTTTCAGGAGGTTAGAGCATGGTGCAAAATATTTTTGCAAGCGGTCCAACTTGCAAAGATTCTTCTACAGCATTGGCTTCGGCAAGGACTCCATGTTGATTTGAAAATTGCCTCATCTTTGCCTTTGCTCAAAAAAAAGGACAGAATACCTATTAAAACAGATCTAGATATAATATTATGTGCTAATGGTCATCTTGTGTCAGTTCTCTGGGTGGGCCTTGAAGGGGTGTCAGGACTGGAACTGTAGTTGTATTTGCTTTGTTGTGAGTTAATGGATTTTATAACCATTTCAATGTGTTTATTCTGTAGACGGCTCTATTGCCCCTCAGAGCTAGAAACCACTGCCTCAGGTAAACCTTATATAAAATGAGTTCCACACTCAGGCAGCTCACATGTGAGCATTTTAATGACACTAGAAGCAGCCCCCTACTCAAAGGAGGCATACTACCAGAGTATCGAGTTGAAATATATTGTGGTGTCAAAATACCAACAACCAAAATATCATGAAGGTAAATAAATATAAGCGAGTATAGATTCATTATATTTAATTCCACATCCATTTACTTTGACTATTGACACATCTTCGAGGTACGTAGAAGTGGAGCTAAGAATAGGAAATCTGTGCTTACTTATATGCACTTACCTTTAAGATATTTTGACACCACTCCATGCTCTGACAAACAACACTCAAATGATCAGACTTAGACACCAGGTGGGCGGTGCAGACACGTTAAACTGCAAATACTGAAAGCCATGTCCTTTTCTTTATGTATCCGGCGGTACTGACACCCTAGAAAAACAGTTGTCCTGAATTATGACAATCAAGGAGTGTCCATTGCTGAGACTGGGCCACGTTACAGTGATAAACCATCAGTTTGCAATGACCTCATCGACTGATGTCACAAGCGCAAAATGAAAAAGCCCAAGGGAATTAATGCGGCACAGAACCCAAGAGAGTGGAAAGATAACATAATGAAAGATAAAGAGTTTGGGAAGGTGGGAGAGCAAGACCGAAAGAGTAACATGCAATAAATTAAATCCTGTGCTACACTTCGTGTCTTGTTCATCACAGAACTGGGCAGTAAATTGATCTGCAGAAAATACAGTTGAAGCCAATTCTCCTTAAAAGGTGAGGCCACCGGGCAGTGTATATCAACCTCACAGTCCATTCTGTGCAACATTCACTGAAAACTGGACAGAAGCTGTACCTAAAAGCCCAGAATGAGCCAGGCCTTCCACCGTAGCAGCTCCAGTATCTTCGGATGGCATCAGGGTGCCTTCCTCCAGCGTGTGGAATTCGGTCTGATCATTCTCGAGCCCGGTTACTCCAAACCTGGTTGCAGAAGCTGCTGTAAAGCAGCTAGCATCTTCTGCTGGAAGCTGGTACCATGACTCCTGGCCCTGCCAATATAAAACAGAATGTCAAAAAAATGAGTTCACCACAGGGAATGTACTTGTTAACAGTACAATATTCAACACATATTGCAATCTCACCATCACCTGCTCAAGATAAAGGCTCGAGAAGAACTGGAGATAAGCGAGTGGAGCTCGGCATCACTGATTAAAAAACACCTAACAGGGTGCCTTGTTACGAGGGGAGACAGAGTGGTTTCAGGAGGGGAAAGGCATGCCAGGCAAAAATAGCTTAGTTAGTTTTTTTAGATAAATGTAGGGAAACTGAATCAGATGGTCCATGAGATCTGCTTAGAACTGGAATGATAAAATAAATGGAAAATTCAGGCATGATGAGGATAAGATGGAAGAGGGTTCAAGGAAGTTGCAACTTAGGTTCAGTGCAGGTAACTGATCTATTAAGAGAACAAACACCATATCTCAAAGTGCTGTAGAAAAAGGAATATGAAATCAAAAAGCAATACCTGAAGTGAACAGAAACCTTAGTACTACCATGTCTTTGGGGCCTCAGAGCTGCCAAGTAATCTGAACTGGTTGTGGGTGGACCAGGAGAGTAAGATAAAACCAGTAAGCATGGAGAGGTTGGGTTAGCACCATTAGCATCGCAGGTAAGGCCTTATCGGGAGAGCTGCAGCCAGTTGTGGTGATGATACCTCAAGGCGAACAAAGAAGGACTGGAGACCGCTTAGAAATTGGATACGAAGCATAAACGTTCTCCATGAAGAGGCGCAAAAACGAAAACAAGTGGAAAAATAAGCAGGTATTCTGAAATGAACAGTAGCCTTGAAAATCAGATCTTCTTATTTGTAGGATATGCTCACAGGCTGTATTGCTGCAAGTAGCCAGGCATGAGCCTACAACTTCCTGTTTGTCAGAGGTAGCAAGCCAGGAATTTAACAGAACAGGCTGTTTAGTCGCAGTATTTGAGGTAGTTGTTTTGATCAGGGATCCGCCATGTTCAAATGACGCATGTTCGCAAACCTACCATTATGTCATATACTTTCAAAATATGCTCCCATCTGTCACAAATATCTCATAGGTCTAGTTGATAAACAGATAAATAAATATATGTATTTTAAATTTACATCTATGAGTTGTGTCAATTTACATATTTTGGTGATTCAAACAACTCTACCATAGTAGGTACAGAAACCTATTAATATTTTGATTTTCAAGGACAATGCCAGCTCTGGAAACAACCTGAAAAAGTGCCTGAATATAGAAGATGGTGCGGGTGTTCACTAACATTTTCGACGACACCAGACGAAGAACACGCCCTGTTTTGCCGTGGTCAAAGAATTACACCAATGGACAATCCACTCAACTGGTGGAATGTCAGCAGTGGCAAATTTAAGCAGCAGCAGACATTTCTGTTGACTCTGTGAATCCAGAGTAGGTGATTTCCACCTGCAAAGCATCCCGCACATAATTTAAACTTTGTGCAACTGGCTCTATGCAATTATTCTGCCTTCAAACACCTAATGAGTTTCTAGTATAAGTGCTCCAGTCCTGATTTAGAGTTTACTGGATGGCTACTATATCACAAACATGATGGATATCCTAGCCGCCTTCCTATAATGTCATAGGATATAATGCATATGTACTAATGCATGAGTAAATAATGCCCTTGTTAATGAAATATTTTCATTTATAAATGAATGCAAGGCACACTACTTAGCAAGACGTCTGTACAATCAGAAGTTAAATCAAGCAAGTGAAGGCAGAGCTGAGGTGGAGGTCAGGGGTGTGTTTTTTTTCTCTTATATTTAACTTCATTCCTTCAATGCAGCGAGAGCATGAATGTGCACCTGACTGAGCTACTTTTGGTAGTGAAAAAGGTGGTGCAGCACACCTCAGACACCACCAGCGCAGAAGCTGAGTGTCAGCTTGCACAGGGACAGCTATCGCCAGCCTATTCTCCTCACTATAAACACCAGCATCTGGATTCACTAGCTGTCACTGTGCAAGACAACCCGAGACTTGGAAACTCTGGTGTCTGTCTCCAGGCTCCCTCATACAACATGAGCTGTCCTTGGAACTACTGCACAGAGATCAGTAGCCTCCACATCAGGTGACGAAGCACGATCTAATTCTGGACATGCGCAATTTAACTTGCTGGGCGTCGGGGAGAACAGCACTGGTACTTATTCCACATTCTCATAATGGGCAACAGATCTACTGCTATAAGAGGAGAGCCGGCCTCCCTCACGATTAACCCTGCATCATGAAAATGAAAGGGTAGCAAGACTTTGCAAAGTGGCATGGTATATGTACATACCCCTGCACACATGAAGCATCAATGTAATAAAAATTACATCAATGACAACGGACCGAGTGTGTGGCTCACATGCGGTGGGGAATCACAGTAAAGCTTCAGTTGATGAGCCATCACCACAAAGCCAGGGCTTCTGCTGCTGATTCACGTTCAGCAGCTCAGGCACGAGCCTGCACTGCTGACCATGGTAACTGCAGGTATGGCCTCTCTTGTTCAGACCCAGTAAAAGACAGGCAACAATATATGGAAGCACCTACCAATTAAGAAGGCTGGCAGCACATTAATGTTGAAGTTTACCAAAAGCACAAAGCAACTCTCCAAAGCAAAAAATACTGTGTACCATTCAGGGCTAATCAGTCAAAAGAGTGGAATGATGCGACAAAAAGAGGAAAAGAACTTGAACAAAAAATACATGCGGTGCCTACAACAGGTTTGGGATGTCTGGCTTCTATGGGAAACCATTATAAAAGAACACAGGTTAGGAAACACAGTTATTCACTGCACTGATGCCTGAGCAGCGACAAACTAGTTTACTCTTTCACTGCTCTGACGTCAGAGCAGTGAAGATCTTGGTTCCAAAGCCCCCGCTGCAGCTGATGTAGACTTGAGGGAGAAGGGGGCATGGTGATGCACACTTTCGCTCTTTGGCTGCTAGGAACAAAAGCAAGCTGCTCTTATGAGTGGCTCTCCCAGGGATGCTGTCAATGTGACCTGGCCCTCCACTTCCAATGTGAGAGCAGAGAGCGCAGCTTGGGGTCAGGGACAGAGAGGATGTAAGGGAGGGAGACAGGTGCCAGGTATTTTTCTGTATTGAGGTGGAGAAAGGGTGAGGGAGGGTGGAGAGTGCCAGGTAAGAAGAAGGTACTGATAACGGTGGATAGGTGGTGCAGGATGGGGTCAGAGGGTTGGATGGAAGACACCAGGTACTATAAGATGAGAGACCACGTGCATGGCTCCCGCATGACTCATCCACCCCAGTAACACTGATGTGAGCAGGGGAAGAGCGTTGGTGGTGGGGGGTTGTGAGAACCCCACAACATAAAATTACAACTGGTTGATTGTCATACATAAATCTACTTCTACAACAGATAGTTGGATAGTTTGGTGGAGAAATAAGGCCTGATTTAGAGCTCAGCGGACAGGTTACTCCATCATAATGGTGACGGATATCCGGTCCACTGAAATCTAAATCCCTTTCTGTCCAATGTGATTTAGATTTTGGCGGACGGGATATCAGTCACTGTTGTGACGGGGCGTTGTGATGGCCTAACCCGTCCATCGAGTTCTAAATCACGCCCTAAGAGAAGAGTAAAAGCTGTACCTCGTTGGCATTTTGACGGACTGCTTCGCCTGGAGAGACCCCGCTGGCACTGGAAACCTGGGTGCATCTCCCTGGGCTGTCACTCACGCTCACAAGGTGTTCCATTACACCCAAGTGGGAGACTGCTGGAGCTGCTGCTATAGACTAAAAAGAAAGAAACGTGTTGTTAGAAAAAGGCATGCAACAAGATGTACATCTATTCAGTAAATTTCACATGCAATATTGATTTGTGAGACACAAGAATCACCCGCTTCATTCGAGTGACAAATGCCACCACATTTTTTGTACTGACCCTTCACATTGATAAGTCTATAAATGCCACTAAATCCCAAATACTTGAGTAGCGAATTCAAGGTTTATTGCCTTTCAAGTGCTAAATGAATTCACTTTAGTTGCTACAATAATATCTAGTAATATATAAACGCTGAGAATATTTATTTATATAAGTAATGACATTTTGTCTGTTAATATCCTGTATTAATAGCATCATAGTTAATTGCAGTGAATTTATCGTTCTTGAAAAGAAGAAGGATTTAAACTCATGACCTGTACATCACACTGTGACACCAGCTCAGAGTTCATAGCTCACTGAGCCATCTTGTTGGCTTAAGAAGATTTTTCACGAATGGAATATTTGCCCATATTCTCCAGGCTACTAGACACAAATATCTCTATCCAAAGAGAGACGTGGATGACTCACTTCTCATGATACCCTCTCTCACGCAAACCATTCAGAGTTAAAATCCACGTCTTCTCAAACTGCAAAAGCAAAATACAGTGCAGACAAATTAATGTTAATATTTTTTGAAAGGTGGTCAGGCGGTCACATGTGGCTGTCAACAGGCAAGCAGACTCCTACCCCAATGGATCATCTTTATCAGAGTCAATAATATGGCAACCTTAAGACACCAGTGTTCAAGTCTGGCGATGAGAACACCCACACAGAAGACAAAAGACAAGCACAGAAACTCAATAATAACCACACAAGCACCAAGACCCAATACAAACCACACAGAAAACAAAAGACTAGCCCAAAGACTATAATGATCACAAAAACACAAGCACTGAGACCCAACAAGAACCACACAGAAAACAAAAGGCAAGCACTGAGACCCAATGATACCCACAAAAAACAAAACAAAAAAAAGACTAGCACTGAGACTCAATATGAACCACACAGAAAACAAAAGGAGGAGCACTGAGACCCAATAATAAACACAAAAGAGGAGCACTGAGACCCAATAATAACCACAAAAGATAAGCACGGAGACCCAATATGAACCACACAGAAAACAAAAGGGAGACTCAAAAGTCACCACAAAAACACAAAAGACAAGCACTGAGACCAGTACTTAATTCATAACAAAATAAGTGCCAGGGCTCTTGCCAGGAGGCCACTACAGCTGGCACCACCAATAGCCCCCACTAGCACTGCCAATGACAATGCCATCACAACTAATCAACACTCATACAAGTGCAACAGTTCAGATTTTAAACATACATTAAAAATAAATAATACATGTCGTCCGAGTTATTCTTATAGCTTTGGGTGGCAGGTATTAGTGATTTAAATTTATATGTCATTATTAAGAAACTGTTGTTGTGCTCCTCACAAAAGTAGACAAACAGCTCCACCATGTGGTAGGCTGTTATAAGAGCCGGTGCTGACAAAAAAACGGCGCAGAGCACCTGAAACCATCTGCTCAAATTAAGCACTGACTGAGACCCAATATGAACCACACAGAAAACAAAAGACAAGCACTGATACCCAGTAATAACCAGAAAGAAAACAAAAAAACAGGCACAGATACCCAATAATACCCACACAGAAATCAAAGGATAGGCACAGAGACCCAATAATACTCACACAAAGGATGGGCACAGAGAAAGACTGTAATACCCACAGAGAAAACAAAGGGCAGGCACAGAAAACCCAAAATACCCACACAAACAAACAAAAGAGAGGCTCGAAAACCGATAATACTCTCACAGAAAACAAAAGACAGGCACAGATAATACCCACACAGAAACCAAAAGGTAGGCACACATAGAGGATAATACCCATACAGAAAGCTGATAATACCCACACACAAAACAAACAACTGACAGAGACCCAATAATACTCACACAGAAAACAAATGAGAGGCAAAGAGAGCCGATAATACCCACAAACAAAACAAACAACAGGCAAAGACAGTCAATAATACCTGCACAGAAAACAAAAGACAGGCACAGAGACCGAATAATACCCACACAGAAAACAAAAGTCGGGCACATAGACCCAATAATACCCACACAGAAAACAATAGACAGGCACTAAGACCCAATAATATCCACACAGAAAACAAAGGACAGGCAAAGACACCCAATACTACTCACACAGAAAACAAACAACAGGCAGAGAGAGACAATAATACCCACACAGAAAAAAGACAGACACAGAGACCCGGAAATACTCTCACAGAAAACAAAAGACATGCGCAAAGCCCCAATAATACCCACACAGAAAAAAACACAGGCACAGAGATCCAATAATACCCACACAAAAAACAAAGGACTACCACAGAGACCCAATACTACCCTCACAGAGAACAAAAGACAAACACAAAGGCCCAAGAAGAGTGACTGAGAACCGCATAGGGTTTCCATACCTTCTCTAATCCCCTAAAAGCAAGAAAGAGGGAATCAGAGATATTAGAGGCCACCATCAGAGCAAACCAGGGAGAATCTCAGGCCAGTGTAGAAACTCAAAAGAGTTAGGGACATAAAGCTAATTATCAAGTTGTACTGACCTGGATATTTTAATTCATGATCTTTCCACAGGGAAAAGAATAAATAATGCAACAATGGGAACGAAAATGTGATTTAAAGATACAAAGATAATGAGAAAAGGAGCAGTGGGCACTTTGGGTAAGTTTATACATACGAGGCCACTCGTAATGAGTCTGAGAGAGAGCATGTGAAACCAGGGAGGACGTTTTCAGAGATAATCCAATTCCCGGACAAGAGACTACATGACTTTGAGGTATCACATATTCTAATAAAACAGGGACTCCACAGTGCCATCGAAGACAGAGACAATATATAAGTGCACACTCTCTACCTCCTATTTAATCACCCAATAACAATACCAATGTGTTATATCAAACCTTTCCTTTTAGTTAGTGGGGTAAAGATGCATCCATTTATTCCTTACTCTTTGGTAAACTGATCTCTTTATAGACATTACCCATCCCCTTGAAAGCATAACTCTTAGCGCAGTTAATTATTTTATTATTCTCAACTTATTTATAGACTTTACTCAACCCTCGCATGCACAACACTCTCGGCGCACCTAGTATTCTCAATCTATCTACTTGATGCAAAATTGTTCATGTTTCTCTAATGATAAAATAACAAAAATATCCCCTTTGTGATTATTCACAACATTCCACTCATCAATACAGACCTGATTTCAATTTAATTTCAATTAAATCCACGGTTTCCAAAAAGATACTGCACACTACGATTCCAACATCATCACTACTTAAACATGCATGGACTGGATCATGATACATCAGTGCTCTCTGGCACGTAACACAATGTTTCTGCAGAATTATTCTGCTTGTCACCACCTTCTTCAGGACTCGTTCATCATTTGCACCCCAGTACACACTTACCATCAAGTTTCTAGTTCTTCGCAAGAACAGATATCACTATAAAGTCAATTCACATCCATTGTAAATAACGGAGCATGGTCCAAAACACAATCCTGTCTTCACAGACATTAGTCTGTCTGACTGACCAATCTTATATCCTTGAAAAGTATTCATTAAGGTATGTAACATTTACTATGCATTTGTTACTGAGCAGGATGTCGCAAACGCAGTTAAGTACCACACAGGCTATTTTCTGGCCTCAATGTACTTCACCACAAAGGTTAAGAAAGTTTCTTTAAATTACACATTTTGAATACCACCTAAAAGGGGGGATCTAAGGGTTAAGGGGTGGGTTTTTGCATGGAGCAGGGCAAGCAGAGGTAAAGAGGTAAAAGGAAGTTCAGGGACAGTTAGAGACGGAGTAAATGGTGGTAAGGGTTTTTAGGGCTCAGAGACAGGTAGAGGTACATGCTGGTGTGGAAGCTATTCCACATTTGAACCGTATATGTGTATTAATAATATTAATCATTCCACGTTTAAATTCATATATGTATATTAACATAGGGCTATTTCAATTGAAAAAAACATGATGTTGTGTTTTAATGTGTTTTTCTGGCTTAAACTAAACTAGGTCTCAGTTAGGCCTCTACACCATTTTTGTTAAAAATGGCTGCCATATCAGGATGTTCACTGTACGTTTATATTTCTCGCTTCACACCAGATGCAGCAAGATGTTCATTGTTTATTTTGTGAGACAGGCTGTTCTCAAAGCCTTTTGCTACTTTCCAAGGTACTTTCAGTTAGCACACTGTATTGCATTAATTCACAATTGTTTTTTGTTGTTCATGTAACTAGTTTGTTCTGACACCTGCAGATGACATTTGGTCAGAAGTAGAATATTAATATAGTGTATTAGTGCTAAAATTGCAGGGTTATTTGACATTTTAAAATGAAATGTGATTTGCAATAATAATGCTCACATCATGCTGATTTTGCAGTTTTCATGATTTCCAACACTGAAAATGACTATTGAAGGCCTGAATCTGGAGGAGAGCGAGGCAATTTTTTGAGTATCTGGGGATGCTGTCCGATTTTCAATTGATTTGCTGCATATTTCAGACATAATCAATTTTCCTGATTTTTGGTCATTATTATATTATTCTTGTAATAGAGCTTTTATGACAATTAATTTCTACGTATCTGCGCTAAAACAATGCTTCTGTTGTTGCACTTGTATTTTTCTATTTTCTATTGCACTATTTAATTAAACTAAATCTTCATGTTTTCCCTAATTACTGAACTTGAACTTACATTTTGAGTCAGTTCTTTATTATTGATTGGGTTTTGAAATGCTGTTTGAGTCTTGCCTCTAGAACCACATTACCTCATAGTTCTTGAGGTCAACACCGTCCCCAGCCCTAGAATTCTATGTTAGCACCAGAGGCTCACATTATGCTTCTCTTTCTATGCTTTTATTTAACAGCAGCCAATGAAAATTTGTCAAAACAAAAAACTACATTTCCCAAAAGTCTCTGCATCATGTGATGATCATAGAGGAGGACTCCTATTAAGTGCAGCCTCACCGAGAACAACTCCTCTTTCTTTGCTGCTTCACAGCCAGTTAAGTGCATTCATTTTATATTGTACTGTATACATATACAGCGTTGTTGCAGCTTTGCTATATTACATTGGGAGCGGTTTTGCCCTTCCTGGGGCAACCGATCGGCTCGCACCCCTTATTCGGTGGAGTTGGAGCAGGGGAGTGAGGGTGTGCGCGTCTCTGCGCAGTCCTCTTTTTCTTTTTCTTTCCGGTCCCAGTTTCAGTTTCGATTTGCAGCGCTCGTGTTTCCGAGCGTCTTTGAGCTTCGGATTCCTTTCCATTTTTAGCGCTTGTGAATTTAGAGCGTTTTCCTTGAACATGAAGAGACGCGTGTTCCTTCGTTTCTGGGCCAGATTGAGAGATTTTTTCTCCCCTTTTACATCCCAGTGCTTGGACACTGGGGTTACAAAATATATTGATTTTCAGGCTGGGCCTGTGAATATATGTATCTGATTGCTTTCAGGACAGCTCCCTCCACACCTGATCTTATATATATAGTTTCTGCTCCCCTGGAGTCCCTCTGCTGAGTTACAGTGTGGCTGGCTATGGAGACCAGGCTGAGGACAAATATTATTTTGAGGAACCTGCTGGTTCTTTTGAACAGGACTTAGCGTATTCCTTGGACACTGGGGTGCGTCATACAGTCAATCAAGCCTTAGCACAGGCTATCATACCCATTAAGCATCTCCTTCTGGGTTCATGGCTGGGTGGCCCCTTCGGGCGTTCAGTCTATTATGGAACCCTTCCTTTCTTCTGGAACTCAATCCATTAAGGAGAGTCATAACCCGCATTCGGCGGACTTTGAGACCCTTGTCAGGGCCATGGCTAAGGAGCATGATTATAATGCATCAACACAAAAGAAAGTCGCGAGTGACCCGGCTTCTTCTTCTTCTCACTATTCATCCGAGCAAGGGGATGCCCCCCCCCAACCCCTGTAAATGCAAGAAGAAATCTCATCATCAAGAAGCTCCTACTCCTAGAGTTTTGACATTTGAACCAACCCCCGTTCGTCGCTCTGGTTACCACCTCCTGAGGTAGCAGATTATGTGGAATCCCACATCAGACATAGTTTTGATAAGGAGGTTCGCCCCAGACTGCGGTCTGAATGCCCCAGGCCGGATTTCCCTTCCAAGGTGACAGAGACCCAGAATAGGATCCTACGTTAGTCACTTTTCTTTAAAAATCTGCAAAGGATCCAAGGAAGGGTATAGACCGCGCCTGGCGTGGATGTCAGGACAAACATTTGGACGTTTCTGTTCCACATTTGGACGTTTCTGGTCCACTGACAAAAATTTTAGAGTTGGCTTTTCAAGCCAAAGAGTCAGGAGAGGCGATTAACCCTGATATTTTGGCGGGTTGGGATCAAAGAGCGCTTTGCTTCCTGGGCAATGCAAATTGTGCTTTATCTTTGGAGCGTTGCCGTTCCATTTTGATGAAGTTAGACCCCAAATTGGCAGATC